>NW_027211895.1:1250000-2500000 GCF_036971445.1 Narcine bancroftii | reverse complement strand
ACAGAGGCGGGGAATCAGATATGGGGAATCAGAGGTGGGGAATCAGAGGTTCGGAATCAGAGGCAGGGAATCAGAGGCGGGGAATCAGAGGCAGGGAATCAGATGTGCGGAATCGGAGATGGGGAATCAGAGGTAGGGAATCAGAGGTGGGGAATCAGAGGCGGGGAATAAGAGACCGGGAATCAGATATGGGGAAACAGAGGTGGGGAATCAGAGGCGAGGAAACAGAGGCGGGGAATCAGATATGGGGAATCAGAGGTGGGGAATCAGAGGTTGGGAATCAGAGGCAGCGAATCAGAGGCTTGGAATCAGATGCAGGGAATCAGATGCGGGGAATCAGAGGCGGGGAATCAGAGCTGGGGAATCAGAGGTGGGGAATCAGAGTTGGGGAATCAGAGGCAGGGAATCAGATATGGGGAAACAAGGGCAGGGAATCAGAGGCGGGGAAACAGATGCGGGGAATCAGATATGGGGAATCAGAGGTGTGGAATCAGAGGTTGGGAATCAGAGGCAGGGAATCAGAGGCGGCGAAACAGAGGCGGGGAATCAGATATGGGGAATCAGAGGTGGCGAATCAAAGGCGGTGAAACAGAGATGGGGAATCAGGGCAGGGAATCAGAGGCAGGGAATCAAACACGGGGAATCAGAGCTGGGGAATCAGAGGCGGGGAATTAGAGTTGTGGAATCAGAGGAGGGGAATCAGAGGCGGGGAAACAGAGGCGGGGAATCATATATGGGGAATCAGAGGTGGGGAATCAGAGGTTCGGAATCAGAGGCAGGGAATCAGAGGCGGGGAATCAGAGGCAGGGAATCAAACACGGGGAATCAGAGGCGGGGAATCAGAGCTGGGGAATCAGAGGCAGGGAATCAGATGTGCGGAATCGGAGATGGGGAATCAGAGGTAGGGAATCAGAGGTGGGGAATCAGAGGCGGGGAATAAGAGACCGGGAATCAGATATGGGGAAACAGAGGTGGGGAATCAGAGGCGAGGAAACAGAGGCGGGGAATCAGATATGGGGAATCAGAGGTGGGGAATCAGAGGTTGGGAATCAGAGGCAGCGAATCAGAGGCTTGGAATCAGATGCAGGGAATCAGATGCGGGGAATCAGAGGCGGGGAATCAGAGCTGGGGAATCAGAGGTGGGGAATCAGAGTTGGGGAATCAGAGGCAGGGAATCAGATATGGGGAAACAAGGGCAGGGAATCAGAGGCGGGGAAACAGATGCGGGGAATCAGATATGGGGAATCAGAGGTGTGGAATCAGAGGTTGGGAATCAGAGGCAGGGAATCAGAGGCGGCGAAACAGAGGCGGGGAATCAGATATGGGGAATCAGAGGTGGCGAATCAAAGGCGGTGAAACAGAGATGGGGAATCAGGGCAGCGAATCAGAGGCAGGGAATCAAACACGGGGAATCAGAGCTGGGGAATCAGAGGCGGGGAATTAGAGTTGTGGAATCAGAGGAGGGGAATCAGAGGCGGGGAAACAGAGGCGGGGAATCATATATGGGGAATCAGAGGTGGGGAATCAGAGGTTCGGAATCAGAGGCAGGGAATCAGAGGCGGGGAATCAGAGGCAGGGAATCAGATGTGCGGAATCGGAGATGGGGAATCAGAGGTAGGGAATCAGAGGTGGGGAATCAGAGGCGGGGAATAAGAGGCCGGGAATCAGATATGGGGAAACAGAGGTGGGGAATCAGAGGCGGGGAAACAGAGGCGGGGAATCAGATATGGGGAATCAGAGGTGGGGAATCAGAGGTTGGGAATCAGAGGCAGCGAATCAGAGGCTTGGAATCAGATGCAGGGAATCAGATGCGGGGATTCAGAGGCGGGGAATCAGAGCTGGGGAATCAGAGGTGGGGAATCAGAGTTGGGGAATCAGAGGCTGGGACTTAGATATTGGGAAACAGAGGCGGGAAATCAGAGGCGGGGAAACAGAGGCGGCGAATCAGATATGGGGAATCAGAGGTGGGGAATCAGAGGCAGGGAATCAGATGTGCGGAATCAGAGATGGGGAATCAGAGGCAGGGAATCAGAATCAGAAGCAGGGAATCAGAGGCCGGGAATCAGAGGCCGGAATCAGATGCCGGGAATAAGAGGCCGGGAATCAGAGGTGGGGAATCAGAGTCCGGGAATCAGAGATGGGGATTCAGAGGCGGGGAATGAGATATGGGGAATCAGAGGCGGGGAATCAGAGGCGGGGAAACAGATGCGGGGAATCAGATATGGGGAATCAGAGGTGGCGAATCAAAGGCGGTGAATCAGAGATGCGGAATCAGAGGCCGGGAATCAGAGGCAGGGAATCAAACACGGGGAATCAGAGGCGGGGAATCAGAGCTGGGGAATCAGAGGCGGGGAATCAGAGTTGGGGAATCAGAGGCGGGGAAGCAGAGGCAGGGAATCAGACGCGGGGATTCAGAGGCGGGGAATCATAGTTGGGAATCAGAGGCGGATAATCAGATATGGGGAAACAGAGGCGGGGAATCAGGGGCGGGGAAACAGAGGCGGGGAATCAGATATGGGGAATCGGATGCGGGGAATCAGAGGCGGGGAATCAGAGCTGTGGAATCAGAGGCGGGGAATCAGAGTTGGGGCATCAGAGGTGGGGAATTAGATATGGGGAAACAGAGGCGGGGAATCAGAGGCGTGGAAACAGAGGCGGGGAATCAGATATGGGGAATCAGACGTGGGGAATCAGAGGCAGGTAATCAGATGTGCGGAATCAGAGATGGGGAATCAGAGGCAGGGAATCAGAATCAGAAGCGGGGAGTCAGAGGCCGGGAATCAGAGGCCTGGAATCAGATGCTGGGAATAAGATGCCGGGAATCAGAGGTGGGGAATCAGAGTCCGGGAATCAGAGATGGGGAGTCAGAGGCGGGGAATGAGATATGGAGAATCAGAGGCGGGGAATCAGAGGCGGGGAAACAGAGGTGGGGAATCAGATATGGGGAATCAGAGGTGGCGAATCAAAGGCGGTGAATCTGAGATGGGGAATCAGAGGCGGGGAATCAGAGGCAGGGAATCAAACACGGGGAATCAGAGGCGGGGAATCAGAGCTGGGGAATCAGAGGCTGGGAATCAAAGTTGGGGAATCAGAGTCAGGGAATCAGATATGGGGAAACAGGGGCGGGGAATCAGAGGCGGGGAAACAGAGGCGGGGAATCAGATATGGGGAATCAGAGGCGGGGAATTAGAGTTGCGGAATCAGAGGCGGGGAATCAGTGGTGGGGAAACAGAGGCGGGGAATCAAACACGGGGAATCAGAGGTGGGGAATCAGAGGTTGGAAATCAGAGGCAGGGAATCAGCGGCGGGGAATCAGAGGCGGGGAATCAGAGGCAGGGAATCAGATGTGCGGAATCGGTGATGGTGAATCAGAGGCAGGGAATCAGAGGCGGGGAATCAGAGGCCGGGAATCAGATATGGGGAAACAGAGGCGGGGAATCAGAGGCGGGGAAACAGAGGCTGGGAATCAGATATGGGGAATCAGAGGTGGGGAATCAGAGGTTGGGAATCAGAGGCAGGGGATCAGAGGCTTGGAATCAGATGCAGGGAATCAGATGCGGGGAATCAGAGGCGGGGAATCAGAGCTGGGGAATCAGAGTCTGGGAATCAAAGTTGGGGAATCAGAGGCAGGGAATCAGATATGGGGAAACAGGGGCGGGGAATCAGAGGCGGGGAAACAGAGGCGGGGAATCAGATATGGGGAATCAGAGGCGGGGAATTAGAGTTGGGGAATCAGAGGCGGGGAATCAGAGGCGGGGAAACAGAGGCGGGGAATCAAACACGGGGAATCAGAGGTGGGGAACCAGAGGTTGGGAATCAGAGGCAGGGAATTAGAGGCGGGGAATCAGAGGCGGGGAATGAGAGGCAGGGAATCAGATGTGCGGAATCGGAGATGGGGAATCAGAGGCAGGGAATCAGAGGCGGGGAATCAGATATGGGGAAACAGGGGCCGGGAATCAGAGGCGGGGAAACAGATGCGGGGAATCAGATATGGGGAATCAGAGGTGTGGAATCAGAGGTTGGGAAAGAGAGGCGGGGAATCAGATATGGGGAATCAGAGGTGGGGAATCAGAGGTGGTGAATCAGAGATGGGGAATCACAGGCGGGGAATCAGAGGCAGGGAATAGAACGCGGGGAATCAGAGGCAGGGAATTAGAGTTGGGGCACCAGAGGTTCGGAATTAGATATGGGGAAACAGAGGCGGGGAATCAGAGGCGGGGAAACAGAGGCGGGGAATCAGATATGGGGAATCAGAGGTGGGGAATCAGAGGCAGGGAATCAGATGTGCGGAATCAGAGATGGGGAATCAGAGGCAGGGAATCAGAATCAGAAGCGGGGAATCAGAGGCCGGGAATCAGAGGCCGGGAATCAGATGCTGGGAATAAGAGGCCGGGAATCAGAGCTGGGGATTCAGAGGCGGAGAATGAGATATGGAGAATCAGAGGCGGGGAATCAGAGGCGGGGAAACAGAGGTGGTGAATCAGATATGGGGAATCAGAGGTGGCGAATCAAAGGCGGTGAATCAGAGATGGGGAATCAGAGGCGGGCAATCAGAGGCAGGGAATCAAACACGGGGAATCAGAGGCGGGGAATCAGAGCTGGGGAATCAGAGGCGGGGAATCAGAGTTGGGGAATCAGAGGCGGGGAATCAGATATGGGGAAAGAGGGGCGGGGAATCAGAGGCGGGGAAACAGAGGCGAGGAATCAGAGATGGGGAATCAGAGGTGTGGAATCAGAGGTTGGGAATCAGAGGCAGGGAATCAGAGGCGGGGAAACAGAGGAGGGGAATCAGATATGGGGAATCAGAGGTGGCGAATCAAAGGTGGTAAAACAGAGATGTAGAATCAGGGCAGTGAATCAGAGGCAGGGAATCAAACACGGGGAATCAGAGCTGGGGAATCAGAGGCGGGGAATTAGAGTTGGGGAATCAGAGGAGGGGAGTCAGAGGCGGGGAAACAGGCGGGGAATCAGATATGGGGAATAAGAGGTGGGGAATCAGATGTTGGGAATCAGAGGCAGGGAATCAGAGGTGGGGAATCACAGGCGGGGAATCAGAGGCAGGGAATCAGATGTGCGGAATCGGAGATGGGGAATCAGAGGCAGGGAATCAGAGGCGGGGAATCAGAGGCGGGGAATCAGAGGCCGGGAATCAGATATGGGGAAACAGAGGCGGGGAATCAGAGGCGGGGAAACAGAGGCGGGGAATCAGATATGGAAAATCAGAGGTGGGGAATCAGAGGTTGGGAATCAGAGGCAGGGAATCAGAGGCTTGGAATCAGATGCAGGGAATCAGAGGCGGGGAATCAGAGGCGGGGAAACAGAGACAGGGAATGAGATATGGGGAATCAGAGGTGGCGAATCAAAGGCGGTGAATCAGAGATGGGGAATCAGAGGCGGGCAATCAGAGGCAGGGAATCAGACACGGGGAATCAGAGGCGGGGAATCAGAGCTGGGGAATCAGAGGCTGGGAATCAGGGTTGGGGAATCAGAGGCGGGGAATCAGATATGGGGAAACAGGGGCGGGGAATCAGAGGTGGGGAAACACAGGCGGGGAATCAGATATGGGGAATCAGAGGTGTGGAATCAGAGGTTGGGAATCAGAGGCAGGGAATCAGAGGCGGGGAAACAGAGGCGGGGAATCAGATAAGGGGAATCAGAGGTGGCGAATCAAAGGCGGTGAAACAGAGATGGGGAATCAGGGCAGGGAATCAGAGGCAGGGAATCAAACACGGGGAATCAGAGCTGGGGAATCAGAGGCGGGGAATTAGAGTTGGGGAATCAGAGGAGGGGAATCAGAGGCGGGGAAACAGAGGCGGGGAATCAGATATGGGGAATCAGAGGTGGGGAATCAGATGTTGGGAATCAGAGGCAGGGAATCAGAGGCGGGGAATCAGAGGCGGGGAATCAGAGGCAGGGAATCAGATGTGCGGAATCGGAGATGGGGAATCAGAGGCAGGGAATCAGAGGCGGGGAATCAGAGGCGGGGAATCAGATGTGCGGAATCAGAGATGGGGAATCAGAGGTGGGGAATCAGAGGCGGTGAGTCAGAGATGGGGAATCAGAGGCGGTGAATCAGAGGCAGGAAATCAGACACGGGGATTCAGAGGCTGGGAATCAGACGGGGGGAATCAAAGGTGGGGAATCAGAGCTGGGGAATCAGAGGCAGGGAATCAGAGTTGGGGATTCAGAGGCGGGGAATCAGATATGGGGAAACAGAGGCGGGGAATCAGAGGCGGGAAAACAGAGGCGAGGAATTAGATATGGGGAATCAGAGGTGGGGAATCAGAGGTGGTGAATCAGAGATGGGGAATCTCAGGCGGGGAATCAGAGGCAGGGAATAGAATGCGGGGAATCAGAGGCAGGGAATCAGAGTTGGGGCATCAGAGGTTGGGAATTAGATATGGGGAAACAGAGGCGGGGAATCAGAGGTGGGGAAACAGAGGAGGGGAATCAGATATGGGGAATCAGAGGTGGGGAATCAGAGGCAGGGAATCAGATGTGCGGAATCAGAGATGGGGAATCAGAGGCAGGGAATCAGAATCAGAAGCGGGGAATCAGATATGGGGAATCAGAGGCCAGGAATCAGATGATGGGAATAAGAGGCCGGGAATGAGAGGTGGGGAATCAGAGTCCGGGAATCAGAGATGGGGATTCAAAGGCGGGGAATGAGATATGGAGAATCAGAGGCGGGGAATTTGAGGCGTGGAAACAGTGGTGGGGAATCAGATATGGGGAATCAGAGGTGGCGAATCAAAGGCAGTGAATCAGAGATGGGGAATCAGAGGCGGGGAATCAGAGGCAGGGAATCAAACACAGGGAATCAGAGGCGGGGAATCAGAGCTGGGGAATCAGAGGCGGGGAATCTGAGTTGGGGAATAAGAGGCGGGGATTCAGATATGGGGAAACAGGGGCCGGGAATCAGAGGCGGGGAAACAGAGGCGGGGAATCAGATATGGGGAATCAAAGGTGTGGAATCAGAGGTTGGGAAACAGAGGCGGGGAATCAGATATGGGGAATCAGAGGTGGGGAATCAGAGGTGGTGAATCAGAGATGGGGAATCACAGGCGGGGAATCAGAGGCAGGGAATAGAACGCGGGGAATCAGAGGCAGGGAATTAGAGTTGGGGCATCAGAGGTTCGGAATTAGATATGGGGAAACAGAGGCGGGGAATCAGAGGCGGGGAAACAGAGGCGGGGAATCAGATATGGGGAATCAGAGGTGGGGAATCAGAGGCAGGGAATCAGATGTGCGGAATCAGAGATGGGGAATCAGAGGCAGGGAATCAGAATCAGAAGCGGGGAATCAGAGGCCGGGATCAGAGGCCGGGAATCAGATGCTGGGAATAAGAGGCCGGGAATCAGAGGTGGGGAATCAGTGTCCGGGAATCAGAGATGGGGATTCAGAGGCGGAGAATGAGATATGGAGAATCAGAGGCGGGGAATCAGAGGCGGGGAAACAGAGGTGGGGAATCAGATATGGGGAATCAGAGGTGGCGAATCAAAGGCGGTGAATCAGAGATGGGGAATCAGAGGCGGGCAATCAGAGGCAGGGAATCAAACACGGGGAATCGGAGGCGGGGAATCAGAGCTGGGGAATCAGAGGCGGGGAATCAGAGTTGGGGAATCAGAGGCGGGGAATCAGATATGGGGAAAGAGGGGCGGGGAATCAGAGGCGGGGAAACAGAGGCGAGGAATCAGAGATGGGGAATCAGAGGTGTGGAATCAGAGGTTGGGAATCAGAGGCAGGGAATCAGAGGCGGGGAAACAGAGGAGGGGAATCAGATATGGGGAATCAGAGGTGGCGAATCAAAGGCGGGGAAACAGAGGCGGGGAATCAAACACGGGGAATCAGAGGTGGGGAATCAGAGGTTGGGAATCAGAGGCAGGGAATCAGAGGCGGGGAATCAGAGGCGGGGAATGAGAGGCAGGGAATCAGATGTGCGGAATCGGAGATGGGGAATCAGAGGCAGGGAATCAGAGGCGGGGAATCAGAGGCGGGGAATCAGAGGCCGGGAATCAGATATGGGGAAACAGAAGCGGGGAATCAGAGGCGGGGAAACAGAGGCTGGGAATCAGGTATGGGGAATCAGATGTGGGGAATCAGAGGCGGGGAATCAGAGCTGGGGAATCAGAGGTGGGGAATCAAAGTTGGGGAATCAGAGGCGGGGACTTAGATATGGGGAAACAGAGGCGGGGAATCAGAGAAGGGGAAACAGAGGCGGGGATTCAGATATGGGGAATCAGAGGTGGGGAATCAGAGGCAGGGAATTAGATGTGCGGAATCAGAAATGGGGATTCAAGGCAGGGAATCAGAATCAGAAGCAGGGAATCAGAGGCCGGGAATCAGAGGCCGGAATCAGATGCCGGGAATAGGAGGTCGGGAATCAGAGGTGGGGAATCTGAGTCCGGGAATCAGAGATGGGGAATCAGAGGCGGGGAAACAGAGGCGGGGAATCAGATATGGGGAATCAGAGGCGGGGAATTAGAGCTGGGGAATCAGAGGCGGGGAATCAGAGGCGGGGAAAAAGAGACGGGGAATCAAACACGGGGAATCAGAGGTGGGGAATCAGAGGTTGGGAATCAGAGGCAGGGAATCAGAGGCGGGGAATCAGAGGCGGGGAATCAGAGGCAGGGAATCAGATGTGCGGAATCGGAGATGGGGAATCAGAGGCAGGGAATCAGAGGCGGGGAATCAGAGTCCGGGAATCAGATATGGGGAAAGAGAGGCGGGGAATCAGAGGCGGGGAAACAGAGGCTGGGAATCAGATATGGGGATTCAGAGGTGGGGAATCAGAGGTTGGGAATCAGAGGCAGGGAATCAGAGGCTTGGAATCAGATGCAGGGAATCAGATGCAGGGAATCAGAGGCGGGGAATCAGAGCTGGGGAATCGGAGGTGGGGAATCAGAGTTGGGGAATCAGAGGCGGGGACTTAGATATTGGGAAACAGAGGCGGGGAATCAGAGGCGGGGAAACAGAGGCGGGGAATCAGATATGTGGAATCAGAGATGGGGAATCAGAGGCAGGGAATCAGATGTTCGGAATCAGAGATGGGGAATCAAAGGCAGGGAATCAGAATCAGAAGCAGGGAATCAGAGGCCGGGAATCAGAGGCCGGAATCAGATGCCGGGAATAAGAGGCTGGGAATCAGAGGTGGGGAATCAGAGTCCGGGAATCAGAGATGGGGAATCAGAGGTGGGGAATGGGATATGGGGAATCAGAGGCGGGGTATCAGAGGCGGGGAAACAGAGGCGAGGAATCAGATATGGGGAATCAGAGGTGGCGAATCAAAGGCGGTGAATCAGAGATGGGGAATCAGAGGCGGGGAATCAGAGGCAGGGAATCAAACACGGGGAATCAGAGGCGGGGAATCAGAGCTGGGGAATCAGAGGCGGGGAATCAGAGTTGGGAAATCAGAGGCGGGGAATCAGAGCTTGGGAATCAGAGGTGGGGATCAGAGTCAGGGAATCAGAGGCAGGGAATCAGATGTGCGGAATCCGAGATGGGGAATCAGAGGTGGGGAATCAGAGGCTGTGAATCAGAGATTGGGAATCAGAGGCGGGGAATCAGAGGCAGGAAATCAGACACGGGGATTCAGAGGCTGGGAATCAGACGGGGGGAATCAAAGGCGGGGAATCAGAGCTGGGGAATCAGATATGGGGAAACAGAGGCGGGGAATCAGAGGCGGGCAAACAGAGGCGGGGAATTAGATATGGGGAATCAGAGGTGGGGAATCAGAGGTGGTGAATCAGAGATGGGGAATCACAGGCGGGGAATCAGAGGCAGGGAATAGAACGCGGGGAATCAGAGGCAGGGAATCAGAGTTGGGGCATCAGAGGTTGGGAATTAGATATGGGGAAACAGAGGCGCGGAATCAGAGGCGGGGAAACAGAGGCGGGAAATCAGATATGGGGAATCAGAGGTGGGGAATCAGAGGCAGGGAATCAGATGTGCGGAATCAGAGATGGGGAATCAGAGGCAGCGAATCAGAATCAGAAGCGGGGAATCAGAGGCCAGGAATCAGAGGCCGGGAATCAGATGCTGGGAATAAGAGGCCGGGAATCAGAGGTGGGGAATCAGAGTCCGGGAATCAGAGATGGGGATTCAGCGGCGGAAAATGAGATATGTAGAATCAGAGGTGGGGAATCAGAGGCGGGGAAACAGAGGTGGGGAATCAGATATGTGGAATCAGAGGTGGCGAATCAAAGGCGGTGAATCTGAGATGGGGAATCAGAGGCGGGGAATCAGAGGAAGGGAATCAAACACGGGAAATCAGGGGCGGGGAATCAGAGCTGGGGAATCAGAGGCGGGGAATCAGAGTTGGGGAATCAGAGGCAGGGAATCAGATATGGGGAAACAAGGGCAGGGAATCAGAGGCGGGGAAACAGAGGCGGGGAATCAGATATGGGGAATCAGAGGTGTGGAATCAGAGGTTGGGAATCAGAGGCAGGGAATCAGAGGCGGCGAAAGAGAGGCGGGGAATCAGATATGGGGAATCAGAGGTGGCGAATCAAAGGCGGTGAAACAGAGATGGGGAATCAGGGCAGGGAATCAGAGGCAGGGAATCAAACACGGGGAATCAGAGCTGGGGAATCAGAGGCGGGGAATTAGAGTTGGGGAATCAGAGGAGGGGAATCAGATGCGGGGAAACAGAGGCGGGGAATCAGATATGGGGAATCAGAGGTGGGGAATCAGAGGTTCGGAATCAGAGGCAGGGAATCAGAGGCGGGGAATCAGAGGCAGGGAATCAGATGTGCGGAATCGGAGATGGGGAATCAGAGGTAGGGAATCAAAGGTGGGGAATCAGAGGCGGGGAATAAGAGGCCGGGAATCAGATATGGGGAAACAGAGGTGGGGAATCAGAGGCGGGGAAACAGAGGCGGGGAATCAGATATGGGGAATCAGAGGTGGGGAATCAGAGGTTGGGAATCAGAGGCAGGGAATCAGAGGCTTGGAATCAGATGCAGGGAATCAGATGCGGGGAATCAGAGGCGGGGAATCAGAGCTGGGGAATCAGAGGTGGGGAATCAGAGTTGGGGAATCAGAGGCGGGGACTTAGATATTGGGAAACAGAGGCGGGGAATCAGAGGCGGGGAAACAGAGGCGGGGAATCAGATATGGGGAATCAGAGGTGGGGAATCAGAGGCAGGGAATCAGATGTGCGGAATCAGAGATGGGGAATCAGAGGCAGGGAATCAGAATCAGAAGCAGGGAATCAGAGGCCGGGAATCAGAGGCCGGAATCAGATGCCGGGAATAAGAGGCCGGGAATCAGAGGTGGGGAATCAGAGTCCGGGAATCAGAGATGGGGATTCAGAGGCGGGGAATGAGATATGGGGAATCAGAGGCGGGGAATCAGAGGCGGGGAAACAGATGCGGGGAATCAGATATGGGGAATCAGAGGTGGCGAATCAAAGGCGGTGAATCAGAGATGCGGAATCAGAGCCCGGGAATCAGAGGCAGGGAATCAAACACGGGGAACCAGAGGCGGGGAATCAGAGCTGTGGAATCAGAGGCGGGGAATCAGAGTTGGGGAATCAGAGGCGGGGAAGCAGAGGCATGGAATCAGACGCGGGGATTCAGAGGCGGGGAATCATAGTTGGGAATCAGAGGCGGATAATCAGATATGGGGAAACAGATGCGGGGAATCAGGGGCGGGGAAACAGAGGCGGGGAATCAGATATGGCGAATCGGATGCGGGGAATCAGAGGCGGGGAATCAGAGCTGTGGAATCAGAGGCGGGGAATCAGAGTTGGGGCATCAGAGGTGGGGAATTAGATATGGGGAAACAGAGGCGGGGAATCAGAGGTGTGGAAACAGAGGCGGGGAATCAGATATGGGGAATCAGACGTGGGGAATCAGAGGCAGGTAATCAGATGTGCGGAATCAGAGGTGGCGAATCAAAGGCGGTGAATCAGAGATGGGGAATCAGAGGCGGGGAATCAGAGGCAGGGAATCAAACACGGGGAATCAGAGGCGGGGAATCAGAGATGGGGAATCAGAGGCTGGGAATCAAAGTTGGGGAATCAGAGTCAGGGAATTAGATATGGGGAAACAGGGGCGGGGAATCAGAGGCGGGGAAACAGAGGCGGGGAATCAGATATGGGGAATCAGAGGCGGGGAATTAGAGTTGGGGAATCAGATGCGGGGAATCAGTGGTGGGGAAACAGAGGCGGGGAATCAAACACGGGGAATCAGAGGTGGGGAATCAGAGGTTGGAAATCAGAGGCAGGGAATCAGCGGCGGGGAATCAGAGGCGGGGAATCAGAGGCAGGGAATCAGATGTGCGGAATCGGTGATGAGGAATCAGAGGCAGGGAATCAGAGGCGGGGAATCAGAGGCCGGGAATCAGATGCAGGGAATCAGATGCCGGGAATCAGAGGCGGGGAATCAGAGCTGGGGAATCAGAGTCTGGGAATCAAAGTTGGGGAATCAGAGGCAGGGAATCAGATATGGGGAAACAGGGGCGGGGAATCAGAGGCGGGGAAACAGAGGCGGGGAATCAGATATGGGGAATCAGAGGCGGGGAATTAGAGTTGGGGAATCAGAGGCGGGGAATCAGAGGCGGGGAAACAGAGGCGGGGAATCAAACACGGGGAATCAGAGGTGGGGAATCAGAGGTTGGGAATCAGAGGCAGGGAATCAGAGGCGGGGAATCAGAGGCGGGGAATGAGAGGCAGGGAATCAGATGTGCGGAATCGGAGATGGGGAATCAGAGGCAGGGAATCAGAGGCGGGGAATCAGAGGCGGGGAATCAGAGGCCGGGAATCAGATATGGGGAAACAGAAGCGGGGAATCAGAGGCGGGGAAACAGAGGCTGGGAATCAGGTATGGGGAATCAGATGTGGGGAATCAGAGGCGGGGAATCAGAGCTGGGGAATCAGAGGTGGGGAATCAAAGTTGGGGAATCAGAGGCGGGGACTTAGATATGGGGAAACAGAGGCGGGGAATCAGAGACGGGGATTCAGATATGGGGAATCAGAGGTGGGGAATCAGAGGCAGGGAATTAGATGTGCGGAATCAGAAATGGGGAATCAGAGGCAGGGAATCAGAATCAGAAGCAGGGAATCAGAGGCCGGGAATCAGAGGCCGGAATCAGATGCCGGGAATAAGAGGTCGGGAATCAGAGGTGGGGAATCAGAGTCCGGGAATCAGAGATGGGGAATCAGAGGCGGGGAATGAGATATGGGGAATCAGAGGCGGGGAATCAGAGGCGGGGAAACAGTGGCGAGGAATCAGATATGGGGAATCAGAGGTGGCGAATCAAAGGCGGTGAATCAGAGATGGGGAATCAGAGCTGGGGAATCAGAGGCAGGGGATCAAACACGGGGAATCAGAGGCGGGGAATCAGAGCTGGGGAATCAGAGGCGGGGAATCAGAGTTGGGGAATCAGAGGCGGGGAATCAGAGCTGGGGAATCAGAGGTGGGGAATCAGAGTCGGGGAATCAGAGGCAGGGAATCGGATGTGCGGAATCAGAGATGGGGAATCAGAGGTGGGGAATCAGAGGCGGTGAATCTGAGATGGGGAATCAGAGGCGGGGAATCAGAGGCAGGTTATCAGACACGGGGATTCAGAGGCTGGGAATCAGACGGGGGGAATCAAAGGCGGGGAATGAAGCTGGGGAATCAGAGGCAGGGAATCAGAGTTGGGGATTCAGAGGCGGGGAATCAGATATGGGGAAACAGAGGCGGGGAATCAGAGGCGGGGAAACAGAGGCTGGGAATCAGATATGGGGAATCAGAGGTGGGGAATCAGAGGTTGGGAATCAGAGGCAGGGAATCAGAGGCTTGGAATCAGATGCAGGGAATCAGATGCGGGGAATCAGAGGCAGGGAATCAGAGCTGGGGAATCAGAGGTGGGGAATCAGAGTTGGGGAATCAGAGGCGGGGACTTAGATGTTGGGAAAAAGAGACGTGGAATCAGAGGCGGGGAAACAGAGGCGGGGAATCAGATATGGGGAATCAGAGATGGTGAATCAGAGGCAGGGAATCAGATGTGCGGAATCAGAGATGGGGAATCAAAGGCAGGGAATCAGAATCAGAAGCAGGGAATCAGAGGCCGGGAATCAGAGGCCGGAATCAGATGCCGGGAATAAGAGGCCGGGAATCAGAGGTGGGGAATCAGAGTCCGGGAATCAGAGATGGGGATTCAGAGGCGGGGAATGAGATATGGGGAATCAGAGGCGGGGAATCAGAGGCGGGGAAACAGAGGCGGGGAATCAGATATGGGGAATCAGAGGTGGCGAATCAAAGCCGGTGAATCAGAGATGGGGAATCAGAGGCCGGGAATCAGAGGCAGGGAATCAAACACGGGGAATCAGAGGCGGGGAATCAGAGCTGGGGAATCAGAGGCTGGGAATCAAAGTTGGGGAATTAGAGGCAGGGAATCAGATATGGGGAAACAGGGGCGGGGAATCAGAGGCGGGGAAACAGAGGCGGGGAATCAGATATGGGGAATCAGAGGCGGGGAATTAGAGTTGGGGAATCAGAGGCGGGGAATCAGAGGCGGGGAAACAGAGGCGGGGAATCAAACACGGGGAATCAGAGGTGGGGAATCAGAGGTTGGGAATCAGAGGCAGGGAATCAGAGGCGGGGAATCAGAGGCGGGGAATCAGAGGCAGGGAATCAGATGTGCGGAATCGGAGATGGGGAATCAGAGGCAGGGAATCAGAGGCGGGGAATCAGAGTCCGGGAATCAGATATGGGGAAACAGAGGCGGGGAATCAGAGGCGGGGTAACAGAGGCTGGGAATCAGATATGGGGAATCAGAGGTGGGGAATCAGAGGTTGTGAATCAGAGGCAGGGAATCAGAGGCTTGGAATCAGATGCAGGGAATCAGATGCAGGGAATCAGAGGCGGGGAATCAGAGCTGGGGAATCAGAGGTGGGGAATCAGAGTTGGGGAATCAGAGGCGGGGACTTAGATATTGGGAAACAGAGGCGGGGAATCAGAGGCGGGGAAACAGAGGCGGTGAATCAGATATGTGGAATCAGAGATGGGGAATCAGAGGCAGGGAATCAGATGTTCGGAATCAGAGATGGGGAATCAAAGGCAGGGAATCAGAATCAGAAGCAGGGAATCAGAGGCCGGGAATCAGAGGCCGGGAATCAGATGCTGGGAATAAGAGGCCGGGAATCAGAGGTGGGGAATCAGAGTCCGGGAATCAGAGATGGGGATTCAGCGGCGGAAAATGAGATATGTAGAATCAGAGGCGGGGAATCAGAGGCGGGGAAACAGAGGTGGGGAATCAGATATGTGGAATCAGAGGTGGCGAATCAAAGGCGGTGAATCTGAGATGGGGAATCAGAGGCGGGGAATCAGAGGAAGGGAATCAAACACGGGAAATCAGGGGTGGGGAATCAGAGCTGGGGAATCAGAGGCGGCGAAAGAGAGGCGGGGAATCAGATATGGGGAATCAGAGGTGGCGAATCAAAGGCGGTGAAACAGAGATGGGGAATCAGGGCAGGGAATCAGAGGCAGGGAATCAAACACGGGGAATCAGAGCTGGGGAATCAGAGGCGGGGAATTAGAGTTGGGGAATCAGAGGAGGGGAATCAGAGGCGGGGAAACAGAGGCGGGGAATCAGATATGGGGAATCAGAGGTGGGGAATCAGAGGTTCGGAATCAGAGGCAGGGAATCAGAGGCGGGGAATCAGAGGCAGGGAATCAGATGTGCGGAATCGGAGATGGGGAATCAGAGGTAGGGAATCAAAGGTGGGGAATCAGAGGCGGGGAATAAGAGGCCGGGAATCAGATATGGGGAAACAGAGGTGGGGAATCAGAGGCGGGGAAACAGAGGCGGGGAATCAGATATGGGGAATCAGAGGTGGGGAATCAGAGGTTGGGAATCAGAGGCAGGGAATCAGAGGCTTGGTATCAGATGCAGGGAATCAGATGCGGGGAATCAGAGGCGGGGAATCAGAGCTGGGGAATCAGAGGTGGGGAATCAGAGTTGGGGAATCAGAGGCGGGGACTTAGATATTGGGAAACAGAGGCGGGGAATCAGAGGCGGGGAAACAGAGGCGGGGAATCAGATATGGGGAATCAGAGGTGGGGAATCAGAGGCAGGGAATCAGATGTGCGGAATCAGAGATGGGGAATCAGAGGCAGGGAATCAGAATCAGAAGCAGGGAATCAGAGGCCGGGAATCAGAGGCCGGAATCAGATGCCGGGAATAAGAGGCCGGGAATCAGAGGTGGGGAATCAGAGTCCGGGAATCAGAGATGGGGATTCAGAGGCGGGGAATGAGATATGGGGAATCAGAGGCGGGGAATCAGAGGCGGGGAAACAGATGCGGGGAATCAGATATGGGGAATCAGAGGTGGCGAATCAAAGGCGGTGAATCAGAGATGCGGAATCAGAGCCCGGGAATCAGAGGCAGGGAATCAAACACGGGGAACCAGAGGCGGGGAATCAGAGCTGGGGAATCAGAGGCGGGGAATCAGAGTTGGGGAATCAGAGGCGGGGAAGCAGAGGCAGGGAATCAGACGCGGGGATTCAGAGGCGGGGAATCATAGTTGGGAATCAGAGGCGGATAATCAGATATGGGGAAACAGATGCGGGGAATCAGGGGCGGGGAAACAGAGGCGGGGAATCAGATATGGCGAATCGGATGCGGGGAATCAGAGGCGGGGAATCAGAGCTGTGGAATCAGAGGCGGGGAATCAGAGTTGGGGCATCAGAGGTGGGGAATTAGATATGGGGAAACAGAGGCGGGGAATCAGAGGTGTGGAAACAGAGGCGGGGAATCAGATATGGGGAATCAGACGTGGGGAATCAGAGGCAGGTAATCAGATGTGCGGAATCAGAGGTGGCGAATCAAAGGCGGTGAATCAGAGATGGGGAATCAGAGGCGGGGAATCAGAGGCAGGGAATCAAACACGGGGAATCAGAGGCGGGGAATCAGAGCTGGGGAATCAGAGGCTGGGAATCAAA
This sequence comes from Narcine bancroftii, assembly GCF_036971445.1. Taxonomy (NCBI): domain Eukaryota; kingdom Metazoa; phylum Chordata; class Chondrichthyes; order Torpediniformes; family Narcinidae; genus Narcine; species Narcine bancroftii. The sequence continues at coordinate 2,483,069 of NW_027211895.1, read as the reverse complement.
GTTGGGGAATCAGAGTCAGGGAATTAGATATGGGGAAACAGGGGCGGGGAATCAGAGGCGGGGAAACAGAGGCGGGGAATCAGATATGGGGAATCAGAGGCGGGGAATTAGAGTTGGGGAATCAGATGCGGGGAATCAGTGGTGGGGAAACAGAGGCGGGGAATCAAACACGGGGAATCAGAGGTGGGGAATCAGAGGTTGGAAATCAGAGGCAGGGAATCAGCGGCGGGGAATCAGAGGCGGGGAATCAGAGGCAGGGAATCAGATGTGCGGAATCGGTGATGAGGAATCAGAGGCAGGGAATCAGAGGCGGGGAATCAGAGGCCGGGAATCAGATGCAGGGAATCAGATGCCGGGAATCAGAGGCGGGGAATCAGAGCTGGGGAATCAGAGTCTGGGAATCAAAGTTGGGGAATCAGAGGCAGGGAATCAGATATGGGGAAACAGGGGCGGGGAATCAGAGGCGGGGAAACAGAGGCGGGGAATCAGATATGGGGAATCAGAGGCGGGGAATTAGAGTTGGGGAATCAGAGGCGGGGAATCAGAGGCGGGGAAACAGAGGCGGGGAATCAAACACGGGGAATCAGAGGTGGGGAATCAGAGGTTGGGAATCAGAGGCAGGGAATCAGAGGCGGGGAATCAGAGGCGGGGAATGAGAGGCAGGGAATCAGATGTGCGGAATCGGAGATGGGGAATCAGAGGCAGGGAATCAGAGGCGGGGAATCAGAGGCGGGGAATCAGAGGCCGGGAATCAGATATGGGGAAACAGAAGCGGGGAATCAGAGGCGGGGAAACAGAGGCTGGGAATCAGGTATGGGGAATCAGATGTGGGGAATCAGAGGCGGGGAATCAGAGCTGGGGAATCAGAGGTGGGGAATCAAAGTTGGGGAATCAGAGGCGGGGACTTAGATATGGGGAAACAGAGGCGGGGAATCAGAGACGGGGATTCAGATATGGGGAATCAGAGGTGGGGAATCAGAGGCAGGGAATTAGATGTGCGGAATCAGAAATGGGGAATCAGAGGCAGGGAATCAGAATCAGAAGCAGGGAATCAGAGGCCGGGAATCAGAGGCCGGAATCAGATGCCGGGAATAAGAGGTCGGGAATCAGAGGTGGGGAATCAGAGTCCGGGAATCAGAGATGGGGAATCAGAGGCGGGGAATGAGATATGGGGAATCAGAGGCGGGGAATCAGAGGCGGGGAAACAGTGGCGAGGAATCAGATATGGGGAATCAGAGGTGGCGAATCAAAGGCGGTGAATCAGAGATGGGGAATCAGAGCTGGGGAATCAGAGGCAGGGGATCAAACACGGGGAATCAGAGGCGGGGAATCAGAGCTGGGGAATCAGAGGCGGGGAATCAGAGTTGGGGAATCAGAGGCGGGGAATCAGAGCTGGGGAATCAGAGGTGGGGAATCAGAGTCGGGGAATCAGAGGCAGGGAATCGGATGTGCGGAATCAGAGATGGGGAATCAGAGGTGGGGAATCAGAGGCGGTGAATCTGAGATGGGGAATCAGAGGCGGGGAATCAGAGGCAGGTTATCAGACACGGGGATTCAGAGGCTGGGAATCAGACGGGGGGAATCAAAGGCGGGGAATGAAGCTGGGGAATCAGAGGCAGGGAATCAGAGTTGGGGATTCAGAGGCGGGGAATCAGATATGGGGAAACAGAGGCGGGGAATCAGAGGCGGGGAAACAGAGGCTGGGAATCAGATATGGGGAATCAGAGGTGGGGAATCAGAGGTTGGGAATCAGAGGCAGGGAATCAGAGGCTTGGAATCAGATGCAGGGAATCAGATGCGGGGAATCAGAGGCAGGGAATCAGAGCTGGGGAATCAGAGGTGGGGAATCAGAGTTGGGGAATCAGAGGCGGGGACTTAGATGTTGGGAAACAGAGGCGTGGAATCAGAGGCGGGGAAACAGAGGCGGGGAATCAGATATGGGGAATCAGAGATGGTGAATCAGAGGCAGGGAATCAGATGTGCGGAATCAGAGATGGGGAATCAAAGGCAGGGAATCAGAATCAGAAGCAGGGAATCAGAGGCCGGGAATCAGAGGCCGGAATCAGATGCCGGGAATAAGAGGCCGGGAATCAGAGGTGGGGAATCAGAGTCCGGGAATCAGAGATGGGGATTCAGAGGCGGGGAATGAGATATGGGGAATCAGAGGCGGGAAATCAGAGGCGGGGAAACAGAGGCGGGGAATCAGATATGGGGAATCAGAGGTGGCGAATCAAAGCCGGTGAATCAGAGATGGGGAATCAGAGGCCGGGAATCAGAGGCAGGGAATCAAACACGGGGAATCAGAGGCGGGGAATCAGAGCTGGGGAATCAGAGGCTGGGAATCAAAGTTGGGGAATTAGAGGCAGGGAATCAGATATGGGGAAACAGGGGCGGGGAATCAGAGGCGGGGAAACAGAGGCGGGGAATCAGATATGGGGAATCAGAGGCGGGGAATTAGAGTTGGGGAATCAGAGGCGGGGAATCAGAGGCGGGGAAACAGAGGCGGGGAATCAAACACGGGGAATCAGAGGTGGGGAATCAGAGGTTGGGAATCAGAGGCAGGGAATCAGAGGCGGGGAATCAGAGGCGGGGAATCAGAGGCAGGGAATCAGATGTGCGGAATCGGAGATGGGGAATCAGAGGCAGGGAATCAGAGGCGGGGAATCAGAGTCCGGGAATCAGATATGGGGAAACAGAGGCGGGGAATCAGAGGCGGGGTAACAGAGGCTGGGAATCAGATATGGGGAATCAGAGGTGGGGAATCAGAGGTTGTGAATCAGAGGCAGGGAATCAGAGGCTTGGAATCAGATGCAGGGAATCAGATGCAGGGAATCAGAGGCGGGGAATCAGAGCTGGGGAATCAGAGGTGGGGAATCAGAGTTGGGGAATCAGAGGCGGGGACTTAGATATTGGGAAACAGAGGCGGGGAATCAGAGGCGGGGAAACAGAGGCGGGGAATCAGATATGTGGAATCAGAGATGGGGAATCAGAGGCAGGGAATCAGATGTTCGGAATCAGAGATGGGGAATCAAAGGCAGGGAATCAGAATCAGAAGCAGGGAATCAGAGGCCGGGAATCAGAGGCCGGAATCAGATGCCGGGAATAAGAGGCTGGGAATCAGAGGTGGGGAATCAGAGTCCGGGAATCAGAGATGGGGAATCAGAGGCGGGGAATGAGATATGGGGAATCAGAGGCGGGGAATCAGAGGCGGGGAAACAGAGGCGAGGAATCAGATATGGGGAATCAGAGGTGGCGAATCAAAGGCGGTGAATCAGAGATGGGGAATCAGAGGCGGGGAATCAGAGGCAGGGAATCAAACACGGGGAATCAGAGGCGGGGAATCAGAGCTGGGGAATCAGAGGCGGGGAATCAGAGTTGGGGAATCAGAGGCGGGGAATCAGAGCTTGGGAATCAGAGGTGGGGATCAGAGTCAGGGAATCAGAGGCAGGGAATCAGATGTGCGGAATCCGAGATGGGGAATCAGAGGTGGGGAATCAGAGGCTGTGAATCAGAGATGGGGAATCAGAGGCGGGGAATCAGAGGCAGGAAATCAGACACGGGGATTCAGAGGCTGGGAATCAGACGGGGGGAATCAAAGGCGGGGAATCAGAGCTGGGGAATCAGAGGCAGGGAATCAGAGTTTGGGATTCAGAGGCGGGGAATCAGATATGGGGAAACAGAGGCGGGGAATCAGAGGCGGGCAAACAGAGGCGAGGAATTAGATATGGGGAATCAGAGGTGGGGAATCAGAGGTGGTGAATCAGAGATGGGGAATCACAGGCGGGGAATCAGAGGCAGGGAATAGAGCGCGGGGAATCAGAGGCAGGGAATCAGAGTTGGGGCATCAGAGGTTGGGAATTAGATATGGGGAAAGAGAGGCGGGGAATCAGAGGCGGGGAAACAGAGGCGGGAAATCAGATATGGGGAATCAGAGGTGGGGAATCAGAGGCAGGGAATCAGATGTGCGGAATCAGAGATGGGGAATCAGAGGCAGAGAATCAGAATCAGAAGCGGGGAATCAGAGGCCGGGAATCAGAGGCCGGGAATCAGATGCTGGGAATAAGAGGCCGGGAATCAGAGGTGGGTAATCAGAGTCCGGGAATCAGAGATGGGGAGTCAGAGGCGGAAAATGAGATATGTAGAATCAGAGGCGGGGAATCAGAGGCGGGGAAACAGAGGTGGGGAATCAGATATGTGGAATCAGAGGTGGCGAATCAAAGGCGGTGAATCAGAGATGGGGAATCAGAGGCGGGGAATCAGAGGCAGGGAATCAAACACGGGAAATCAGGGGCGGGGAATCAGAGCTGGGGAATCAGAGGCGGGGAATCAGAGTTGGGGAATCAGAGGCAGGGAATCAGATATGGGGAAACAAGGGCAGGGAATCAGAGGCGGGGAAACAGAGGCGGGGAATCAGATATGGGGAATCAGAGGTGTGGAATCAGAGGTTGGGAATCAGAGGCAGGGAATCAGAGGCGGCGAAACAGAGGCGGGGAATCAGATATGGGGAATCAGAGGTGGCGAATCAAAGGCGGTGAAACAGAGATGGGGAATCAGGGCAGGGAATCAGAGGCAGGGAATCAGACACGGGGAATCAGAGCTGGGGAATCAGAGGCGGGGAATTAGAGTTGGGGAATCAGAGGAGGGGAATCAGAGGCGGGGAAACAGAGGCGGGGAATCAGATATGGGGAATCAGAGGTGGGGAATCAGAGGTTCGGAATCAGAGGCAGGGAATCAGAGGCGGGGAATCAGAGGCAGGGAATCAGATGTGCGGAATCGGAGATGGGGAATCAGAGGTAGGGAATCAGAGGTGGGGAATCAGAGGCGGGGAATAAGAGGCCGGGAATCAGATATGGGGAAACAGAGGTGGGGAATCAGAGGCGGGGAAACAGAGGCGGGGAATCAGATATGGGGAATCAGAGGTGGGGAATCAGAGGTTGGGAATCAGAGGCAGGGAATCAGAGGCTTGGAATCAGATGCAGGGAATCAGATGCGGGGAATCAGAGGCGGGGAATCAGAGCTGGGGAATCAGAGGTGGGGAATCAGAGTTGGGGAATCAGAGGCGGGGACTTAGATATTGGGAAACAGAGGCGGGAAATCAGAGGCGGGGAAACAGAGGCGGGGAATCAGATATGGGGAATCAGAGGTGGGGAATCAGAGGCAGGGAATCAGATGTGCGGAATCAGAGATGGGGAATCAGAGGCAGGGAATCAGAATCAGAAGCAGGGAATCAGAGGCCGGGAATCAGAGGCCGGAATCAGATGCCGGGAATAAGAGGCCGGGAATCAGAGATGGGGATTCAGAGGCGGGGAATGAGATATGGAGAATCAGAGGCGGGGAATCAGAGGCGGGGAATCAGAGGCGGGGAAACAGATGCGGGGAATCAGATATGGGGAATCAGAGGTGGCGAATCAAAGGCGGTGAATCAGAGATGCGGAATCAGAGGACGGGAATCAGAGGCAGGGAATCAAACACGGGGAATCAGAGGCGGGGAATCAGAGCTGGGGAATCAGAGGCGGGGAATCAGAGTTGGGGAATCAGAGGCGGGGAAGCAGAGGCAGGGAATCAGACGCGGGGATTCAGAGGCGGGGAATCATAGTTGGGAATCAGAGGCGGATAATCAGATATGGGGAAACAGAGGTGGGGAATCAGGGGCGGGGAAACAGAGGCGGGGAATCAGATATGGGGAATCGGATGCGGGGAATCAGAGGCGGGGAATCAGAGCTGTGGAATCAGAGGCGGGGAATCAGAGTTGGGGCATCAGAGGTGGGGAATTAGATATGGGGAAACAGAGGCGGGGAATCAGAGGCGTGGAAACAGAGGCTGGGAATCAGATATGGGGAATCAGACGTGGGGAATCAGAGGCAGGTAATCAGATGTGCGGAATCAGAGATGGGGAATAAGAGGCAGGGAATCAGAATCAGAAGCGGGGAGTCAGAGGCCGGGAATCAGAGGCCTGGAATCAGATGCTGGGAATAAGAGGCCGGGAATCAGAGGTGGGGAATCAGAGTCAGGGAATCAGAGATGGGGAGTCAGAGGCGGGCAATGAGATATGGAGAATCAGAGGCGGGGAATCAGATGCGGGGAAACAGAGGTGGGGAAACAGATATGGGGAATAAGAGGTGGCGAATCAAAGGCGGTGAATCAGAAATGGGGAATCAGAGGCGGGGAATCAGAGGCAGGGAATCAAACATGGGGAATCAGAGGCGGGGAATCAGAGCTGGGGAATCAGAGGCTGGGAATCAAAGTTGGGGAATCAGAGTCAGGGAATCAGATATGGGGAAACAGGGGCGGGGAATCAGAGGCGGGGAAACAGAGGCGGGGAATCAGATATGGGGAATCAGAGGCGGGGAATTAGAGTTGGGGAATCAGAGGCGGGGAATCAGTGGTGGGGAATCAGAGTTGGGGAATCAAACACGGGGAATCAGAGGTGGGGAATCAGAGGTTGGAAATCAGAGGCAGGGAATCAGCGGCGGGGAATCAGAGGCGGGGAATCAGAGGCAGGGAATCAGATGTGCGGAATCGGTGATGGGGAATCAGAGGCAGGGAATCAGAGGCGGGGAATCAGAGGCCGGGAATCAGATATGGGGAAACAGAGGCGGGGAATCAGAGGCGGGGAAACAGAGGCTGGGAATCAGATATGGGGAATCAGAGGTGGGGAATCAGAGGTTGGGAATCAGAGGAAGGGGATCAGAGGCTTGGAATCAGATGCAGGGAATCAGATGCGGGGAATCAGAGGCGGGGAATCAGAGCTGGGGAATCAGAGTCTGGGAATCAAAGTTGGGGAATCAGAGGCAGGGAATCAGATATGGGGAAACAGGGGCGGGGAATCAGAGGCGGGGAAACAGAGGCGGGAATCAGATATGGGGAATCAGAGGCGGGGAATTAGAGTTGGGGAATCAGAGGCGGGGAATCAGAGGCGGGGAAACAGAGGCGGGGAATCAAACACGGGGAATCAGAGGTGGGGAATCAGAGGTTGGGAATCAGAGGCAGGGAATCAGAGGCGGGGAATCAGAGGCGGGGAATGAGAGGCAGGGAATCAGATGTGCGGAATCGGAGATGGGGAATCAGAGGCAGGGAATCAGAGGCGGGGAATCAGAGGCGGGGAATCAGAGGCCGGGAATCAGATATGGGGAAACAGAAGCGGGGAATCAGAGGCGGGGAAACAGAGGCTGGGAATCAGGTATGGGGAATCAGATGTGGGGAATCAGAGGCGGGGAATCAGAGCTGGGGAATCAGAGGTGGGGAATCAAAGTTGGGGAATCAGAGGCGGGGATTTAGATATGGGGAAACAGAGGCGGGGAATCAGAGAAGGGGAAACAGAGGCGGGGATTCAGATATGGGGAATCAGAGGTGGGGAATCAGAGGCAGGGAATTAGATGTGCGGAATCAGAAATGGGGAATCAGAGGCAGGGAATCAGAATCAGAAGCAGGGAATCAGAGGCCGGGAATCAAACACGGGGAATCAGAGCTGGGGAATCAGAGGCGGGGAATTAGAGTTGGGGAATCAGAGGAGGGGAATCAGATGCGGGGAAACAGAGGCGGGGAATCAGATATGGGGAATCAGAGGTGGGGAATCAGAGGTTCGGAATCAGAGGCAGGGAATCAGAGGCGGGGAATCAGAGGCAGGGAATCAGATGTGCGGAATCGGAGATGGGGAATCAGAGGTAGGGAATCAAAGGTGGGGAATCAGAGGCGGGGAATAAGAGGCCGGGAATCAGATATGGGGAAACAGAGGTGGGGAATCAGAGGCGGGGAAACAGAGGCGGGGAATCAGATATGGGGAATCAGAGGTGGGGAATCAGAGGTTGGGAATCAGAGGCAGGGAATCAGAGGCTTGGAATCAGATGCAGGGAATCAGATGCGGGGAATCAGAGGCGGGGAATCAGAGCTGGGGAATCAGAGGTGGGGAATCAGAGTTGGGGAATCAGAGGCGGGGACTTAGATATTGGGAAACAGAGGCGGGGAATCAGAGGCGGGGAAACAGAGGCGGGGAATCAGATATGGGGAATCAGAGGTGGGGAATCAGAGGCAGGGAATCAGATGTGCGGAATCAGAGATGGGGAATCAGAGGCAGGGAATCAGAATCAGAAGCAGGGAATCAGAGGCCGGGAATCAGAGGCCGGAATCAGATGCCGGGAATAAGAGGCCGGGAATCAGAGGTGGGGAATCAGAGTCCGGGAATCAGAGATGGGGATTCAGAGGCGGGGAATGAGATATGGGGAATCAGAGGCGGGGAATCAGAGGCGGGGAAACAGATGCGGGGAATCAGATATGGGGAATCAGAGGTGGCGAATCAAAGGCGGTGAATCAGAGATGCGGAATCAGAGCCCGGGAATCAGAGGCAGGGAATCAAACACGGGGAACCAGAGGCGGGGAATCAGAGCTGGGGAATCAGAGGCGGGGAATCAGAGTTGGGGAATCAGAGGCGGGGAAGCAGAGGCAGGGAATCAGACGCGGGGATTCAGAGGCGGGGAATCATAGTTGGGAATCAGAGGCGGATAATCAGATATGGGGAAACAGATGCGGGGAATCAGGGGCGGGGAAACAGAGGCGGGGAATCAGATATGGCGAATCGGATGCGGGGAATCAGAGGCGGGGAATCAGAGCTGTGGAATCAGAGGCGGGGAATCAGAGTTGGGGCATCAGAGGTGGGGAATTAGATATGGGGAAACAGAGGCGGGGAATAAGAGGTGTGGAAACAGAGGCGGGGAATCAGATATGGGGAATCAGACGTGGGGAATCAGAGGCAGGTAATCAGATGTGCGGAATCAGAGGTGGCGAATCAAAGGCGGTGAATCAGAGATGGGGAATCAGAGGCGGGGAATCAGAGGCAGGGAATCAAACACGGGGAATCAGAGGCGGGGAATCAGAGATGGGGAATCAGAGGCTGGGAATCAAAGTTGGGGAATCAGAGTCAGGGAATTAGATATGGGGAAACAGGGGCGGGGAATCAGAGGCGGGGAAACAGAGGCGGGGAATCAGATATGGGGAATCAGAGGCGGGGAATTAGAGTTGGGGAATCAGATGCGGGGAATCAGTGGTGGGGAAACAGAGGCGGGGAATCAAACACGGGGAATCAGAGGTGGGGAATCAGAGGTTGGAAATCAGAGGCAGGGAATCAGCGGCGGGGAATCAGAGGCGGGGAATCAGAGGCAGGGAATCAGATGTGCGGAATCGGTGATGAGGAATCAGAGGCAGGGAATCAGAGGCGGGGAATCAGAGGCCGGGAATCAGATGCAGGGAATCAGATGCCGGGAATCAGAGGCGGGGAATCAGAGCTGGGGAATCAGAGTCTGGGAATCAAAGTTGGGGAATCAGAGGCAGGGAATCAGATATGGGGAAACAGGGGCGGGGAATCAGAGGCGGGGAAACAGAGGCGGGGAATCAGATATGGGGAATCAGAGGCGGGGAATTAGAGTTGGGGAATCAGAGGCGGGGAATCAGAGGCGGGGAAACAGAGGCGGGGAATCAAACACGGGGAATCAGAGGTGGGGAATCAGAGGTTGGGAATCAGAGGCAGGGAATCAGAGGCGGGGAATCAGAGGCGGGGAATGAGAGGCAGGGAATCAGATGTGCGGAATCGGAGATGGGGAATCAGAGGCAGGGAATCAGAGGCGGGGAATCAGAGGCGGGGAATCAGAGGCCGGGAATCAGATATGGGGAAACAGAAGCGGGGAATCAGAGGCGGGGAAACAGAGGCTGGGAATCAGGTATGGGGAATCAGATGTGGGGAATCAGAGGCGGGGAATCAGAGCTGGGGAATCAGAGGTGGGGAATCAAAGTTGGGGAATCAGAGGCGGGGACTTAGATATGGGGAAACAGAGGCGGGGAATCAGAGACGGGGATTCAGATATGGGGAATCAGAGGTGGGGAATCAGAGGCAGGGAATTAGATGTGCGGAATCAGAAATGGGGAATCAGAGGCAGGGAATCAGAATCAGAAGCAGGGAATCAGAGGCCGGGAATCAGAGGCCGGAATCAGATGCCGGGAATAAGAGGTCGGGAATCAGAGGTGGGGAATCAGAGTCCGGGAATCAGAGATGGGGAATCAGAGGCGGGGAATGAGATATGGGGAATCAGAGGCGGGGAATCAGAGGCGGGGAAACAGTGGCGAGGAATCAGATATGGGGAATCAGAGGTGGCGAATCAAAGGCGGTGAATCAGAGATGGGGAATCAGAGCTGGGGAATCAGAGGCAGGGGATCAAACACGGGGAATCAGAGGCGGGGAATCAGAGCTGGGGAATCAGAGGCGGGGAATCAGAGTTGGGGAATCAGAGGCGGGGAATCAGAGCTGGGGAATCAGAGGTGGGGAATCAGAGTCGGGGAATCAGAGGCAGGGAATCGGATGTGCGGAATCAGAGATGGGGAATCAGAGGTGGGGAATCAGAGGCGGTGAATCTGAGATGGGGAATCAGAGGCGGGGAATCAGAGGCAGGTTATCAGACACGGGGATTCAGAGGCTGGGAATCAGACGGGGGGAATCAAAGGCGGGGAATGAAGCTGGGGAATCAGAGGCAGGGAATCAGAGTTGGGGATTCAGAGGCGGGGAATCAGATATGGGGAAACAGAGGCGGGGAATCAGAGGCGGGGAAACAGAGGCTGGGAATCAGATATGGGGAATCAGAGGTGGGGAATCAGAGGTTGGGAATCAGAGGCAGGGAATCAGAGGCTTGGAATCAGATGCAGGGAATCAGATGCGGGGAATCAGAGGCAGGGAATCAGAGCTGGGGAATCAGAGGTGGGGAATCAGAGTTGGGGAATCAGAGGCGGGGACTTAGATGTTGGGAAAAAGAGACGTGGAATCAGAGGCGGGGAAACAGAGGCGGGGAATCAGATATGGGGAATCAGAGATGGTGAATCAGAGGCAGGGAATCAGATGTGCGGAATCAGAGATGGGGAATCAAAGGCAGGGAATCAGAATCAGAAGCAGGGAATCAGAGGCCGGGAATCAGAGGCCGGAATCAGATGCCGGGAATAAGAGGCCGGGAATCAGAGGTGGGGAATCAGAGTCCGGGAATCAGAGATGGGGATTCAGAGGCGGGGAATGAGATATGGGGAATCAGAGGCGGGGAATCAGAGGCGGGGAAACAGAGGCGGGGAATCAGATATGGGGAATCAGAGGTGGCGAATCAAAGCCGGTGAATCAGAGATGGGGAATCAGAGGCCGGGAATCAGAGGCAGGGAATCAAACACGGGGAATCAGAGGCGGGGAATCAGAGCTGGGGAATCAGAGGCTGGGAATCAAAGTTGGGGAATTAGAGGCAGGGAATCAGATATGGGGAAACAGGGGCGGGGAATCAGAGGCGGGGAAACAGAGGCGGGGAATCAGATATGGGGAATCAGAGGCGGGGAATTAGAGTTGGGGAATCAGAGGCGGGGAATCAGAGGCGGGGAAACAGAGGCGGGGAATCAAACACGGGGAATCAGAGGTGGGGAATCAGAGGTTGGGAATCAGAGGCAGGGAATCAGAGGCGGGGAATCAGAGGCGGGGAATCAGAGGCAGGGAATCAGATGTGCGGAATCGGAGATGGGGAATCAGAGGCAGGGAATCAGAGGCGGGGAATCAGAGTCCGGGAATCAGATATGGGGAAACAGAGGCGGGGAATCAGAGGCGGGGTAACAGAGGCTGGGAATCAGATATGGGGAATCAGAGGTGGGGAATCAGAGGTTGTGAATCAGAGGCAGGGAATCAGAGGCTTGGAATCAGATGCAGGGAATCAGATGCAGGGAATCAGAGGCGGGGAATCAGAGCTGGGGAATCAGAGGTGGGGAATCAGAGTTGGGGAATCAGAGGCGGGGACTTAGATATTGGGAAACAGAGGCGGGGAATCAGAGGCGGGGAAACAGAGGCGGGGAATCAGATATGTGGATCAGAGATGGGGAATCAGAGGCAGGGAATCAGATGTTCGGAATCAGAGATGGGGAATCAAAGGCAGGGAATCAGAATCAGAAGCAGGGAATCAGAGGCCGGGAATCAGAGGCCGGGAATCAGATGCTGGGAATAAGAGGCCGGGAATCAGAGGTGGGGAATCAGAGTCCGGGAATCAGAGATGGGGATTCAGCGGCGGAAAATGAGATATGTAGAATCAGAGGCGGGGAATCAGAGGCGGGGAAACAGAGGTGGGGAATCAGATATGTGGAATCAGAGGTGGCGAATCAAAGGCGGTGAATCTGAGATGGGGAATCAGAGGCGGGGAATCAGAGGAAGGGAATCAAACACGGGAAATCAGGGGCGGGGAATCAGAGCTGGGGAATCAGAGGCGGGGAATCAGAGTTGGGGAATCAGAGGCAGGGAATCAGATATGGGGAAACAAGGGCAGGGAATCAGAGGCGGGGAAACAGAGGCGGGGAATCAGATATGGGGAATCAGAGGTGTGGAATCAGAGGTTGGGAATCAGAGGCAGGGAATCAGAGGCGGCGAAAGAGAGGCGGGGAATCAGATATGGGGAATCAGAGGTGGCGAATCAAAGGCGGTGAAACAGAGATGGGGAATCAGGGCAGGGAATCAGAGGCAGGGAATCAAACACGGGGAATCAGAGCTGGGGAATCAGAGGCGGGGAATTAGAGTTGGGGAATCAGAGGAGGGGAATCAGAGGCGGGGAAACAGAGGCGGGGAATCAGATATGGGGAATCAGAGGTGGGGAATCAGAGGTTCGGAATCAGAGGCAGGGAATCAGAGGCGGGGAATCAGAGGCAGGGAATCAGATGTGCGGAATCGGAGATGGGGAATCAGAGGTAGGGAATCAAAGGTGGGGAATCAGAGGCGGGGAATAAGAGGCCGGGAATCAGATATGGGGAAACAGAGGTGGGGAATCAGAGGCGGGGAAACAGAGGCGGGGAATCAGATATGGGGAATCAGAGGTGGGGAATCAGAGGTTGGGAATCAGAGGCAGGGAATCAGAGGCTTGGTATCAGATGCAGGGAATCAGATGCGGGGAATCAGAGGCGGGGAATCAGAGCTGGGGAATCAGAGGTGGGGAATCAGAGTTGGGGAATCAGAGGCGGGGACTTAGATATTGGGAAACAGAGGCGGGGAATCAGAGGCGGGGAAACAGAGGCGGGGAATCAGATATGGGGAATCAGAGGTGGGGAATCAGAGGCAGGGAATCAGATGTGCGGAATCAGAGATGGGGAATCAGAGGCAGGGAATCAGAATCAGAAGCAGGGAATCAGAGGCCGGGAATCAGAGGCCGGAATCAGATGCCGGGAATAAGAGGCCGGGAATCAGAGGTGGGGAATCAGAGTCCGGGAATCAGAGATGGGGATTCAGAGGCGGGGAATGAGATATGGGGAATCAGAGGCGGGGAATCAGAGGCGGGGAAACAGATGCGGGGAATCAGATATGGGGAATCAGAGGTGGCGAATCAAAGGCGGTGAATCAGAGATGCGGAATCAGAGCCCGGGAATCAGAGGCAGGGAATCAAACACGGGGAACCAGAGGCGGGGAATCAGAGCTGGGGAATCAGAGGCGGGGAATCAGAGTTGGGGAATCAGAGGCGGGGAAGCAGAGGCAGGGAATCAGACGCGGGGATTCAGAGGCGGGGAATCATAGTTGGGAATCAGAGGCGGATAATCAGATATGGGGAAACAGATGCGGGGAATCAGGGGCGGGGAAACAGAGGCGGGGAATCAGATATGGCGAATCGGATGCGGGGAATCAGAGGCGGGGAATCAGAGCTGTGGAATCAGAGGCGGGGAATCAGAGTTGGGGCATCAGAGGTGGGGAATTAGATATGGGGAAACAGAGGCGGGGAATCAGAGGTGTGGAAACAGAGGCGGGGAATCAGATATGGGGAATCAGACGTGGGGAATCAGAGGCAGGTAATCAGATGTGCGGAATCAGAGGTGGCGAATCAAAGGCGGTGAATCAGAGATGGGGAATCAGAGGCGGGGAATCAGAGGCAGGGAATCAAACACGGGGAATCAGAGGCGGGGAATCAGAGCTGGGGAATCAGAGGCTGGGAATCAAAGTTGGGGAATCAGAGTCAGGGAATTAGATATGGGGAAACAGGGGCGGGGAATCAGAGGCGGGGAAACAGAGGCGGGGAATCAGATATGGGGAATCAGAGGCGGGGAATTAGAGTTGGGGAATCAGATGCGGGGAATCAGTGGTGGGGAAACAGAGGCGGGGAATCAAACACGGGGAATCAGAGGTGGGGAATCAGAGGTTGGAAATCAGAGGCAGGGAATCAGCGGCGGGGAATCAGAGGCGGGGAATCAGAGGCAGGGAATCAGATGTGCGGAATCGGTGATGAGGAATCAGAGGCAGGGAATCAGAGGCGGGGAATCAGAGGCCGGGAATCAGATGCAGGGAATCAGATGCCGGGAATCAGAGGCGGGGAATCAGAGCTGGGGAATCAGAGTCTGGGAATCAAAGTTGGGGAATCAGAGGCAGGGAATCAGATATGGGGAAACAGGGGCGGGGAATCAGAGGCGGGGAAACAGAGGCGGGGAATCAGATATGGGGAATCAGAGGCGGGGAATTAGAGTTGGGGAATCAGAGGCGGGGAATCAGAGGCGGGGAAACAGAGGCGGGGAATCAAACACGGGGAATCAGAGGTGGGGAATCAGAGGTTGGGAATCAGAGGCAGGGAATCAGAGGCGGGGAATCAGAGGCGGGGAATGAGAGGCAGGGAATCAGATGTGCGGAATCGGAGATGGGGAATCAGAGGCAGGGAATCAGAGGCGGGGAATCAGAGGCGGGGAATCAGAGGCCGGGAATCAGATATGGGGAAACAGAAGCGGGGAATCAGAGGCGGGGAAACAGAGGCTGGGAATCAGGTATGGGGAATCAGATGTGGGGAATCAGAGGCGGGGAATCAGAGCTGGGGAATCAGAGGTGGGGAATCAAAGTTGGGGAATCAGAGGCGGGGACTTAGATATGGGGAAACAGAGGCGGGGAATCAGAGACGGGGATTCAGATATGGGGAATCAGAGGTGGGGAATCAGAGGCAGGGAATTAGATGTGCGGAATCAGAAATGGGGAATCAGAGGCAGGGAATCAGAATCAGAAGCAGGGAATCAGAGGCCGGGAATCAGAGGCCGGAATCAGATGCCGGGAATAAGAGGTCGGGAATCAGAGGTGGGGAATCAGAGTCCGGGAATCAGAGATGGGGAATCAGAGGCGGGGAATGAGATATGGGGAATCAGAGGCGGGGAATCAGAGGCGGGGAAACAGTGGCGAGGAATCAGATATGGGGAATCAGAGGTGGCGAATCAAAGGCGGTGAATCAGAGATGGGGAATCAGAGCTGGGGAATCAGAGGCAGGGGATCAAACACGGGGAATCAGAGGCGGGGAATCAGAGCTGGGGAATCAGAGGCGGGGAATCAGAGTTGGGGAATCAGAGGCGGGGAATCAGAGCTGGGGAATCAGAGGTGGGGAATCAGAGTCGGGGAATCAGAGGCAGGGAATCGGATGTGCGGAATCAGAGATGGGGAATCAGAGGTGGGGAATCAGAGGCGGTGAATCTGAGATGGGGAATCAGAGGCGGGGAATCAGAGGCAGGTTATCAGACACGGGGATTCAGAGGCTGGGAATCAGACGGGGGGAATCAAAGGCGGGGAATGAAGCTGGGGAATCAGAGGCAGGGAATCAGAGTTGGGGATTCAGAGGCGGGGAATCAGATATGGGGAAACAGAGGCGGGGAATCAGAGGCGGGGAAACAGAGGCTGGGAATCAGATATGGGGAATCAGAGGTGGGGAATCAGAGGTTGGGAATCAGAGGCAGGGAATCAGAGGCTTGGAATCAGATGCAGGGAATCAGATGCGGGGAATCAGAGGCAGGGAATCAGAGCTGGGGAATCAGAGGTGGGGAATCAGAGTTGGGGAATCAGAGGCGGGGACTTAGATGTTGGGAAACAGAGGCGTGGAATCAGAGGCGGGGAAACAGAGGCGGGGAATCAGATATGGGGAATCAGAGATGGTGAATCAGAGGCAGGGAATCAGATGTGCGGAATCAGAGATGGGGAATCAAAGGCAGGGAATCAGAATCAGAAGCAGGGAATCAGAGGCCGGGAATCAGAGGCCGGAATCAGATGCCGGGAATAAGAGGCCGGGAATCAGAGGTGGGGAATCAGAGTCCGGGAATCAGAGATGGGGATTCAGAGGCGGGGAATGAGATATGGGGAATCAGAGGCGGGGAATCAGAGGCGGGGAAACAGAGGCGGGGAATCAGATATGGGGAATCAGAGGTGGCGAATCAAAGCCGGTGAATCAGAGATGGGGAATCAGAGGCCGGGAATCAGAGGCAGGGAATCAAACACGGGGAATCAGAGGCGGGGAATCAGAGCTGGGGAATCAGAGGCTGGGAATCAAAGTTGGGGAATTAGAGGCAGGGAATCAGATATGGGGAAACAGGGGCGGGGAATCAGAGGCGGGGAAACAGAGGCGGGGAATCAGATATGGGGAATCAGAGGCGGGGAATTAGAGTTGGGGAATCAGAGGCGGGGAATCAGAGGCGGGGAAACAGAGGCGGGGAATCAAACACGGGGAATCAGAGGTGGGGAATCAGAGGTTGGGAATCAGAGGCAGGGAATCAGAGGCGGGGAATCAGAGGCGGGGAATCAGAGGCAGGGAATCAGATGTGCGGAATCGGAGATGGGGAATCAGAGGCAGGGAATCAGAGGCGGGGAATCAGAGTCCGGGAATCAGATATGGGGAAACAGAGGCGGGGAATCAGAGGCGGGGTAACAGAGGCTGGGAATCAGATATGGGGAATCAGAGGTGGGGAATCAGAGGTTGTGAATCAGAGGCAGGGAATCAGAGGCTTGGAATCAGATGCAGGGAATCAGATGCAGGGAATCAGAGGCGGGGAATCAGAGCTGGGGAATCAGAGGTGGGGAATCAGAGTTGGGGAATCAGAGGCGGGGACTTAGATATTGGGAAACAGAGGCGGGGAATCAGAGGCGGGGAAACAGAGGCGGGGAATCAGATATGTGGAATCAGAGATGGGGAATCAGAGGCAGGGAATCAGATGTTCGGAATCAGAGATGGGGAATCAAAGGCAGGGAATCAGAATCAGAAGCAGGGAATCAGAGGCCGGGAATCAGAGGCCGGAATCAGATGCCGGGAATAAGAGGCTGGGAATCAGAGGTGGGGAATCAGAGTCCGGGAATCAGAGATGGGGAATCAGAGGCGGGGAATGAGATATGGGGAATCAGAGGCGGGGAATCAGAGGCGGGGAAACAGAGGCGAGGAATCAGATATGGGGAATCAGAGGTGGCGAATCAAAGGCGGTGAATCAGAGATGGGGAATCAGAGGCGGGGAATCAGAGGCAGGGAATCAAACACGGGGAATCAGAGGCGGGGAATCAGAGCTGGGGAATCAGAGGCGGGGAATCAGAGTTGGGGAATCAGAGGCGGGGAATCAGAGCTTGGGAATCAGAGGTGGGGATCAGAGTCAGGGAATCAGAGGCAGGGAATCAGATGTGCGGAATCCGAGATGGGGAATCAGAGGTGGGGAATCAGAGGCTGTGAATCAGAGATGGGGAATCAGAGGCGGGGAATCAGAGGCAGGAAATCAGACACGGGGATTCAGAGGCTGGGAATCAGACGGGGGGAATCAAAGGCGGGGAATCAGAGCTGGGGAATCAGAGGCAGGGAATCAGAGTTTGGGATTCAGAGGCGGGGAATCAGATATGGGGAAACAGAGGCGGGGAATCAGAGGCGGGCAAACAGAGGCGAGGAATTAGATATGGGGAATCAGAGGTGGGGAATCAGAGGTGGTGAATCAGAGATGGGGAATCACAGGCGGGGAATCAGAGGCAGGGAATAGAGCGCGGGGAATCAGAGGCAGGGAATCAGAGTTGGGGCATCAGAGGTTGGGAATTAGATATGGGGAAAGAGAGGCGGGGAATCAGAGGCGGGGAAACAGAGGCGGGAAATCAGATATGGGGAATCAGAGGTGGGGAATCAGAGGCAGGGAATCAGATGTGCGGAATCAGAGATGGGGAATCAGAGGCAGAGAATCAGAATCAGAAGCGGGGAATCAGAGGCCGGGAATCAGAGGCCGGGAATCAGATGCTGGGAATAAGAGGCCGGGAATCAGAGGTGGGTAATCAGAGTCCGGGAATCAGAGATGGGGAGTCAGAGGCGGAAAATGAGATATGTAGAATCAGAGGCGGGGAATCAGAGGCGGGGAAACAGAGGTGGGGAATCAGATATGTGGAATCAGAGGTGGCGAATCAAAGGCGGTGAATCAGAGATGGGGAATCAGAGGCGGGGAATCAGAGGCAGGGAATCAAACACGGGAAATCAGGGGCGGGGAATCAGAGCTGGGGAATCAGAGGCGGGGAATCAGAGTTGGGGAATCAGAGGCAGGGAATCAGATATGGGGAAACAAGGGCAGGGAATCAGAGGCGGGGAAACAGAGGCGGGGAATCAGATATGGGGAATCAGAGGTGTGGAATCAGAGGTTGGGAATCAGAGGCAGGGAATCAGAGGCGGCGAAACAGAGGCGGGGAATCAGATATGGGGAATCAGAGGTGGCGAATCAAAGGCGGTGAAACAGAGATGGGGAATCAGGGCAGGGAATCAGAGGCAGGGAATCAGACACGGGGAATCAGAGCTGGGGAATCAGAGGCGGGGAATTAGAGTTGGGGAATCAGAGGAGGGGAATCAGAGGCGGGGAAACAGAGGCGGGGAATCAGATATGGGGAATCAGAGGTGGGGAATCAGAGGTTCGGAATCAGAGGCAGGGAATCAGAGGCGGGGAATCAGAGGCAGGGAATCAGATGTGCGGAATCGGAGATGGGGAATCAGAGGTAGGGAATCAGAGGTGGGGAATCAGAGGCGGGGAATAAGAGGCCGGGAATCAGATATGGGGAAACAGAGGTGGGGAATCAGAGGCGGGGAAACAGAGGCGGGGAATCAGATATGGGGAATCAGAGGTGGGGAATCAGAGGTTGGGAATCAGAGGCAGGGAATCAGAGGCTTGGAATCAGATGCAGGGAATCAGATGCGGGGAATCAGAGGCGGGGAATCAGAGCTGGGGAATCAGAGGTGGGGAATCAGAGTTGGGGAATCAGAGGCGGGGACTTAGATATTGGGAAACAGAGGCGGGAAATCAGAGGCGGGGAAACAGAGGCGGGGAATCAGATATGGGGAATCAGAGGTGGGGAATCAGAGGCAGGGAATCAGATGTGCGGAATCAGAGATGGGGAATCAGAGGCAGGGAATCAGAATCAGAAGCAGGGAATCAGAGGCCGGGAATCAGAGGCCGGAATCAGATGCCGGGAATAAGAGGCCGGGAATCAGAGATGGGGATTCAGAGGCGGGGAATGAGATATGGAGAATCAGAGGCGGGGAATCAGAGGCGGGGAATCAGAGGCGGGGAAACAGATGCGGGGAATCAGATATGGGGAATCAGAGGTGGCGAATCAAAGGCGGTGAATCAGAGATGCGGAATCAGAGGACGGGAATCAGAGGCAGGGAATCAAACACGGGGAATCAGATGCGGGGAATCAGAGCTGGGGAATCAGAGGCGGGGAATCAGAGTTGGGGAATCAGAGGCGGGGAAGCAGAGGCAGGGAATCAGACGCGGGGATTCAGAGGCGGGGAATCATAGTTGGGAATCAGAGGCGGATAATCAGATATGGGGAAACAGAGGTGGGGAATCAGGGGCGGGGAAACAGAGGCGGGGAATCAGATATGGGGAATCGGATGCGGGGAATCAGAGGCGGGGAATCAGAGCTGTGGAATCAGAGGCGGGGAATCAGAGTTGGGGCATCAGAGGTGGGGAATTAGATATGGGGAAACAGAGGCGGGGAATCAGAGGCGTGGAAACAGAGGCGGGGAATCAGATATGGGGAATCAGACGTGGGGAATCAGAGGCAGGTAATCAGATGTGCGGAATCAGAGATGGGGAATAAGAGGCAGGGAATCAGAATCAGAAACGGGGAGTCAGAGGCCGGGAATCAGAGGCCTGGAATCAGATGCTGGGAATAAGAGGCCGGGAATCAGAGGTGGGGAATCAGAGTCAGGGAATCAGAGATGGGGAGTCAGAGGCGGGCAATGAGATATGGAGAATCAGAGGCGGGGAATCAGATGCGGGGAAACAGAGGTGGGGAAACAGATATGGGGAATAAGAGGTGGCGAATCAAAGGCGGTGAATCAGAAATGGGGAATCAGAGGCGGGGAATCAGAGGCAGGGAATCAAACATGGGGAATCAGAGGCGGGGAATCAGAGCTGGGGAATCAGAGGCTGGGAATCAAAGTTGGGGAATCAGAGTCAGGGAATCAGATATGGGGAAACAGGGGCGGGGAATCAGAGGCGGGGAAACAGAGGCGGGGAATCAGATATGGGGAATCAGAGGCGGGGAATTAGAGTTGGGGAATCAGAGGCGGGGAATCAGTGGTGGGGAATCAGAGTTGGGGAATCAAACACGGGGAATCAGAGGTGGGGAATCAGAGGTTGGAAATCAGAGGCAGGGAATCAGCGGCGGGGAATCAGAGGCGGGGAATCAGAGGCAGGGAATCAGATGTGCGGAATCGGTGATGGGGAATCAGAGGCAGGGAATCAGAGGCGGGGAATCAGAGGCCGGGAATCAGATATGGGGAAACAGAGGCGGGGAATCAGAGGCGGGGAAACAGAGGCTGGGAATCAGATATGGGGAATCAGAGGTGGGGAATCAGAGGTTGGGAATCAGAGGAAGGGGATCAGAGGCTTGGAATCAGATGCAGGGAATCAGATGCGGGGAATCAGAGGCGGGGAATCAGAGCTGGGGAATCAGAGTCTGGGAATCAAAGTTGGGGAATCAGAGGCAGGGAATCAGATATGGGGAAACAGGGGCGGGGAATCAGAGGCGGGGAAACAGAGGCGGGAATCAGATATGGGGAATCAGAGGCGGGGAATTAGAGTTGGGGAATCAGAGGCGGGGAATCAGAGGCGGGGAAACAGAGGCGGGGAATCAAACACGGGGAATCAGAGGTGGGGAATCAGAGGTTGGGAATCAGAGGCAGGGAATCAGAGGCGGGGAATCAGAGGCGGGGAATGAGAGGCAGGGAATCAGATGTGCGGAATCGGAGATGGGGAATCAGAGGCAGGGAATCAGAGGCGGGGAATCAGAGGCGGGGAATCAGAGGCCGGGAATCAGATATGGGGAAACAGAAGCGGGGAATCAGAGGCGGGGAAACAGAGGCTGGGAATCAGGTATGGGGAATCAGATGTGGGGAATCAGAGGCGGGGAATCAGAGCTGGGGAATCAGAGGTGGGGAATCAAAGTTGGGGAATCAGAGGCGGGGATTTAGATATGGGGAAACAGAGGCGGGGAATCAGAGAAGGGGAAACAGAGGCGGGGATTCAGATATGGGGAATCAGAGGTGGGGAATCAGAGGCAGGGAATTAGATGTGCGGAATCAGAAATGGGGAATCAGAGGCAGGGAATCAGAATCAGAAGCAGGGAATCAGAGGCCGGGAATCAGAGGCCGGAATCAGATGCCGGGTATAGGAGGTCGGGAATCAGAGGTGGGGAATCTGAGTCCGGGAATCAGAGATGGGGAATCAGAGGCGGGGAATGAGATATGGGGAATCAGAGGCGGGGAATCAGAGGCGGGGAAACAGTGGCGAGGAATCAAATATGGGGAATCAGAGGTGGCGAATCAAAGGCGGTGAATCAGAGATGGGGAATCAGAGCTGGGGAATCAGAGGCAGGGGATCAAACACGGGGAATCAGAGGCGGGGAATCAGAGCTGGGGAATCAGAGGCGGGGAATCAGAGTGGGGAATCAGAGGCGGGGAATCAGAGCTGGGGAATCAGAGGTGGGGAATCAGAGTCGGGGAATCAGAGGCAGGGAATCGGATGTGCGGAATCAGAGATGGGGAATCAGAGGTGGGGAATCAGAGGCGGTGAATCTGAGATGGGGAATCAGAGGCGGGGAATCAGAGGCAGGTTATCAGACACGGGGATTCAGAGGCTGGGAATCAGACGGGGGGAATCAAAGGCGGGGAATGAAGCTGGGGAATCAGAGGCAGGGAATCAGAGTTGGGGATTCAGAGGCGGGGAATCAGATATGGGGAAACAGAGGCGGGGAATCAGAGGCGGGGAAACAGAGGCTGGGAATCAGATATGGGGAATCAGAGGTGGGGAATCAGAGGTTGGGAATCAGAGGCAGGGAATCAGAGGCTTGGAATCAGATGCAGGGAATCAGATGCGGGGAATCAGAGGCGGGGAATCAGAGCTGGGGAATCAGAGGTGGGGAATCAGAGTTGGGGAATCAGAGGCGGGGACTTAGATGTTGGGAAACAGAGGCGTGGAATCAGAGGCGGGGAAACAGAGGCGGGGAATCAGATATGGGGAATCAGAGATGGGGAATCAGAGGCAGGGAATCAGATGTGCGGAATCAGAGATGGGGAATCAAAGGCAGGGAATCAGAATCAGAAGCAGGGAGTCAGAGGCCGGGAATCAGAGGCCGGAATCAGATGCCGGGAATAAGAGGCCGGGAATCAGAGGTGGGGAATCAGAGTCCGGGAATCAGAGATGGGGATTCAGAGGCGGGGAATGAGATATGGGGAATCAGAGGCGGGAAATCCGAGGCGGGGAAACAGAGGCGGGGAATCTGATATGGGGAATCAGAGGTGGCGAATCAAAGGCGGTGAATCAGAGATGGGGAATCAGAGGCCGGGAATCAGAGGCAGGGAATCAAACACGGGGTATCAGAGGCGTGGAATCAGAGCTGGGGAATCAGAGGCGGGGAATTAGAGTTGGGGAATCAGAGGCGGGGAAACAGAGGCGGGGAAACAGAGGCGGGGAATCAAACACGGGGAATCAGAGGTGGGGAATCAGAGGTTGGGAATCAGAGGCAGGGAATCAGAGGCGGGGAATCAGAGGCGGGGAATCAGAGGCAGGGAATCAGATGTGCGCAATCGGAGATGGGGAATCAGAGGCAGGGAATCAGAGGCGGGGAATCAGAGTCCGGGAATCAGATATGGGGAAACAGAGGCGGGGAATCAGAGGCGGGGAAACAGAGGCTGGGAATCAGATATGGGGAATCAGAGGTGGGGAATCAGAGGTTGGGAATCAGAGGCAGGGAATCAGAGGCTTGGAATCAGATGCAGGGAATCAGATGCAGGGAATCAGAGGCGGGGAATCAGAGCTGGGGAATCAGAGGTGGGGAATCAGAGTTGGGGAATCAGAGGCGGGGACTTAGATTTTGGGAAACAGAGGCGGGGAATCAGAGGCAGGGAAACAGAGGCGGGGAATCAGATATGGGGAATCAGAGATGGGGAATCAGAGGCAGGGAATCAGATGTTCGGAATCAGAGATGGGGAATCAAAGGCAGGGAATCAGAATCAGAAGCAGGGAATCAGAGGCCGGGAATCAGAGGCCGGAATCAGATGCCGGGAATAAGAGGCTGGGAATCAGAGGTGGGGAATCAGAGTCCGGGAATCAGAGATGGGGAATCAGAGGCGGGGAATGAGATATGGGGAATCAGAGGCGGGGAATCAGAGGCGGGGAAACAGAGGCGAGGAATCAGATATGGGGAATCAGAGGTGGCGAATCAAAGGCGGTGAATCAGAGATGGGGAATCAGAGGCGTGGAATCAGAGGCAGGGAATCAAACACGGGGAATCAGAGGCGGGGAATCAGAGCTGGGGAATCAGATGCGGGGAATCAGAGTTGGGGAATCAGAGGCGGGGAATCAGAGCTTGGGAATCAGAGGTGGGGATCAGAGTCAGGGAATCAGAGGCAGGGAATCAGATGAGCGGAATCCGAGATGGGGAATCAGAGGTGGGGAATCAGAGGCTGTGAATCAGAGATGGGGAATCAGAGGCGGGGAATCAGAGGCAGGAAATCAGACACGGGGATTCAGAGGCTGGGAATCAGACGGGGGGAATCAAAGGCGGGGAATCAGAGCTGGGGAATCAGAGGCAGGGAATCAGAGTTGGGGATTCAGAGGCGGGGAATCAGATATGGGGAAACAGAGGCGGGGAATCAGAGGCGGGCAAACAGAGGCGGGGAATTAGATATGGGGAATCAGAGGTGGGGAATCAGAGGTGGTGAATCAGAGATGGGGAATCACAGGCGGGGTATCAGAGGCAGGGAATAGAACGCGGGGAATCAGAGGCAGGGAATCAGAGTTGGGGCATCAGAGGTTGGGAATTAGATATGGGGAAACAGAGGCGGGGAATCAGAGGCGGGGAAACAGAGGCGGGAAATCAGATATGGGGAATCAGTGGTGGGGAATCAGAGGCAGGGAATCAGATGTGCGGAATCAGAGATTCGGAATCAGAGGCAGCGAATCAGAATCAGAAGCGGGGAATCAAAGGCCGGGAATCAGAGGCCGGGAATCAGATGCTGGGAATAAGAGGCCGGGAATCAGAGGTGGGGATTCAGAGGCGGAAAATGAGATATGTAGAATCAGAGGCGGGGAATCAGAGGCGGGGAAACAGAGGTGGGGAATCAGATATGTGGAATCAGAGGTGGCGAATCAAAGGCAGTGAATCAGAGATGGGGAATCAGAGGCGGGGAATCAGAGGCAGGGAATCAAACACGGGAAATCAGGGGCGGGGAATCAGAGCTGGGGAATCAGGGGCGGGGAATTAGAGTTGGGGAATCAGAGGAGGGGAATCAGAGGGGGGGAAACAGAGGCGGGGAATCAGATATGGGGAATCAGAGGTGGGGAATCAGAGGTTCGGAATCAGAGGCAGGGAATCAGAGGCGGGGAATCAGATGCAGGGAATCAGATGTGCGGAATCGGAGATGGGGAATCAGAGGTAGGGAATCAGAGGTGGGGAATCAGAGGCGGGGAATAAGAGACCGGGAATCAGATATGGGGAAACAGAGGTGGGGAATCAGAGGCGGGGAAACAGAGGCGGGGAATCAGATATGGGGAATCAGAGGTGGGGAATCAGAGGTTGGGAATCAGAGGCAGCGAATCAGAGGCTTGGAATCAGATGCAGGGAATCAGATGCGGGGAATCAGAGGCGGGGAATCAGAGCTGGGGAATCAGAGGTGGGGAATCAGAGTTGGGGAATCAGAGGCAGGGAATCAGATATGGGGAAACAAGGGCAGGGAATCAGAGGCGGGGAAACAGAGGCGGGGAATCAGATATGGGGAATCAGAGGTGTGGAATCAGAGGTTGGGAATCAGAGGCAGGGAATCAGAGGCGGCGAAACAGAGGCGGGGAATCAGATATGGGGAATCAGAGGTGGCGAATCAAAGGCGGTGAAACAGAGATGGGGAATCAGGGCAGGGAATCAGAGGCAGGGAATCAAACACGGGGAATCAGAGCTGGGGAATCAGAGGCGGGGAATTAGAGTTGGGGAATCAGAGGAGGGGAATCAGAGGCGGGGAAACAGAGGCGGGGAATCAGATATGGGGAATCAGAGGTGGGGAATCAGAGGTTCGGAATCAGAGGCAGGGAATCAGAGGCGGGGAATCAGAGGCAGGGAATCAGATGTGCGGAATCGGAGATGGGGAATCAGAGGTAGGGAATCAGAGGTGGGGAATCAGAGGCGGGGAATAAGAGGCCGGGAATCAGATATGGGGAAACAGAGGTGGGGAATCAGAGGCGGGGAAACAGAGGCGGGGAATCAGATATGGGGAATCAGAGGTGGGGAATCAGAGGTTGGGAATCAGAGGCAGCGAATCAGAGGCTTAGAATCAGATGCAGGGAATCAGATGCGGGGAATCAGAGGCGGGGAATCAGAGCTGGGGAATCAGAGGTGGGGAATCAGAGTTGGGGAATCAGAGGCTGGGACTTAGATATTGGGAAACAGAGGCGGGAAATCAGAGGCGGGGAAACAGAGGCGGGGAATCAGATATGGGGAATCAGAGGTGGGGAATCAGAGGCAGGGAATCAGATGTGCGGAATCAGAGATGGGGAATCAGAGGCAGGGAATCAGAATCAGAAGCAGTGAATCAGAGGCCGGGAATCAGAGGCCGGAATCAGATGCCGGGAATAAGAGGCCGGGAATCAGAGGTGGGGGATCAGAGTCCGGGAATCAGAGATGGGGATTCAGAGGCGGGGAATGAGATATGGGGAATCAGAGGCGGGGAATCAGAGGCGGGGAAACAGATGCGGGGAATCAGATATGGGGAATCAGAGGTGGCGAATCAAAGGCGGTGAATCAGAGATGCGGAATCAGAGGCCGGGAATCAGAGGCAGGGAATCAAACACGGGGAATCAGAGGCGGGGAATCAGAGCTGGGGAATCAGAGGCGGGGAATCAGAGTTGGGGAATCAGAGGCGGGGAAGCAGAGGCAGGGAATCAGACGCGGGGATTCAGAGGCGGGGAATCATAGTTGGGAATCAGAGGCGGATAATCAGATATGGGGAAACAGAGGCGGGGAATCAGGGGCGGGGAAACAGAGGCGGGGAATCAGATATGGGGAATCGGATGCGGGGAATCAGAGGCGGGGAATCAGAGCTGTGGAATCAGAGGCGGGGAATCAGAGTTGGGGCATCAGAGGTGGGGAATTAGATATGGGGAAACAGAGGCGGGGAATCAGAGGCGTGGAAACAGAGGCGGGGAATCAGATATGGGGAATCAGACGTGGGGAATCAGTGGCAGGTAATCAGATGTGCGGAATCAGAGATGGGGAATCAGAGGCAGGGAATCAGAATCAGAAGCGGGGAGTCAGAGGCCGGGAATCAGAGGCCTGGAATCAGATGCTGGGAATAAGAGGCCGGGAATCAGAGGTGGGGAATCAGAGTCCGGGAATCAGAGATGGGGAGTCAGAGGCGGGGAATGAGATATGGAGAATCAGAGGCGGGGAATCAGAGGCGGGGAAACAGAGGTGGGGAATCAGATATGGGGAATCAGAGGTGGCGAATCAAAGGCGGTGAATCTGAGATGGGGAATCAGAGGCGGGGAATCAGAGGCAGGGAATCAAACACGGGGAATCAGAGGCGGGGAATCAGAGCCGGGGAATCAGAGGCTGGGAATCAAAGTTGGGGAATCAGAGTCAGGGAATCAGATATGGGGAAACAGGGGCGGGGAATCAGAGGCGGGGAAACAGAGGCGGGGAATCAGATATGGGGAATCAGAGGCAGGGAATCAAACACGGGGAATCAGAGGCGGGGAATCAGAGCTGGGGAATCAGATGCGGGGAATCAGAGTTGGGGAATCAGAGGCGGGGAATCAGAGCTTGGGAATCAGAGGTGGGGATCAGAGTCAGGGAATCAGAGGCAGGGAATCAGATGAGCGGAATCCGACATGGGGAATCAGAGGTGGGGAATCAGAGGCTGTGAATCAGAGATGGGGAATCAGAGGCGGGGAATCAGAGGCAGGAAATCAGACACGGGGATTCAGAGGCTGGGAATCAGACGGGGGGAATCAAAGGCGGGGAATCAGAGCTGGGGAATCAGAGGCAGGGAATCAGAGTTGGGGATTCAGAGGCGGGGAATCAGATATGGGGAAACAGAGGCGGGGAATCAGAGGCGGGCAAACAGAGGCGGGGAATTACATATGGGGAATCAGAGGTGGGGAATCAGAGGTGGTGAATCAGAGATGGGGAATCACAGGCGGGGAATCAGAGGCAGGGAATAGAACGCGGGGAATCAGAGGCAGGGAATCAGAGTTGGGGCATCAGAGGTTGGGAATTAGATATGGGGAAACAGAGGCGGGGAATCAGAGGCGGGGAAACAGAGGCGGGAAATCAGATATGGGGAATCAGAGGTGGGGAATCAGAGGCAGGGAATCAGATGTGCGGAATCAGAGATTCGGAATCAGAGGCAGCGAATCAGAATCAGAAGCGGGGAATCAAAGGCCGGGAATCAGAGGCCGGGAATCAGATGCTGGGAATAAGAGGCCGGGAATCAGAGGTGGGGAATCAGAGTCCGGGAATCAGAGATGGGGATTCAGAGGCGGAAAATGAGATATGTAGTATCAGAGGCGGGGAATCAGAGGCGGGGAAACAGAGGTGGGGAATCAGATATGTGGAATCAGAGGTGGCGAATCAAAGGCAGTGAATCAGAGATGGGGAATCAGAGGCGGGGAATCAGAGGCAGGGAATCAAACACGGGAAATCAGGGGCGGGGAATCAGAGCTGGGGAATCAGAGGCGGGGAATTAGAGTTGGGGAATCAGAGGAGGGGAATCAGAGGCGGGGAAACAGAGGCGGGGAATCAGATATGGGGAATCAGAGGTGGGGAATCAGAGGTTCGGAATCAGAGGCAGGGAATCAGAGGCGGGGAATCAGAGGCAGGGAATCAGATGTGCGGAATCGGAGATGGGGAATCAGAGGTAGGGAATCAGAGGTGGGGAATCAGAGGCGGGGAATAAGAGACCGGGAATCAGATATGGGGAAACAGAGGTGGGGAATCAGAGGCGAGGAAACAGAGGCGGGGAATCAGATATGGGGAATCAGAGGTGGGGAATCAGAGGTTGGGAATCAGAGGCAGCGAATCAGAGGCTTGGAATCAGATGCAGGGAATCAGATGCGGGGAATCAGAGGCGGGGAATCAGAGCTGGGGAATCAGAGGTGGGGAATCAGAGTTGGGGAATCAGAGGCAGGGAATCAGATATGGGGAAACAAGGGCAGGGAATCAGAGGCGGGGAAACAGATGCGGGGAATCAGATATGGGGAATCAGAGGTGTGGAATCAGAGGTTGGGAATCAGAGGCAGGGAATCAGAGGCGGCGAAACAGAGGCGGGGAATCAGATATGGGGAATCAGAGGTGGCGAATCAAAGGCGGTGAAACAGAGATGGGGAATCAGGGCAGGGAATCAGAGGCAGGGAATCAAACACGGGGAATCAGAGCTGGGGAATCAGAGGCGGGGAATTAGAGTTGTGGAATCAGAGGAGGGGAATCAGAGGCGGGGAAACAGAGGCGGGGAATCATATATGGGGAATCAGAGGTGGGGAATCAGAGGTTCGGAATCAGAGGCAGGGAATCAGAGGCGGGGAATCAGAGGCAGGGAATCAAACACGGGGAATCAGAGGCGGGGAATCAGAGCTGGGGAATCAGAGGCAGGGAATCAGATGTGCGGAATCGGAGATGGGGAATCAGAGGTAGGGAATCAGAGGTGGGGAATCAGAGGCGGGGAATAAGAGACCGGGAATCAGATATGGGGAAACAGAGGTGGGGAATCAGAGGCGAGGAAACAGAGGCGGGGAATCAGATATGGGGAATCAGAGGTGGGGAATCAGAGGTTGGGAATCAGAGGCAGCGAATCAGAGGCTTGGAATCAGATGCAGGGAATCAGATGCGGGGAATCAGAGGCGGGGAATCAGAGCTGGGGAATCAGAGGTGGGGAATCAGAGTTGGGGAATCAGAGGTGTGGAATCAGAGGTTGGGAATCAGAGGCAGGGAATCAGAGGCGGCGAAACAGAGGCGGGGAATCAGATATGGGGAATCAGAGGTGGCGAATCAAAGGCGGTGAAACAGAGATGGGGAATCAGGGCAGGGAATCAGAGGCAGGGAATCAAACACGGGGAATCAGAGCTGGGGAATCAGAGGCGGGGAATTAGAGTTGTGGAATCAGAGGAGGGGAATCAGAGGCGGGGAAACAGAGGCGGGGAATCATATATGGGGAATCAGAGGTGGGGAATCAGAGGTTCGGAATCAGAGGCAGGGAATCAGAGGCGGGGAATCAGAGGCAGGGAATCAGATGTGCGGAATCGGAGATGGGGAATCAGAGGTAGGGAATCAGAGGTGGGGAATCAGAGGCGGGGAATAAGAGGCCGGGAATCAGATATGGGGAAACAGAGGTGGGGAATCAGAGGCGGGGAAACAGAGGCGGGGAATCAGATATGGGGAATCAGAGGTGGGGAATCAGAGGTTGGGAATCAGAGGCAGCGAATCAGAGGCTTGGAATCAGATGCAGGGAATCAGATGCGGGGATTCAGAGGCGGGGAATCAGAGCTGGGGAATCAGAGGTGGGGAATCAGAGTTGGGGAATCAGAGGCTGGGACTTAGATATTGGGAAACAGAGGCGGGAAATCAGAGGCGGGGAAACAGAGGCGGCGAATCAGATATGGGGAATCAGAGGTGGGGAATCAGAGGCAGGGAATCAGATGTGCGGAATCAGAGATGGGGAATCAGAGGCAGGGAATCAGAATCAGAAGCAGGGAATCAGAGGCCGGGAATCAGAGGCCGGAATCAGATGCCGGGAATAAGAGGCCGGGAATCAGAGGTGGGGAATCAGAGTCCGGGAATCAGAGATGGGGATTCAGAGGCGGGGAATGAGATATGGGGAATCAGAGGCGGGGAATCAGAGGCGGGGAAACAGATGCGGGGAATCAGATATGGGGAATCAGAGGTGGCGAATCAAAGGCGGTGAATCAGAGATGCGGAATCAGAGGCCGGGAATCAGAGGCAGGGAATCAAACACGGGGAATCAGAGGCGGGGAATCAGAGCTGGGGAATCAGAGGCGGGGAATCAGAGTTGGGGAATCAGAGGCGGGGAAGCAGAGGCAGGGAATCAGACGCGGGGATTCAGAGGCGGGGAATCATAGTTGGGAATCAGAGGCGGATAATCAGATATGGGGAAACAGAGGCGGGGAATCAGGGGCGGGGAAACAGAGGCGGGGAATCAGATATGGGGAATCGGATGCGGGGAATCAGAGGCGGGGAATCAGAGCTGTGGAATCAGAGGCGGGGAATCAGAGTTGGGGCATCAGAGGTGGGGAATTAGATATGGGGAAACAGAGGCGGGGAATCAGAGGCGTGGAAACAGAGGCGGGGAATCAGATATGGGGAATCAGACGTGGGGAATCAGAGGCAGGTAATCAGATGTGCGGAATCAGAGATGGGGAATCAGAGGCAGGGAATCAGAATCAGAAGCGGGGAGTCAGAGGCCGGGAATCAGAGGCCTGGAATCAGATGCTGGGAATAAGAGGCCGGGAATCAGAGGTGGGGAATCAGAGTCCGGGAATCAGAGATGGGGAGTCAGAGGCGGGGAATGAGATATGGAGAATCAGAGGCGGGGAATCAGAGGCGGGGAAACAGAGGTGGGGAATCAGATATGGGGAATCAGAGGTGGCGAATCAAAGGCGGTGAATCTGAGATGGGGAATCAGAGGCGGGGAATCAGAGGCAGGGAATCAAACACGGGGAATCAGAGGCGGGGAATCAGAGCTGGGGAATCAGAGGCTGGGAATCAAAGTTGGGGAATCAGAGTCAGGGAATCAGATATGGGGAAACAGGGGCGGGGAATCAGAGGCGGGGAAACAGAGGCGGGGAATCAGATATGGGGAATCAGAGGCGGGGAATTAGAGTTGCGGAATCAGAGGCGGGGAATCAGTGGTGGGGAAACAGAGGCGGGGAATCAAACACGGGGAATCAGAGGTGGGGAATCAGAGGTTGGAAATCAGAGGCAGGGAATCAGCGGCGGGGAATCAGAGGCGGGGAATCAGAGGCAGGGAATCAGATGTGCGGAATCGGTGATGGTGAATCAGAGGCAGGGAATCAGAGGCGGGGAATCAGAGGCCGGGAATCAGATATGGGGAAACAGAGGCGGGGAATCAGAGGCGGGGAAACAGAGGCTGGGAATCAGATATGGGGAATCAGAGGTGGGGAATCAGAGGTTGGGAATCAGAGGCAGGGGATCAGAGGCTTGGAATCAGATGCAGGGAATCAGATGCGGGGAATCAGAGGCGGGGAATCAGAGCTGGGGAATCAGAGTCTGGGAATCAAAGTTGGGGAATCAGAGGCAGGGAATCAGATATGGGGAAACAGGGGCGGGGAATCAGAGGCGGGGAAACAGAGGCGGGGAATCAGATATGGGGAATCAGAGGCGGGGAATTAGAGTTGGGGAATCAGAGGCGGGGAATCAGAGGCGGGGAAACAGAGGCGGGGAATCAAACACGGGGAATCAGAGGTGGGGAACCAGAGGTTGGGAATCAGAGGCAGGGAATTAGAGGCGGGGAATCAGAGGCGGGGAATGAGAGGCAGGGAATCAGATGTGCGGAATCGGAGATGGGGAATCAGAGGCAGGGAATCAGAGGCGGGGAAACAGATGCGGGGAATCAGATATGGGGAATCAGAGGTGTGGAATCAGAGGTTGGGAAAGAGAGGCGGGGAATCAGATATGGGGAATCAGAGGTGGGGAATCAGAGGTGGTGAATCAGAGATGGGGAATCACAGGCGGGGAATCAGAGGCAGGGAATAGAACGCGGGGAATCAGAGGCAGGGAACTAGAGTTGGGGCACCAGAGGTTCGGAATTAGATATGGGGAAACAGAGGCGGGGAATCAGAGGCGGGGAAACAGAGGCGGGGAATCAGATATGGGGAATCAGAGGTGGGGAATCAGAGGCAGGGAATCAGATGTGCGGAATCAGAGATGGGGAATCAGAGGCAGGGAATCAGAATCAGAAGCGGGGAATCAGAGGCCGGGAATCAGAGGCCGGGAATCAGATGCTGGGAATAAGAGGCCGGGAATCAGGGTTGGGGAATCAGAGGCGGGGAATCAGATATGGGGAAACAGGGGCGGGGAATCAGAGGTGGGGAAACACAGGCGGGGAATCAGATATGGGGAATCAGAGGTGTGGAATCAGAGGTTGGGAATCAGAGGCAGGGAATCAGAGGCGGGGAAACAGAGGCGGGGAATCAGATAAGGGGAATCAGAGGTGGCGAATCAAAGGCGGTGAAACAGAGATGGGGAATCAGGGCAGGGAATCAGAGGCAGGGAATCAAACACGGGGAATCAGAGCTGGGGAATCAGAGGCGGGGAATTAGGGTTGGGGAATCAGAGGAGGGGAATCAGAGGCGGGGAAACAGAGGCGGGGAATCAGATATGGGGAATCAGAGGTGGGGTATCAGATGTTGGGAATCAGAGGCAGGGAATCAGAGGCGGGGAATCAGAGGCGGGGAATCAGAGGCAGGGAATCAGATGTGCGGAATCGGAGATGGGGAATCAGAGGCAGGGAATCAGAGGCGGGGAATCAGAGGCGGGGAATCAGAGGCCGGGAATCAGATATGGGGAAACAGAGGCGGGGAATCAGAGGCGGGGAAACAGAGGCGGGGAATCAGATATGGGGAATCAGAGGTGGGGAATCAGAGGTTGGGAATCAGATGCAGGGAATCAGAGGCTTGGAATCAGATGCAGGGAATCAGATGCGGGGAATCAGAGGCGGGGAATCAGAGCTGGAGAATCAGAGGTGGGGAATCAGAGTTGGGGAATCAGAGGCGGGGACTTAGATATTGGGAAACAGAGGCGGGGAATCAGAGGCGGGGAAACAGAGGCGGGAAATCAGATATGGGGAATCAGAGGTGGGGAATCAGAGGCAGGGAATCAGATGTGCGCAATCAGAGATGGGTAATCAGAGGCAGGGAATCAGAATCAGAAGCAGGGAATCAGAGGCCAGGAATCAGAGGCCGGAATCAGATGCCGGGAATAAGAGTCCGGGAATCAGAGGTGGGGAATCAGAGTCCGGGAATCAGAGACGGGGATTCAGAGGCGGGGAATGAGATATGGGGAATCAGAGGCGGGGAATCAGAGGAGGGGAAACAGAGGCGGGGAATCAGATATGGGGAATCAGAGGTGGCGAATGAAAGGCGGTGAATCAGAGATGGGGAATCAGAGGCCGGGAATCAGAGGCAGGGAATCAAACACGGGGAATAAGAGGCGGGGAATCAGAGCTGGGGAATCAGAGGCGGGGAATCAGAGTTGGGGAATCAGAGGCGGGGAATCAGAGGCAGGGAATCAATATGGGAATTCAGAGGTGGGGAATCAGATGTTGGGAATCAGAGGCAGGGAATCAGAGGCGAGGATTCAGAGCTGGGGAATCAGAGGCGGGGAATCAGAATTGGGGAATCAGAGATGGGGAATCAGAGATGGGGAATCAGAGATGGGGAATCAGAGGCGGGGAATCAGACGCTGGGAATCAGAGGTGGTGAATCAGAGATGTGGAATCAGAGGCGGGGAATCAGAGGCAGGGAATCAGACGCGGGGAATCAGAGGTGGGGAATCATAGCTGGCGAATCAGAGGCGGGGAATCAGAGGTGGGGAATCAGAGGCGGGGAATCAGATATTGTTAATCAGAGGTGGGGAATCAGAGGCGGGGAAACAGAGGCGGGGAATCAGATATGGGGAATCAGAGGTGGGGAATCAGAGGCCGGTAATCAGACGCTGGGAATCAGAGGCGGGGATTCAGAGCTGGGGAATCAGAGGCGGGGAATCAGAGTTGGGGAATCAGAGGCGGGGAATCAGATATGGGAAATCAGAGGCGGGGATTCAGAGGCGGGGAAACAGAGGCGGGGAATCAGATATGGGGAATCAGAGGTGGGGAATCAGGGGCGGGGTATCAGTGGCAGGGAATCAGAGGCGGGAAATCAGAGGCCGGGAATCAGAGGCGGTGAATCAGAGGCGGTGAATCAGAGGCGGGGAATCAGAGGCAGGGAATAGAACGCGGGGAATCAGAGGCAGGGAATCAGAGGCAGGAAATCAGACACGGGGAATCAGAGGCGGGGAATCAGAGGCAGGAAATCAGACACGGGGAATCTGAGGCGGGGAATCAGAGCTGGGAAATTAGAGGCAGGGAATCAGAGTTGGGGATTCAGAGGCGGGGAATCAGATATGGGGAAAAAGAGGCGGGGAAACAGAGGCGGGCAAATAGAGGCGGGGATCAGATATGGGGAAACAGAGGAGGGGAATCAGAGGCGGGGAAACAGAGGCGGGGAATCAGATACGGGGAATCAGAGGTGGGGAATCAGAGGTTGGGAATCAGAGGCAGGAAATCAGAGGCTGGGAATCATATGCATGGAATCAGATGCGGGGAATCAGAGGCGGGGAATCAGAGCTGGGGAATCAGAGGTGGGGAATCAAAGTTGGGGAATCAGAGTCGGGGACTTAGATATGGGGAATCAGAGATGGGGAATCAGAGGCAGGGAATTAGATGTGCGGAATCAGAGATGGAGAATCAGAGGTGGGGAATCAGAATCAGAAGCAGGGAATCAGAGGCAGGGAATCAGAGTTGGGGATTCAGAGGCGGGGAATTAGATATGGGGAATCAGAGGTGGGGAATCAGAGGTGGTGAATCAGGGATGGGGAATCACAGGCGTGGAATCAGAGGCAGGGAATAGAACGCGGGGAATCAGAGGCAGGGAATCAGAGTTGGGGCATCAGAGGTTGGGAATTAGATATGGGGAAACAGAGGCGGGGAATCAGATATGGGGAATCAGAGGTGGGGAATCAGATGTTGGGAATCAGAGGCAGGGAATCAGAGGCTTGGAATCAGATGCAGGGAATCAGAGGCGGGGAATCATAGCTGGAGAATCAGAGGTGGGGAATCAGAGTTGGGGAATCAGAGGCGGGTCTTAGATATTGGGAAACAGAGGCGGGGAATCAGAGGCGGGGAAACAGAGGCGGGAAATCAGATATGGGGAATCAGAGGTGGGGAATCAGAGGCAGGGAATCAGATGTGCGCAATCAGAGATGGGGAATCAGAGGCAGGGAATCAGAATCAGAAGCAGGGAATCAGAGGCCGGGAATCAGAGGCCGGAATCAGATGACGGGAATAAGAGGCCGGGAATCAGAGGTGGGGAATCAGAGTCCGGGAATCAGAGATGGGGATTCAGAGTCGGGGAATGAGATATGGGGAATCAGAGGCGGGGAATCAGAGGCGGGGAAACAGAGGCGGGGAATCAGATATGGGGAATCAGAGGTGGCGAATCAAAGGCGGTGAATCAGAGCTGGGGAATCAGAGGCGGGGAATCAGAGTTGGGGAATCAGAGGCGGGGAATCAGAGCTGGGGAATCAGAGTCGGGGAATCAGAGGCAGGGAATCAGATGTGCGGAATCAGAGATGGGGAATCAGAGGTGGGGAATCAGAGGCGGTGAGTCAGAGATGGGGAATCAGAGGCGGTGAATCAGAGGCAGGAAATCAGACACGGGGATTCAGAGGCTGGGAATCAGACGGGGGGAATCAAAGGTGGGGAATCAGAGCTGGGGAATCAGAGGCAGGGAATCAGAGTTGGGGATTCAGAGGCGGGGAATCAGATATGGGGAAACAGAGGCGGGGAATCAGAGGCGGGAAAACAGAGGCGAGGAATTAGATATGGGGAATCAGAGGTGGGGAATCAGAGGTGGCGAATCAAAGGCAGTGAATCAGAGATGGGGAATCAGAGGCGGGGAATCAGAGGCAGGGAATCAAACACAGGGAATCAGAGGTGGGGAATCAGAGCTGGGGAATCAGAGGCGGGGAATCTGAGTTGGGGAATAAGTGGCGGGGAATCAGATATGGGGAAACAGGGGCCGGGAATCAGAGGCGGGGAAACAGAGGCGGGGAATCAGATATGGGGAATCAGAGGTGTGGAATCAGAGGTTGGGAAACAGAGGCGGGGAATCAGATATGGGGAATCAGAGGTGGGGAATCAGAGGTGGTGAATCAGAGATGGGGAATCACAGGCGGGGAATCAGAGGCAGGGAATAGAACGCGGGGAATCAGAGGCAGGGAATTAGAGTTGGGGCATCAGAGGTTCGGAATTAGATATGGGGAAACAGAGGCGGGGAATCAGAGGCGGGGAAACAGAGGCGGGGAATCAGATATGGGGAATCAGAGGTGGGGAATCAGAGGCAGGGAATCAGATGTGCGGAATCAGAGATGGGGAATCAGAGGCAGGGAATCAGAATCAGAAGCGGGGAATCAGAGGCCGGGAATCAGAGGCCGGGAATCAGATGCTGGGAATAAGAGGCCGGGAATCAGAGGTGGGGAATCAGTGTCCGGGAATCAGAGATGGGGATTCAGAGGCGGAGAATGAGATATGGAGAATCAGAGGCGGGGAATCAGAGGCGGGGAAACAGAGGTGGGGAATCAGATATGGTAAATCAGAGGTGGCGAATCAAAGGCGGTGAATCAGAGATGGGGAATCAGAGGCGGGCAATCAGAGGCAGGGAATCAAACACGGGGAATCAGAGGCGGGGAATCAGAGCTGGGGAATCAGAGGCGGGGAATCAGAGTTGGGGAATCAGAGGCGGGGAATCAGATATGGGGAAAGAGGGGCGGGGAATCAGAGGCGGGGAAACAGAGGCGAGGAATCTGAGATGGGGAATCAGAGGTGTGGAATCAGAGGTTGGGAATCAGAGGCATGGAATCAGAGGCGGGGAAACAGAGGAGGGGAATCAGATATGGGGAATCAGAGGTGGCGAATCAAAGGCGGTGAAACAGAGATGGGGAATCAGGGCCGGAATCAGAGGCAGGGAATCAAACACGGGGAATCAGAGCTGGGGAATCAGAGGCGGGGAATTAGAGTTGGGGAATCAGAGGTGGGGAATCAGATGTTGGGAATCAGAGGCAGGGAATCAGAGGCGGGGAATCAGAGGCGGGGAATCAGAGGCAGGGAATCAGATGTGCGGAATCGGAGATGGGGAATCAGAGGCAGGGAATCAGAGGCAGGGAATCAGAGGCGGGGAATCAGAGGCGAGGATTCAGAGCTGGGGAATCAGAGGCGGGGAATCAGAATTGGGGAATCAGAGATGGGGAATCAGAGATGGGGAATCAGAGATGGGGAATCAGAGGCGGGGAATCAGACGCTGGGAATCGGAGGTGGTGAATCAGAGATGTGGAATCAGAGGCGGGGAATCAGAGGCAGGGAATCAGACGCGGGGAATCAGAGGTGGGGAATCATAGCTGGCGAATCAGAGGCGGGGAATCAGAGGTGGGGAATCAGAGGCGGGGAATCAGATATTGTTAATCAGAGGTGGGGAATCAGAGGCGGGGAAACAGAGGCGGGGAATCAGATATGGGGAATCAGAGGTGGGGAATCAGAGGCCGGTAATCAGACGCGGGGAATCAGAGGCGGGGATTCAGAGCTGGGGAATCAGAGGCGGGGAATCAGAGTTGGGGAATCAGAGGCGGGGAATCAGATATGGGGAATCAGAGGCGGGGAATCAGAGGCGGGGAAACAGAGGCGGGGAATCAGATATGGGGAATCAGAGGTGGGGAATCAGGGGCGGGGTATCAGTGGCAGGGAATCTGAGGCGGGAAATCAGAGGCCGGGAATCAGAGGCGGTGAATCAGAGGCGGTGAATCAGAGGCGGGGAATCAGAGGCAGGGAATCTGATGTGCGGAATCAGAGATGGGGAATCAGAGATGGGGAATCAGAGGCGGTGAATCAGACATGGGTAATCAGAGGCGGGGAATCAGAGGCAGGAAATCAGACACGGGGAATCAGATATGGGGAATCAGAGGTGGGGAATCAGAGGTGGTGAATCAGAGATGGGGAATCACAGGCGGGGAATCAGAGGCAGGGAATAGAACGCGGGGAATCAGAGGCAGGGAATTAGAGTTGTGGCATCAGAGGATGGGAATTAGATATGGGGAAACAGAGGCGGGGAATCAGAGGCGGGGAAACAGAGGCGGGGAATCAGATATGGGGAATCAGAGGTGGGGAATCAGAGGCAGGGAATCAGATGTGCGGAATCAGAGATGGGGAATCAGAGGCAGGGAATCAGAATCAGAAGCGGGGAATCAGAGGCCGGGAATCAGAGGCCGCGAATCAGATGCTGGGAATAAGAGGCCGGGAATCAGAGGTGGGGAATCAGAGTCCGGGAATCAGAGATGGGGATTCAGAGGCGGAGAATGGGATATGGAGAATCAGAGGCGGGGAATCAGAGGCGGGGAAACAGAGGTGGGGAATCAGATATGGGGAATCAGTGGTGGTGAATCAAAGGCGGTGAATCAGAGATGGGGAATCAGAGGCGGGCAATCAGAGGCAGGGAATCAAACACGGGGAATCAGAGGCGGGGAATCAGAGCTGGGGAATCAGAGGCGGGGAATCAGAGTTGGGGAGTCAGAGGCGGGGAATCAGATATGGGGAAACAGGGGCGGGGAATCAGAGGCGGGGAAACAAGAGGCGAGGAATCAGATATGGGGAATCAGAGGTGTGGAATCAGAGGTTGGGAATCAGAGGCAGGGAATCAGAGGCGGGGAAACAGAGGACGGGAATCAGATATGGGGAATCAGAGGTGGCGAATCAAAGGCGGTGAAACAGAGATGGGGAATCAGGGCAGGGAATCAGAGGCAGGAAATCAAACACGGGGAATCAGAGCTGGGGAATCAGAGGCGGGGAATTAGAGTTGGGGAATCAGAGGTGGGGAATCAGATGTTGGGAATCAGAGGCAGGGAATCAGAGGCGGGGAATCAGAGGCGGGGAATCAGAGGCAGGGAATCAGATGTGCGGAATCGGAGATGGGGAATCA
Organism: Narcine bancroftii; assembly: GCF_036971445.1. Classification (NCBI taxonomy): domain Eukaryota; kingdom Metazoa; phylum Chordata; class Chondrichthyes; order Torpediniformes; family Narcinidae; genus Narcine; species Narcine bancroftii. Next base: position 2,443,988 of record NW_027211895.1, on the reverse strand, counting down.
GAGGCAGGGAATCAGAGGCAGGGAATCAGAGGCGGGGAATCAGAGGCCGGGAATCAGATATGGGGAAACAGAGGCGGGGAATCAGAGGCGGGGAAACAGAGGCGGGGAATCAGATATGGGGAATCAGAGGTGGGGAATCAGAGGTTGGGAATCAGATGCAGGGAATCAGAGGCTTGGAATCAGATGCAGGGAATCAGATGCGGGGAATCAGAGGCGGGGAATCAGAGCTGGAGAATCAGAGGTGGGGAATCAGAGTTGGGGTATCAGAGGCGGGGACTTAGATATTGGGAAACAGAGGCGGGGATTCAGAGGCGGGGAAACAGAGGCGGGAAATCAGATATGGGGAATCAGAGGTGGGGAATCAGAGGCAGGGAATCAGATGTGCGCAATCAGAGATGGGGAATCAGAGGCAGGGAATCAGAATCAGAAGCAGGGAATCAGAGGCCAGGAATCAGAGGCCGGAATCAGATGCCGGGAATAAGAGTCCGGGAATCAGAGGTGGGGAATCAGAGTCCGGGAATCAGAGATGGGGATTCAGAGGCGGGGAATGAGATATGGGGAATCAGAGGCGGGGAATCAGAGGCGGGGAAACAGACGCGGGGAATCAGATATGGGGAATCAGAGGTGGCGAATGAAAGGCGGAGAATCAGAGATGGGGAATCAGAGGCCGGGAATCAGAGGCAGGGAATCAAACACGGGGAATAAGAGGCGGGGAATCAGAGCTGGGGAATCAGAGGCGGGGAATCAGAGTTGGGGAATCAGAGGCGGGGAATCAGAGGCAGGGAATCAATATGGGAATTCAGAGGTGGGGAATCAGATGTTGGGAATCAGAGGCAAGGAATCAGAGGCGAGGATTCAGAGCTGGGGAATCAGAGGCGGGGAATCAGAATTGGGGAATCAGAGATGGGGAATCAGAGATGGGGAATCAGAGATGGGGAATCAGAGGCGGGGAATCAGACGCTGGGAATCAGAGGTGGGGAATCATAGCTGGCGAATCAGAGGCGGGGAATCAGAGGTGGGGAATCAGAGGCGGGGAATCAGATATTGTTAATCAGAGGTGGGGAATCAGAGGCGGGGAAACAGAGGCGGGGAATCAGATATGGGGAATCAGAGGTGGGGAATCAGAGGCCGGTAATCAGACGCGGGGAATCAGAGGCGGGGATTCAGAGCTGGGGAATCAGAGGCGGGGAATCAGAGTTGGGGAATCAGAGGCGGGGAATCAGATATGGGAAATCAGAGGCGGGGAATGAGAGGCGGGGAAACAGAGGCGGGGAATCAGATATGGGGAATCAGAGGTGGGGAATCAGGGGCGGGGTATCAGTGGCAGGGAATCAGAGGCGGGAAATCAGAGGCCGTGAATCAGAGGCGTTGAATCAGAGGCGGGGTATCAGATGTGCGGAATCGGAGATGGGGAATCAGAGGCAGGGAATCAGAGGCGGGGAATCAGAGGCGGGGAATCAGAGGCCGGGAATCAGATATGGGGAAACAGAGGCGGGGAATCAGAGGCGGGGAAACAGAGGCGGGGAATCAGATATGGGGAATCAGAGGTGGGGAATCAGAGGTTGGGAATCAGATGCAGGGAATCAGAGGCTTGGAATCAGATGCAGGGAATCAGATGCGGGGAATCAGAGGCAGGGAATCAGAGCTGGAGAATCAGAGGTGGGGAATCAGAGTTGGGGTATCAGAGGCGGGGACTTAGATATTGGGAAACAGAGGCGGGGAATCAGAGGCGGGGAAACAGAGGCGGGAAATCAGATATGGGGAATCAGAGGTGGGGAATCAGAGGCAGGGAATCAGATGTGCGCAATCAGAGATGGGGAATCAGAGGCAGGGAATCAGAATCAGAAGCAGGGAATCAGTGGCCAGGAATCAGAGGCCGGAATCAGATGCCGGGAATAAGAGTCCGGGAATCAGAGGTGGGGAATCAGAGTCCGGGAATCAGAGATGGGGATTCAAAGGCGGGGAATGAGATATGGGGAATCAGAGGCGGGGAATCAGAGGCGGGGAAACAGAGGCGGGGAATCAGATATGGGGAATCAGAGGTGGCGAATGAAAGGCGGTGAATCAGAGATGGGGAATCAGAGGCCGGGAATCAGAGGCAGGGAATCAAACACGGGGAATAAGAGGCGGGGAATCAGAGCTGGGGAATCAGAGGCGGGGAATCAGAGTTGGGGAATCAGAGGCGGGGAATCAGAGGCAGGGAATCAATATGGGAATTCAGAGGTGGGGAATCAGATGTTGGGAATCAGAGGCAAGGAATTAGAGGCGAGGATTCAGAGCTGGGGAATCAGAGGCGGGGAATCAGAATTGGGGAATCAGAGATGGGGAATCAGAGATGGGGAATCAGAGATGGGGAATCAGAGGCGGGGAATCAGATGCTGGGAATCAGAGGTGGGGAATCATAGCTGGCGAATCAGAGGCGGGGAATCAGAGGTGGGGAATCAGAGGCGGGGAATCAGATATTGTTAATCAGAGGTGGGGAATCAGAGGCGGGGAAACAGAGGCGGGGAATCAGATATGGGGAATCAGAGGTGGGGAATCAGAGGCCGGTAATCAGACGCGGGGAATCAGAGGCGGGGATTCAGAGCTGGGGAATCAGAGGCGGGGAATCAGAGTTGGGGAATCAGAGGCGGGGAATCAGATATGGGAAATCAGAGGCGGGGAATCAGAGGCGGGGAAACAGAGGCGGGGAATCAGATATGGGGAATCAGAGGTGGGGAATCAGGGGCGGGGTATCAGTGGCAGGGAATCAGAGGCGGGAAATCAGAGGCCGGGAATCAGAGGCGGTGAATCAGAGGCGGTGAATCAGAGGCGTGGAATCAGAGGCAGGGAATCTGATGTGCGGAATCAGAGATGGGGAATCAGAGGTGGGGAATCAGAGGCGGTGAATCAGACATTGGTAATCAGAGGCGGGGAATCAGAGGCAGGAAATCTGACACGGGGAATCAGAGGCGGGGAATCAGAGCTGGGGAATTAGATGCAGGGAATCAGAGTTGGGGATTCAGAGGCGGGGAATCAGATATGGGGAAACAGTGGCGGGGAATCAGAGGCGGGGAAACAGAGGCGGGGAATCAGATATGGGGAATCAGAGGTGGGTATTCAGAGCTGGGGAATCAGAGGTGTGGAATCAGAGTTGCGGAATCAGAGGCGGGGACTTAGATATGGGGAAACAGAGGCGGGGAATCAGAGGCGGGGAAACAGAGGCGGGGAATCAGATATGGGGAATCAGAGGTGGGGAATCAGAGGCAGGGAATCAGATGTGTGGAATCAGAGATGGGGAATCAGAGGCAGGGAATCAGAATCAGAAGCAGGGAATAAGACCCGGGGAATCTGAGGCGGGGAATCAGAGCTGGGGAATCAGAGGCTGTGAATCAGAGGCGGGGAATCAGAAGCAGGGAATCGGATGTGCGGAATCAGAGATGGGGAATCAGAGATGGGGAATCAGAGGCGGTGAATCAGACATGGGTAATCAGAGGCGGGGAATCAGAGGCAGGAAATCAGACACGGGGAATCTGAGGCGGGGAATCAGAGGCGGGGAATCAGAGGCAGGGAATGGGATGTGCGGAATCAGAGATGGGGAATCAGAGGTGGGGAATCCGAGGCGGTGAATCAGACATGGGTAATCAGAGGCGGGGAATCAGAGGCAGGAAATCAGACACGGGGAATCAGAGGCGGGGAATCAGAGCTGGGAAATTAGAGGCAGGGAATCAGAGTTGGGGATTCAGAGGCGGGGAATCAGATATGGGGAAAAAGAGGCGGGGAAACAGAGGCGGGCAAATAGAGGCGGGGATCAGATATGGGGAAACAGAGGAGGGGAATCAGAGGCGGGGAAACAGAGGCGGGGAATCAGATATGGGGAATCAGAGGTGGGGAATCAGAGGTTGGGAATCAGAGGCAGGAAATCAGAGGCTGGGAATCATATGCATGGAATCAGATGCGGGGAATCAGAGGCGGGGAATCAGAGCTGGGGAATCAGAGGTGGGGAATCAAAGTTGGGGAATCAGAGTCGGGGACTTAGATATGGGGAAACAGAGGAGGGGAATCAGAGGCGGGGAACAGAAGGCGGGGAATCAGATATGGGGAATCAGAGATGGGGAATCAGAGGCAGGGAATTAGATGTGCGGAATCAGAGATGGAGAATCAGAGGTGGGGAATCAGAATCAGAAGCAGGGAATCAGAGGCAGGGAATCAGAGTTGGGGATTCAGAGGCGGGGAATTAGATATGGGGAATCAGAGGTGGGGAATCAGAGGTGGTGAATCAGGGATGGGGAATCACAGGCGTGGAATCAGAGGCAGGGAATAGAACGCGGGGAATCAGAGGCAGGGAATCAGAGTTGGGGCATCAGAGGTTGGGAATTAGATATGGGGAAACAGAGGCGGGGAATCAGATATGGGGAATCAGAGGTGGGGAATCAGAGGTTGGGAATCAGAGGCAGGGAATCAGAGGCTTGGAATCAGATGCAGGGAATCAGATGCGGGGAATCAGAAATGGGGAATCAGAGGTGGGGAATCAGAGGTTGGGAATCAGATGCAGGGAATCAGAGGCTTGGAATCAGATGCAGGGTATCAGATGCGGGGAATCAGAGGCGGGGAATCATAGCTGGAGAATCAGAGGTGGGGAATCAGAGTTGGGGAATCAGAGGCGGGTCTTAGATATTGGGAAACAGAGGCGGGGAATCAGAGGCGGGGAAACAGAGGCGGGAAATCAGATATGGGGAATCAGAGGTGGGGAATCAGAGCCAGGGAATCAGATGTGCGCAATCAGAGATGGGGAATCAGAGGCAGGGAATCAGAATCAGAAGCAGGGAATCAGAGGCCGGGAATCAGAGGCCGGAATCAGATGACGGGAATAAGAGGCCGGGAATCAGAGGTGGGGAATCAGAGTCCGGGAATCAGAGATGGGGATTCAGAGTCGGGGAATGAGATATGGGGAATCAGAGGCGGGGAATCAGAGGCGGGGAAACAGAGGCGGGGAATCAGATATGGGGAATCAGAGGTGGCGAATCAAAGGCGGTGAATCAGAGCTGGGGAATCAGAGGCGGGGAATCAGAGTTGGGGAATCAGAGGCGGGGAATCAGAGCTGGGGAATCACAGTCGGGGAATCAGAGGCAGGGAATCAGATGTGCGGAATCAGAGATGGGGAATCAGAGGTGGGGAATCAGAGGCGGTGAGTCAGAGATGGGGAATCAGAGGCGGTGAATCAGAGGCAGGAAATCAGACACGGGGATTCAGAGGCTGGGAATCAGACGGGGGGAATCAAAGGTGGGGAATCAGAGCTGGGGAATCAGAGGCAGGGAATCAGAGTTGGGGATTCAGAGGCGGGGAATCAGATATGGGGAAACAGAGGCGGGGAATCAGAGGCGGGAAAACAGAGGCGAGGAATTAGATATGGGGAATCAGAGGTGGGGAATCAGAGGTGGCGAATCAAAGGCAGTGAATCAGAGATGGGGAATCAGAGGCGGGGAATCAGAGGCATGGAATCAAACACAGGGAATCAGAGGTGGGGAATCAGAGCTGGGGAATCAGAGGCGGGGAATCTGAGTTGGGGAATAAGTGGCGGGGAATCAGATATGGGGAAACAGGGGCCGGGAATCAGAGGCGGGGAAACAGAGGCGGGGAATCAGATATGGGGAATCAGAGGTGTGGAATCAGAGGTTGGGAAACAGAGGCGGGGAATCAGATATGGGGAATCAGAGGTGGGGAATCAGAGGTGGTGAATCAGAGATGGGGAATCACAGGCGGGGAATCAGAGGCAGGGAATAGAACGCGGGGAATCAGAGGCAGGGAATTAGAGTTGGGGCATCAGAGGTTCGGAATTAGATATGGGGAAACAGAGGCGGGGAATCAGAGGCGGGGAAACAGAGGCGGGGAATCAGATATGGGGAATCAGAGGTGGGGAATCAGAGGCAGGGAATCAGATGTGCGGAATCAGAGATGGGGAATCAGAGGCAGGGAATCAGAATCAGAAGCGGGGAATCAGAGGCCGGGAATCAGAGGCCGGGAATCAGACGCTGGGAATAAGAGGCCGGGAATCAGAGGTGGGGAATCAGTGTCCGGGAATCAGAGATGGGGATTCAGAGGCGGAGAATGAGATATGGAGAATCAGAGGCGGGGAATCAGAGGCGGGGAAACAGAGGTGGGGAATCAGATATGGTAAATCAGAGGTGGCGAATCAAAGGCGGTGAATCAGAGATGGGGAATCAGAGGCGGGCAATCAGAGGCAGGGAATCAAACACGGGGAATCAGAGGCGGGGAATCAGAGCTGGGGAATCAGAGGCGGGGAATCAGAGTTGGGGAATCAGAGGCGGGGAATCAGATATGGGGAAAGAGGGGCGGGGAATCAGAGGCGGGGAAACAGAGGCGAGGAATCTGAGATGGGGAATCAGAGGTGTGGAATCAGAGGTTGGGAATCAGAGGCATGGAATCAGAGGCGGGGAAACAGAGGAGGGGAATCAGATATGGGGAATCAGAGGTGGCGAATCAAAGGCGGTGAAACAGAGATGGGGAATCAGGGCCGGAATCAGAGGCAGGGAATCAAACACGGGGAATCAGAGCTGGGGAATCAGAGGCGGGGAATTAGAGTTGGGGAATCAGAGGTGGGGAATCAGATGTTGGGAATCAGAGGCAGGGAATCAGAGGCGGGGAATCAGAGGCGGGGAATCAGAGGCAGGGAATCAGATGTGCGGAATCGGAGATGGGGAATCAGAGGCAGGGAATCAGAGGCAGGGAATCAGAGGCGGGGAATCAGAGGCGAGGATTCAGAGCTGGGGAATCAGAGGCGGGGAATCAGAATTGGGGAATCAGAGATGGGGAATCAGAGATGGGGAATCAGAGATGGGGAATCAGAGGCGGGGAATCAGACGCTGGGAATCGGAGGTGGTGAATCAGAGATGTGGAATCAGAGGCGGGGAATCAGAGGCAGGGAATCAGACGCGGGGAATCAGAGGTGGGGAATCATAGCTGGCGAATCAGAGGCGGGGAATCAGAGGTGGGGAATCAGAGGCGGGGAATCAGATATTGTTAATCAGAGGTGGGGAATCAGAGGCGGGGAAACAGAGGCGGGGAATCAGATATGGGGAATCAGAGGTGGGGAATCAGAGGCCGGTAATCAGACGCGGGGAATCAGAGGCGGGGATTCAGAGCTGGGGAATCAGAGGCGGGGAATCAGAGTTGGGGAATCAGAGGCGGGGAATCAGATATGGGGAATCAGAGGCGGGGAATCAGGGGCGGGGTATCAGTGGCAGGGATTCAGAGGCGGGAAATCAGAGGCCAGGAATCAGAGGCGGTGAATCAGAGGCGGTGAATCAGAGGCGGGGAATCAGAGGCAGGGAATCTGATGTGCGGAATCAGAGATGGGGAATCAGAGATGGGGAATCAGAGGCGGTGAATCAGACATGGGTAATCAGAGGCGGGGAATCAGAGGCAGGAAATCAGACACGGGGAATCAGATATGGGGAATCAGAGGTGGGGAATCAGAGGTGGTGAATCAGAGATGGGGAATCACAGGCGGGGAATCAGAGGCAGGGAATAGAACGCGGGGAATCAGAGGCAGGGAATTAGAGTTGTGGCATCAGAGGATGGGAATTAGATATGGGGAAACAGAGGCGGGGAATCAGAGGCGGGGAAACAGAGGCGGGGAATCAGATATGGGGAATCAGAGGTGGGGAATCAGAGGCAGGGAATCAGATGTGCGGAATCAGAGATGGGGAATCAGAGGCAGGGAATCAGAATCAGAAGCGGGGAATCAGAGGCCGGGAATCAGAGGCCGCGAATCAGATGCTGGGAATAAGAGGCCGGGAATCAGAGGTGGGGAATCAGAGTCCGGGAATCAGAGATGGGGATTCAGAGGCGGAGAATGAGATATGGAGAATCAGAGGCGGGGAATCAGAGGCGGGGAAACAGAGGTGGGGAATCAGATATGGGGAATCAGTGGTGGTGAATCAAAGGCGGTGAATCAGAGATGGGGAATCAGAGGCGGGCAATCAGAGGCAGGGAATCAAACACGGGGAATCAGAGGCGGGGAATCAGAGCTGGGGAATCAGAGGCGGGGAATCAGAGTTGGGGAGTCAGAGGCGGGGAATCAGATATGGGGAAACAGGGGCGGGGAATCAGAGGCGGGGAAACAAGAGGCGAGGAATCAGATATGGGGAATCAGAGGTGTGGAATCAGAGGTTGGGAATCAGAGGCAGGGAATCAGAGGCGGGGAAACAGAGGACGGGAATCAGATATGGGGAATCAGAGGTGGCGAATCAAAGGCGGTGAAACAGAGATGGGGAATCAGGGCAGGGAATCAGAGGCAGGGAATCAAACACGGGGAATCAGAGCTGGGGAATCAGAGGCGGGGAATTAGAGTTGGGGAATCAGAGGTGGGGAATCAGATGTTGGGAATCAGAGGCAGGGAATCAGAGGCGGGGAATCAGAGGCGGGGAATCAGAGGCAGGGAATCAGATGTGCGGAATCGGAGATGGGGAATCAGAGGCAGGGAATCAGAGGCAGGGAATCAGAGGCGGGGAATCAGAGGCCGGGAATCAGATATGGGGAAACAGAGGCGGGGAATCAGAGGCGGGGAAACAGAGGCGGGGAATCAGATATGGGGAATCAGAGGTGGGGAATCAGAGGTTGGGAATCAGATGCAGGGAATCAGAGGCTTGGAATCAGATGCAGGGAATCAGATGCGGGGAATCAGAGGCGGGGAATCAGAGCTGGAGAATCAGAGGTGGGGAATCAGAGTTGGGGTATCAGAGGCGGGGACTTAGATATTGGGAAACAGAGGCGGGGAATCAGAGGCGGGGAAACAGAGGCGGGAAATCAGATATGGGGAATCAGAGGTGGGGAATCAGAGGCAGGGAATCAGATGTGCGCAATCAGAGATGGGGAATCAGAGGCAGGGAATCAGAATCAGAAGCAGGGAATCAGAGGCCAGGAATCAGAGGCCGGAATCAGATGCCGGGAATAAGAGTCCGGGAATCAGAGGTGGGGAATCAGAGTCCGGGAATCAGAGATGGGGATTCAGAGGCGGGGAATGAGATATGGGGAATCAGAGGCGGGGAATCAGAGGCGGGGAAACAGACGCGGGGAATCAGATATGGGGAATCAGAGGTGGCGAATGAAAGGCGGAGAATCAGAGATGGGGAATCAGAGGCCGGGAATCAGAGGCAGGGAATCAAACACGGGGAATAAGAGGCGGGGAATCAGAGCTGGGGAATCAGAGGCGGGGAATCAGAGTTGGGGAATCAGAGGCGGGGAATCAGAGGCAGGGAATCAATATGGGAATTCAGAGGTGGGGAATCAGATGTTGGGAATCAGAGGCAAGGAATCAGAGGCGAGGATTCAGAGCTGGGGAATCAGAGGCGGGGAATCAGAATTGGGGAATCAGAGATGGGGAATCAGAGATGGGGAATCAGAGATGGGGAATCAGAGGCGGGGAATCAGACGCTGGGAATCAGAGGTGGGGAATCATAGCTGGCGAATCAGAGGCGGGGAATCAGAGGTGGGGAATCAGAGGCGGGGAATCAGATATTGTTAATCAGAGGTGGGGAATCAGAGGCGGGGAAACAGAGGCGGGGAATCAGATATGGGGAATCAGAGGTGGGGAATCAGAGGCCGGTAATCAGACGCGGGGAATCAGAGGCGGGGATTCAGTGCTGGGGAATCAGAGGCGGGGAATCAGAGTTGGGGAATCAGAGGCGGGGAATCAGATATGGGAAATCAGAAGCGGGGAATGAGAGGCGGGGAACAGAGGCGGGGAATCAGATATGGGGAATCAGAGGTGGGGAATCAGGGGCGGGGTATCAGTGGCAGGGAATCAGAGGCGGGAAATCAGAGGCCGGGAATCAGAGGCGGTGAATCAGAGGCGGGGAATCAGATGTGCGGAATCGGAGATGGGGAATCAGAGGCAGGGAATCAGAGGCGGGGAATCAGAGGCGGGGAATCAGAGGCCGGGAATCAGATATGGGGAAACAGAGGCGGGGAATCAGAGGCGGGGAAACAGAGGCGGGGAATCAGATATGGGGAATCAGAGGTGGGGAATCAGAGGTTGGGAATCAGATGCAGGGAATCAGAGGCTTGGAATCAGATGCAGGGAATCAGATGCGGGGAATCAGAGGCAGGGAATCAGAGCTGGAGAATCAGAGGTGGGGAATCAGAGTTGGGGTATCAGAGGCGGGGACTTAGATATTGGGAAACAGAGGCGGGGAATCAGAGGCGGGGAAACAGAGGCGGGAAATCAGATATGGGGAATCAGAGGTGGGGAATCAGAGGCAGGGAATCAGATGTGCGCAATCAGAGATGGGGAATTAGAGGCAGGGAATCAGAATCAGAAGCAGGGAATCAGAGGCCAGGAATCAGAGGCCGGAATCAGATGCCGGGAATAAGAGTCCGGGAATCAGAGGTGGGGAATCAGAGTCCGGGAATCAGAGATGGGGATTCAAAGGCGGGGAATGAGATATGGGGAATCAGAGGCGGGGAATCAGAGGCGGGGAAACAGAGGCGGGGAATCAGATATGGGGAATCAGAGGTGGCGAATGAAAGGCGGTGAATCAGAGATGGGGAATCAGAGGCCGGGAATCAGAGGCAGGGAATCAAACACGGGGAATAAGAGGCGGGGAATCAGAGCTGGGGAATCAGAGGCGGGGAATCAGAGTTGGGGAATCAGAGGCGGGGAATCAGAGGCAGGGAATCAATATGGGAATTCAGAGGTGGGGAATCAGATGTTGGGAATCAGAGGCAAGGAATTAGAGGCGAGGATTCAGAGCTGGGGAATCAGAGGCGGGGAATCAGAATTGGGGAATCAGAGATGGGGAATCAGAGATGGGGAATCAGAGATGGGGAATCAGAGGCGGGGAATCAGATGCTGGGAATCAGAGGTGGGGAATCATAGCTGGCGAATCAGAGGCGGGGAATCAGAGGTGGGGAATCAGAGGCGGGGAATCAGATATTGTTAATCAGAGGTGGGGAATCAGAGGCGGGGAAACAGAGGCGGGGAATCAGATATGGGGAATCAGAGGTGGGGAATCAGAGGCCGGTAATCAGACGCGGGGAATCAGAGGCGGGGATTCAGAGCTGGGGAATCAGAGGCGGGGAATCAGAGTTGGGGAATCAGAGGCGGGGAATCAGATATGGGAAATCAGAGGCGGGGAATCAGAGGCGGGGAAACAGAGGCGGGGAATCAGATATGGGGAATCAGAGGTGGGGAATCAGGGGCGGGGTATCAGTGGCAGGGAATCAGAGGCGGGAAATCAGAGGCCGGGAATCAGAGGCGGTGAATCAGAGGCGGTGAATCAGAGGCGGGGAATCAGAGGCAGGGAATCTGATGTGCGGAATCAGAGATGGGGAATCAGAGGTGGGGAATCAGAGGCGGTGAATCAGACATTGGTAATCAGAGGCGGGGAATCAGAGGCAGGAAATCTGACACGGGGAATCAGAGGCGGGGAATCAGAGCTGGGGAATTAGATGCAGGGAATCAGAGTTGGGGATTCAGAGGCGGGGAATCAGATATGGGGAAACAGTGGCGGGGAATCAGAGGCGGGGAAACAGAGGCGGGGAATCAGATATGGGGAATCAGAGGTGGGTATTCAGAGCTGGGGAATCAGAGGTGTGGAATCAGAGTTGCGGAATCAGAGGCGGGGACTTAGATATGGGGAAACAGAGGCGGGGAATCAGAGGCGGGGAAACAGAGGCGGGGAATCAGATATGGGGAATCAGAGGTGGGGAATCAGAGGCAGGGAATCAGATGTGTGGAATCAGAGATGGGGAATCAGAGGCAGGGAATCAGAATCAGAAGCAGGGAATAAGACCCGGGGAATCTGAGGCGGGGAATCAGAGCTGGGGAATCAGAGGCTGTGAATCAGAGGCGGGGAATCAGAAGCAGGGAATCGGATGTGCGGAATCAGAGATGGGGAATCAGAGATGGGGAATCAGAGGCGGTGAATCAGACATGGGTAATCAGAGGCGGGGAATCAGAGGCAGGAAATCAGACACGGGGAATCTGAGGCGGGGAATCAGAGGCGGGGAATCAGAGGCAGGGAATGGGATGTGCGGAATCAGAGATGGGGAATCAGAGGTGGGGAATCAGAGGCGGTGAATCAGACATGGGTAAACAGAGGCGGGGAATCAGAGGCAGGAAATCAGACACGGGGAATCAGAGGCGGGGAATCAGAGCTGGGGAATTAGATGCAGGGAATCAGAGTTGGGGATTCAGAGGCGGGGAATCAGATATGGGGAAACTGAGGTGGGGAATCAGAGGTGGGCAAATAGAGGCGGGGAATCAGATATGGGGAAACAGAGGCGGGGAATCAGAGGCGGGGAAACAGAGGCGGGGAATCAGATATGGGGAATCAGAGGTGGGGAATCAGAGTTTGGGAATCACCGGCAGGGAATCAGAGGCTGGGTATCAGATGCAGGGAATCAGATGCGGGGAATCAGAGGCGGGGAATCAGAGCTGGGGAATCAGAGGTGTGGAATCAGAGTTGGGGAATCAGAGGCGGGGACTTAGATATGGGGAAACAGAGGCGGGGAATCAGAGAAGGGGAAACAGAGGCGGGGAATCAGATATGGGGAATCAGAGGTGGGGAATCAGAGGCAGGGAATCAGATGTGCGGAATCAGAGATGGGGAATCAGAGGCAGGGAATCAGAATCAGAAGCAGAGAATAAGACGCGGGGAATCAGAGGCGGGGAATCAGAGCTGGGGAATCAGAGTCAGTGAATCAGAGGCGGGGAATCAGAGGCAGGGAATCGGATGTGCCGAATCAGAGATGGGGAATCAGAGGTGGGGAATCCGAGGCGGTGAATCAGACATGGGTAATCAGAGGCGGGGAATCAGAGGCAGGAAATCAGACACGGGGAATCAGAGGCGGGGAATCAGAGCTGGGAAATTAGAGGCAGGGAATCAGAGTTGGGGATTCAGAGGCGGGGAATCTGATATGGGGAAAAAGAGGCGGGGAAACAGAGGCGGGCAAATAGAGGCGGGGATCAGATATGGGGAAACAGAGGAGGGGAATCAGAGGCGGGGAAACAGAGGCGGGGAATCAGATATGGGGAATCAGAGGTGGGGAATCAGAGGTTGGGAATCAGAGGCAGGGAATCAGAGGCTGGGAATCATATGCATGGAATCAGATGCGGGGAATCAGAGGCGGGGAATCAGAGCTGGGGAATCAGAGGTGGGGAATCAAAGTTGGGGAATCAGAGTCGGGGACTTAGATATGGGGAAACAGAGGCGGGGAATCAGAGGCGGGGAACAGAAGGCGGGGTATCAGATATGGGGAATCAGAGATGGGGAATCAGAGGCAGGGAATTAGATGTGCGGAATCAGAGATGGGGAATCAGAGGTGGGGAATCAGAATCAGAAGCAGGGAATCAGAGGCAGGGAATCAGAGTTGGGGATTCAGAGGCGGGGAATCAGATATGGGGAAACAGAGGCGGGGAATCTGAGGCGGGAAAACAGAGGCGGGGAATTAGATATGGGGAATCAAAGGTGGGGAATCAGAGGTGGTGAATCAGAGATGGGGAATCACAGGCGTGGAATCAGAGGCAGGGAATAGAACGCGGGGAATCAGAGGCAGGGAATCAGAGTTGGGGCATCAGAGGTTGGGAATTAGATATGGGGAAACAGAGGCGGGGAATCAGAGGCGGGGAAACAGAGGCGGGGAATCAGATATGGGGAATCAGAGGTGGGGAATCAGAGGTTGGGAATCAGAGGCAGGGAATCAGAGGCTTGGAATCAGATGCAGGGAATCAGATGCGGGGAATCAGAAATGGGGAATCAGAGGTGGGGAATCAGAGGTTGGGAATCAGATGCAGGGAATCAGAGGCTTGGAATCAGATGCAGGGAATCAGATGCGGGGAATCAGAGGCGGGGAATCATAGCTGGAGAATCAGAGGTGGGGAATCAGAGTTGGGGAATCAGAGGCGGGTCTTAGATATTGGGAAACAGAGGCGGGGAATCAGAGGCGGGGAAACAGAGGCGGGAAATCAGATATGGGGAATCAGAGGTGGGGAATCAGAGGCAGGGAATCAGATGTGCGCAATCAGAGATGGGGAATCAGAGGCAGGGAATCAGAATCAGAATCAGGGAATCAGAGGCCGGGAATCAGAGGCCGGAATCAGATGACGGGAATAAGAGGCCGGGAATCAGAGGTGGGGAATCAGAGTCCGGGGAATCAGAGGCAGGGAATCAAACACAGGGAATCAGAGGTGGGGAATCAGAGCTGGGGAATCAGAGGCGGGGAATCTGAGTTGGGGAATAAGTGGCGGGGAATCAGATATGGGGAAACAGGGGCCGGGAATCAGAGGCGGGGAAACAGAGGCGGGGAATCAGATATGGGGAATCAGAGGTGTAAAATCAGAGGTTGGGAAACAGAGGCGGGGAATCAGATATGGGGAATCAGAGGTGGGGAATCAGAGGTGGTGAATCAGAGATGGGGAATCACAGGCGGGGAATCAGAGGCAGGGAATAGAACGCGGGGAATCAGAGGCAGGGAATTAGAGTTGGGGCATCAGAGGTTCGGAATTAGATATGGGGAAACAGAGGCGGGGAATCAGAGGCGGGGAAACAGAGGCGGGGAATCAGATATGGGGAATCAGAGGTGGGGAATCAGAGGCAGGGAATCAGATGTGCGGAATCAGAGATGGGGAATCAGAGGCAGGGAATCAGAATCAGAAGCGGGGAATCAGAGGCCGGGAATCAGAGGCCGGGAATCAGATGCTGGGAATAAGAGGCCGGGAATCAGAGGTGGGGAATCAGTGTCCGGGAATCAGAGATGGGGATTCAGAGGCGGAGAATGAGATATGGAGAATCAGAGGCGGGGAATCAGAGGCGGGGAAACAGAGGTGGGGAATCAGATATGGTAAATCAGAGGTGGCGAATCAAAGGCGGTGAATCAGAGATGGGGAATCAGAGGCGGGCAATCAGAGGCAGGGAATCAAACACGGGGAATCAGAGGCGGGGAATCAGAGCTGGGGAATCAGAGGCGGGGAATCAGAGTTGGGGAATCAGAGGCGGGGAATCAGATATGGGGAAAGAGGGGCGGGGAATCAGAGGCGGGGAAACAGAGGCGAGGAATCTGAGATGGGGAATCAGAGGTGTGGAATCAGAGGTTGGGAATCAGAGGCATGGAATCAGAGGCGGGGAAACAGAGGAGGGGAATCAGATATGGGGAATCAGAGGTGGCGAATCAAAGGCGGTGAAACAGAGATGGGGAATCAGGGCCGGAATCAGAGGCAGGGAATCAAACACGGGGAATCAGAGCTGGGGAATCAGAGGCGGGGAATTAGAGTTGGGGAATCAGAGGTGGGGAATCAGATGTTGGGAATCAGAGGCAGGGAATCAGAGGCGGGGAATCAGAGGCGGGGAATCAGAGGCAGGGAATCAGATGTGCGGAATCGGAGATGGGGAATCAGAGGCAGGGAATCAGAGGCAGGGAATCAGAGGCGGGGAATCAGAGGCGAGGATTCAGAGCTGGGGAATCAGAGGCGGGGAATCAGAATTGGGGAATCAGAGATGGGGAATCAGAGATGGGGAATCAGAGATGGGGAATCAGAGGCGGGGAATCAGACGCTGGGAATCGGAGGTGGTGAATCAGAGATGTGGAATCAGAGGCGGGGAATCAGAGGCAGGGAATCAGACGCGGGGAATCAGAGGTGGGGAATCATAGCTGGCGAATCAGAGGCGGGGAATCAGAGGTGGGGAATCAGAGGCGGGGAATCAGATATTGTTAATCAGAGGTGGGGAATCAGAGGCGGGGAAACAGAGGCGGGGAATCAGACATGGGGAATCAGAGGTGGGGAATCAGAGGCCGGTAATCAGACGCGGGGAATCAGAGGCGGGGATTCAGAGCTGGGGAATCAGAGGCGGGGAATCAGAGTTGGGGAATCAGAGGCGGGGAATCAGATATGGGGAATCAGAGGCGGGGAATCAGAGGCGGGGAAACAGAGGCGGGGAATCAGATATGGGGAATCAGAGGTGGGGAATCAGGGGCGGGGTATCAGTGGCAGGGAATCTGAGGCGGGAAATCAGAGGCCGGGAATCAGAGGCGGTGAATCAGAGGCGGTGAATCAGAGGCGGGGAATCAGAGGCAGGGAATCTGATGTGCGGAATCAGAGATGGGGAATCAGAGATGGGGAATCAGAGGCGGTGAATCAGACATGGGTAATCAGAGGCGGGGAATCAGAGGCAGGAAATCAGACACGGGGAATCAGATATGGGGAATCAGAGGTGGGGAATCAGAGGTGGTGAATCAGAGATGGGGAATCACAGGCGGGGAATCAGAGGCAGGGAATAGAACGCGGGGAATCAGAGGCAGGGAATTAGAGTTGTGGCATCAGAGGATGGGAATTAGATATGGGGAAACAGAGGCGGGGAATCAGAGGCGGGGAAACAGAGGCGGGGAATCAGATATGGGGAATCAGAGGTGGGGAATCAGAGGCAGGGAATCAGATGTGCGGAATCAGAGATGGGGAATCAGAGGCAGGGAATCAGAATCAGAAGCGGGGAATCAGAGGCCGGGAATCAGAGGCCGCGAATCAGATGCTGGGAATAAGAGGCCGGGAATCAGAGGTGGGGAATCAGAGTCCGGGAATCAGAGATGGGGATTCAGAGGCGGAGAATGAGATATGGAGAATCAGAGGCGGGGAATCAGAGGCGGGGAAACAGAGGTGGGGAATCAGATATGGGGAATCAGTGGTGGTGAATCAAAGGCGGTGAATCAGAGATGGGGAATCAGAGGCGGGCAATCAGAGGCAGGGAATCAAACACGGGGAATCAGAGGCGGGGAATCAGAGCTGGGGAATCAGTGGCGGGGAATCAGAGTTGGGGAGTCAGAGGCGGGGAATCAGATATGGGGAAACAGGGGCGGGGAATCAGAGGCGGGGAAACAAGAGGCGAGGAATCAGATATGGGGAATCAGAGGTGTGGAATCAGAGGTTGGGAATCAGAGGCAGGGAATCAGAGGCGGGGAAACAGAGGACGGGAATCAGATATGGGGAATCAGAGGTGGCGAATCAAAGGCGGTGAAACAGAGATGGGGAATCAGGGCAGGGAATCAGAGGCAGGGAATCAAACACGGGGAATCAGAGCTGGGGAATCAGAGGCGGGGAATTAGAGTTGGGGAATCAGAGGTGGGGAATCAGATGTTGGGAATCAGAGGCAGGGAATCAGAGGCGGGGAATCAGAGGCGGGGAATCAGAGGCAGGGAATCAGATGTGCGGAATCGGAGATGGGGAATCAGAGGCAGGGAATCAGAGGCAGGGAATCAGAGGCGGGGAATCAGAGGCCGGGAATCAGATATGGGGAAACAGAGGCGGGGAATCAGAGGCGGGGAAACAGAGGCGGGGAATCAGATATGGGGAATCAGAGGTGGGGAATCAGAGGTTGGGAATCAGATGCAGGGAATCAGAGGCTTGGAATCAGATGCAGGGAATCAGATGCGGGGAATCAGAGGCGGGGAATCAGAGCTGGAGAATCAGAGGTGGGGAATCAGAGTTGGGGTATCAGAGGCGGGGACTTAGATATTGGGAAACAGAGGCGGGGAATCAGAGGCGGGGAAACAGAGGCGGGAAATCAGATATGGGGAATCAGAGGTGGGGAATCAGAGGCAGGGAATCAGATGTGCGCAATCAGAGATGGGGAATCAGAGGCAGGGAATCAGAATCAGAAGCAGGGAATCAGAGGCCAGGAATCAGAGGCCGGAATCAGATGCCGGGAATAAGAGTCCGGGAATCAGAGGTGGGGAATCAGAGTCCGGGAATCAGAGATGGGGATTCAGAGGCGGGGAATGAGATATGGGGAATCAGAGGCGGGGAATCAGAGGCGGGGAAACAGACGCGGGGAATCAGATATGGGGAATCAGAGGTGGCGAATGAAAGGCGGAGAATCAGAGATGGGGAATCAGAGGCCGGGAATCAGAGGCAGGGAATCAAACACGGGGAATAAGAGGCGGGGAATCAGAGCTGGGGAATCAGAGGCGGGGAATCAGAGTTGGGGAATCAGAGGCGGGGAATCAGAGGCAGGGAATCAATATGGGAATTCAGAGGTGGGGAATCAGATGTTGGGAATCAGAGGCAAGGAATCAGAGGCGAGGATTCAGAGCTGGGGAATCAGAGGCGGGGAATCAGAATTGGGGAATCAGAGATGGGGAATCAGAGATGGGGAATCAGAGATGGGGAATCAGAGGCGGGGAATCAGACGCTGGGAATCAGAGGTGGGGAATCATAGCTGGGGAATCAGAGGCGGGGAATCTGAGTTGGGGAATAAGTGGCGGGGAATCAGATATGGGGAAACAGGGGCCGGGAATCAGAGGCGGGGAAACAGAGGCGGGGAATCAGATATGGGGAATCAGAGGTGTAAAATCAGAGGTTGGGAAACAGAGGCGGGGAATCAGATATGGGGAATCAGAGGTGGGGAATCAGAGGTGGTGAATCAGAGATGGGGAATCACAGGCGGGGAATCAGAGGCAGGGAATAGAACGCGGGGAATCAGAGGCAGGGAATTAGAGTTGGGGCATCAGAGGTTCGGAATTAGATATGGGGAAACAGAGGCGGGGAATCAGAGGCGGGGAAACAGAGGCGGGGAATCAGATATGGGGAATCAGAGGTGGGGAATCAGAGGCAGGGAATCAGATGTGCGGAATCAGAGATGGGGAATCAGAGGCAGGGAATCAGAATCAGAAGCGGGGAATCAGAGGCCGGGAATCAGAGGCCGGGAATCAGATGCTGGGAATAAGAGGCCGGGAATCAGAGGTGGGGAATCAGTGTCCGGGAATCAGAGATGGGGATTCAGAGGCGGAGAATGAGATATGGAGAATCAGAGGCGGGGAATCAGAGGCGGGGAAACAGAGGTGGGGAATCAGATATGGTAAATCAGAGGTGGCGAATCAAAGGCGGTGAATCAGAGATGGGGAATCAGAGGCGGGCAATCAGAGGCAGGGAATCAAACACGGGGAATCAGAGGCGGGGAATCAGAGCTGGGGAATCAGAGGCGGGGAATCAGAGTTGGGGAATCAGAGGCGGGGAATCAGATATGGGGAAAGAGGGGCGGGGAATCAGAGGCGGGGAAACAGAGGCGAGGAATCTGAGATGGGGAATCAGAGGTGTGGAATCAGAGGTTGGGAATCAGAGGCATGGAATCAGAGGCGGGGAAACAGAGGAGGGGAATCAGATATGGGGAATCAGAGGTGGCGAATCAAAGGCGGTGAAACAGAGATGGGGAATCAGGGCCGGAATCAGAGGCAGGGAATCAAACACGGGGAATCAGAGCTGGGGAATCAGAGGCGGGGAATTAGAGTTGGGGAATCAGAGGTGGGGAATCAGATGTTGGGAATCAGAGGCAGGGAATCAGAGGCGGGGAATCAGAGGCGGGGAATCAGAGGCAGGGAATCAGATGTGCGGAATCGGAGATGGGGAATCAGAGGCAGGGAATCAGAGGCAGGGAATCAGAGGCGGGGAATCAGAGGCGAGGATTCAGAGCTGGGGAATCAGAGGCGGGGAATCAGAATTGGGGAATCAGAGATGGGGAATCAGAGATGGGGAATCAGAGATGGGGAATCAGAGGCGGGGAATCAGACGCTGGGAATCGGAGGTGGTGAATCAGAGATGTGGAATCAGAGGCGGGGAATCAGAGGCAGGGAATCAGACGCGGGGAATCAGCGGTGGGGAATCATAGCTGGCGAATCAGAGGCGGGGAATCAGAGGTGGGGAATCAGAGGCGGGGAATCAGATATTGTTAATCAGAGGTGGGGAATCAGAGGCGGGGAAACAGAGGCGGGGAATCAGACATGGGGAATCAGAGGTGGGGAATCAGAGGCCGGTAATCAGACGCGGGGAATCAGAGGCGGGGATTCAGAGCTGGGGAATCAGAGGCGGGGAATCAGAGTTGGGGAATCAGAGGCGGGGAATCAGATATGGGGAATCAGAGGCGGGGAATCAGAGGCGGGGAAACAGAGGCGGGGAATCAGATATGGGGAATCAGAGGTGGGGAATCAGGGGCGGGGTATCAGTGGCAGGGAATCTGAGGCGGGAAATCAGAGGCCGGGAATCAGAGGCGGTGAATCAGAGGCGGTGAATCAGAGGCGGGGAATCAGAGGCAGGGAATCTGATGTGCGGAATCAGAGATGGGGAATCAGAGATGGGGAATCAGAGGCGGTGAATCAGACATGGGTAATCAGAGGCGGGGAATCAGAGGCAGGAAATCAGACACGGGGAATCAGATATGGGGAATCAGAGGTGGGGAATCAGAGGTGGTGAATCAGAGATGGGGAATCACAGGCGGGGAATCAGAGGCAGGGAATAGAACGCGGGGAATCAGAGGCAGGGAATTAGAGTTGTGGCATCAGAGGATGGGAATTAGATATGGGGAAACAGAGGCGGGGAATCAGAGGCGGGGAAACAGAGGCGGGGAATCAGATATGGGGAATCAGAGGTGGGGAATCAGAGGCAGGGAATCAGATGTGCGGAATCAGAGATGGGGAATCAGAGGCAGGGAATCAGAATCAGAAGCGGGGAATCAGAGGCCGGGAATCAGAGGCCGCGAATCAGATGCTGGGAATAAGAGGCCGGGAATCAGAGGTGGGGAATCAGAGTCCGGGAATCAGAGATGGGGATTCAGAGGCGGAGAATGAGATATGGAGAATCAGAGGCGGGGAATCAGAGGCGGGGAAACAGAGGTGGGGAATCAGATATGGGGAATCAGTGGTGGTGAATCAAAGGCGGTGAATCAGAGATGGGGAATCAGAGGCGGGCAATCAGAGGCAGGGAATCAAACACGGGGAATCAGAGGCGGGGAATCAGAGCTGGGGAATCAGAGGCGGGGAATCAGAGTTGGGGAGTCAGAGGCGGGGAATCAGATATGGGGAAACAGGGGCGGGGAATCAGAGGCGGGGAAACAAGAGGCGAGGAATCAGATATGGGGAATCAGAGGTGTGGAATCAGAGGTTGGGAATCAGAGGCAGGGAATCAGAGGCGGGGAAACAGAGGACGGGAATCAGATATGGGGAATCAGAGGTGGCGAATCAAAGGCGGTGAAACAGAGATGGGGAATCAGGGCAGGGAATCAGAGGCAGGGAATCAAACACGGGGAATCAGAGCTGGGGAATCAGAGGCGGGGAATTAGATTTGGGGAATCAGAGGTGGGGAATCAGATGTTGGGAATCAGAGGCAGGGAATCAGAGGCGGGGAATCAGAGGCGGGGAATCAGAGGCAGGGAATCAGATGTGCGGAATCGGAGATGGGGAATCAGAGGCAGGGAATCAGAGGCAGGGAATCAGAGGCGGGGAATCAGAGGCCGGGAATCAGATATGGGGAAACAGAGGCGGGGAATCAGAGGCGGGGAAACAGAGGCGGGGAATCAGATATGGGGAATCAGAGGTGGGGAATCAGAGGTTGGGAATCAGATGCAGGGAATCAGAGGCTTGGAATCAGATGCAGGGAATCAGATGCGGGGAATCAGAGGCGGGGAATCAGAGCTGGAGAATCAGAGGTGGGGAATCAGAGTTGGGGTATCAGAGGCGGGGACTTAGATATTGGGAAACAGAGGCGGGGAATCAGAGGCGGGGAAACAGAGGCGGGAAATCAGATATGGGGAATCAGAGGTGGGGAATCAGAGGCAGGGAATCAGATGTGCGCAATCAGAGATGGGGAATCAGAGGCAGGGAATCAGAATCAGAAGCAGGGAATCAGAGGCCAGGAATCAGAGGCCGGAATCAGATGCCGGGAATAAGAGTCCGGGAATCAGAGGTGGGGAATCAGAGTCCGGGAATCAGAGATGGGGATTCAGAGGCGGGGAATGAGATATGGGGAATCAGAGGCGGGGAATCAGAGGCGGGGAAACAGACGCGGGGAATCAGATATGGGGAATCAGAGGTGGCGAATGAAAGGCGGAGAATCAGAGATGGGGAATCAGAGGCCGGGAATCAGAGGCAGGGAATCAAACACGGGGAATAAGAGGCGGGGAATCAGAGCTGGGGAATCAGAGGCGGGGAATCAGAGTTGGGGAATCAGAGGCGGGGAATCAGAGGCAGGGAATCAATATGGGAATTCAGAGGTGGGGAATCAGATGTTGGGAATCAGAGGCAAGGAATCAGAGGCGAGGATTCAGAGCTGGGGAATCAGAGGCGGGGAATCAGAATTGGGGAATCAGAGATGGGGAATCAGAGATGGGGAATCAGAGATGGGGAATCAGAGGCGGGGAATCAGACGCTGGGAATCAGAGGTGGGGAATCATAGCTGGCGAATCAGAGGCGGGGAATCAGAGGTGGGGAATCAGAGGCGGGGAATCAGATATTGTTAATCAGAGGTGGGGAATCAGAGGCGGGGAAACAGAGGCGGGGAATCAGATATGGGGAATCAGAGGTGGGGAATCAGAGGCCGGTAATCAGACGCGGGGAATCAGAGGCGGGGATTCAGAGCTGGGGAATCAGAGGCGGGGAATCAGAGTTGGGGAATCAGAGGCGGGGAATCAGATATGGGAAATCAGAGGCGGGGAATGAGAGGCGGGGAAACAGAGGCGGGGAATCAGATATGGGGAATCAGAGGTGGGGAATCAGGGGCGGGGTATCAGTGGCAGGGAATCAGAGGCGGGAAATCAGAGGCCGGGAATCAGAGGCGGTGAATCAGAGGCGGGGAATCAGATGTGCGGAATCGGAGATGGGGAATCAGAGGCAGGGAATCAGAGGCGGGGAATCAGAGGCGGGGAATCAGAGGCCGGGAATCAGATATGGGGAAACAGAGGCGGGGAATCAGAGGCGGGGAAACAGAGGCGGGGAATCAGATATGGGGAATCAGAGGTGGGGAATCAGAGGTTGGGAATCAGATGCAGGGAATCAGAGGCTTGGAATCAGATGCAGGGAATCAGATGCGGGGAATCAGAGGCAGGGAATCAGAGCTGGAGAATCAGAGGTGGGGAATCAGAGTTGGGGTATCAGAGGCGGGGACTTAGATATTGGGAAACAGAGGCGGGGAATCAGAGGCGGGGAAACAGAGGCGGGAAATCAGATATGGGGAATCAGAGGTGGGGAATCAGAGGCAGGGAATCAGATGTGCGCAATCAGAGATGGGGAATCAGAGGCAGGGAATCAGAATCAGAAGCAGGGAATCAGAGGCCAGGAATCAGAGGCCGGAATCAGATGCCGGGAATAAGAGTCCGGGAATCAGAGGTGGGGAATCAGAGTCCGGGAATCAGAGATGGGGATTCAAAGGCGGGGAATGAGATATGGGGAATCAGAGGCGGGGAATCAGAGGCGGGGAAACAGAGGCGGGGAATCAGATATGGGGAATCAGAGGTGGCGAATGAAAGGCGGTGAATCAGAGATGGGGAATCAGAGGCCGGGAATCAGAGGCAGGGAATCAAACACGGGGAATAAGAGGCGGGGAATCAGAGCTGGGGAATCAGAGGCGGGGAATCAGAGTTGGGGAATCAGAGGCGGGGAATCAGAGGCAGGGAATCAATATGGGAATTCAGAGGTGGGGAATCAGATGTTGGGAATCAGAGGCAAGGAATTAGAGGCGAGGATTCAGAGCTGGGGAATCAGAGGCGGGGAATCAGAATTGGGGAATCAGAGATGGGGAATCAGAGATGGGGAATCAGAGATGGGGAATCAGAGGCGGGGAATCAGATGCTGGGAATCGGAGGTGGGGAATCATAGCTGGCGAATCAGAGGCGGGGAATCAGAGGTGGGGAATCAGAGGCGGGGAATCAGATATTGTTAATCAGAGGTGGGGAATCAGAGGCGGGGAAACAGAGGCGGGGAATCAGATATGGGGAATCAGAGGTGGGGAATCAGAGGCCGGTAATCAGACGCGGGGAATCAGAGGCGGGGATTCAGAGCTGGGGAATCAGAGGCGGGGAATCAGAGTTGGGGAATCAGAGGCGGGGAATCAGATATGGGAAATCAGAGGCGGGGAATCAGAGGCGGGGAAAGAGAGGCGGGGAATCAGATATGGGGAATCAGAGGTGGGGAATCAGGGGCGGGGTATCAGTGGCAGGGAATCAGAGGCGGGAAATCAGAGGCCGGGAATCAGAGGCGGTGAATCAGAGGCGGTGAATCAGAGGCGGGGAATCAGAGGCAGGGAATCTGATGTGCGGAATCAGAGATGGGGAATCAGAGGTGGGGAATCAGAGGCGGTGAATCAGACATTGGTAATCAGAGGCGGGGAATCAGAGGCAGGAAATCTGACACGGGGAATCAGAGGCGGGGAATCAGAGCTGGGGAATTAGATGCAGGGAATCAGAGTTGGGGATTCAGAGGCGGGGAAACAGATATGGGGAAACAGTGGCGGGGAATCAGAGGCGGGGAAACAGAGGCGGGGAATCAGATATGGGGAATCAGAGGTGGGTATTCAGAGCTGGGGAATCAGAGGTGTGGAATCAGAGTTGCGGAATCAGAGGCGGGGACTTAGATATGGGGAAACAGAGGCGGGGAATCAGAGGCGGGGAAACAGAGGCGGGGAATCAGATATGGGGAATCAGAGGTGGGGAATCAGAGGCAGGGAATCAGATGTGTGGAATCAGAGATGGGGAATCAGAGGCAGGGAATCAGAATCAGAAGCAGGGAATAAGACCCGGGGAATCTGAGGCGGGGAATCAGAGCTGGGGAATCAGAGGCTGTGAATCAGAGGCGGGGAATCAGAAGCAGGGAATCGGATGTGCGGAATCAGAGATGGGGAATCAGAGATGGGGAATCAGAGGCGGTGAATCAGACATGGGTAATCAGAGGCGGGGAATCAGAGGCAGGAAATCAGACACGGGGAATCTGAGGCGGGGAATCAGAGGCGGGGAATCAGAGGCAGGGAATGGGATGTGCGGAATCAGAGATGGGGAATCAGAGGTGGGGAATCAGAGGCGGTGAATCAGACATGGGTAAACAGAGGCGGGGAATCAGAGGCAGGAAATCAGACACGGGGAATCAGAGGCGGGGAATCAGAGCTGGGGAATTAGATGCAGGGAATCAGAGTTGGGGATTCAGAGGCGGGGAATCAGATATGGGGAAACTGAGGTGGGGAATCAGAGGTGGGCAAATAGAGGCGGGGAATCAGATATGGGGAAACAGAGGCGGGGAATCAGAGGCGGGGAAACAGAGGCGGGGAATCAGATATGGGGAATCAGAGGTGGGGAATCAGAGTTTGGGAATCACAGGCAGGGAATCAGAGGCTGGGTATCAGATGCAGGGAATCAGATGCGGGGAATCAGAGGCGGGGAATCAGAGCTGGGGAATCAGAGGTGTGGAATCAGAGTTGGGGAATCAGAGGCGGGGACTTAGATATGGGGAAACAGAGGCGGGGAATCAGAGAAGGGGAAACAGAGGCGGGGAATCAGATATGGGGAATCAGAGGTGGGGAATCAGAGGCAGGGAATCAGATGTGCGGAATCAGAGATGGGGAATCAGAGGCAGGGAATCAGAATCAGAAGCAGAGAATAAGACGCGGGGAATCAGAGGCGGGGAATCAGAGCTGGGGAATCAGAGTCAGTGAATCAGAGGCGGGGAATCAGAGGCAGGGAATCGGATGTGCCGAATCAGAGATGGGGAATCAGAGGTGGGGAATCCGAGGCGGTGAATCAGACATGGGTAATCAGAGGCGGGGAATCAGAGGCAGGAAATCAGACACGGGGAATCAGAGGCGGGGAATCAGAGCTGGGAAATTAGAGGCAGGGAATCAGAGTTGGGGATTCAGAGGCGGGGAATCTGATATGGGGAAAAAGAGGCGGGGAAACAGAGGCGGGCAAATAGAGGCGGGGATCAGATATGGGGAAACAGAGGAGGGGAATCAGAGGCGGGGAAACAGAGGCGGGGAATCAGATATGGGGAATCAGAGGTGGGGAATCAGAGGTTGGGAATCAGAGGCAGGGAATCAGAGGCTGGGAATCATATGCATGGAATCAGATGCGGGGAATCAGAGGCGGGGAATCAGAGCTGGGGAATCAGAGGTGGGGAATCAAAGTTGGGGAATCAGAGTCGGGGACTTAGATATGGGGAAACAGAGGCGGGGAATCAGAGGCGGGGAACAGAAGGCGGGGAATCAGATATGGGGAATCAGAGATGGGGAATCAGAGGCAGGGAATTAGATGTGCGGAATCAGAGATGGGGAATCAGAGGTGGGGAATCAGAATCAGAAGCAGGGAATCAGAGGCAGGGAATCAGAGTTGGGGATTCAGAGGCGGGGAATCAGATATGGGGAAACAGAGGCGGGGAATCTGAGGCGGGAAAACAGAGGCGGGGAATTAGATATGGGGAATCAAAGGTGGGGAATCAGAGGTGGTGAATCAGAGATGGGGAATCACAGGCGTGGAATCAGAGGCAGGGAATAGAACGCGGGGAATCAGAGGCAGGGAATCAGAGTTGGGGCATCAGAGGTTGGGAATTAGATATGGGGAAACAGAGGCGGGGAATCAGAGGCGGGGAAACAGAGGCGGGGAATCAGATATGGGGAATCAGAGGTGGGGAATCAGAGGTTGGGAATCAGAGGCAGGGAATCAGAGGCTTGGAATCAGATGCAGGGAATCAGATGCGGGGAATCAGAAATGGGGAATCAGAGGTGGGGAATCAGAGGTTGGGAATCAGATGCAGGGAATCAGAGGCTTGGAATCAGATGCAGGGAATCAGATGCGGGGAATCAGAGGCGGGGAATCATAGCTGGAGAATCAGAGGTGGGGAATCAGAGTTGGGGAATCAGAGGCGGGTCTTAGATATTGGGAAACAGAGGCGGGGAATCAGAGGCGGGGAAACAGAGGCGGGAAATCAGATATGGGGAATCAGAGGTGGGGAATCAGAGGCAGGGAATTAGATGTGCGGAATCAGAGATGGGGAATCAGAGGTGGGGAATCAGAATCAGAAGCAGGGAATCAGAGGCAGGGAATCAGAGTTGGGGATTCAGAGGCGGGGAATCAGATATGGGGAAACAGAGGCGGGGAATCTGAGGCGGGAAAACAGAGGCGGGGAATTAGATATGGGGAATCAAAGGTGGGGAATCAGAGGTGGTGAATCAGAGATGGGGAATCACAGGCGTGGAATCAGAGGCAGGGAATAGAACGCGGGGAATCAGAGGCAGGGAATCAGAGTTGGGGCATCAGAGGTTGGGAATTAGATATGGGGAAACAGAGGCGGGGAATCAGAGGCGGGGAAACAGAGGCGGGGAATCAGATATGGGGAATCAGAGGTGGGGAATCAGAGGTTGGGAATCAGAGGCAGGGAATCAGAGGCTTGGAATCAGATGCAGGGAATCAGATGCGGGGAATCAGAAATGGGGAATCAGAGGTGGGGAATCAGAGGTTGGGAATCAGATGCAGGGAATCAGAGGCTTGGAATCAGATGCAGGGAATCAGATGCGGGGAATCAGAGGCGGGGAATCATAGCTGGAGAATCAGAGGTGGGGAATCAGAGTTGGGGAATCAGAGGCGGGTCTTAGATATTGGGAAACAGAGGCGGGGAATCAGAGGCGGGGAAACAGAGGCGGGAAATCAGATATGGGGAATCAGAGGTGGGGAATCAGAGGCAGGGAATCAGATGTGCGCAATCAGAGATGGGGAATCAGAGGCAGGGAATCAGAATCAGAATCAGGGAATCAGAGGCCGGGAATCAGAGGCCGGAATCAGATGACGGGAATAAGAGGCCGGGAATCAGAGGTGGGGAATCAGAGTCCGGGGAATCAGAGGCAGGGAATCAAACACAGGGAATCAGAGGTGGGGAATCAGAGCTGGGGAATCAGAGGCGGGGAATCTGAGTTGGGGAATAAGTGGCGGGGAATCAGATATGGGGAAACAGGGGCCGGGAATCAGAGGCGGGGAAACAGAGGCGGGGAATCAGATATGGGGAATCAGAGGTGTAAAATCAGAGGTTGGGAAACAGAGGCGGGGAATCAGATATGGGGAATCAGAGGTGGGGAATCAGAGGTGGTGAATCAGAGATGGGGAATCACAGGCGGGGAATCAGAGGCAGGGAATAGAACGCGGGGAATCAGAGGCAGGGAATTAGAGTTGGGGCATCAGAGGTTCGGAATTAGATATGGGGAAACAGAGGCGGGGAATCAGAGGCGGGGAAACAGAGGCGGGGAATCAGATATGGGGAATCAGAGGTGGGGAATCAGAGGCAGGGAATCAGATGTGCGGAATCAGAGATGGGGAATCAGAGGCAGGGAATCAGAATCAGAAGCGGGGAATCAGAGGCCGGGAATCAGAGGCCGGGAATCAGATGCTGGGAATAAGAGGCCGGGAATCAGAGGTGGGGAATCAGTGTCCGGGAATCAGAGATGGGGATTCAGAGGCGGAGAATGAGATATGGAGAATCAGAGGCGGGGAATCAGAGGCGGGGAAACAGAGGTGGGGAATCAGATATGGTAAATCAGAGGTGGCGAATCAAAGGCGGTGAATCAGAGATGGGGAATCAGAGGCGGGCAATCAGAGGCAGGGAATCAAACACGGGGAATCAGAGGCGGGGAATCAGAGCTGGGGAATCAGAGGCGGGGAATCAGAGTTGGGGAATCAGAGGCGGGGAATCAGATATGGGGAAAGAGGGGCGGGGAATCAGAGGCGGGGAAACAGAGGCGAGGAATCTGAGATGGGGAATCAGAGGTGTGGAATCAGAGGTTGGGAATCAGAGGCATGGAATCAGAGGCGGGGAAACAGAGGAGGGGAATCAGATATGGGGAATCAGAGGTGGCGAATCAAAGGCGGTGAAACAGAGATGGGGAATCAGGGCCGGAATCAGAGGCAGGGAATCAAACACGGGGAATCAGAGCTGGGGAATCAGAGGCGGGGAATTAGAGTTGGGGAATCAGAGGTGGGGAATCAGATGTTGGGAATCAGAGGCAGGGAATCAGAGGCGGGGAATCAGAGGCGGGGAATCAGAGGCAGGGAATCAGATGTGCGGAATCGGAGATGGGGAATCAGAGGCAGGGAATCAGAGGCAGGGAATCAGAGGCGGGGAATCAGAGGCGAGGATTCAGAGCTGGGGAATCAGAGGCGGGGAATCAGAATTGGGGAATCAGAGATGGGGAATCAGAGATGGGGAATCAGAGATGGGGAATCAGAGGCGGGGAATCAGACGCTGGGAATCGGAGGTGGTGAATCAGAGATGTGGAATCAGAGGCGGGGAATCAGAGGCAGGGAATCAGACGCGGGGAATCAGAGGTGGGGAATCATAGCTGGCGAATCAGAGGCGGGGAATCAGAGGTGGGGAATCAGAGGCGGGGAATCAGATATTGTTAATCAGAGGTGGGGAATCAGAGGCGGGGAAACAGAGGCGGGGAATCAGACATGGGGAATCAGAGGTGGGGAATCAGAGGCCGGTAATCAGACGCGGGGAATCAGAGGCGGGGATTCAGAGCTGGGGAATCAGAGGCGGGGAATCAGAGTTGGGGAATCAGAGGCGGGGAATCAGATATGGGGAATCAGAGGCGGGGAATCAGAGGCGGGGAAACAGAGGCGGGGAATCAGATATGGGGAATCAGAGGTGGGGAATCAGGGGCGGGGTATCAGTGGCAGGGAATCTGAGGCGGGAAATCAGAGGCCGGGAATCAGAGGCGGTGAATCAGAGGCGGTGAATCAGAGGCGGGGAATCAGAGGCAGGGAATCTGATGTGCGGAATCAGAGATGGGGAATCAGAGATGGGGAATCAGAGGCGGTGAATCAGACATGGGTAATCAGAGGCGGGGAATCAGAGGCAGGAAATCAGACACGGGGAATCAGATATGGGGAATCAGAGGTGGGGAATCAGAGGTGGTGAATCAGAGATGGGGAATCACAGGCGGGGAATCAGAGGCAGGGAATAGAACGCGGGGAATCAGAGGCAGGGAATTAGAGTTGTGGCATCAGAGGATGGGAATTAGATATGGGGAAACAGAGGCGGGGAATCAGAGGCGGGGAAACAGAGGCGGGGAATCAGATATGGGGAATCAGAGGTGGGGAATCAGAGGCAGGGAATCAGATGTGCGGAATCAGAGATGGGGAATCAGAGGCAGGGAATCAGAATCAGAAGCGGGGAATCAGAGGCCGGGAATCAGAGGCCGCGAATCAGATGCTGGGAATAAGAGGCCGGGAATCAGAGGTGGGGAATCAGAGTCCGGGAATCAGAGATGGGGATTCAGAGGCGGAGAATGAGATATGGAGAATCAGAGGCGGGGAATCAGAGGCGGGGAAACAGAGGTGGGGAATCAGATATGGGGAATCAGTGGTGGTGAATCAAAGGCGGTGAATCAGAGATGGGGAATCAGAGGCGGGCAATCAGAGGCAGGGAATCAAACACGGGGAATCAGAGGCGGGGAATCAGAGCTGGGGAATCAGAGGCGGGGAATCAGAGTTGGGGAGTCAGAGGCGGGGAATCAGATATGGGGAAACAGGGGCGGGGAATCAGAGGCGGGGAAACAAGAGGCGAGGAATCAGATATGGGGAATCAGAGGTGTGGAATCAGAGGTTGGGAATCAGAGGCAGGGAATCAGAGGCGGGGAAACAGAGGACGGGAATCAGATATGGGGAATCAGAGGTGGCGAATCAAAGGCGGTGAAACAGAGATGGGGAATCAGGGCAGGGAATCAGAGGCAGGGAATCAAACACGGGGAATCAGAGCTGGGGAATCAGAGGCGGGGAATTAGAGTTGGGGAATCAGAGGTGGGGAATCAGATGTTGGGAATCAGAGGCAGGGAATCAGAGGCGGGGAATCAGAGGCGGGGAATCAGAGGCAGGGAATCAGATGTGCGGAATCGGAGATGGGGAATCAGAGGCAGGGAATCAGAGGCAGGGAATCAGAGGCGGGGAATCAGAGGCCGGGAATCAGATATGGGGAAACAGAGGCGGGGAATCAGAGGCGGGGAAACAGAGGCGGGGAATCAGATATGGGGAATCAGAGGTGGGGAATCAGAGGTTGGGAATCAGATGCAGGGAATCAGAGGCTTGGAATCAGATGCAGGGAATCAGATGCGGGGAATCAGAGGCGGGGAATCAGAGCTGGAGAATCAGAGGTGGGGAATCAGAGTTGGGGTATCAGAGGCGGGGACTTAGATATTGGGAAACAGAGGCGGGGAATCAGAGGCGGGGAAACAGAGGCGGGAAATCAGATATGGGGAATCAGAGGTGGGGAATCAGAGGCAGGGAATCAGATGTGCGCAATCAGAGATGGGGAATCAGAGGCAGGGAATCAGAATCAGAAGCAGGGAATCAGAGGCCAGGAATCAGAGGCCGGAATCAGATGCCGGGAATAAGAGTCCGGGAATCAGAGGTGGGGAATCAGAGTCCGGGAATCAGAGATGGGGATTCAGAGGCGGGGAATGAGATATGGGGAATCAGAGGCGGGGAATCAGAGGCGGGGAAACAGACGCGGGGAATCAGATATGGGGAATCAGAGGTGGCGAATGAAAGGCGGAGAATCAGAGATGGGGAATCAGAGGCCGGGAATCAGAGGCAGGGAATCAAACACGGGGAATAAGAGGCGGGGAATCAGAGCTGGGGAATCAGAGGCGGGGAATCAGAGTTGGGGAATCAGAGGCGGGGAATCAGAGGCAGGGAATCAATATGGGAATTCAGAGGTGGGGAATCAGATGTTGGGAATCAGAGGCAAGGAATCAGAGGCGAGGATTCAGAGCTGGGGAATCAGAGGCGGGGAATCAGAATTGGGGAATCAGAGATGGGGAATCAGAGATGGGGAATCAGAGATGGGGAATCAGAGGCGGGGAATCAGACGCTGGGAATCAGAGGTGGGGAATCATAGCTGGCGAATCAGAGGCGGGGAATCAGAGGTGGGGAATCAGAGGCGGGGAATCAGATATTGTTAATCAGAGGTGGGGAATCAGAGGCGGGGAAACAGAGGCGGGGAATCAGATATGGGGAATCAGAGGTGGGGAATCAGAGGCCGGTAATCAGACGCGGGGAATCAGAGGCGGGGATTCAGAGCTGGGGAATCAGAGGCGGGGAATCAGAGTTGGGGAATCAGAGGCGGGGAATCAGATATGGGAAATCAGAGGCGGGGAATGAGAGGCGGGGAAACAGAGGCGGGGAATCAGATATGGGGAATCAGAGGTGGGGAATCAGGGGCGGGGTATCAGTGGCAGGGAATCAGAGGCGGGAAATCAGAGGCCGGGAATCAGAGGCGGTGAATCAGAGGCGGGGAATCAGATGTGCGGAATCGGAGATGGGGAATCAGAGGCAGGGAATCAGAGGCGGGGAATCAGAGGCGGGGAATCAGAGGCCGGGAATCAGATATGGGGAAACAGAGGCGGGGAATCAGAGGCGGGGAAACAGAGGCGGGGAATCAGATATGGGGAATCAGAGGTGGGGAATCAGAGGTTGGGAATCAGATGCAGGGAATCAGAGGCTTGGAATCAGATGCAGGGAATCAGATGCGGGGAATCAGAGGCAGGGAATCAGAGCTGGAGAATCAGAGGTGGGGAATCAGAGTTGGGGTATCAGAGGCGGGGACTTAGATATTGGGAAACAGAGGCGGGGAATCAGAGGCGGGGAAACAGAGGCGGGAAATCAGATATGGGGAATCAGAGGTGGGGAATCAGAGGCAGGGAATCAGATGTGCGCAATCAGAGATGGGGAATCAGAGGCAGGGAATCAGAATCAGAAGCAGGGAATCAGAGGCCAGGAATCAGAGGCCGGAATCAGATGCCGGGAATAAGAGTCCGGGAATCAGAGGTGGGGAATCAGAGTCCGGGAATCAGAGATGGGGATTCAAAGGCGGGGAATGAGATATGGGGAATCAGAGGCGGGGAATCAGAGGCGGGGAAACAGAGGCGGGGAATCAGATATGGGGAATCAGAGGTGGCGAATGAAAGGCGGTGAATCAGAGATGGGGAATCAGAGGCCGGGAATCAGAGGCAGGGAATCAAACACGGGGAATAAGAGGCGGGGAATCAGAGCTGGGGAATCAGAGGCGGGGAATCAGAGTTGGGGAATCAGAGGCGGGGAATCAGAGGCAGGGAATCAATATGGGAATTCAGAGGTGGGGAATCAGATGTTGGGAATCAGAGGCAAGGAATTAGAGGCGAGGATTCAGAGCTGGGGAATCAGAGGCGGGGAATCAGAATTGGGGAATCAGAGATGGGGAATCAGAGATGGGGAATCAGAGATGGGGAATCAGAGGCGGGGAATCAGATGCTGGGAATCAGAGGTGGGGAATCATAGCTGGCGAATCAGAGGCGGGGAATCAGAGGTGGGGAATCAGAGGCGGGGAATCAGATATTGTTAATCAGAGGTGGGGAATCAGAGGCGGGGAAACAGAGGCGGGGAATCAGATATGGGGAATCAGAGGTGGGGAATCAGAGGCCGGTAATCAGACGCGGGGAATCAGAGGCGGGGATTCAGAGCTGGGGAATCAGAGGCGGGGAATCAGAGTTGGGGAATCAGAGGCGGGGAATCAGATATGGGAAATCAGAGGCGGGGAATCAGAGGCGGGGAAACAGAGGCGGGGAATCAGATATGGGGAATCAGAGGTGGGGAATCAGGGGCGGGGTATCAGTGGCAGGGAATCAGAGGCGGGAAATCAGAGGCCGGGAATCAGAGGCGGTGAATCAGAGGCGGTGAATCAGAGGCGGGGAATCAGAGGCAGGGAATCTGATGTGCGGAATCAGAGATGGGGAATCAGAGGTGGGGAATCAGAGGCGGTGAATCAGACATTGGTAATCAGAGGCGGGGAATCAGAGGCAGGAAATCTGACACGGGGAATCAGAGGCGGGGAATCAGAGCTGGGGAATTAGATGCAGGGAATCAGAGTTGGGGATTCAGAGGCGGGGAATCAGATATGGGGAAACAGTGGCGGGGAATCAGAGGCGGGGAAACAGAGGCGGGGAATCAGATATGGGGAATCAGAGGTGGGTATTCAGAGCTGGGGAATCAGAGGTGTGGAATCAGAGTTGCGGAATCAGAGGCGGGGACTTAGATATGGGGAAACAGAGGCGGGGAATCAGAGGCGGGGAAACAGAGGCGGGGAATCAGATATGGGGAATCAGAGGTGGGGAATCAGAGGCAGGGAATCAGATGTGTGGAATCAGAGATGGGGAATCAGAGGCAGGGAATCAGAATCAGAAGCAGGGAATAAGACCCGGGGAATCTGAGGCGGGGAATCAGAGCTGGGGAATCAGAGGCTGTGAATCAGAGGCGGGGAATCAGAAGCAGGGAATCGGATGTGCGGAATCAGAGATGGGGAATCAGAGATGGGGAATCAGAGGCGGTGAATCAGACATGGGTAATCAGAGGCGGGGAATCAGAGGCAGGAAATCAGACACGGGGAATCTGAGGCGGGGAATCAGAGGCGGGGAATCAGAGGCAGGGAATGGGATGTGCGGAATCAGAGATGGGGAATCAGAGGTGGGGAATCAGAGGCGGTGAATCAGACATGGGTAAACAGAGGCGGGGAATCAGAGGCAGGAAATCAGACACGGGGAATCAGAGGCGGGGAATCAGAGCTGGGGAATTAGATGCAGGGAATCAGAGTTGGGGATTCAGAGGCGGGGAATCAGATATGGGGAAACTGAGGTGGGGAATCAGAGGTGGGCAAATAGAGGCGGGGAATCAGATATGGGGAAACAGAGGCGGGGAATCAGAGGCGGGGAAACAGAGGCGGGGAATCAGATATGGGGAATCAGAGGTGGGGAATCAGAGTTTGGGAATCACAGGCAGGGAATCAGAGGCTGGGTATCAGATGCAGGGAATCAGATGCGGGGAATCAGAGGCGGGGAATCAGAGCTGGGGAATCAGAGGTGTGGAATCAGAGTTGGGGAATCAGAGGCGGGGACTTAGATATGGGGAAACAGAGGCGGGGAATCAGAGAAGGGGAAACAGAGGCGGGGAATCAGATATGGGGAATCAGAGGTGGGGCATCAGAGGCAGGGAATCAGATGTGCGGAATCAGAGATGGGGAATCAGAGGCAGGGAATCAGAATCAGAAGCAGAGAATAAGACGCGGGGAATCAGAGGCGGGGAATCAGAGCTGGGGAATCAGAGTCAGTGAATCAGAGGCGGGGAATCAGAGGCAGGGAATCGGATGTGCCGAATCAGAGATGGGGAATCAGAGGTGGGGAATCCGAGGCGGTGAATCAGACATGGGTAATCAGAGGCGGGGAATCAGAGGCAGGAAATCAGACACGGGGAATCAGAGGCGGGGAATCAGAGCTGGGAAATTAGAGGCAGGGAATCAGAGTTGGGGATTCAGAGGCGGGGAATCTGATATGGGGAAAAAGAGGCGGGGAAACAGAGGCGGGCAAATAGAGGCGGGGATCAGATATGGGGAAACAGAGGAGGGGAATCAGAGGCGGGGAAACAGAGGCGGGGAATCAGATATGGGGAATCAGAGGTGGGGAATCAGAGGTTGGGAATCAGAGGCAGGGAATCAGAGGCTGGGAATCATATGCATGGAATCAGATGCGGGGAATCAGAGGCGGGGAATCAGAGCTGGGGAATCAGAGGTGGGGAATCAAAGTTGGGGAATCAGAGTCGGGGACTTAGATATGGGGAAACAGAGGCGGGGAATCAGAGGCGGGGAACAGAAGGCGGGGAATCAGATATGGGGAATCAGAGATGGGGAATCAGAGGCAGGGAATTAGATGTGCGGAATCAGAGATGGGGAATCAGAGGTGGGGAATCAGAATCAGAAGCAGGGAATCAGAGGCAGGGAATCAGAGTTGGGGATTCAGAGGCGGGGAATCAGATATGGGGAAACAGAGGCGGGGAATCTGAGGCGGGAAAACAGAGGCGGGGAATTAGATATGGGGAATCAAAGGTGGGGAATCAGAGGTGGTGAATCAGAGATGGGGAATCACAGGCGTGGAATCAGAGGCAGGGAATAGAACGCGGGGAATCAGAGGCAGGGAATCAGAGTTGGGGCATCAGAGGTTGGGAATTAGATATGGGGAAACAGAGGCGGGGAATCAGAGGCGGGGAAACAGAGGCGGGGAATCAGATATGGGGAATCAGAGGTGGGGAATCAGAGGTTGGGAATCAGAGGCAGGGAATCAGAGGCTTGGAATCAGATGCAGGGAATCAGATGCGGGGAATCAGAAATGGGGAATCAGAGGTGGGGAATCAGAGGTTGGGAATCAGATGCAGGGAATCAGAGGCTTGGAATCAGATGCAGGGAATCAGATGCGGGGAATCAGAGGCGGGGAATCATAGCTGGAGAATCAGAGGTGGGGAATCAGAGTTGGGGAATCAGAGGCGGGTCTTAGATATTGGGAAACAGAGGCGGGGAATCAGAGGCGGGGAAACAGAGGCGGGAAATCAGATATGGGGAATCAGAGGTGGGGAATCAGAGGCAGGGAATCAGATGTGCGCAATCAGAGATGGGGAATCAGAGGCAGGGAATCAGAATCAGAATCAGGGAATCAGAGGCCGGGAATCAGAGGCCGGAATCAGATGACGGGAATAAGAGGCCGGGAATCAGAGGTGGGGAATCAGAGTCCGGGAATCAGAGATGGGGATTCAGAGTCGGGGAATGAGATATGGGGAATCAGAGGCGGGGAATCAGAGGCGTGGAAACAGAGGCGGGGAATCAGATATGGGGAATCAGAGGTGGGGAATCAGAGGTGGTGAATCAGAGATGGGGAATCACAGGCGGGGAATCAGAGGCAGGGAATAGAACGCGGGGAATCAGAGGCAGGGGATCAGAGTTGGGGCATCAGAGGTTGGGAATTAGATATGGGGAAACAGAGGCGGGGAATCAGAGGTGGGGAAACAGAGGCGGGGAATCAGATATGGGGAATCAGAGGTGGGGAATCAGAGGCAGGGAATCAGATGTGCGGAATCAGAGATGGGGAATCAGAGGCAGGGAATCAGAATCAGAAGCGGGGAATCAGATATGGGGAATCAGAGGCCAGGAATCAGATGCTGGGAATAAGAGGCCGGGAATCAGAGGTGGGGAATCAGAGTCCGGGAATCAGAGATGGGGATTCAAAGGCAGTGAATCAGAGATGGGGAATCAGAGGCGGGGAATCAGAGGCAGGGAATCAAACTCAGGGAATCAGAGGCGGGGAATCAGAGCTGGGGAATCAGAGGCGGGGAATCTGAGTTGGGGAATAAGAGGCGGGGAATCAGATATGGGGAAACAGGGGCCGGGAATCAGAGGCGGGGAAACAGATGCGGGGAATCAGATATGGGGAATCAGAGGTGTGGAATCAGAGGTTGGGAAACAGAGGCGGGGAATCAGATATGGGGAATCAGAGGTGGGGAATCAGAGGTGGTGAATCAGAGATGGGGAATCACAGGCGGGGAATCAGAGGCAGGGAATAGAACGCGGGGAATCAGAGGCAGGGAATTAGAGTTGGGGCACCAGAGGTTCGGAATTAGATATGGGGAAACAGAGGCGGGGAATCAGAGGCGGGGAAACAGAGGCGGGGAATCAGATATGGGGAATCAGAGGTGGGGAATCAGAGGCAGGGAATCAGATGTGCGGAATCAGAGATGGGGAATCAGAGGCAGGGAATCAGAATCAGAAGCGGGGAATCAGAGGCCGGGAATCAGAGGCCGGGAATCAGATGCTGGGAATAAGAGGCCGGGAATCAGAGGTGGGGAGTCAGTGTCCGGGAATCAGAGATGGGGATTCAGAGGCGGAGAATGAGATATGGAGAATCAGAGGCGGGGAATCAGAGGCGGGGAAACAGAGGTGGTGAATCAGATATGGGGAATCAGAGGTGGCGAATCAAAGGCGGTGAATCAGAGATGGGGAATCAGAGGCGGGCAATCAGAGGCAGGGAATCAAACACGGGGTATCAGAGGCGGGGAATCAGAGCTGGGGAATCAGAGGCGGGGAATCAGAGTTGGGGAATCAGAGGCGGGGAATCAGATATCGGGAAAGAGGGGCGGGGAATCAGAGGCGGGGAAACAGAGGCGAGGAATCAGAGATGGGGAATCAGAGGTGTGGAATCAGAGGTTGGGAATCAGAGGCAGGGAATCAGAGGCGGGGAAACAGAGGAGGGGAATCAGATATGGGGATCAAAGGTGGCGAATCAAAGGCGGTGAAACAGAGATGGAGAATCAGGGCAGTGAATCAGAGGCAGGGAATCAAACACGGGGAATCAGAGCTGGGGAATCAGAGGCGGGGAATTAGAGTTGGGGAATCAGAGGAGGGGAGTCAGAGGCGGGGAAACAGGCGGGGAATCAGATATGGGGAATAAGAGGTGGGGAATCAGATGTAGGGAATCAGAGGCAGGGAATCAGAGGTGGGGAATCACAGGCGGGGAGTCAGAGGCAGGGAATCAGATGTGCGGAATCGGAGATGGGGAATCAGAGGCAGGGAATTAGAGGCGGGGAATCAGAGGCGGGGAATCAGAGGCCGGGAATCAGATATGGGGAAACAGAGGCGGGGAATCAGAGGCGGGGAAACAGAGGCGGGGAATCAGATAAGGGGAATCAGAGGTGGCGAATCAAAGGCGGTGAAACAGAGATGGGGAATCAGGGCAGGGAATCAGAGGCAGGGAATCAAACACGGGGAAT
The DNA here is from genome assembly GCF_036971445.1 of Narcine bancroftii. Classification (NCBI taxonomy): domain Eukaryota; kingdom Metazoa; phylum Chordata; class Chondrichthyes; order Torpediniformes; family Narcinidae; genus Narcine; species Narcine bancroftii. The sequence goes on along the minus strand of NW_027211895.1, from coordinate 2,405,589 downwards.
CAGAGCTGGGGAATCAGAGGCGGGGAATTAGAGTTGGGGAATCAGAGGAGGGGAATCAGAGGCGGGGAAACAGAGGCGGGGAATCAGATATGGGGAATCAGAGGTGGGGAATCAGATGTTGGGAATCAGAGGCAGGGAATCAGAGGCGGGGAATCAGAGGCGGGGAATCAGAGGCAGGGAATCAGATGTGTGGAATCGGAGATGGGGAATCAGAGGCAGGGAATCAGAGGCGGGGAATCAGAGGCGGGGAATCAGATGTGCGGAATCAGAGATGGGGAATCAGAGGTGGGGAATCAGAGGCGGTGAGTCAGAGATGGGGAATCAGAGGCGGTGAATCAGAGGCAGGAAATCAGACACGGGGATTCAGAGGCTGGGAATCAGACGGGGGGAATCAAAGGTGGGGAATCAGAGCTGGGGAATCAGAGGCAGGGAATCAGAGTTGGGGATTCAGAGGCGGGGAATCAGATATGGGGAAACAGAGGCGGGGAATCAGAGGCGGGAAAACAGAGGCGAGGAATTAGATATGGGGAATCAGAGGTGGGGAATCAGAGGTGGTGAATCAGAGATGGGGAATCTCAGGCGGGGAATCAGAGGCAGGGAATAGAACGCGGGGAATCAGAGGCAGGGAATCAGAGTTGGGGCATCAGAGGTTGGGAATTAGATATGGGGAAACAGAGGCGGGGAATCAGAGGTGGGGAAACAGAGGAGGGGAATCAGATATGGGGAATCAGAGGTGGGGAATCAGAGGCAGGGAATCAGAATCAGAAGCGGGGAATCAGATATGGGGAATCAGAGGCCAGGAATCAGATGCTGGGAATAAGAGGCCGGGAATCAGAGGTGGGGAATCAGAGTCCGGGAATCAGAGATGGGGATTCAAAGGCGGGGAATGAGATATGGAGAAGCAGAGGCGGGGAATTTGAGGCGTGGAAACAGTGGTGGGGAATCAGATATGGGGAATCAGAGGTGGCGAATCAAAGGCAGTGAATCAGAGATGGGGAATCAGAGGCGGGGAATCAGAGGCAGGGAATCAAACACAGGGAATCAGAGGCGGGGAATCAGAGCTGGGGAATCAGAGGCGGGGAATCTGAGTTGGGGAATAAGAGGCGGGGAATCAGATATGGGAAACAGGGGCCGGGAATCATAGGCGGGGAAACAGAGGCGGGGAATCAGATATGGGGAATCAAAGGTGTGGAATCAGAGGTTGGGAAACAGAGGCGGGGAATCAGATATGGGGAATCAGAGGTGGGGAATCAGAGGTGGTGAATCAGAGATGGGGAATCACAGGCGGGGAATCAGAGGCAGGGAATAGAACGCGGGGAATCAGAGGCAGGGAATTAGAGTTGGGGCATCAGAGGTTCGGAATTAGATATGGGGAAACAGAGGCGGGGAATCAGAGGCGGGGAAACAGAGGCGGGGAATCAGATATGGGGAATCAGAGGTGGGGAATCAGAGGCAGGGAATCAGATGTGCGGAATCAGAGATGGGGAATCAGAGGCAGGGAATCAGAATCAGAAGCGGGGAATCAGATGCTGGGAATAAGAGGCCGGGAATCAGAGGTGGGGAATCAGTGTCCGGGAATCAGAGATGGGGATTCAGAGGCGGAGAATGAGATATGGAGAATCAGAGGCGGGGAATCAGAGGCGGGGAAACAGAGGTGGGGAATCAGATATGGGGAATCAGAGGTGGCGAATCAAAGGCGGTGAATCAGAGATGGGGAATCAGAGGCGGGCAATCAGAGGCAGGGAATAAAACACGGGGAATCAGAGGCGGGGAATCAGAGCTGGGGAATCAGAGGCGGGGAATCAGAGTTGGGGAATCAGAGGCGGGGAATCAGATATGGGGAAAGAGGGGCGGGGAATCAGAGGCGGGGAAACAGAGGCGAGGAATCAGAGATGGGGAATCAGAGGTGTGGAATCAGAGGTTGGGAATCAGAGGCAGGGAATCAGAGGCGGGGAAACAGAGGAGGGGAATCAGATATGGGGAATCAGAGGTGGCGAATCAAAGGCGGTGAAACAGAGATGGGGAATCAGGGCAGGGAATCAGAGGCAGGGAATCAAACACGGGGAATCAGAGCTGGGGAATCAGAGGCGGGGAATTAGAGTTGGGGAATCAGAGGAGGGGAGTCAGAGGCGGGGAAACAGGCGGGGAATCAGATATGGGGAATAAGAGGTGGGGAATCAGATGTTGGGAATCAGAGGCAGGGAATCAGAGGTGGGGAATCAGAGGCGGGGAATCAGAGGCAGGGAATCAGATGTGCGGAATCGGAGATGGGGAATCAGAGGCAGGGAATCAGAGGCGGGGAATCAGAGGCGTGGAATCAGAGGCCGGGAATCAGATATGGGGAAACAGAGGCGGGGAATCAGAGGCGGGGAAACAGAGGCGGGGAATCAGATATGGGAAATCAGAGGTGGGGAATCAGAGGTTGGGAATCAGAGGCAGGGAATCAGAGGCTTGGAATCAGATGCAGGGAATCAGAGGCGGGGAATCAGAGGCGGGGAAACAGAGACAGGGAATGAGATATGGGGAATCAGAGGTGGCGAATCAAAGGCGGTGAATCAGAGATGGGGAATCAGAGGCGGGCAATCAGAGGCAGGGAATCAAACACGGGGAATCAGAGGCGGGGAATCAGAGCTGGGGAATCAGAGGCTGGGAATCAGGGTTGGGGAATCAGAGGCGGGGAATCAGATATGGGGAAACAGGGGCGGGGAATCAGAGGTGGGGAAACACAGGCGGGGAATCAGATATGGGGAATCAGAGGTGTGGAATCAGAGGTTGGGAATCAGAGGCAGGGAATCAGAGGCGGGGAAACAGAGGCGGGGAATCAGATAAGGGGAATCAGAGGTGGCGAATCAAAGGCGGTGAAACAGAGATGGGGAATCAGGGCAGGGAATCAGAGGCAGGGAATCAAACACGGGGAATCAGAGCTGGGGAATCAGAGGCGGGGAATTAGAGTTGGGGAATCAGAGGAGGGGAATCAGAGGCGGGGAAACAGAGGCGGGGAATCAGATATGGGGAATCAGAGGTGGGGAATCAGATGTTGGGAATCAGAGGCAGGGAATCAGAGGCGGGGAATCAGAGGCGGGGAATCAGAGGCAGGGAATCAGATGTGCGGAATCGGAGATGGGGAATCAGAGGCAGGGAATCAGAGGTGGGGAATCAGAGGCGGGGAATCAGAGGCCGGGAATCAGATATGGGGAAACAGAGGCGGGGAATCAGAGGCGGGGAAACAGAGGCGGGGAATCAGATATGGGGAATCAGAGGTGGGGAATCAGAGGTTGGGAATCAGATGCAGGGAATCAGAGGCTTGGAATCAGATGCAGGGAATCAGATGCGGGGAATCAGAGGCGGGAAATCAGAGCTGGAGAATCAGAGGTGGGGAATCAGAGTTGGGGAATCAGAGGCGGGGACTTAGATATTGGGAAACAGAGGCGGGGAATCAGAGGCGGGGAAACAGAGGCGGGAAATCAGATATGGGGAATCAGAGGTGGGGAATCAGAGGCAGGGAATCAGATGTGCGCAATCAGAGATGGGTAATCAGAGGCAGGGAATCAGAATCAGAAGCAGGGAATCAGAGGCCAGGAATCAGAGATGGGGATTCAGAGGCGGGGAATGAGATATGGGGAATCAGAGGCGGGGAATCAGAGGCGGGGAAACAGAGGCGGGGAATCAGATATGGGGAATCAGAGGTGGCGAATGAAAGGCGGTGAATCAGAGATGGGGAATCAGAGGCCGGGAATCAGAGGCAGGGAATCAAACACGGGGAATAAGAGGCGGGGAATCAGAGCTGGGGAATCAGAGGCGGGGAATCAGAGTTGGGGAATCAGAGGCGGGGAATCAGAGGCAGGGAATCAATATGGGAATTCAGAGGTGGGGAATCAGATGTTGGGAATCAGAGGCAGGGAATCAGAGGCGAGGATTCAGAGCTGGGGAATCAGAGGTGGGGAATCAGAATTGGGGAATCAGAGATGGGGAATCAGAGATGGGGAATCAAACACGGGGAATCAGAGCTGGGGAATCAGAGGCGGGGAATTAGAGTTGGGGAATCAGAGGAGGGGAGTCAGAGGCGGGGAAACAGGCGGGGAATCAGATATGGGGAATAAGAGGTGGGGAATCAGATGTTGGGAATCAGAGGCAGGGAATCAGAGGTGGGGAATCAGAGGCGGGGAATCAGAGGCAGGGAATCAGATGTGCGGAATCGGAGATGGGGAATCAGAGGCAGGGAATCAGAGGCGGGGAATCAGAGGCGGGGAATCAGAGGACGGGAATCAGATATGGGGAAACAGAGGCGGGGAATCAGAGGCGGGGAAACAGAGGCGGGGAATCAGATATGGGAAATCAGAGGTGGGGAATCAGAGGTTGGGAATCAGAGGCAGGGAATCAGAGGCTTGGAATCAGATGCAGGGAATCAGAGGCGGGGAATCAGAGGCGGGGAAACAGAGACAGGGAATGAGATATGGGGAATCAGAGGTGGCGAATCAAAGGCGGTGAATCAGAGATGGGGAATCAGAGGCGGGCAATCAGAGGCAGGGAATCAAACACGGGGAATCAGAGGCGGGGAATCAGAGCTGGGGAATCAGAGGCTGGGAATCAGGGTTGGGGAATCAGAGGCGGGGAATCAGATATGGGGAAACAGGGGCGGGGAATCAGAGGTGGGGAAACACAGGCGGGGAATCAGATATGGGGAATCAGAGGTGTGGAATCAGAGGTTGGGAATCAGAGGCAGGGAATCAGAGGCGGGGAAACAGAGGCGGGGAATCAGATAAGGGGAATCAGAGGTGGCGAATCAAAGGCGGTGAAACAGAGATGGGGAATCAGGGCAGGGAATCAGAGGCAGGGAATCAAACACGGGGAATCAGAGCTGGGGAATCAGAGGCGGGGAATTAGAGTTGGGGAATCAGAGGAGGGGAATCAGAGGCGGGGAAACAGAGGCGGGGAATCAGATATGGGGAATCAGAGGTGGGGAATCAGATGTTGGGAATCAGAGGCAGGGAATCAGAGGCGGGGAATCAGAGGCGGGGAATCAGAGGCAGGGAATCAGATGTGCGGAATCGGAGATGGGGAATCAGAGGCAGGGAATCAGAGGCGGGGAATCAGAGGCGGGGAATCAGAGGCCGGGAATCAGATATGGGGAAACAGAGGCGGGGAATCAGAGGCGGGGAAACAGAGGCGGGGAATCAGATATGGGGAATCAGAGGTGGGGAATCAGAGGTTGGGAATCAGATGCAGGGAATCAGAGGCTTGGAATCAGATGCAGGGAATCAGATGCGGGGAATCAGAGGCGGGGAATCAGAGCTGGAGAATCAGAGGTGGGGAATCAGAGTTGGTGAATCAGAGGCGGGGACTTAGATATTGGGAAACAGAGGCGGGGAATCAGAGGCGGGGAAACAGAGGCGGGAAATCAGATATGGGGAATCAGAGGTGGGGAATCAGAGGCAGGGAATCAGATGTGCGCAATCAGAGATGGGTAATCAGAGGCAGGGAATCAGAATCAGAAGCAGGGAATCAGAGGCCAGGAATCAGAGGCCGGGATCAGATGCCGGGAATAAGAGTCCGGGGAATCAGAGATGGGGAATCAGAGTCCGGGAATCAGAGATGGGGATTCAGAGGCGGGGAATGAGATATGGGGAATCAGAGGCGGGGAATCAGAGGCGGGGAAACAGAGGCGGGGAATCAGATATGGGGAATCAGAGGTGGCGAATGAAAGGCGGTGAATCAGAGATGGGGAATCAGAGGCCGGGAATCAGAGGCAGGGAATCAAACACGGGGAATAAGAGGCGGGGAATCAGAGCTGGGGAATCAGAGGCGGGGAATCAGAGTTGGGGAATCAGAGGCGGGGAATCAGAGGCAGGGAATCAATATGGGAATTCAGAGGTGGGGAATCAGATGTTGGGAATCAGAGGCAGGGAATCAGAGGCGAGGATTCAGAGCTGGGGAATCAGAGGCGGGGAATCAGAATTGGGGAATCAGAGATGGGGAATCAGAGATGGGGAATCAGAGATGGGGAATCAGAGGCGGGGAATCAGACGCTGGGAATCAGAGGTGGTGAATCAGAGATGTGGAATCAGAGGCGGGGAATCAGAGGCAGGGAATCAGACGCGGGGAATCAGAGGTGGGGAATCATAGCTGGCGAATCAGAGGCGGGGAATCAGAGGTGGGGAATCAGAGGCGGGGAATCAGATATTGTTAATCAGAGGCGGGGAAACAGAGGCGGGGAATCAGATATGGGGAATCAGAGGTGGGGAATCAGAGGCCGGTAATCAGACGCTGGGAATCAGAGGCGGGGATTCAGAGCTGGGGAATCAGAGGCGGGGAATCAGAGTTGGGGAATCAGAGGCGGGGAATCAGATATGGGAAATCAGAGGCGGGGATTCAGAGGCGGGGAAACAGAGGCGGGGAATCAGATATGGGGAATCAGAGGTGGGGAATCAGGGGCGGGGTATCAGTGGCAGGGAATCAGAGGCGGGAAATCAGAGGCCGGGAATCAGAGGCGGTGAATCAGAGGCGGTGAATCAGAGGCGGGGAATCAGAGGCAGGGAATCTGATGTGCGGAATCAGAGATGGGGAATCAGAGGTGGGGAATCAGACGCGGTGAATCAGACATGGGTAATCAGAGGCGGTGAATCAGAGGCAGGAAATCTGACACGGGGAATCAGAGGCGGGGAATCAGAGCTGGGGAATTAGATGCAGGGAATCAGAGTTGGGGATTCAGAGGCGGGGAATCAGATATGGGGAAACAGTGGCGGGGAATCAGAGGCGGGGAAACAGAGGCGGGGAATCAGATATGGGGAATCAGAGGTGGGTATTCAGAGCTGGGGAATCAGAGGTGTGGAATCAGAGTTGCGGAATCAGAGGCGGGGACTTAGATATGGGGAAACAGAGGCGGGGAATCAGAGGCAGGGAAGCAGAGGCGGGGAATCAGATATGGGGAATCAGAGGTGGGGAATCAGAGGCAGGGAATCAGATGTGTGGAATCAGAGATGGGGAATCAGAGGCAGGGAATCAGAATCAGAAGCAGGGAATAAGACGCGGGGAATCTGAGGCGGGGAATCAGAGCTGGGGAATCAGAGGCTGTGAATCAGAGTCGGGGAATCAGAAGCAGGGAATCGGATGTGCAGAATCAGAGAAGGGGAATCAGAGGTGGGGAATCAGAGGCGGTGAATCAGACATGGGTAATCAGAGGCGGGGAATCAGAGGCAGGAAATCAGACACGGGGAATCTGAGGCGGGGAATCAGAGGCGGGGAATCAGAGGCAGGGAATGGGATGTGCGGAATCAGAGATGGGGAATCAGAGGTGGGGAATCAGAGGCGGTGAATCAGACATGGGTAAACAGAGGCGGGGAATCAGAGGCAGGAAATCAGACACGGGGAATCAGAGGCGAGGAATCAGAGCTGGGGAATTAGATGCAGGGAATCAGAGTTGTGGATTCAGAGGCGGGGAATCAGATATGGGGAAACTGAGGTGGGGAATCATAGGTGGGCAAATAGAGGCGGGGAATCAGATATGGGGAAACAGAGGCGGGGAATCAGAGGCGGGGAAACAGAGGCGGGGAATCAGATATGGGGAATCAGAGGTGGGGAATCAGAGTTTGGGAATCACAGGCACGGAATCAGAGGCTGGGTATCAGATGCAGGGAATCAGATGCGGGGAATCAGAGGCGGGGAATCAGAGCTGGGGAATCAGAGGTGGGGAATCAGAGTTGGGGAATCAGAGGCGGGGACTTAGATATGGGGAAACAGAGGCGGGGAATCAGAGAAGGGGAAACAGAGGCGGGGAATCAGATATGGGGAATCAGAGGTGGGGAATCAGAGGCAGGGAATCAGATGTGCGGAATCAGAGATGGGGAATCAGAGGCAGGGAATCAGAATCAGAAGCAGGGAATAAGACGCGGGGAATCAGAGGCGGGGAATCAGAGCTGGGGAATCAGAGTCAGTGAATCAGAGGCGGGGAATCAGAGGCAGGGAATCGGATGTGCCGAATCAGAGATGGGGAATCAGAGGTGGGGAATCCGAGGCGGTGAATCAGACATGGGTAATCAGAGGCGGGGAATCAGAGGCAGGAAATCAGACACGGGGAATCAGAGGCGGGGAATCAGTGCTGGGAAATTAGAGGCAGGGAATCAGAGTTGGGGATTCAGAGGCGGGGAATCAGATATGGGGAAAAAGAGGCGGGGAAACAGAGGCGGGCAAATAGAGGCGGGGATCAGATATGGGGAAACAGAGGAGGGGAATCAGAGGCGGGGAAACAGAGGCGGGGAATCAGATATGGGGAATCAGAGGTGGGGAATCAGAGGTTGGGAATCAGAGGCAGGAAATCAGAGGCTGGGAATCATATGCATGGAATCAGATGCGGGGAATCAGAGGCGGGGAATCAGAGCTGGGGAATCAGAGGTGGGGAATCAAAGTTGGGGAATCAGAGTCGGGGACTTAGATATGGGGAAACAGAGGCGGGGAATCAGAGGCGGGGAACAGAAGGCGGGGAATCAGATATGGGGAATCAGAGATGGGGAATCAGAGGCAGGGAATTAGATGTGCGGAATCAGAGATGGGGAATCAGAGGTGGGGAATCAGAATCAGAAGCAGGGAATCAGAGGCAGGGAATCAGAGTTGGGGATTCAGAGGCGGGGAATTAGATATGGGGAATCAGAGGTGGGGAATCAGAGGTGGTGAATCAGGGATGGGGAATCACAGGCGTGGAATCAGAGGCAGGGAATAGAACGCGGGGAATCAGAGGCAGGGAATCAGAGTTGGGGCATCAGAGGTTGGGAATTAGATATGGGGAAACAGAGGCGGGGAATCAGAGGGGGGGAAACAGAGGCGGGGAATCAGATATGGGGAATCAGAGGTGGGGAATCAGAGGTTGGGAATCAGAGGCAGGGAATCAGAGGCTTGGAATCAGATGCAGGGAATCAGATGCGGGGAATCAGAAATGGGGAATCAGAGGTGGGGAATCAGAGGTTGGGAATCAGATGCAGGGAATCAGAGGCTTGGAATCAGATGCAGGGTATCAGATGCGGGGAATCAGAGGCGGGGAATCATAGCTGGAGAATCAGAGGTGGGGAATCAGAGTTGGGGAATCAGAGGCGGGTCTTAGATATTGGGAAACAGAGGCGGGGAATCAGAGGCGGGGAAACAGAGGCGGGAAATCAGATATGGGGAATCAGAGGTGGGGAATCAGAGTCCGGGAATCAGAGATGGGGATTCAGAGTCGGGGAATGAGATATGGGGAATCAGAGGCGGGGAATCAGAGGCGGGGAAACAGAGGCGGGGAATCAGATATGGGGAATCAGAGGTGGCGAATCAAAGGCGGTGAATCAGAGCTGGGGAATCAGAGGCGGGGAATCAGAGTTGGGGAATCAGAGGCGGGGAATCAGAGCTGGGGAATCAGAGTCGGGGAATCAGAGGCAGGGAATCAGATGTGCGGAATCAGAGATGGGGAATCAGAGGTGGGGAATCAGAGGTGGTGAGTCAGAGATGGGGAATCAGAGGCGGTGAATCAGAGGCAGGAAATCAGACACGGGGATTCAGAGGCTGGGAATCAGACGGGGGGAATCAAAGGTGGGGAATCAGAGCTGGGGAATCAGAGGCAGGGAATCAGAGTTGGGGATTCAGAGGCGGGGTATCAGATATGGGGAAACAGAGGCGGGGAATCAGAGGCGGGAAAACAGAGGCGAGGAATTAGATATGGGGAATCAGAGGTGGGGAATCAGAGGTGGTGAATCAGAGATGGGGAATCACAGGCGGGGAATCAGAGGCAGGGAATAGAACGCGGGGAATCAGAGGCAGGGAATCAGAGTTGGGGCATCAGAGGTTGGGAATTAGATATGGGGAAACAGAGGCGGGGAATCAGAGGTGGGGAAACAGAGGCGGGGAATCAGATATGGGGAATCAGAGGTGGGGAATCAGAGGCAGGGAATCAGATGTGCGGAATCAGAGATGGGGAATCAGAGGCAGGGAATCAGAATCAGAAGCGGGGAATCAGATATGGGGAATCAGAGGCCAGGAATCAGATGCTGGGAATAAGAGGCCGGGAATCAGAGGTGGGGAATCAGAGTCCGGGAATCAGAGATGGGGATTCAAAGGCGGGGAATGAGATATGGAGAATCAGAGGCGGGGAATTTGAGGCGTGGAAACAGTGGTGGGGAATCAGATATGGGGAATCAGAGGTGGCGAATCAAAGGCAGTGAATCAGAGATGGGGAATCAGAGGGGGGGAATCAGAGGCAGGGAATCAAACACAGGGAATCAGAGGCGGGGAATCAGAGCTGGGGAATCAGAGGCGGGGAATCTGAGTTGGGGAATAAGTGGCGGGGAATCAGATATGGGGAAACAGGGGCCGGGAATCAGAGGCGGGGAAACAGAGGCGGGGAATCAGATATGGGGAATCAGAGGTGTGGAATCAGAGGTTGGGAAACAGAGGCGGGGAATCAGATATGGGGAATCAGAGGTGGGGAATCAGAGGTGGTGAATCAGAGATGGGGAATCACAGGCGGGGAATCAGAGGCAGGGAATAGAACGCGGGGAATCAGAGGCAGGGAATTAGAGTTGGGGCATCAGAGGTTCGGAATTAGATATGGGGAAACAGAGGCGGGGAATCAGAGGCGGGGAAACAGAGGCGGGGAATCAGATATGGGGAATCAGAGGTGGGGAATCAGAGGCAGGGAATCAGATGTGCGGAATCAGAGATGGGGAATCAGAGGCAGGGAATCAGAATCAGAAGCGGGGAATCAGAGGCCGGGAATCAGAGGCCGGGAATCAGATGCTGGGAATAAGAGGCCGGGAATCAGAGGTGGGGAATCAGTGTCCGGGAATCAGAGATGGGGATTCAGAGGCGGAGAATGAGATATGGAGAATCAGAGGCGGGGAATCAGAGGCGGGGAAACAGAGGTGGGGAATCAGATATGGTAAATCAGAGGTGGCGAATCAAAGGCGGTGAATCAGAGATGGGGAATCAGAGGCGGGCAATCAGAGGCAGGGAATCAAACACGGGGAATCAGAGGCGGGGAATCAGAGCTGGGGAATCAGAGGCGGGGAATCAGAGTTGGGGAATCAGAGGCGGGGAATCAGATATGGGGAAAGAGGGGCGGGGAATCAGAGGCGGGGAAACAGAGGCGAGGAATCTGAGATGGGGAATCAGAGGTGTGGAATCAGAGGTTGGGAATCAGAGGCAGGGAATCAGAGGCGGGGAAACAGAGGAGGGGAATCAGATATGGGGAATCAGAGGTGGCGAATCAAAGGCGGTGAAACAGAGATGGGGAATCAGGGCAGGGAATCAGAGGCAGGGAATCAAACACGGGGAATCAGAGCTGGGGAATCAGAGGCGGGGAATTAGAGTTGGGGAATCAGAGGAGGGGAGTCAGAGGCGGGGAAACAGGCGGGGAATCAGATATGGGGAATAAGAGGTGGGGAATCAGATGTTGGGAATCAGAGGCAGGGAATCAGAGGTGGGGAATCAGAGGCGGGGAATCAGAGGCAGGGAATCAGATGTGCGGAATCGGAGATGGGGAATCAGAGGCAGGGAATCAGAGGCGGGGAATCAGAGGCGGGGAATCAGAGGCCGGGAATCAGATATGGGGAAACAGAGGCGGGGAATCAGAGGCGGGGAAACAGAGGCGGGGAATCAGATATGGGAAATCAGAGGTGAGGAATCAGAGGTTGGGAATCAGAGGCAGGGAATCAGAGGCTTGGAATCAGATGCAGGGAATCAGATGCGGGGAATCAGAGGCGGGGAATCAGAGCTGGAGAATCAGAGGTGGGGAATCAGAGTTGGGGAATCAGAGGCGGGGACTTAGATATTGGGAAACAGAGGCGGGGAATCAGAGGCGGGGAAACAGAGGCGGGGAATCAGATATGGGGAATCAGAGGTGGGGAATCAGAGGCAGGGAATCAGATGTGCGCAATCAGAGATGGGGAATCAGAGGCAGGGAATCAGAATCAGAAGCAGGGAATCAGAGGCCGGGGATCAGAGGCCGGAATCAGATGCCGGGAATAAGAGGCCGGGAATCAGAGGTGGGGAATCAGAGTCCGGGAATCAGAGATGGGGATTCAGAGGCGGGGAATGAGATATGGGGAATCAGATGCGGGGAATCAGAGGCGGGGAAACAGAGGCGGGGAATCAGATATGGGGAATCAGAGGTGGCGAATCAAAGGCGGTGAATCAGAGATGGGGAATCAGAGGCCGGGAATCAGAGGCAGAGAATCAAACACGGGGTATCAGAGGCGGGGAATAAGAGCTGGGGAATCAGAGGCAGGGAATCATAGCTGGCGAATCAGAGGCGGGGAATCAGAGGTGGGGAATCAGAGGCGGGGAATCAGATATTGTTAATCAGAGCTGGGGAATCAGAGGCGGGGAAACAGAGGCGGGGAATCAGATATTGTTAATCAGAGCTGGGGAATCAGAGGCGGGGAAACAGAGGCGGGGAATCAGATATGGGCAATCAGAGGTGGGGAATCAGAGGTTGTGAATCAGAGATGGAGAATCAGAGGCGGGGAATCAGAGGCCGGTAATCAGACGCGCGGAATCAGAGGCGGGGATTCAGAGCTGGGGAATCAGAGGCGGGGAATCAGAGTTGGGGAATCAGAGGCGGGGAATCAGATATGGGGAATCAGAGGCGGGGAATCAGAGGCGGGGAAACAGAGGAGGGGAATCAGATATGGGGAATCAGAGGTGGGGAATCAGGGGCGGGGTATCAGTGGCAGGGAATCAGAGGCGGGAAATCAGAGGCCGGGAATCAGAGGCGGTGAATCAGAGGCGGGGAATCAGAGGCAGGGAATCGGATGAGCGGAATCAGAGATGGGGAATCAGAGGTGGGGAATCAGAGGCGGTGAATCAGACATGGGTAATCAGAGGCGGGGAATCAGAGGCAGGAAATCAGACACGGGGAATCAGAGGCGGGGAATCAGAGCTGGGGAATTAGATGCAGGGAATCAGAGTTGGGGATTCAGAGGCGGGGAATCAGATATGGGGAATCAGAGGTGGGGAATCAGAGCTGGGGAATCAGAGGTGGGGAATCAGAGTTGGGGAATCAGAGGCGGGGACTTAGATATGGGGAAACAGAGGCGGGGAATCAGAGGCGGGGAAACAGAGGCGGGGAATCAGATATGGGGAATCAGAGGTGGGGAATCAGAGGCAGGGAATCAGATGTGCGGTATCAGAGATGGGGAATCAGAGGCAGGGAATCAGAATCAGAAGCAGGGAATAAGACGCGGGGAATCTGAGGCGGGGAATCAGAGCTGGGGAATCAGAGGCTGTGAATCAGAGGCGGGGAATCAGAAGCAGGGAATCGGATGTGCGGAATCAGAGATGGGGAATCAGAGGTGGGGAATCAGAGGCGGTGAATCAGACATGGGTAATCAGAGGCGGGGAATCAGAGGCAGGAAATCAGACACGGGGAATCTGAGGCGGGGAATCAGAGGCGGGGAATCAGAGGCAGGGAATGGGATGTGCGGAATCAGAGATGGGGAATCAGAGGTGGGGAATCAGAGGCGGTGAATCAGACATGGGTAATCAGAGGCGGGGAATCAGAGGCAGGAAATCAGACACGGGGAATCAGAGGCGGGGAATCAGAGCTGGGGAATCAGAAGCAGGGAATCAGAGGCCGGGGATCAGAGGCCGGAATCAGATGCCGGGAATAAGAGGCCGGGAATCAGAGGTGGGGAATCAGAGTCCGGGAATCAGAGATGGGGATTCAGAGGCGGGGAATGAGATATGGGGAATCAGAGGCGGGGAATCAGAGGCGGGGAAACAGAGGCGGGGAATCAGATATGGGGAATCAGAGGTGGCGAATCAAAGGCGGTGAATCAGAGATGGGGAATCAGAGGCCGGGAATCAGAGGCAGAGAATCAAACACGGGGTATCAGAGGCGGGGAATAAGAGCTGGGGAATCAGAGGCAGGGAATCATAGCTGGCGAATCAGAGGCGGGGAATCAGAGGTGGGGAATCAGAGGCGGGGAATCAGATATTGTTAATCAGAGCTGGGGAATCAGAGGCGGGGAAACAGAGGCGGGGAATCAGATATTGTTAATCAGAGCTGGGGAATCAGAGGCGGGGAAACAGAGGCGGGGAATCAGATATGGGCAATCAGAGGTGGGGAATCAGAGGTTGTGAATCAGAGATGGAGAATCAGAGGCGGGGAATCAGAGGCCGGTAATCAGACGCGCGGAATCAGAGGCGGGGATTCAGAGCTGGGGAATCAGAGGCGGGGAATCAGAGTTGGGGAATCAGAGGCGGGGAATCAGATATGGGGAATCAGAGGCGGGGAATCAGAGGCGGGGAAACAGAGGCAGGGAATCGGATGAGCGGAATCAGAGATGGGGAATCAGAGGTGGGGAATCAGAGGCGGTGAATCAGACATGGGTAATCAGAGGCGGGGAATCAGAGGCAGGAAATCAGACACGGGGAATCAGAGGCGGGGAATCAGAGCTGGGGAATTAGATGCAGGGAATCAGAGTTGGGGATTCAGAGGCGGGGAATCAGATATGGGGAATCAGAGGTGGGGAATCAGAGCTGGGGAATCAGAGGTGGGGAATCAGAGTTGGGGAATCAGAGGCGGGGACTTAGATATGGGGAAACAGAGGCGGGGAATCAGAGGCGGGGAAACAGAGGCGGGGAATCAGATATGGGGAATCAGAGGTGGGGAATCAGAGGCAGGGAATCAGATGTGCGGTATCAGAGATGGGGAATCAGAGGCAGGGAATCAGAATCAGAAGCAGGGAATAAGACGCGGGGAATCTGAGGCGGGGAATCAGAGCTGGGGAATCAGAGGCTGTGAATCAGAGGCGGGGAATCAGAAGCAGGGAATCGGATGTGCGGAATCAGAGATGGGGAATCAGAGGTGGGGAATCAGAGGCGGTGAATCAGACATGGGTAATCAGAGGCGGGGAATCAGAGGCAGGAAATCAGACACGGGGAATCTGAGGCGGGGAATCAGAGGCGGGGAATCAGAGGCAGGGAATGGGATGTGCGGAATCAGAGATGGGGAATCAGAGGTGGGGAATCAGAGGCGGTGAATCAGACATGGGTAATCAGAGGCGGGGAATCAGAGGCAGGAAATCAGACACGGGGAATCAGAGGCGGGGAATCAGAGCTGGGGAATTAGATGCAGGGAATCAGAGTTGGGGATTCAGAGGCGGGGAATCAGATATGGGGAAACTGAGGTGGGGAATCAGAGGTGGGCAAATAGAGGCGGGGAATCAGATATGGGGAAACAGAGGCGGGGAATCAGAGGTGGGGAAACAGAGGCGGGGAATCAGATATGGGGAATCAGAGGTGGGGAATCAGAGGTTGGGAATCACAGGCAGGGAATCAGAGGCGGGGAATCAGATATGGGGAATCAGAGGTGGGGAATCAGAGGCAGGGAATCAGATGTGCGGAATCAGAGATGGGATCAGAGGCAGGGAATCTGAATCAGAAGCAGGGAATAAGACGCGGGGAATCAGAGGCGGAGAATCAGAGATGGGGAATCAGAGGTGGGGAATCAGAGGCGGTGATTCAGACATGGGTAATCAGAGGCGGGGAATCAGATGCAGGGAATCAGATGCGGGGAATCAGAGCGGGGAATCAGAGCTGGGGAATCAGAGGTGGGGAATCAGAGTTGGGGAAACAGAGGCGGGGAATCAGAGGCGGGGAAACAGAGGCGGGGAATCAGATAAGGGGAATCAGAGGTGGCGAATCAAAGGCGGTGAAACAGAGATGGGGAATCAGGGCAGGGAATCAGAGGCAGGGAATCAAACACGGGGAATCAGAGCTGGGGAATCAGAGGCGGGGAATTAGAGTTGGGGAATCAGAGGAGGGGAATCAGAGGCGGGGAAACAGAGGCGGGGAATCAGATATGGGGAATCAGAGGTGGGGAATCAGATGTTGGGAATCAGAGGCAGGGAATCAGAGGCGGGGAATCAGAGGCGGGGAATCAGAGGCAGGGAATCAGATGTGTGGAATCGGAGATGGGGAATCAGAGGCAGGGAATCAGAGGCGGGGAATCAGAGGCGGGGAATCAGATGTGCGGAATCAGAGATGGGGAATCAGAGGTGGGGAATCAGAGGCGGTGAGTCAGAGATGGGGAATCAGAGGCGGTGAATCAGAGGCAGGAAATCAGACACGGGGATTCAGAGGCTGGGAATCAGACGGGGGGAATCAAAGGTGGGGAATCAGAGCTGGGGAATCAGAGGCAGGGAATCAGAGTTGGGGATTCAGAGGCGGGGAATCAGATATGGGGAAACAGAGGCGGGGAATCAGAGGCGGGAAAACAGAGGCGAGGAATTAGATATGGGGAATCAGAGGTGGGGAATCAGAGGTGGTGAATCAGAGATGGGGAATCTCAGGCGGGGAATCAGAGGCAGGGAATAGAACGCGGGGAATCAGAGGCAGGGAATCAGAGTTGGGGCATCAGAGGTTGGGAATTAGATATGGGGAAACAGAGGCGGGGAATCAGAGGTGGGGAAACAGAGGAGGGGAATCAGATATGGGGAATCAGAGGTGGGGAATCAGAGGCAGGGAATCAGAATCAGAAGCGGGGAATCAGATATGGGGAATCAGAGGCCAGGAATCAGATGCTGGGAATAAGAGGCCGGGAATCAGAGGTGGGGAATCAGAGTCCGGGAATCAGAGATGGGGATTCAAAGGCGGGGAATGAGATATGGAGAATCAGAGGCGGGGAATTTGAGGCGTGGAAACAGTGGTGGGGAATCAGATATGGGGAATCAGAGGTGGCGAATCAAAGGCAGTGAATCAGAGATGGGGAATCAGAGGCGGGGAATCAGAGGCAGGGAATCAAACACAGGGAATCAGAGGCGGGGAATCAGAGCTGGGGAATCAGAGGCGGGGAATCTGAGTTGGGGAATAAGAGGCGGGGAATCAGATATGGGAAACAGGGGCCGGGAATCATAGGCGGGGAAACAGAGGCGGGGAATCAGATATGGGGAATCAAAGGTGTGGAATCAGAGGTTGGGAAACAGAGGCGGGGAATCAGATATGGGGAATCAGAGGTGGGGAAGCAGAGGTGGTGAATCAGAGATGGGGAATCACAGGCGGGGAATCAGAGGCAGGGAATAGAACGCGGGGAATCAGAGGCAGGGAATTAGAGTTGGGGCATCAGAGGTTCGGAATTAGATATGGGGAAACAGAGGCGGGGAATCAGAGGCGGGGAAACAGAGGCGGGGAATCAGATATGGGGAATCAGAGGTGGGGAATCAGAGGCAGGGAATCAGATGTGCGGAATCAGAGATGGGGAATCAGAGGCAGGGAATCAGAATCAGAAGCGGGGAATCAGAGGCCGGGATCAGAGGCCGGGAATCAGATGCTGGGAATAAGAGGCCGGGAATAAGAGGTGGGGAATCAGTGTCCGGGAATCAGAGATGGGGATTCAGAGGCGGAGAATGAGATATGGAGAATCAGAGGCGGGGAATCAGAGGCGGGGAAACAGAGGTGGGGAATCAGATATGGGGAATCAGAGGTGGCGAATCAAAGGCGGTGAATCAGAGATGGGGAATCAGAGGCGGGCAATCAGAGGCAGGGAATAAAACACGGGGAATCAGAGGCGGGGAATCAGAGCTGGGGAATCAGAGGCGGGGAATCAGAGTTGGGGAATCAGAGGCGGGGAATCAGATATGGGGAAAGAGGGGCGGGGAATCAGAGGCGGGGAAACAGAGGCGAGGAATCAGAGATGGGGAATCAGAGGTGTGGAATCAGAGGTTGGGAATCAGAGGCAGGGAATCAGAGGCGGGGAAACAGAGGAGGGGAATCAGATATGGGGAATCAGAGGTGGCGAATCAAAGGCGGTGAAACAGAGATGGGGAATCAGGGCAGGGAATCAGAGGCAGGGAATCAAACACGGGGAATCAGAGCTGGGGAATCAGAGGCGGGGAATTAGAGTTGGGGAATCAGAGGAGGGGAGTCAGAGGCGGGGAAACAGGCGGGGAATCAGATATGGGGAATAAGAGGTGGGGAATCAGATGTTGGGAATCAGAGGCAGGGAATCAGAGGTGGGGAATCAGAGGCGGGGAATCAGAGGCAGGGAATCAGATGTGCGGAATCGGAGATGGGGAATCAGAGGCAGGGAATCAGAGGCGGGGAATCAGAGGCGTGGAATCAGAGGCCGGGAATCAGATATGGGGAAACAGAGGCGGGGAATCAGAGGCGGGGAAACAGAGGCGGGGAATCAGATATGGGAAATCAGAGGTGGGGAATCAGAGGTTGGGAATCAGAGGCAGGGAATCAGAGGCTTGGAATCAGATGCAGGGAATCAGAGGCGGGGAATCAGAGGCGGGGAAACAGAGACAGGGAATGAGATATGGGGAATCAGAGGTGGCGAATCAAAGGCGGTGAATCAGAGATGGGGAATCAGAGGCGGGCAATCAGAGGCAGGGAATCAAACACGGGGAATCAGAGGCGGGGAATCAGAGCTGGGGAATCAGAGGCTGGGAATCAGGGTTGGGGAATCAGAGGCGGGGAATCAGATATGGGGAAACAGGGGCGGGGAATCAGAGGTGGGGAAACACAGGCGGGGAATCAGATATGGGGAATCAGAGGTGTGGAATCAGAGGTTGGGAATCAGAGGCAGGGAATCAGAGGCGGGGAAACAGAGGCGGGGAATCAGATAAGGGGAATCAGAGGTGGCGAATCAAAGGCGGTGAAACAGAGATGGGGAATCAGGGCAGGGAATCAGAGGCAGGGAATCAAACACGGGGAATCAGAGCTGGGGAATCAGAGGCGGGGAATTAGAGTTGGGGAATCAGAGGAGGGGAATCAGAGGCGGGGAAACAGAGGCGGGGAATCAGATATGGGGAATCAGAGGTGGGGAATCAGATGTTGGGAATCAGAGGCAGGGAATCAGAGGCGGGGAATCAGAGGCGGGGAATCAGAGGCAGGGAATCAGATGTGCGGAATCGGAGATGGGGAATCAGAGGCAGGGAATCAGAGGTGGGGAATCAGAGGCGGGGAATCAGAGGCCGGGAATCAGATATGGGGAAACAGAGGCGGGGAATCAGAGGCGGGGAAACAGAGGCGGGGAATCAGATATGGGGAATCAGAGGTGGGGAATCAGAGGTTGGGAATCAGATGCAGGGAATCAGAGGCTTGGAATCAGATGCAGGGAATCAGATGCGGGGAATCAGAGGCGGGAAATCAGAGCTGGAGAATCAGAGGTGGGGAATCAGAGTTGGGGAATCAGAGGCGGGGACTTAGATATTGGGAAACAGAGGCGGGGAATCAGAGGCGGGGAAACAGAGGCGGGAAATCAGATATGGGGAATCAGAGGTGGGGAATCAGAGGCAGGGAATCAGATGTGCGCAATCAGAGATGGGTAATCAGAGGCAGGGAATCAGAATCAGAAGCAGGGAATCAGAGGCCAGGAATCAGAGGCCGGAATCAGATGCCGGGAATAAGAGTCCGGGAATCAGAGGTGGGGAATCAGAGTCCGGGAATCAGAGATGGGGATTCAGAGGCGGGGAATGAGATATGGGGAATCAGAGGCGGGGAATCAGAGGCGGGGAAACAGAGGCGGGGAATCAGATATGGGGAATCAGAGGTGGCGAATGAAAGGCGGTGAATCAGAGATGGGGAATCAGAGGCCGGGAATCAGAGGCAGGGAATCAAACACGGGGAATAAGAGGCGGGGAATCAGAGCTGGGGAATCAGAGGCGGGGAATCAGAGTTGGGGAATCAGAGGCGGGGAATCAGAGGCGGGGAATCAATATGGGAATTCAGAGGTGGGGAATCAGATGTTGGGAATCAGAGGCAGGGAATCAGAGGCGAGGATTCAGAGCTGGGGAATCAGAGGCGGGGAATCAGAATTGGGGAATCAGAGATGGGGAATCAGAGATGGGGAATCAAACACGGGGAATCAGAGCTGGGGAATCAGAGGCGGGGAATTAGAGTTGGGGAATCAGAGGAGGGGAGTCAGAGGCGGGGAAACAGGCGGGGAATCAGATATGGGGAATAAGAGGTGGGGAATCAGATGTTGGGAATCAGAGGCAGGGAATCAGAGGTGGGGAATCAGAGGCGGGGAATCAGAGGCAGGGAATCAGATGTGCGGAATCGGAGATGGGGAATCAGAGGCAGGGAATCAGAGGCGGGGAATCAGAGGCGGGGAATCAGAGGACGGGAATCAGATATGGGGAAACAGAGGCGGGGAATCAGAGGCGGGGAAACAGAGGCGGGGAATCAGATATGGGAAATCAGAGGTGGGGAATCAGAGGTTGGGAATCAGAGGCAGGGAATCAGAGGCTTGGAATCAGATGCAGGGAATCAGAGGCGGGGAATCAGAGGCGGGGAAACAGAGACAGGGAATGAGATATGGGGAATCAGAGGTGGCGAATCAAAGGCGGTGAATCAGAGATGGGGAATCAGAGGCGGGCAATCAGAGGCAGGGAATCAAACACGGGGAATCAGAGGCGGGGAATCAGAGCTGGGGAATCAGAGGCTGGGAATCAGGGTTGGGGAATCAGAGGCGGGGAATCAGATATGGGGAAACAGGGGCGGGGAATCAGAGGTGGGGAAACACAGGCGGGGAATCAGATATGGGGAATCAGAGGTGTGGAATCAGAGGTTGGGAATCAGAGGCAGGGAATCAGAGGCGGGGAAACAGAGGCGGGGAATCAGATAAGGGGAATCAGAGGTGGCGAATCAAAGGCGGTGAAACAGAGATGGGGAATCAGGGCAGGGAATCAGAGGCAGGGAATCAAACACGGGGAATCAGAGCTGGGGAATCAGAGGCGGGGAATTAGAGTTGGGGAATCAGAGGAGGGGAATCAGAGGCGGGGAAACAGAGGCGGGGAATCAGATATGGGGAATCAGAGGTGGGGAATCAGATGTTGGGAATCAGAGGCAGGGAATCAGAGGCGGGGAATCAGAGGCGGGGAATCAGAGGCAGGGAATCAGATGTGCGGAATCGGAGATGGGGAATCAGAGGCAGGGAATCAGAGGCGGGGAATCAGAGGCGGGGAATCAGAGGCCGGGAATCAGATATGGGGAAACAGAGGCGGGGAATCAGAGGCGGGGAAACAGAGGCGGGGAATCAGATATGGGGAATCAGAGGTGGGGAATCAGAGGTTGGGAATCAGATGCAGGGAATCAGAGGCTTGGAATCAGATGCAGGGAATCAGATGCGGGGAATCAGAGGCGGGGAATCAGAGCTGGAGAATCAGAGGTGGGGAATCAGAGTTGGTGAATCAGAGGCGGGGACTTAGATATTGGGAAACAGAGGCGGGGAATCAGAGGCGGGGAAACAGAGGCGGGAAATCAGATATGGGGAATCAGAGGTGGGGAATCAGAGGCAGGGAATCAGATGTGCGCAATCAGAGATGGGTAATCAGAGGCAGGGAATCAGAATCAGAAGCAGGGAATCAGAGGCCAGGAATCAGAGGCCGGAATCAGATGCCGGGAATAAGAGTCCGGGAATCAGAGGTGGGGAATCAGAGTCCGGGAATCAGAGATGGGGATTCAGAGGCGGGGAATGAGATATGGGGAATCAGAGGCGGGGAATCAGAGGCGGGGAAACAGAGGCGGGGAATCAGATATGGGGAATCAGAGGTGGCGAATGAAAGGCGGTGAATCAGAGATGGGGAATCAGAGGCCGGGAATCAGAGGCAGGGAATCAAACACGGGGAATAAGAGGCGGGGAATCAGAGCTGGGGAATCAGAGGCGGGGAATCAGAGTTGGGGAATCAGAGGCGGGGAATCAGAGGCAGGGAATCAATATGGGAATTCAGAGGTGGGGAATCAGATGTTGGGAATCAGAGGCAGGGAATCAGAGGCGAGGATTCAGAGCTGGGGAATCAGAGGCGGGGAATCAGAATTGGGGAATCAGAGATGGGGAATCAGAGATGGGGAATCAGAGATGGGGAATCAGAGGCGGGGAATCAGACGCTGGGAATCAGAGGTGGTGAATCAGAGATGTGGAATCAGAGGCGGGGAATCAGAGGCAGGGAATCAGACGCGGGGAATCAGAGGTGGGGAATCATAGCTGGCGAATCAGAGGCGGGGAATCAGAGGTGGGGAATCAGAGGCGGGGAATCAGATATTGTTAATCAGAGGCGGGGAAACAGAGGCGGGGAATCAGATATGGGGAATCAGAGGTGGGGAATCAGAGGCCGGTAATCAGACGCTGGGAATCAGAGGCGGGGATTCAGAGCTGGGGAATCAGAGGCGGGGAATCAGAGTTGGGGAATCAGAGGCGGGGAATCAGATATGGGAAATCAGAGGCGGGGATTCAGAGGCGGGGAAACAGAGGCGGGGAATCAGATATGGGGAATCAGAGGTGGGGAATCAGGGGCGGGGTATCAGTGGCAGGGAATCAGAGGCGGGAAATCAGAGGCCGGGAATCAGAGGCGGTGAATCAGAGGCGGTGAATCAGAGGCGGGGAATCAGAGGCAGGGAATCTGATGTGCGGAATCAGAGATGGGGAATCAGAGGTGGGGAATCAGACGCGGTGAATCAGACATGGGTAATCAGAGGCGGGGAATCAGAGGCAGGAAATCTGACACGGGGAATCAGAGGCGGGGAATCAGAGCTGGGGAATTAGATGCAGGGAATCAGAGTTGGGGATTCAGAGGCGGGGAATCAGATATGGGGAAACAGTGGCGGGGAATCAGAGGCGGGGAAACAGAGGCGGGGAATCAGATATGGGGAATCAGAGGTGGGTATTCAGAGCTGGGGAATCAGAGGTGTGGAATCAGAGTTGCGGAATCAGAGGCGGGGACTTAGATATGGGGAAACAGAGGCGGGGAATCAGAGGCAGGGAAGCAGAGGCGGGGAATCAGATATGGGGAATCAGAGGTGGGGAATCAGAGGCAGGGAATCAGATGTGTGGAATCAGAGATGGGGAATCAGAGGCAGGGAATCAGAATCAGAAGCAGGGAATAAGACGCGGGGAATCTGAGGCGGGGAATCAGAGCTGGGGAATCAGAGGCTGTGAATCAGAGTCGGGGAATCAGAAGCAGGGAATCGGATGTGCAGAATCAGAGAAGGGGAATCAGAGGTGGGGAATCAGAGGCGGTGAATCAGACATGGGTAATCAGAGGCGGGGAATCAGAGGCAGGAAATCAGACACGGGGAATCTGAGGCGGGGAATCAGAGGCGGGGAATCAGAGGCAGGGAATGGGATGTGCGGAATCAGAGATGGGGAATCAGAGGTGGGGAATCAGAGGCGGTGAATCAGACATGGGTAAACAGAGGCGGGGAATCAGAGGCAGGAAATCAGACACGGGGAATCAGAGGCGAGGAATCAGAGCTGGGGAATTAGATGCAGGGAATCAGAGTTGTGGATTCAGAGGCGGGGAATCAGATATGGGGAAACTGAGGTGGGGAATCATAGGTGGGCAAATAGAGGCGGGGAATCAGATATGGGGAAACAGAGGCGGGGAATCAGAGGCGGGGAAACAGAGGCGGGGAATCAGATATGGGGAATCAGAGGTGGGGAATCAGAGTTTGGGAATCACAGGCACGGAATCAGAGGCTGGGTATCAGATGCAGGGAATCAGATGCGGGGAATCAGAGGCGGGGAATCAGAGCTGGGGAATCAGAGGTGGGGAATCAGAGTTGGGGAATCAGAGGCGGGGACTTAGATATGGGGAAACAGAGGCGGGGAATCAGAGAAGGGGAAACAGAGGCGGGGAATCAGATATGGGGAATCAGAGGTGGGGAATCAGAGGCAGGGAATCAGATGTGCGGAATCAGAGATGGGGAATCAGAGGCAGGGAATCAGAATCAGAAGCAGGGAATAAGACGCGGGGAATCAGAGGCGGGGAATCAGAGCTGGGGAATCAGAGTCAGTGAATCAGAGGCGGGGAATCAGAGGCAGGGAATCGGATGTGCCGAATCAGAGATGGGGAATCAGAGGTGGGGAATCCGAGGCGGTGAATCAGACATGGGTAATCAGAGGCGGGGAATCAGAGGCAGGAAATCAGACACGGGGAATCAGAGGCGGGGAATCAGTGCTGGGAAATTAGAGGCAGGGAATCAGAGTTGGGGATTCAGAGGCGGGGAATCAGATATGGGGAAAAAGAGGCGGGGAAACAGAGGCGGGCAAATAGAGGCGGGGATCAGATATGGGGAAACAGAGGAGGGGAATCAGAGGCGGGGAAACAGAGGCGGGGAATCAGATATGGGGAATCAGAGGTGGGGAATCAGAGGTTGGGAATCAGAGGCAGGAAATCAGAGGCTGGGAATCATATGCATGGAATCAGATGCGGGGAATCAGAGGCGGGGAATCAGAGCTGGGGAATCAGAGGTGGGGAATCAAAGTTGGGGAATCAGAGTTGGGGACTTAGATATGGGGAAACAGAGGCGGGGAATCAGAGGCGGGGAACAGAAGGCGGGGAATCAGATATGGGGAATCAGAGATGGGGAATCAGAGGCAGGGAATTAGATGTGCGGAATCAGCGATGGGGAATCAGAGGTGGGGAATCAGAATCAGAAGCAGGGAATCAGAGGCAGGGAATCAGAGTTGGGGATTCAGAGGCGGGGAATTAGATATGGGGAATCAGAGGTGGGGAATCAGAGGTGGTGAATCAGGGATGGGGAATCACAGGCGTGGAATCAGAGGCAGGGAATAGAACGCGGGGAATCAGAGGCAGGGAATCAGAGTTGGGGCATCAGAGGTTGGGAATTAGATATGGGGAAACAGAGGCGGGGAATCAGAGGGGGGGAAACAGAGGCGGGGAATCAGATATGGGGAATCAGAGGTGGGGAATCAGAGGTTGGGAATCAGAGGCAGGGAATCAGAGGCTTGGAATCAGATGCAGGGAATCAGATGCGGGGAATCAGAAATGGGGAATCAGAGGTGGGGAATCAGAGGTTGGGAATCAGATGCAGGGAATCAGAGGCTTGGAATCAGATGCAGGGTATCAGATGCGGGGAATCAGAGGCGGGGAATCATAGCTGGAGAATCAGAGGTGGGGAATCAGAGTTGGGGAATCAGAGGCGGGTCTTAGATATTGGGAAACAGAGGCGGGGAATCAGAGGCGGGGAAACAGAGGCGGGAAATCAGATATGGGGAATCAGAGGTGGGGAATCAGAGTCCGGGAATCAGAGATGGGGATTCAGAGTCGGGGAATGAGATATGGGGAATCAGAGGCGGGGAATCAGAGGCGGGGAAACAGAGGCGGGGAATCAGATATGGGGAATCAGAGGTGGCGAATCAAAGGCGGTGAATCAGAGCTGGGGAATCAGAGGCGGGGAATCAGAGTTGGGGAATCAGAGGCGGAAAATCAGAGCTGGGGAATCAGAGTCGGGGAATCAGAGGCAGGGAATCAGATGTGCGGAATCAGAGATGGGGAATCAGAGGTGGGGAATCAGAGGTGGTGAGTCAGAGATGGGGAATCAGAGGCGGTGAATCAGAGGCAGGAAATCAGACACGGGGATTCAGAGGCTGGGAATCAGACGGGGGGAATCAAAGGTGGGGAATCAGAGCTGGGGAATCAGAGGCAGGGAATCAGAGTTGGGGATTCAGAGGCGGGGTATCAGATATGGGGAAACAGAGGCGGGGAATCAGAGGCGGGAAAACAGAGGCGAGGAATTAGATATGGGGAATCAGAGGTGGGGAATCAGAGGTGGTGAATCAGAGATGGGGAATCACAGGCGGGGAATCAGAGGCAGGGAATAGAACGCGGGGAATCAGAGGCAGGGAATCAGAGTTGGGGCATCAGAGGTTGGGAATTAGATATGGGGAAACAGAGGCGGGGAATCAGAGGTGGGGAAACAGAGGCGGGGAATCAGATATGGGGAATCAGAGGTGGGGAATCAGAGGCAGGGAATCAGATGTGCGGAATCAGAGATGGGGAATCAGAGGCAGGGAATCAGAATCAGAAGCGGGGAATCAGATATGGGGAATCAGAGGCCAGGAATCAGATGCTGGGAATAAGAGGCCGGGAATCAGAGGTGGGGAATCAGAGTCCGGGAATCAGAGATGGGGATTCAAAGGCGGGGAATGAGATATGGAGAATCAGAGGCGGGGAATTTGAGGCGTGGAAACAGTGGTGGGGAATCAGATATGGGGAATCAGAGGTGGCGAATCAAAGGCAGTGAATCAGAGATGGGGAATCAGAGGGGGGGAATCAGAGGCAGGGAATCAAACACAGGGAATCAGAGGCGGGGAATCAGAGCTGGGGAATCAGAGGCGGGGAATCTGAGTTGGGGAATAAGTGGCGGGGAATCAGATATGGGGAAACAGGGGCCGGGAATCAGAGGCGGGGAAACAGAGGCGGGGAATCAGATATGGGGAATCAGAGGTGTGGAATCAGAGGTTGGGAAACAGAGGCGGGGAATCAGATATGGGGAATCAGAGGTGGGGAATCAGAGGTGGTGAATCAGAGATGGGGAATCACAGGCGGGGAATCAGAGGCAGGGAATAGAACGCGGGGAATCAGAGGCAGGGAATTAGAGTTGGGGCATCAGAGGTTCGGAATTAGATATGGGGAAACAGAGGCGGGGAATCAGAGGCGGGGAAACAGAGGCGGGGAATCAGATATGGGGAATCAGAGGTGGGGAATCAGAGGCAGGGAATCAGATGTGCGGAATCAGAGATGGGGAATCAGAGGCAGGGAATCAGAATCAGAAGCGGGGAATCAGAGGCCGGGAATCAGAGGCCGGGAATCAGATGCTGGGAATAAGAGGCCGGGAATCAGAGGTGGGGAATCAGTGTCCGGGAATCAGAGATGGGGATTCAGAGGCGGAGAATGAGATATGGAGAATCAGAGGCGGGGAATCAGAGGCGGGGAAACAGAGGTGGGGAATCAGATATGGTAAATCAGAGGTGGCGAATCAAAGGCGGTGAATCAGAGATGGGGAATCAGAGGCGGGCAATCAGAGGCAGGGAATCAAACACGGGGAATCAGAGGCGGGGAATCAGAGCTGGGGAATCAGAGGCGGGGAATCAGAGTTGGGGAATCAGAGGCGGGGAATCAGATATGGGGAAAGAGGGGCGGGGAATCAGAGGCGGGGAAACAGAGGCGAGGAATCTGAGATGGGGAATCAGAGGTGTGGAATCAGAGGTTGGGAATCAGAGGCAGGGAATCAGAGGCGGGGAAACAGAGGAGGGGAATCAGATATGGGGAATCAGAGGTGGCGAATCAAAGGCGGTGAAACAGAGATGGGGAATCAGGGCAGGGAATCAGAGGCAGGGAATCAAACACGGGGAATCAGAGCTGGGGAATCAGAGGCGGGGAATTAGAGTTGGGGAATCAGAGGAGGGGAGTCAGAGGCGGGGAAACAGGCGGGGAATCAGATATGGGGAATAAGAGGTGGGGAATCAGATGTTGGGAATCAGAGGCAGGGAATCAGAGGTGGGGAATCAGAGGCGGGGAATCAGAGGCAGGGAATCAGATGTGCGGAATCGGAGATGGGGAATCAGAGGCAGGGAATCAGAGGCGGGGAATCAGAGGCGGGGAATCAGAGGCCGGGAATCAGATATGGGGAAACAGAGGCGGGGAATCAGAGGCGGGGAAACAGAGGCGGGGAATCAGATATGGGAAATCAGAGGTGAGGAATCAGAGGTTGGGAATCAGAGGCAGGGAATCAGAGGCTTGGAATCAGATGCAGGGAATCAGATGCGGGGAATCAGAGGCGGGGAATCAGAGCTGGAGAATCAGAGGTGGGGAATCAGAGTTGGGGAATCAGAGGCGGGGACTTAGATATTGGGAAACAGAGGCGGGGAATCAGAGGCGGGGAAACAGAGGCGGGGAATCAGATATGGGGAATCAGAGGTGGGGAATCAGAGGCAGGGAATCAGATGTGCGCAATCAGAGATGGGGAATCAGAGGCAGGGAATCAGAATCAGAAGCAGGGAATCAGAGGCCGGGGATCAGAGGCCGGAATCAGATGCCGGGAATAAGAGGCCGGGAATCAGAGGTGGGGAATCAGAGTCCGGGAATCAGAGATGGGGATTCAGAGGCGGGGAATGAGATATGGGGAATCAGAGGCGGGGAATCAGAGGCGGGGAAACAGAGGCGGGGAATCAGATATGGGGAATCAGAGGTGGCGAATCAAAGGCGGTGAATCAGAGATGGGGAATCAGAGGCCGGGAATCAGAGGCAGAGAATCAAACACGGGGTATCAGAGGCGGGGAATAAGAGCTGGGGAATCAGAGGCAGGGAATCATAGCTGGCGAATCAGAGGCGGGGAATCAGAGGTGGGGAATCAGAGGCGGGGAATCAGATATTGTTAATCAGAGCTGGGGAATCAGAGGCGGGGAAACAGAGGCGGGGAATCAGATATTGTTAATCAGAGCTGGGGAATCAGAGACGGGGAAACAGAGGCGGGGAATCAGATATGGGCAATCAGAGGTGGGGAATCAGAGGTTGTGAATCAGAGATGGAGAATCAGAGGCGGGGAATCAGAGGCCGGTAATCAGACGCGCGGAATCAGAGGCGGGGATTCAGAGCTGGGGAATCAGAGGCGGGGAATCAGAGTTGGGGAATCAGAGGCGGGGAATCAGATATGGGGAATCAGAGGCGGGGAATCAGAGGCGGGGAAACAGAGGAGGGGAATCAGATATGGGGAATCAGAGGTGGGGAATCAGGGGCGGGGTATCAGTGGCAGGGAATCAGAGGCGGGAAATCAGAGGCCGGGAATCAGAGGCGGTGAATCAGAGGCGGGGAATCAGAGGCAGGGAATCGGATGAGCGGAATCAGAGATGGGGAATCAGAGGTGGGGAATCAGAGGCGGTGAATCAGACATGGGTAATCAGAGGCGGGGAATCAGAGGCAGGAAATCAGACACGGGGAATCAGAGGCGGGGAATCAGAGCTGGGGAATTAGATGCAGGGAATCAGAGTTGGGGATTCAGAGGCGGGGAATCAGATATGGGGAATCAGAGGTGGGGAATCAGAGCTGGGGAATCAGAGGTGGGGAATCAGAGTTGGGGAATCAGAGGCGGGGACTTAGATATGGGGAAACAGAGGCGGGGAATCAGAGGCGGGGAAACAGAGGCGGGGAATCAGATATGGGGAATCAGAGGTGGGGAATCAGAGGCAGGGAATCAGATGTGCGGTATCAGAGATGGGGAATCAGAGGCAGGGAATCAGAATCAGAAGCAGGGAATAAGACGCGGGGAATCTGAGGCGGGGAATCAGAGCTGGGGAATCAGAGGCTGTGAATCAGAGGCGGGGAATCAGAAGCAGGGAATCGGATGTGCGGAATCAGAGATGGGGAATCAGAGGTGGGGAATCAGAGGCGGTGAATCAGACATGGGTAATCAGAGGCGGGGAATCAGAGGCAGGAAATCAGACACGGGGAATCTGAGGCGGGGAATCAGAGGCGGGGAATCAGAGGCAGGGAATGGGATGTGCGGAATCAGAGATGGGGAATCAGAGGTGGGGAATCAGAGGCGGTGAATCAGACATGGGTAATCAGAGGCGGGGAATCAGAGGCAGGAAATCAGACACGGGGAATCAGAGGCGGGGAATCAGAGCTGGGGAATTAGATGCAGGGAATCAGAGTTGGGGATTCAGAGGCGGGGAATCAGATATGGGGAAACTGAGGTGGGGAATCAGAGGTGGGCAAATAGAGGCGGGGAATCAGATATGGGGAAACAGAGGCGGGGAATCAGAGGTGGGGAAACAGAGGCGGGGAATCAGATATGGGGAATCAGAGGTGGGGAATCAGAGGTTGGGAATCACAGGCAGGGAATCAGAGGCGGGGAATCAGATATGGGGAATCAGAGGTGGGGAATCAGAGGCAGGGAATCAGATGTGCGGAATCAGAGATGGGATCAGAGGCAGGGAATCTGAATCAGAAGCAGGGAATAAGACGCGGGGAATCAGAGGCGGAGAATCAGAGATGGGGAATCAGAGGTGGGGAATCAGAGGCGGTGATTCAGACATGGGTAATCAGAGGCGGGGAATCAGATGCAGGGAATCAGATGCGGGGAATCAGAGCGGGGAATCAGAGCTGGGGAATCAGAGGTGGGGAATCAGAGTTGGGGAATCAGAGGCGGGGACTTAGATATGGGGAAACAGAGGCGGGGAATCAGAGGCGGGGAAACAGAGGCGGGGAATCAGATATGGGGAATCAGAGGTGGAGAATCAGAGGCAGGGAATCAGATGTGCGGAATCAGAGATGGGGAATCAGAGGCAGGGAATCAGAATCAGAAGCAGGGAATAAGACGCGGGGAATCAGAGGCGGGGAATCAGAGCTGGGGTATCAGAGGCAGTGAATCAGAGGCGGGGAATCAGAGGCAGGGAATCGGATGTGCGGAATCAGAGATGGGGAATCAGAGGTGGGGAATCAGAGGCGGTGAAATAGACATGGGTAATCAGAGGCGGGGAATCAGAGGCAGGAAATCAGACACGGGGAATCAGAGGCGGGGAATCAGAGCTGGGAACTTAGAGGCAGGGAATCAGAGTTGGGGAATCAGATGCATGGAATCAGATGTGGGGAATCAGAGGCGGGGAATCAGAGCTGGGGAATCAGAGGTGGGGAATCAAAGTTGGGGAATCAGAGTCGGGGACTTAGATATGGGGAAACAGAGGAGGGGAATCAGAGGCGGGGAGACAGAGGCGGGGAATCAGATATGGGGAATCAGAGGTGGGGAATCAGAGGTTGGGAATCAGAGGCAGGGAATCAGAGGCTGGGAATCATATGCATGGAATCAGATGCGGGGAATCAGAGGCGGGGAATCAGAGCTGGGGAATCAGAGGTGGGGAATCAAAGTTGGGGAATAAGAGTCGGGGACTTAGATATGGGGAAACAGAGGCGGGGAATCAGAGGCGGGGAACGGAAGGCGGGGAATCAGATATGGGGAATCAGAGATGGGGAATCAGAGGCAGGGAATTAGATGTGCGGATTCAGAGATGGGGAATCAGAGGTGGGGAATCAGAATCAGAAGCAGGGAATCAGAGGCAGGGAATCAGAGTTGGGGATTCAGAGGCGGGGAATCAGATATGGGGAAACAGAGGCGGGGAATCAGAGGCGGGAAAACAGAGGCGGGGAATTAGATATGGGGAATCAGAGGTGGGGAATCAGAGGTGGTGAATCAGAGATGGGGAATCACAGGCGTGGAATCAGAGGCAGGGAATAGAACGCGGGGAATCAGAGGCAGGGAATCAGAGTTGGGGCATCAGAGGTTGGGAATTAGATATGGGGAAACAGAGGCGGGGAATCAGAGGCGGGGAAACAGAGGCGGGGAATCAGAGGTGGGGAATCAGGGGCGGGGTATCAGTGGCAGGGAATCAGAGGCGGGAAATCAGAGGCCGGGAATCAGAGGCGGTGAATCAGAGGCGGTGAATCAGAGGCTGGGAATCAGAGGCAGGGAATCTGATGAGCGGAATCAGAGATGGGGAATCAGAGGTGGGGAATCAGAGGCGGTGAATCAGACATGGGTAATCAGAGGCGGGGAATCAGAGGCAGGAAATCTGACACGGGGAATCAGAGGCGGGGAATCAGAGCTGGGGAATTAGATGCAGGGAATCAGAATTGGGGATTCAGAGGCGGGGAATCAGATATGGGGAAACAGTGGCGGGGAATCAGAGGCGGGGAAACAGAGGCGGGGAATCAGATATGGGGAATCAGAGGTGGGTATTCAGAGCTGGGGAATCAGAGGTGTGGAATCAGAGTTGCGGAATCAGAGGCGGGGACTTAGATATGGGGAAACAGATGCGGGGAATCAGAGGCGGGGAAACAGAGGCGGGGAATCAGATATGGGGAATCAGAGGTGGGGAATCAGAGGCAGGGAATCAGATGTGTGGAATCAGAGATGGGGAATCAGAGGCAGGGAATCAGAATCAGAAGCAGGGAATAAGACGCGGGGAATCTGAGGCGGGGAATCAGAGCTGGGGAATCAGAGGCTGTGAATCAGAGTCGGGGAATCAGAAGCAGGGAATCGGATGTGCGGAATCAGAGATGGGGAATCAGAGGTGGGGAATCAGAGGCGGTGAATCAGACATGGGTAATCAGAGGCGGGGAATCAGAGGCAGGAAATCAGACACGGGGAATCTGAGGCGGGGAATCAGAGGCGGGGAATCAGAGGCAGGGAATGGGATGTGCGGAATCAGAGATGGGGAATCAGAGGTGGGGAATCAGAGGCGGTGAATCAGACATGGGTAAACAGAGGCGGGTAATCAGAGGCAGGAAATCAGACATGGGGAATCAGAGGCGGGGAATCAGAGCTGGGGAATTAGATGCAGGGAATCAGAGTTGGGGATTCAGAGGCGGGGAATCAGATATGGGGAAACTGAGGTGGGGAATCATAGGTGGGCAAATAGAGGCGGGGAATCAGATATGGGGAAACAGAGGCGGGGAATCAGAGGCGGGGAAACAGAGGCGGGGAATCAGATATGGGGAATCAGAGGTGGGGAATCAGAGTTTGGGAATCACAGGCTGGGAATCAGAGGCTGGGTATCAGATGCAGGGAATCAGATGCGGGGAATCAGAGGCGGGGAATCAGAGCTGGGGAATCAGAGGTGGGGAATCAGAGTTGGGGAATCAGAGGCGGGGACTTAGATATGGGGAAACAGAGGCGGGGAATCAGAGAAGTGGAAACAGAGGCGGGGAATCAGATATGGGGAATCAGAGGTGGGGAATCAGAGGCAGGGAATCAGATGTGCGGAATCAGAGATGGGGAATCAGAGGCAGGGAATCAGAATCAGAAGCAGGGAATAAGACGCGGGGAATCAGAGGCGGGGAATCAGAGCTGGGGAATCAGAGTCAGTGAATCAGAGGCGGGGAATCAGAGGCAGGGAATCGGATGTGCCGAATCAGAGATGGGGAATCAGAGGTGGGGAATCCGAGGCGGTGAATCAGACATGGGTAATCAGAGGCGGAGAATCAGAGGCAGGAAATCAGACACGGGGAATCAGATGCGGGGAATCAGAGCTGGGAAATTAGAGGCAGGGAATCAGAGTTGGGGATTCAGAGGCGGGGAATCAGATATGGGGAAAAAGAGGCGGGGAAACAGAGGCGGGCAAATAGAGGCGGGGATCAGATATGGGTAAACAGAGGAGGGGAATCAGAGGCGGGGAAACAGAGGCGGGGAATCAGATATGGGGAATCAGAGGTGGGGAATCAGAGGTTGGGAATCAGAGGCAGGGAATCAGAGGCTGGGAATCATATGCATGGAATCAGATGCGGGGAATCAGAGGCGGGGAATCAGAGCTGGGGAATCAGAGGTGGGGAATCAAAGTTGGGGAATCAGAGTCGGGGACTTAGATATGGGGAAACAGAGGCGGGGAATCAGAGGCGGGGAACAGAAGGCGGGGAATCAGATATGGGGAATCAGAGATGGGGAATCAGAGGCAGGGAATTAGATGTGCGGAATCAGAGATGGGGAATCAGAGGTGGGGAATCAGAATCAGAAGCAGGGAATCAGAGGCAGGGAATCAGAGTTGGGGATTCAGAGGCGGGGAATTAGATATGGGGAATCAGAGGTGGGGAATCAGAGGTGGTGAATCAGAGATGGGGAATCACAGGCGTGGAATCAGAGGCAGGGAATAGAACGCGGGGAATCAGAGGCAGGGAATCAGAGTTGGGGCATCAGAGGTTGGGAATTAGATATGGGGAAACAGAGGCGGGGAATCAGAGGCGGGGAAACAGAGGCGGGGAATCAGATATGGGGAATCAGAGGTGGGGAATCAGAGGTTGGGAATCAGAGGCAGGGAATCAGAGGCTTGGAATCAGATGCAGGGAATCAGATGCGGGGAATCAGAAATGGGGAATCAGAGGTGGGGAATCAGAGGTTGGGAATCAGATACAGGGAATCAGAGGCTTGGAATCAGATGCAGGGAATCAGATGCGGGGAATCAGAGGCGGGGAATCATAGCTGGAGAATCAGAGGTGGGGAATCAGAGTTGGGGAATCAGAGGCGGGTCTTAGATATTGGGAAACAGAGGCGGGGAATCAGAGGCGGGGAAACAGAGGCGGGAAATCAGATATGGGGAATCAGAGGTGGGGAATCAGAGGCAGGGAATCAGATGTGCGCAATCAGAGATGGGGAATCAGAGGCAGGGAATCAGAATCAGAAGCAGGGAATCAGAGGCCGGGAATCAGAGGCCGGAATCAGATGACGGGAATAAGAGGCCGGGAATCAGAGGTGGGGAATCAGAGTCCGGGAATCAGAGATGGGGATTCAGAGTCGGGGAATGAGATATGGGGAATCAGAGGCGGGGAATCAGAGGCGGGGAAACAGAGGCGGGGAATCAGATATGGGGAATCAGAGGTGGCGAATCAAAGGCAGTGAATCAGAGCTGGGGAATCAGAGGCGGGGAATCAGAGTTGGGGAATCAGAGGCGGGGAATCAGAGCTGGGGAATCAGAGTCGGGGAATCAGAGGCAGGGAATCAGATGTGCGGAATCAGAGATGGGGAATCAGAGGTGGGGAATCAGAGGCGGTGAGTCAGAGATGGGGAATCAGAGGCGGTGAATCAGAGGCAGGAAATCAGACACGGGGATTCAGAGGCTGGGAATCAGACGGGGGGAATCAAAGGTGGGGAATCAGAGCTGGGGAATCAGAGGCAGGGAATCAGAGTTGGGGATTCAGAGGCGGGGAATCAGATATGGGGAAACATAGGCGGGGAATCAGAGGCGGGAAAACAGAGGCGAGGAATTAGATATGGGGAATCAGAGGTGGGGATTCAGAGGTGGTGAATCAGAGATGAGGAATCACAGGCGGGGAATCAGAGGCAGGGAATAGAACGCGGGGAATCAGAGGCAGGGAATCAGAGTTGGGGCATCAGAGGTTGGGAATTAGATATGGGGAAACAGAGGCGGGGAATCAGAGGTGGGGAAACAGAGGCGGGGAATCAGATATGGGGAATCAGAGGTGGGGAATCAGAGGCAGGGAATCAGATGTGCGGAATCAGAGATGGGGAATCAGAGGCAGGGAATCAGAATCAGAAGCGGGGAATCAGATATGGGGAATCAGAGGCCAGGAATCAGATGCTGGGAATAAGAGGCCGGGAATCAGAGGTGGGGAATCAGAGTCCGGGAATCAGAGATGGGGATTCAAAGGCGGGGAATGAGATATGGAGAATCAGAGGCGGGGAATTTGAGGCGTGGAAACAGTGGTGGGGAATCAGATATGGGGAATCAGAGGTGGCGAATCAAAGGCAGTGAATCAGAGATGGGGAATCAGAGGCGGGGAATCAGAGGCAGGGAATCAAACACAGGGAATCAGAGGCGGGGAATCAGAGCTGGGGAATCAGAGGCGGGGAATCTGAGTTGCGGAATAAGTGGCGGGGAATCAGATATGGGGAAACAGGGGCCGGGAATCAGAGGCGGGGAAACAGAGGCGGGGAATCCGATATGGGGAATCAGAGGTGTGGAATCAGAGGTTGGGAAACAGAGGCGGGGAATCAGATATGGGGAATCAGAGGTGGGGAATCAGAGGTGGTGAATCAGAGATGGGGAATCACAGGCGGGGAATCAGAGGCAGGGAATAGAACGCGGGGAATCAGAGGCAGGGAATTAGAGTTGGGGCATCAGAGGTTCGGAATTAGATATGGGGAAACAGAGGCGTGGAATCAGTGGCGGGGAAACAGAGGCGGGGAATCAGATATGGGGAATCAGAGGTGGGGAATCAGAGGCAGGGAATCAGATGTGCGGAATCAGAGATGGGGAATCAGAGGCAGGGAATCAGAATCAGAAGCGGGGAATCAGAGGCCGGGAATCAGAGGCCGGGAATCAGATGCTGGGAATAAGAGGCCGGGAATCAGAGGTGGGGAATCAGTGTCCGGGAATCAGAGATGGGGATTCAGAGGCGGAGAATGAGATATGGATAATCAGAGGCGGGGAATCAGAGGCGGGGAAACAGAGGTGGGGAATCAGATATGGTAAATCAGAGGTGGCGAATCAAAGGCGGTGAATCAGAGATGTGGAATCAGAGGCGGGCAATCAGAGGCAGGGAATCTAACACGGGGAATCAGAGGCGGGGAATCAGAGCTGGGGAATCAGAGGCGGGGAATCAGAGTTGGGGAATCAGAGGCGGGGAATCAGATATGGGGAAAGAGGGGCGGGGAATCAGAGGCGGGGAAACAGAGGCGAGGAATCTGAGATGGGGA
The DNA here is from genome assembly GCF_036971445.1 of Narcine bancroftii. Classification (NCBI taxonomy): domain Eukaryota; kingdom Metazoa; phylum Chordata; class Chondrichthyes; order Torpediniformes; family Narcinidae; genus Narcine; species Narcine bancroftii. The sequence continues at coordinate 2,369,613 of NW_027211895.1, read as the reverse complement.
ATCAGAGGTGTGGAATCAGAGGTTGGGAATCAGAGGCAGGGAATCAGAGGCGGGGAAACAGAGGAGGGGAATCAGATATGGGGAATCAGAGGTGGCGAATCAAAGGCGGTGAAACAGAGATGGGGAATCAGGGCAGGGATTCAGAGGCAGGGAATAAAACACGGGGAATCAGAGCTGGGGAATCAGAGGCGGGGAATTAGAGTTGGGGAATCAGAGGAGGGGAGTCAGAGGCGGGGAAACAGGCGGGGAATCAGATATGGGGAATAAGAGGTGGGGAATCAGATGTTGGGAATCAGAGGCAGGGAATCAGAGGTGGGGAATCAGAGGCGGGGAATCAGAGGCAGGGAATCAGATGTGCGGAATCGGAGATGGGGAATCAGAGGCAGGGAATCAGAGGCGGGGAATCAGAGGCGGGGAATTAGAGGCCGGGAATCAGATATGGGGAAACAGAGGCGGGGAATCAGAGGCGGGGAAACAGAGGCGGGGAATCAGATATGGGAAATCAGAGGTGGGGAATCAGAGGTTGGGAATCAGAGGCAGGGAATCAGAGGCTTGGAATCAGATTCAGGGAATCAGATGCGGGGAATCAGAGGCGGGGAATCAGAGCTGGAGAATCAGAGGTGGGGAATCAGAGTTGGGGAATCAGAGGCGGGGACTTAGATATTGGGAAACAGCGGCGGGGAATCAGAGGCGGGGAAACAGAGGCGGGGAATCAGATATGGGGAATCAGAGGTGGGGAATCAGAGGCAGGGAATCAGATGTGCGCAATCAGAGATGGGGAATCAGAGGCAGGGAATCAGAATCAGAAGCAGGGAATCAGAGGCCGGGGATCAGAGGCCAGAATCAGATGCCGGGAATAAGAGGCCGGGAATCAGAGGTGGGGAATCAGAGTCCGGGAATCAGAGATGGGGATTCAGAGGCGGGGAATGAGATATGGGGAATCAGAGGCGGGGAATCAGAGGCGGGGAAACAGAGGCGGGGAATCAGATATGGGGAATCAGAGGTGGCGAATCAAAGGCGGTGAATCAGAGATGGGGAATCAGAGGCCGGGAATCAGAGGCAGAGAATCAAACACGGGGAATCAGAGGCGGGGAATAAGAGCTGGATAATCAAGGCGGGGAATCATAGCTGGCGAATCAGAGGCGGGGAATCAGAGGTGGGGAATCAGAGGCGGGGAATCAGATATTGTTAATCAGAGCTGGGGAATCAGAGGCGGGGAAACAGAGGCGGGGAATCAGATATTGTTAATCAGAGCTGGGGAATCAGAGGCGGGGAAACAGAGGCGGGGAATCAGATATGGGCAATCAGAGGTGGGGAATCAGAGGTTGTGAATCAGAGATGGAGAATCAGAGGCGGGGAATCAGAGGCCGGTAATCAGACGCGCGGAATCAGAGGCGGGGATTCAGAGCTGGGGAATAGGAGGCGGGGAATCAGAGTTGGGGAATCAGAGGCGGGGAATCAGATATGGGGAATCAGAGGCGGGGAATCAGAGGCGGGGAAAAAGAGGAGGGGAATCAGATATGGGGAATCAGAGGTGGGGAATCAGGGGCGGGGTATCAGTGGCAGGGAATCAGAGGCGGGAAATCAGAGGCCGGGAATCAGAGGCGGTGTATCAGAGGCGGGGAATCAGAGGCAGGGAATCGGATGTGCGGAATCAGAGATGGGGAATCAGAGGTGGGGAATCAGAGGCGGTGAATCAGACATGGGTAATCAGAGGCGGGGAATCAGAGGCAGGAAATCAGACACGGGGAATCAGAGGCGGGGAATCAGAGCTGGGGAATTAGATGCAGGGAATCAGAGTTGGGGATTCAGAGGCGGGGAATCAGATATGGGGAATCAGAGGTGGGGAATCAGAGCTCGGGAATCAGAGGTGGGGAATCAGAGTTGGGGAATCAGAGGCGGGGACTTAGATATGGGGAAACAGAGGCGGGGAATCAGAGGCGGGGAAACAGAGGCGGGGAATCAGATATGGGGAATCAGAGGTGGGGAATCAGAGGCAGGGAATCAGATGTGCGGTATCAGAGATGGGGAATCAGAGGCAGGGAATCAGAATCAGAAGCAGGGAATAAGACGCGGCGAATCTGAGGCGGGGAGTCAGAGCTGGGGAATCAGAGGCTGTGAATCAGAGGCGGGGAATCAGAAGCAGGGAATCGGATGTGCGGAATCAGAGATGGGGAATCAGAGGTGGGGAATCAGAGGCGGTGAATCAGACATGGGTAATCAGAGGCGGGGAATCAGAGGCAGGAAATCAGACACGGGGAATCTGAGGCGGGGAATCAGAGGCGGGGAATCAGAGGCAGGGAATGGGATGTGCGGAATCAGAGATGGGGAATCAGAGGTGGGGAATCAGAGGCGGTGAATCAGAGCTGGGGAATTAGATGCAGGGAATCAGAGTTGGGGATTCAGAGGCGGGGAATCAGATATGGGGAAACTGAGGTGGGGAATCAGAGGTGGGCAAATAGAGGCGGGGAATCAGATATGGGGAAACAGAGGCGGGGAATCAGAGGTGGGGAAACAGAGGCGGGGAATCAGATATGGGGAATCAGAGGTGGGGAATCAGAGGTTGGGAATCACAGGCAGGGAATCAGAGGCGGGGAATCAGATATGGGGAATCAGAGGTGGGGAATCAGAGGCAGGGAATCAGATGTGCGGAATCAGAGATGGGATCAGAGGCAGGGAATCTGAATCAGAAGCAGGGAATAAGACGCGGGGAATCAGAGGCGGAGAATCAGAGATGGGGAATCAGAGGTGGGGAATCAGAGGCGGTGATTCAGACATGGGTAATCAGAGGCGGGGAATCAGATGCAGGGAATCAGATGCGGGGAATCAGAGGCGGGGAATCAGAGCTGGGGAATCAGAGGTGGGGAATCAGAGTTGGGGAATCAGAGGCGGGGACTTAGATATGGGGAAACAGAGGCGGGGAATCAGAGGCGGGGAAACAGAGGCGGGGAATCAGATATGGGGAATCAGAGGTGGAGAATCAGAGGCAGGGAATCAGATGTGCGGAATCAGAGATGGGGAATCAGAGGCAGGGAATCAGAATCAGAAGCAGGGAATAAGACGCGGGGAATCAGAGGCGGGGAATCAGAGCTGGGGTATCAGAGGCAGTGAATCAGAGGCGTGGAATCAGAGGCAGGGAATCGGATGTGCGGAATCAGAGATGGGGAATCAGAGGTGGGGAATCAGAGGCGGTGAAATAGACATGGGTAATCAGAGGCGGGGAATCAGAGGCAGGAAATCAGACACGGGGAATCAGAGGCGGGGAATCAGAGCTGGGAACTTAGAGGCAGGGAATCAGTGTTGGGGAATCAGATGCATGGAATCAGATGCGGGGAATCAGAGGCGGGGAATCAGAGCTGGGGAATCAGAGGTGGGGAATCAAAGTTGGGGAATCAGAGTCGGGGACTTAGATATGGGGAAACAGAGGAGGGGAATCAGAGGCGGGGAAACAGAGGCGGGGAATCAGATATGGGGAATCAGAGGTGGGGAATCAGAGGTTGGGAATCAGAGGCAGGGAATCAGAGGCTGGGAATCATATGCATGGAATCAGATGCTGGGAATCAGAGGCGGGGAATCAGAGCTGGGGAATCAGAGGTGGGGAATCAAAGTTGGGGAATCAGAGTCGGGGACTTAGATATGGGGAAACAGAGGCGGGGAATCAGAGGCGGGGAACAGAAGGCGGGGAATCAGATATGGGGAATCAGAGATTGGGAATCAGAGGCAGGGAATTAGATGTACGGAATCAGAGATGGGGAATCAGAGGTGGGGAATCAGAATCAGAAGCAGGGAATCAGAGGCAGGGAATCAGAGTTGGGGATTCAGAGGCGGGGAATCAGATATGGGGAAACAGAGGCGGGGAATCAGAGGCGGGAAAACAGAGGCGGGGAATTAGATATGGGGAATCAGAGGTGGGGAATCAGAGGTGGTGAATCAGAGATGGGGAATCACAGGCGTGGAATCAGAGGCAGGGAATAGAACGCGGGGAATCAGAGGCAGGGAATCAGAGTTGGGGCATCAGAGGTTGGGAATTAGATATGGGGAAACAGAGGCGGGGAATCAGAGGCGGGGAAACAGAGGCGGGGAATCAGATATGGGGAATCAGAGGTGGGGAATCAGAGGTTGGGAATCAGAGGCAGGGAATCAGAGGCTTGGAATCAGATGCAGGGAATCAGATGCGGGATATCAGAAATGGGGAATCAGAGGTGGGGAATCAGAGGTTGGGAATCAGATGCAGGGAATCAGAGGCTTGGAATCAGATGCAGGGAATCAGATGCGGGGAATCAGAGGCGGGGAATCATAGCTGGAGAATCAGAGGTGGGGAATCAGAGTTGGGGAATCAGAGGCGGGTCTTAGATATTGGGAAACAGAGGCGGGGAATCAGAGGCGGGGAAACAGAGGCGGGAAATCAGATATGGGGAATCAGAGGTGGGGAATCAGAGGCAGGGAATCAGATGTGCGCAATCAGAGATGGGGAATCAGAGGCAGGGAATCAGAGGCAGGAAATCAGACACGGGGAATCAGAGGCGGGGAATCAGAGCTGGGAAATTAGAGGCAGGGAATCAGAGTTGGGGATTCAGAGGCGGGGAATCAGATATGGGGAAACAGGGGCAGGGAATCAGAGCTGGGGAATTAGATGCAGGGAATCAGAGTTGGGGATTCAGAGGCGGGGAATCAGATATGGGGAAACTGAGGTGGGGAATCAGAGGTGGGCAAATAGAGGCGGGGAATCAGATATGGGGAAACAGAGGCGGGGAATCAGAGGTGGGGAAACAGAGGCGGGGAATCAGATATGGGGAATCAGAGGTGGGGAATCAGAGGTTGGGAATCACAGGCAGGGAATCAGAGGCGGGGAATCAGATATGGGGAATCAGAGGTGGGGAATCAGAGGCAGGGAATCAGATGTGCGGAATCAGAGATGGGATCAGAGGCAGGGAATCTGAATCAGAAGCAGGGAATAAGACGCGGGGAATCAGAGGCGGAGATTCAGAGATGGGGAATCAGAGGTGGGGAATCAGAGGCGGTGATTCAGACATGGGTAATCAGAGGCGGGGAATCAGATGCAGGGAATCAGATGCGGGGAATCAGAGGCGGGGAATCAGAGCTGGGGAATCAGAGGTGGGGAATCAGAGTTGGGGAATCAGAGGCGGGGACTTAGATATGGGGAAACAGAGGCGGGGAATCAGAGGCGGGGAAACAGAGGCGGGGAATCAGATATGGGGAATCAGAGGTGGAGAATCAGAGGCAGGGAATCAGATGTGCGGAATCAGAGATGGGGAATCAGAGGCAGGGAATCAGAATCAGAAGCAGGGAATAAGACGCGGGGAATCAGAGGCGGGGAATCAGAGCTGGGGTATCAGAGGCAGTGAATCAGAGGCGGGGAATCAGAGGCAGGGAATCGGATGTGCGGAATCAGAGATGGGGAATCAGAGGTGGGGAATCAGAGGCGGTGAAATAGACATGGGTAATCAGAGGCGGGGAATCAGAGGCAGGAAATCAGACACGGGGAATCAGATGCATGGAATCAGATGCGGGGAATCTAGGCGGGGAATCAGAGCTGGGGAATCAGAGGTGGGGAATCAAAGTTGGGGAATCAGAGTCGGGGACTTAGATATGGGGAAACAGAGGAGGGGAATCAGAGGCGGGGAAACAGAGGCGGGGAATCAGATATGGGGAATCAGAGGTGGGGAATCAGAGGTTGGGAATCAGAGGCAGGGAATCAGAGGCTGGGAATCATATGCATGGAATCAGATGCGGGGAATCAGAGGCGGGGAATCAGAGCTGGGGAATCAGAGGTGGGGAATCAAAGTTGGGGAATCAGAGTCGGGGACTTAGATATGGGGAAACAGAGGCGGGGAATCAGAGGCGGGGAACAGAAGGCGGGGAATCAGATATGGGGAATCAGAGATTGGGAATCAGAGGCAGGGAATTAGATGTGCGGAATCAGAGATGGGGAATCAGAGGTGGGGAATCAGAATCAGAAGCAGGGAATCAGAGGCAGGGAATCAGAGTTGGGGATTCAGAGGCGGGGAATCAGATATGGGGAAACAGAGGCGGGGAATCAGAGGCGGGAAAACAGAGGCGGGGAATTAGATATGGGGAATCAGAGGTGGGGAATCAGAGGTGGTGAATCAGAGATGGGGAATCACAGGCGTGGAATCAGAGGCAGGGAATAGAACGCGGGGAATCAGAGGCAGGGAATCAGAGTTGGGGCATCAGAGGTTGGGAATTAGATATGGGGAAACAGAGGCGGGGAATCAGAGGCGGGGAAACAGAGGCGGGGAATCAGATATGGGGAATCAGAGGTGGGGAATCAGAGGTTGGGAATCAGAGGCAGGGAATCAGAGATGGGGAATCAGAGGCAGGGAATCAGAATCAGAAGCGGGGAATCAGATATGGGGAATCAGAGGACAGGAATCAGATGCTGGGAATAAGAGGCCGGGAATCAGAGGTGGGGAATCAGAGTCCGGGAATCAGAGATGGGGATTCAAAAGCGGGGAATGAGATATGGAGAATCAGAGGCGGGGAATTTGAGGCGTGGAAACAGTGGTGGGGAATCAGATATGGGGAATCAGAGGTGGCGAATCAAAGGCAGTGAATCAGAGATGGGGAATCAGAGGCGGGGAATCAGAGGCAGGGAATCAAACACAGGGAATCAGAGGCGGGGAATCAGAGCTGGGGAATCAGAGGCGGGGAATCTGAGTTGCGGAATAAGTGGCGGGGAATCAGATATGGGGAAACAGGGGCCGGGAATCAGAGGCGGGGAAACAGAGGCGGGGAATCCGATATGGGGAATCAGAGGTGTGGAATCAGAGGTTGGGAAACAGAGGCGGGGAATCAGATATGGGGAATCAGAGGTGGGGAATCAGAGGTGGTGAATCAGAGATGGGGAATCACAGGCGGGGAATCAGAGGCAGGGAATAGAACGCGGGGAATCAGAGGCAGGGAATTAGAGTTGGGGCATCAGAGGTTCGGAATTAGATATGGGGAAACAGAGGCGTGGAATCAGTGGCGGGGAAACAGAGGCGGGGAATCAGATATGGGGAATCAGAGGTGGGGAATCAGAGGCAGGGAATCAGATGTGCGGAATCAGAGATGGGGAATCAGAGGCAGGGAATCAGAATCAGAAGCGGGGAATCAGAGGCCGGGAATCAGAGGCCGGGAATCAGATGCTGGGAATAAGAGGCCGGGAATCAGAGGTGGGGAATCAGTGTCCGGGAATCAGAGATGGGGATTCAGAGGCGGAGAATGAGATATGGATAATCAGAGGCGGGGAATCAGAGGCGGGGAAACAGAGGTGGGGAATCAGATATGGTAAATCAGAGGTGGCGAATCAAAGGCGGTGAATCAGAGATGTGGAATCAGAGGCGGGCAATCAGAGGCAGGGAATCTAACACGGGGAATCAGAGGCGGGGAATCAGAGCTGGGGAATCAGAGGCGGGGAATCAGAGTTGGGGAATCAGAGGCGGGGAATCAGATATGGGGAAAGAGGGGCGGGGAATCAGAGGCGGGGAAACAGAGGCGAGGAATCTGAGATGGGGAATCAGAGGTGTGGAATCAGAGGTTGGGAATCAGAGGCAGGGAATCAGAGGCGGGGAAACAGAGGAGGGGAATCAGATATGGGGAATCAGAGGTGGCGAATCAAAGGCGGTGAAACAGAGATGGGGAATCAGGGCAGGGATTCAGAGGCAGGGAATAAAACACGGGGAATCAGAGCTGGGGAATCAGAGGCGGGGAATTAGAGTTGGGGAATCAGAGGAGGGGAGTCAGAGGCGGGGAAACAGGCGGGGAATCAGATATGGGGAATAAGAGGTGGGGAATCAGATGTTGGGAATCAGAGGCAGGGAATCAGAGGTGGGGAATCAGAGGCGGGGAATCAGAGGCAGGGAATCAGATGTGCGGAATCGGAGATGGGGAATCAGAGGCAGGGAATCAGAGGCGGGGAATCAGAGGCGGGGAATTAGAGGCCGGGAATCAGATATGGGGAAACAGAGGCGGGGAATCAGAGGCGGGGAAACAGAGGCGGGGAATCAGATATGGGAAATCAGAGGTGGGGAATCAGAGGTTGGGAATCAGAGGCAGGGAATCAGAGGCTTGGAATCAGATTCAGGGAATCAGATGCGGGGAATCAGAGGCGGGGAATCAGAGCTGGAGAATCAGAGGTGGGGAATCAGAGTTGGGGAATCAGAGGCGGGGACTTAGATATTGGGAAACAGCGGCGGGGAATCAGAGGCGGGGAAACAGAGGCGGGGAATCAGATATGGGGAATCAGAGGTGGGGAATCAGAGGCAGGGAATCAGATGTGCGCAATCAGAGATGGGGAATCAGAGGCAGGGAATCAGAATCAGAAGCAGGGAATCAGAGGCCGGGGATCAGAGGCCAGAATCAGATGCCGGGAATAAGAGGCCGGGAATCAGAGGTGGGGAATCAGAGTCCGGGAATCAGAGATGGGGATTCAGAGGCGGGGAATGAGATATGGGGAATCAGAGGCGGGGAATCAGAGGCGGGGAAACAGAGGCGGGGAATCAGATATGGGGAATCAGAGGTGGCGAATCAAAGGCGGTGAATCAGAGATGGGGAATCAGAGGCCGGGAATCAGAGGCAGAGAATCAAACACGGGGAATCAGAGGCGGGGAATAAGAGCTGGATAATCAAGGCGGGGAATCATAGCTGGCGAATCAGAGGCGGGGAATCAGAGGTGGGGAATCAGAGGCGGGGAATCAGATATTGTTAATCAGAGCTGGGGAATCAGAGGCGGGGAAACAGAGGCGGGGAATCAGATATTGTTAATCAGAGCTGGGGAATCAGAGGCGGGGAAACAGAGGCGGGGAATCAGATATGGGCAATCAGAGGTGGGGAATCAGAGGTTGTGAATCAGAGATGGAGAATCAGAGGCGGGGAATCAGAGGCCGGTAATCAGACGCGCGGAATCAGAGGCGGGGATTCAGAGCTGGGGAATAGGAGGCGGGGAATCAGAGTTGGGGAATCAGAGGCGGGGAATCAGATATGGGGAATCAGAGGCGGGGAATCAGAGGCGGGGAAAAAGAGGAGGGGAATCAGATATGGGGAATCAGAGGTGGGGAATCAGGGGCGGGGTATCAGTGGCAGGGAATCAGAGGCGGGAAATCAGAGGCCGGGAATCAGAGGCGGTGTATCAGAGGCGGGGAATCAGAGGCAGGGAATCGGATGTGCGGAATCAGAGATGGGGAATCAGAGGTGGGGAATCAGAGGCGGTGAATCAGACATGGGTAATCAGAGGCGGGGAATCAGAGGCAGGAAATCAGACACGGGGAATCAGAGGCGGGGAATCAGAGCTGGGGAATTAGATGCAGGGAATCAGAGTTGGGGATTCAGAGGCGGGGAATCAGATATGGGGAATCAGAGGTGGGGAATCAGAGCTCGGGAATCAGAGGTGGGGAATCAGAGTTGGGGAATCAGAGGCGGGGACTTAGATATGGGGAAACAGAGGCGGGGAATCAGAGGCGGGGAAACAGAGGCGGGGAATCAGATATGGGGAATCAGAGGTGGGGAATCAGAGGCAGGGAATCAGATGTGCGGTATCAGAGATGGGGAATCAGAGGCAGGGAATCAGAATCAGAAGCAGGGAATAAGACGCGGCGAATCTGAGGCGGGGAGTCAGAGCTGGGGAATCAGAGGCTGTGAATCAGAGGCGGGGAATCAGAAGCAGGGAATCGGATGTGCGGAATCAGAGATGGGGAATCAGAGGTGGGGAATCAGAGGCGGTGAATCAGACATGGGTAATCAGAGGCGGGGAATCAGAGGCAGGAAATCAGACACGGGGAATCTGAGGCGGGGAATCAGAGGCGGGGAATCAGAGGCAGGGAATGGGATGTGCGGAATCAGAGATGGGGAATCAGAGGTGGGGAATCAGAGGCGGTGAATCAGAGCTGGGGAATTAGATGCAGGGAATCAGAGTTGGGGATTCAGAGGCGGGGAATCAGATATGGGGAAACTGAGGTGGGGAATCAGAGGTGGGCAAATAGAGGCGGGGAATCAGATATGGGGAAACAGAGGCGGGGAATCAGAGGTGGGGAAACAGAGGCGGGGAATCAGATATGGGGAATCAGAGGTGGGGAATCAGAGGTTGGGAATCACAGGCAGGGAATCAGAGGCGGGGAATCAGATATGGGGAATCAGAGGTGGGGAATCAGAGGCAGGGAATCAGATGTGCGGAATCAGAGATGGGATCAGAGGCAGGGAATCTGAATCAGAAGCAGGGAATAAGACGCGGGGAATCAGAGGCGGAGAATCAGAGATGGGGAATCAGAGGTGGGGAATCAGAGGCGGTGATTCAGACATGGGTAATCAGAGGCGGGGAATCAGATGCAGGGAATCAGATGCGGGGAATCAGAGGCGGGGAATCAGAGCTGGGGAATCAGAGGTGGGGAATCAGAGTTGGGGAATCAGAGGCGGGGACTTAGATATGGGGAAACAGAGGCGGGGAATCAGAGGCGGGGAAACAGAGGCGGGGAATCAGATATGGGGAATCAGAGGTGGAGAATCAGAGGCAGGGAATCAGATGTGCGGAATCAGAGATGGGGAATCAGAGGCAGGGAATCAGAATCAGAAGCAGGGAATAAGACGCGGGGAATCAGAGGCGGGGAATCAGAGCTGGGGTATCAGAGGCAGTGAATCAGAGGCGTGGAATCAGAGGCAGGGAATCGGATGTGCGGAATCAGAGATGGGGAATCAGAGGTGGGGAATCAGAGGCGGTGAAATAGACATGGGTAATCAGAGGCGGGGAATCAGAGGCAGGAAATCAGACACGGGGAATCAGAGGCGGGGAATCAGAGCTGGGAACTTAGAGGCAGGGAATCAGTGTTGGGGAATCAGATGCATGGAATCAGATGCGGGGAATCAGAGGCGGGGAATCAGAGCTGGGGAATCAGAGGTGGGGAATCAAAGTTGGGGAATCAGAGTCGGGGACTTAGATATGGGGAAACAGAGGAGGGGAATCAGAGGCGGGGAAACAGAGGCGGGGAATCAGATATGGGGAATCAGAGGTGGGGAATCAGAGGTTGGGAATCAGAGGCAGGGAATCAGAGGCTGGGAATCATATGCATGGAATCAGATGCGGGGAATCAGAGGCGGGGAATCAGAGCTGGGGAATCAGAGGTGGGGAATCAAAGTTGGGGAATCAGAGTCGGGGACTTAGATATGGGGAAACAGAGGCGGGGAATCAGAGGCGGGGAACAGAAGGCGGGGAATCAGATATGGGGAATCAGAGATTGGGAATCAGAGGCAGGGAATTAGATGTACGGAATCAGAGATGGGGAATCAGAGGTGGGGAATCAGAATCAGAAGCAGGGAATCAGAGGCAGGGAATCAGAGTTGGGGATTCAGAGGCGGGGAATCAGATATGGGGAAACAGAGGCGGGGAATCAGAGGCGGGAAAACAGAGGCGGGGAATTAGATATGGGGAATCAGAGGTGGGGAATCAGAGGTGGTGAATCAGAGATGGGGAATCACAGGCGTGGAATCAGAGGCAGGGAATAGAACGCGGGGAATCAGAGGCAGGGAATCAGAGTTGGGGCATCAGAGGTTGGGAATTAGATATGGGGAAACAGAGGCGGGGAATCAGAGGCGGGGAAACAGAGGCGGGGAATCAGATATGGGGAATCAGAGGTGGGGAATCAGAGGTTGGGAATCAGAGGCAGGGAATCAGAGGCTTGGAATCAGATGCAGGGAATCAGATGCGGGATATCAGAAATGGGGAATCAGAGGTGGGGAATCAGAGGTTGGGAATCAGATGCAGGGAATCAGAGGCTTGGAATCAGATGCAGGGAATCAGATGCGGGGAATCAGAGGCGGGGAATCATAGCTGGAGAATCAGAGGTGGGGAATCAGAGTTGGGGAATCAGAGGCGGGTCTTAGATATTGGGAAACAGAGGCGGGGAATCAGAGGCGGGGAAACAGAGGCGGGAAATCAGATATGGGGAATCAGAGGTGGGGAATCAGAGGCAGGGAATCAGATGTGCGCAATCAGAGATGGGGAATCAGAGGCAGGGAATCAGAGGCAGGAAATCAGACACGGGGAATCAGAGGCGGGGAATCAGAGCTGGGAAATTAGAGGCAGGGAATCAGAGTTGGGGATTCAGAGGCGGGGAATCAGATATGGGGAAACAGGGGCAGGGAATCAGAGCTGGGGAATTAGATGCAGGGAATCAGAGTTGGGGATTCAGAGGCGGGGAATCAGATATGGGGAAACTGAGGTGGGGAATCAGAGGTGGGCAAATAGAGGCGGGGAATCAGATATGGGGAAACAGAGGCGGGGAATCAGAGGTGGGGAAACAGAGGCGGGGAATCAGATATGGGGAATCAGAGGTGGGGAATCAGAGGTTGGGAATCACAGGCAGGGAATCAGAAGCGGGGAATCAGATATGGGGAATCAGAGGTGGGGAATCAGAGGCAGGGAATCAGATGTGCGGAATCAGAGATGGGATCAGAGGCAGGGAATCTGAATCAGAAGCAGGGAATAAGACGCGGGGAATCAGAGGCGGAGATTCAGAGATGGGGAATCAGAGGTGGGGAATCAGAGGCGGTGATTCAGACATGGGTAATCAGAGGCGGGGAATCAGATGCAGGGAATCAGATGCGGGGAATCAGAGGCGGGGAATCAGAGCTGGGGAATCAGAGGTGGGGAATCAGAGTTGGGGAATCAGAGGCGGGGACTTAGATATGGGGAAACAGAGGCGGGGAATCAGAGGCGGGGAAACAGAGGCGGGGAATCAGATATGGGGAATCAGAGGTGGAGAATCAGAGGCAGGGAATCAGATGTGCGGAATCAGAGATGGGGAATCAGAGGCAGGGAATCAGAATCAGAAGCAGGGAATAAGACGCGGGGAATCAGAGGCGGGGAATCAGAGCTGGGGTATCAGAGGCAGTGAATCAGAGGCGGGGAATCAGAGGCAGGGAATCGGATGTGCGGAATCAGAGATGGGGAATCAGAGGTGGGGAATCAGAGGCGGTGAAATAGACATGGGTAATCAGAGGCGGGGAATCAGAGGCAGGAAATCAGACACGGGGAATCAGAGGTGGGGAATCAGAGCTGGGAACTTAGAGGCAGGGAATCAGAGTTGGGGAATCAGATGCATGGAATCAGATGCGGGGAATCTAGGCGGGGAATCAGAGCTGGGGAATCAGAGGTGGGGAATCAAAGTTGGGGAATCAGAGTCGGGGACTTAGATATGGGGAAACAGAGGAGGGGAATCAGAGGCGGGGAAACAGAGGCGGGGAATCAGATATGGGGAATCAGAGGTGGGGAATCAGAGGTTGGGAATCAGAGGCAGGGAATCAGAGGCTGGGAATCATATGCATGGAATCAGATGCGGGGAATCAGAGGCGGGGAATCAGAGCTGGGGAATCAGAGGTGGGGAATCAAAGTTGGGGAATCAGAGTCGGGGACTTAGATATGGGGAAACAGAGGCGGGGAATCAGAGGCGGGGAACAGAAGGCGGGGAATCAGATATGGGGAATCAGAGATTGGGAATCAGAGGCAGGGAATTAGATGTGCGGAATCAGAGATGGGGAATCAGAGGTGGGGAATCAGAATCAGAAGCAGGGAATCAGAGGCAGGGAATCAGAGTTGGGGATTCAGAGGCGGGGAATCAGATATGGGGAAACAGAGGCGGGGAATCAGAGGCGGGAAAACAGAGGCGGGGAATTAGATATGGGGAATCAGAGGTGGGGAATCAGAGGTGGTGAATCAGAGATGGGGAATCACAGGCGTGGAATCAGAGGCAGGGAATAGAACGCGGGGAATCAGAGGCAGGGAATCAGAGTTGGGGCATCAGAGGTTGGGAATTAGATATGGGGAAACAGAGGCGGGGAATCAGAGGCGGGGAAACAGAGGCGGGGAATCAGATATGGGGAATCAGAGGTGGGGAATCAGAGGTTGGGAATCAGAGGCAGGGAATCAGAGGCTTGGAATCAGATGCAGGGAATCAGATGCGGGATATCAGAAATGGGGAATCAGAGGTGGGGAATCAGAGGTTGGGAATCAGATGCAGGGAATCAGAAGCTTGGAATCAGATGCAGGGAATCAGATGCGGGGAATCAGAGGCGGGGAATCATAGCTGGAGAATCAGAGGTGGGGAATCAGAGTTGGGGAATCAGAGGCGGGTCTTAGATATTGGGAAACAGAGGCGGGGAATCAGAGGCGGGGAAACAGAGGCGGGAAATCAGATATGGGGAATCAGAGGTGGGGAATCAGAGGCAGGGAATCAGATGTGCGCAATCAGAGATGGGGAATCAGAGGCAGGGAATCAGAATCAGAAGCAGGGAATCAGAGGCCGGGAATCAGAGGCCGGAATCAGATGACGGGAATAAGAGGCCGGGAATCAGAGTTGGGGAATCAGAGTCCGGGAATCAGAGATGGGGATTCAGAGTCGGGGAATGAGATATGGGGAATCAGAGGCGGGGAATCAGAGGCGGGGAAAAAGAGGCGGGGAATCAGATATGGGGAATCAGAGGTGGCGAATCAAAGGCGGTGAATCAGAGCTGGGGAATCAGAGGCGGGGAATCAGAGTTGGGGAAGCAGAGGAGGGGAATCAGAGCTGGGGAATCAGAGTCGGGGAATCAGAGGCAGGGAATCAGATGTGCGGAATCAGAGACGGGGAATCAGAGGTGGGGAATCAGAGGCGGTGAGTCAGAGATGGGGAATCAGAGGCGGTGAATCAGAGGCAGGAAATCAGACACGGGGTTTCAGAGGCTGGGAATCAGACGGGGGGAATCAAAGGTAGGGAATCAGAGCTGGGGAATCAGAGGCAGGGAATCAGAGTTGGGGATTCAGAGGCGGGGAATCAGATATGGGGAAACAGAGGCGGGGATTCAGAGGCGGGAAAACAGAGGCGAGGAATTAGATATGGGGAATCAGAGGTGGGGAATCAGAGGTGGTGAATCAGAGATGGGGAATCAGAGCTGGGGAATCAGAGGTGGGGAATCAGAGTTGGGGAATCAGAGGCGGGGACTTTGATATGGGGAAACAGAGGCGGGGAATCAGAGGCGGGGAAACAGAGGCGGGGAATCAGATATGGGGAATCAGAGGTGGAGAATCAGAGGCAGGGAATCAGATGTGCGGAATCAGAGATGGGGAATCAGAGGCAGGGAATCAGAATCAGAAGCAGGGAATAAGACGCGGGGAATCAGAGGCGGGGAATCAGAGCTGGGGAATCAGAGGCAGTGAATCAGAGGCGGGGAATCAGAGGCAGGGAATCGGATGTGCGGAATCAGAGATGGGGAATCAGAGGTGGGGAATCAGAGGCGGTGAAATAGACATGGGTAATCAGAGGCGGGGAATCAGAGGCAGGAAATCAGACATGGGGAATCACAGGCGGGGAATCAGAGCTGGGAACTTAGAGGCAGGGAATCAGAGTTGGGGAATCAGATGCATGGAATCAGATGCGGGGAATCAGAGGCGGGGAATCAGAGCTGGGGAATCAGAGGTGGGGAATCAAAGTTGGGGAATCAGAGTCGGGGACTTAGATATGGGGAAACAGAGGAGGGGAATCAGAGGCGGGGAAACAGAGGCGGGGAATCAGATATGGGGAATCAGAGGTGGGGAATCAGAGGTTGGGAATCAGAGGCAGGGAATCAGAGGCTGGGAATCATATGCATGGAATCAGATGCGGGGAATCAGATATGGGGAATCAGAGCTGGGGAATCAGAGGTGGGGAATCAAAGTTGGGGAATCAGAGTCGGGGACTTAGATATGGGGAAACAGAGGCGGGAAATCAGAGGCGGGGAACAGAAGGCGGGGAATCAGATATGGGGAATCAGAGATGGGGAATCAGAGGCAGGGAATTAGATGTGCGGAATCAGAGATGGGGAATCAGAGGTGGGGAATCAGAATCAGAAGCAGGGAATCAGAGGCAGGGAATCAGAGTTGGGGATTCAGAGGCGGGGAATCAGATATGGGGAAACAGAGGCGGGGAATCAGAGGCGGGAAAACAGAGGCGGGGAATTAGATATGGGGAATCAGAGG
This sequence comes from Narcine bancroftii, assembly GCF_036971445.1. NCBI lineage: Eukaryota > Metazoa > Chordata > Chondrichthyes > Torpediniformes > Narcinidae > Narcine > Narcine bancroftii. The sequence goes on along the minus strand of NW_027211895.1, from coordinate 2,353,613 downwards.
TGGGGAATCAGAGGTGGTGAATCAGAGATGGGGAATCACAGGCGTGGAATCAGAGGCAGGGAATAGAACGCGGGGAAACAGAGGCAGGGAATCAGAGTTGGGGCATCAGAGGTTGGGAATTAGATATGGGGAAACAGAGGCGGGGAATCAGAGGCGGGGAAACAGAGGCGGGGAATCAGATATGGGGAATCAGAGGTGGGGAATCAGAGGTTGGGAATCAGAGGCAGGGAATCAGAGGCTTGGAATCAGATGCAGGGAATCAGATGCGGGATATCAGAAATGGGGAATCAGAGGTGGGGAATCAGAGGTTGGGAATCAGATGCAGGGAATCAGAGGCTTGAAATCAGATGCAGGGAATCAGATGCGGGGAATCAGAGGCGGGGAATCATAGCTGGAGAATCAGAGGTGGGGAATCAGAGTTGGGGAATCAGAGGCAGGTCTTAGATATTGGGAAACAGAGGCGGGGAATCAGAGGCGGGGAAACAGAGGCGGGAAATCAGATATGGGGAATCAGAGGTGGGGAATCAGAGGCAGGGAATCAGATGTGCACAATCAGAGATGGGGAATCAGAGGCAGGGAATCAGAATCAGAAGCAGGGAATCAGAGGCCGGGAATCTGAGGCCGGAATCAGATGACGGGAATAAGAGGCCGGGAATCAGAGGTGGGGAATCAGAGTCCGGGAATCAGAGATGGGGATTCAGAGTCGGGGAATGAGATATGGGGAATAAGAGGCGGGGAATCAGAGGCGGGGAAACAGAGGCGGGAAATCAGATATGGGGAATCAGAGGTGGCGAATCAAAGGCGGTGAATCAGAGCTGGGGAATCAGAGGCGGGGAATCAGAGTTGGGGAATCAGAGGCGGGGAATCAGAGCTGGGGAATCAGAGTCGGGGAATCAGAGGCAGGGAATCAGATGTGAGGAATCAGAGATGGGGAATCAGAGGTGGGGAATCAGAGGCGGTGAGTCAGAGATGGGGAATCAGAGGTGGTGAATCAGAGGCAGGAAATCAGACACGGGGATTCAGAGGCTGGGAATCAGACGGGGGGAATCAAAAGTGGGGAATCAGAGCTGGGGAATCAGAGGCAGGGAATCAGAGTTGGGGATTCAGAGGCGGGGAATCAGATATGGGGAAACAGAGGCGGGGAATCAGAGGCGGGAAAACAGAGGTGAGGAATTAGATATGGGGAATCAGAGGTGGGGAATCAGAGGTGGGGAATCAGAGGTGGTGAATCAGAGATGGGGAATCACAGGCGGGGAATCAGAGGCAGGGAATAGAACGCGGGGAATCAGAGGCAGGGAATCAGAGTTGGGGCATCAGAGGTTGGGAATTAGATATGGGGAAACAGAGGCGGGGAATCAGAGGTGGGGAAAGAGAGGCGGGGAATCAGATATGGGGAATCAGAGGTGGGGAATCAGAGGCAGGGAATCAGATGTGCGGAATCAGAGATGGGGAATCAGAGGCAGGGAATCAGAATCAGAAGCGGGGAGTCAGATATGGGGAATCAGGGGCCAGGAATCAGATGCTGGGAATAAGAGGCCGGGAATCAGAGGTGGGGAATCAGAGTCCGGGAATCAGAGATGGGGATTCAAAGGCGGGGAATGAGATATGGAGAATCAGAGGCGGGGAATTTGAGGCGTGGAAACAGTGGTGGGGAATCAGATATGGGGAATCAGAGGTGGCGAATCAAAGGCAGTGAATCAGAGATGGGGAATCAGAGGCGGGGAATCAGAGGCAGGGAATCAAACACAGGGAATCAGAGGCGGGGAATCAGAGCTGGGGAATCAGAGGCGGGGAATCTGAGTTGGGGAATAAGAGGCGGGGTATCAGATATGGGGAAACAGGGGCCGGGAATCAGAGGCGGGGAAACAGAGGCGGGGAATCAGATATGGGGAATCAGAGGTGTGGAATCAGAGGTTGGGAAACAGAGGCGGGGAATCAGATATGGGGAATCAGAGGTGGGGAATCAGAGGTGGTGAATCAGAGATGGGGAATCACAGGCGGGGAATCTGAGGCAGGGAATAGAACGCGGGGAATCAGAGGCAGGGAATTAGAGTTGGGGCATCAGAGGTTCGGAATTAGATATGGGGAAACAGAGGCGGGGAATCAGAGGTGGGGAAACAGAGGCGGGGAATCAGATATGGGGAATCAGAGGTGGGGAATCAGAGGCAGGGAATCAGATGTGCGGAATCAGAGATGGGGAATCAGAGGCAGGGAATCAGAATCAGAAGCGGGGAATCAGAGGCCGGGAATCAGAGGCCGGGAATCAGATGCTGGGAATAAGAGGCCGGGAATCAGAGGTGGGGAATCAGTGTCCGGGAATCAGAGATGGGGATTCAGAGGCGGAGAATGAGATATGGAGAATCAGAGGCGGGGAATCAGAGGCGGGGAAACAGAGGTGGGGAATCAGATATGGGGAATCAGAGGTGGCGAATCAAAGGCGGTGAATCAGAGATGGGGAATCAGAGGCGGGCAATCAGAGGCAGGGAATCAAACACGGGGAATCAGAGGCGGGGAATCAGAGCTGGGGAATCAGAGGCGGGGAATAAGAGTTGGGGAATCAGAGGCGGGGAATCAGATATGGGGAAAGAGGGGCGGGGAATCAGAGGCGGGGAAACAGAGGCGAGGAATCAGAGATGGGGAATCAGAGGTGTGGAATCAGAGGTTGGGAATCAGAGGCAGGGAATCAGAGGCGGGGAAACAGAGGAGGGGAATCAGATATGGGGAATCAGAGGTGGCGAATCAAAGGCGGTGAAACAGAGATGGGGAATCAGGGCAGGGAATCAGAGGCAGGGAATCAAACACTGGGAATCAGAGCTGGGGAATCAGAGGCGGGGAATCAGAGGCAGGGAATCAGATGTGCGGAATCGGAGATGGGGAATCAGAGGCAGGGAATCAGAGGCGGGGAATCAGAGGCGGGGAATCAGAGGCCGGGAATCAGATATGGGGAAACAGAGGCGGGGAATCAGAGGCGGGGAAACAGAGGCGGGGAATCAGATATGGGAAATCAGAGGTGGGGAATCAGACGTTGGGAATCAGAGGCAGGGAATCAGAGGCTTGGAATCAGATGCAGGGAATCAGATGCGGGGAATCAGAGGCGGGGAATCAGAGCTTGAGAATCAGAAGTGGGGAATCAGAGTTGGGGAATCAGAGGCGGGGACTTAGATATTGGGAAACAGAGGCGGGGAATCAGAGGCGGGGAAACAGAGGCGGGGAATCAGATATGGGGAATCAGAGGTGGGGAATCAGAGGCAGGGAATCAGATGTGCGCAATCAGAGATGGGGAATCAGAGGCAGGAAATCAGAATCAGAAGCAGGGAATCAGAGGCCGGGGATCAGAGGTGGGGAATCAGAGTCCGGGAATCAGAGATGGGGATTCAGAGGCGGGGAATGAGATATGGGGAATCAGAGGCGGGGAATCAGAGGCGGGGAAACAGAGGCGGGGAATCAGATATGGGGAATCAGAGGTGGCGAATCAAAGGCGGTGAATCAGAGATGGGGAATCAGAGGCCGGGAATCAGAGGCAGAGAATCAAACAAGGGGAATCAGAGGCGGGGAATAAGAGCTGGGGAATCAGAGGCGGGGAATCATAGCTGGCGAATCAGAGGCGGGGAATCAGAGGTGGGGAATCAGAGGCGGGGAATCAGATATTGTTAATCAGAGCTGGGGAATCAGAGGCGGGGAAACAGAGGCGGGGAATCAGATATTGTTAATCAGAGCTGTGGAATCAGAGGCGGGGAAACAGAGGCGGGGAATCAGATATGGGCAATCAGAGGTGGGGAATCAGAGGTTGTGAATCAGAGATGGAGAATCAGAGGCGGGGAATCAGAGGCCGGTAATCAGACGCGCGGAATCAGAGGCGGGGATTCAGAGCTGGGGAATCAGAGGCGGGGAATCAGAGTTGGGGAATCAGAGGCGGGGAATCAGATATGGGGAATCAGAGGCGGGGAATCAGAGGCGGGGAAACAGAGGAGGGGAATCAGATATGGGGAATCAGAGGTGGGGAATCAGGGGCGGGGTATCAGTGGCAGGGAATCAGAGGCGGGAAATCAGAGGCCGGGAATCAGAGGCGGTGAATCAGAGGCGGGGAATCAGAGGCAGGGAATCGGATGTGCTGAATCAGAGATGGGGAATCAGAGGTGGGGAATCAGAGGCGGTGAATCAGACATGGGTAATCAGAGGCGGGGAATCAGAGGCAGGAAATCAGACATGGGGAATCAGAGGCGGGGAATCAGAACTGGGGAATTAGATGCAGGGAATCAGAGTTGGGGATTCAGAGGCGGGGAATCAGATATGGGGAATCAGAGGTGGGGAATCAGAGCTGGGGAATCAGAGGTGGGGAATCAGAGTTGGGGAATCAGAGGCGGGGACTTAGATATGGGGAAACAGAGGCGGGGAATCAGAGGCGGGGAAACAGAGGCGGGGAATCAGATATGGGGAATCAGAGGTGGGGAATCAGAGGCAGGGAATCAGATGTGCGGTATCAGAGATGGGGAATCAGAGGCAGGGAATCAGAATCAGAAGTAGGGAATAAGACGCGGGGAATCTGAGGCGGGGAATCAGAGCTGGGGAATCAGATCCTGTGAATCAGAGGCGGGGAATCAGAAGCAGGGAATCGGATGTGCGGAATCAGAGATGGGGAATCAGAGGTGGGGAATCAGAGGCGGTGAATCAGACATGGGTAATCAGAGGCGGGGAATCAGAGGCAGGAAATCAGACACGGGGAATCTGAGGCGGGGAATCAGAGGCGGGGAATCAGAGGCAGGGAATGGGATGTGCGGAATCAGAGATGGGGAATCAGAGGTGGGGAATCAGAGGCGGTGAATCAGACATGGGTAATCAGAGGCGGGGAATCAGAGGCAGGAAATCAGACACGGGGAATCAGAGGCGGGGAATCAGAGCTGGGGAATTAGATGCAGGGAATCAGAGTTGGGGATTCAGAGGCGGGGAATCAGATATGGGGAAACTGAGGTGGGGAATCAGAGGTGGGCAAATAGAGGCGGGGAATCAGATATGGGGAAACAGAGGCGGGGAATCAGAGGTGGGGAAACAGAGGCGGGGAATCAGATATGGGGACTCAGAGGTGGGGAATCAGAGGTTGGGAATCACAGGCAGGGAATCAGAGGCGGGGAATCAGATATGGGGAATCAGAGGTGGGGAATCAGAGGCAGGGAATCAGATGTGCGGAATCAGAGATGGGATCAGAGGCAGGGAATCTGAATCAGAAGCAGGGAATAAGACGCGGGGAATCAGAGGCGTAGAATCAGAGATGGGGAATCAGAGGTGGGGAATCAGAGGCGGTGATTCAGACATGGGTAATCAGAGGCGGGGAATCAGATGCAGGGAATCAGATGCGGGGAATCAGAGGCGGGGAATCAGAGCTGGGGAATCAGAGGTGGGGAATCAGAGTTGGGGAATCAGAGGCGGGGACTTAGATATGGGGAAACAGAGGCGGGGAATCAGAGGCGGGGAAACAGAGGCGGGGAATCAGATATGGGGAATAAGAGGTGGGGAATCAGAGGCAGGGAATCAGATGTGCGGAATCAGAGATGGGGAATCAGAGGCAGGGAATCAGAGGCGGGGAATCAGAGCTGGGGAATCAGAGGCAGTGAATCAGAGGCGGGGAATCAGAGGCAGGGAATCGGATGTGCGGAATCAGAGATGGGGAATCAGAGGTGGGGAATCAGAGGCGGTGAAATAGACATGGGTAATCAGAGGCGGGGAATCAGAGGCAGGAAATCAGACACGGGGAATCAGAGGCGGGGAATCAGAGCTGGGAACTTAGAGGCAGGGAATCAGAGTTGGGGATTCAGAGGCGGGGAATCAGATATGGGGAAACAGAGGCGGGGAATCAGAGGCGGGCAAATAGAGGCGGGGATCAGATATGGGGAAACAGAGGAGGGGAATCAGAGGCGGGGAAACAGAGGCGGGGAATCAGATATGGGGAATCAGAGGTGGGAAATCAGAGGTTGGGAATCAGAGGCAGGGAATCAGAGGCTGGGAATCAGATGCATGGAATCAGATGCGGGGAATCAGAGGCGGGGAATCAGAGCTGGGGAATTAGAGGTGGGGAATCAAAGTTGGGGAATCAGAGTCGGGGACTTAGATATGGGGAAACAGAGGCGGGGAATCAGAGGTGGGGAACAGATGGCGGGGAATCAGATATGGGGAATCAGAGATGGGGAATCAGAGGCAGGGAATTAGATGTGCGGAATCAGAGATGGGGAATCAGAGGTGGGGAATCAGAATCAGAAGCAGGGAATCAGAGGCAGGGAATCAGAGTTGGGGATTCAGAGGCGGGGAATCAGATATGGGGAAACAGAGGCGGGGAATCAGAGGCGGGAAAACAGAGGAGGGGAATTAGATATGGGGAATCAGAGGTGGGGAATCAGAGGTGGTGAATCAGAGATGGGGAATCACAGGCGGGGAATCAGAGGCAGGGAATAGAACGCGGGGAATCAGAGGCAGGGAATCAGAGTTGGGGCATCAGAGGTTGGGAATTAGGTATGGGGAAACAGAGGCGGGGAATCAGAGGCGGGGAAACAGAGGCGGGGAATCAGATATGGGGAATCAGAGGTGGGGAATCAGAGGTTGGGAATCAGAGGCAGGGAATCAGAGGCTTGGAATCAGATGCAGGGAATCAGATGCGGGGAATCAGATATGGGGAATCAGAGGCGGGGAATCAGAGGTGGGGAAACAGGGGCGGGGAATCAGATATGGGGAATCAGAGGTGGGGAATCAGGGGCGGGGTATCAGTGGCAGGGAATCAGAGGCGGGAAATCAGAGGCCGGGAATCAGAGGCGGTGAATCAGGGGCGGGGAATCAGAGGCAGGGAATCGGATGTGCGGAATCAGAGATGGGGAATCAGAGGTGGGGAATCAGAATCAGAAGCAGGGAATCAGAGGCCGGGAATTAGAGGCCGGAATCAGATGCCGGGAATAAGAGGCCGGGAATCAGATGCTGGGAATAAGAGGCCGGGAATCAGAGGTGGGGAATCAGTGTCCGGGAATCAGAGATGGGGATTCAGAGGCGGAGAATGAGATATGGAGAATCAGAGGCGGGGAATCAGAGGCGGGGAAACAGAGGTGGGGAATCAGATATGGGGAATCAGAGGTGGCGAATCAAAGGCGGTGAATCAGAGATGGGGAATCAGAGGCGGGCAATCAGAGGCAGGGAATCAAACACGGGGAATCAGAGGCGGGGAATCAGAGCTGGGGAATCAGAGGCGGGGAATAAGAGTTGGGGAATCAGAGGCGGGGAATCAGATATGGGGAAAGAGGGGCGGGGAATCAGAGGCGGGGAAACAGAGGCGAGGAATCAGAGATGGGGAATCAGAGGTGTGGAATCAGAGGTTGGGAATCAGAGGCAGGGAATCAGAGGCGGGGAAACAGAGGAGGGGAATCAGATATGGGGAATCAGAGGTGGCGAATCAAAGGCGGTGAAACAGAGATGGGGAATCAGGGCAGGGAATCAGAGGCAGGGAATCAAACACTGGGAATCAGAGCTGGGGAATCAGAGGCGGGGAATCAGAGGCAGGGAATCAGATGTGCGGAATCGGAGATGGGGAATCAGAGGCAGGGAATCAGAGGCGGGGAATCAGAGGCGGGGAATCAGAGGCCGGGAATCAGATATGGGGAAACAGAGGCGGGGAATCAGAGGCGGGGAAACAGAGGCGGGGAATCAGATATGGGAAATCAGAGGTGGGGAATCAGACGTTGGGAATCAGAGGCAGGGAATCAGAGGCTTGGAATCAGATGCAGGGAATCAGATGCGGGGAATCAGAGGCGGGGAATCAGAGCTTGAGAATCAGAAGTGGGGAATCAGAGTTGGGGAATCAGAGGCGGGGACTTAGATATTGGGAAACAGAGGCGGGGAATCAGAGGCGGGGAAACAGAGGCGGGGAATCAGATATGGGGAATCAGAGGTGGGGAATCAGAGGCAGGGAATCAGATGTGCGCAATCAGAGATGGGGAATCAGAGGCAGGAAATCAGAATCAGAAGCAGGGAATCAGAGGCCGGGGATCAGAGGTGGGGAATCAGAGTCCGGGAATCAGAGATGGGGATTCAGAGGCGGGGAATGAGATATGGGGAATCAGAGGCGGGGAATCAGAGGCGGGGAAACAGAGGCGGGGAATCAGATATGGGGAATCAGAGGTGGCGAATCAAAGGCGGTGAATCAGAGATGGGGAATCAGAGGCCGGGAATCAGAGGCAGAGAATCAAACAAGGGGAATCAGAGGCGGGGAATAAGAGCTGGGGAATCAGAGGCGGGGAATCATAGCTGGCGAATCAGAGGCGGGGAATCAGAGGTGGGGAATCAGAGGCGGGGAATCAGATATTGTTAATCAGAGCTGGGGAATCAGAGGCGGGGAAACAGAGGCGGGGAATCAGATATTGTTAATCAGAGCTGTGGAATCAGAGGCGGGGAAACAGAGGCGGGGAATCAGATATGGGCAATCAGAGGTGGGGAATCAGAGGTTGTGAATCAGAGATGGAGAATCAGAGGCGGGGAATCAGAGGCCGGTAATCAGACGCGCGGAATCAGAGGCGGGGATTCAGAGCTGGGGAATCAGAGGCGGGGAATCAGAGTTGGGGAATCAGAGGCGGGGAATCAGATATGGGGAATCAGAGGCGGGGAATCAGAGGCGGGGAAACAGAGGAGGGGAATCAGATATGGGGAATCAGAGGTGGGGAATCAGGGGCGGGGTATCAGTGGCAGGGAATCAGAGGCGGGAAATCAGAGGCCGGGAATCAGAGGCGGTGAATCAGAGGCGGGGAATCAGAGGCAGGGAATCGGATGTGCTGAATCAGAGATGGGGAATCAGAGGTGGGGAATCAGAGGCGGTGAATCAGACATGGGTAATCAGAGGCGGGGAATCAGAGGCAGGAAATCAGACATGGGGAATCAGAGGCGGGGAATCAGAACTGGGGAATTAGATGCAGGGAATCAGAGTTGGGGATTCAGAGGCGGGGAATCAGATATGGGGAATCAGAGGTGGGGAATCAGAGCTGGGGAATCAGAGGTGGGGAATCAGAGTTGGGGAATCAGAGGCGGGGACTTAGATATGGGGAAACAGAGGCGGGGAATCAGAGGCGGGGAAACAGAGGCGGGGAATCAGATATGGGGAATCAGAGGTGGGGAATCAGAGGCAGGGAATCAGATGTGCGGTATCAGAGATGGGGAATCAGAGGCAGGGAATCAGAATCAGAAGTAGGGAATAAGACGCGGGGAATCTGAGGCGGGGAATCAGAGCTGGGGAATCAGATCCTGTGAATCAGAGGCGGGGAATCAGAAGCAGGGAATCGGATGTGCGGAATCAGAGATGGGGAATCAGAGGTGGGGAATCAGAGGCGGTGAATCAGACATGGGTAATCAGAGGCGGGGAATCAGAGGCAGGAAATCAGACACGGGGAATCTGAGGCGGGGAATCAGAGGCGGGGAATCAGAGGCAGGGAATGGGATGTGCGGAATCAGAGATGGGGAATCAGAGGTGGGGAATCAGAGGCGGTGAATCAGACATGGGTAATCAGAGGCGGGGAATCAGAGGCAGGAAATCAGACACGGGGAATCAGAGGCGGGGAATCAGAGCTGGGGAATTAGATGCAGGGAATCAGAGTTGGGGATTCAGAGGCGGGGAATCAGATATGGGGAAACTGAGGTGGGGAATCAGAGGTGGGCAAATAGAGGCGGGGAATCAGATATGGGGAAACAGAGGCGGGGAATCAGAGGTGGGGAAACAGAGGCGGGGAATCAGATATGGGGACTCAGAGGTGGGGAATCAGAGGTTGGGAATCACAGGCAGGGAATCAGAGGCGGGGAATCAGATATGGGGAATCAGAGGTGGGGAATCAGAGGCAGGGAATCAGATGTGCGGAATCAGAGATGGGATCAGAGGCAGGGAATCTGAATCAGAAGCAGGGAATAAGACGCGGGGAATCAGAGGCGTAGAATCAGAGATGGGGAATCAGAGGTGGGGAATCAGAGGCGGTGATTCAGACATGGGTAATCAGAGGCGGGGAATCAGATGCAGGGAATCAGATGCGGGGAATCAGAGGCGGGGAATCAGAGCTGGGGAATCAGAGGTGGGGAATCAGAGTTGGGGAATCAGAGGCGGGGACTTAGATATGGGGAAACAGAGGCGGGGAATCAGAGGCGGGGAAACAGAGGCGGGGAATCAGATATGGGGAATAAGAGGTGGGGAATCAGAGGCAGGGAATCAGATGTGCGGAATCAGAGATGGGGAATCAGAGGCAGGGAATCAGAATCAGAAGCAGGGAATAAGACGCGGGGAATCAGAGGCGGGGAATCAGAGCTGGGGAATCAGAGGCAGTGAATCAGAGGCGGGGAATCAGAGGCAGGGAATCGGATGTGCGGAATCAGAGATGGGGAATCAGAGGTGGGGAATCAGAGGCGGTGAAATAGACATGGGTAATCAGAGGCGGGGAATCAGAGGCAGGAAATCAGACACGGGGAATCAGAGGCGGGGAATCAGAGCTGGGAACTTAGAGGCAGGGAATCAGAGTTGGGGATTCAGAGGCGGGGAATCAGATATGGGGAAACAGAGGCGGGGAATCAGAGGCGGGCAAATAGAGGCGGGGATCAGATATGGGGAAACAGAGGAGGGGAATCAGAGGCGGGGAAACAGAGGCGGGGAATCAGATATGGGGAATCAGAGGTGGGAAATCAGAGGTTGGGAATCAGAGGCAGGGAATCAGAGGCTGGGAATCAGATGCATGGAATCAGATGCGGGGAATCAGAGGCGGGGAATCAGAGCTGGGGAATTAGAGGTGGGGAATCAAAGTTGGGGAATCAGAGTCGGGGACTTAGATATGGGGAAACAGAGGCGGGGAATCAGAGGTGGGGAACAGATGGCGGGGAATCAGATATGGGGAATCAGAGATGGGGAATCAGAGGCAGGGAATTAGATGTGCGGAATCAGAGATGGGGAATCAGAGGTGGGGAATCAGAATCAGAAGCAGGGAATCAGAGGCAGGGAATCAGAGTTGGGGATTCAGAGGCGGGGAATCAGATATGGGGAAACAGAGGCGGGGAATCAGAGGCGGGAAAACAGAGGAGGGGAATTAGATATGGGGAATCAGAGGTGGGGAATCAGAGGTGGTGAATCAGAGATGGGGAATCACAGGCGGGGAATCAGAGGCAGGGAATAGAACGCGGGGAATCAGAGGCAGGGAATCAGAGTTGGGGCATCAGAGGTTGGGAATTAGGTATGGGGAAACAGAGGCGGGGAATCAGAGGCGGGGAAACAGAGGCGGGGAATCAGATATGGGGAATCAGAGGTGGGGAATCAGAGGTTGGGAATCAGAGGCAGGGAATCAGAGGCTTGGAATCAGATGCAGGGAATCAGATGCGGGGAATCAGATATGGGGAATCAGAGGCGGGGAATCAGAGGTGGGGAAACAGGGGCGGGGAATCAGATATGGGGAATCAGAGGTGGGGAATCAGGGGCGGGGTATCAGTGGCAGGGAATCAGAGGCGGGAAATCAGAGGCCGGGAATCAGAGGCGGTGAATCAGGGGCGGGGAATCAGAGGCAGGGAATCGGATGTGCGGAATCAGAGATGGGGAATCAGAGGTGGGGAATCAGAATCAGAAGCAGGGAATCAGAGGCCGGGAATTAGAGGCCGGAATCAGATGCCGGGAATAAGAGGCCGGGAATCAGAGGCTGGGAATCAGAGTCCGGGAATCAGAGATGGGGAATCAGAGGCGGGGAATGAGATATGGGGAATCAGAGGCGGGGAATCAGAGGCGGGGAAACAGAGGTGAGGAATCAAATATGGGGATTCAGAGGTGGCGAATCAAAGGCGGTGAATCAGAGGCGGGGAATCAGAGCTGGGGAATCAGAGGCGGGGAATCAGAGTTGGGGAATCAGAGGCGGGGAATCAGAGCTGGGGAATCAGAGTCAGGGAATCAGAGGCAGGGAATCAGATGTGCGGAATCAGAGATGGGGAATCAGAGGTGGGGAATCAGAGCTGGAGAATCAGAGGTGGGGAATCAGAGTTGGGGAATCAGAGGCGGGGACTTAGATATTGGGAAACAGAGGCGGGGAATCAGAGCTGGGGAATCAGAGGCGGGGAATCAGAGTTGGGGAATCAGAGGCGGGGAATCAGATATGGGGAAACAGGGGCGGGGAATCAGAGGCGGGGAAACAGAGGCGAGGAATCAGATATGGGGAATCAGAGGTGGGGAATCAGAGTTGGGGAATCAGAGGCGGGGACTTAGATATGGGGAAACAGAGGCGGGGAATCAGAGGCGGGGAAACAGAGGCGGGGAATCAGATATGGGGAATCAGAGGTGGGGAATCAGAGGCAGGGAATCAGATGTGCGGAATCAGAGATGGGGAATCAGAGGCAGGGAATCAGAATCAGAAGCAGGGAATAAGACGCGGGGAATCAGAGGCGGGGAATCAGAGCTGGGGAATCAGAGGCAGTGAATCAGAGGCGGGGAATCAGAGGCAGGGAATCGGATGTGCGGAATCAGAGATGGGGAATCAGAGGTGGGGAATCAGAGGCGGTGAATTAGACATGGGTAATCAGAGGCGGGGAATCAGAGGCAGGAAATCAGACACGGGGAATCAGAGGCGGGGAATCAGAGCTGGGAACTTAGAGGCAGGGAATCAGAGTTGGGGATTCAGAGGCGGGGAATCAGATATGGGGAAACAGAGGCGGGGAATCAGAGGCGGGCAAATAGAGGCGGGGATCAGATATGGGGAAACAGAGGAGGGGAATCAGTGGCGGGGAAACAGAGGCGGGGAATCAGATATGGGGAATCAGAGGTGGGGAATCAGAGTTTGGGAATCAGAGGCAGGGAATCAAAGGCTGGGAATCAGATGCATGGAATCAGATGCGGGGAATCAGAGGCGGGGAATCAGAGCTGGGGAATCAGAGGTGGGGAATCAAAGTTGGGGAATCAGAGTCGGGGACTTAGATATGGGGAAACAGAGGCGGGGAATCAGAGGTGGAAAACAGAAGGCGGGGAATCAGATATGGGGAATCAGAGATGGGGAATCAGAGGCAGGGAATTAGATGTGCGGAATCAGAGATGGGGAATCAGAGGTGGGGAATCAGAATCAGAAGCAGGGAATCAGAGGCAGGGAATCAGAGTTGGGGATTCAGAGGCGGGGAATCAGATATGGGGAAACAGAGGCGGGGAATCAGAGGCGGGAAAACAGAGGCGGGGAATTAGATATGGGGAATCAGAGGTGGGGAATCAGAGGTGGTGAATCAGAGATGGGGAATCACAGGCGGGGAATCAGAGGCAGGGAATAGAACGCGGGGAATCAGAGGCAGGGAATCAGAGTTGGGGCATCAGAGGTTGGGAATTAGGTATGGGGAAACAGAGGCGGGGAATCAGAGGCGGGGAAACAGAGGCGGGGAATCAGATATGGGGAATCAGAGGTGGGAAATCAGAGGTTGGGAATCAGAGGCAGGGAATCAGAGGCTTGGAATCAGATGCAGGGAATCAGATGCGGGGATTCAGATATGGGGAATCAGAGGCGGGGAATCAGAGGTGGGGAAACAGGGCCGGGGAATCAGATATGGGGAATCAGAGGTGGGGAATCAGGGGCGGGGTATCAGTGGGAGGGAATCAGAGGCGGGAAATCAGAGGCCGGGAATCAGAGGCGGTGAATCAGGGGCGGGGAATCAGAGGCAGGGAATCGGATGTGCGGAATCAGAGATGGGGAATCAGAGGTGGGGAATCAGAATCAGAAGCAGGGAATCAGAGGCCGGGAATTAGAGGCCGGAATCAGATGCCGGGAATAAGAGGCCGGGAATCAGAGGTTGGGAATCAGAGTCCGGGAATCAGAGATGGGGAATCAGAGGCGGGGAATGAGATATGGGGAATCAGAGGCGGGGAATCAGAGGCGGGGAAACAGAGGCGAGGAATCAAATATGGGGATTCAGAGGTGGCGAATCAAAGGCGGTGAATCAGAGGCGGGGAATCAGAGCTGGGGAATCAGAGTTGGGGAATCAGAGGCGGGGAATCAGAGGCGGGGAATCAGAGCTGGGGAATCAGAGGCAGGGAATCAGATGTGCGGAATCAGAGATGGGGAATCAGAGGTGGGGAATCAGAGCTGGAGAATCAGAGGTGGGGAATCAGAGTTGGGGAATAAGAGGCGGGGAATAAGAGGCGGGGACTTAGATATTGGGAAACAGAGGCGGGGAATCAGAGCTGGGGAATCAGAGGCGGGGAATCAGAGTTGGGGAATCAGAGGCGGGGAATCAGATATGGGGAAACAGGGGCGGGGAATCAGAGGCAGGGAAACAGAGGCGAGGAATCAGATATGGAAAATCAGAGGTGGGGAATCAGAGTTGGGGAATCAGAGGCGGGGACTTAGATATGGGGAAACAGAGGCGGGGAATCAGAGGCGGGGAAACAGAGGCGGGGAATCAGATATGGGGAATCAGAGGTGGGGAATCAGAGGCAGGGAATCAGATGTGCGGAATCAGAGATGGGGAATCAGAGGCAGGGAATCAGAATCAGAAGCAGGGAATAAGACGCGGTGAATCAGAGGTGGGGAATCAGAGCTGGGGAATCAGAGGCAGTGAATCAGAGGCGGGGAATCAGAGGCAGGGAATCGGATGTGCGGAATCAGAGATGGGGAATCAGAGGTGGGGAATCAGAGGCGGTGAATTAGACATGGGTAATCAGAGGCGGGGAATCAGAGGCAGGAAATCAGACACGGGGAATCAGAGGCGGGGAATCAGAGCTGGGAACTTAGAGGCAGGGAATTAGAGTTGGGGATTCAGAGGCGGGGAAACAGAGGCTGGGAATCAGAGGCGGGCAAATAGAGGCGGGGATCAGATATGGGGAAACAGAGGAGGGGAATCAGAGGCGGGGAAACAGAGGCGGGGAATCAGATATGGGGAATCAGAGGTGGGGAATCAGAGGTTGGGAATCAGAGGCAGGGAATCAGAGGCTGGGAATCAGATGCATGGAATCAGATGCGGGGAATCAGAGGCGGGGAATCAGAGCTGGGGAATCAGATGTGGGGAATCAAAGTTGGGGAATCAGAGTCGGGGACTTAGATATGGGGAAACAGAGGCGGGGAATCAGAGGTGGGGAACAGAAGGCGGGGAATCAGATATGGGGAATCAGAGATGGGGAATCAGAGGCAGGGAATTAGATGTGCGGAATCAGAGATGGGGAATCAGAGGTGGGGAATCAGAATCAGAAGCAGGGAATCAGAGGCAGGGAATCAGAGTTGGGGATTCAGAGGCGGGGAATCAGATATGGGGAAACAGAGGCGGGGAATCAGAGGCGGGAAAACAGAGGCGGGGAATTAGATATGGGGAATCAGAGGTGGGGAATCAGAGGTGGTGAATCAGAGATGGGGAATCACAGGCGGGGAATCAGAGGCAGGGAATAGAACGCGGGGAATCAGAGGCAGGGAATCAGAGTTGGGGCATCAGAGGTTGGGAATTAGGTATGGGGAAACAGAGGCGGGGAATCAGAGGCGGGGAAACAGAGGCGGGGAATCAGATATGGGGAATCAAGGTGGGGAATCAGAGGTTGGGAATCAGAGGCAGGGAATCAGAGGCTTGGAATCAGATGCAGGGAATCAGATGCGGGGAATCAGATATGGGGAATCAGAGGCGGGGAATCAGAGGTGGGGAAACAGGGGCGGGGAATCAGATATGGGGAATCAGAGGTGGGGAATCAGGGGCGGGGTATCAGTGGCAGGGAATCAGAGGCGGGAAATCAGAGGCCGGGAATCAGAGGCGGTGAATCAGGGGCGGGGAATCAGAGGCAGGGAATCGGATGTGCGGAATCAGAGATGGGGAATCAGAGGTGGGGAATCAGAATCAGAAGCAGGGAATCAGAGGCCGGGAATTAGAGGCCGGAATCAGATGCCGGGAATAAGAGGCCGGGAATCAGAGGTTGGGAATCAGAGTCCGGGAATCAGAGATGGGGAATCAGAGGCGGGGAATGAGATATGGGGAATCAGAGGCGGGGAATCAGAGGCGGGGAAACAGAGGCGAGGAATCAAATATGGGGATTCAGAGGTGGCGAATCAAAGGCGGTGAATCAGAGGCGGGGAATCAGAGCTGGGGAATCAGAGGCGGGGAATCAGAGTTGGGGAATCAGAGGCGGGGAATCAGAGCTGGGGAATCAGAGTCGGGGAATCAGAGGCAGGGAATCAGATGTGCGGAATCAGAGATGGGGAATCAGAGGTGGGGAATCAGAGCTGGAGAATCAGAGGTGGGGAATCAGAGTTGGGGAATCAGAGGCGGGGACTTAGATATTGGGAAACAGAGGCGGGGAATCAGAGCTGGGGAATCAGAGGCGGGGAATCAGATATGGGGAAACAGGGGCGGGGAATCAGAGGCGGGGAAACAGAGGCGAGGAATCAGATATGGGGAATCAGAGGTGTGGAATCAGAGGTTGGGAATCAGAGGCAGGGAATCAGAGGCGGGGAAACAGAGGCGGGGAATCAGATATGGGGAATCAGAGGTGGCGAATCAAAGGCGGTGAAACAGAGATGGGGAATCAGGGCAGGGAATCAGAGGCAGGGAATCAAACACGGGGAATCAGAGATGGGGAATCAGAGGCGGGGAATTAGAGTTGGGGAATCCGAGGAGGGGAATCAGAGGCGGGGAAACAGGCGGGGAATCAGATATGGGGAATCAGAGTTGGGGAATCAGATGTTGGGAATCAGAGGCAGGGAATCAGAGGCGGGTAATCAGAGGCGGGGAATCAGAGGCAGGGAATCAGATGTGCGGAATCGAAGATGGGGAATCAGAGGCAGGGAATCAGAGGCGGGGGATCAGTGGCGGGGAATCAGAGGCCGGGAATAAGATATGGGGAAACAGAGGCGGGGAATCAGAGGCGGGGAAACAGAGGCGGGGAATCAGATATGGGAAATCAGAGGTGGGGAATCAGAGGTTGGGAATCAGAGGCAGGGAATCAGAGGCTTGGAATCAGATGCAGGGTATCAGATGCGGGGAATCAGAGGCGGGGAATCAGAGCTGGAGAATCAGAGGTGGGGAATCAGAGTTGGGGAATCAGAGGCGGGGACTTAGATATTGGGAAACAGAGGCGGGGAATCAGAGGCGGGGAAACAGAGGCGGGGAATCAGATATGGGGAATCAGAGGTGGGGAATCAGAGGCAGGGAATCAGATGTGCGCAATCAGAGATGGGGAATCAGAGGCAGGGAATCAGAATCAGAAGCAGGGAATCAGAGGCCGGAATCAGATGCCGGGAATAAGAGGCCGGGAATCAGAGGTGGGGAATCAGAGTCCGGGAATCAGAGATGGGGATTCAGAGGCGGGGAATGAGATATGGGGAATCAGAGGCGGGGAATCAGAGGCGGGGAAACAGAGGCGGGGAATCAGATATGGGGAATCAGAGGTGGTGAATCAAAGGCGGTGAATCAGAGATGGGGAATCAGAGGCCGGGAATCAGAGGCAGGGAATCAAACACGGGGAATCAGAGGCGGGGAATCAGAGCTGTGCAATCAGAGGCGGGGAATCATAGCTGGCGAATCAGAGGCGGGGAATCAGAGGTGGGGAATCAGAGGCGGGGAATCAGATATTGTTAATCAGAGCTGGGGAATCAGAGGCGGGGAAACAGAGGCGGGGAATCAGATATGGGGAATCAGAGGTGGGGAATCAGAGGTTGTGAATCAGATGCGGGGAATCAGAGGCGGGGATTCAGAGCTGGGGAATCAGAGGCGGGGAATCAGAGTTGGGGAATCAGAGGCGGGGTATCAGATATGGGGAATCAGAGGCGGGGAATAAGATATGGGGAATCAGAGGCGGGGAAACAGAGGCGGGGAATCAGATATGGGGAATCAGAGGCGGGGAAACAGAGGCGGGGATTCAGATATGGGGAAACAGAGGCGGGGAATCAGAGGCGGGAAAACAGAGGCGGGGAATTAGATATGGGGAATCAGAGGTGGGGAATCAGAGGTGGTGAATCAGAGATGGGGAATCACAGGCGGGGAATCAGAGGCAGGGAATAGAACGCGGGGAATCAGAGGCAGGGAATCAGAGTTGGGGAATCAGATATGGGGAATCAAGGTGGGGAATCAGAGGTTGGGAATCAGAGGCAGGGAATCAGAGGCTTGGAATCAGATGCAGGGAATCAGATGCGGGGAATCAGATATGGGGAATCAGAGGCGGGGAATCAGAGGTGGGGAAACAGGGGCGGGGAATCAGATATGGGGAATCAGAGGTGGGGAATCAGGGGCGGGGTATCAGTGGCAGGGAATCAGAGGCGGGAAATCAGAGGCCGGGGATCAGAGGCGGTGAATCAGGGGCGGGGAATCAGAGGCAGGGAATCGGATGTGCGGAATCAGAGATGGGGAATCAGAGGTGGGGAATCAGAATCAGAAGCAGGGAATCAGAGGCCGGGAATTAGAGGCCGGAATCAGATGCCGGGAATAAGAGGCCGGGAATCAGAGGTTGGGAATCAGAGTCCGGGAATCAGAGATGGGGAATCAGAGGCGGGGAATGAGATATGGGGAATCAGAGGCGGGGAATCAGAGGCGGGGAAACAGAGGCGAGGAATCAAATATGGGGATTCAGAGGTGGCGAATCAAAGGCGGTGAATCAGAGGCGGGGAATCAGAGCTGGGGAATCAGAGGCGGGGAATCAGAGTTGGGGAATCAGAGGCGGGGAATCAGAGCTGGGGAATCAGAGTCGGGGAATCAGAGGCAGGGAATCAGATGTGCGGAATCAGAGATGGGGAATCAGAGGTGGGGAATCAGAGCTGGAGAATCAGAGGTGGGGAATCAGAGTTGGGGAATCAGAGGCGGGGACTTAGATATTGGGAAACAGAGGCGGGGAATCAGAGCTGGGGAATCAGAGGCGGGGAATCAGATATGGGGAAACAGGGGCGGGGAATCAGAGGCGGGGAAACAGAGGCGAGGAATCAGATATGGGGAATCAGAGGTGTGGAATCAGAGGTTGGGAATCAGAGGCAGGGAATCAGAGGCGGGGAAACAGAGGCGGGGAATCAGATATGGGGAATCAGAGGTGGCGAATCAAAGGCGGTGAAACAGAGATGGGGAATCAGGGCAGGGAATCAGAGGCAGGGAATCAAACACGGGGAATCAGAGATGGGGAATCAGAGGCGGGGAATTAGAGTTGGGGAATCCGAGGAGGGGAATCAGAGGCGGGGAAACAGGCGGGGAATCAGATATGGGGAATCAGAGTTGGGGAATCAGATGTTGGGAATCAGAGGCAGGGAATCAGAGGCGGGTAATCAGAGGCGGGGAATCAGAGGCAGGGAATCAGATGTGCGGAATTGAAGATGGGGAATCAGAGGCAGGGAATCAGAGGCGGGGGATCAGTGGCGGGGAATCAGAGGCCGGGAATAAGATATGGGGAAACAGAGGCGGGGAATCAGAGGCGGGGAAACAGAGGCGGGGAATCAGATATGGGAAATCAGAGGTGGGGAATCAGAGGTTGGGAATCAGAGGCAGGGAATCAGAGGCTTGGAATCAGATGCAGGGTATCAGATGCGGGGAATCAGAGGCGGGGAATCAGAGCTGGAGAATCAGAGGTGGGGAATCAGAGTTGGGGAATCAGAGGCGGGGACTTAGATATTGCGAAACAGAGGCGGGGAATCAGAGGCGGGGAAACAGAGGCGGGGAATCAGATATGGGGAATCAGAGGTGGGGAATCAGAGGCAGGGAATCAGATGTGCGCAATCAGAGATGGGGAATCAGAGGCAGGGAATCAGAATCAGAAGCAGGGAATCAGAGGCCGGAATCAGATGCCGGGAATAAGAGGCCGGGAATCAGAGGTGGGGAATCAGAGTCCGGGAATCAGAGATGGGGATTCAGAGGCGGGGAATGAGATATGGGGAATCAGAGGCGGGGAATCAGAGGCGGGGAAACAGAGGCGGGGAATCAGATATGGGGAATCAGAGGTGGTGAATCAAAGGCGGTGAATCAGAGATGGGGAATCAGAGGCCGGGAATCAGAGGCAGGGAATCAAACACGGGGAATCAGAGGCGGGGAATCAGAGCTGTGCAATCAGAGGCGGGGAATCATAGCTGGCGAATCAGAGGCGGGGAATCAGAGGTGGGGAATCAGAGGCGGGGAATCAGATATTGTTAATCAGAGCTGGGGAATCAGAGGCGGGGAAACAGAGGCGGGGAATCAGATATGGGGAATCAGAGGTGGGGAATCAGAGGTTGTGAATCAGATGCGGGGAATCAGAGGCGGGGATTCAGAGCTGGGGAATCAGAGGCGGGGAATCAGAGTTGGGGAATCAGAGGCGGGGTATCAGATATGGGGAATCAGAGGCGGGGAATAAGATATGGGGAATCAGAGGCGGGGAAACAGAGGCGGGGAATCAGATATGGGGAATCAGAGGTGGGGAATCAGGGGCGGGGTATCAGTGGCAGGGAATCAGAGGCGGGAAATCAGAGGCCGGGAATCAGAGGCGGTGAATCAGAGGCGGGGAATCAGAGGCAGGGAATCGGATGTGCGGAATCAGAGCTGGGGAATTAGATGCAGGGAATCAGAGTTGGGGATTCAGAGGCGGGGAATCAGATATGGGGAAACAGTGGCGGGGAATCAGAGGCGGGGAAACAGAGGCGGGGAATCAGATATGGGGAATCAGAGGTGGGGAATCGGAGCTGGGGAATCAGAGGTGGGGAATCAGAGTTGGGGAATCAGAGGCGGGGACTTAGATATGGGGAAACAGAAGTGCGGGAATCAGAGGCGGGGAAACAGAGGCGGGGAATCAGATATGGGGAATCAGAGGTGGGGAATCAGAGGCAGGGAATCAGATGTGCGGTATCAGAGATGGGGAATCAGAGGCAGGGAATCAGAATCAGAAGCAGGGAATAAGACGCGGGGAATCTGAGGCGGGGAATCAGAGCTGGGGAATCAGAGGCTGTGAATCAGAGGCGGGGAATCAGAAGCAGGGAATCGGATGTGCGGAATCAGAGATGGGGAATCAGAGGTGGGGAATCAGAGGCGCTGAATCAGACATGGGTAATCAGAGGCGGGGAATCAGAGGCAGGAAATCAGACACGGGGAATCTGAGGCGGGGAATCAGAGGCGGGGAATCAGAGGCAGGGAATCGGATGTGCCGAATCAGAGATGGGGAATCAGAGGTGGGGAATCAGAGGCGGTGAATCAGACATGGGTAATCAGAGGCGGGGAATCAGAGGCAGGAAATCAGACACGGGGAATCAGAGGCGGGGAATCAGAGCTGGGTAATTAGATGCAGGGAATCAGAGTTGGGGATTCAGAGGCGGGGAATCAGATATGGGGAAACTGAGGTGGGGAATCAGAGGTGGGCAAATAGAGGCGGGGAATCAGATATGGGGAAACAGAGGCGGGGAATCAGAGGCGGGGAAACAGAGGCGGGGAATTAGATATGGGGAATCAGAGGTGGGGAATCAGAGGTTGGGAATCACAGGCAGGGAATCAGAGGCTGTGAATCAGATGCAGGGAATCAGATGCGGGGAATCAGAGGCGGGGAATCAGAGCTGGGGAATCAGAGGTGAGGAATCAGAGTTGGGGAATCAGAGGCGGGGACTTAGATATGGGGAAACAGAGGCGGGGAATCAGAGGCGGGGAAACAGAGGCGGGGAATCAGATATGGGGAATCAGAGGTGGGGAATCAGAGGCAGGGAATCAGATGTGCGGAATCAGAGATGGGGAATCAGAGGCAGGGAATCAGAATCAGAAGCAGGGAATAAGATGCGGGGAATCAGAGGCGGGGAATCAGAGCTGGGGAATCAGAGGCAGTGAATCAGAGGCGGGGAATCAGAGGCAGGGAATCGGATGTGCGGAATCAGAGATGGGGAATCAGAGGTGGGGAATCAGAGGGGGTGAATCAGACATGGGTAATCAGAGGCAGGGAATCAGAGGCAGGAAATCAGACATGGGGAATCAGAGGCGGGGAATCAGAGCTGGGAAATTAGAGGCAGGGAATCAGAGTTGGGGATTCAGAGGCGGGGAATCAGATATGGGGAAACAGAGGCGGGGAATCAGAGGCGGGCAAATAGAGGCGGGGATCAGATATGGGGAAACAGAGGAGAGGAATCAGAGGCGGGGAAACAGAGGCGGTGTATCAGATATGGGGAATCAGAGGTGGGGAATCAGAGGATGGGAATCAGAGGCAGGGAATCAGAGGCTGGGAATCAGATGCATGGAATCAGATGCGGGGAATCAGAGGCGGGGAATCAGAGCTGGGGAATCAGAGGTGCGGAATCAAAGTTGGGGAATCAGAGTCGGGGACTTAGATATGGGGAAACAGAGGCGGGGAATCAGAGGTGGGGAACAGAAGGCGGGGAATCAGATATGGGGAATCAGAGATGGGGAATCAGAGGCAGGGAATTAGATGTGCGGAATCAGAGATTGGGAATCAGAGATGGGGAATCAGAATCAGAAGCAGGGAATCAGAGGCAGGGAATCAGAGTTGGGGATTCAGAGGTGGGGAATCAGAGGTGGTGAATCAGAGATGGGGAATCACAGGCGGGGAATCAGAGGCAGGGAATAGAACGCGGGGAATCAGAGGCAGGGAATCAGAGTTGGGGCATCAGAGGTTGGGATTTAGATATGGGGAATCAGAGGCGGGGAATCAGAGGCGGGGAAACAGAGGCGGGGAATCAGATATGGGGAATCAGAGGTGGGGAATCAGAGGTTGGGAATCAGAGGCAGGGAATCAGAGGCTTGGAATCAGATGCAGGGAATCAGATGCGGGGAATCAGAGGCGGGGAATCAGAGCTGGGGAATCAGAGGCGGGGAATCAGAGTTGGGGAATCAGAGGCGGGGAATCAGATATGGGGAATCAGAGGCGGGGAATCAGAGGCGGGGAAACAGAGGCCGGGAATCAGATATGGGGAATCAGAGGTGGGGAATCAGGGGCGGGGTATCAGTGGCAGGGAATCAGAGGCGGGAAATCAGAGGCCGGGAATCAGAGGCGGTGAATCAGGGGCGGGGAATCAGAGGCAGGGAATCGGATGTGCGGAATCAGAGATGGGGAATCAGAGGTGGGGAATCAGAATCAGAAGCAGGGAATCAGAGGCCGGGAATTAGAGGCCGGAATCAGAGATGGGGAATCAGAGGCGGGGAATGAGATATGGGGAATCAGAGGCGGGGAATCAGAGGCGGGGAAACAGAGGCGAGGAATCAAATATGGGGATTCAGAGGTGGCGAATTAAAGGCGGTGAATCAGAGGCGGGGAATCAGAGCTGGGGAATCAGAGGCGGGGAATCAGAGTTGGGGAATCAGAGGCGGGGAATCAGAGCTGGGGAATCAGATTCGGGGAATCAGAGGCAGGGAATCAGATGTGCGGAATCAGAGATAGGGAATCAGAGGTGGGGAATCAGAGCTTGAGAATCAGAGGTGGGGAATCAGAGTTGGGGAATCAGAGGCGGGGACTTAGATATTGGGAAACAGAGGCGGGGAATCAGAGGCGGGAACACAGAGGCGGGGAATCAGATATGGGGAATCGGAGGTGGGGAATCAGAGGCAGGGAATCAGATGTGCGCAATCAGAGATGGGGAATCAGAGGCAGGGAATCAGAATCAGAAGCAGGGGATCAGAGGCCGGGGATCAGAGGCCGGAATCAGATGCCGGGAATAAGAGGCCGGGAATCAGAGGTGGGGAATCAGAGTCCGGGAATCAGAGATGGGGATTCAGAGGCGGGGAATGAGATATGGGGAATCAGAGGCGGGGAATCAGAGGCGGGGAAACAGAGGCGGGGAATCAGATATGGTGAATCAGAGGTGGCGAATCAAAGGCGGTGAATGAGAGATGGGGAATCAGAGGCCGGGAATAAGAGGCAGTGAATCAAACACGGGGAATCAGAGGCGGGAAATCAGAGCTGGGGAATCAGAGGCGGGGAATAATAGCTGGCGAATCAGAGGCCGGGAATCAGAGGTGGGGAATCAGAGGCGGGGAATCAGATATTGTTAATCAGAGGTGGGGAATCAGAGGCGGGGAAACAGAGGCGGGGAATCAGATATGGGGAATCAGAGGTGGGGAATCAGATGTTGTGAATCAGAGATGGAGAATCAGAGGCGGGGAATAAGAGGCCGGTAATCAGACACGGGGAATCAGAGGCGGGGATTCAGAGCTGGGGAATCAGAGGCGGGGAATCAGAGTTGGGGAATCAGAGGCGGGGAATCAGATATGGGGAATCAGAGGCGGGGAGTCAGAGGCGGGGAAACAGAGGCGGGGAATCAGATATGGGGAATCAGAGGTGGGGAATCAGGGGCGGGGTATCAGTGGCAGGGAATCAGAGGCGGGAAATCAGAGGCCGGGAATCAGAGGCGGTGAATCAGAGGCGGGGAATCAGAGGCAGGGAATCGGATGTGCGGAATCAGAGATGGGGAATCAGAGGTGGGGAATCAGAGGCGGTGAATCAGACATGGGTAATCAGAGGCGGGGAATCAGAGGCAGGAAATCAGACACGGGGAATCAGAGCTGGGGAATTAGATGCAGGGAATCAGAGTTGGGGATTCAGAGGCGGGGAATCAGATATGGGGAAACAGTGGCGGGGAATCAGAGGCGGGGAAACAGAGGCGGGGAATCAGATATGGGGAATCAGAGGTGGGGAATCAGAGGTTGGGAATCACAGGCAGGGAATCAGAGGCTGGGAATCAGATGCAGGGAATCAGATGCGGGGAATCAGAGGCGGGGAATCAGAGCTGGGGAATCAGAGGTGGGGAATCAGAGTTGGGGAATCAGAGGCAGGGACTTAGATATGGGGAAACAGAGGCGGGGAATCAGAGGCGGGGATACAGAGGCGGGGAATCAGATATGGGGAATCAGAGGTGGGGAATCAGAGGCAGGGAATCAGATGTGCGGAATCAGAGATGGGGAATCAGAGGCAGGGAATCAGAATCAGAAGCAGGGAATAAGACGCGGGGAATCAGAGGCGGGGAATCAGAGCTGGGGAATCAGAGGCAGTGAATCAGAGGCGGGGAATCAGAGGCAGGGAATCGGATGTGCCGAATCAGAGATGGGGAATCAGAGGTGGGGAATCAGAGGCGGTGAATCAGACATGGGTAATCAGAGGCGGGGAATGAGAGGCAGGAAATCAGACACGGGGAATCAGAGGCGGGGAATCAGAGC
Organism: Narcine bancroftii; assembly: GCF_036971445.1. Taxonomy (NCBI): domain Eukaryota; kingdom Metazoa; phylum Chordata; class Chondrichthyes; order Torpediniformes; family Narcinidae; genus Narcine; species Narcine bancroftii. Next base: position 2,328,548 of record NW_027211895.1, on the reverse strand, counting down.
TGGGAAATTAGAGGCAGGGAATCAGAGTTGGGGATTCAGAGGCGGGGAATCAGATATGGGGAAACAGAGGCGGGGAATCAGAGGCGGGCAAATAGAGGCGGGGGTCAGATATGGGGAAACAGAGGAGGGGAATCAGAGGCGGGGAAACAGAGGCGGGGAATCAGATATGGGGAATCAGAGGTGGGGAACTAGAGGTTGGGAATCAGAGGCAGGGAATCAGAGGCTGGGAATCAGATGCATGGAATCAGATGCGGGGAATCAGAGGCGGGGAATCAGAGCTGGGGAATCAGAGGTGGGGAATCAAAGTTGGGGAATCAGAGTCGGGGACTTAGATATGGGGAAACAGAGGCGGGGAATCAGAGGTGGGGAACAGAAGGCGGGGAATCAGATATGGGGAATCAGAGATGGGGAATCAGAATCAGAAGCAGGGAATCAGAGGCAGGGAATCAGAGTTGGGGATTCAGAGGCGGGGAATCAGATATGGGGAAACAGAGGTGGGGAATCAGAGGCGGGAAAACAGAGGCGGGGAATTAGATATGGGGAATCAGAGGTGGGGAATCAGAGGTGGTGAATCAGAGATGGGGAATCACAGGCGGGGAATCAGAGGCAGGGAATAGAACGCGGGGAATCAGAGGCAGGGAATCAGAGTTGGGGCATCAGAGGTTGGGAATTAGATATGGGGAAACAGAGGCGGGGAATCAGAGGCGGGGAAACAGAGGCGGGGAATCAGATATGGGGAATCAGAGGTGGGGAATCAGAGGTTGGGAATCAGAGGCAGGGAATCAGAGGCTTGGAATCAGATGCAGGGAATTAGATGCGGGGAATCAGAGGCGGGGAATCAGAGCTGGGGAATCAGAGGTGGTGAATCAGAGATGGGGAATCACAGGCGGGGAATCAGAGGCAGGGAATAGAACGCGGGGAATCAGAGGCAGGGAATCAGAGTTGGGGAATCAGAGGTGCGGAATCAAAGTTGGGGAATCAGAGTCGGGGACTTAGATATGGGGAAACAGAGGCGGGGAATCAGAGGTGGGGAACAGAAGGCGGGGAATCAGATATGGGGAATCAGAGATGGGGAATCAGAGGCAGGGAATTAGATGTGCGGAATCAGAGATTGGGAATCAGAGATGGGGAATCAGAATCAGAAGCAGGGAATCAGAGGCAGGGAATCAGAGTTGGGGATTCAGAGGTGGGGAATCAGAGGTGGTGAATCAGAGATGGGGAATCACAGGCGGGGAATCAGAGGCAGGGAATAGAACGCGGGGAATCAGAGGCAGGGAATCAGAGTTGGGGCATCAGAGGTTGGGATTTAGATATGGGGAATCAGAGGCGGGGAATCAGAGGCGGGGAAACAGAGGCGGGGAATCAGATATGGGGAATCAGAGGTGGGGAATCAGAGGTTGGGAATCAGAGGCAGGGAATCAGAGGCTTGGAATCAGATGCAGGGAATCAGATGCGGGGAATCAGAGGCGGGGAATCAGAGCTGGGGAATCAGAGGCGGGGAATCAGAGTTGGGGAATCAGAGGCGGGGAATCAGATATGGGGAATCAGAGGCGGGGAATCAGAGGCGGGGAAACAGAGGCCGGGAATCAGATATGGGGAATCAGAGGTGGGGAATCAGGGGCGGGGTATCAGTGGCAGGGAATCAGAGGCGGGAAATCAGAGGCCGGGAATCAGAGGCGGTGAATCAGGGGCGGGGAATCAGAGGCAGGGAATCGGATGTGCGGAATCAGAGATGGGGAATCAGAGGTGGGGAATCAGAATCAGAAGCAGGGAATCAGAGGCCGGGAATTAGAGGCCGGAATCAGAGATGGGGAATCAGAGGCGGGGAATGAGATATGGGGAATCAGAGGCGGGGAATCAGAGGCGGGGAAACAGAGGCGAGGAATCAAATATGGGGATTCAGAGGTGGCGAATTAAAGGCGGTGAATCAGAGGCGGGGAATCAGAGCTGGGGAATCAGAGGCGGGGAATCAGAGTTGGGGAATCAGAGGCGGGGAATCAGAGCTGGGGAATCAGATTCGGGGAATCAGAGGCAGGGAATCAGATGTGCGGAATCAGAGATAGGGAATCAGAGGTGGGGAATCAGAGCTTGAGAATCAGAGGTGGGGAATCAGAGTTGGGGAATCAGAGGCGGGGACTTAGATATTGGGAAACAGAGGCGGGGAATCAGAGGCGGGAACACAGAGGCGGGGAATCAGATATGGGGAATCAGAGGTGGGGAATCAGAGGCAGGGAATCAGATGTGCGCAATCAGAGATGGGGAATCAGAGGCAGGGAATCAGAATCAGAAGCAGGGGATCAGAGGCCGGGGATCAGAGGCCGGAATCAGATGCCGGGAATAAGAGGCCGGGAATCAGAGGTGGGGAATCAGAGTCCGGGAATCAGAGATGGGGATTCAGAGGCGGGGAATGAGATATGGGGAATCAGAGGCGGGGAATCAGAGGCGGGGAAACAGAGGCGGGGAATCAGATATGGTGAATCAGAGGTGGCGAATCAAAGGCGGTGAGTGAGAGATGGGGAATCAGAGGCCGGGAATAAGAGGCAGTGAATCAAACACGGGGAATCAGAGGCGGGGAATCAGAGCTGGGGAATCAGAGGCGGGGAATAATAGCTGGCGAATCAGAGGCCGGGAATCAGAGGTGGGGAATCAGAGGCGGGGAATCAGATATTGTTAATCAGAGGTGGGGAATCAGAGGCGGGGAAACAGAGGCGGGGAATCAGATATGGGGAATCAGAGGTGGGGAATCAGATGTTGTGAATCAGAGATGGAGAATCAGAGGCGGGGAATAAGAGGCCGGTAATCAGACACGGGGAATCAGAGGCGGGGATTCAGAGCTGGGGAATCAGAGGCGGGGAATCAGAGTTGGGGAATCAGAGGCGGGGAATCAGATATGGGGAATCAGAGGCGGGGAGTCAGAGGCGGGGAAACAGAGGCGGGGAATCAGATATGGGGAATCAGAGGTGGGGAATCAGGGGCGGGGTATCAGTGGCAGGGAATCAGAGGCGGGAAATCAGAGGCCGGGAATCAGAGGCGGTGAATCAGAGGCGGGGAATCAGAGGCAGGGAATCGGATGTGCGGAATCAGAGATGGGGAATCAGAGGTGGGGAATCAGAGGCGGTGAATCAGACATGGGTAATCAGAGGCGGGGAATCAGAGGCAGGAAATCAGACACGGGGAATCAGAGCTGGGGAATTAGATGCAGGGAATCAGAGTTGGGGATTCAGAGGCGGGGAATCAGATATGGGGAAACAGTGGCGGGGAATCAGAGGCGGGGAAACAGAGGCGGGGAATCAGATATGGGGAATCAGAGGTGGGGAATCAGAGGTTGGGAATCACAGGCAGGGAATCAGAGGCTGGGAATCAGATGCAGGGAATCAGATGCGGGGAATCAGAGGCGGGGAATCAGAGCTGGGGAATCAGAGGTGGGGAATCAGAGTTGGGGAATCAGAGGCAGGGACTTAGATATGGGGAAACAGAGGCGGGGAATCAGAGGCGGGGATACAGAGGCGGGGAATCAGATATGGGGAATCAGAGGTGGGGAATCAGAGGCAGGGAATCAGATGTGCGGAATCAGAGATGGGGAATCAGAGGCTGGGAATCAGAATCAGAAGCAGGGAATAAGACGCGGGGAATCAGAGGCGGGGAATCAGAGCTGGGGAATCAGAGGCAGTGAATCAGAGGCGGGGAATCAGAGGCAGGGAATCGGATGTGCCGAATCAGAGATGGGGAATCAGAGGTGGGGAATCAGAGGCGGTGAATCAGACATGGGTAATCAGAGGCGGGGAATGAGAGGCAGGAAATCAGACACGGGGAATCAGAGGCGGGGAATCAGAGCTGGGAAATTAGAGGCAGGGAATCAGAGTTGGGGATTCAGAGGCGGGGAATCAGATATGGGGAAACAGAGGCGGGGAATCAGAGGCGGGCAAATAGAGGCGGGGGTCAGATATGGGGAAACAGAGGAGGGGAATCAGAGGCGGGGAAACAGAGGCGGGGAATCAGATATGGGGAATCAGAGGTGGGGAACCAGAGGTTGGGAATCAGAGGCAGGGAATCAGAGGCTGGGAATCAGATGCATGGAATCAGATGCGGGGAATCAGAGGCGGGGAATCAGAGCTGGGGAATCAGAGGTGGGGAATCAAAGTTGGGGAATCAGAGTCGGGGACTTAGATATGGGGAAACAGAGGCGGGGAATCAGAGGTGGGGAACAGAAGGCGGGGAATCAGATATGGGGAATCAGAGATGGGGAATCAGAGGCAGGGAATTAGATGTGCGGAATCAGAGATGGGGAATCAGAGGTGGGGAATCAGAATCAGAAGCAGGGAATCAGAGGCAGGGAATCAGAGTTGGGGATTCAGAGGCGGGGAATCAGATATGGGGAAACAGAGGTGGGGAATCAGAGGCGGGAAAACAGAGGCGGGGAATTAGATATGGGGAATCAGAGGTGGGGAATCAGAGGTGGTGAATCAGAGATGGGGAATCACAGGCGGGGAATCAGAGGCAGGGAATAGAACGCGGGGAATCAGAGGCAGGGAATCAGAGTTGGGGCATCAGAGGTTGGGAATTAGATATGGGGAAACAGAGGCGGGGAATCAGAGGCGGGGAAACAGAGGCGGGGAATCAGATATGGGGAATCAGAGGTGGGGAATCAGAGGTTGGGAATCAGAGGCAGGGAATCAGAGGCTTGGAATCAGATGCAGGGAATTAGATGCGGGGAATCAGAGGCGGGGAATCAGAGCTGGGGAATCAGAGGCGGGGAATCAGAGTTGGGGAATCAGAGGCGGGGAATCAGATATGGGGAATCAGAGGCGGGGAATCAGAGGCGGGGAAACAGAGGGGGGGAATCAGATATGGGGAATCAGAGGTGGGTAATCAGTGGCGGGGTATCAGTGGCAGGGAATCAGAGGCGGGAAATCAGAGGCCGGGAATCAGAGGCGGTGAATCAGGGGCGGGGAATCAGAGGCAGGCAATCGGATGTGCGGAATCAGAGATGGGGAATCAGAGGTGGGGAATCAGAATCAGAAGCAGGGAATCAGAGGCCGGGAATTAGAGGCCGGAATCAGATGCCGGGAATAAGAGGCCGGGAATCAGAGGTTGGGAATCAGAGTCCAGGAATCAGAGATGGGGAATCAGAGGCGGGGAATGAGATATGGGGAATCAGAGGCAGGGAATCAGAGGCGGGGAAACAGAGGCGAGGAATCAGATATGGGGATTCAGAGGTGGCGAATCAAAGGCGGTGAATCAGAGGCGGGGAATCAGAGCTGGGGAATCAGAGGCGGGGAATCAGAGTTAGGGAATCAGAGGCGGGGAATCAGAGCTGGGGAATCAGAGTCGGGGAATCAGAGGCAGGGAATCACATGTGCGGAATCAGAGATGGGGAATCAGAGGTGGGGAATCAGAGGCGGTGAATCAGAGATGGGGAATCTGAGGCGGTGAATCAGAGGCAGGAAATCAGACACGGGGATTCAGAGGCTGGGAATCAGACGGGGGGAATCAAAGGCGGGGAATAAGAGCTGGGGAATCAGAGGCGGGGAATCAGAGTTGGGGAATCAGAGGCGGGGAATCAGATATGGGGAATCAGAGGTGGGGAATCAGAGGTTGTGAATCAGATGCGGGGAATCAGAGGCGGGGATTCAGAGCTGGGGAATCAGAGGCGGGGAATCAGAGTTGGGGAATCAGAGGCGGGGTATCAGATATGGGGAATCAGAGGCGGGGAATAAGATATGGGGAATCAGAGGCGGGGAAACAGAGGCGGGGAATCAGATATGGGGAATCAGAGGTGGGGAATCAGGGGCGGGGTATCAGTGGCAGGGAATCAGAGGCGGGAAATCAGAGGCCGGGAATCAGAGGCGGTGAATCAGAGGCGGGGAATCAGAGGCAGGGAATCGGATGTGCGGAATCAGAGCTGGGGAATTAGATGCAGGGAATCAGAGTTGGGGATTCAGAGGCGGGGAATCAGATATGGGGAAACAGTGGCGGGGAATCAGAGGCGGGGAAACAGAGGCGGGGAATCAGATATGGGGAATCAGAGGTGGGGAATCGGAGCTGGGGAATCAGAGGTGGGGAATCAGAGTTGGGGAATCAGAGGCGGGGACTTAGATATGGGGAAACAGAAGTGCGGGAATCAGAGGCGGGGAAACAGAGGCGGGGAATCAGATATGGGGAATCAGAGGTGGGGAATCAGAGGCAGGGAATCAGATGTGCGGTATCAGAGATGGGGAATCAGAGGCAGGGAATCAGAATCAGAAGCAGGGAATAAGACGCGGGGAATCTGAGGCGGGGAATCAGAGCTGGGGAATCAGAGGCTGTGAATCAGAGGCGGGGAATCAGAAGCAGGGAATCGGATGTGCGGAATCAGAGATGGGGAATCAGAGGTGGGGAATCAGAGGCGCTGAATCAGACATGGGTAATCAGAGGCGGGGAATCAGAGGCAGGAAATCAGACACGGGGAATCTGAGGCGGGGAATCAGAGGCGGGGAATCAGAGGCAGGGAATCGGATGTGCCGAATCAGAGATGGGGAATCAGAGGTGGGGAATCAGAGGCGGTGAATCAGACATGGGTAATCAGAGGCGGGGAATCAGAGGCAGGAAATCAGACACGGGGAATCAGAGGCGGGGAATCAGAGCTGGGTAATTAGATGCAGGGAATCAGAGTTGGGGATTCAGAGGCGGGGAATCAGATATGGCGAAACTGAGGTGGGGAATCAGAGGTGGGCAAATAGAGGCGGGGAATCAGATATGGGGAAACAGAGGCGGGGAATCAGAGGCGGGGAAACAGAGGCGGGGAATTAGATATGGGGAATCAGAGGTGGGGAATCAGAGGTTGGGAATCACAGGCAGGGAATCAGAGGCTGTGAATCAGATGCAGGGAATCAGATGCGGGGAATCAGAGGCGGGGAATCAGAGCTGGGGAATCAGAGGTGAGGAATCAGAGTTGGGGAATCAGAGGCGGGGACTTAGATATGGGGAAACAGAGGCGGGGAATCAGAGGCGGGGAAACAGAGGCGGGGAATCAGATATGGGGAATCAGAGGTGGGGAATCAGAGGCAGGGAATCAGATGTGCGGAATAGGAGATGGGGAATCAGAGGCAGGGAATCAGAATCAGAAGCAGGGAATAAGATGCGGGGAATCAGAGGCGGGGAATCAGAGCTGGGGAATCAGAGGCAGTGAATCAGAGGCGGGGAATCAGAGGCAGGGAATCGGATGTGCGGAATCAGAGATGGGGAATCAGAGGTGGGGAATCAGAGGGGGTGAATCAGACATGGGTAATCAGAGGCAGGGAATCAGAGGCAGGAAATCAGACATGGGGAATCAGAGGCGGGGAATCAGAGCTGGGAAATTAGAGGCAGGGAATCAGAGTTGGGGATTCAGAGGCGGGGAATCAGATATGGGGAAACAGAGGCGGGGAATCAGAGGCGGGCAAATAGAGGCGGGGATCAGATATGGGGAAACAGAGGAGAGGAATCAGAGGCGGGGAAACAGAGGCGGTGTATCAGATATGGGGAATCAGAGGTGGGGAATCAGAGGATGGGAATCAGAGGCAGGGAATCAGAGGCTGGGAATCAGATGCATGGAATCAGATGCGGGGAATCAGAGGCGGGGAATCAGAGCTGGGGAATCAGAGGTGCGGAATCAAAGTTGGGGAATCAGAGTCGGGGACTTAGATATGGGGAAACAGAGGCGGGGAATCAGAGGTGGGGAACAGAAGGCGGGGAATCAGATATGGGGAATCAGAGATGGGGAATCAGAGGCAGGGAATTAGATGTGCGGAATCAGAGATTGGGAATCAGAGATGGGGAATCAGAATCAGAAGCAGGGAATCAGAGGCAGGGAATCAGAGTTGGGGATTCAGAGGTGGGGAATCAGAGGTGGTGAATCAGAGATGGGGAATCACAGGCGGGGAATCAGAGGCAGGGAATAGAACGCGGGGAATCAGAGGCAGGGAATCAGAGTTGGGGCATCAGAGGTTGGGATTTAGATATGGGGAATCAGAGGCGGGGAATCAGAGGCGGGGAAACAGAGGCGGGGAATCAGATATGGGGAATCAGAGGTGGGGAATCAGAGGTTGGGAATCAGAGGCAGGGAATCAGAGGCTTGGAATCAGATGCAGGGAATCAGATGCGGGGAATCAGAGGCGGGGAATCAGAGCTGGGGAATCAGAGGCGGGGAATCAGAGTTGGGGAATCAGAGGCGGGGAATCAGATATGGGGAATCAGAGGCGGGGAATCAGAGGCGGGGAAACAGAGGCCGGGAATCAGATATGGGGAATCAGAGGTGGGGAATCAGGGGCGGGGTATCAGTGGCAGGGAATCAGAGGCGGGAAATCAGAGGCCGGGAATCAGAGGCGGTGAATCAGGGGCGGGGAATCAGAGGCAGGGAATCGGATGTGCGGAATCAGAGATGGGGAATCAGAGGTGGGGAATCAGAATCAGAAGCAGGGAATCAGAGGCCGGGAATTAGAGGCCGGAATCAGAGATGGGGAATCAGAGGCGGGGAATGAGATATGGGGAATCAGAGGCGGGGAATCAGAGGCGGGGAAACAGAGGCGAGGAATCAAATATGGGGATTCAGAGGTGGCGAATTAAAGGCGGTGAATCAGAGGCGGGGAATCAGAGCTGGGGAATCAGAGGCGGGGAATCAGAGTTGGGGAATCAGAGGCGGGGAATCAGAGCTGGGGAATCAGATTCGGGGAATCAGAGGCAGGGAATCAGATGTGCGGAATCAGAGATAGGGAATCAGAGGTGGGGAATCAGAGCTTGAGAATCAGAGGTGGGGAATCAGAGTTGGGGAATCAGAGGCGGGGACTTAGATATTGGGAAACAGAGGCGGGGAATCAGAGGCGGGAACACAGAGGCGGGGAATCAGATATGGGGAATCAGAGGTGGGGAATCAGAGGCAGGGAATCAGATGTGCGCAATCAGAGATGGGGAATCAGAGGCAGGGAATCAGAATCAGAAGCAGGGGATCAGAGGCCGGGGATCAGAGGCCGGAATCAGATGCCGGGAATAAGAGGCCGGGAATCAGAGGTGGGGAATCAGAGTCCGGGAATCAGAGATGGGGATTCAGAGGCGGGGAATGAGATATGGGGAATCAGAGGCGGGGAATCAGAGGCGGGGAAACAGAGGCGGGGAATCAGATATGGTGAATCAGAGGTGGCGAATCAAAGGCGGTGAATGAGAGATGGGGAATCAGAGGCCGGGAATAAGAGGCAGTGAATCAAACACGGGGAATCAGAGGCGGGGAATCAGAGCTGGGGAATCAGAGGCGGGGAATAATAGCTGGCGAATCAGAGGCCGGGAATCAGAGGTGGGGAATCAGAGGCGGGGAATCAGATATTGTTAATCAGAGGTGGGGAATCAGAGGCGTGGAAACAGAGGCGGGGAATCAGATATGGGGAATCAGAGGTGGGGAATCAGATGTTGTGAATCAGAGATGGAGAATCAGAGGCGGGGAATAAGAGGCCGGTAATCAGACACGGGGAATCAGAGGCGGGGATTCAGAGCTGGGGAATCAGAGGCGGGGAATCAGAGTTGGGGAATCAGAGGCGGGGAATCAGATATGGGGAATCAGAGGCGGGGAGTCAGAGGCGGGGAAACAGAGGCGGGGAATCAGATATGGGGAATCAGAGGTGGGGAATCAGGGGCGGGGTATCAGTGGCAGGGAATCAGAGGCGGGAAATCAGAGGCCGGGAATCAGAGGCGGTGAATCAGAGGCGGGGAATCAGAGGCAGGGAATCGGATGTGCGGAATCAGAGATGGGGAATCAGAGGTGGGGAATCAGAGGCGGTGAATCAGACATGGGTAATCAGAGGCGGGGAATCAGAGGCAGGAAATCAGACACGGGGAATCAGAGCTGGGGAATTAGATGCAGGGAATCAGAGTTGGGGATTCAGAGGCGGGGAATCAGATATGGGGAAACAGTGGCGGGGAATCAGAGGCGGGGAAACAGAGGCGGGGAATCAGATATGGGGAATCAGAGGTGGGGAATCAGAGGTTGGGAATCACAGGCAGGGAATCAGAGGCTGGGAATCAGATGCAGGGAATCAGATGCGGGGAATCAGAGGCGGGGAATCAGAGCTGGGGAATCAGAGGTGGGGAATCAGAGTTGGGGAATCAGAGGCAGGGACTTAGATATGGGGAAACAGAGGCGGGGAATCAGAGGCGGGGATACAGAGGCGGGGAATCAGATATGGGGAATCAGAGGTGGGGAATCAGAGGCAGGGAATCAGATGTGCGGAATCAGAGATGGGGAATCAGAGGCAGGGAATCAGAATCAGAAGCAGGGAATAAGACGCGGGGAATCAGAGGCGGGGAATCAGAGCTGGGGAATCAGAGGCAGTGAATCAGAGGCGGGGAATCAGAGGCAGGGAATCGGATGTGCCGAATCAGAGATGGGGAATCAGAGGTGGGGAATCAGAGGCGGTGAATCAGACATGGGTAATCAGAGGCGGGGAATGAGAGGCAGGAAATCAGACACGGGGAATCAGAGGCGGGGAATCAGAGCTGGGAAATTAGAGGCAGGGAATCAGAGTTGGGGATTCAGAGGCGGGGAATCAGATATGGGGAAACAGAGGCGGGGAATCAGAGGCGGGCAAATAGAGGCGGGGGTCAGATATGGGGAAACAGAGGAGGGGAATCAGAGGCGGGGAAACAGAGGCGGGGAATCAGATATGGGGAATCAGAGGTGGGGAACCAGAGGTTGGGAATCAGAGGCAGGGAATCAGAGGCTGGGAATCAGATGCATGGAATCAGATGCGGGGAATCAGAGGCGGGGAATCAGAGCTGGGGAATCAGAGGTGGGGAATCAAAGTTGGGGAATCAGAGTCGGGGACTTAGATATGGGGAAACAGAGGCGGGGAATCAGAGGTGGGGAACAGAAGGCGGGGAATCAGATATGGGGAATCAGAGATGGGGAATCAGAGGCAGGGAATTAGATGTGCGGAATCAGAGATGGGGAATCAGAGGTGGGGAATCAGAATCAGAAGCAGGGAATCAGAGGCAGGGAATCAGAGTTGGGGATTCAGAGGCGGGGAATCAGATATGGGGAAACAGAGGTGGGGAATCAGAGGCGGGAAAACAGAGGCGGGGAATTAGATATGGGGAATCAGAGGTGGGGAATCAGAGGTGGTGAATCAGAGATGGGGAATCACAGGCGGGGAATCAGAGGCAGGGAATAGAACGCGGGGAATCAGAGGCAGGGAATCAGAGTTGGGGCATCAGAGGTTGGGAATTAGATATGGGGAAACAGAGGCGGGGAATCAGAGGCGGGGAAACAGAGGCGGGGAATCAGATATGGGGAATCAGAGGTGGGGAATCAGAGGTTGGGAATCAGAGGCAGGGAATCAGAGGCTTGGAATCAGATGCAGGGAATTAGATGCGGGGAATCAGAGGCGGGGAATCAGAGCTGGGGAATCAGAGGCGGGGAATCAGAGTTGGGGAATCAGAGGCGGGGAATCAGATATGGGGAATCAGAGGCGGGGAATCAGAGGCGGGGAAACAGAGGGGGGGAATCAGATATGGGGAATCAGAGGTGGGTAATCAGTGGCGGGGTATCAGTGGCAGGGAATCAGAGGCGGGAAATCAGAGGCCGGGAATCAGAGGCGGTGAATCAGGGGCGGGGAATCAGAGGCAGGCAATCGGATGTGCGGAATCAGAGATGGGGAATCAGAGGTGGGGAATCAGAATCAGAAGCAGGGAATCAGAGGCCGGGAATTAGAGGCCGGAATCAGATGCCGGGAATAAGAGGCCGGGAATCAGAGGTTGGGAATCATAGTCCAGGAATCAGAGATGGGGAATCAGAGGCGGGGAATGAGATATGGGGAATCAGAGGCAGGGAATCAGAGGCGGGGAAACAGAGGCGAGGAATCAGATATGGGGATTCAGAGGTGGCGAATCAAAGGCGGTGAATCAGAGGCGGGGAATCAGAGCTGGGGAATCAGAGGCGGGGAATCAGAGTTAGGGAATCAGAGGCGGGGAATCAGAGCTGGGGAATCAGAGTCGGGGAATCAGAGGCAGGGAATCACATGTGCGGAATCAGAGATGGGGAATCAGAGGTGGGGAATCAGAGGCGGTGAATCAGAGATGGGGAATCTGAGGCGGTGAATCAGAGGCAGGAAATCAGACACGGGGATTCAGAGGCTGGGAATCAGACGGGGGGAATCAAAGGCGGGGAATAAGAGCTGGGGAATCAGAGGCGGGGAATCAGAGTTGGGGAATCAGAGGCGGGGAATCAGACATGGGTAATCAGAGGCGGAGAATCAGAGGCAGGAAATCAGACACGGGGAATCAGAGGCGGGGAATCAGAGCTGGGGAATTAGATGCAGGGAATCAGAGTTGGGGATTCAGAGGCGGGGAATCAGATATGGGGAAACTGAGGTGGGGAATCAGAGGCGGGGAAACAGAGGCGGGGAATCAGATATGGGGAATCAGAGGTGGGGAATCAGAGGTTGTGAATCAGATGCGGGGAATCAGAGGCGGGGATTCAGAGCTGGGGAATCAGAGGCGGGGAATCAGAGTTGGGGAATCAGAGGCGGGGTATCAGATATGGGGAATCAGAGGCGGGGAATAAGATATGGGGAATCAGAGGCGGGGAAACAGAGGCGGGGAATCAGATATGGGGAATCAGAGGTGGGGAATCAGGGGCGGGGTATCAGTGGCAGGGAATCAGAGGCGGGAAATCAGAGGCCGGGAATCAGAGGCGGTGAATCAGAGGCGGGGAATCAGAGGCAGGGAATCGGATGTGCGGAATCAGAGCTGGGGAATTAGATGCAGGGAATCAGAGTTGGGGATTCAGAGGCGGGGAATCAGATATGGGGAAACAGTGGCGGGGAATCAGAGGCGGGGAAACAGAGGCGGGGAATCAGATATGGGGAATCAGAGGTGGGGAATCAGAGCTGGGGAATCAGAGGTGGGGAATCAGAGTTGGGGAATCAGAGGCGGGGACTTAGATATGGGGAAACAGAAGTGCGGGAATCAGAGGCGGGGAAACAGAGGCGGGGAATCAGATATGGGGAATCAGAGGTGGGGAATCAGAGGCAGGGAATCAGATGTGCGGTATCAGAGATGGGGAATCAGAGGCAGGGAATCAGAATCAGAAGCAGGGAATAAGACGCGGGGAATCTGAGGCGGGGAATCAGAGCTGGGGAATCAGAGGCTGTGAATCAGAGGCGGGGAATCAGAAGCAGGGAATCGGATGTGCGGAATCAGAGATGGGGAATCAGAGGTGGGGAATCAGAGGCGCTGAATCAGACATGGGTAATCAGAGGCGGGGAATCAGAGGCAGGAAATCAGACACGGGGAATCTGAGGCGGGGAATCAGAGGCGGGGAATCAGAGGCATGGAATCGGATGTGCCGAATCAGAGATGGGGAATCAGAGGAGGGGAATCAGAGGCGGTGAATCAGACATGGGTAATCAGAGGCGGGGAATCAGAGGCAGGAAATCAGACACGGGGAATCAGAGGCGGGGAATCAGAGCTGGGTAATTAGATGCAGGGAATCAGAGTTGGGGATTCAGAGGCGGGGAATCAGATATGGGGAAACTGAGGTGGGGAATCAGAGGTGGGCAAATAGAGGCGGGGAATCAGATATGGGGAAACAGAGGCGGGGAATCAGAGGCGGGGAAACAGAGGCGGGGAATTAGATATGGGGAATCAGAGGTGGGGAATCAGAGGTTGGGAATCACAGGCAGGGAATCAGAGGCTGTGAATCAGATGCAGGGAATCAGATGCGGGGAATCAGAGGCGGGGAATCAGAGCTGGGGAATCAGAGGTGAGGAATCAGAGTTGGGGAATCAGAGGCGGGGACTTAGATATGGGGAAACAGAGGCGGGGAATCAGAGGCGGGGAAACAGAGGCGGGGAATCAGATATGGGGAATCAGAGGTGGGGAATCAGAGGCAGGGAATCAGATGTGCGGAATCAGAGATGGGGAATCAGAGGCAGGGAATCAGAATCAGAAGCAGGGAATAAGATGCGGGGAATCAGAGGCGGGGAATCAGAGCTGGGGAATCAGAGGCAGTGAATCAGAGGCGGGGAATCAGAGGCAGGGAATCGGATGTGTGGAATCAGAGATGGGGAATCAGAGGTGGGGAATCAGAGGGGGTGAATCAGACATGGGTAATCAGAGGCAGGGAATCAGAGGCAGGAAATCAGACACGGGGAATCAGAGGCGGGGAATCAGAGCTGGGAAATTAGAGGCAGGGAATCAGAGTTGGGGATTCAGAGGCGGGGAATCAGATATGGGGAAACAGAGGCGGGGAATCAGAGGCGGGCAAATAGAGGCGGGGATCAGATATGGGGAAACAGAGGAGAGGAATCAGAGGCGGGGAAACAGAGGCGGTGTATCAGATATGGGAAATCAGATGTGGGGAATCAGAGGATGGGAATCAGAGGCAGGGAATCAGAGGCTGGGAATCAGATGCATGGAATCAGATGCGGGGAATCAGAGGCGGGGAATCAGAGCTGGGGAATCAGAGGTGCGGAATCAAAGTTGGGGAATCAGAGTCGGGGACTTAGATATGGGGAAACAGAGGCGGGGTATCAGAGGTGGGGAACAGAAGGCGGGGAATCAGATATGGGGAATCAGAGATGGGGAATCAGAGGCAGGGAATTAGATGTGCGGAATCAGAGATTGGGAATCAGAGATGGGGAATCAGAATCAGAAGCAGGGAATCAGAGGCAGGGAATCAGAGTTGGGGATTCAGAGGTGGGGAAACAGAGGTGGTGAATCAGAGATGGGGAATCACAGGCGGGGAATCAGAGGCAGGGAATAGAACGCGGGGAATCAGAGGCAGGGAATCAGAGTTGGGGCATCAGAGGTTGGGATTTAGATATGGGGAATCAGAGGCGGGGAATCAGAGGCGGGGAAACAGAGGCGGGGAATCAGATATGGGGAATCAGAGGTGGGGAATCAGAGGTTGGGAATCAGAGGCAGGGAATCAGAGGCTTGGAATCAGATGCAGGGAATCAGATGCGGGGAATCAGAGGCGGGGAATCAGAGCTGGGGAATCAGAGGCGGGGAATCAGAGTTGGGGAATCAGAGGCGGGGAATCAGATATGGGGAATCAGAGGCGGGGAATCAGAGGCGGGGAAACAGAGGCCGGGAATCAGATTTGGGGAATCAGAGGTGGGGAATCAGGGGCGGGGTATCAGTGGCAGGGAATCAGAGGCGGGAAATCAGAGGCCGGGAATCAGAGGCGGTGAATCAGGGGCGGGGAATCAGAGGCAGGGAATCGGATGTGCGGAATCAGAGATGGGGAATCAGAGGTGGGGAATCAGAATCAGAAGCAGGGAATCAGAGGCCGGGAATTAGAGGCCGGAATCAGAGATGGGGAATCAGAGGCGGGGAATGAGATATGGGGAATCAGAGGCGGGGAATCAGAGGCGGGGAAACAGAGGCGAGGAATCAAATATGGGGATTCAGAGGTGGCGAATTAAAGGCGGTGAATCAGAGGCGGGGAATCAGAGCTGGGGAATCAGAGGCGGGGAATCAGAGTTGGGGAATCAGAGGCGGGGAATCAGAGCTGGGGAATCAGATTCGGGGAATCAGAGGCAGGGAATCAGATGTGCGGAATCAGAGATAGGGAATCAGAGGTGGGGAATCAGAGCTTGAGAATCAGAGGTGGGGAATCAGAGTTGGGGAATCAGAGGCGGGGACTTAGATATTGGGAAACAGAGGCGGGGAATCAGAGGCGGGAACACAGAGGCGGGGAATCAGATATGGGGAATCAGAGGTGGGGAATCAGAGGCAGGGAATCAGATGTGCGCAATCAGAGATGGGGAATCAGAGGCAGGGAATCAGAATCAGAAGCAGGGGATCAGAGGCCGGGGATCAGAGGCCGGAATCAGATGCCGGGAATAAGAGGCCGGGAATCAGAGGTGGGGAATCAGAGTCCGGGAATCAGAGATGGGGATTCAGAGGCGGGGAATGAGATATGGGGAATCAGAGGCGGGGAATCAGAGGCGGGGAAACAGAGGCGGGGAATCAGATATGGTGAATCAGAGGTGGCGAATCAAAGGCGGTGAATGAGAGATGGGGAATCAGAGGCCGGGAATAAGAGGCAGTGAATCAAACACGGGGAATCAGAGGCGGGGAATCAGAGCTGGGGAATCAGAGGCGGGGAATAATAGCTGGCGAATCAGAGGCCGGGAATCAGAGGTGGGGAATCAGAGGCGGGGAATCAGATATTGTTAATCAGAGGTGGGGAATCAGAGGCGGGGAAACAGAGGCGGGGAATCAGATATGGGGAATCAGAGGTGGGGAATCAGATGTTGTGAATCAGAGATGGAGAATCAGAGGCGGGGAATAAGAGGCCGGTAATCAGACACGGGGAATCAGAGGCGGGGATTCAGAGCTGGGGAATCAGATGCGGGGAATCAGAGTTGGGGAATCAGAGGCGGGGAATCAGATATGGGGAATCAGAGGCGGTGAATCAGAGGCGGGGAAACAGAGGCGGGGAATCAGATATGGGGAATCAGAGGTGGGGAATCAGGGGCGGGGTATCAGTGGCAGGGAATCAGAGGCGGGAAATCAGAGGCCGGGAATCAGAGGCGGTGAATCAGAGGCGGGGAATCAGAGGCAGGGAATCGGATGTGCGGAATCAGAGATGGGGAATCAGAGGTGGGGAATCAGAGGCCGTGAATCAGACATGGGTAATCAGAGGCGGGGAATCAGAGGCAGGAAATCAGACACGGGGAATCAGAGCTGGGGAATTAGATGCAGGGAATCAGAGTTGGGGATTCAGAGGCGGGGAATCAGATATGGGGAAACAGTGGCGGGGAATCAGAGGCGGGGAAACAGAGGCGGGGAATCAGATTTGGGGAATCAGAGGTGGGGAATCAGAGGTTGGGAATCACAGGCAGGGAATCAGAGGCTGGGAATCAGATGCAGGGAATCAGATGCGGGGAATCAGAGGCGGGGAATCAGAGCTGGGGAATCAGAGGTGGGGAATCAGAGTTGGGGAATCAGAGGCAGGGACTTAGATATGGGGAAACAGAGGCGGGGAATCAGAGGCGGGGATACAGAGGCGGGGAATCAGATATGGGGAATCAGAGGTGGGGAATCAGAGGCAGGGAATCAGATGTGCGGAATCAGAGATGGGGAATCAGAGGCAGGGAATCAGAATCAGAAGCAGGGAATAAGACGCGGGGAATCAGAGGCGGGGAATCAGAGCTGGGGAATCAGAGGCAGTGAATCAGAGGCGGGGAATCAGAGGCAGGGAATCGGATGTGCCGAATCAGAGATGGGGAATCAGAGGTGGGGAATCAGAGGCGGTGAATCAGACATGGGTAATCAGAGGCGGGGAATGAGAGGCAGGAAATCAGACACGGGGAATCAGAGGCGGGGAATCAGAGCTGGGGAATTAGAGGCAGGGAATCAGAGTTGGGGATTCAGAGGCGGGGAATCAGATATGGGGAAACAGAGGCGGGGAATCAGAAGCGGGCAAATAGAGGCGGGGATCAGATATGGGGAAACAGAGGAGGGGAATCAGAGGCGGGGAAACAGAGGCGGGGAATCAGATATGGGGAATCAGAGGTGGGGAACCAGAGGTTGGGAATCAGAGGCAGGGAATTAGAGGCTGGGAATCAGATGCATGGAATCAGATGCGGGGAATCAGAGGCGGGGAATCAGAGCTGGGGAATCAGAGGTGGGGAATCAAAGTTGGGGAATCAGAGTCGGGGACTTAGATATGGGGAAACAGAGGCGGGGAATCAGAGGTGGGGAACAGAAGGCGGGGAATCAGATATGGGGAATCAGAGATGGGGAATCAGAGGCAGGGAATTAGATGTGCAGAATCAGAGATGGGGAATCAGAGGTGGGGAATCAGAATCAGAAGCAGGGAATCAGAGGCAGGGAATCAGAGTTGGGGATTCAGAGGCGGGGAATCAGATATGGGGAAACAGAGGTGGGGAATCAGAGGCGGGAAAACAGAGGCGGGGAATTAGATATGGGGAATCAGAGGTGGGGAATCAGAGGTGGTGAATCAGAGATGGGGAATCACAGGCGGGGAATCAGAGGCAGGGAATAGAACGCGGGGAATCAGAGGCAGGGAATCAGAGTTGGGGCATCAGAGGTTGGGAATTAGATATGGGGAAACAGAGGCGGGGAATCAGAGGCGGGGAAACAGAGGCGGGGAATCAGATATGGGGAATCAGAGGTGGGGAATCAGAGGTTGGGAATCAGAGGCAGGGAATCAGAGGCTTGGAATCAGATGCAGGGAATTAGATGCGGGGAATCAGAGGCGGGGAATCAGAGCTGGGGAATCAGAGGCGGGGAATCAGAGTTGGGGAATCAGAGGCGGGGAATCAGATATGGGGAATCAGAGGCGGGGAATCAGAGGCGGGGAAACAGAGGGGGGGAATCAGATATGGGGAATCAGAGGTGGGTAATCAGTGGCGGGGTATCAGTGGCAGGGAATCAGAGGCGGGAAATCAGAGGCCGGGAATCAGAGGCGGTGAATCAGGGGCGGGGAATCAGAGGCAGGCAATCGGATGTGCGGAATCAGAGATGGGGAATCAGAGGTGGGGAATCAGAATCAGAAGCAGGGAATCAGAGGCCGGGAATTAGAGGCCGGAATCAGATCCCGGGAATAAGAGGCCGGGAATCAGAGGTTGGGAATCAGAGTCCGGGAATCAGAGATGGGGAATCAGAGGCGGGGAATGAGATATGGGGAATCAGAGGCAGGGAATCAGAGGCCGGGAAACAGAGGCGAGGAATCAGATATGGGGATTCAGAGGTGGCGAATCAAAGGCGGTGAATCAGAGGCGGGGAATCAGAGCTGGGGAATCAGAGGCGGGGAATCAGAGTTAGGGAATCAGAGGCGGGGAATCAGAGCTGGGGAATCAGAGTCGGGGAATCAGAGGCAGGGAATCACATGTGCGGAATCAGAGATGGGGAATCAGAGGTGGGGAATCAGAGGCGGTGAATCAGAGATGGGGAATCAGAGGCGGTGAATCAGAGGCAGGAAATCAGACACGGGGATTCAGAGGCTGGGAATCAGACGGGGGGAATCAAAGGCGGGGAATAAGAGCTGGGGAATCAGAGGCGGGGAATCAGAGTTGGGGAATCAGAGGCGGGGAATCAGACATGGGTAATCAGAGGCGGAGAATCAGAGGCAGGAAATCAGACACGGGGAATCAGAGGCGGGGAATCAGAGCTGGGGAATTAGATGCAGGGAATCAGAGTTGGGGATTCAGAGGCGGGGAATCAGATATGGGGAAACTGAGGTGGGGAATCAGAGGTGGGCAAATAGAGGCGGGGAATCAGATATGGGGAAACAGAGGCGGGGAATCAGAGGCGGGGAAACAGAGGCGGGGAATTAGATATGGGGAATCAGAGGTGGGGAATCAGAGGTTGGGAATCACAGGCAGGGAATCAGAGGCTGTGAATCAGATGCAGGGAATCAGATGCGGGGAATCAGAGGCGGGGAATCAGAGCTGGGGAATCAGAGGTGGGGAATCAGATATGGGGAATCAGAGGTGGGGAATCAGAGGCAGGGAATCAGATGTGCGGAATCAGAGATGGGGAATCAGAGGCAGGGAATCAGAATCAGAAGCAGGGAATAAGACGCGGGGAATCAGAGGCGGGGAATCAGAGCTGGGGAATCAGAGGCAGTGAATCAGAGGCGGGGAATCAGAGGCAGGGAATCGGATGTGCGGAATCAGAGATGGGGAATCAGAGGTGGGGAATCAGAGGGGGTGAATCAGACATGGGTAATCAGAGGCAGGGAATCAGAGGCAGGAAATCAGACACGGGGAATCAGAGGCGGGGAATCAGAGCTGGGAAATTAGAGGCAGGGAATCAGAGTTGGGGATTCAGAGGCGGGGAATCAGATATGGGGAAACAGAGGCGGGGAATCAGAGGCGGGCAAATAGACGCGAGGATCAGATATGGGGAAACAGAGGAGAGGAATCAGAGGCGGGGAAACAGAGGCGGTGTATCAGATATGGGGAATCAGAGGTGGGGAATCAGAGGATGGGAATCAGAGGCAGGGAATCAGAGGCTGGGAATCAGATGCATGGAATCAGATGCGGGGAATCAGAGGCGGGGAATCAGAGCTGGGGAATCAGAGGTGGGGAATCAAAGTTGGGGAATCAGAGTCGGGGACTTAGATATGGGGAAAGAGAGGCGCGGAATCAGAGGTGGGGAACAGAAGGCGGGGAATCAGATATGGGGAATCAGAGATGGGGAATCAGAGGCAGGGAATTAGATGTGCGGAATCAGAGATGGGGAATCAGAGATGGGGAATCAGAATCAGAAGCAGGGAATCAGAGGCAGGGAATCAGAGTTGGGGATTCAGAGGTGGGGAATCAGAGGTGGTGAATCAGAGATGGGGAATCACAGGCGGGGAATCAGAGGCAGGGAATAGAACGCGGGGTATCAGAGGCAGGGAATCAGAGTTGGGGCATCAGAGGTTGGGAATTAGATATGGGGAAACAGAGGCGGGGAATCAGAGGCGGGGAAACAGAGGCGGGGAATCAGATATGGCGATTCAGAGGTGGGGAATCAGAGGTTGGGAATCAGAGGCAGGGAATCAGAGGCTTGGAATCAGACGCAGGGAATCAGATGCGGGGAATCAGAGGAGGGGAATCAGAGCTGGGGAATCAGAGGCGGGGAATCAGAGTTGGGGAATCAGAGGCGGGGAATCAGATATGGGGAATCAGAGGCGGGGAATCAGAGGCGTTGAATCAGGGGCGGGGAATCAGAGGCAGGGAATCGGATGTGCGGAATCAGAGATGGGGAATCAGAGGTGGGGAATCAGAATCAGAAGCATGGAATCAGAGGCCGGGAATTAGAGGCCGGAATCAGATGCCAGGAATAAGAGGCCGGGAATCAGAGGTTGGGAATCAGAGTCCGGGAATCAGAGATGGGGAATCAGAGGCGGGGAATGAGATATGGGGAATCAGAGGCGGGGAATCAGAGGCGGGGAAACAGAGGCGAGGAATCAAATATGGGGATTCAGAGGTGGCGAATTAAAGGCGGTGAATCAGAGGCGGGGAATCAGAGCTGGGGAATCAGAGGCGGGGAATCAGAGTTGGGGAATCAGAGGCGGGGAATCAGAGCTGGGGAATCAGATTCGGGGAATCAGAGGCAGGGAATCAGATGCGCGGAATCAGAGATAGGGAATCAGAGGTGGGGAATCAGAGCTTGAGAATCAGAGGTGGGGAATCAGAGTTGGGGAATCAGAGGCGGGGACTTAGATATTGGGAAACAGAGGCGGGGAATCAGAGGCGGGAACACAGAGGCGGGGAATCAGATATGGGGAATCAGAGGTGGGGAATCAGAGGTAGGGAATCAGATGTGCGCAATCAGAGATGGGGAATCAGAGGCAGGGAATCAGAATCAGAAGCAGGGGATCAGAGGCCGGGGATCAGAGGCCGGAATCAGATGCCGGGAATAAGAGGCCGGGAATCAGAGGTGGGGAATCAGAGTCCGGGAATCAGAGATGGGGATTCAGAGGCGGGGAATGAGATATGGGGAATCAGAGGCGGGGAATCAGAGGCGGGGAAACAGAGGCGGGGAATCAGATATGGTGAATCAGAGGTGGCGAATCAAAGGCGGTGAATGAGAGATGGGGAATCAGAGGCCGGGAATAAGAGGCAGTGAATCAAACACGGGGAATCAGAGGCGGGGAATCAGAGCTAGGGAATCAGAGGCGGGGAATAATAGCTGGCGAATCAGAGGCCGGGAATCAGAGGTGGGGAATCAGAGGCGGGGAATCAGATATTGTTAATCAGAGGTGGGGAATCAGAGGCGGGGAAACAGAGGCGGGGAATCAGATATGGGGAATCAGAGGTGGGGAATCAGATGTTGTGAATCAGAGATGGAGAATCAGAGGCGGGGAATAAGAGGCCGGTAATCAGACACAGGGAATCAGAGGCGGGGATTCAGAGCTGGGGAATCAGAGGCGGGGAATCAGAGTTGGGGAATCAGAGGCGGGGAATCAGATATGGGGAATCAGAGGCGGGGAATCAGAGGCGGGGAAACAGAGGCGGGGAATCAGATATGGGGAATCAGAGGTGGGGAATCAGGGGCGGGGTATCAGTGGCAGGGAATCAGAGGCGGGAAATCAGAGGCCGGGAATCAGAGGCGGTGAATCAGAGGCGGGGAATCAGAGGCAGGGAATCGGATGTGCGGAATCAGAGATGGGGAATCAGAGGTGGGGAATCAGAGGCGGTGAATCAGACATGGGTAATCAGAGGCGGGGAATCAGAGGCAGGAAATCAGACACGGGGAATCAGAGCTGGGGAATTAGATGCAGGGAATCAGAGTTGGGGATTCAGAGGCGGGGAATCAGATATGGGGAAACAGTGGCGGGGAATCAGAGGCGGGGAAACAGAGGCGGGGAATCAGATATGGGGAATCAGAGGTGGGGAATCAGAGGTTGGGAATCACAGGCAGGGAATCAGAGGCTGGGAATCAGATGCAGGGAATCAGATGCGGGGAATCAGAGGCGGGGAATCAGAGCTGGGGAATCAGAGGTGGGGAATCAGAGTTGGGGAATCAGAGGCAGGGACTTAGATATGGGGAAACAGAGGCGGGGAATCAGAGGCGGGGATACAGAGGCGGGGAATCAGATATGGGGAATCAGAGGTGGGGAATCAGAGGCAGGGAATCAGATGTGCGGAATCAGAGATGGGGAATCAGAGGCAGGGAATCAGAATCAGAAGCAGGGAATAAGACGCGGGGAATCAGAGGCGGGGAATCAGAGCTGGGGAATCAGTGGCAGTGAATCAGAGGCGGGGAATCAGAGGCAGGGAATCGGATGTGCCGAATCAGAGATGGGGAATCAGAGGTGGGGAATCAGAGGCGGTGAATCAGACATGGGTAATCAGAGGTGGGGAATGAGAGGCAGGAAATCAGACACGGGGAATCAGAGGCGGGGAATCAGAGCTGGGAAATTAGAGGCAGGGAATCAGAGTTGGGGATTCAGAGGCGGGGAATCAGATATGGGGAAACAGAGGCGGGGAATCAGAGGCGGGCAAATAGAGGCGGGGATCAGATATGGGGAAACAGAGGAGGGGAATCAGAGGCGGGGAAACAGAGGCGGGGAATCAGATATGGGGAATCAGAGGTGGGGAACCAGAGGTTGGGAATCAGAGGCAGGGAATCAGAGGCTGGGAATCAGATGCATGGAATCAGATGCGGGGAATCAGAGGCGGGGAATCAGAGCTGGGGAATCAGAGGTGGGGAATCAAAGTTGGGGAATCAGAGTCGGGGACTTAGATATGGGGAAACAGAGGCGGGGAATCAGAGGTGGGGAACAGAAGGCGGGGAATCAGATATGGGGAATCAGAGATGGGGAATCAGAGGCAGGGAATTAGATGTGCGGAATCAGAGATGGGGAATCAGAGGTGGGGAATCAGAATCAGAAGCAGGGAATCAGAGGCAGGGAATCAGAGTTGGGGATTCAGAGGCGGGGAATCAGATATGGGGAAACAGAGGTGGGGAATCAGAGGCGGGAAAACAGAGGCGGGGAATTAGATATGGGGAATCAGAGGTGGGGAATCAGAGGTGGTGAATCAGAGATGGGGAATCACAGGCGGGGAATCAGAGGCAGGGAATAGAACGCGGGGAATCAGAGGCAGGGAATCAGAGTTGGGGCATCAGAGGTTGGGAATTAGATATGGGGAAACAGAGGCGGGGAATCAGAGGCGGGGAAACAGAGGCGGGGAATCAGATATGGGGAATCAGAGGTGGGGAATCAGAGGTTGGGAATCAGAGGCAGGGAATCAGAGGCTTGGAATCAGATGCAGGGAATTAGATGCGGGGAATCAGAGGCGGGGAATCAGAGCTGGGGAATCAGAGGCGGGGAATCAGAGTTGGGGAATCAGAGGCGGGGAATCAGATATGGGGAATCAGAGGCGGGGAATCAGAGGCGGGGAAACAGAGGGGGGGAATCAGATATGGGGAATCAGAGGTGGGTAATCAGTGGCGGGGTATCAGTGGCAGGGAATCAGAGGCGGGAAATCAGAGGCCGGGAATCAGAGGCGGTGAATCAGGGGCGGGGAATCAGAGGCAGGCAATCGGATGTGCGGAATCAGAGATGGGGAATCAGAGGTGGGGAATCAGAATCAGAAGCAGGGAATCAGAGGCCGGGAATTAGAGGCCGGAATCAGATGCCGGGAATAAGAGGCCGGGAATCAGAGGTTGGGAATCAGAGTCCGGGAATCAGAGATGGGGAATCAGAGGCGGGGAATGAGATATGGGGAATCAGAGGCAGGGAATCAGAGGCGGGGAAACAGAGGCGAGGAATCAGATATGGGGATTCAGAGGTGGCGAATCAAAGGCGGTGAATCAGAGGCGGGGAATCAGAGCTGGGGAATCAGAGGCGGGGAATCAGAGTTAGGGAATCAGAGGCGGGGAATCAGAGCTGGGGAATCAGAGTCGGGGAATCAGAGGCAGGGAATCACATGTGCGGAATCAGAGATGGGGAATCAGAGGTGGGGAATCAGAGGCGGTGAATCAGAGATGGGGAATCAGAGGCGGTGAATCAGAGGCAGGAAATCAGACACGGGGATTCAGAGGCTGGGAATCAGACGGGGGGAATCAAAGGCGGGGAATAAGAGCTGGGGAATCAGAGGCGGGGAATCAGAGTTGGGGAATCAGAGGCGGGGAATCAGACATGGGTAATCAGAGGCGGAGTATCAGAGGCAGGAAATCAGACACGGGGAATCAGAGGCGGGGAATCAGAGCTGGGGAATTAGATGCAGGGAATCAGAGTTGGGGATTCAGAGGCGGGGAATCAGATATGGGGAAACTGAGGTGGGGAATCAGAGGTGGGCAAATAGAGGCGGGGAATCAGATATGGGGAAACAGAGGCGGGGAATCAGAGGCGGGGAAACAGAGGCGGGGAATTAGATATGGGGAATCAGAGGTGGGGAATCAGAGGTTGGGAATCACAGGCAGGGAATCAGAGGCTGTGAATCAGATGCAGGGAATCAGATGCGGGGAATCAGAGGCGGGGAATCAGAGCTGGGGAATCAGAGGTGGGGAATCAGAGTTGGGGAATCAGAGGCGGGGACTTAGATATGGGGAAACAGAGGCGGGGAATCAGAGGCGGGGAAACAGAGGCGGGGAATCAGATATGGGGAATCAGAGGTGGGGAATCAGAGGCAGGGAATCAGATGTGCGGAATCAGAGATGGGGAATCAGAGGCAGGGAATCAGAATCAGAAGCAGGGAATAAGACGCGGGGAATCAGAGGCGGGGAATCAGAGCTGGGGAATCAGAGGCAGTGAATCAGAGGCGGGGAATCAGAGGCAGGGAATCGGATGTGCGGAATCAGAGATGGGGAATCAGAGGTGGGGAATCAGAGGGGGTGAATCAGACATGGGTAATCAGAGGCAGGGAATCAGAGGCAGGAAATCAGACACGGGGAATCAGAGGCGGGGAATCAGAGCTGGGAAATTAGAGGCAGGGAATCAGAGTTGGGGATTCAGAGGCAGGGAATCAGATATGGGGAAACAGAGGCGGGGAATCAGAGGCGGGCAAATAGAGGCGAGGATCAGATATGGGGAAACAGAGGAGAGGAATCAGAGGCGGGGAAACAGAGGCGGTGTATCAGATATGGGGAATCAGAGGTGGGGAATCAGAGGATGGGAATCAGAGGCAGGGAATCAGAGGCTGGGAATCAGATGCATGGAATCAGATGCGGGGAATCAGAGGCGGGGAATCAGAGCTGGGGAATCAGAGGTGGGGAATCAAAGTTGGGGAAGCAGAGTCGGGGACTTAGATATGGGGAAAGAGAGGCGCGGAATCAGAGGTGGGGAACAGAAGGCGGGGAATCAGATATGGGGAATCAGAGATGGGGAATCAGAGGCAGGGAATTAGATGTGCGGAATCAGAGATGGGGAATCAGAGATGGGGAATCAGAATCAGAAGCAGGGAATCAGAGGCAGGGAATCAGAGTTGGGGATTCAGAGGTGGGGAATCAGAGGTGGTGAATCAGAGATGGGGAATCACAGGCGGGGAATCAGAGGCAGTGAATAGAACGCGGGGTATCAGAGGCAGGGAATCAGAGTTGGGGCATCAGAGGTTGGGAATTAGATATGGGGAAACAGAGGCGGGGAATCAGAGGCGGGGAAACAGAGGCGGGGAATCAGATATGGCGAATCAGAGGTGGGGAATCAGAGGTTGGGAATCAGAGGCAGGGAATCAGAGGCTTGGAATCAGACGCAGGGAATCAGATGCGGGGAATCAGAGGCGGGGAATCAGAGCTGGGGAATCAGAGGCGGGGAATCAGAGTTGGGGAATCAGAGGCGGGGAATCAGATATGGGGAATCAGAGGCGGGGAATCAGAGGCGGGGAAACAGAGGCCGGGAATCAGATATGGGGAATCAGAGGTGGGGAATCAGGGGCGGGGTATCAGTGGCAGGGAATCAGAGGCGGGAAATCAGAGGCCGGGAATCAGAGGCGTTGAATCAGGGGCGGGGAATCAGAGGCAGGGAATCGGATGTGCGGAATCAGAGATGGGGAATCAGAGGTGGGGAATCAGAATCAGAAGCAGGGAATCAGAGGCCGGGAATTAGAGGCCGGAATCAGATGCCAGGAATAAGAGGCCGGGAATCAGAGGTTGGGAATCAGAGTCCGGGAATCAGAGATGGGGAATCAGAGGCGGGGAATGAGATATGGGGAATCAGAGGCGGGGAATCAGAGGCGGGGAAACAGAGGCGAGGAATCAAATATGGGGATTCAGAGGTGGCGAATCAAAGGCGGTGAATCAGAGGCGGGGAATCAGAGCTGGGGAATCAGAGGCGGGGAATCAGAGTTGGGGAATCAGAGGCGGGGAATCAGAGCTGGGGAATCAGAGTCGGGGAATCAGAGGCAGGGAATCAGATGTGCGGAATCAGAGATAGGGAATCAGAGGTGGGGAATCAGAGCTTGAGAATCAGAGGTGGAGAATCAGAGTTGGGGAATCAGAGGCGGGGACTTAGATATTGGGAAACAGAGGCGGGGAATCAGAGGCGGGAAAACAGAGGCGGGGAATCAGATATGGGGAATCAGAGGTGGGGAATCAGAGGCAGGGAATCAGATGTGCGCAATCAGAGATGGGGAATCAGAGGCAGGGAATCAGAATCAGAAGCAGGGAATCAGAGGCCGGGGATCAGAGGCCGGAATCAGATGCCGGGAATAAGAGGCCGTGAATCAGAGGTGGGGAATCAGAGTCCGGGAATCAGAGATGGGGATTCAGAGGCGGGGAATGAGATATGGGGAATCAGAGGCGGGGAATCAGAGGCGGGGAAACAGAGGCGGGGAATCAGATATGGGGAATCAGAGTTGGCGAATCAAAGGCGGTGAATCAGAGATGGGGAATCAGAGGCCGGGAATAAGAGGCAGTGAAACAAACACGGGGAATCAGAGGCGGGGAATCAGAGCTGGGGAATCAGAGGCGGGGAATAATAGCTGGCGAATCAGAGGCCGGGAATCAGAGGTGGGGAATCAGAGGCGGGGAATCAGATATTGTTAATCAGACGTGGGGAATCAGAGGCGGGGAAACAGAGGCGGGGAATCAGATATGGGGAATCAGAGGTGGGGAATCAGATGTTGTGAATCAGAGATGGAGAATCAGAGGCGGGGAATCAGAGGCCGGTAATCAGACACGGGGAATCAGAGGCGGGGATTCAGAGCTGGGGAATCAGAGGCGGGGAATCAGAGTTGGGGAATCAGAGGCGGGGAATCAGATATCGGGAATCAGATGCGGAGAATCAGAGGCGGGGAAACAGAGGCGGGGAATCAGATATGGGGAATCAGAGGTGGGGAATCAGGGGCGGGGTATCAGTGGCAGGGAATCAGAGGCGGGAAATCAGAGGCCGGGAATCAGAGGCGGTGAATCAGAGGCGGGGAATCAGAGGCAGGGAATCGGATGTGCGGAATCAGAGATGGGGAATCAGAGGTGGGGAATCAGAGGCGGTGAATCAGACATGGGTAATCAGAGGCGGGGAATCAGAGGCAGGAAATCAGACACGGGGAATCAGAGGCGGGGAATCAGAGCTTGGGAATTAGATGCAGGGAATCAGAGTTGGGGATTCAGAGGCGGGGAATCAGATATGGGGAAACAGTGGCGGGGAATCAGAGGCGGGGATACAGAGGCGGGGAATCAGATATGGGGAATCAGAGGTGGGGAATCAGAGGTTGGGAATCACAGGCAGGGAATCAGAGGCTGGGAATCAGATGCAGGGAATCAGATGCGTGGAATCAGAGGCGGGGAATCAGAGCTGGGGAATCAGAGGTGGGGAATCAGAGTTGGGGAATCAGAGGCGGGGACTTAGATATGGGGAAACAGAGGCGGGGAATCAGAGGCGGGGAAACAGAGGCGGGGAATCAGATATGGGGAATCAGAGGTGGGGAATCAGAGGCAGGGAATCAGATATGCGGAATCAGAGATGGGGAATCAGAGGCAGGGAATCAGAATCAGAAGCAGGGAATAAGACGCGGGGAATCAGAGGCGGGGAATCAGAGCTGGGGAATCAGAGGCAGTGAATCAGAGGCGGGGAATCAGAGGCAGGGAATCGGATGTGCCGAATCAGAGATTGGGAATCAGAGGTGGGGAATCAGAGGCGGTGAATCAGACATGGGTATTCAGAGGCGGGGAATCAGAGGCAGGAAATCAGACACGGGGAATCAGAGGCGGGGAATCAGAGCTGGGAAATTAGAGGCAGGGAATCATAGTTGGGGATTCAGAGGCGGGGAATCAGATATGGGGAAACAGAGGCGGGGAATCAGAGGCGGCAAATAGAGGCGGGGATCAGATATGGGGAAACAGAGGAGGGGAATCAGAGGCGGGAAAACAGAGGCGGGGAATCAGATATGGGGAATCAGAGGTGGGGAATCAGAGGTTGGGAATCAGAGGCAGGGAATCAGAGGCTGGGAATCAGATGCATGGAATCAGATGCGGGGAATCAGAGGCGGGGAATCAGAGCTGAGGAATCAGAGGTGGGGAATCAAAGTTGGGGAATCAGAGTCGGGGACTTAGATATGGGGAAACAGAGGCGGGGAATCAGAGGTGGGGAACAGAAGGCGGGGAATCAGATATGGGGAATCAGAGATGGGGAATCAGAGGCAGGGAATTAGATGTGCGGAATCAGAGATGGGGAATCAGAGGTGGGGAATCAGAATCAGAAGCAGGGAATCAGAGGCAGGGAATCAGAGTTGGGGATTCAGAGGCGGGGAATCAGATATGGGGAAACAGAGGTGGGGAATCAGAGGCGGGAAAACAGAGGCGGGGAATTAGATATGGGGAATCAGAGGTGGGGAATCAGAGGTGGTGAATCAGAGATGGGGAATCACAGGCGGGGAATCAGAGGCAGGGAATAGAACGCGGGGAATCAGAGGCAGGGAATCAGAGTTGGGGCATCAGAGGTTGGGAATTAGATATGGGGAAACAGAGGCGGGGAATCAGAGGCGGGGAAACAGAGGCGGGGAATCAGATATGGGGAATCAGAGGTGGGGAATCAGAGGTTGGGAATCAGAGGCAGGGAATCAGAGGCTTGGAATCAGATGCAGGGAATCAGATGCGGGGAATCAGAGGCGGGGAATCAGAGCTGGGGAATCAGAGGCGGGGAATCAGAGTTGTGGAATCAGAGGCGGGGAATCAGATATGGGGAATCAGAGGCGGGGAATCAGAGGCGGGGAAACAGAGGGGGGGAATCAGATATGGGGAATCAGAGGTGGGGAATCAGGGGCGGGGTATCAGTGGCAGGGAATCAGAGGCGGGAAATCAGAGGCCGGGAATCAGAGGCGGTGAATCAGGGGCGGGGAATCAGAGGCAGGCAATCGGATGTGCGGAATCAGAGATGGGGAATCAGAGGTGGGGAATCAGAATCAGAAGCAGGGAATCAGAGGCCGGGAATTAGAGGCCGGAATCAGATGCCGGGAATAAGAGGCCGGGAATCAGAGGTTGGGAATCAGAGTCCGGGAATCAGAGATGGGGAATCAGAGGCGGGGAATGAGATATGGGGAATCAGAGGCAGGGAATCAGAGGAGGGGAAACAGAGGCGAGGAATCAGATATGGGGATTCAGAGGTGGCGAATCAAAGGCGGTGAATCAGAGGCGGGGAATCAGAGCTGGGGAATCAGAGGCGGGAATTCAGAGTTAGGGAATCAGAGGCGGGGAATCAGAGCTGGGGAATCAGAGTCGGGGAATCAGAGGCAGGGAATCACATGTGCGGAATCAGAGATGGGGAATCAGAGGTGGGGAATCAGAGGCGGTGAATCAGAGATGGGGAATCAGAGGCGGTGAATCAGAGGCAGGAAATCAGACACGGGGATTCAGAGGCTGGGAATCAGACGGGGGGAATCAAAGGCGGGGAATCAGAGCTGGGGAATCAGAGGCAGGGAATCAGAGTTGGGGATTCAGAGGCGGGGAATCAGATATGGGGAAACAGAGGCGGGGAATCAGAGGCGGGAAAACAGAGGTGGGGAATTAGATATGGGGAATCAGAGGTGGGGAATCAGAGGTGGTGAATCAGAGATGGGGAATCACAGGCGGGGAATCAGAGGCAGGGAATAGAACGCGGGGAATCAGAGGCAGGGAATCAGAGTTGGGGCATCATAGGTTGGGAATTAGATATGGGGAAACGGAGGCGGGGAATCAGAGGTGGGGAAACAGAGGCGTGGAATCAGATATGGGGAATCAGAGGTGGGGAATCAGAGGCAAGGAATCAGATGTGCGGAATCAGAGATGGGGAATCAGAGGCAGGGAATCAGAATCAGAAGCGGGGCATCAGAGGCCGGGAATCAGAGGCCGGGAATCAGATGCTGGGAATAAGAGGCCGGGAATCAGAGGTGGGGAATCAGAGACCGGGAATCAGAGATGGGGATTCAGAGGCGGGGAATCAGAGGCGGGGAATCAGAGTTGGGGAATCAGAGGCGGGGAATCAGATATGGGGAATCAGAGGCGGGGAATCAGAGGCGGGGAAACAGAGGGGGGGAATCAGATATGGGGAATCAGAGGTGGGGAATCAGGGGCGGGGTATCAGTGGCAGGGAATCAGAGGCGGGAAATCAGAGGCCGGGAATCAGAGGCGGTGAATCAGGGGCGGGGAATCAGAGGCAGGCAATCGGATGTGCGGAATCAGAGATGGGGAATCAGAGGTGGGGAATCAGAATCAGAAGCAGGGAATCAGAGGCCGGGAATTAGAGGCCGGAATCAGATGCCGGGAATAAGAGGCCGGGAATCAGAGGTTGGGAATCAGAGTCCGGGAATCAGAGATGGGGAATCAGAGGCGGGGAATGAGATATGGGGAATCAGAGGCAGGGAATCAGAGGAGGGGAAACAGAGGCGAGGAATCAGATATGGGGATTCAGAGGTGGCGAATCAAAGGCGGTGAATCAGAGGCGGGGAATCAGAGCTGGGGAATCAGAGGCGGGGAATCAGAGTTAGGGAATCAGAGGCGGGGAATCAGAGCTGGGGAATCAGAGTCGGGGAATCAGAGGCAGGGAATCACATGTGCGGAATCAGAGATGGGGAATCAGAGGTGGGGAATCAGAGGCGGTGAATCAGAGATGGGGAATCAGAGGCGGTGAATCAGAGGCAGGAAATCAGACACGGGGATTCAGAGGCTGGGAATCAGACGGGGGGAATCAAAGGCGGGGAATCAGAGCTGGGGAATCAGAGGCAGGGAATCAGAGTTGGGGATTCAGAGGCGGGGAATCAGATATGGGGAAACAGAGGCGGGGAATCAGAGGCGGGAAAACAGAGGCGGGGAATTAGATATGGGGAATCAGAGGTGGGGAATCAGAGGTGGTGAATCAGAGATGGGGAATCACTGGCGGGGAATCAGAGGCAGGGAATAGAACGCGGGGAATCAGAGGCAGGGAATCAGAGTTGGGGCATCATAGGTTGGGAATTAGATATGGGGAAACAGAGGCGGGGAATCAGAGGTGGGGAAACAGAGGCGGGGAATCAGATATGGGGAATCAGAGGTGGGGAATCAGAGGCAGGGAATCAGATGTGCGGAATCAGAGATGGGGAATCAGAGGCAGGGAATCAGAATCAGAAGCGGGGCATCAGAGGCCGGGAATCAGAGGCCGGGAATCAGATGCTGGGAATAAGAGGCCGGGAATCAGAGGTGGGGAATCAGAGACCGGGAATCAGAGATGGGGATTCAGAGGCGGGGAATCAGATATGGGGAATGGAGGTGGGGAATCAGAGGCGGTGAAACAGAGATGGGGAATCAGGGCAGGGAATCAGAGGTAGGGAATCAAACACGGGGAATCAGAGCTGGGGAATCAGAGGCGGGTAATTAGAGTTGGGGAATCAGAGGAGGGGAATCAGAGGCCGGGAAACAGAGGCGGGGAATCAGATATGGGGAATCAGAGGTGGGGAATCAGATGTTGGGAATAAGAGGCAGGGAACCAGAGGCGGGGAAACAGAGGCGGGGAATCAGATATGGGGAATCAGAGGTGGGGAATCAGAGGTTGGGAATCAGAGGCAGGGAATCAGAGGCTTGGAATCAGATGCAGGTAATCAGATGCGGGGAATCAGAGGCGGGGAATCAGAGCTGGGGAATCAGAGGCGGGGAATCAGAGTTGGGGAATCAGAGGCGGGGAATCAGATATGGGGAATCAGAGGCGGGGAATCAGAGGCGGGTAAACAGAGGCGGGGAATCAGATATGGGGAATCAGAGGTGGGGAATCAGGGGCGGGGTATCAGTGGCAGGGAATCAGATGCGGGAAATCAGAGGCCGGGAATCAGAGGCGGTGAATCAGGGGCGGGGAATCAGAGGCAGGGAATCGGATGTGCGGAATCAGAAATGGGGAATCAGAGGTGGGGAATCAGAATCAGAAGCAGGGAATCAGAGGCCGGGAATTAGAGGCCGGAATCAGATGCCGGGAATAAGAGGCCGGGAATCAGAGGTTGGGAATCAGAGTCCGGGAATCAGAGATGGGGAATCAGAGGCGGGGAATGAGATATGGGGAATCAGAGGAAGGGAATCAGAGGCGGGGAAACAGAGGCGAGGAATCAGATATGGGGATTCAGAGGTGGCGAATCATATGCGGTGAATCAGAGGCGGGGAATCAGAGCTGGGGAATCAGAGGCGGGGAATCAGAGTTGGGGAATCAGAGGCGGGGAATCAGAGCTGGGGAATCAGAGTCGGGGAATCAGAGGCAGGGAATCAGATGTGCGGAATCAGAGATGGGGAATCAGACGGGGGGAATCAAAGGCGGGGAATCAGAGATGGGGAATCAGAGGCAGGGAATCAGAGTTGGGGACTCAGAGGCGGGGAATCAGATATGGGGAAACAGAGGCGGGGAATCAGAGGCGGGAAAACAGAGGCGGGGAATTAGATATGGGGAATCAGAGGTGGGGAATCAGAGGTGGTGAATCAGAGATGGGGAATCACAGGCGGGGAATCAGAGGCAGGGAATAGAACGCGGGGAATCAGAGGCAGGGAATCACAGTTGGGGCATCAGAGGTTCGGAATTAGATATGGGGAAACAGAGGCGGGGAATCAGAGGTGGGGAATCAGGGGCGGGGTATCAGTGGCAGGGAATCAGAGGCGGGAAATCAGAGGCCGGGAATCAGAGGCGGTGAATCAGAGGCGGGGAATGAGAGGCAGGGAATCGGATGTGCGGAATCAGAGATGGGGAATCAGAGGTGGGGAATCAGAGGCGGTGAATCAGACATGGGTAATCAGAGGCGGGGAATCAGAGGCAGGAAATCAGACACGGGGAATCAGAGGCGGGGAATCAGAGCTGGGGAATTAGATGTAGGGAATCAGAGTTGGGGATTCAGAGGCGGGGAATCAGATATGGGGAAACAGTGGCGGGGAATCAGAGGCGGGGAAACAGAGGCGGGGAATCAGATATGGGGAATCAGAGGTGGGGAATCAGAGGTTGGGAATCACAGGCAGGGAATCAGAGGCTGGGAATCAGATGCAGGGAATCAGATGCGGGGAATCAGAGGCGGGGAATCAGAGCTGGGGAATCAGAGGTGGGGAATCAGAGTTGGGGAATCAGAGGCGGGGACTTAGATATGGGGAAACAGAGGCGGGGAATCAGAGGCGGGGAATCAGATATGGGGAATCAGAGGTGGGGAATCAGAGGCAGGGAATCAGATGTGCGGAATCAGAGATGGGGAATCAGAGGCAGGGAATCAGAATCAGAAGCAGGGAATAAGACGCGGGGAATCAGAGGCGGGGAATCAGAGCTGGGGAATCAGAGGCAGTGATTCAGAGGCGGGGAATCAGAGGCAGGGAATCGGATGTGCCAAATCAGAGATGGGGAATCAGAGGTGGGGAATCAGAGGCGGTGAATTAGACATGGGTAATCAGAGGTGGGGAATCAGAGGCAGGAAATCAGACACGGGGAATCAGAGGCGGGGAATCAGAGCTGGGAAATTAGAGGCAGGGAATCAGAGTTGGGGATTCAGAGGCGGGGAATCAGATATGGGGAAACAGAGGCGGGGAATCAGAGGCAGGCAAATAGAGGCGGGGATCAGATATGGGGAAACAGAGGAGGGGAATCAGAGGCGGGGAAACAGAGGCGGGGAATCAGATATGGGGAATCAGAGGTGGGGAATCAGAGGTTGGGAATCAGAGGCAGGGAATCAGAGGCTGGGAATCAGATGCATGGAATCAGATGCGGGGAATCAGAGGCGGGGAATCAGAGCTGGGGAATCAGAGGTGGGGAATCAAAGTTGGGGAATCAGAGTCGGGGACTTAGATATGGGGAAACAGAGGCGGGGAATCAGAGGTGGGGAACAGAAGGCGGGGAATCAGATATGGGGAATCAGAGATGGGGAATCAGAGGCAGGGAATTAGATGTGCGGAATCAGAGATGGGGAATCAGAGGTGGGGAATCAGAATCAGAAGCAGGGAATCAGAGGCAGGGAATCAGAGTTGGGGATTCAGAGGCGGGGAATCAGATATGGGGAAACAGAGGTGGGGAATCAGAGGCGGGAAAACAGAGGCGGGGAATTAGATATGGGGAATCAGAGGTGGGGAATCAGAGGTGGTGAATCAGAGATGGGGAATCACAGGCGGGGAATCAGAGGCAGGGAATAGTACGCGGGGAATCAGAGGCAGGGAATCAGAGTTGGGGCATCAGAGGTTGGGAATTAGATATGGGGAAACAGAGTCGGGGAATCAGAGGCAGGGAAACAGAGGCGGGGAATCAGATATGGGGAATCAGAGGTGGGGAATCAGAGGTTGGGAATCAGAGGCAGGGAATCAGAGGCAGGGAATCGGATGTGCGGAATCAGAGATGGGGAATCAGAGGTGGGGAATCAGAGGCGGGGAATCAGAGTTGGGGAATCAGAGGCGGGGAATCAGAATTGGGGAATCAGAGATGGGGAATCAGAGATGGGGAATCAGAGGCGGGGAATCAGACGCGGGGAATCAGAGGTGGTGAATCAGAGATGTGGAATCAGAGGCGGGGAATCAGAGGCAGGGAATCAGACGCGGGGAATCAGAGGCGGGGAATCATAGCTGGCGAATCAGAGGTGGGGAATCAGAGGTGGGGAATCAGAGGCGG
Source organism: Narcine bancroftii (assembly GCF_036971445.1). Classification (NCBI taxonomy): domain Eukaryota; kingdom Metazoa; phylum Chordata; class Chondrichthyes; order Torpediniformes; family Narcinidae; genus Narcine; species Narcine bancroftii. The sequence goes on along the minus strand of NW_027211895.1, from coordinate 2,293,078 downwards.
GGAATCAGATATTGGGAATCAGAGGTGGGGAATCAGAGGCGGGGAAACAGAGGCGGGGAATCAGATATGGGGAATCAGAGGTGGGGAATCAGAGTCCGGGAATCAGAGATGGGGAATCAGAGGCGGGGAATCAGAGGCCGGTAATCAGACGCGGGGAATCAGAGGCGGGGAATCAGATATGGGGAAATTAGAGGCAGGGAATCAGAGTTGGGGAAACAGAGGCGGGGAATCAGATATGGGGAAACAGAGGCGGGGAATCAGATGCGGGGAAACAGAGGCGGGGAATCAGAGGCGGGGAAACAGAGGCGGGGAATCAAACACGGGGAATCAGAGGTGGGGAATCAGAGGTTGGGAATCAGAGGCAGGGAATCAGAGGCGGGGAATCAGAGGCGGGGAATCAGAGGCAGGGAATCAGATGTGCGGAATCGGAGATGGGGAATCAGAGGCGGGGAATCAGAGGCCGGGAATCAGATATGGGGAAACAGAGGCGGGGAATCAGAGGCGGGGAAACAGAGGCTGGGAATCAGATATGGGGAATCAGAGGTGGGGAATCAGAGGTTGGGAATCAGAGGCAGGGAATCAGAGGCTTGGAATCAGATGCAGGGAATCAGATGCGGGGAATCAGAGGCGGGGAATCAGAGCTGGGGAATCAGAGGCGGGGACTTAGATATTGGGAAACAGAGGCGGGGAATCAGAGGCGGGGAAACAGAGGCGGGGAATCAGATATGGGGAATCAGAGATGGGGAATCAGAGGCAGGGAATCAGATGTGCGGAATCAGAGATGGGGAATCAGAGATGGGGAATCAAAGGCAGGGAATCAGAATCAGAAGCAGGGAATCAGATGCCGGGAATCAGAGGCCGGAATCAGATGCCGGGAATAAGAGGCCGGAAATCAGAGGTGGGGAATCAAAGTCCGGGAATCAGAGATGGGGATTCAGAGGCGGGGAATGAGATATGGGGAATAAGAGGCGGGGAATCAGAGGCGGGGAAACAGAGGCGGGGAATCAGATATGGCGAATCAGAGGTGGCGAATCAAAGGCGGTGAATCAGAGATGGGGAATCAGAGGCCGGGAATCAGAGGCAGGGAATCAAACACGGGGAATCAGAGGAGGGGAATCAGAATTGGGGAATCAGAGATGGGGAATCAGAGATGGGGAATCAGAGGCAGGGAATCAGACGCGGGGAATCAGAGGTGGTGAATCAGAGATGTGGAATCAGAGGCGGGGAATCAGAGGCAGGGAATCAGACGCGGGGAATAAGAGGCGGGGAATCATAGCTGGCGAATCAGAGGCGGGGAATCAGAGGTGGGGAATCAGAGGCGGGGAATCAGATATTGGGAATCAGAGGTGGGGAATCAGAGGCGGTGAAACAGAGGCGGGGAATCAGATATGGGGTATCAGAGGTGGGGAATCAGAGGTTGTGAATCAGAGATGGGGAATCAGAGGCGGGGAATCATAGGCCGGTAATCAGACGCGGGGAATCAGAGGCGGGGAATCAGAGCTGGGAAATTAGAGGCAGGGAATCAGAGTTGGGGATTCAGAGGCGGGGAATCAGATATGGGGAAACAGAGGCGGGGAATCAGAGGCGGGCAAATAGAGGCGGGGATCAGATATGGGGAAACAGAGGCGGGGAATCAGAGGCGGGGAAACAGAGGCGGGGAATCAGATATGGGGATCAGAGGTGGGGAATCAGAGGTTGGGAATCAGAGGCTGGGAATCAGAGGCTGGGAATCAGATACATGGAATAAGATGCGGGGAATCAGAGGCGGGGAATCAGAGCTGGGGAATCAGAGGTGGGGAATCAAAGTAGGGGAATCAGAGGCGGGGACTTAGATATGGGGAAACAGAGGCGGGGAATCAGAGGCGGGGAAACAGAGGCGGGGAATCAGATATGGGGAATCAGAGGTGGGGAATCAGAGGCAGGGAATTAGATTTGCGGAATCAGAGATGGGGAATCAGAAGCATGGAATCAGAGGCCGGGAATCAGAGGCCGGAATCAGATGCCGGGAATAAGAGGCCGGGAATCAGAGGTGGGGAATCAGAGTCCGGGAATCAGAGATGGGGAATCAGAGGCGGGGAATGAGATATGGGGAATCAGAGGCGGGGAATCAGAGGCGGGGAATCAGAGGCGGGGAATCAGAGGCAGGGAATCAGATGTGCGGAATCGGAGATGGGGAATCAGAGGCGGGGAATCAGAGGCCGGGAATCAGATATGGGGAAACAGAGGCGGGGAATCAGAGGCGGGGAAACAGAGGCTGGGAATCAGATATGGGGAATCAGAGGTGGGGAATCAGAGGTTGGGAATCAGAGGCAGGGAATCAGAGGCTTGGAATCAGATGCAGGGAATCAGATGCGGGGAATCAGAGGCGGGGAATCAGAGCTGGGGAATCAGAGGCGGGGACTTAGATATTGGGAAACAGAGGCGGGGAATCAGAGGCGGGGAAACAGAGGCGGGGAATCAGATATGGGGAATCAGAGATGGGGAATCAGAGGCAGGGAATCAGATGTGCGGAATCAGAGATGGGGAATCAAAGGCAGGGAATCAGAATCAGAAGCAGGGAATCAGATGCCGGGAATCAGAGGCCGGAATCAGATGCCGGGAATAAGAGGCCGGAAATCAGAGGTGGGGAATCAAAGTCCGGGAATCAGAGATGGGGATTCAGAGGCGGGGAATGAGATATGGGGAATAAGAGGCGGGGAATCAGAGGCGGGGAAACAGAGGCGGGGAATCAGATATGGCGAATCAGAGGTGGCGAATCAAAGGCGGTGAATCAGAGATGGGGAATCAGAGGCCGGGAATCAGAGGCAGGGAATCAAACACGGGGAATCAGAGGATGGGAATCAGAATTGGGGAATCAGAGATGGGGAATCAGAGATGGGGAATCAGAGGCAGGGAATCAGACGCGGGGAATCAGAGGTGGTGAATCAGAGATGTGGAATCAGAGGCGGGGATTCAGAGGCAGGGAATCAGACGCGGGGAATAAGAGGCGGGGAATCATAGCTGGCGAATCAGAGGCGGGGAATCAGAGGTGGGGAAGCAGAGGCGGGGAATCAGATATTGGGAATTAGAGGTGGGGAATCAGAGGCGGTGAAACAGAGGCGGGGAATCAGATATGGGGTATCAGAGGTGGGGAATCAGAGGTTGTGAATCAGAGATGGGGAATCAGAGGCGGGGAATCATAGGCCGGTAATCAGACGCGGGGAATCAGAGGCGGGGAATCAGAGCTGGGAAATTAGAGGCAGGGAATCAGAGTTGGGGATTCAGAGGCGGGGAATCAGATATGGGGAAACAGAGGCGGGGAATCAGAGGCGGGCAAATAGAGGCGGGGATCAGATATGGGGAAACAGAGGCGGGGAATCAGAGGCGGGGAAACAGAGGCGGGGAATCAGATATGGGGATCAGAGGTGGGGAATCAGAGGTTGGGAATCAGAGGCTGGGAATCAGAGGCTGGGAATCAGATACATGGAATAAGATGCGGGGAATCAGAGGCGGGGAATCAGAGCTGGGGAATCAGAGGTGGGGAATCAAAGTAGGGGAATCAGAGGCGGGGACTTAGATATGGGGAAACAGAGGCGGGGAATCAGAGGCGGGGAAACAGAGGCGGGGAATCAGATATGGGGAATCAGAGGTGGGGAATCAGAGGCAGGGAATTAGATTTGCGGAATCAGAGATGGGGAATCAGAAGCATGGAATCAGAGGCCGGGAATCAGAGGCCGGAATCAGATGCCGGGAATAAGAGGCCGGGAATCAGAGGTGGGGAATCAGAGTCCGGGAATCAGAGATGGGGAATCAGAGGCGGGGAATGAGATATGGGGAATCAGAGGCGGGGAATCAGAGGCGGGGAAACAGAGGCGAGGAATCAGATATGGGGAATCAGAGGTGGCGAATCAAAGGCGTTGAATCAGAGATGGGGAATCAGAGGCGGGGAATCAGAGGCAGGGAATCAAACACGAGGAATCAGAGGCGTGGAATCAGAGTGGGGAATCAGAGGCGGGGAATCAGAGTTGGGGAATCAGAGGCGGGGAATCAGAGCTGGGGAATCAGAGGTGGGGATCAGAGTCGGGGAATCAGAGGCAGGGAATCAGATGTGCGGAATCAGAGATGGGGAATCAGAGGTGGGGAATCAGAGGCTGTGAATCAGAGATGGGGAATCAGAGGCGGGGAATCAGAGGCAGGGAATCAAACACGGGGAATCAGAGGCGGGGAATCAGAGCTGGGGAATCAGAGGCGGGGAATCAGAGTTGGGGAATCAGAGGCGGGGAATCAGAGCTGGGGAATCAGAGGTGGGGATCAGAGTCGGGGAATCAGAGGTGGGGAATCAGAGGCAGGGAATAGAACGCGGGGAATCAGAGGCAGGGAATCAGAGTTGGGGCATCAGAGGTTGGGAATTAGATATGGGGAAACAGAGGCGGGGAATCAGAGGCGGGGAAACAGAGGCGGGAAATCAGATATGGGGAATCAGAGGTGGGGAATCAGAGGCAGGGAATCAGATGTGCGGAATCAGAGATGGGGAATCAGAGGCAGGGAATCAGAATCAGAAGCGGGGAATCAGAGGCCGGGAATCAGAGGCCGGGAATCAGATGCTGGGAATAAGAGGCCGGGAATCAGAGGTGGGGAATCAGAGTCCGGGAATCAGAGATGGGGATTCAGAGGCGGGGAATGAGATATGGAGAATCAGAGGCGGGGAATCAGAGGCGGGGAAACAGAGGTGGGGAATCAGATATGTGGAATCAGAGGTGGCGAATCAAAGGCGGTGAATCAGAGATGGGGAATCAGAGGCGGGGAATCAGAGGCAGGGAATCAAACACGGGAAATCAGAGGCGGGGAATCAGAGCTGGGGAATCAGAGGCGGGGAATCAGAGTTGGGGAATCAGAGGCAGGGAATCAGATATGGGGAAACAGGGGCAGGGAATCAGAGGCGGGGAAACAGAGGCGGGGAATCAGATATGGGGAATCAGAGGTGTGGAATCAGAGGTTGGGAATCAGAGGCAGGGAATAAGAGGCGGGGAAACAGAGGCGGGGAGTCAGATATGGGGAATCAGAGGTGGCGAATCAAAGGCGGTGAAACAGAGATGGGGAATCAGGGCAGGGAATCAGAGGCAGGGAATCAAACACGGGGAATCAGAGCTGGGGAATCAGAGGCGGGGAATTAGAGTTGGGGAATCAGAGGAGGGGAATCAGAGGCGGGGAAACAGAGGCGGGGAATCAGATATGGGGAATCAGAGGTGGGGAATCAGAGGTTGGGAATCAGAGGCAGGGAATCAGAGGTGGGGAATCAGAGGCGGGGAATCAGAGGCAGGGAATCAGATGTGCGGAATCGGAGATGGGGAATCAGAGGCAGGGAATCAGAGGCGGGGAATCAGAGGCGGGGAATCAGAGGCCGGGAATCAGATATGGGGAAACAGAGGTGGGGAATCAGAGGCGGGGAAACAGAGGCGGGGAATCAGATATGGGGAATCAGAGGTGGGGAATCAGAGGTTGGGAATCAGAGGCAGGGAATCAGAGGCTTGGAATCAGATGCAGGGAATCAGATGCGGGGAATCAGAGGCGGGGAATCAGAGCTGGGAAATCAGAGGTGGGGAATCAGAGTTGGGGAATCAGAGGCGGGGACTTAGATATTGGGAAACAGAGGCTGGGAATCAGAGGCGGGGAAACAGAAGGGGGTAATCAGAGGCAGGGAATCAGATGTGCGGAATCAGAGATGGGGAATCAGAGGCAGGGAATCAGAATCAGAAGCAGGGAATCAGAGGCCGGGAATCAGAGGCCGGAATCAGATGCCGGGAATAAGAGGCCGGGAATCAGAGGTGGGGAATCAGATATGGGGAATTAGAGATGGGGAATCAGAGGTTGTGAATCAGAGATGGGGAATCAGAGGCGGGGAATCAGAGGCCGGTAATCAGACGCGGGGTATCAGAGGCGGGGAATCAGAGGCGGGGAAACAGAGGCGGGGAATCAGATTTGGGGAATCAGAGGTGGCGAATCAAAGGCGGTGAATCAGAGATGGGGAATCAGAGGCCGGGAATCAGAGGCAGGGAATCAAACACGGGGAATCAGAGGCGGGGAATCAGAGCTGGGGAATCAGAGGCGGGGAATCAGAGTTGGGGAATCAGAGGCGGGGAATCAGATGCAGGGAATCAATATGGGAAATCAGAGGTGGGGAATCAGAGGTTGGGAATCAGAGGAAGGGAATCAGAGGCGAGGAATCAGAGCTGGGGAATCAGAGGCGGGGAATCAGAATTGGGGAATCAGAGATGGGGAATCAGAGATGGGGAATCAGAGGCGGGGAATCAGACGCGGGGAATCAGAGGTGGTGAATCAGAGATGTGGAATCAGAGGCGGGGAATCAGAGGTGGGGAAACAGAGGCGGGGAATCAGATATGGGGAATCAGAGGCAGGGAATCAGACGCGGGGAATCAGAGGCGGGGAATCATAGCTGGCGAATCAGAGGCGGGGAATCAGAGGTGGGGAATCAGAGGCGGGGAATCAGATATTGGGAATCAGAGGTGGGGAATCAGAGGCGGGGAAACAGAGGCGGGGAATCAGATATGGGGAATCAGAGGTGGGGAATCAGAGGTTGTGAATCAGAGATGGGGAATCAGAGGCGGGGAATCAGAGGCCGGTAATCAGACGCGGGGAATCAGAGGCGGGGAATCAGACATGGGAAATTAGAGGCAGGGAATCAGAGTTGGGGATTCAGAGGCGGGGAATCAGATATGGGGAAACAGAGGAGGGGAATCAGAGGCGGGGAAACAGAGTCGGGGAATCAGATATAGGGAATCAGAGGTGGGGAATCAGAGGTTGGGAATCAGAGGCTGGGAATCAGAGGCTGGGAATCAGATGCATGGAATCATATGCGGGGAATCAGAGGCGGGGAATCAGAGCTGGGGAATCAGAGGTGGGGAATCAAAGTTGGGGAATAAGAGGCTGGGACTTAGATATGGGGAAACAGAGGCGGGGAGTCAGAGGCGGGGAAACAGAGGCGGGGAATCAGATATGGGGAATCAGAGGTGGGGAATCAGAGGCAGGGAATTAGATGTGCGGAATCAGAGATGGGGAATCAGAGGCAGGGAATCAGAATCAGAAGCAGGGAATCAGAGGCCGGGAATAAGAGGCCCGAATCAGATGCCGGGAATAAGAGGCCGGAAATCAGAGGTGGGGAATCAGAGTCCGGGAATCAGAGATGCGGAATCAGAGGCGGGGAATGAAATATGGGGAATCAGAGGCGGGGAATCAGAGGCGGGGAAACAGAGGCGGGGAATCAGATATGGGGAATCAGAGGTGTGGAATCAGAGGTTGGGAATCAGAGGTTGGGAATCAGAGGCAGGGAATCAGAGGCTTGGATTCAGTTGCAGGGAATCAGATGTGGGGAATCAGAGGCGGGGAATCAGAGCTGGGGAATCAGAGGTGGGGAATCAGAGTTGGGGAATCAGAGGCGGGGACTTAGATATTGGGAAACAGAGGCGGGGAATCAAAGGCGGGGAAACAGAGGCGGGGAATCAGATATGGGGAATCAGAGGTGCGGAATCAGAGGCAGGGAATCAGAATCAGAAGCAGGGAATCAGAGGCCGGGAATCAGAGGCCGGAATCAGATGCCGGGAATAAGAGGCCGGGAATCAGAGGTGGGGAATCAGAGCCAGCGAATCGGATGTGCGGAATCAGAGATGGGGAATCATAGGTGGGGAATCAGAGGCGGTGAATCTGAGATGGGGAATCAGTGGCGAGGAATCAGAGGCAGGTTATCAGACACGAGGATTCAGAGGCTGGGAATCAGACGGGGGGAATCAAAGGCGGGGAATGAAGCTGGGGAATCAGTGGCAGGGAATCAGAGTTGGGGATTCAGAGGCGGGGAATCAGATATGGGGAAACAGAGGCGGGGAATCAGAGGCGGGCAAACAGAGGCGGGGAATTAGATATGGGGAATCAGTGGTGGGGAATCAGAGGTGGTGAATCAGAGATGGGGAATCACAGGCGGGGAATCAGAGGCAGGGAATAGAACGCGGGGAATCAGAGGCAGGGAATCAGAGCTGGGGAATCAGAGGCGGGGAATCATAGTTGGGAATCAGAGGCGGGGAATCAGATATGGGGAAACAGAGGCGGGGAATCAGGGGCGGGAAACAGAGGCGGGGAATCAGATATGGGGAATCGGATGCGGGGAATCAGAGGCGGGAAATCAGAGCTGGGGAATCAGATATGGGGAATCAGAGGTGGGGAATCAGAGGCGTGGAAACAGAGGCGGGGAATCAGATATGGGGAATCAGAGGTGGGGAATCAGAGGCATGTAATCAGATGTGCGGAATCAGAGATGGGGAATCAGAGGCAGGGAATCAGAATCAGAAGCGGGGAGTCAGAGGCCGGGAATCAGAGGCCTGGAATCAGATGCTGGGAGTAAGAGGCCGGGAATCAGAGGTGGGGATTCAGAGGCGGGGAATGAGATATGGAGAATCAGAGGCGGGGAATCAGAGGCGGGGAAACAGAGGTGGGGAATCAGATATGGGGAATCAGAGGTGGCGAATCAAAGGCGGTGAATCAGAGATGGGGAATCAGAGGCGGGGAATCAGAGGCAGGGAATCAAACACGGGGAATCAGAGGCAGGGAATCAGAGCTGGGGAATCAGAGGCTGGGAATCAAAGTTGGGGAATCAGTGGCAGGGAATCAGATATGGGGAAACAGGGGCGGGGAATCAGAGGCGGGGAAACAGAGGCGGGGAATCAGATATGGGGAATCAGAGGCGGGGAATTAGAGTTGGGGAATCAGAGGCGGGGAATCAGAGGCGGGGAAACAGAGGCGGGGAATCAAACACGGGGAATCAGAGGTGGGGAATCAGAGGTTGGGAATCAGAGGCAGGGAATCAGAGGCGGGGAATCAGAGGCGGGGAATCAGAGGCAGGGAATCAGATGTGCGGAATCGGAGATGGGGAATCAGAGGCAGGGAATCAGAGGCGGGGAATCAGAGGCCGGGAATCAGATATGGGGAAACAGAGGCGGGGAATCAGAGGCGGGGAAACAGAGGCTGGGAATCAGATATGGGGAATCAGAGGTGGGGAATCAGAGGTTGGGAATCAGAGGCAGGGAATCAGAGGCTTGGAATCAGATGCAGGGAATCAGATGCGGGGAATCAGAGGCGGGGAATAAGAGCTGGGGAATCAGAGGCGGGGACTTAGATATTGGGAAACAGAGGCGGGGAATCAGAGGCGGGGAAACAGAGGTGGGGAATCAGATATGGGGAATCAGAGATGGGGAATCAGAGGCAGGGAATCAGATGTGCGGAATCAGAGATGGGGAATCAAAGGCAGGGAATCAGAATCAGAAGCAGGGAATCAGATGCCGGGAATCAGCGGCCGGAATCAGATGCCGGGAATAAGAGGCCGGAAATCAGAGGTGGGGATTCAGAGGCGGGGAATGAGATATGGGGAATAAGAGGCGGGGAATCAGAGGCGGGGAAACAGAGGCGGGGAATCAGATATGGCGAATCAGAGGTGGCGAATCAAAGGCGGTGAATCAGAGATGGGGAATCAGAGGCCGGGAATCAGAGGCAGGGAATCAAACACGGGGAATCAGAGGAGGGGAATCAGAATTGGGGAATCAGAGATGGGGAATCAGAGATGGGGAATCAGAGGCAGGGAATCAGACGCGGGGAATCAGAGGTGGTGAATCAGAGATGTGGAATCAGAGGCGGGGAATCAGAGGCAGGGAATCAGACGCGGGGAATAAGAGGCGGGGAATCATAGCTGGCGAATCAGAGGCGGGGAATCAGAGGTGGGGAATCAGAGGCGGGGAATCAGATATTGGGAATCAGAGGTGGGGAATCAGAGGCGGTGAAACAGAGGCGGGGAATCAGATGCAGGGAATCAGATGCGGGGAATCAGAGGCGTGGAATCAGAGCTGGGGAATCAGAGGCGGGGACTTAGATATTGGGAAACAGAGGCGGGGAATCAGAGGCGGGGAAACAGAGGCGGGGAATCAGATATGGGGAATCAGAGATGGGGAATCAGAGGCAGGGAATCAGATGTGCGGAATCAGAGATGGGGAATCAAAGGCAGGGAATCAGAATCAGAAGCAGGGAATCAGATGCCGGGAATCAGAGGCCGGAATCAGATTCCGGGAATAAGAGGCCGGAAATCAGAGGTGGGGATTCAGAGGCGGGGAATGAGATATGGGGAATAAGAGGCGGGGAATCAGAGGTGGGGAAACAGAGGCGGGGAATCAGATATGGTGAATCAGAGGTGGCGAATCAAAGGCGGTGAATCAGAGATGGGGAATCAGAGGCCGGGAATCAGAGGCAGGGAATCAAACACGGGGAATCAGAGGAGGGGAATCAGAATTGGGGAATCAGAGATGGGGAATCAGAGATGGGGAATCAGAGGCAGGGAATCAGACGCGGGGAATCAGAGGTGGTGAATCAGAGATGTGGAATCAGAGGCGGGAAATCAGAGGCAGGGAATCAGACGCGGGGAATAAGAGGCGGGGAATCATAGCTGGCGAATCAGAGGCGGGGAATCAGAGGTGGGGAATCAGAGGCGGGGAATCAGATATTGGGAATCAGAGGTGGGGAATCAGAGGCGGTGAAACAGAGGCGGGGAATCAGATATGGGGTATCAGAGGTGGGGAATCAGAGGTTGTGAATCAGAGATGGGGAATCAGAGGCGGGGAATCAGAGGCCGGTAATCAGACGCGGGGAATCAGAGGCGGGGAATCAGAGCTGGGAAATTAGAAGCGGGGAATCAGATATGGGGAAACAGAGGCGGGGAATCAGAGGCGGGCAAATAGAGGCGGGGATCAGATATGGGGAAACAGAGGCGGGGAATCAGAGGCGGGGAGACAGAGGCGGGGAATCAGATATGGGGATCAGAGGTGGGGAATCAGAGGTTGGGAATCAGAGGCTGGGAATCAGAGGCTGGGAATCAGATGCATGGAATAAGATGCGGGGAATCAGAGGCGGGGAATCAGAGCTGGGGAATCAGAGGTGGGGAATCAAAGTTGGGGAATCAGAGGCGGGGACTTAGATATGGGGAAACAGAGGCGGGGAATCAGAGGCAGGGAATAGAACGCGGGGAATCAGAGGCAGGGAATCAGAGCTGGGGAATCAGAGGCGGGGAATCATAGTTGGGAATCAGAGGCAGGGAATCAGATATGGGGAAACAGAGGCGGGGAATCAGGGGCGGGGAAACAGAGGCGGGGAATCAGATATGGGGAATCGGATGCGGGGAATCAGAGGCGGGAAATCAGAGCTGGGGAATCAGATATGGGGAATCAGAGGTGGGGAATCAGAGGCGTGCAAACAGAGGCGGGGAATCAGATATGGGGAATCAGAGGTGGGGAATCAGAGGCATGTAATCAGATGTGCGGAATCAGAGATGGGGAATCAGAGGCAGGGAATCAGAATCAGAAGCGGGGAGTCAGAGGCCGGGAATCAGAGACCTGGAATCAGATGCTGGGAGTAAGAGGCCGGGAATCAGAGGTGGGGAATCAGAGTCCGGGAATCAGAGATGGGGATTCAGAGGCGGGGAATGAGATATGGAGAATCAGAGGCGGGGAATCAGAGGCGGGGAAACAGAGGTGGGGAATCAGATATGGGGAATCAGAGGTGGCGAATCAAAGGCGGTGAATCAGAGATGGGGAATCAGAGGCGGGGAATCAGAGGCAGGGAATCAAACACGGGGAATCAGAGGCGGGGAATCAGAGCTGGGGAATCAGAGGCTGGGAATCAAAGTTGGGGAATCAGAGGCAGGGAATCAGATATGGGGAAACAGGGGCGGGGAATCAGAGGCGGGCAAACAGAGGCGGGGAATCAGATATGGGGAATCAGAGGCGGGGAATTAGAGTTGGGGAATCAGAGGCGGGGAATCAGAGGCGGGGAAACAGAGGCGGGGAATCAAACACGGGGAATCAGAGGTGGGGAATCAGAGGTTGGGAATCAGAGGCAGGGAATCAGAGGCGGGGAATCAGAGGCAGGGAATCAGAGGCAGGGAATCAGATGTGCGGAATCGGAGATGGGGAATCAGAGGCAGGGAATCAGAGGAGGGGAATCAGAGGCCGGGAATCAGATGCAGGGAATCAATATGGGAAATCAGAGGTGGGGAATCAGAGGTTGGGAATCAGAGGAAGGGAATCAGAGGCGAGGAATCAGAGCTGGGGAATCAGAGGCGGGGAATCAGAATTGGGGAATCAGAGATGGGGAATCAGAGATGGGGAATCAGAGGCGGGGAATCAGACGCGGGGAATCAGAGGTGGTGAATCAGAGATGTGGAATCAGAGGCGGGGAATCAGAGGCAGGGAATCAGAAGCGGGGAATCAGAGGCGGGGAATCATAGCTGGCGAATCAGAGGCGGGGAATCAGAGGTGGGGAATCAGAGGCGGGGAATCAGATATTGGGAATCAGAGGTGGGGAATCAGAGGCGGGGAAACAGAGGCGGGGAATCAGATATGGGGAATCAGAGGTGGGGAATCAGAGGTTGTGAATCAGAGATGGGGAATCAGAGGCGGGGAATCAGAGGCCGGTAATCAGACGCGGGGAATCAGAGGCGGGGAATCAGACATGGGAAATTAGAGGCAGGGAATCAGAGTTGGGGATTCAGAGGCGAGGAATCAGATATGGGGAAACAGAGGCGGGGAATCAGAGGCGGGGAAACAGAGTCGGGGAATCAGATATAGGGAATCAGAGGTGGGGAATCAGAGGTTGGGAATCAGAGGCTGGGAATCAGAGGCTGGGAATCAGATGCATGGAATCATATGCGGGGAATCAGAGGCGGGGAATCAGAGCTGGGGAATCAGAGGTGGGGAATCAAAGTTGGGGAATAAGAGGCGGGGACTTAGATATGGGGAAACAGAGGCGGGGAATCAGAGGCAGGGAAACAGAGGCGGGGAATCAGATATGGGGAATCAGAGGTGGGGAATCAGAGGCAGGGAATTAGATGTGCGGAATCAGAGATGGGGAATCAGAGGCAGGGAATCAGAATCAGAAGCAGGGAATCAGAGGCCGGGAATCAGAGGCCGGAATCAGATGCCGGGAATAAGAGGCCGGAAATCAGAGGTGGGGAATCAGAGTCCGGGAATCAGAGATGCGGAATCAGAGGCGGGGAATGAAATATGGGGAATCAGAGGCGGGGAATCAGAGGCGGGGAAACAGAGGCGGGGAATCAGATATGGGGAATCAGAGGTGTGGAATCAGAGGTTGGGAATCAGAGGTTGGGAATCAGAGGCAGGTAATCAGAGGCTTGGATTCAGTTGCAGGGAATCAGATGCGGGGAATCAGAGGCGGGGAATCAGAGCTGGGGAATCAGAGGTGGGGAATCAGAGTTGGGGAATCAGAGGCGGGGACTTAGATATTGGGAAACAGAGGCGGGGAATCAAAGGCGGGGAAACAGAGGCGGGGAATCAGATATGGGGAATCAGAGGTGGGGAATCAGAGGCAGGGAATCAGATGTGCGGAATCAGAGATGGGGAATCAGAGGCAGGGAATCAGAATCAGAAGCAGGGAATCAGAGGCCGGGAATCAGAGGCCGGAATCAGATGCCGGGAATAAGAGGCCGGGAATCAGAGGTGGGGAATCAGAGCCAGCGAATCGGATGTGCGGAATCAGAGATGGGGAATCAGAGGTGGGGAATCAGAGGCGGTGAATCTGAGATGGGGAATCAGTGGCGAGGAATCAGAGGCAGGTTATCAGACACGAGGATTCAGAGGCTGGGAATCAGACGGGGGGAATCAAAGGCGGGGAATGAAGCTGGGGAATCAGAGGCAGGGAATCAGAGTTGGGGATTCAGAGGCGGGGAATCAGATATGGGGAAACAGAGGCGGGGAATCAGGGGCGGGCAAACAGAGGCGGGGAATTAGATATGGAGAATCAGTGGTGGGGAATCAGAGGTGGTGAATCAGAGATGGGGAATCACAGGCGGGGAATCAGAGGCAGGGAATAGAAAGCGGGGAATCAGAGGCAGGGAATCAGAGCTGGGGAATCAGAGGCGGGGAATCATAGTTGGGAATCAGAGGCGGGGAATCAGATATGGGGAAACAGAGGCGGGGAATCAGGGGCGGGGAAACAGAGGCGGGGAATCAGATATGGGGAATCGGATGCGGGGAATCAGAGGCGGGAAATCAGAGCTGGGAAATCAGATATGGGGAATCAGAGGTGGGGAATCAGAGGCGTGGAAACAGAGGCGGGGAATCAGATATGGGGAATCAGAGGTGGGGAATCAGAGGCATGTAATCAGATGTGCGGAATCAGAGATGGGGAATCAGAGGCAGGGAATCAGAATCAGAAGCGGGGAGTCAGAGGCCGGGAATCAGAGGCCTGGAATCAGATGCTGGGAGTAAGAGGCCGGGAATCAGAGGTGGGGAATCAGAGTCCGGGAATCAGAGATGGGGATTCAGAGGCGGAGAATGAGATATGGAGAATCAGAGGCGGGGAATCAGAGGCGGGGAAACAGAGGTGGGGAATCAGATATGGGGAATCAGAGGTGGCGAATCAAAGGCGGTGAATCAGAGATGGGGAATCAGAGGCGGGGAATCAGAGGCAGGGAATCAAACACGGGGAATCAGAGGCGGGGAATCAGAGCTGGGGAATCAGAGGCTGGGAATCAAAGTTGGGGAATCAGAGGCAGGGAATCAGATATGGGGAAACAGGGGCGGGGAATCAGAGGCGGGGAAACAGAGGCGGGGAATCAGATATGGGGAATCAGAGGCGGGGAATTAGAGTTGGGGAATCAGAGGCGGGGAATCAGAGGCGGGGAAACAGAGGCGGGGAATCAAACACGGGGAATCAGAGGTGGGGAATCAGAGGTTGGGAATCAGTGGCAGGGATCAGAGGCGGGGAATCAGAGGCGGGGAATCAGAGGCAGGGAATCAGATGTGCGGAATCGGAGATGGGGAATCAGAGGCAGGGAATCAGAGGTGGGGAATCAGAGGCCGGGAATCAGATATGGGGAAACAGAGGCGGGGAATCAGAGGCGGGGAAACAGAGGCTGGGAATCAGATATGGGGAATCAGAGGTGGGGAATCAGAGGTTGGGAATCAGAGGCAGGGAATCAGAGGCTTGGAATCAGATGCAGGGAATCAGATGCGGGGAATCAGAGGCGGGGAATCACAGCTGGGGAATCAGAGGCGGGGACTTAGATATTGGGAAACAGAGGCGGCGAATCAGAGGCGGGGAAACAGAGGCGGGGAATCAGATATGGGGAATCAGAGATGGGGAATCAGAGGCAGGGAATCAGATGTGCGGAATCAGAGATGGGGAATCAAAGGCAGGGAATCAGAATCAGAAGCAGGGAATCAGATGCCGGGAATCAGAGGCCGGAATCAGATGCCGGGAATAAGAGGCCGGAAATCAGAGGTTGGGAATCAGAGTCCGGGAATCAGAGATGGGGATTCAGAGGCGGGGAATGAGATATGGGGAATAAGAGGCGGGGAATCAGAGGCGGGGAAACAGAGGCGGGGAATCAGATATGGCGAATCAGAGGTGGCGAATCAAAGGCGGTGAATCAGAGATGGGGAATCAGAGGCCGGGAATCAGAGGCAGGGAATCAAACACGGGGAATCAGAGGAGGGGAATCAGAATTGGGGAATCAGAGATGGGGAATCAGAGATGGGGAATCAGAGGCAGGGAATCAGACGAGGGGAATCAGAGGTGGTGAATCAGAGATGTGGAATCAGAGGCGGGGAATCAGAGGCAGGGAATCAGACGCGGGGAATAAGAGGCGGGGAATCATAGCTGGCGAATTAGAGGCGTGGAATCAGAGGTGGGGAATCAGAGGCTGGGAATCAGATATTGGGAATCAGAGGTGGGGAGTCAGAGGCGGTGAAACAGAGGCGGGGAATCAGATATGGGGTATCAGAGGTGGGGAATCAGAGGTTGTGAATCAGAGATGGGGAATCAGAGGCGGGGAATCAGAGGCCGGTAATCAGACGCGGGGAATCAGAGGCGGGGAATCAGAGCTGGGAAATTAAGGCAGGGAATCAGAGTTGGGGATTCAGAGGCGGGGAATCAGATATGGGGAAACAGAGGCGGGGAATCAGAGGCGGGCAAATAGAGGCGGGGATCAGATATGGGGAAACAGAGGCGGGGAATCAGAGGCGGGGAAACAGAGGCGGGGAATCAGATATGGGGATCAGAGGTGGGGAATCAGAGGTTGGGAATAAGAGGCTGGGAATCAGAGGCTGGGAATCAGATGCATGGAATAAGATGCCGGGAATCAGAGGCGGGGAATCAGAGCTGGGGAATCAGAGGTGGGGAATCAAAGTTGGGGAATCAGAGGCGGGGACTTATATATGGGGAAACAGAGGCGGGGAATCAGAGGCAGGGAATAGATCGCGGGGAATCAGAGGCAGGGAATCAGAGCTGGGGAATCAGAGGCGGGGAATCATAGTTGGGAATCAGAGGCGGGGAATCAGATATGGGGAAACAGAGGCGGGGAATCAGGGGCGGGGAAACAGAGGCGGGGAATCAGATATGGGGAATCAGATGCGGGGAATCAGAGGCGGGAAATCAGAGCTGGGGAATCAGATATGGGGAATCAGAGGTGGGGAATCAGAGGCGTGGAAACAGAGGCGGGGAATCAGATATGGGGAATCAGAGGTGGGGAATCAGAGGCATGTAATCAGATGTGCGGAATCAGAGATGGGGAATCAGAGGCAGGGAATCAGAATCAGAAGCGGGGAGTCAGAGGCCGGGAATCAGAGACCTGGAATCAGATGCTGGGAGTAAGAGGCCGGGAATCAGAGGTGGGGAATCAGAGTCCGGGAATCAGAGATGGGGATTCAGAGGCGGAGAATGAGATATGGAGAATCAGAGGCGGGGAATCAGAGGCGGGGAAACAGAGGTGGGGAATCAGATATGGGGAATCAGAGGTGGCGAATCAAAGGCGGTGAATCAGAGATGGGGAATCAGAGGCGGGGAATCAGAGGCAGGGAATCAAACACGGGGAATCAGAGGCGGGGAATCAGAGCTGGGGAATCAGAGGCTGGGAATCAAAGTTGGGGAATCAGAGGCAGGGAATCAGATATGGGGAAACAGGGGCGGGGAATCAGAGGCGGGGAAACAGAGGCGGGGAATCAGATATGGGGAATCAGAGGCGGGGAATTAGAGTTGGGGAATCAGAGGCGGGGAATCAGAGGCGGGGAAACAGAGGCGGGGAATCAAACACGGGGAATCAGAGGTGGGGAATCAGAGGTTGGGAATCAGTGGCAGGGATCAGAGGCGGGGAATCAGAGGCGGGGAATCAGAGGCAGGGAATCAGATGTGCGGAATCGGAGATGGGGAATCAGAGGCAGGGAATCAGAGGCGGGGAATCAGAGGCCGGGAATCAGATATGGGGAAACAGAGGCGGGGAATCAGAGGCGGGGAAACAGAGGCTGGGAATCAGATATGGGGAATCAGAGGTGGGGAATCAGAGGTTGGGAATCAGAGGCAGGGAATCAGAGGCTTGGAATCAGATGCAGGGAATCAGATGCGGGGAATCAGAGGCGGGGAATCAGAGCTGGGGAATCAGAGGCGGGGACTTAGATATTGGGAAACAGAGGCGGCGAATCAGAGGCGGGGAAACAGAGGCGGGGAATCAGATATGGGGAATCAGAGATGGGGAATCAGAGGCAGGGAATCAGATGTGCGGAATCAGAGATGGGGAATCAAAGGCAGGGAATCAGAATCAGAAGCAGGGAATCAGATGCCGGGAATCAGAGGCCGGAATCAGATGCCGGGAATAAGAGGCCGGAAATCAGAGGTTGGGAATCAGAGTCCGGGAATCAGAGATGGGGATTCAGAGGCGGGGAATGAGATATGGGGAATAAGAGGCGGGGAATCAGAGGCGGGGAAACAGAGGCGGGGAATCAGATATGGCGAATCAGAGGTGGCGAATCAAAGGCGGTGAATCAGAGATGGGGAATCAGAGGCCGGGAATCAGAGGCAGGGAATCAAACACGGGGAATCAGAGGAGGGGAATCAGAATTGGGGAATCAGAGATGGGGAATCAGAGATGGGGAATCAGAGGCAGGGAATCAGACGAGGGGAATCAGAGGTGGTGAATCAGAGATGTGGAATCAGAGGCGGGGAATCAGAGGCAGGGAATCAGACGCGGGGAATAAGAGGCGGGGAATCATAGCTGGCGAATTAGAGGCGTGGAATCAGAGGTGGGGAATCAGAGGCTGGGAATCAGATATTGGGAATCAGAGGTGGGGAGTCAGAGGCGGTGAAACAGAGGCGGGGAATCAGATATGGGGTATCAGAGGTGGGGAATCAGAGGTTGTGAATCAGAGATGGGGAATCAGAGGCGGGGAATCAGAGGCCGGTAATCAGACGCGGGGAATCAGAGGCGGGGAATCAGAGCTGGGAAATTAAGGCAGGGAATCAGAGTTGGGGATTCAGAGGCGGGGAATCAGATATGGGGAAACAGAGGCGGGGAATCAGAGGCGGGCAAATAGAGGCGGGGATCAGATATGGGGAAACAGAGGCGGGGAATCAGAGGCGGGGAAACAGAGGCGGGGAATCAGATATGGGGATCAGAGGTGGGGAATCAGAGGTTGGGAATAAGAGGCTGGGAATCAGAGGCTGGGAATCAGATGCATGGAATAAGATGCCGGGAATCAGAGGCGGGGAATCAGAGCTGGGGAATCAGAGGTGGGGAATCAAAGTTGGGGAATCAGAGGCGGGGACTTATATATGGGGAAACAGAGGCGGGGAATCAGAGGCAGGGAATAGATCGCGGGGAATCAGAGGCAGGGAATCAGAGCTGGGGAATCAGAGGCGGGGAATCATAGTTGGGAATCAGAGGCGGGGAATCAGATATGGGGAAACAGAGGCGGGGAATCAGGGGCGGGGAAACAGAGGCGGGGAATCAGATATGGGGAATCAGATGCGGGGAATCAGAGGCGGGAAATCAGAGCTGGGGAATCAGATATGGGGAATCAGAGGTGGGGAATCAGAGGCGTGGAAACAGAGGCGGGGAATCAGATATGGGGAATCAGAGGTGGGGAATCAGAGGCATGTAATCAGATGTGCGGAATCAGAGATGGGGAATCAGAGGCAGGGAATCAGAATCAGAAGCGGGGAGTCAGAGGCCGGGAATCAGAGACCTGGAATCAGATGCTGGGAGTAAGAGGCCGGGAATCAGAGGTGGGGAATCAGAGTCCGGGAATCAGAGATGGGGATTCAGAGGCGGGGAATGAGATATGGAGAATCAGAGGCGGGGAATCAGAGGCGGGGAAACAGAGGTGGGGAATCAGATATGGGGAATCAGAGGTGGCGAATCAAAGGCGGTGAATCAGAGATGGGGAATCAGAGGCGAGGAATCAGAGGCAGGGAATCAAACACGGGGAATCAGAGGCGGGGAATCAGAGCTGGGGAATCAGAGGCTGGGAATCAAAGTTGGGGAATCAGAGGCAGGGAATCAGATATGGGGAAACAGGGGCGGGGAATCAGAGGCGGGGAAACAGAGGCGGGGAATCAGATATGGGGAATCAGAGGCGGGCAATTAGAGTTGGGGAATCAGAGGCGGGGAATCAGAGGCGGGGAAACAGAGGCGGGGAATCAAACACGGGGAATCAGAGGTGGGGAATCAGAGGTTGGGAATCAGAGGCAGGGAATCAGAGGCGGGGAATCAGAGGCGGGGAATCAGAGGCAGGGAATCAGATGTGCGGAATCGGAGATGGGGAATCAGAGGCAGGGAATCAGAGGCGGGGAATCAGAGGCCGGGAATCAGATATGGGGAAACAGAGGCGGGGAATCAGAGGCGGGGAAACAGAGGCTGGGAATCAGATATGGGGAATCAGAGGTGGGGAATCAGAGGTTGGGAATCAGAGGCAGGGAATCAGAGGCTTGGAATCAGATGCAGGGAATCAGATGCGGGGAATCAGAGGCGGGGAATCAGAGCTGGGGAATCAGAGGCGGGGACTTAGATATTGGGAAACAGGGGCGGGGAATCAGAGGCAGGGAAACAGAGGCGGGGAATCAGATATGGGGAATCAGAGATGGGGAATCAGAGGCAGGGAATCAGATGTGCGGAATCAGAGATGGGGAATCAAAGGCAGGGAATCAGAATCAGAAGCAGGGAATCAGATGCCGGGAATCAGAGGCCGGAATCAGATGCCGGGAATAAGAGCCCGGAAATCAGAGGTGGGGAATCAGAGTCCGGGAATCAGAGATGGGGATTCAGAGGCGGGGAATGAGATATGGGGAATAAGAGGCGGGGAATCAGAGGCGGGGAAACAGAGGCGGGGAATCAGATATGGCGAATCAGAGGTGGCGAATCAAAGGCGGTGAATCAGAGATGGGGAATAGAGTCCGGAAATCAGAGGCAGGGAATCAAACACGGGGAATCAGAGGAGGGGAATCAGAATTGGGGAATCAGAGATGGGGAATCAGAGATGGGGAATCAGAGGCAGGGAATCAGACGCGGGGAATCAGAGGTGGTGAATCAGAGATGTGGAATCAGAGGCGGGGAATCAGAGGCAGGGAATCAGACGCGGGGAATAAGAGGCGGGGAATCGTAGCTGGCGAATCAGAGGCGGGGAATCAGAGGTGGGGAATCAGAGGCGGGGAATCAGATATTGGGAATCAGAGGTGGGGAATCAGAGGTTGTGAATCAGAGATGGGGAATCAGAGGTGGGGAATCAGAGGCGGGGAATCAGATATTGGGAATCAGAGGTGGGGAATCAGAGGTTGTGAATCAGAGATGGGGAATCAGAGGCGGGGAATCAGAGGCCGGTAATCAGACGCGGGGAATCAGAGGCGGGGAATCAGAGCTGGGAAATTAGAGGCAGGGAATCAGAGTTGGGGATTCAGAGGCGGGGAATCAGATATGGGGAAACAGAGGCGGGGAATCAGAGGCGGGCAAATAGAGGCGGGGTTCAGATATGGGGAAACAGAGGCGGGGAATAAGAGGCGGGGAAACAGAGGCGGGGAATCAGATATGGGGATCAGAGGTGGGGAATCAGAGGTTGGGAATCAGAGGCTGGGAATCAGAGGCTGGGAATCAGATGCATGGAATAAGATGCGGGGAATCAGAGGCGGGGAATCAGAGCTGGGGAATCAGAGGTGGGGAATCAAAGTTGGGGAATCAGAGGCGGGGACTTAGATATGGGGAAACAGAGGCGGGGAATCAGAGGCGGGGAAACAGAGGCGGGGATCAGATATGGGGAATCAGAGGTGGGGAATCAGAGGCAGGGAATTAGATTTGCGGAATCAGAGATGGGGAATCAGAAGCATGGAATCAGAGGCCGGGAATCAGAGGCCGGAATCAGATGCCGGGAATAAGAGGCCGGGAATCAGAGGTGGGGAATCAGAGTCCGGGAATCAGAGATGGGTAATCAAAGTCGGGGAATGATATGGGGAATCAGAGGCGGGGAATCAGAGGCGGGAAACAGAGGCGAGGAATCAGATATGGGGAATCAGAGGTGGCGAATCAAAGGCGTTGAATCAGAGATGGGGAATCAGAGGCGGGGAATAAGAGGCAGGGAATCAAACACGGGGAATCAGAGGCGGGGAATCAGAGCTGGGGAATCAGAGGCGGGGAATCAGAGGTGGGGAATCAGAGGCGGGGAATCAGAGCTGGGGAATCAGAGGTGGGGATCAGAGTCGGGGAATCAGAGGCAGGGAATCAGATGTGCGGAATCAGAGATCGGGAATCAGAGGTGGGGAATCAGAGGCTGTGAATCAGAGATGGGGAATCAGAGGCGGGGAATCAGAGGCAGGAAATCAGACACGGGGATTCAGAGGCTGGGAATCAGACGGGGGGAATCAAAGGCGGGGAATCAGAGCTGGGGAATCAGAGGCAGGGAATCAGAGTTGGGGATTCAGAGGCGGGGAATCAGATATGGGGAAACAGAGGCGGGGAATCAGAGGCGGGCAAACAGAGGCGGGGAATTAGATATGGGGAATCAGAGGTGGGGAATCAGAGGTGGTGAATCAGAGATGGGGAATCACAGGCGGGGAATCAGAGGCAGGGAATAGAACGCGGGGAATCAGAGGCAGGGAATCAGAGTTAGGGCATCAGAGGTTGGGAATTAGATATGGGGAAACAGAGGCGGGAAATCAGATATGGGGAATCAGAGGTGGGGAATCAGAGGCAGGGAATCAGATGTGCGGAATCAGAGATGGGGAATCAGAGGCAGGGAATCTTAATCAGAAGCGGGGAATCAAAGGCCGGGAATCAGAGGCCGGGAATCAGATGCTGGGAATAAGAGGCCGGGAATCAGAGGTGGGGAATCAGAGTCCGGGAATCAGAGATGGGGATTCAGAGGCGGGGAATGAGATATGGAGAATCAGAGGCGGGGAATCAGAGGCAGGGAAACAGAGGTGGGGAATCAGATATGTGGAATCAGCGGTGGCGAATCAAAGGCGGTGAATCAGAGATGGGGAATCAGAGGCGGGGAATCAGAGGCAGGGAATCAAACACGGGAAATCAGAGGCGGGGAATCAGAGCTGGCGAATCAGAGGCGGGGAATCAGATATGGGGAATCAGAGGTGTGGAATCAGAGGTTGGGAATCAGAGGCAGGGAATCAGAGGCGGGGAAACAGAGGCGGGGAATCAGATATGGGGAATCAGAGGTGGCGAATCAAAGGCGGTGAAACAGAGATGGGGAATCAGGGCAGGGAATCAGAGGCAGGGAATCAAACACGGGGAATCAGAGCTGGGGAATCAGAGGCGAGGAATTAGAGTTGGGGAATCAGAGGAGGGGAATCAGAGGCGGGGAAACAGAGGCGGGGAATCAGATATGGGGAATCAGAGGTGGGGAATCAGAGGTTGGGAATCAGAGATGGGGAAACAGGGGCAGGGAATCAGAGGCGGGGAAACAGAGGCGGGGAATTAGATATGGGGAATCAGAGGTGTGGAATCAGAGGTTGGGAATCAGAGGCAGGGAATCAGAGGCGGGGAAACAGAGGCGGGGAATCAGATATGGGGAATCAGAGGTGGCGAATCAAAGGCGGTGAAACAGAGATGAGGAATCAGGGCAGGGAATCAGAGGCAGGGAATCAAACACGGGGAATCAGAGCTGGGGAATCAGAGGCGGGGAATTAGAGTTGGGGAATCAGAGGAGGGGAATCAGAGGCGGGGAAACAGAGGCGGGGAATCAGATATGGGGAATCAGAGGTGGGGAATCAGATGTTGTGAATCAGAGATGGGGAATCAGAGGCGGGGAATCAGAGGCCGGTAATCAGACGCGTGGAATCAGAGGCGGGGAATCAGACATGGGAAATTAGAGGCAGGGAATCAGAGTTGGGGATTCAGAGGCGGGGAATCAGATATGGGGAAACAGAGGCGGGGAATCAGAGGCGGGGAAACAGAGGCGGGGAATCAGATATAGGGAATCAGAGGTGGGGAATCAAAGTTGGGGAATCAGAGGCGGGGACTTAGATATGGGGAAACAGAGGCGGGGAATCAGAGGCGGGGAAACAGAGGCGCGGAATCAGATATGGGGAATCAGAGGTGGGGAATCAGAGGCAGGGAATTAGATGTGCGGAATCAGAGATGGGGAATCAGAGGCAGGGAATCAGAATCAGAAGCAGGGAATCAGAGGCCGGGAATCAGAGGCCGGAATCAGATGCCGGGAATAAGAGGCCGGGAATCAGAGGTGGGGAATCAGAGTCCGAAATCAGAGGCAGGGAATCTGACGCGGGGAATCAGAGGTGGTGAATCAGAGATGTGGAATCAGAGGCGGGGAATCAGAGGCAGGGAATCAGACGCGGGGAATAAGAGGCGGGGAATCATAGCTGGCGAATCAGAGGCGGGGAATCAGAGGTGGGGAATCAGAGGCGGGGAATCAGATATTGGGAATCAGAGGTGGGGAATCAGAGGCGGTGAAACAGAGGCGGGGAATCAGATATTGGGTATCAGAGGTGGGGAATCAGAGGTTGTGAATCAGAGATGGGGAATCAGAGGCGGGGAATCAGAGGCCGGTAATCAGACGCGGGGAATCAGAGGCGGGGAATCAGAGCTGGGAAATTAGAGGCAGGGAATCAGAGTTGGGGATTCAGAGGCGGGGAATCAGATGCAGGGAATCAATATGGGAAATCAGAGGTGGGGAATCAGAGGTTGGGAATCAGAGGAAGGGAATCAGAGGCGAGGAATCAGAGCTGGGGAATCAGAGGCGGGGAATCAGAATTGGGGAATCAGAGATGGGGAATCAGAGATGGGGAATCAGAGGCGGGGAATCAGACGCGGGGAATCAGAGGTGGTGAATCAGAGATGTGGAATCAGAGGCGGGGAATCAGAGGCAGGGAATCAGACGCGGGGAATCAGAGGCGGGGAATCATAGCTGGCGAATCAGAGGCGGGGAATCAGAGGTGGGGAATCAGAGGCGGGGAATCAGATATTGGGAATCAGAGGTGGGGAATCAGAGGCGGGGAAACAGAGGCGGGGAATCAGATATGGGGAATCTGAGGTGGGGAATCAGAGGTTGTGAATCAGAGATGGGGAATCAGAGGCGGGGAATCAGATGCCGGTAATCAGACGCGGGGAATCAGAGGCGGGGAATCAGACATGGGAAATTAGAGGCAGGGAATCAGAGTTGGGGATTCAGAGGCGGGGAATCAGATATGGGGAAACAGAGGCGGGGAATCAGAGGCGGGGAAACAGAGGCGGGGAATCAGATATAGGGAATCAGAGGTGGGGAATCAGAGGTTGGGAATCAGAGGCTGGGAATCAGAGGCTGGGAATCAGATGCATGGAATCATATGCGGGGAATCAGAGGCGGGGAATCAGAGCTGGGGAATCAGAGGTGGGGAATCAAAGTTGGGGAATCAGAGGCGGGGACTTAGATATGGGGAAACAGAGGCGGGGAATCAGAGGCGGGGAAACAGAGGCGGGGAATCAGATATGGGGAATCAGAGGTGGGGAATCAGAGGCAGGGAATTAGATGTGCGGAATCAGAGATGGGGAATCAGAGGCAGGGAATCAGAATCAGAAGCAGGGAATCAGAGGCCGGGAATCAGAGGCCGGAATCAGATGCCGGGAATAAGAGGCCGGGAATCAGAGGTGGGGAATCAGAGTCCGGGAATCAGAGGCAGGGAATCAGACGCGGGGAATCAGAGGTGGTGAATCAGAGATGTGGAATCAGAGGCGGGGAATCAGAGGCAGGGAATCAGACGCGGGGAATAAGAGGCGGGGAATCATAGCTGGCGAATCAGAGGCGGGGAATCAGAGGTGGGGAATCAGAGGCGGGGAATCAGATATTGGGAATCAGAGGTGGGGAATCAGAGGCGGTGAAACAGAGGCGGGGAATCAGATATGGGGTATCAGAGGTGGGGAATCAGAGGTTGTGAATCAGAGATGGGGAATCAGAGGCGGGGAATCAGAGGCCGGTAATCAGACGCGGGGAATCAGAGGCGGGGAATCAGAGCTGGGAAATTAGAGGCAGGGAATCAGAGTTGGGGATTCAGAGGCGGGGAATCAGATATGGGGAAACAGAGGCGGGGAATCAGAGGCGAGCAAATAGAGGCGGGGATCAGATATGGGGAAACAGAGGCGGGGAATCAGAGGCGGGGAAACAGAGGCGGGGAATCAGATATGGGGATCAGAGGTGGGGAATCAGAGGTTGGGAATCAGAGGCTGGGAATCAGAGGCTGGGAATCAGATGCATGGAATCAGATGCGGGGAATCAGAGGCGGAGTATCAGAGCTGGGGAATCAGAGGTGGGGAATCAAAGTTGGGGAATCAGAGGCGGGGACTTAGATATGGGGAAACAGAGGTGGGGAATCAGAGGCGGGGCAACAGAGGAGGGGAATCAGATATGGGGAATCAGAGGTGGGGAATCAGAGGCAGGGAATTAGATTTGCGGAATCAGAGATGGGGAATCAGAAGCATGGAATCAGAGGCCGGGAATCAGAGGCCGGAATCAGATGCCGGGAATAAGAGGCCGGGAATCAGAGGTGGGGAATCAGAGTCCGGGAATCAGAGATGGGGAATCAGAGGAGGGGAATGAGATATGGGGAATCAGAGGCGGGGAATCAGAGGCGGGTAAACAGAGGCGAGGAATCAGATATGGGGAATCAGAGGTGGCGAATCAAAGGCGTTGAATCAGAGATGGGGAATCAGAGGCGGGGAATCAGAGGCAGGGAATCAAACACGGGGAATCAAAGGCGGGGAATCAGAGCTGGGGAATCAGAGGCGGGGAATCAGAGTTGGGGAATCAGAGGCGGGGAATCAGAGCTGGGGAATCAGAGGTGGGGATCAGAGTCGGGGAAGCAGAGGCAGGGAATCAGATGTGCGGAATCAGAGATGGGGAATCAGAGGTGGGGAATCAGAGGCTGTGAATCAGAGATGGGGAATCAGAGGCGGGGAATCAGAGGCAAGAAATCAGACACGGGGATTTAGAGGCTGGGAATCAGACGGGGGGAATCAAAGGCGGGGAATCAGAGCTGGGGAATCAGAGGCAGGGAATCAGAGTTGGGGATTCAGAGGCGGGGAATCAGATATGGGGAAACAGAGGCGGGGAATCAGAGGCGGGCAAACAGAGGCGGGGAATTAGATATGGGGAATCAGAGGTGGGGAATCAGAGGTGGTGAATCAGAGATGGGGAATCACAGGCGGGGAATCAGAGGCAGGGAATAGAACGCGGGGAATCAGAGGCAGGGAATCAGAGTTGGGGCATCAGAGGTTGGGAATTAGATATGGGGAAACAGAGGCGGGGAATCAGAGGCGGGGAAACAGAGGCGGGAAATCAGATATGGGGAATCAGAGGTGGGGAATCAGAGGCAGGGAATCAGATTTGCGGAATCAGAGATGGGGAATCAGAGGCAGGGAATCAGAATCAGAAGCGGGGAATCAGAGGCCGGGAATCAGAGGCCGGGAATCAGATGCTGGGAATAAGAGGCCGGGAATCAGAGGTGGGGAATCAGAGTCCGGGAATCAGAGATGGGGATTCAGAGGCGGGGAATGAGATATGGAGAATCAGAGGCGGGGAATCAGAGGCGGGGAAACAGAGGTGGGGAATCAGATATGTGGAATCAGAGGTGGCGAATCAAAGGCGGTGAATCAGAGATGGGGAATCAGAGGCGGGGAATCAGAGGCAGGGAATCAAACACGGGAAATCAGAGGCGGGGAATCAGAGCTGGGGAATCAGAGGCGGGGAATCAGAGTTGGGGAATCAGAGGCAGGGAATCAGATATGGGGAAACAGGGGCAGGGAATCAGAGGCGGGGAAACAGAGGCGGGGAATCAGATATGGGGAATCAGAGGTGTGGAATCAGAGGTTGGGAATCAGAGGCAGGGAATCAGAGGCGGGGAAACAGAGGCGGGGAGTCAGATATGGGGAATCAGAGGTGGCGAATCAAAGGCGGTGAAACAGAGATGGGGAATCAGGGCAGGGAATCAGAGGCAGGGAATCAAACACGGGGAATCAGAGCTGGGGAATCAGAGGCGGGGAATTAGAGTTGGGGAATCAGAGGAGGGGAATCAGAGGCGGGGAAACAGAGGCGGGGAATCAGATATGGGGAATCAGAGGTGGGGAATCAGAGGTTGGGAATCAGAGGCAGGGAATCAGAGGTGGGGAATCAGAGGCGGGGAATCAGAGGCAGGGAATCAGATGTGCGGAATCGGAGATGGGGAATCAGAGGCAGGGAATCAGAATCAGAAGCAGGGAATCGGAGGCCGGGAATCAGAGGCCGGAATCAGATGCCGGGAATAAGAGGCCGGGAATCAGAGGTGGGGAATCAGATATGGGGAATCAGAGGTGGGGAATCAGAGGTTGTGAATCAGAGATGGGAATCAGAGGCGGGGAATCAGAGGCCGGTAATCAGATGCGGGGAATCAGAGGCGGGGAATCAGAGACGGGGAAACAGAGGCGGGGAATCAGATTTGGGGAATCAGAGGTGGCGAATCAAAGGCGGTGAATCAGAGATGGGGAATCAGAGGCCGGGAATCAGAGGCAGGGAATCAAACACGGGGAATCAGAGGCGGGGAATCAGAGCTGGGGAATCAGAGGCGGGGAATCAGAGTTGGGGAATCAGAGGCGGGGAATCAGATGCAGGGAATCAATATGGGAAATCAGAGGTGGGGAATCAGAGGTTGGGAATCAGAGGAAGGGAATCAGAGGCGAGGAATCAGAGCTGGGGAATCAGAGGCGGGGAATCAGAATTGAGGAATCAGAGATGGGGAATCAGAGATGGGGAATCAGAGGCGGGGAATCAGACGCGGGGAATCAGAGGTGGTGAATCAGAGATGTGGAATCAGAGGTGGGGAATCAGAGGCAGGGAATCAGACGCGGGGAATCAGAGGCGGGGAATCATAGCTGGCGAATCAGAGGCGGGGAATCAGAGGTGGGGAATCAGAGGCGGGGAATCAGATATTGGGAATCAGAGGTGGGGAATCAGAGGCGGGGAAACAGAGGCGGGGAATCAGATATGGGGAATTAGAGGTGGGGAATCAGAGGTTGTGAATCAGAGATAGGGAATCAGAGGCGGGGAATTAGAGTTGGGGAATCAGAGGCGGGGAATCAGAGGCGGGGAAACAGAGGCGGGGAATCAAACACGGGGAATCAGAGGTGGGGAATCAGAGGTTGGGAATCAGAGGCAGGGAATCAGAGGCGGGGAATCAGAGGCGGGGAATCAGAGGCAGGGAATCAGTGTGCGGAATCGGAGATGGGGAATCAGAGGCAGGGAATCAGAGGCGGGGAATCAGAGGCCGGGAATCAGATATGGGGAAACAGAGGCGGGGAATCAGAGGCGGGGAAACAGAGGCTGGGAATCAGATATGGGGAATCAGAGGTGGGGAATCAGAGGTTGGGAATCAGAGGCAGGGAATCAGAGGCTTGGAATCAGATGCAGGGAATCAGATGCGGGGAATCAGAGGCGGGGAATCAGAGCTGGGGTATCAGAGGCGGGGACTTAGATATTGGGAAACAGGGGCGGGGAATCAGAGGCGGGGAAACAGAGGCGGGGAATCAGATATGGGGAATCAGAGATGGGGAATCAGAGGCAGGGAATCAGATGTGCGGAATCAGAGATGGGGAATCAAAGGCAGGGAATCAGAATCAGAAGCAGGGAATCAGATGCCGGGAATCAGAGGCCGGAATCAGATGCCGGGAATAAGAGGCCGGAAATCAGAGGTGGGGAATCAGAGTCCGGGAATCAGAGATGGGGATTCAGAGGCGGGGAATGAGATATGGGGAATAAGAGGCAGGGAATCAGAGGCGGGGAAACAGAGGCGGGGAATCAGATATGGCGAATCAGAGGTGGCGAATCAAAGGCGGTGAATCAGAGATGGGGAATCAGAGTCCGGAAATCAGAGGCAGGGAATCAAACACGGGGAATCAGAGGAGGGGAATCAGAATTGGGGAATCAGAGATGGGGAATCAGAGATGTGGAATCAGAGGCAGGGAATCAGACGCGGGGAATCAGAGGTGGTGAATCAGAGATGTGGAATCAGAGGCGGGGAATCAGAGGCAGGGAATCAGACGCGGGGAATAAGAGGCGGGGAATCGTAGCTGGCGAATCAGAGGCGGGGAATCAGAGGTGGGGAATCAGAGGCGGGGAATCAGATATTGGGAATCAGAGGTGGAGAATCAGAGGCGGTGAAACAGAGGCGGGGAATCAGATATGGGGTATCAGAGGTGGGGAATCAGAGGTTGTGAATCAGAGATGGTGAATCAGAGGCGGGGAATCAGAGGCCGGTAATCAGACGCGGGGAATCAGAGGCGGGGAATCAGAGCTGGGAAATTAGAGGCAGGGAATCAGAGTTGGGGATTCAGAGTCGAGGAATCAGATATGGGGAAACAGAAGCGGGGAATCAGAGGTGGTGAATCAGAGATGTGGAATCAGAGGTGGGGAATCAGAGGCAGGGAATCAGACGCGGGGAATCAGAGGCGGGGAATCATAGCTGGCGAATCAGAGGCGGGGAATCAGAGGTGGGGAATCAGAGGCGGGGAATCAGATATTGGGAATCAGAGGTGGGGAATCAGAGGCGGGGAAACAGAGGCGGGGAATCAGATATGGGGAATTAGAGGTGGGGAATCAGAGGTTGTGAATCAGAGATAGGGAATCAGAGGCGGGGAATTAGAGTTGGGGAATCAGAGGCGGGGAATCAGAGGCGGGGAAACAGAGGCGGGGAATCAAACACGGGGAATCAGAGGTGGGGAATGAGAGGTTGTGAATCAGAGATGGTGAATCAGAGGCGGGGAATCAGAGGCCGGTAATCAGACGCGGGGAATCAGAGGCGGGGAATCAGAGCTGGGAAATTAGAGGCAGGGAATCAGAGTTGGGGAATCAGAGATGGGGAATCAGAGGCGGGGAATCAGACGCGGGGAATCAGAGGTGGTGAATCAGAGATGTGGAATCAGAGGTGGGGAATCAGAGGCAGGGAATCAGACGCGGGGAATCAGAGGCGGGGAATCATAGCTGGCGAATCAGAGGCGGGGAATCAGAGGTGGGGAATCAGAGGCGGGGAATCAGATATTGGGAATCAGAGGTGGGGAATCAGAGGCGGGGAAACAGAGGCGGGGAATCAGATATGGGGAATTAGAGGTGGGGAATCAGAGGTTGTGAATCAGAGATAGGGAATCAGAGGCGGGGAATTAGAGTTGGGGAATCAGAGGCGGGGAATCAGAGGCGGGGAAACAGAGGCGGGGAATCAAACACGGGGAATCAGAGGTGGGGAATCAGAGGTTGGGAATCAGAGGCAGGGAATCAGAGGCGGGGAATCAGAGGCGGGGAATCAGAGGCAGGGAATCAGTGTGCGGAATCGGAGATGGGGAATCAGAGGCAGGGAATCAGAGGCGGGGAATCAGAGGCCGGGAATCAGATATGGGGAAACAGAGGCGGGGAATCAGAGGCGGGGAAACAGAGGCTGGGAATCAGATATGGGGAATCAGAGGTGGGGAATCAGAGGTTGGGAATCAGAGGCAGGGAATCAGAGGCTTGGAATCAGATGCAGGGAATCAGATGCGGGGAATCAGAGGCGGGGAATCAGAGCTGGGGAATCAGAGGCGGGGACTTAGATATTGGGAAACAGGGGCGGGGAATCAGAGGCGGGGAAACAGAGGCGGGGAATCAGATATGGGGAATCAGAGATGGGGAATCAGAGGCAGGGAATCAGATGTGCGGAATCAGAGATGGGGAATCAAAGGCAGGGAATCAGAATCAGAAGCAGGGAATCAGATGCCGGGAATCAGAGGCCGGAATCAGATGCCGGGAATAAGAGGCCGGAAATCAGAGGTGGGGAATCAGAGTCCGGGAATCAGAGATGGGGATTCAGAGGCGGGGAATGAGATATGGGGAATAAGAGGCAGGGAATCAGAGGCGGGGAAACAGAGGCGGGGAATCAGATATGGCGAATCAGAGGTGGCGAATCAAAGGCGGTGAATCAGAGATGGGGAATCAGAGTCCGGAAATCAGAGGCAGGGAATCAAACACGGGGAATCAGAGGAGGGGAATCAGAATTGGGGAATCAGAGATGGGGAATCAGAGATGTGGAATCAGAGGCAGGGAATCAGACGCGGGGAATCAGAGGTGGTGAATCAGAGATGTGGAATCAGAGGCGGGGAATCAGAGGCAGGGAATCAGACGCGGGGAATAAGAGGCGGGGAATCGTAGCTGGCGAATCAGAGGCGGGGAATCAGAGGTGGGGAATCAGAGGCGGGGAATCAGATATTGGGAATCAGAGGTGGAGAATCAGAGGCGGTGAAACAGAGGCGGGGAATCAGATATGGGGTATCAGAGGTGGGGAATCAGAGGTTGTGAATCAGAGATGGTGAATCAGAGGCGGGGAATCAGAGGCCGGTAATCAGACGCGGGGAATCAGAGGCGGGGAATCAGAGCTGGGAAATTAGAGGCAGGGAATCAGAGTTGGGGATTCAGAGTCGAGGAATCAGATATGGGGAAACAGAAGCGGGGAATCAGAGGCGGGCAAATAGAGGCGGGGATCAGATATGGGGAAACAGAGGCGGGGAATCAGAGGCGGGGAAACATAGGCGGGGAATCAGATATGGGGATCAGAGGTGGGGAATCAGAGGTTGGGAATCAGAGGCTGGGAATCAGAGGCTGGGAATCAGATGCATGGAATAAGATGCGGGGAATCAGAGGCGGGGAATCAGAGCTGGGGAATCAGAGGTGGGGAATCAAAGTTGGGGAATCAGAGGCGGGGACTTAGATATGGGGAAACAGAGGCGGGGAATCAGAGGCGGGGAAACAGAGGCGGGGATCAGATATGGGGAATCAGAGGTGGGGAATCAGAGGCAGGGAATTAGATTTGCGGAATCAGAGATGGGGAATCAGAAGCATGGAATCAGAGGCCGGGAATCAGAGGCCGGAATCAGATGCCGGGAATAAGAGGCCGGGAATCAGAGGTGGGGAATCAGAGTCCGTGAATCAGAGATGGGGAATCAGAGTCGGGGAATGAGATATGGGGAATCAGAGGCGGGGAATCAGAGGCGGGGAAACAGAGGCGAGGAATCAGATATGGGGAATCAGAGGTGGCGAATCAAAGGCGTTGAATCAGAGATGGGGAATCAGAGGCGGGGAATCAGAGCTGGGGAATCAGAGGTGGGGAATCAGAGTTGGGGAATCAGAGGCGGGGACTTAGATGTTGGGAAACAGAGGCGGGGAATCAGAGGCGGGGAAACAGAGGGGGGTAATCAGAGGCAGGGAATCAGATGTGCGGAATCAGAGATGGGGAATCAGAGGCAGGGAATCAGAATCAGAAGCAGGGAATCACAGGCCGGGAATCAGAGGCCGGAATCAGATGCCGGGAATAAGAGGCCGGGAATCAGAGGTGGGGAATCAGATATGGGGAATCAGAGGTGGGGAATCAGAGGTTGTGAATCAGAGATGGGAATCAGAGGCGGGGAATCAGAGGCCGGTAATCAGATGCGGGGAATCAGAGGCGGGGAATCAGAGGCGGGGAAACAGAGGCGGGGAATCAGATTTGGGGAATCAGAGGTGGCGAATCAAAGGCGGTGAATCAGAGATGGGGAATCAGAGGCCGGGAATCAGAGGCAGGGAATCAAACACGGGGAATCAGAGGCGGGGAATCAGAGCTGGGGAATCAGAGGCGGGGAATCAGAGTTGGGGAATCAGAGGCGGGGAATCAGATGCAGGGAATCAATATGGGAAATCAGAGGTGGGGAATCAGAGGTTGGGAATCAGAGGAAGGGAATCAGAGGCGAGGAATCAGAGCTGGGGAATCAGAGGCGGGGAATCAGAATTGAGGAATCAGAGATGGGGAATCAGAGATGGGGAATCAGAGGCGGGGAATCAGACGCGGGGAATCAGAGGTGGTGAATCAGAGATGTGGAATCAGAGGTGGGGAATCAGAGGCAGGGAATCAGACGCGGGGAATCAGAGGCGGGGAATCATAGCTGGCGAATCAGAGGCGGGGAATCAGAGGTGGGGAATCAGAGGCGGGGAATCAGATATTGGGAATCAGAGGTGGGGAATCAGAGGCGGGGAAACAGAGGCGGGGAATCAGATATGGGGAATTAGAGGTGGGGAATCAGAGGTTGTGAATCAGAGATGGGGAATCAGAGGCGGGGAATTAGAGTTGGGGAATCAGAGGCGGGGAATCAGAGGCGGGGAAACAGAGGCGGGGAATCAAACACGGGGAATCAGAGGTGGGGAATCAGAGGTTGGGAATCAGAGGCAGGGAATCAGAGGCGGGGAATCAGAGGCGGGGAATCAGAGGCAGGGAATCAGATGTGCGGAATCGGAGATGGGGAATCAGAGGCAGGGAATCAGAGGCGGGGAATCAGAGGCCGGGAATCAGATATGGGGAAACAGAGGCGGGGAATCGGAGGCGGGGAAACAGAGGCTGGGAATCAGATATGGGGAATCAGAGGTGGGGAATCAGAGGTTGGGAATCAGAGGCAGGGAATCAGAGGCTTGGAATCAGATGCAGGGAATCAGATGCGGGGAATCAGAGGCGGGGAATCAGAGCTGGGGAATCAGAGGTGGGGACTTAGATATTGGGAAACAGGGGCGGGGAATCAGAGGCGGGGAAACAGAGGCGGGGAATCAGATATGGGGAATCAGAGATGGGGAATCAGAGGCAGGGAATCAGATGTGCGGAATCAGAGATGGGGAATCAAAGGCAGGGAATCAGAATCAGAAGCAGGGAATCAGATGCCGGGAATCAGAGGCCGGAATCAGATGCCGGGAATAAGAGGCCGGAAATCAGAGGTGGGGAATCAGAGTCCGGGAATCAGAGATGGGGATTCAGAGGCGGGGAATGAGATATGGGGAATAAGAGGCGGGGAATCAGAGGCGGGGAAACAGAGGCGGGGAATCAGATATGGCGAATCAGAGGTGGCGAATCAAAGGCGGTGAATCAGAGATGGGGAATCAGAGTCCGGAAATCAGAGGCAGGGAATCAAACACGGGGAATCAGAGGAGGGGAATCAGAATTGGGGAATCAGAGATGGGGAATCAGAGATGGGGAATCAGAGGCAGGGAATCAGACGCGGGGAATCAGAGGTGGTGAATCAGAGATGTGGAATCAGAGGCGGGGAATCAGAGGCAGGGAATCAGAGGTGGGGAATCAGAGGCGGGGAATCAGATATTGGGAATCAGAGGTGGAGAATCAGAGGCGGTGAAACAGAGGCGGGGAATCAGATATGGGGTATCAGAGGTGGGGAATCAGAGGTTGTGAATCAGAGATGGGGAATCAGAGGCGGGGAATCAGAGGCCGGTAATCAGGCGCGGGGAATCAGAGGCGGGGAATCAGAGCTGGGAAATTAGAGGCAGGGAATCAGAGTTGGGGATTCAGAGGCGAGGAATCAGATATGGGGAAACAGAGGCGGGGAATCAGAGGCGGGCAAATAGAGGCGGGGATCAGATATGGGGAAACAGAGGCGGGGAATCAGAGGCGTGGAAACAGAGGCGGGGAATCAGATATGGGGATCAGAGGTGGGGAATCAGAGGTTGGGAATCAGAGGCTGGGAATCAGAGGCTGGGAATCAGATGCATGGAATAAGATGCGGGGAATCAGAGGCGGGGAATCAGAGCTGGGGAATCAGAGGTGGGGAATCAAAGTTGGGGAATCAGAGGCGGGGACTTAGATATGGGGAAACAGAGGCGGGGAATCAGAGGCGGGGAAACAGAGGCGGGGATCAATTATGGGGAATCAGAGGTGGGGAATCAGAGGCAGGGAATTAGATTTGCGGAATCAGAGATGGGGAATCAGAAGCATGGAATCAGAGGCCGGGAATCAGAGGCCGGAATCAAATGCCGGGAATAAGAGGCCGGGAATCAGAGGTGGGGAATCAGAGTCCGGGAATCAGAGATGGGGAATCAGAGTCGGGGAATGAGATATGGGGAATGAGAGGCGGGGAATCAGAGGCGGGGAAACAGAGGCGAGGAATCAGATATGGGGAATCAGAGGTGGCGAATCTAAGGCGTTGAATCAGAGATGGGGAATCAGAGGCGGGGAATAAGAGGCAGGAATCAAACACGGGGAATCAGAGGCGGGGAATCAGAGCTGGGGAATCAGAGGCGGGGAATCAG
The DNA here is from genome assembly GCF_036971445.1 of Narcine bancroftii. Classification (NCBI taxonomy): domain Eukaryota; kingdom Metazoa; phylum Chordata; class Chondrichthyes; order Torpediniformes; family Narcinidae; genus Narcine; species Narcine bancroftii. Next base: position 2,257,667 of record NW_027211895.1, on the reverse strand, counting down.
AGTTGGGGAATCAGAGGCGGGGAATCAGAGCTGGGGAATCAGAGGTGGGGATCAGAGTCGGGGAATCAGAGGCAGGGAATCAGATGTGCGGAATCAGAGATCGGGAATCAGAGGTGGGGAATCAGAGGCTGTGAATCAGAGATGGGGAATCAGAGGCGGGGAATCAGAGGCAGGAAATCAGACACGGGGATTCAGAGGCTGGGAATCAGACGGGGGGAATCAAAGGCGGGGAATCAGAGCTGGGGAATCAGAGGCAGGGAATCAGAGTTGGGGATTCAGAGGCGGGGAATCAGATATGGGGAAACAGAGGCGGGGAATCAGAGGCGGGCAAACAGAGGCGGGGAATTAGATATGGGGAATCAGAGGTGGGGAATCAGAGGTGGTGAATCAGAGATGGGGAATCACAGGCGGGGAATCAGAGGCAGGGAATAGAACGCGGGGAATCAGAGGCAGGGAATCAGAGTTGGGGCATCAGAGGTTGGGAATTAGATATGGGGAAACAGAGGCGGGAAATCAGATATGGGGAATCAGAGGTGGGGAATCAGAGGCAGGGAATCAGATGTGCGGAATCAGAGATGGGGAATCAGAGGCAGGGAATCAGAATCAGAAGCGGGGAATCAGAGGCCGGGAATCAGAGGCCGGGAATCAGATGCTGGGAATAAGAGGCCGGGAATCAGAGGTGGGGAATCAGAGTCCGGGAATCAGAGATGGGGATTCAGAGGCGGGGAATGAGATATGGAGAATCAGAGGCGGGGAATCAGAGGCAGGGAAACAGAGGTGGGGAATCAGATATGTGGAATCAGAGGTGGCGAATCAAAGGCGGTGAATCAGAGATGGGGAATCAGAGGCGGGGAATCAGAGGCAGGGAATCAAACACGGGAGATCAGAGGCGGGGAATCAGAGCTGGCGAATCAGAGGCGGGGAATCAGATATGGGGAATCAGAGGTGTGGAATCAGAGGTTGGGAATCAGAGGCAGGGAATCAGAGGCGGGGAAACAGAGGCGGGGAATCAGATATGGGGAATCAGAGGTGGCGAATCAAAGGCGGTGAAACAGAGATGGGGAATCAGGGCAGGGAATCAGAGGCAGGGAATCAAACACGGGGAATCAGAGCTGGGGAATCAGAGGCGGGGAATTAGAGTTGGGGAATCAGAGGAGGGGAATCAGAGGCGGGGAAACAGAGGCGGGGAATCAGATATGGGGATTCAGAGGTGGGGAATCAGAGGTTGGGAATCAGAGATGGGGAAACAGGGGCAGGGAATCAGAGGCGGGGAAACAGAGGCGGGGAATCAGATATGGGGAATCAGAGGTGTGGAATCAGAGGTTGGGAATCAGAGGCAGGGAATCAGAGGCGGGGAAACAGAGGCGGGGAATCAGATATGGGGAATCAGAGGTGGCGAATCAAAGGCGGTGAAACAGAGATGGGGAATCAGGGCAGGGAATCAGAGGCAGGGAATCAAACACGGGGAATCAGAGCTGGGGAATCAGAGGCGGGGAATTAGAGTTGGGGAATCAGAGGAGGGGAATCAGAGGCGGGGAAACAGAGGCGGGGAATCAGATATGGGGAATCAGAGGTGGGGAATCAGAGGTTGGGAATCAGAGGCAGGGAATCAGAGGTGGGGAATCAGAGGCGGGGAATCAGAGGCAGGGAATCAGATGTGCGGAATCGGAGATGGGGAATCAGAGGCAGGGAATCAGAGGCGGGGAATCAGAGGCGGGGAATCAGAGGCCGGGAATCAGATATGGGGAAACAGAGGTTGGGAATCAGAGGCGGGGAAACAGAGGCGGGGAATCAGATATGGGGAATCAGAGGTGGGGAATCAGAGGTTGGGAATCAGAGGCAGGGAATCAGAGGCTTGGAATCAGATGCAGGGAATCAGATGCGGGGAATCAGAGGCGGGGAATCAGAGCTGGGGAATCAGAGGTGGGGAATCAGAGTTGGGGAATCAGAGGCGGGGACTTAGATATTGGGAAACAGAGGCGGGGAATCAGAGGCGGGGAAACAGAGGGGGGTAATCAGAGGCAGGGAATCAGATGTGCGGAATCAGAGATGGGGAATCAGAGGCAGGGAATCAGAATCAGAAGCAGGGAATCAGAGGCCGGGAATCAGAGGCCGGAATCAGATGCCGGGAATAAGAGGCCGGGAATCAGAGGTGGGGAATCAGATATGGGGAATCAGAGGTGGGGAATCAGAGGTTGTGAATCAGAGATGGGGAATCAGAGGCGGGGAATCAGAGGCCGGTAATCAGACGCGGGGAATCAGAGGCGGGGAATCAGAGGCGGGGAAACAGAGGCGGGGAATCAGATTTGGGGAATCAGAGGTGGCGAATCAAAGGCGGTGAATCAGAGATTGGGAATCAGAGGCCGGGATTCAGAGGCAGGGAATCAAACACGGGGAATCAGAGGCGGGGAATCAGAGCTGGGGAATCAGAGGCGGGGAATCAGAGTTGGGGAATCAGAGGCGGGGAATCAGATGCAGGGAATCAATATGGGAAATCAGAGGTGGGGAATCAGAGGTTGGGAATCAGAGGAAGGGAATCACAGGCGAGGAATCAGAGCTGGGGAATCAGAGGCGGGGAATCAGAATTGGGGAATCAGAGATGGGGAATCAGAGATGGGGAATCAGAGGCGGGGAATCAGACGCGGGGAATCAGAGGTGGTGAATCAGAGATGTGGAATAAGAGGCGGGGAATCAGAGGCAGGGAATCAGACGCGGGGAATCAGAGGCGGGGAATCATAGCTGGCGAATCAGAGGCGGGGAATCAGAGGTGGGGAATCAGAGGCGGGGAATCAGATATTGGGAATCAGAGGTGGGGAATCAGAGGCGGGGAAACAGAGGCGGGGAATCAGATATGGGGAATCAGAGGTGGGGAATCAGAGGTTGTGAATCAGAGATGGGGAATCAGAGGCGGGGAATCAGAGGCCGGTAATCAGACGCGGGGAATCAGAGGCGGGGAATCAGACATGGGAAATTAGAGGCAGGGAATCAGAGTTGGGGATTCAGAGGCGGGGAATCAGATATGGGGAAACAGAGGCGGGGAATCAGAGGCGGGGAAACAGAGGCGGGGAATCAGATATAGGGAATCAGAGGTGGGGAATCAAAGTTGGGGAATCAGAGGCGGGGACTTAGATATGGGGAAACAGAGGCGGGGAATCAGAGGCGGGGAAACAGAGGCGGGGAATCAGATATGGGGAATCAGAGGTTGGGAATCAGAGGCAGGGAATTAGATGTGCGGAATCAGAGATGGGGAATCAGAGGCAGGGAATCAGAATCAGAAGCAGGGAATCAGAGTCCGGGAATCAGAGGCCGGAATCAGATGCCGGGAATAAGAGGCCGGGAATCAGAGGTGGGGAATCAGAGTCCGGGAATCAGAAGCAGGGAATCAGACGCGGGGAATCAGAGGTGGTGAATCAGAGATGTGGAATCAGAGGCGGGGAATCAGAGGCAGGGAATCAGACGCGGGGAATAAGAGGCGGGGAATCATAGCTGGCGAATCAGAGGCGGGGAATCAGAGGTGGGGAATCAGAGGCGGGGAATCAGATATTGGGAATCAGAGGTGGGGAATCAGAGGCGGTGAAACAGAGGCGGGGAATCAGATATGGGGTATCAGAGGTGGGGAATCAGAGGTTGTGAATCAGAGATGGGGAATCAGAGGCGGGGAATCAGAGGCCGGTAATCAGACGCGGGGAATCAGAGGCGGGGAATCAGAGCTGGGAAATTAGAGGCAGGGAATCAGAGTTGGGGATTCAGAGGCGGGGAATCAGATGCAGGGAATCAATATGGGAAATCAGAGGTGGGGAATCAGAGGTTGGGAATCAGAGGAAGGGAATCAGAGGCGAGGAATCAGAGCTGGGGAATCAGAGGCGGGGAATCAGAATTGGGGAATCAGAGATGGGGAATCAGAGATGGGGAATCAGAGGCGGGGAATCAGACGCGGGGAATCAGAGGTGGTGAATCAGAGATGTGGAATCAGAGGCGGGGAATCAGCGGCAGGGAATCAGACGCGGGGAATCAGAGGCGGGGAATCATAGCTGGCGAATCAGAGGCGGGGAATCAGAGGTGGGGAATCAGAGGCGGGGAATCAGATATTGGGAATCAGAGGTGGGGAATCAGAGGCGGGGAAACAGAGGCGGGGAATCAGATATGGGGAATCAGAGGTGGGGAATCAGAGGTTGTGAATCAGAGATGGGGAATCAGAGGCGGGGAATCAGAGGCCGGTAATCAGACGCGGGGAATCAGAGGCGGGGAATCAGACATGGGAAATTAGAGGCAGGGAATCAGAGTTGGGGATTCAGAGGCGGGGAATCAGATATGGGGAAACAGAGGCGGGGAATCAGAGGCGGGGAAACAGAGGCGGGGAATCAGATATAGGGAATCAGAGGTGGGGAATCAGAGGTTGGGAATCAGAGGCTGGGAATCAGAGGCTGGGAATCAGATGCATGGAATCATATGCGGGGAATCAGAGGCGGGGAATCAGAGCTGGGGAATCAGAGGTGGGGAATCAAAGTTGGGGAATCAGAGGCGGGGACTTAGATATGGGGAAACAGAGGCGGGGAATCAGAGGCGGGGAAACAGAGGCGGGGAATCAGATATGGGGAATCAGAGGTGGGGAATCAGTGGCAGGGAATTAGATGTGCGGAATCAGAGATGGGGAATCAGAGGCAGGGAATCAGAATCAGAAGCAGGGAATCAGAGGCCGGGAATCAGAGGCCGGAATCAGATGCCGGGAATAAGAGGCCGGGAATCAGAGGTGGGGAATCAGAGTCCGGGAATCAGAGGCAGGGAATCAGACGCGGGGAATCAGAGGTGGTGAATCAGAGATGTGGAATCAGAGGCGGGGAATCAGAGGCAGGGAATCAGACGCGGGGAATAAGAGGCGGGGAATCATAGCTGGCGAATCAGAGGCGGGGAATCAGAGGTGGGGAATCAGAGGCGGGGAATCAGATATTGGGAATCAGAGGTGGGGAATCAGAGGCGGTGAAACAGAGGCGGGGAATCAGATATGGGGTATCAGAGGTGGGGAATCAGAGGTTGTGAATCAGAGATGGGGAATCAGAGGCGGGGAATCAGAGGCCGGTAATCAGACGCGGGGAATCAGAGGCGGGGAATCAGAGCTGGGAAATTAGAGGCAGGGAATCAGAGTTGGGGATTCAGAGGCGGGGAATCAGATATGGGGAAACAGAGGCGGGGAATCAGAGGCGAGCAAATAGAGGCGGGGATCAGATATGGGGAAACAGAGGCGGGGAATCAGAGGCGGGGAAACAGAGGCGGGGAATCAGATATGGGGATCAGAGGTGGGGAATCAGAGGTTGGGAATCAGAGGCTGGGAATCAGAGGCTGGGAATCAGATGCATGGAATCAGATGCGGGGAATCAGAGGCGGAGTATCAGAGCTGGGGAATCAGAGGTGGGGAATCAAAGTTGGGGAATCAGAGGCGGGGACTTAGATATGGGGAAACAGAGGCGGGGAATCAGAGGCGGGGCAACAGAGGCGGGGAATCAGATATGGGGAATCAGACGTGGGGAATCAGAGGCAGGGAATTAGATTTGCGGAATCAGAGATGGGGAATCAGAAGCATGGAATCAGAGGCCGGGAATCAGAGGCCGGAATCAGATGCCGGGAATAAGAGGCCGGGAATCAGAGGTGGGGAATCAGAGTCCGGGAATCAGAGATGGGGAATCAGAGGCGGGGAATGAGATATGGGGAATCAGACGCGGGGAATCAGAGGAGGGGAAACAGAGGCGAGGAATCAGATATGGGGAATCAGAGGTGGCGAATCAAAGGCGTTGAATCAGAGATGGGGAATCAGAGGCGGGGAATCAGAGGCAGGGAATCAAACACGGGGAATCAAAGGCTGGGAATCAGAGCTGGGGAATCAGAGGCGGGGAATCAGAGTTGGGGAATCAGAGGCGGGGAATCAGAGCTGGGGAATCAGAGGTGGGGATCAGAGTCGGGGAAGCAGAGGCAGGGAATCAGATGTGCGGAATCAGAGATGGGGAATCAGAGGTGGGGAATCAGAGGCTGTGAATCAGAGATGGGGAATCAGAGGCGGGGAATCAGAGGCAGGAAATCAGACACGGGGATTCAGAGGCTGGGAATCAGACGGGGGGAATCAAAGGCGGGGAATCAGAGCTGGGGAATCAGAGGCAGGGAATCAGAGTTGGGGATTCAGAGGCGGGGAATCAGATATGGGGAAACAGAGGCGGGGAATCAGAGGCGGGCAAACAGAGGCGGGGAATTAGATATGGGGAATCAGAGGTGGGGAATCAGAGGTGGTGAATCAGAGATGGGGAATCACAGGCGGGGAATCAGAGGCGGGGAATCAGAGGCGGGGAAACAGAGGCGGGAAATCAGATATGTGGAATCAGAGGTGGGGAATCAGAGGCAGGGAATCAGATGTGCGGAATCAGAGATGGGGAATCAGAGGCAGGGAATCAGAATCAGAAGCGGGGAATCAGAGGCCGGGAATCAGAGGCCGGGAATCAGATGCTGGGAATAAGAGGCCGGGAATCAGCGGTGGGGAATCAGAGTCCGGGAATCAGAGATGGGGATTCAGAGGCGGGGAATGAGATATGGAGAATCAGAGGCGGGGAATCAGAGGCGGGGAAACAGAGGTGGGGAATCAGATATGTGGAATCAGAGGTGGCGAATCAAAGGCGGTGAATCAGAGATGGGGAATCAGAGGCGGGGAATCAGAGGCAGGGAATCAAACACGGGAAATCAGAGGCGGGGAATCAGAGCTGGGGAATCAGAGGCGGGGAATCAGAGTTGGGGAATCAGAGGCAGGGAATCAGATATGGGGAAACAGGGGCAGGGAATCAGAGGCGGGGAAACAGAGGCGGGGAATCAGATATGGGGAATCAGAGGTGTGGAATCAGAGGTTGGGAATCAGAGGCAGGGAATCAGAGGCGGGGAAACAGAGGCGGGGAGTCAGATATGGGGAATCAGAGGTGGCGAATCAAAGGCGGTGAAACAGAGATGGGGAATCAGGGCAGGGAATCAGAGGCAGGGAATCAAACACGGGGAATCAGAGCTGGGGAATCAGAGGCGGGGAATTAGAGTTGGGGAATCAGAGGAGGGGAATCAGAGGCGGGGAAACAGAGGCGGGGAATCAGATATGGGGAATCAGAGGTGGGGAATCAGAGGTTGGGAATCAGAGGCAGGGAATCAGAGGTGGGGAATCAGAGGCGGGGAATCAGAGGCAGGGAATCAGATGTGCGGAATCGGAGATGGGGAATCAGAGGCAGGGAATCAGAGGCGGGGAATCAGAGGCGGGGAATCAGAGGCCGTGAATCAGATATGGGGAAACAGAGGTGGGGAATCAGAAGTGGGGAAACAGAGGCGGGGAATCAGATATGGGGAATCAGAGGTGGGGAATCAGAGGTTGGGAATCAGAGGCAGGGAATCAGAGGCTTGGAATCAGATGCAGGGAATCAGATGTGGGGAATCAGAGGCGGGGAATCAGAGCTGGGGAATCAGAGGTGGGGAATCAGAGTTGGGGAATCAGAGGCGGGGTCTTAGATATTGGGAAACAGAGGCGGGGAATCAGATGTGCGGAATCAGAGATGGGGAATCAGAGGCAGGGAATCAGAATCAGAAGCAGGGAATCAGAGGCCGGGAATCAGAGGCCGGAATCAGATGCCGGGAATAAGAGGCCGGGAATCAGAGGTGGGGAATCAGATATGGGGAATCAGAGGTGGGGAATCAGAGGTTGTGAATCAGAGATGGGAATCAGAGGCGGGGAATCAGAGGCCGGTAATCAGATGCGGGGAATCAGAGGCGGGGAATCAGAGGCGGGGAAACAGAGGCGGGGAATAAGATTTGGGGAATCAGAGGTGGCGAATCAAAGGCGGTGAATCAGAGATGGGGAATCAGAGGCCGGGAATCAGAGGCAGGGAATCAAACACGGGGAATCAGAGGCGGGGAATCAGAGCTGGGGAATCAGAGGCGGGGAATCAGAGTTGGGGAATCAGAGGCGGGGAATCAGATGCAGGGAATCAATATGGGAAATCAGAGGTGGGGAATCAGAGGTTGGGAATCAGAGGAAGGGAATCAGAGGCGAGGAATCAGAGCTGGGGAATCAGAGGCGGGGAATCAGAATTGAGGAATCAGAGATGGGGAATCAGAGATGGGGAATCAGAGGCGGGGAATCAGACGCGGGGAATCAGAGGTGGTGAATCAGAGATGTGGAATCAGAGGCGGGGAATCAGAGGCAGGGAATCAGACGCGTGGAATCAGAGGCGGGGAATCATAGCTGGCGAATCAGAGGCGGGGAATCAGAGGTGGGGAATCAGAGGCGGGGAATCAGATATTGGGAATCAGAGGTGGGGAATCAGAGGCGGGGAAACAGAGGCGGGGAATCAGATATGGGGAATTAGAGGTGGGGAATCAGAGGTTGTGAATCAGAGATGGGGAATCAGAGGCGGGGAATCAGAGGCCGGTAATCAGACGCGGGGAATCAGAGGCGGGGAATCAGACATGGGAAATTAGAGGCAGGGAATCAGAGTTGGGGATTCAGAGGCGGGGAATCAGATATGCGGAAACAGAGGCGGGGAATCAGAGGCGGGGAAACAGAGGCGGGGAATCAGATATGGGGAATCAGAGGTGGGGAATCAGAGGTTGTGAATCAGAGATGGGAATCAGAGGCGGGGAATCAGAGGCCGGTAATCAGATGCGGGGAATCAGAGGCGGGGAATCAGAGGCGGGGAAACAGAGGCGGGGAATCAGATTTGGGGAATCAGAGGTGGCGAATCAAAGGCAGTGAATCAGAGATGGGGAATCAGAGGCCGGGAATCAGAGGCAGGGAATCAAACACGGGGAATCAGAGGCGGGGAATCAGAGCTGGGGAATCAGAGGCGGGGAATCAGAGTTGGGGAATCAGAGGCGGGGAATCAGATGCAGGGAATCAATATGGGAAATCAGAGGTGGGGAATCAGAGGTTGGGAATCAGAGGAAGGGAATCAGAGGCGAGGAATCAGAGCTGGGGAATCAGAGGCGGGGAATCAGAATTGAGGAATCAGAGATGGGGAATCAGAGATGGGGAATCAGAGGCGGGGAATCAGACGCGGGGAATCAGAGGTGGTGAATCAGAGATGTTGAATCAGAGGCGGGGAATCAGAGGCAGGGAATCAGACGCGGGGAATCAGAGGCGGGGAATCATAGCTGGCGAATCAGAGGCGGGGAATCAGAGGTGGGGAATCAGAGGCGGGGAATCAGATATTGGGAATCAGAGGTGGGGAATCAGAGGCGGGGAAACAGAGGCGGGGAATCAGATATGGGGAATTAGAGGTGGGGAATCAGAGGTTGTGAATCAGAGATGGGGAATCAGAGGCGGGGAATCAGAGGCCGGTAATCAGACGCGGGGAATCAGAGGCGGGGAATCAGACATGGGAAATTAGAGGCAGGGAATCAGAGTTGGGGATTCAGAGGCGGGGAATCAGATATGCGGAAACAGAGGCGGGGAATCAGAGGCGGGGAAACAGAGGCGGGGAATCAGATATAGGGAATCAGAGGTGGGGAATCAGAGGTTGGGAATCAGAGGCTGGGAATCAGAGGCTGGGAATCAGATGCATGGAATCATATGCGGGGAATCAGAGGCGGGGAATCAGAGCTGGGGAATCAGAGGTGGGGAATCAAAGTTGGGGAATAAGAGGCGGGGACTTAGATATGGGGAAACAGAGGCGGGGAATCAGAGGCGGGGAAACAGAGGCGGGGAATCAGATATGGGGAATCAGAGGTGGGGAATCAGAGGCAGGGAATTAGATGTGCGGAATCAGAGGTGGGGAATCAGAGGCAGGGAATCAGAATCAGAAGCAGGGAATCAGAGGCCGGGAATCAGAGGCCGGAATCAGATGCCGGGAATAAGAGGCCGGGAATCAGAGGTGGGGAATCAGAGTCCGGGAATCAGAGATGCGGAATCAGAGGCGGGGAATGAGATATGGGGAATCAGAGGCGGGGAATCAGAGGCGGGGAAACAGAGGCGGGGAATCAGACATGGGGAATCAGAGGTGTGGAATCAGAGGTTGGGAATCAGAGGTTGGGAATCAGAGGCAGGGAATCAGAGGCTTGGATTCAGTTGCAGGGAATCAGATGCGGGGAATCAGAGGCGGGGAATCAGAGCTGGGGAATCAGAGGTGGGGAATCAGAGTTGGGGAATCAGAGGCAGGGACTTAGATATTGGGAAACAGAGGCGGGGAATCAAATGCGGGGAAACAGAGGCGGGGAATCAGATATGGGGAATCAGAGGTAGGGAATCAGAGGCAGGGAATCAGATGTGCGGAATCAGAGATGGGGAATCAGAGGTGTGGAATCAGAGGTTGGGAATCAGAGGCAGGGAATCAGAGGCGGGGAATCAGAGTTGGGGAATCAGAGGCAGGGAATCAGATATGGGGAAACAGGGGCAGGGAATCAGAGGCGGGGAAACAGAGGCGGGGAATCAGATATGGGGAATCAGAGGTGTGGAATCAGAGGTTGGGAATCAGAGGCAGGGAATCAGAGGCGGGGAAACAGAGGCGGGGAGTCAGATATGGGGAATCAGAGGTGTCGAATCAAAGGCGGTGAAACAGAGATGGGGAATCAGGGCAGGGAATCAGAGGCAGGGAATCAAACACGGGGAATCAGAGCTGGGGAATCAGAGGCGGGGAATTAGAGTTGGGGAATCAGAGGAGGGGAATCAGAGGCGGGGAAACAGAGGCGGGGAATCAGATATGGGGAATCAGAGGTGGGGAATCAGAGGTTGGGAATCAGAGGCAGGGAATCAGAGGTGGGGAATCAGAGGCGGGGAATCAGAGGCAGGGAATCAGATGTGCGGAATCGGAGATGGGGAATCAGAGGCAGGGAATCAGAGGCGGGGAATCAGAGGCGGGGAATCAGAGGCCGTGAATCAGATATGGGGAAACATAGGTGGGGAATCAGAGGCGGGGAAACAGAGGCGGGGAATCAGATATGGGGAATCAGAGGTGGGGAATCAGAGGTTGGGAATCAGAGGCAGGGAATCAGAGGCTTGGAATCAGATGCAGGGAATCAGATGCGGGGAATCAGAGGCGGGGAATCAGAGCTGGGGAATCAGAGGTGGGGAATCAGAGTTGGGGAATCAGAGGCGGGGACTTAGATATTGGGAAACAGAGGCGGGGAATCAGATGTGCGGAATCAGAGATGGGGAATCAGAGGCAGGGAATCAGAATCAGAAGCAGGGAATCAGAGGCCGGGAATCAGAGGCCGGAATCAGATGCCGGGAATAAGAGGCCGGGAATCAGAGGTGGGGAATCAGATATGGGGAATCAGAGGTGGGGAATCAGAGGTTGTGAATCAGAGATGGGAATCAGAGGCGGGGAATCAGAGTCCGGTAATCAGATGCGGGGAATCAGAGGCGGGGAATCAGAGGCGGGGAAACAGAGGCGGGGAATAAGATTTGGGGAATCAGAGGTGGCGAATCAAAGGCGGTGAATCAGAGATGGGGAATCAGAGGCCGGGAATCAGAGGCAGGGAATCAAACACGGGGAATCAGAGGCGGGGAATCAGAGCTGGGGAATCAGAGGCGGGGAATCAGAGTTGGGGAATCAGAGGCGGGGAATCAGATGCAGGGAATCAATATGGGAAATCAGAGGTGGGGAATCAGAGGTTGGGAATCAGAGGAAGGGAATCAGAGGCGAGGAATCAGAGCTGGGGAATAAGAGGCGGGGAATCAGAATTGAGGAATCAGAGATGGGGAATCAGAGATGGGGAATCAGAGGCGGGGAATCAGACGCGGGGAATCAGAGGTGGTGAATCAGAGATGTGGAATCAGAGGCGGGGAATCAGAGGCAGGGAATCAGACGCGGGGAATCAGAGGCGGGGAATCATAGCTGGCGAATCAGAGGCGGGGAATCAGAGGTGGGGAATCAGAGGCGGGGAATCAGATATTGGGAATCAGAGGTGGGGAATCAGAGGCGGGGAAACAGAGGCGGGGAATCAGATATGGGGAATTAGAGGTGGGGAATCAGAGGTTGTGAATCAGAGATGGGGAATCAGAGGCGGGGAATCAGAGGCCGGTAATCAGACGCGGGGAATCAGAGGCGGGGAATCAGACATGGGAAATTAGAGGCAGGGAATCAGAGTTGGGGATTCAGAGGCGGGGAATCAGATATGCGGAAACAGAGGCGGGGAATCAGAGGCGGGGAAACAGAGGCGGGGAATCAGATATGGGGAATCAGAGGTGGGGAATCAGAGGTTGTGAATCAGAGATGGGAATCAGAGGCGGGGAATCAGAGGCCGGTAATCAGATGCGGGGAATCAGAGGCGGGGAATCAGAGGCGGGGAAACAGAGGCGGGGAATCAGATTTGGTGAATCAGAGGTGGCGAATCAAAGGCGGTGAATCAGAGATGGGGAATCAGAGGCCGGGAATCAGAGGCAGGGAATCAAACACGGGGAATCAGAGGCGGGGAATCAGAGCTGGGGAATCAGAGGCGGGGAATCAGAGTTGGGGAATCAGAGGCGGGGAATCAGATGCAGGGAATCAATATGGGAAATCAGAGGTGGGGAATCAGAGGTTGGGAATCAGAGGAAGGGAATCAGAGGCGAGGAATCAGAGCTGGGGAATCAGAGGCGGGGAATCAGAATTGAGGAATCAGAGATGGGGAATCAGAGATGGGGAATCAGAGGCGGGGAATCAGACGCGGGGAATCAGAGGTGGTGAATCAGAGATGTGGAATCAGAGGCGGGGAATCAGAGGCAGGGAATCAGACGCGGGGAATCAGAGGTGGGGAATCAGAGGCGGGGAATCAGATATTGGGAATCAGAGGTGGGGAATCAGAGGTGGGGAAACAGAGGCGGGGAATCAGATATGGGGAATTAGAGGTGGGGAATCAGAGGCGGGGAATCAGATATTGGGAATCAGAGGTGGGGAATCAGAGGCGGGGAAACAGAGGCGGGGAATCAGATATGGGGAATTAGAGGTGGGGAATCAGAGGTTGTGAATCAGAGATGGGGAATCAGAGGCGGGGAATCAGAGGCCGGTAATCAGACGCGGGGAATCAGAGGCGGGGAATCAGACATGGGAAATTAGAGGCAGGGAATCAGAGTTGGGGATTCAGAGGCGGGGAATCAGATATGCGGAAACAGAGGCGGGGAATCAGAGGCGGGGAAACAGAGGTTGGGAATCAGAGGCTGGGAATCAGAGGCTGGGAATCAGATGCATGGAATCATATGCGGGGAATCAGAGGCGGGGAATCAGAGGCAGGGAATCAGATGTGCGGAATCGGAGATGGGGAATCAGAGGCAGGGAATCAGAGGCGGGGAATCAGAGGCGGGGAATCAGAGGCCGTGAATCAGATATGGGGAAACAGAGGTGGGGAATCAGAAGTGGGGAAACAGAGGCGGGGAATCAGATATGGGGAATCAGAGGTGGGGAATCAGAGGTTGGGAATCAGAGGCAGGGAATCAGAGGCTTGGAATCAGATGCAGGGAATCAGATGTGGGGAATCAGAGGCGGGGAATCAGAGCTGGGGAATCAGAGGTGGGGAATCAGAGTTGGGGAATCAGAGGCGGGGTCTTAGATATTGGGAAACAGAGGCGGGGAATCAGATGTGCGGAATCAGAGATGGGGAATCAGAGGCAGGGAATCAGAATCAGAAGCAGGGAATCAGAGGCCGGGAATCAGAGGCCGGAATCAGATGCCGGGAATAAGAGGCCGGGAATCAGAGGTGGGGAATCAGATATGGGGAATCAGAGGTGGGGAATCAGAGGTTGTGAATCAGAGATGGGAATCAGAGGCGGGGAATCAGAGGCCGGTAATCAGATGCGGGGAATCAGAGGCGGGGAATCAGAGGCGGGGAAACAGAGGCGGGGAATAAGATTTGGGGAATCAGAGGTGGCGAATCAAAGGCGGTGAATCAGAGATGGGGAATCAGAGGCCGGGAATCAGAGGCAGGGAATCAAACACGGGGAATCAGAGGCGGGGAATCAGAGCTGGGGAATCAGAGGCGGGGAATCAGAGTTGGGGAATCAGAGGCGGGGAATCAGATGCAGGGAATCAATATGGGAAATCAGAGGTGGGGAATCAGAGGTTGGGAATCAGAGGAAGGGAATCAGAGGCGAGGAATCAGAGCTGGGGAATCAGAGGCGGGGAATCAGAATTGAGGAATCAGAGATGGGGAATCAGAGATGGGGAATCAGAGGCGGGGAATCAGACGCGGGGAATCAGAGGTGGTGAATCAGAGATGTGGAATCAGAGGCGGGGAATCAGAGGCAGGGAATCAGACGCGTGGAATCAGAGGCGGGGAATCATAGCTGGCGAATCAGAGGCGGGGAATCAGAGGTGGGGAATCAGAGGCGGGGAATCAGATATTGGGAATCAGAGGTGGGGAATCAGAGGCGGGGAAACAGAGGCGGGGAATCAGATATGGGGAATTAGAGGTGGGGAATCAGAGGTTGTGAATCAGAGATGGGGAATCAGAGGCGGGGAATCAGAGGCCGGTAATCAGACGCGGGGAATCAGAGGCGGGGAATCAGACATGGGAAATTAGAGGCAGGGAATCAGAGTTGGGGATTCAGAGGCGGGGAATCAGATATGCGGAAACAGAGGCGGGGAATCAGAGGCGGGGAAACAGAGGCGGGGAATCAGATATGGGGAATCAGAGGTGGGGAATCAGAGGTTGTGAATCAGAGATGGGAATCAGAGGCGGGGAATCAGAGGCCGGTAATCAGATGCGGGGAATCAGAGGCGGGGAATCAGAGGCGGGGAAACAGAGGCGGGGAATCAGATTTGGGGAATCAGAGGTGGCGAATCAAAGGCAGTGAATCAGAGATGGGGAATCAGAGGCCGGGAATCAGAGGCAGGGAATCAAACACGGGGAATCAGAGGCGGGGAATCAGAGCTGGGGAATCAGAGGCGGGGAATCAGAGTTGGGGAATCAGAGGCGGGGAATCAGATGCAGGGAATCAATATGGGAAATCAGAGGTGGGGAATCAGAGGTTGGGAATCAGAGGAAGGGAATCAGAGGCGAGGAATCAGAGCTGGGGAATCAGAGGCGGGGAATCAGAATTGAGGAATCAGAGATGGGGAATCAGAGATGGGGAATCAGAGGCGGGGAATCAGACGCGGGGAATCAGAGGTGGTGAATCAGAGATGTGGAATCAGAGGCGGGGAATCAGAGGCAGGGAATCAGACGCGGGGAATCAGAGGCGGGGAATCATAGCTGGCGAATCAGAGGCGGGGAATCAGAGGTGGGGAATCAGAGGCGGGGAATCAGATATTGGGAATCAGAGGTGGGGAATCAGAGGCGGGGAAACAGAGGCGGGGAATCAGATATGGGGAATTAGAGGTGGGGAATCAGAGGTTGTGAATCAGAGATGGGGAATCAGAGGCGGGGAATCAGAGGCCGGTAATCAGACGCGGGGAATCAGAGGCGGGGAATCAGACATGGGAAATTAGAGGCAGGGAATCAGAGTTGGGGATTCAGAGGCGGGGAATCAGATATGCGGAAACAGAGGCGGGGAATCAGAGGCGGGGAAACAGAGGCGGGGAATCAGATATAGGGAATCAGAGGTGGGGAATCAGAGGTTGGGAATCAGAGGCTGGGAATCAGAGGCTGGGAATCAGATGCATGGAATCATATGCGGGGAATCAGAGGCGGGGAATCAGAGCTGGGGAATCAGAGGTGGGGAATCAAAGTTGGGGAATAAGAGGCGGGGACTTAGATATGGGGAAACAGAGGCGGGGAATCAGAGGCGGGGAAACAGAGGCGGGGAATCAGATATGGGGAATCAGAGGTGGGGAATCAGAGGCAGGGAATTAGATGTGCGGAATCAGAGGTGGGGAATCAGAGGCAGGGAATCAGAATCAGAAGCAGGGAATCAGAGGCCGGGAATCAGAGGCCGGAATCAGATGCCGGGAATAAGAGGCCGGGAATCAGAGGTGGGGAATCAGAGTCCGGGAATCAGAGATGCGGAATCAGAGGCGGGGAATGAGATATGGGGAATCAGAGGCGGGGAATCAGAGGCGGGGAAACAGAGGCGGGGAATCAGACATGGGGAATCAGAGGTGTGGAATCAGAGGTTGGGAATCAGAGGTTGGGAATCAGAGGCAGGGAATCAGAGGCTTGGATTCAGTTGCAGGGAATCAGATGCGGGGAATCAGAGGCGGGGAATCAGAGCTGGGGAATCAGAGGTGGGGAATCAGAGTTGGGGAATCAGAGGCAGGGACTTAGATATTGGGAAACAGAGGCGGGGAATCAAATGCGGGGAAACAGAGGCGGGGAATCAGATATGGGGAATCAGAGGTAGGGAATCAGAGGCAGGGAATCAGATGTGCGGAATCAGAGATGGGGAATCAGAGGTGTGGAATCAGAGGTTGGGAATCAGAGGCAGGGAATCAGAGGCGGGGAATCAGAGTTGGGGAATCAGAGGCAGGGAATCAGATATGGGGAAACAGGGGCAGGGAATCAGAGGCGGGGAAACAGAGGCGGGGAATCAGATATGGGGAATCAGAGGTGTGGAATCAGAGGTTGGGAATCAGAGGCAGGGAATCAGAGGCGGGGAAACAGAGGCGGGGAGTCAGATATGGGGAATCAGAGGTGTCGAATCAAAGGCGGTGAAACAGAGATGGGGAATCAGGGCAGGGAATCAGAGGCAGGGAATCAAACACGGGGAATCAGAGCTGGGGAATCAGAGGCGGGGAATTAGAGTTGGGGAATCAGAGGAGGGGAATCAGAGGCGGGGAAACAGAGGCGGGGAATCAGATATGGGGAATCAGAGGTGGGGAATCAGAGGTTGGGAATCAGAGGCAGGGAATCAGAGGTGGGGAATCAGAGGCGGGGAATCAGAGGCAGGGAATCAGATGTGCGGAATCGGAGATGGGGAATCAGAGGCAGGGAATCAGAGGCGGGGAATCAGAGGCGGGGAATCAGAGGCCGTGAATCAGATATGGGGAAACATAGGTGGGGAATCAGAGGCGGGGAAACAGAGGCGGGGAATCAGATATGGGGAATCAGAGGTGGGGAATCAGAGGTTGGGAATCAGAGGCAGGGAATCAGAGGCTTGGAATCAGATGCAGGGAATCAGATGCGGGGAATCAGAGGCGGGGAATCAGAGCTGGGGAATCAGAGGTGGGGAATCAGAGTTGGGGAATCAGAGGCGGGGACTTAGATATTGGGAAACAGAGGCGGGGAATCAGATGTGCGGAATCAGAGATGGGGAATCAGAGGCAGGGAATCAGAATCAGAAGCAGGGAATCAGAGGCCGGGAATCAGAGGCCGGAATCAGATGCCGGGAATAAGAGGCCGGGAATCAGAGGTGGGGAATCAGATATGGGGAATCAGAGGTGGGGAATCAGAGGTTGTGAATCAGAGATGGGAATCAGAGGCGGGGAATCAGAGTCCGGTAATCAGATGCGGGGAATCAGAGGCGGGGAATCAGAGGCGGGGAAACAGAGGCGGGGAATAAGATTTGGGGAATCAGAGGTGGCGAATCAAAGGCGGTGAATCAGAGATGGGGAATCAGAGGCCGGGAATCAGAGGCAGGGAATCAAACACGGGGAATCAGAGGCGGGGAATCAGAGCTGGGGAATCAGAGGCGGGGAATCAGAGTTGGGGAATCAGAGGCGGGGAATCAGATGCAGGGAATCAATATGGGAAATCAGAGGTGGGGAATCAGAGGTTGGGAATCAGAGGAAGGGAATCAGAGGCGAGGAATCAGAGCTGGGGAATAAGAGGCGGGGAATCAGAATTGAGGAATCAGAGATGGGGAATCAGAGATGGGGAATCAGAGGCGGGGAATCAGACGCGGGGAATCAGAGGTGGTGAATCAGAGATGTGGAATCAGAGGCGGGGAATCAGAGGCAGGGAATCAGACGCGGGGAATCAGAGGCGGGGAATCATAGCTGGCGAATCAGAGGCGGGGAATCAGAGGTGGGGAATCAGAGGCGGGGAATCAGATATTGGGAATCAGAGGTGGGGAATCAGAGGCGGGGAAACAGAGGCGGGGAATCAGATATGGGGAATTAGAGGTGGGGAATCAGAGGTTGTGAATCAGAGATGGGGAATCAGAGGCGGGGAATCAGAGGCCGGTAATCAGACGCGGGGAATCAGAGGCGGGGAATCAGACATGGGAAATTAGAGGCAGGGAATCAGAGTTGGGGATTCAGAGGCGGGGAATCAGATATGCGGAAACAGAGGCGGGGAATCAGAGGCGGGGAAACAGAGGCGGGGAATCAGATATGGGGAATCAGAGGTGGGGAATCAGAGGTTGTGAATCAGAGATGGGAATCAGAGGCGGGGAATCAGAGGCCGGTAATCAGATGCGGGGAATCAGAGGCGGGGAATCAGAGGCGGGGAAACAGAGGCGGGGAATCAGATTTGGTGAATCAGAGGTGGCGAATCAAAGGCGGTGAATCAGAGATGGGGAATCAGAGGCCGGGAATCAGAGGCAGGGAATCAAACACGGGGAATCAGAGGCGGGGAATCAGAGCTGGGGAATCAGAGGCGGGGAATCAGAGTTGGGGAATCAGAGGCGGGGAATCAGATGCAGGGAATCAATATGGGAAATCAGAGGTGGGGAATCAGAGGTTGGGAATCAGAGGAAGGGAATCAGAGGCGAGGAATCAGAGCTGGGGAATCAGAGGCGGGGAATCAGAATTGAGGAATCAGAGATGGGGAATCAGAGATGGGGAATCAGAGGCGGGGAATCAGACGCGGGGAATCAGAGGTGGTGAATCAGAGATGTGGAATCAGAGGCGGGGAATCAGAGGCAGGGAATCAGACGCGGGGAATCAGAGGTGGGGAATCAGAGGCGGGGAATCAGATATTGGGAATCAGAGGTGGGGAATCAGAGGTGGGGAAACAGAGGCGGGGAATCAGATATGGGGAATTAGAGGTGGGGAATCAGAGGCGGGGAATCAGATATTGGGAATCAGAGGTGGGGAATCAGAGGCGGGGAAACAGAGGCGGGGAATCAGATATGGGGAATTAGAGGTGGGGAATCAGAGGTTGTGAATCAGAGATGGGGAATCAGAGGCGGGGAATCAGAGGCCGGTAATCAGACGCGGGGAATCAGAGGCGGGGAATCAGACATGGGAAATTAGAGGCAGGGAATCAGAGTTGGGGATTCAGAGGCGGGGAATCAGATATGCGGAAACAGAGGCGGGGAATCAGAGGCGGGGAAACAGAGGTTGGGAATCAGAGGCTGGGAATCAGAGGCTGGGAATCAGATGCATGGAATCATATGCGGGGAATCAGAGGCGGGGAATCAGAGCTGGGGAATCAGAGGTGGGGAATCAAAGTTGGGGAATAAGAGGCGGGGACTTAGATATGGGGAAACAGAGGCGGGGAATCAGAGGCGGGGAAACAGAGGCGGGGAATCAGATATGGGGAATCAGAGGTGGGGAATCAGAGGCAGGGAATTAGATGTGCGGAATCAGAGGTGGGGAATCAGAGGCAGGGAATCAGAATCAGAAGCAGGGAATCAGAGGCCGGGAATCAGAGGCCGGAATCAGATGCCGGGAATAAGAGGCCGGGAATCAGAGGTGGGGAATCAGAGTCCGGGAATCAGAGATGCGGAATCAGAGGCGGGGAATGAGATATGGGGAATCAGAGGCGGGGAATCAGAGGCGGGGAAACAGAGGCGGGCATTCAGAGGTGGGGAATCAGATATGGGGAATCAGAGGTTGGGAAACAGAGGCAGGGAATCAGAGGCGGGGTGTCAGAGGCGGGGAATCAGAGGCAGGGAATCAGATGTGCGGAATCAGAGATGGGGAATCAGAAGCAGCGAATCAGAGGCGGGGAACCAGAGGCGGGGATTCAGAGGCGTGGAATCAGATATGGGGAAACAGAGGCGGGGAATCAAAGGCGGGGAAACAGAGGCGGGGAATCAGATATGGGGAATCAGAGGTAGGGAATCAGAGGCAGGGAATCAGATGTGCGGAATCAGAGATGGGGAATCAGAGGCAGGGAATCAGAATCAGAAGCAGGGAATCAGAGGCCGGGAATCTGAGGCCGGAATCAGATGCCAGGTATAAGAGGCCGGGAATCAGAGGTGGGGAATCAGAGTCCGGGAATCAGAGATGGGGATTTAGAGGCGGGGAATGAGATATGGGGAATCAGAGGCGGGGAATCAGAGGCGGGGAAACAGAGGCGGGGAATCAGATATGGGGAATCAGAGGTTGCGAATCAAAGGCGGTGAATCAGAGATGGGGAATCAGAGGCCGGGAATCAGAGCTGGGGAATCAGAGGCGGGGAATCAGAGGCCTGGAATCAGATGCTGGGAATAAGAGGCCGGGAATCAGAGGTTGGGAATCAGAGTCCGGGAATCAGAGATGGGGATTCAGAGGCGGGGAATGAGATGTGGAGAATCAGAGGCGGGGAATCAGAGGCGGGGAAACAGAGGTGGGGAATCAGATATGGGGAATCAGAGGTGGCGAATCAAAGGCGGTGAATCAGAGATGGGGAATCAGAGGCGGGGAATCAGAGGCAGGGAATCAAACACGGGGAATCAGAGGTGGGAAATCAGAGCTGGGGAATCAGAGGTGGGGAATCAGAGTTGGGGAATCAGAGGCGGGGAATCAGATATGGGGAAACAGAGGTGGGGAATCAGAAGCAGGGAAACAGAGGTGGGGAATCAGATATGGGGAATCGGAGGTGGGGAATCAGAGGTTGGGAAACAGAGGCAGACAATCAGAGGCGGGGAGTCAGAGGCGGGGAATCAGAGGCAGGGAATCAGATGTGCGGAATCAGAGATGGGGAATCAGAGGCAGCGAATCAGAGGCGGGGAACCAGAGGCGGGGAATCAGAGGCCGGGAATCAGAGGCCGGGAATGAGAGGCCGGGAATCAGAGGCCGGGAATCAGAGATGGCGAATCAGAGGCGGGGAATCAAACACGGGGAATCAGATCTGGGGAATCAGAGGCGGGGAATCAGATATGGGGAAGCAGAGGCGGGGAATCAGAGGCGGGGAATCAGAGGCGCAGAAACAGAGGCGGGGTATCAGATATGGTGAATCAGAGGTGGGGAATCAGGGGCGGGGTATCAGAGGCTGGGTATCAGACACGGGGATTCAGAGGCGGGGAATCAGAGATGGGAATCAGAGGCGGGGAATCAGAGGCAGGGAATCAGATGTGCGGAATCAGAGATGGGGAATCAGAGGCAGCGAATCAGAGGCGGGGAACCAGAGGCGGGGAAACAGAGGTGGGGAATCAGATATGGGGAATCAGAGGTGGGGAATCAGAGGTTTGGAAACAGAGGCAGGGAATCAGAGGCGGGGAGTCAGAGGCGGGGAATCAGAGGCAGGGAATCAGATGTGCGGAATCAGAGATGGGGAATCAGAGGCAGCGAATCAGAGGCGTGGAACCAGAGGCGGGGAATCAGAGGCCGGGAATCAGAGGCCGGGAATGAGAGGCCGGGAATCAGAGGTCGGGAATCAGAGATGGGGAATCAGACGCGGGGAATCAAACACGGGGAATCAGATCTGGGGAATCAGAGGCGGGGAATCAGAGGCGGGGAATCAGAGGCGCAGAAACAGAGGCGGGGTATCAGATATGGGGAATCAGAGGTGGGGAATCAGGGGCGGGGTATCAGAGGCTGGGTATCAGACACGCGGATTCAGAGGTGGGGAATCAGAGATGGGGAATCAGAGGCGGGGAATCAGAGGCAGGGAATCAGATGTGCGGAATCAGAGATGGGGAATCAGAGGCAGCGAATCAGAGGCGGGGAACCAGAGGCGGGCATTCAGAGGTGGGGAATCAGATATGGGGAATCAGAGGTTGGGAATCAGAGTTGGGGAATCAGAGGCGGCGAATCAGATATGGGGAAACAGAGGCGGGGAATCAGAGGCGGGGAATCAGAGGCGCAGAAACAGAGGCGGGGTATCAGATATGGGGAATCAGAGGTGGGGAATCAGGGGCGGGGTATCAGAGGCTGGGTATCAGACACGCGGATTCAGAGGTGGGGAATCAGATATGGGGAAACAGAGGCGGGGAATTAGAGGCGGGCAAACAGAGGCGGGGAATCAGATATGGGGAATCAGAGGTTGGGAATCAGAGGTTGGGAATCAGAGGCAGGGAATCAGAGGCTTGGATTCAGTTGCAGGGAATCAGATGCGGGGAATCAGAGGCGGGGAATCAGAGCTGGGGAATCAGAGGTGGGGAATCAGAGTTGGGGAATCAGAGGCAGGGACTTAGATATTGGGAAACAGAGGCGGGGAATCAAAGGCGGGGAAACAGAGGCGGGGAATCAGATATGGGGAATCAGAGGTAGGGAATCAGAGGCAGGGAATCAGATGTGCGGAATCAGAGATGGGGAATCAGAGGCAGGGAATCAGAATCAGAAGCAGGGAATCAGAGGCCGGGAATCTGAGGCCGGAATCAGATGCCAGGTATAAGAGGCCGGGAATCAGAGGTGGGGAATCAGAGTCCGGGAATCAGAGATGGGGATTTAGAGGCGGGGAATGAGATATGGGGAATCAGAGGCGGGGAATCAGAGGCGGGGAAACAGAGGCGGGGAATCAGACATGGGGAATCAGAGGTTGCGAATCAAAGGCGGTGAATCAGAGATGGGGAATCAGAGGCCGGGAATCAGAGCTGGGGAATCAGAGGCGGGGAATCAGAGGCCTGGAATCAGATGCTGGGAATAAGAGGCCGGGAATCAGAGGTTGGGAATTAGAGTCCGGGAATCAGAGATGGGGATTCAGAGGCGGGGAATGAGATGTGGAGAATCAGAGGCGGGGAATCAGAGGCGGGGAAACAGAGGTGGGGAATCAGATATGGGGAATCAGAGGTGGCGAATCAAAGGCGGTGAATCAGAGATGGGGAATCAGAGGCGGGGAATCAGAGGCAGGGAATCAAACACGGGGAATCAGAGGTGGGAAATCAGAGCTGGGGAATCAGAGGTGGGGAATCAGAGTTGGGGAATCAGAGGCGGGGAATCAGATATGGGGAAACAGAGGTGGGGAATCAGAGGCAGGGAAACAGAGGTGGGGAATCAGATATGGGGAATCGGAGGTGGGGAATCAGAGGTTGGGAAACAGAGGCAGACAATCAGAGGCGGGGAGTCAGAGGCGGGGAATCAGAGGCAGGGAATCAGATGTGCGGAATCAGAGATGGGGAATCAGAGGCAGCGAATCAGAGGCGGGGAACCAGAGGCGGGGAATCAGAGGCCGGGAATGAGAGGCCGGGAATGAGAGGCCGGGAATCAGAGGCCGGGAATCAGAGATGGCGAATCAGAGGCGGGGAATCAAACACGGGGAATCAGATCTGGGGAATCAGAGGCGGGGAATCAGAGGTGGGGAAACAGAGGCGGGGAATCAGATATGGGGAATTAGAGGTGGGGAATCAGAGGCGGGGAATCAGATATTGGGAATCAGAGGTGGGGAATCAGAGGCGGGGAAACAGAGGCGGGGAATCAGATATGGGGAATTAGAGGTGGGGAATCAGAGGTTGTGAATCAGAGATGGGGAATCAGAGGCGGGGAATCAGAGGCCGGTAATCAGACGCGGGGAATCAGAGGCGGGGAATCAGACATGGGAAATTAGAGGCAGGGAATCAGAGTTGGGGATTCAGAGGCGGGGAATCAGATATGCGGAAACAGAGGCGGGGAATCAGAGGCGGGGAAACAGAGGCGGGGAATCAGATATAGGGAATCAGAGGTGGGGAATCAGAGGTTGGGAATCAGAGGCTGGGAATCAGAGGCTGGGAATCAGATGCATGGAATCATATGCGGGGAATCAGAGGCGGGGAATCAGAGCTGGGGAATCAGAGGTGGGGAATCAAAGTTGGGGAATAAGAGGCGGGGACTTAGATATGGGGAAACAGAGGCGGGGAATCAGAGGCGGGGAAACAGAGGCGGGGAATCAGATATGGGGAATCAGAGGTGGGGAATCAGAGGCAGGGAATTAGATGTGCGGAATCAGAGGTGGGGAATCAGAGGCAGGGAATCAGAATCAGAAGCAGGGAATCAGAGGCCGGGAATCAGAGGCCGGAATCAGATGCCGGGAATAAGAGGCCGGGAATCAGAGGTGGGGAATCAGAGTCCGGGAATCAGAGATGCGGAATCAGAGGCGGGGAATGAGATATGGGGAATGAGAGGCGGGGAATCAGAGGCGGGGAAACAGAGGCGGGCATTCAGAGGTGGGGAATCAGATATGGGGAATCAGAGGTTGGGAAACAGAGGCAGGGAATCAGAGGCGGGGTGTCAGAGGCGGGGAATCAGAGGCAGGGAATCAGATGTGCGGAATCAGAGATGGGGAATCAGAAGCAGCGAATCAGAGGCGGGGAACCAGAGGCGGGGATTCAGAGGCGTGGAATCAGATATGGGGAAACAGAGGCGGGGAATCAAAGGCGGGGAAACAGAGGCGGGGAATCAGATATGGGGAATCAGAGGTAGGGAATCAGAGGCAGGGAATCAGATGTGCGGAATCAGAGATGGGGAATCAGAGGCAGGGAATCAGAATCAGAAGCAGGGAATCAGAGGCCGGGAATCTGAGGCCGGAATCAGATGCCAGGTATAAGAGGCCGGGAATCAGAGGTGGGGAATCAGAGTCCGGGAATCAGAGATGGGGATTTAGAGGCGGGGAATGAGATATGGGGAATCAGAGGCGGGGAATCAGAGGCGGGGAAACAGAGGCGGGGAATCAGACATGGGGAATCAGAGGTTGCGAATCAAAGGCAGTGAATCAGAGATGGGGAATCAGAGGCCGGGAATCAGAGCTGGGGAATCAGAGGCGGGGAATCAGAGGCCTGGAATCAGATGCTGGGAATAAGAGGCCGGGAATCAGAGGTTGGGAATCAGAGTCCGGGAATCAGAGATGGGGATTCAGAGGCGGGGAATGAGATGTGGAGAATCAGAGGCGGGGAATCAGAGGCGGGGAAACAGAGGTGGGGAATCAGATATGGGGAATCAGAGGTGGCGAATCAAAGGCGGTGAATCAGAGATGGGGAATCAGAGGCGGGGAATCAGAGGCAGGGAATCAAACACGGGGAATCAGAGGTGGGAAATCAGAGCTGGGGAATCAGAGGTGGGGAATCAGAGTTGGGGAATCAGAGGCGGGGAATCAGATATGGGGAAACAGAGGTGGGGAATCAGAGGCAGGGAAACAGAGGTGGGGAATCAGATATGGGGAATCGGAGGTGGGGAATCAGAGGTTGGGAAACAGAGGCAGACAATCAGAGGCGGGGAGTCAGAGGCGGGGAATCAGAGGCAGGGAATCAGATGTGCGGAATCAGAGATGGGGAATCAGAGGCAGCGAATCAGAGGCGGGGAACCAGAGGCGGGGAATCAGAGGCCGGGAATGAGAGGCCGGGAATGAGAGGCCGGGAATCAGAGGCCGGGAATCAGAGATGGCGAATCAGAGGCGGGGAATCAAACACGTGGAATCAGATCTGGGGAATCAGAGGCGGGGAATCAGATATGGGGAAGCAGAGGCGGGGAATCAGAGGCGGGGAATCAGAGGCGCAGAAACAGAGGCGGGGTATCAGATATGGTGAATCAGAGGTGGGGAATCAGGGGCGGGGTATCAGAGGCTGGGTATCAGACACGGGGATTCAGAGGCGGGGAATCAGAGATGGGAATCAGAGGCGGGGAATCAGAGGCAGGGAATCAGATGTGCGGAATCAGAGATGGGGAATCAGAGGCAGCGAATCAGAGGCGGGGAACCAGAGGCGGGGAAACAGAGGTGGGGAATCAGATATGGGGAATCAGAGGTGGGGAATCAGAGGTTTGGAAACAGAGGCAGGGAATCAGAGGCGGGGAGTCAGAGGCGGGGAATCAGAGGCAGGGAATCAGATGTGCGGAATCAGAGATGGGGAATCAGAGGCAGCGAATCAGAGGCGGGGAACCAGAGGCGGGGAATCAGAGGCCGGGAATCAGAGGCCGGGAATGAGAGGCCGGGAATCAGAGGTCGGGAATCAGAGATGGGGAATCAGACGCGGGGAATCAAACACGGGGAATCAGATCTGGGGAATCAGAGGCGGGGAATCAGAGTTGGGGAATCAGAGGCGGCGAATCAGATATGGGGAAACAGAGGCGGGGAATCAGAGGCGGGGAATCAGAGGCGCAGAAACAGAGGCGGGGTATCAGATATGGGGAATCAGAGGTGGGGAATCAGGGGCGGGGTATCAGAGGCTGGGTATCAGACACGCGGATTCAGAGGTGGGGAATCAGAGATGGGGAATCAGAGGCGGGGAATCAGAGGCAGGGAATCAGATGTGCGGAATCAGAGATGGGGAATCAGAGGCAGCGAATCAGAGGCGGGGAACCAGAGGCGGGCATTCAGAGGTGGGGAATCAGATATGGGGAATCAGAGGTTGGGAAACAGAGGCAGGGAATCAGAGGCGGGGTGTCAGAGGCGGGGAATCAGAGGCAGGGAATCAGATGTGCGGAATCAGAGATGGGGAATCAGAAGCAGCGAATCAGAGGCGGGGAACCAGAGGCGGGGATTCAGAGGCGTGGAATCAGATATGGGGAAACAGAGGCGGGGAATTAGAGGCGGGCAAACAGAGGCGGGGAATCAGATATGGGGAATCAGAGGTGGGGAATCAGAGGTAGGGAATCAGATGTGCGGTATCAGAGATGGGGAATCAGAGGCAGGGAATCAGAATCAGAAGCAGGGAATCAGAGGCCGGGAATCTGAGGCCGGAATCAGATGCCGGGTATAAGAGGCCGGGAATCAGAGGTGGGGAATCAGAGTCCGGGAATCAGAGATGGGGATTTAGAGGCGGGGAATGAGATATGGGGAATCAGAGGCGGGGAATCAGAGGCGGGGAAACAGAGGCGGGGAATCAGATATGGGGAATCAGAGGTTGCGAATCAAAGGCGGTGAATCAGAGATGGGGAATCAGAGGCCGGGAATCAGAGCTGGGGAATCAGAGGCGGGGAATCAGAGGCCTGGAATCAGATGCTGGGAATAAGAGGCCGGGAATCAGAGGTTGGGAATCAGAGTCCGGGAATCAGTGATGGGGATTCAGAGGCGGGGAATGAGATGTGGAGAATCAGAGGCGGGGAATCAGAGGCGGGGAAACAGAGGTGGGGAATCAGATATGGGGAATCAGAGGTGGCGAATCAAAGGCGGTGAATCAGAGATGGGGAATCAGAGGCGGGGAATCAGAGGCAGGGAATCAAACACGGGGAATCAAGAGGTGGGAAATCAGAGCTGGGGAATCAGAGGTGGGGAATCAGAGTTGGGGAATCAGAGGCGGGGAATCAGATATGGGGAAACAGAGGTGGGGAATCAGAGGCAGGGAAACAGAGGTGGGGAATCAGATATGGGGAATCGGAGGTGGGGAATCAGAGGTTGGGAAACAGAGGCAGACAATCAGAGGCGGGGAGTCAGAGGCGGGGAATCAGAGGCAGGGAATCAGATGTGCGGAATCAGAGATGGGGAATCAGAGGCAGCGAATCAGAGGCGGGGAACCAGAGGCGGGGAATCAGAGGCCGGGAATCAGAGGCCGGGAATGAGAGGCCGGGAATCAGAGGCCGGGAATCAGAGATGGCGAATCAGAGGCGGGGAATCAAACACGGGGAATCAGATCTGGGGAATCAGAGGCGGGGAATCAGATATGGGGAAGCAGAGGCGGGGAATCAGAGGCGGGGAATCAGAGGCGCAGAAACAGAGGCGGGGTATCAGATATGGGGAATCAGAGGTGGGGAATCAGGGGCGGGGTATCAGAGGCTGGGTATCAGACACGGGGATTCAGAGGCGGGGAATCAGAGATGGGAATCAGAGGCGGGGAATCAGAGGCAGGGAATCAGATGTGCGGAATCAGAGATGGGGAATCAGAGGCAGCGAATCAGAGGCGGGGAACCAGAGGCGGGGAAACAGAGGTGGGGAATCAGATATGGGGAATCAGAGGTGGGGAATCAGAGGTTTGGAAACAGAGGCAGGGAATCAGAGGCGGGGAGTCAGAGGCGGGGAATCAGAGGCAGGGAATCAGATGTGCGGAATCAGAGATGGGGAATCAGAGGCAGCGAATCAGAGGCGGGGAACCAGAGGCGGGGAATCAGAGGCCGGGAATCAGAGGCCGGGAATGAGAGGCCGGGAATCAGAGGTCGGGAATCAGAGATGGGGAATCAGACGCGGGGAATCAAACACGGGGAATCAGATCTGGGGAATCAGAGGCGGGGAATCAGAGTTGGGGAATCAGAGGCGGCGAATCAGATATGGGGAAACAGAGGCGGGGAATCAGAGGCGGGGAATCAGAGGCGCAGAAACAGAGGCGGGTTATCAGATATGGGGAATCAGAGGTGGGGAATCAGGGGCGGGGTATCAGAGGCTGGGTATCAGACACGCGGATTCAGAAGTGGGGAATCAGAGATGGGGAATCAGAGGCGGGGAATCAGAGGCAGGGAATCAGATGTGCGGAATCAGAGATGGGGAATCAGAGGCAGCGAATCAGAGGCGGGGAACCAGAGGCGGGCATTCAGAGGTGGGGAATCAGATATGGGGAATCAGAGGTTGGGAAACAGAGGCAGGGAATCAGAGGCGGGGTGTCAGAGGCGGGGAATCAGAGGCAGGGAATCAGATGTGCGGAATCAGAGATGGGGAATCAGAAGCAGCGAATCAGAGGCGGGGAACCAGAGGCGGGGATTCAGAGGCGTGGAATCAGATATGGGGAAACAGAGGCGGGGAATTAGAGGCGGGCAAACAGAGGCGGGGAATCAGATATGGGGAATCAGAGGTGGGGAATCAGAGGTTGTGAATCAGAGATGGGGAATCACAGGCGGGAAATCAGAGGCAGGGAATCAGAGCTGGGGAATCAGAGGCGGGGAATCAGAGCTGGGGAATCAGAGGCAGGGAATCAGAGTTGGGGATTCAGAGGCGGGAAATCAGAGCTGGGGAATCAGAGGCGGGGAATCAGAGGCAGGGAATCAGAGAGGGGGAATCAGAGGCAGGGAATCAGATATGGGGATTCAGAGGTGGGGAATCAGAGGTTGGGAATCAGAGGCAGGGAATCGGAGGCGGGGAATCAGAGGCAGGGAATCAGATGTGGGGAATCAGAGGCGGGGAATCAGAGTTGGGGAATCAGAGTCGGGGAATCAGAGTTTGGGAATCAGAGGCGGGGAATTAGATATGGGGAAACAGAGGCGGGGAATCAGATATGGGGAATCAGAGGCAGGGAATCAGAGGCGCGGAAAGAGAGGCGGGTAATCAGATATGGGGAATCAGAGGTGGGGAATCAGATATGGGGAAACAGAGGCGGGGAATCAGAGGCGGGGAATCAGATATGGGGAATCAGATATGGGGAATCAGAGGCGGGGAATCAGAGGCGAGGAAAGAGAGGCGGGGAATCAGATATGGGGAATCAGAGGTGGGGAATCAGATATGGGGAAACAGAGGCGGGGAATCAGAGGCGGGGAAACAGAGGCGGGGAATTTGATATGGGGAATCAGAGGTGGCGAATGAAAGGCGGTGAATCAGAGATGGGGAATCAGAGGCGGGGAATCAGAGGCAGGGAATCAAACACGGGGAATCAGAGGTGGGGAATCAGAGCTGGGGAATCAGAGGCGGGGTATCAGAGTTGGGGAATCAGAGGCGGGATATCAGATATGGGGAAACAGAGGTGGGGAATCAGAGGCAGGGAAACAGAGGTGGGGAATCAGATATGGGGAATCAGAGGTGGGGAATCAGAGGTTGGGAAACAGAGGCAGGGAATCAGAGGCGGGGAGTCAGAGGCGGGGAATCAGAGGCAGGGAATCAGATGTGCGGAATCAGAGATGGGGAATCAGAGGCAGCGAATCAGAGGCGGGGAACCAGAGGCGGGGAATCAGAGGCGGAGAATCAGAGCCTGGGAATCAGAGGCGGGGAATCAGAGGCGGGGAAACAGAGGCGGGGAAACAGATATGGGGACTCAGAGGTGGGGAATCTGAGGTTGGGAATCAGAGGCAGGGAATCAGAGGCAGGGAATCAGAGGCAGGGAATCAGAGTTGGGGATTCAGAGGCGGGGAATCAGAGCTGGGGAATCAGAGGCGGGGAATCAGAGGCAGGGAATCAGAGGCGGGGAATCAGAGGCAGGGAATCAGATATGGGGATTCAGAGGTGGGGAATCAGAGGTTGGGAATCAGAGGTGGGGATCAGAGTCGGGGAATCAGAGGCAGGGAATCAGATGTGCGGAATCAGAGATGGGGAATCAGAGGTGGGGAATCAGAGGCTGTGAATCAGAGATGGGGAATCAGAGGTGGGGAATCAGAGGCAGGAAATCAGACACGGGGATTCAGAGGCTGGGAATAAGACGGGGGGAATCAAAGGCGGGGAATCAGAGCTGGGGAATCAGAGGCAGGGAATCAGAGTTGGGGATTCAGAGGCGGGGAATTAGATATGGGGAATCAGAGGTGGGGAATCAGAGGTGGTGAATCAGGGATGGGGAATCACAGGCGGGGAATCAGAGGCAGGGAATAGAACGCGGGGAATCAGAGGCAGGGAATCTGAGTTGGGGCATCAGAGGTTGGGAATTAGATATGGGGAAACAGAGGCGGGGAATCAGAGGCAGGGAATCAGATGTGCGGAATCAGAGATGGGGAATCAGAGGTGGGGTATCAGAGGCTGTGAATCAGAGATGGGGAATCAGAGGTGAGGAATCAGAGGCAGGAAATCAGACACGGGGATTCAGAGGCTGGGAATCAGACGGGGGGAATCAAAGGCGGGGAATCAGAGCTGGGGAATCAGAGGCAGGGAATCAGAGTTGGGGATTCAGAGGCGGGGAATCAGATATGGGGAAACAGAGGCGGGGAATCAGAGGTTGGGAAACAGAGGCAGACAATCAGAGGCGGGGAGTCAGAGGCGGGGAATCAGAGGCAGGGAATCAGATGTGCGGAATCAGAGATGGGGAATCAGAGGCAGCGAATCAGAGGCGGGGAACCAGAGGCGGGGAATCAGAGGCCGGGAATCAGAGGCCGGGAATGAGAGGCCGGGAATCAGAGGCCGGGAATCAGAGATGGCGAATCAGAGGCGGGGAATCAAACACGGGGAATCAGATCTGGGGAATCAGAGGCGGGGAATCAGATATGGGGAAGCAGAGGCGGGGAATCAGAGGCGGGGAATCAGAGGCGCAGAAACAGAGGCGGGGTATCAGATATGGTGAATCAGAGGTGGGGAATCAGGGGCGGGGTATCAGAGGCTGGGTATCAGACACGGGGATTCAGAGGCGGGGAATCAGAGATGGGAATCAGAGGCGGGGAATCAGAGGCAGGGAATCAGATGTGCGGAATCAGAGATGGGGAATCAGAGGCAGCGAATCAGAGGCGGGGAACCAGAGGCGGGGAAACAGAGGTGGGGAATCAGATATGGGGAATCAGAGGTGGGGAATCAGAGGTTTGGAAACAGAGGCAGGGAATCAGAGGCGGGGAGTCAGAGGCGGGGAATCAGAGGCAGGGAATCAGATGTGCGGAATCAGAGATGGGGAATCAGAGGCAGCGAATAAGAGGCGGGGAACCAGAGGCGGGGAATCAGAGGCCGGGAATCAGAGGCCGGGAATGAGAGGCCGGGAATCAGAGGTCGGGAATCAGAGATGGGGAATCAGACGCGGGGAATCAAACACGGGGAATCAGATCTGGGGAATCAGAGGCGGGGAATCAGAGTTGGGGAATCAGAGGCGGCGAATCAGATATGGGGAAACAGAGGCGGGGAATCAGAGGCGGGGAATCAGAGGCGCAGAAACAGAGGCGGGGTATCAGATATGGGGAATCAGAGGTGGGGAATCAGGGGCGGGGTATCAGAGGCTGGGTATCAGACACGCGGATTCAGAGGTGGGGAATCAGAGATGGGGAATCAGAGGCGGGGAATCAGAGGCAGGGAATCAGATGTGCGGAATCAGAGATGGGGAATCAGAGGCAGCGAATCAGAGGCGGGGAACCAGAGGCGGGCATTCAGAGGTGGGGAATCAGATATGGGGAATCAGAGGTTGGGAAACAGAGGCAAGTAATCAGAGGCGGGGTGTCAGAGGTGGGGAATCAGAGGCAGGGAATCAGATGTGCGGAATCAGAGATGGGGAATCAGAAGCAGCGAATCAGAGGCGGGGAACCAGAGGCGGGGATTCAGAGGCGTGGAATCAGATATGGGGAAACAGAGGCGGGGAATTAGAGGCGGGCAAACAGAGGCGGGGAATCAGATATGGGGAATCAGAGGTGGGGAATCAGAGGTAGGGAATCAGATGTGCGGTATCAGAGATGGGGAATCAGAGGCAGGGAATCAGAATCAGAAGCAGGGAATCAGAGGCCGGGAATCTGAGGCCGGAATCAGATGCCGGGTATAAGAGGCCGGGAATCAGAGGTGGGGAATCAGAGTCCGGGAATCAGAGATGGGGATTTAGAGGCGGGGAATGAGATATGGGGAATCAGAGGCGGGGAATCAGAGGCGGGGAAACAGAGGCGGGGAATCAGATATGGGGAATCAGAGGTTGCGAATCAAAGGCGGTGAATCAGAGATGGGGAATCAGAGGCCGGGAATCAGAGCTGGGGAATCAGAGGCGGGGAATCAGAGGCCTGGAATCAGATGCTGGGAATAAGAGGCCGGGAATCAGAGGTTGGGAATCAGAGTCCGGGAATCAGAGATGGGGATTCAGAGGCGGGGAATGAGATGTGGAGAATCAGAGGCGGGGAATCAGAGGCGGGGAAACAGAGGTGGGGAATCAGATATGGGGAATCAGAGGTGGCGAATCAAAGGCGGTGAATCAGAGATGGGGAATCAGAGGCGGGGAATCAGAGGCAGGGAATCAAACACGGGGAATCAGAGGTGGGAAATCAGAGCTGGGGAATCAGAGGTGGGGAATCAGAGTTGGGGAATCAGAGGCGGGGAATCAGATATGGGGAAACAGAGGTGGGGAATCAGAGGCAGGGAAACAGAGGTGGGGAATCAGATATGGGGAATCGGAGGTGGGGAATCAGAGGTTGGGAAACAGAGGCAGACAATCAGAGGCGGGGAGTCAGAGGCGGGGAATCAGAGGCAGGGAATCAGATGTGCGGAATCAGAGATGGGGAATCAGAGGCAGCGAATCAGAGGCGGGGAACCAGAGGCGGGGAATCAGAGGCCGGGAATCAGAGGCCGGGAATGAGAGGCCGGGAATCAGAGGCCGAGAATCAGAGATGGCGAATCAGAGGCGGGGAATCAAACACGGGGAATCAGATCTGGGGAATCAGAGGCGGGGAATCAGATATGGGGAAGCAGAGGCGGGGAATCAGAGGCGGGGAATCAGAGGTGCAGAAACAGAGGCGGGGTATCAGATATGGGGAATCAGAGGTGGGGAATCAGGGGCGGGGTATCAGAGGCTGGGTATCAGACACGGGGATTCAGAGGCGGGGAATCAGAGATGGGAATCAGAGGCGGGGAATCAGAGGCAGGGAATCAGATGTGCGGAATCAGAGATGGGGAATCAGAGGCAGCGAATCAGAGGCGGGGAACCAGAGGCGGGGAAACAGAGGTGGGGAATCAGATATGGGGAATCAGAGGTGGGGAATCAGAGGTTTGGAAACAGAGGCAGGGAATCAGAGGCGGGGAGTCAGAGGCGGGGAATCAGAGGCAGGGAATCAGATGTGCGGAATCAGAGATGGGGAATCAGAGGCAGCGAATCAGAGGCGGGGAACCAGAGGCGGGGAATCAGAGGCCGGGAATCAGAGGCCGGGAATGAGAGGCCGGGAATCAGAGGTCGGGAATCAGAGATGGGGAATCAGACGCGGGGAATCAAACACGGGGAATCAGATCTGGGGAATCAGAGGCGGGGAATCAGAGTTGGGGAATCAGAGGCGGCGAATCAGATATGGGGAAACAGAGGCGGGGAATCAGAGGCGGGGAATCAGAGGCGCAGAAACAGAGGCGGGGTATCAGATATGGGGAATCAGAGGTGGGGAATCAGGGGCGGGGTATCAGAGGCTGGGTATCAGACACGCGGATTCAGAGGTGGGGAATCAGAGATGGGGAATCAGAGGCGGGGAATCAGAGGCAGGGAATCAGATGTGCGGAATCAGAGATGGGGAATCAGAGGCAGCGAATCAGAGGCGGGGAACCAGAGGCGGGCATTCAGAGGTGGGGAATCAGATATGGGGAATCAGAGGTTGGGAAACAGAGGCAGGGAATCGGAGGCGGGGAATCAGAGGCAGGGAATCAGATGTGGGGAATCAGAGGCGGGGAATCAGAGTTGGGGAATCAGAGTCGGGGAATCAGAGTTTGGGAATCAGAGGCGGGGAATTAGATATGGGGAAACAGAGGCGGGGAATCAGATATGGGGAATCAGAGGCAGGGAATCAGAGGTGCGGAAAGAGAGGCGGGGAATCAGATATGGGGAATCAGAGGTGGGGAATCAGATATGGGGAAACAGAGGCGGGGAATCAGAGGCGGGGAATCAGATATGGGGAATCAGATATGGGGAATCAGAGGCGGGGAATCAGAGGCGAGGAAAGAGAGGCGGGGAATCAGATATGGGGAATCAGAGGTGGGGAATCAGATATGGGGAAACAGAGGCGGGGAATCAGAGGCGGGGAAACAGAGGCGGGGAATTTGATATGGGGAATCAGAGGTGGCGAATGAAAGGCGGTGAATCAGAGATGGGGAATCAGAGGCGGGGAATCAGAGGCAGGGAATCAAACACGGGGAATCAGAGGTGGGGAATCAGAGCTGGGGAATCAGAGGCGGGGTATCAGAGTTGGGGAATCAGAGGCGGGATATCAGATATGGGGAAACAGAGGTGGGGAATCAGAGGCAGGGAAACAGAGGTGGGGAATCAGATATGGGGAATCAGAGGTGGGGAATCAGAGGTTGGGAAACAGAGGCAGGGAATCAGAGGCGGGGAGTCAGAGGCGGGGAATCAGAGGCAGGGAATCAGATGTGCGGAATCAGAGATGGGGAATCAGAGGCAGCGAATCAGAGGCGGGGAACCAGAGGCGGGGAATCAGAGGCGGAGAATCAGAGCCTGGGAATCAGAGGCGGGGAATCAGAGGCGGGGAAACAGAGGCGGGGAAACAGATATGGGGACTCAGAGGTGGGGAATCTGAGGTTGGGAATCAGAGGCAGGGAATCAGAGGCAGGGAATCAGAGGCAGGGAATCAGAGTTGGGGATTCAGAGGCGGGGAATCAGAGCTGGGGAATCAGAGGCGGGGAATCAGAGGCAGGGAATCAGAGGCGGGGAATCAGAGGCAGGGAATCAGATATGGGGATTCAGAGGTGGGGAATCAGAGGTTGGGAATCAGAGGTGGGGATCAGAGTCGGGGAATCAGAGGCAGGGAATCAGATGTGCGGAATCAGAGATGGGGAATCAGAGGTGGGGAATCAGAGGCTGTGAATCAGAGATGGGGAATCAGAGGTGGGGAATCAGAGGCAGGAAATCAGACACGGGGATTCAGAGGCTGGGAATAAGACGGGGGGAATCAAAGGCGGGGAATCAGAGCTGGGGAATCAGAGGCAGGGAATCAGAGTTGGGGATTCAGAGGCGGGGAATTAGATATGGGGAATCAGAGGTGGGGAATCAGAGGTGGTGAATCAGGGATGGGGAATCACAGGCGGGGAATCAGAGGCAGGGAATAGAACGCGGGGAATCAGAGGCAGGGAATCTGAGTTGGGGCATCAGAGGTTGGGAATTAGATATGGGGAAACAGAGGCGGGGAATCAGAGGCAGGGAATCAGATGTGCGGAATCAGAGATGGGGAATCAGAGGTGGGGAATCAGAGGCTGTGAATCAGAGATGGGGAATCAGAGGTGAGGAATCAGAGGCAGGAAATCAGACACGGGGATTCAGAGGCTAGGAATCAGACGGGGGGAATCAAAGGCGGGGAATCAGAGCTGGGGAATCAGAGGCAGGGAATCAGAGTTGGGGATTCAGAGGCGGGGAATCAGATATGGGGAAACAGAGGCGGGGAATCAGAGGTTGGGAAACAGAGGCAGACAATCAGAGGCGGGGAGTCAGAGGCGGGGAATCAGAGGCAGGGAATCAGATGTGCGGAATCAGAGATGGGGAATCAGAGGCAGCGAATCAGAGGCGGGGAACCAGAGGCGGGGAATCAGAGGCCGGGAATCAGAGGCCGGGAATGAGAGGCCGGGAATCAGAGGCCGGGAATCAGAGATGGCGAATCAGAGGCGGGGAATCAAACACGGGGAATCAGATCTGGGGAATCAGAGGCGGGGAATCAGATATGGGGAAGCAGAGGCGGGGAATCAGAGGCGGGGAATCAGAGGCGCAGAAACAGAGGCGGGGTATCAGATATGGTGAATCAGAGGTGGGGAATCAGGGGCGGGGTATCAGAGGCTGGGTATCAGACACGGGGATTCAGAGGCGGGGAATCAGAGATGGGAATCAGAGGCGGGGAATCAGAGGCAGGGAATCAGAGGTTGGGAATCAGAGTCCGGGAATCAGAGATGGGGATTCAGAGGCGGGGAATGAGATGTGGAGAATCAGAGGCGGGGAATCAGAGGCGGGGAAACAGAGGTGGGGAATCAGATATGGGGAATCAGAGGTGGCGAATCAAAGGCGGTGAATCAGAGATGGGGAATCAGAGGCGGGGAATCAGAGGCAGGGAATCAAACACGGGGAATCAGAGGTGGGAAATCAGAGCTGGGGAATCAGAGGTGGGGAATCAGAGTTGGGGAATCAGAGGCGGGGAATCAGATATGGGGAAACAGAGGTGGGGAATCAGAGGCAGGGAAACAGAGGTGGGGAATCAGATATGGGGAATCGGAGGTGGGGAATCAGAGGTTGGGAAACAGAGGCAGACAATCAGAGGCGGGGAGTCAGAGGCGGGGAATCAGAGGCAGGGAATCAGATGTGCGGAATCAGAGATGGGGAATCAGAGG
Organism: Narcine bancroftii; assembly: GCF_036971445.1. Lineage (NCBI taxonomy): Eukaryota > Metazoa > Chordata > Chondrichthyes > Torpediniformes > Narcinidae > Narcine > Narcine bancroftii. Next base: position 2,220,941 of record NW_027211895.1, on the reverse strand, counting down.
CAGCGAATCAGAGGCGGGGAACCAGAGGCGGGGAATCAGAGGCCGGGAATCAGAGGCCGGGAATGAGAGGCCGGGAATCAGAGGCCGAGAATCAGAGATGGCGAATCAGAGGCGGGGAATCAAACACGGGGAATCAGATCTGGGGAATCAGAGGCGGGGAATCAGATATGGGGAAGCAGAGGCGGGGAATCAGAGGCGGGGAATCAGAGGTGCAGAAACAGAGGCGGGGTATCAGATATGGGGAATCAGAGGTGGGGAATCAGGGGCGGGGTATCAGAGGCTGGGTATCAGACACGGGGATTCAGAGGCGGGGAATCAGAGATGGGAATCAGAGGCGGGGAATCAGAGGCAGGGAATCAGATGTGCGGAATCAGAGATGGGGAATCAGAGGCAGCGAATCAGAGGCGGGGAACCAGAGGCGGGGAAACAGAGGTGGGGAATCAGATATGGGGAATCAGAGGTGGGGAATCAGAGGTTTGGAAACAGAGGCAGGGAATCAGAGGCGGGGAGTCAGAGGCGGGGAATCAGAGGCAGGGAATCAGATGTGCGGAATCAGAGATGGGGAATCAGAGGCAGCGAATCAGAGGCGGGGAACCAGAGGCGGGGAATCAGAGGCCGGGAATCAGAGGCCGGGAATGAGAGGCCGGGAATCAGAGGTCGGGAATCAGAGATGGGGAATCAGACGCGGGGAATCAAACACGGGGAATCAGATCTGGGGAATCAGAGGCGGGGAATCAGAGTTGGGGAATCAGAGGCGGCGAATCAGATATGGGGAAACAGAGGCGGGGAATCAGAGGCGGGGAATCAGAGGCGCAGAAACAGAGGCGGGGTATCAGATATGGGGAATCAGAGGTGGGGAATCAGGGGCGGGGTATCAGAGGCTGGGTATCAGACACGCGGATTCAGAGGTGGGGAATCAGAGATGGGGAATCAGAGGCGGGGAATCAGAGGCAGGGAATCAGATGTGCGGAATCAGAGATGGGGAATCAGAGGCAGCGAATCAGAGGCGGGGAACCAGAGGCGGGCATTCAGAGGTGGGGAATCAGATATGGGGAATCAGAGGTTGGGAAACAGAGGCAGGGAATCGGAGGCGGGGAATCAGAGGCAGGGAATCAGATGTGGGGAATCAGAGGCGGGGAATCAGAGTTGGGGAATCAGAGTCGGGGAATCAGAGTTTGGGAATCAGAGGCGGGGAATTAGATATGGGGAAACAGAGGCGGGGAATCAGATATGGGGAATCAGAGGCAGGGAATCAGAGGTGCGGAAAGAGAGGCGGGGAATCAGATATGGGGAATCAGAGGTGGGGAATCAGATATGGGGAAACAGAGGCGGGGAATCAGAGGCGGGGAATCAGATATGGGGAATCAGATATGGGGAATCAGAGGCGGGGAATCAGAGGCGAGGAAAGAGAGGCGGGGAATCAGATATGGGGAATCAGAGGTGGGGAATCAGATATGGGGAAACAGAGGCGGGGAATCAGAGGCGGGGAAACAGAGGCGGGGAATTTGATATGGGGAATCAGAGGTGGCGAATGAAAGGCGGTGAATCAGAGATGGGGAATCAGAGGCGGGGAATCAGAGGCAGGGAATCAAACACGGGGAATCAGAGGTGGGGAATCAGAGCTGGGGAATCAGAGGCGGGGTATCAGAGTTGGGGAATCAGAGGCGGGATATCAGATATGGGGAAACAGAGGTGGGGAATCAGAGGCAGGGAAACAGAGGTGGGGAATCAGATATGGGGAATCAGAGGTGGGGAATCAGAGGTTGGGAAACAGAGGCAGGGAATCAGAGGCGGGGAGTCAGAGGCGGGGAATCAGAGGCAGGGAATCAGATGTGCGGAATCAGAGATGGGGAATCAGAGGCAGCGAATCAGAGGCGGGGAACCAGAGGCGGGGAATCAGAGGCGGAGAATCAGAGCCTGGGAATCAGAGGCGGGGAATCAGAGGCGGGGAAACAGAGGCGGGGAAACAGATATGGGGACTCAGAGGTGGGGAATCTGAGGTTGGGAATCAGAGGCAGGGAATCAGAGGCAGGGAATCAGAGGCAGGGAATCAGAGTTGGGGATTCAGAGGCGGGGAATCAGAGCTGGGGAATCAGAGGCGGGGAATCAGAGGCAGGGAATCAGAGGCGGGGAATCAGAGGCAGGGAATCAGATATGGGGATTCAGAGGTGGGGAATCAGAGGTTGGGAATCAGAGGTGGGGATCAGAGTCGGGGAATCAGAGGCAGGGAATCAGATGTGCGGAATCAGAGATGGGGAATCAGAGGTGGGGAATCAGAGGCTGTGAATCAGAGATGGGGAATCAGAGGTGGGGAATCAGAGGCAGGAAATCAGACACGGGGATTCAGAGGCTGGGAATAAGACGGGGGGAATCAAAGGCGGGGAATCAGAGCTGGGGAATCAGAGGCAGGGAATCAGAGTTGGGGATTCAGAGGCGGGGAATTAGATATGGGGAATCAGAGGTGGGGAATCAGAGGTGGTGAATCAGGGATGGGGAATCACAGGCGGGGAATCAGAGGCAGGGAATAGAACGCGGGGAATCAGAGGCAGGGAATCTGAGTTGGGGCATCAGAGGTTGGGAATTAGATATGGGGAAACAGAGGCGGGGAATCAGAGGCAGGGAATCAGATGTGCGGAATCAGAGATGGGGAATCAGAGGTGGGGAATCAGAGGCTGTGAATCAGAGATGGGGAATCAGAGGTGAGGAATCAGAGGCAGGAAATCAGACACGGGGATTCAGAGGCTAGGAATCAGACGGGGGGAATCAAAGGCGGGGAATCAGAGCTGGGGAATCAGAGGCAGGGAATCAGAGTTGGGGATTCAGAGGCGGGGAATCAGATATGGGGAAACAGAGGCGGGGAATCAGAGGTTGGGAAACAGAGGCAGACAATCAGAGGCGGGGAGTCAGAGGCGGGGAATCAGAGGCAGGGAATCAGATGTGCGGAATCAGAGATGGGGAATCAGAGGCAGCGAATCAGAGGCGGGGAACCAGAGGCGGGGAATCAGAGGCCGGGAATCAGAGGCCGGGAATGAGAGGCCGGGAATCAGAGGCCGGGAATCAGAGATGGCGAATCAGAGGCGGGGAATCAAACACGGGGAATCAGATCTGGGGAATCAGAGGCGGGGAATCAGATATGGGGAAGCAGAGGCGGGGAATCAGAGGCGGGGAATCAGAGGCGCAGAAACAGAGGCGGGGTATCAGATATGGTGAATCAGAGGTGGGGAATCAGGGGCGGGGTATCAGAGGCTGGGTATCAGACACGGGGATTCAGAGGCGGGGAATCAGAGATGGGAATCAGAGGCGGGGAATCAGAGGCAGGGAATCAGATGTGCGGAATCAGAGATGGGGAATCAGAGGCAGCGAATCAGAGGCGGGGAACCAGAGGCGGGGAAACAGAGGTGGGGAATCAGATATGGGGAATCAGAGGTGGGGAATCAGAGGTTTGGAAACAGAGGCAGGGAATCAGAGGCGGGGAGTCAGAGGCGGGGAATCAGAGGCAGGGAATCAGATGTGCGGAATCAGAGATGGGGAATCAGAGGCAGCGAATCAGAGGCGGGGAACCAGAGGCGGGGAATCAGAGGCCGGGAATCAGAGGCCGGGAATGAGAGGCCGGGAATCAGAGGTCGGGAATCAGAGATGGGGAATCAGACGCGGGGAATCAAACACGGGGAATCAGATCTGGGGAATCAGAGGCGGGGAATCAGAGTTGGGGAATCAGAGGCGGCGAATCAGATATGGGGAAACAGAGGCGGGGAATCAGAGGCGGGGAATCAGAGGCGCAGAAACAGAGGCGGGGTATCAGATATGGGGAATCAGAGGTGGGGAATCAGGGGCGGGGTATCAGAGGCTGGGTATCAGACACGCGGATTCAGAGGTGGGGAATCAGAGATGGGGAATCAGAGGCGGGGAATCAGAGGCAGGGAATCAGATGTGCGGAATCAGAGATGGGGAATCAGAGGCAGCGAATCAGAGGCGGGGAACCAGAGGCGGGCATTCAGAGGTGGGGAATCAGATATGGGGAATCAGAGGTTGGGAAACAGAGGCAAGTAATCAGAGGCGGGGTGTCAGAGGCGGGGAATCAGAGGCAGGGAATCAGATGTGCGGAATCAGAGATGGGGAATCAGAAGCAGCGAATCAGAGGCGGGGAACCAGAGGCGGGGATTCAGAGGCGTGGAACCAGATATGGGGAAACAGAGGCGGGGAATTAGAGGCGGGCAAACAGAGGCGGGGAATCAGATATGGGGAATCAGAGGTGGGGAATCAGAGGTAGGGAATCAGATGTGCGGTATCAGAGATGGGGAATCAGAGGCAGGGAATCAGAATCAGAAGCAGGGAATCAGAGGCCGGGAATCTGAGGCCGGAATCAGATGCCGGGTATAAGAGGCCGGGAATCAGAGGTGGGGAATCAGAGTCCGGGAATCAGAGATGGGGATTTAGAGGCGGGGAATGAGATATGGGGAATCAGAGGCGGGGAATCAGAGGCGGGGAAACAGAGGCGGGGAATCAGATATGGGGAATCAGAGGTTGCGAATCAAAGGCGGTGAATCAGAGATGGGGAATCAGAGGCCGGGAATCAGAGCTGGGGAATCAGAGGCGGGGAATCAGAGGCCTGGAATCAGATGCTGGGAATAAGAGGCCGGGAATCAGAGGTTGGGAATCAGAGTCCGGGAATCAGAGATGGGGATTCAGAGGCGGGGAATGAGATGTGGAGAATCAGAGGCGGGGAATCAGAGGCGGGGAAACAGAGGTGGGGAATCAGATATGGGGAATCAGAGGTGGCGAATCAAAGGCGGTGAATCAGAGATGGGGAATCAGAGGCGGGGAATCAGAGGCAGGGAATCAAACACGGGGAATCAGAGTTGGGAAATCAGAGCTGGGGAATCAGAGGTGGGGAATCAGAGTTGGGGAATCAGAGGCGGGGAATCAGATATGGGGAAACAGAGGTGGGGAATCAGAGGCAGGGAAACAGAGGTGGGGAATCAGATATGGGGAATCGGAGGTGGGGAATCAGAGGTTGGGAAACAGAGGCAGACAATCAGAGGCGTGGAGTCAGAGGCGGGGAATCAGAGGCAGGGAATCAGATGTGCGGAATCAGAGATGGGGAATCAGAGGCAGCGAATCAGAGGCGGGGAACCAGAGGCGGGGAATCAGAGGCCGGGAATCAGAGGCCGGGAATGAGAGGCCGGGAATCAGAGGCCGGGAATCAGAGATGGCGAATCAGAGGCGGGGAATCAAACACGGGGAATCAGATCTGGGGAATCAGAGGCGGGGAATCAGATATGGGGAAGCAGAGGCGGGGAATCAGAGGCGGGGAATCAGAGGCGCAGAAACAGAGGCGGGGTATCAGATATGGGGAATCAGAGGTGGGGAATCAGGGGCGGGGTATCAGAGGCTGGGTATCAGACACGGGGATTCAGAGGCGGGGAATCAGAGATGGGAATCAGAGGCGGGGAATCAGAGGCAGGGAATCAGATGTGCGGAATCAGAGATGGGGAATCAGAGGCAGCGAATCAGAGGCGGGGAACCAGAGGCGGGGAAACAGAGGTGGGGAATCAGATATGGGGAATCAGAGGTGGGGAATCAGAGGTTTGGAAACAGAGGCAGGGAATCAGAGGCGGGGAGTCAGAGGCGGGGAATCAGAGGCAGGGAATCAGATGTGCGGAATCAGAGATGGGGAATCAGAGGCAGCGAATCAGAGGCGGGGAACCAGAGGCGGGGAATCAGAGGCCGGGAATCAGAGGCCGGGAATGAGAGGCCGGGAATCAGAGGTCGGGAATCAGAGATGGGGAATCAGACGCGGGGAATCAAACACGGGGAATCAGATCTGGGGAATCAGAGGCGGGGAATCCGAGTTGGGGAATCAGAGGCGGCGAATCAGATATGGGGAAACAGAGGCGGGGAATCAGAGGCGGGGAATCAGAGGCGCAGAAACAGAGGCGGGGTATCAGATATGGGGAATCAGAGGTGGGGAATCTGGGGTGGGGTATCAGAGGCTGGGTATCAGACACGCGGATTCAGAGGTGGGGAATCAGAGATGGGGAATCAGAGGCGGGGAATCAGAGGCAGGGAATCAGATGTGCGGAATCAGAGATGGGGAATCAGAGGCAGCGAATCAGAGGCGGGGAACCAGAGGCGGGCATTCAGAGGTGGGGAATCAGATATGGGGAATCAGAGGTTGGGAAACAGAGGCAGGGAATCAGAGGCGGGGTGTCAGAGGCGGGGAATCAGAGGCAGGGAATCAGATGTGCGGAATCAGAGATGGGGAATCAGAAGCAGCGAATCACAGGCGGGGAACCAGAGGCGGGGATTCAGAGGCGTGGAATCAGATATGGGGAAACAGAGGCGGGGAATTAGAGGCGGGCAAACAGAGGCGGGGAATCAGATATGGGGAATCAGAGGTGGGGAATCAGAGGTTGTGAATCAGAGATGGGGAATCACAGGCGGGAAATCAGAGGCAGGGAATCAGAGCTGGGGAATCAGAGGCGGGGAATCAGAGCTGGGGAATCAGAGGCAGGGAATCAGAGTTGGGGATTCAGAGGCGGGAAATCAGAGCTGGGGAATCAGAGGCGGGGAATCAGAGGCAGGGAATCAGAGAGGGGGAATCAGAGGCAGGGAATCAGATATGGGGATTCAGAGGTGGGGAATCAGAGGTTGGGAATCAGAGGCAGGGAATCGGAGGCGGGGAATCAGAGGCAGGGAATCAGATGTGGGGAATCAGAGGCGGGGAATCAGAGTTGGGGAATCAGAGTCGGGGAATCAGAGTTTGGGAATCAGAGGCGGGGAATTAGATATGGGGAAACAGAGGCGGGGAATCAGAGTTTGGGAATCAGAGGCGGGGAATCAGAGGCGGGAAACAGAGGCGAGGAATCAGATATGGGGAATCAGAGGTGGCGAATCAAAGGCGTTGAATCAGAGATGGGGAATCAGAGGCGGGGAATAAGAGGCAGGGAATCAAACACGGGGAATCAGAGGCGGGGAATCAGAGCTGGGGAATCAGAGGCGGGGAATCAGAGGTGGGGAATCAGAGGCGGGGAATCAGAGCTGGGGAATCAGAGGTGGGGATCAGAGTCGGGGAATCAGAGGCAGGGAATCAGATGTGCGGAATCAGAGATCGGGAATCAGAGGTGGGGAATCAGAGGCTGTGAATCAGAGATGGGGAATCAGAGGCGGGGAATCAGAGGCAGGAAATCAGACACGGGGATTCAGAGGCTGGGAATCAGACGGGGGGAATCAAAGGCGGGGAATCAGAGCTGGGGAATCAGAGGCAGGGAATCAGAGTTGGGGATTCAGAGGCGGGGAATCAGATATGGGGAAACAGAGGCGGGGAATCAGAGGCGGGCAAACAGAGGCGGGGAATTAGATATGGGGAATCAGAGGTGGGGAATCAGAGGTGGTGAATCAGAGATGGGGAATCACAGGCGGGGAATCAGAGGCAGGGAATAGAACGCGGGGAATCAGAGGCAGGGAATCAGAGTTAGGGCATCAGAGGTTGGGAATTAGATATGGGGAAACAGAGGCGGGAAATCAGATATGGGGAATCAGAGGTGGGGAATCAGAGGCAGGGAATCAGATGTGCGGAATCAGAGATGGGGAATCAGAGGCAGGGAATCTTAATCAGAAGCGGGGAATCAAAGGCCGGGAATCAGAGGCCGGGAATCAGATGCTGGGAATAAGAGGCCGGGAATCAGAGGTGGGGAATCAGAGTCCGGGAATCAGAGATGGGGATTCAGAGGCGGGGAATGAGATATGGAGAATCAGAGGCGGGGAATCAGAGGCAGGGAAACAGAGGTGGGGAATCAGATATGTGGAATCAGCGGTGGCGAATCAAAGGCGGTGAATCAGAGATGGGGAATCAGAGGCGGGGAATCAGAGGCAGGGAATCAAACACGGGAAATCAGAGGCGGGGAATCAGAGCTGGCGAATCAGAGGCGGGGAATCAGATATGGGGAATCAGAGGTGTGGAATCAGAGGTTGGGAATCAGAGGCAGGGAATCAGAGGCGGGGAAACAGAGGCGGGGAATCAGATATGGGGAATCAGAGGTGGCGAATCAAAGGCGGTGAAACAGAGATGGGGAATCAGGGCAGGGAATCAGAGGCAGGGAATCAAACACGGGGAATCAGAGCTGGGGAATCAGAGGCGAGGAATTAGAGTTGGGGAATCAGAGGAGGGGAATCAGAGGCGGGGAAACAGAGGCGGGGAATCAGATATGGGGAATCAGAGGTGGGGAATCAGAGGTTGGGAATCAGAGATGGGGAAACAGGGGCAGGGAATCAGAGGCGGGGAAACAGAGGCGGGGAATTAGATATGGGGAATCAGAGGTGTGGAATCAGAGGTTGGGAATCAGAGGCAGGGAATCAGAGGCGGGGAAACAGAGGCGGGGAATCAGATATGGGGAATCAGAGGTGGCGAATCAAAGGCGGTGAAACAGAGATGAGGAATCAGGGCAGGGAATCAGAGGCAGGGAATCAAACACGGGGAATCAGAGCTGGGGAATCAGAGGCGGGGAATTAGAGTTGGGGAATCAGAGGAGGGGAATCAGAGGCGGGGAAACAGAGGCGGGGAATCAGATATGGGGAATCAGAGGTGGGGAATCAGATGTTGTGAATCAGAGATGGGGAATCAGAGGCGGGGAATCAGAGGCCGGTAATCAGACGCGTGGAATCAGAGGCGGGGAATCAGACATGGGAAATTAGAGGCAGGGAATCAGAGTTGGGGATTCAGAGGCGGGGAATCAGATATGGGGAAACAGAGGCGGGGAATCAGAGGCGGGGAAACAGAGGCGGGGAATCAGATATAGGGAATCAGAGGTGGGGAATCAAAGTTGGGGAATCAGAGGCGGGGACTTAGATATGGGGAAACAGAGGCGGGGAATCAGAGGCGGGGAAACAGAGGCGCGGAATCAGATATGGGGAATCAGAGGTGGGGAATCAGAGGCAGGGAATTAGATGTGCGGAATCAGAGATGGGGAATCAGAGGCAGGGAATCAGAATCAGAAGCAGGGAATCAGAGGCCGGGAATCAGAGGCCGGAATCAGATGCCGGGAATAAGAGGCCGGGAATCAGAGGTGGGGAATCAGAGTCCGAAATCAGAGGCAGGGAATCTGACGCGGGGAATCAGAGGTGGTGAATCAGAGATGTGGAATCAGAGGCGGGGAATCAGAGGCAGGGAATCAGACGCGGGGAATAAGAGGCGGGGAATCATAGCTGGCGAATCAGAGGCGGGGAATCAGAGGTGGGGAATCAGAGGCGGGGAATCAGATATTGGGAATCAGAGGTGGGGAATCAGAGGCGGTGAAACAGAGGCGGGGAATCAGATATTGGGTATCAGAGGTGGGGAATCAGAGGTTGTGAATCAGAGATGGGGAATCAGAGGCGGGGAATCAGAGGCCGGTAATCAGACGCGGGGAATCAGAGGCGGGGAATCAGAGCTGGGAAATTAGAGGCAGGGAATCAGAGTTGGGGATTCAGAGGCGGGGAATCAGATGCAGGGAATCAATATGGGAAATCAGAGGTGGGGAATCAGAGGTTGGGAATCAGAGGAAGGGAATCAGAGGCGAGGAATCAGAGCTGGGGAATCAGAGGCGGGGAATCAGAATTGGGGAATCAGAGATGGGGAATCAGAGATGGGGAATCAGAGGCGGGGAATCAGACGCGGGGAATCAGAGGTGGTGAATCAGAGATGTGGAATCAGAGGCGGGGAATCAGAGGCAGGGAATCAGACGCGGGGAATCAGAGGCGGGGAATCATAGCTGGCGAATCAGAGGCGGGGAATCAGAGGTGGGGAATCAGAGGCGGGGAATCAGATATTGGGAATCAGAGGTGGGGAATCAGAGGCGGGGAAACAGAGGCGGGGAATCAGATATGGGGAATCTGAGGTGGGGAATCAGAGGTTGTGAATCAGAGATGGGGAATCAGAGGCGGGGAATCAGATGCCGGTAATCAGACGCGGGGAATCAGAGGCGGGGAATCAGACATGGGAAATTAGAGGCAGGGAATCAGAGTTGGGGATTCAGAGGCGGGGAATCAGATATGGGGAAACAGAGGCGGGGAATCAGAGGCGGGGAAACAGAGGCGGGGAATCAGATATAGGGAATCAGAGGTGGGGAATCAGAGGTTGGGAATCAGAGGCTGGGAATCAGAGGCTGGGAATCAGATGCATGGAATCATATGCGGGGAATCAGAGGCGGGGAATCAGAGCTGGGGAATCAGAGGTGGGGAATCAAAGTTGGGGAATCAGAGGCGGGGACTTAGATATGGGGAAACAGAGGCGGGGAATCAGAGGCGGGGAAACAGAGGCGGGGAATCAGATATGGGGAATCAGAGGTGGGGAATCAGAGGCAGGGAATTAGATGTGCGGAATCAGAGATGGGGAATCAGAGGCAGGGAATCAGAATCAGAAGCAGGGAATCAGAGGCCGGGAATCAGAGGCCGGAATCAGATGCCGGGAATAAGAGGCCGGGAATCAGAGGTGGGGAATCAGAGTCCGGGAATCAGAGGCAGGGAATCAGACGCGGGGAATCAGAGGTGGTGAATCAGAGATGTGGAATCAGAGGCGGGGAATCAGAGGCAGGGAATCAGACGCGGGGAATAAGAGGCGGGGAATCATAGCTGGCGAATCAGAGGCGGGGAATCAGAGGTGGGGAATCAGAGGCGGGGAATCAGATATTGGGAATCAGAGGTGGGGAATCAGAGGCGGTGAAACAGAGGCGGGGAATCAGATATGGGGTATCAGAGGTGGGGAATCAGAGGTTGTGAATCAGAGATGGGGAATCAGAGGCGGGGAATCAGAGGCCGGTAATCAGACGCGGGGAATCAGAGGCGGGGAATCAGAGCTGGGAAATTAGAGGCAGGGAATCAGAGTTGGGGATTCAGAGGCGGGGAATCAGATATGGGGAAACAGAGGCGGGGAATCAGAGGCGAGCAAATAGAGGCGGGGATCAGATATGGGGAAACAGAGGCGGGGAATCAGAGGCGGGGAAACAGAGGCGGGGAATCAGATATGGGGATCAGAGGTGGGGAATCAGAGGTTGGGAATCAGAGGCTGGGAATCAGAGGCTGGGAATCAGATGCATGGAATCAGATGCGGGGAATCAGAGGCGGAGTATCAGAGCTGGGGAATCAGAGGTGGGGAATCAAAGTTGGGGAATCAGAGGCGGGGACTTAGATATGGGGAAACAGAGGTGGGGAATCAGAGGCGGGGCAACAGAGGAGGGGAATCAGATATGGGGAATCAGAGGTGGGGAATCAGAGGCAGGGAATTAGATTTGCGGAATCAGAGATGGGGAATCAGAAGCATGGAATCAGAGGCCGGGAATCAGAGGCCGGAATCAGATGCCGGGAATAAGAGGCCGGGAATCAGAGGTGGGGAATCAGAGTCCGGGAATCAGAGATGGGGAATCAGAGGAGGGGAATGAGATATGGGGAATCAGAGGCGGGGAATCAGAGGCGGGTAAACAGAGGCGAGGAATCAGATATGGGGAATCAGAGGTGGCGAATCAAAGGCGTTGAATCAGAGATGGGGAATCAGAGGCGGGGAATCAGAGGCAGGGAATCAAACACGGGGAATCAAAGGCGGGGAATCAGAGCTGGGGAATCAGAGGCGGGGAATCAGAGTTGGGGAATCAGAGGCGGGGAATCAGAGCTGGGGAATCAGAGGTGGGGATCAGAGTCGGGGAAGCAGAGGCAGGGAATCAGATGTGCGGAATCAGAGATGGGGAATCAGAGGTGGGGAATCAGAGGCTGTGAATCAGAGATGGGGAATCAGAGGCGGGGAATCAGAGGCAAGAAATCAGACACGGGGATTTAGAGGCTGGGAATCAGACGGGGGGAATCAAAGGCGGGGAATCAGAGCTGGGGAATCAGAGGCAGGGAATCAGAGTTGGGGATTCAGAGGCGGGGAATCAGATATGGGGAAACAGAGGCGGGGAATCAGAGGCGGGCAAACAGAGGCGGGGAATTAGATATGGGGAATCAGAGGTGGGGAATCAGAGGTGGTGAATCAGAGATGGGGAATCACAGGCGGGGAATCAGAGGCAGGGAATAGAACGCGGGGAATCAGAGGCAGGGAATCAGAGTTGGGGCATCAGAGGTTGGGAATTAGATATGGGGAAACAGAGGCGGGGAATCAGAGGCGGGGAAACAGAGGCGGGAAATCAGATATGGGGAATCAGAGGTGGGGAATCAGAGGCAGGGAATCAGATTTGCGGAATCAGAGATGGGGAATCAGAGGCAGGGAATCAGAATCAGAAGCGGGGAATCAGAGGCCGGGAATCAGAGGCCGGGAATCAGATGCTGGGAATAAGAGGCCGGGAATCAGAGGTGGGGAATCAGAGTCCGGGAATCAGAGATGGGGATTCAGAGGCGGGGAATGAGATATGGAGAATCAGAGGCGGGGAATCAGAGGCGGGGAAACAGAGGTGGGGAATCAGATATGTGGAATCAGAGGTGGCGAATCAAAGGCGGTGAATCAGAGATGGGGAATCAGAGGCGGGGAATCAGAGGCAGGGAATCAAACACGGGAAATCAGAGGCGGGGAATCAGAGCTGGGGAATCAGAGGCGGGGAATCAGAGTTGGGGAATCAGAGGCAGGGAATCAGATATGGGGAAACAGGGGCAGGGAATCAGAGGCGGGGAAACAGAGGCGGGGAATCAGATATGGGGAATCAGAGGTGTGGAATCAGAGGTTGGGAATCAGAGGCAGGGAATCAGAGGCGGGGAAACAGAGGCGGGGAGTCAGATATGGGGAATCAGAGGTGGCGAATCAAAGGCGGTGAAACAGAGATGGGGAATCAGGGCAGGGAATCAGAGGCAGGGAATCAAACACGGGGAATCAGAGCTGGGGAATCAGAGGCGGGGAATTAGAGTTGGGGAATCAGAGGAGGGGAATCAGAGGCGGGGAAACAGAGGCGGGGAATCAGATATGGGGAATCAGAGGTGGGGAATCAGAGGTTGGGAATCAGAGGCAGGGAATCAGAGGTGGGGAATCAGAGGCGGGGAATCAGAGGCAGGGAATCAGATGTGCGGAATCGGAGATGGGGAATCAGAGGCAGGGAATCAGAATCAGAAGCAGGGAATCGGAGGCCGGGAATCAGAGGCCGGAATCAGATGCCGGGAATAAGAGGCCGGGAATCAGAGGTGGGGAATCAGATATGGGGAATCAGAGGTGGGGAATCAGAGGTTGTGAATCAGAGATGGGAATCAGAGGCGGGGAATCAGAGGCCGGTAATCAGATGCGGGGAATCAGAGGCGGGGAATCAGAGGCGGGGAAACAGAGGCGGGGAATCAGATTTGGGGAATCAGAGGTGGCGAATCAAAGGCGGTGAATCAGAGATGGGGAATCAGAGGCCGGGAATCAGAGGCAGGGAATCAAACACGGGGAATCAGAGGCGGGGAATCAGAGCTGGGGAATCAGAGGCGGGGAATCAGAGTTGGGGAATCAGAGGCGGGGAATCAGATGCAGGGAATCAATATGGGAAATCAGAGGTGGGGAATCAGAGGTTGGGAATCAGAGGAAGGGAATCAGAGGCGAGGAATCAGAGCTGGGGAATCAGAGGCGGGGAATCAGAATTGAGGAATCAGAGATGGGGAATCAGAGATGGGGAATCAGAGGCGGGGAATCAGACGCGGGGAATCAGAGGTGGTGAATCAGAGATGTGGAATCAGAGGTGGGGAATCAGAGGCAGGGAATCAGACGCGGGGAATCAGAGGCGGGGAATCATAGCTGGCGAATCAGAGGCGGGGAATCAGAGGTGGGGAATCAGAGGCGGGGAATCAGATATTGGGAATCAGAGGTGGGGAATCAGAGGCGGGGAAACAGAGGCGGGGAATCAGATATGGGGAATTAGAGGTGGGGAATCAGAGGTTGTGAATCAGAGATAGGGAATCAGAGGCGGGGAATTAGAGTTGGGGAATCAGAGGCGGGGAATCAGAGGCGGGGAAACAGAGGCGGGGAATCAAACACGGGGAATCAGAGGTGGGGAATCAGAGGTTGGGAATCAGAGGCAGGGAATCAGAGGCGGGGAATCAGAGGCGGGGAATCAGAGGCAGGGAATCAGTGTGCGGAATCGGAGATGGGGAATCAGAGGCAGGGAATCAGAGGCGGGGAATCAGAGGCCGGGAATCAGATATGGGGAAACAGAGGCGGGGAATCAGAGGCGGGGAAACAGAGGCTGGGAATCAGATATGGGGAATCAGAGGTGGGGAATCAGAGGTTGGGAATCAGAGGCAGGGAATCAGAGGCTTGGAATCAGATGCAGGGAATCAGATGCGGGGAATCAGAGGCGGGGAATCAGAGCTGGGGAATCAGAGGCGGGGACTTAGATATTGGGAAACAGGGGCGGGGAATCAGAGGCGGGGAAACAGAGGCGGGGAATCAGATATGGGGAATCAGAGATGGGGAATCAGAGGCAGGGAATCAGATGTGCGGAATCAGAGATGGGGAATCAAAGGCAGGGAATCAGAATCAGAAGCAGGGAATCAGATGCCGGGAATCAGAGGCCGGAATCAGATGCCGGGAATAAGAGGCCGGAAATCAGAGGTGGGGAATCAGAGTCCGGGAATCAGAGATGGGGATTCAGAGGCGGGGAATGAGATATGGGGAATAAGAGGCAGGGAATCAGAGGCGGGGAAACAGAGGCGGGGAATCAGATATGGCGAATCAGAGGTGGCGAATCAAAGGCGGTGAATCAGAGATGGGGAATCAGAGTCCGGAAATCAGAGGCAGGGAATCAAACACGGGGAATCAGAGGAGGGGAATCAGAATTGGGGAATCAGAGATGGGGAATCAGAGATGTGGAATCAGAGGCAGGGAATCAGACGCGGGGAATCAGAGGTGGTGAATCAGAGATGTGGAATCAGAGGCGGGGAATCAGAGGCAGGGAATCAGACGCGGGGAATAAGAGGCGGGGAATCGTAGCTGGCGAATCAGAGGCGGGGAATCAGAGGTGGGGAATCAGAGGCGGGGAATCAGATATTGGGAATCAGAGGTGGAGAATCAGAGGCGGTGAAACAGAGGCGGGGAATCAGATATGGGGTATCAGAGGTGGGGAATCAGAGGTTGTGAATCAGAGATGGTGAATCAGAGGCGGGGAATCAGAGGCCGGTAATCAGACGCGGGGAATCAGAGGCGGGGAATCAGAGCTGGGAAATTAGAGGCAGGGAATCAGAGTTGGGGATTCAGAGTCGAGGAATCAGATATGGGGAAACAGAAGCGGGGAATCAGAGGTGGTGAATCAGAGATGTGGAATCAGAGGTGGGGAATCAGAGGCAGGGAATCAGACGCGGGGAATCAGAGGCGGGGAATCATAGCTGGCGAATCAGAGGCGGGGAATCAGAGGTGGGGAATCAGAGGCGGGGAATCAGATATTGGGAATCAGAGGTGGGGAATCAGAGGCGGGGAAACAGAGGCGGGGAATCAGATATGGGGAATTAGAGGTGGGGAATCAGAGGTTGTGAATCAGAGATAGGGAATCAGAGGCGGGGAATTAGAGTTGGGGAATCAGAGGCGGGGAATCAGAGGCGGGGAAACAGAGGCGGGGAATCAAACACGGGGAATCAGAGGTGGGGAATGAGAGGTTGTGAATCAGAGATGGTGAATCAGAGGCGGGGAATCAGAGGCCGGTAATCAGACGCGGGGAATCAGAGGCGGGGAATCAGAGCTGGGAAATTAGAGGCAGGGAATCAGAGTTGGGGAATCAGAGATGGGGAATCAGAGGCGGGGAATCAGACGCGGGGAATCAGAGGTGGTGAATCAGAGATGTGGAATCAGAGGTGGGGAATCAGAGGCAGGGAATCAGACGCGGGGAATCAGAGGCGGGGAATCATAGCTGGCGAATCAGAGGCGGGGAATCAGAGGTGGGGAATCAGAGGCGGGGAATCAGATATTGGGAATCAGAGGTGGGGAATCAGAGGCGGGGAAACAGAGGCGGGGAATCAGATATGGGGAATTAGAGGTGGGGAATCAGAGGTTGTGAATCAGAGATAGGGAATCAGAGGCGGGGAATTAGAGTTGGGGAATCAGAGGCGGGGAATCAGAGGCGGGGAAACAGAGGCGGGGAATCAAACACGGGGAATCAGAGGTGGGGAATCAGAGGTTGGGAATCAGAGGCAGGGAATCAGAGGCGGGGAATCAGAGGCGGGGAATCAGAGGCAGGGAATCAGTGTGCGGAATCGGAGATGGGGAATCAGAGGCAGGGAATCAGAGGCGGGGAATCAGAGGCCGGGAATCAGATATGGGGAAACAGAGGCGGGGAATCAGAGGCGGGGAAACAGAGGCTGGGAATCAGATATGGGGAATCAGAGGTGGGGAATCAGAGGTTGGGAATCAGAGGCAGGGAATCAGAGGCTTGGAATCAGATGCAGGGAATCAGATGCGGGGAATCAGAGGCGGGGAATCAGAGCTGGGGAATCAGAGGCGGGGACTTAGATATTGGGAAACAGGGGCGGGGAATCAGAGGCGGGGAAACAGAGGCGGGGAATCAGATATGGGGAATCAGAGATGGGGAATCAGAGGCAGGGAATCAGATGTGCGGAATCAGAGATGGGGAATCAAAGGCAGGGAATCAGAATCAGAAGCAGGGAATCAGATGCCGGGAATCAGAGGCCGGAATCAGATGCCGGGAATAAGAGGCCGGAAATCAGAGGTGGGGAATCAGAGTCCGGGAATCAGAGATGGGGATTCAGAGGCGGGGAATGAGATATGGGGAATAAGAGGCAGGGAATCAGAGGCGGGGAAACAGAGGCGGGGAATCAGATATGGCGAATCAGAGGTGGCGAATCAAAGGCGGTGAATCAGAGATGGGGAATCAGAGTCCGGAAATCAGAGGCAGGGAATCAAACACGGGGAATCAGAGGAGGGGAATCAGAATTGGGGAATCAGAGATGGGGAATCAGAGATGTGGAATCAGAGGCAGGGAATCAGACGCGGGGAATCAGAGGTGGTGAATCAGAGATGTGGAATCAGAGGCGGGGAATCAGAGGCAGGGAATCAGACGCGGGGAATAAGAGGCGGGGAATCGTAGCTGGCGAATCAGAGGCGGGGAATCAGAGGTGGGGAATCAGAGGCGGGGAATCAGATATTGGGAATCAGAGGTGGAGAATCAGAGGCGGTGAAACAGAGGCGGGGAATCAGATATGGGGTATCAGAGGTGGGGAATCAGAGGTTGTGAATCAGAGATGGTGAATCAGAGGCGGGGAATCAGAGGCCGGTAATCAGACGCGGGGAATCAGAGGCGGGGAATCAGAGCTGGGAAATTAGAGGCAGGGAATCAGAGTTGGGGATTCAGAGTCGAGGAATCAGATATGGGGAAACAGAAGCGGGGAATCAGAGGCGGGCAAATAGAGGCGGGGATCAGATATGGGGAAACAGAGGCGGGGAATCAGAGGCGGGGAAACATAGGCGGGGAATCAGATATGGGGATCAGAGGTGGGGAATCAGAGGTTGGGAATCAGAGGCTGGGAATCAGAGGCTGGGAATCAGATGCATGGAATAAGATGCGGGGAATCAGAGGCGGGGAATCAGAGCTGGGGAATCAGAGGTGGGGAATCAAAGTTGGGGAATCAGAGGCGGGGACTTAGATATGGGGAAACAGAGGCGGGGAATCAGAGGCGGGGAAACAGAGGCGGGGATCAGATATGGGGAATCAGAGGTGGGGAATCAGAGGCAGGGAATTAGATTTGCGGAATCAGAGATGGGGAATCAGAAGCATGGAATCAGAGGCCGGGAATCAGAGGCCGGAATCAGATGCCGGGAATAAGAGGCCGGGAATCAGAGGTGGGGAATCAGAGTCCGTGAATCAGAGATGGGGAATCAGAGTCGGGGAATGAGATATGGGGAATCAGAGGCGGGGAATCAGAGGCGGGGAAACAGAGGCGAGGAATCAGATATGGGGAATCAGAGGTGGCGAATCAAAGGCGTTGAATCAGAGATGGGGAATCAGAGGCGGGGAATCAGAGCTGGGGAATCAGAGGTGGGGAATCAGAGTTGGGGAATCAGAGGCGGGGACTTAGATGTTGGGAAACAGAGGCGGGGAATCAGAGGCGGGGAAACAGAGGGGGGTAATCAGAGGCAGGGAATCAGATGTGCGGAATCAGAGATGGGGAATCAGAGGCAGGGAATCAGAATCAGAAGCAGGGAATCACAGGCCGGGAATCAGAGGCCGGAATCAGATGCCGGGAATAAGAGGCCGGGAATCAGAGGTGGGGAATCAGATATGGGGAATCAGAGGTGGGGAATCAGAGGTTGTGAATCAGAGATGGGAATCAGAGGCGGGGAATCAGAGGCCGGTAATCAGATGCGGGGAATCAGAGGCGGGGAATCAGAGGCGGGGAAACAGAGGCGGGGAATCAGATTTGGGGAATCAGAGGTGGCGAATCAAAGGCGGTGAATCAGAGATGGGGAATCAGAGGCCGGGAATCAGAGGCAGGGAATCAAACACGGGGAATCAGAGGCGGGGAATCAGAGCTGGGGAATCAGAGGCGGGGAATCAGAGTTGGGGAATCAGAGGCGGGGAATCAGATGCAGGGAATCAATATGGGAAATCAGAGGTGGGGAATCAGAGGTTGGGAATCAGAGGAAGGGAATCAGAGGCGAGGAATCAGAGCTGGGGAATCAGAGGCGGGGAATCAGAATTGAGGAATCAGAGATGGGGAATCAGAGATGGGGAATCAGAGGCGGGGAATCAGACGCGGGGAATCAGAGGTGGTGAATCAGAGATGTGGAATCAGAGGTGGGGAATCAGAGGCAGGGAATCAGACGCGGGGAATCAGAGGCGGGGAATCATAGCTGGCGAATCAGAGGCGGGGAATCAGAGGTGGGGAATCAGAGGCGGGGAATCAGATATTGGGAATCAGAGGTTGGGAATCAGAGGCGGGGAAACAGAGGCGGGGAATCAGATATGGGGAATTAGAGGTGGGGAATCAGAGGTTGTGAATCAGAGATGGGGAATCAGAGGCGGGGAATTAGAGTTGGGGAATCAGAGGCGGGGAATCAGAGGCGGGGAAACAGAGGCGGGGAATCAAACACGGGGAATCAGAGGTGGGGAATCAGAGGTTGGGAATCAGAGGCAGGGAATCAGAGGCGGGGAATCAGAGGCGGGGAATCAGAGGCAGGGAATCAGATGTGCGGAATCGGAGATGGGGAATCAGAGGCAGGGAATCAGAGGCGGGGAATCAGAGGCCGGGAATCAGATATGGGGAAACAGAGGCGGGGAATCGGAGGCGGGGAAACAGAGGCTGGGAATCAGATATGGGGAATCAGAGGTGGGGAATCAGAGGTTGGGAATCAGAGGCAGGGAATCAGAGGCTTGGAATCAGATGCAGGGAATCAGATGCGGGGAATCAGAGGCGGGGAATCAGAGCTGGGGAATCAGAGGTGGGGACTTAGATATTGGGAAACAGGGGCGGGGAATCAGAGGCGGGGAAACAGAGGCGGGGAATCAGATATGGGGAATCAGAGATGGGGAATCAGAGGCAGGGAATCAGATGTGCGGAATCAGAGATGGGGAATCAAAGGCAGGGAATCAGAATCAGAAGCAGGGAATCAGATGCCGGGAATCAGAGGCCGGAATCAGATGCCGGGAATAAGAGGCCGGAAATCAGAGGTGGGGAATCAGAGTCCGGGAATCAGAGATGGGGATTCAGAGGCGGGGAATGAGATATGGGGAATAAGAGGCGGGGAATCAGAGGCGGGGAAACAGAGGCGGGGAATCAGATATGGCGAATCAGAGGTGGCGAATCAAAGGCGGTGAATCAGAGATGGGGAATCAGAGTCCGGAAATCAGAGGCAGGGAATCAAACACGGGGAATCAGAGGAGGGGAATCAGAATTGGGGAATCAGAGATGGGGAATCAGAGATGGGGAATCAGAGGCAGGGAATCAGACGCGGGGAATCAGAGGTGGTGAATCAGAGATGTGGAATCAGAGGCGGGGAATCAGAGGCAGGGAATCAGAGGTGGGGAATCAGAGGCGGGGAATCAGATATTGGGAATCAGAGGTGGAGAATCAGAGGCGGTGAAACAGAGGCGGGGAATCAGATATGGGGTATCAGAGGTGGGGAATCAGAGGTTGTGAATCAGAGATGGGGAATCAGAGGCGGGGAATCAGAGGCCGGTAATCAGGCGCGGGGAATCAGAGGCGGGGAATCAGAGCTGGGAAATTAGAGGCAGGGAATCAGAGTTGGGGATTCAGAGGCGAGGAATCAGATATGGGGAAACAGAGGCGGGGAATCAGAGGCGGGCAAATAGAGGCGGGGATCAGATATGGGGAAACAGAGGCGGGGAATCAGAGGCGTGGAAACAGAGGCGGGGAATCAGATATGGGGATCAGAGGTGGGGAATCAGAGGTTGGGAATCAGAGGCTGGGAATCAGAGGCTGGGAATCAGATGCATGGAATAAGATGCGGGGAATCAGAGGCGGGGAATCAGAGCTGGGGAATCAGAGGTGGGGAATCAAAGTTGGGGAATCAGAGGCGGGGACTTAGATATGGGGAAACAGAGGCGGGGAATCAGAGGCGGGGAAACAGAGGCGGGGATCAATTATGGGGAATCAGAGGTGGGGAATCAGAGGCAGGGAATTAGATTTGCGGAATCAGAGATGGGGAATCAGAAGCATGGAATCAGAGGCCGGGAATCAGAGGCCGGAATCAAATGCCGGGAATAAGAGGCCGGGAATCAGAGGTGGGGAATCAGAGTCCGGGAATCAGAGATGGGGAATCAGAGTCGGGGAATGAGATATGGGGAATGAGAGGCGGGGAATCAGAGGCGGGGAAACAGAGGCGAGGAATCAGATATGGGGAATCAGAGGTGGCGAATCTAAGGCGTTGAATCAGAGATGGGGAATCAGAGGCGGGGAATAAGAGGCAGGAATCAAACACGGGGAATCAGAGGCGGGGAATCAGAGCTGGGGAATCAGAGGCGGGGAATCAGAGTTGGGGAATCAGAGGCGGGGAATCAGAGCTGGGGAATCAGAGGTGGGGATCAGAGTCGGGGAATCAGAGGCAGGGAATCAGATGTGCGGAATCAGAGATCGGGAATCAGAGGTGGGGAATCAGAGGCTGTGAATCAGAGATGGGGAATCAGAGGCGGGGAATCAGAGGCAGGAAATCAGACACGGGGATTCAGAGGCTGGGAATCAGACGGGGGGAATCAAAGGCGGGGAATCAGAGCTGGGGAATCAGAGGCAGGGAATCAGAGTTGGGGATTCAGAGGCGGGGAATCAGATATGGGGAAACAGAGGCGGGGAATCAGAGGCGGGCAAACAGAGGCGGGGAATTAGATATGGGGAATCAGAGGTGGGGAATCAGAGGTGGTGAATCAGAGATGGGGAATCACAGGCGGGGAATCAGAGGCAGGGAATAGAACGCGGGGAATCAGAGGCAGGGAATCAGAGTTGGGGCATCAGAGGTTGGGAATTAGATATGGGGAAACAGAGGCGGGAAATCAGATATGGGGAATCAGAGGTGGGGAATCAGAGGCAGGGAATCAGATGTGCGGAATCAGAGATGGGGAATCAGAGGCAGGGAATCAGAATCAGAAGCGGGGAATCAGAGGCCGGGAATCAGAGGCCGGGAATCAGATGCTGGGAATAAGAGGCCGGGAATCAGAGGTGGGGAATCAGAGTCCGGGAATCAGAGATGGGGATTCAGAGGCGGGGAATGAGATATGGAGAATCAGAGGCGGGGAATCAGAGGCAGGGAAACAGAGGTGGGGAATCAGATATGTGGAATCAGAGGTGGCGAATCAAAGGCGGTGAATCAGAGATGGGGAATCAGAGGCGGGGAATCAGAGGCAGGGAATCAAACACGGGAGATCAGAGGCGGGGAATCAGAGCTGGCGAATCAGAGGCGGGGAATCAGATATGGGGAATCAGAGGTGTGGAATCAGAGGTTGGGAATCAGAGGCAGGGAATCAGAGGCGGGGAAACAGAGGCGGGGAATCAGATATGGGGAATCAGAGGTGGCGAATCAAAGGCGGTGAAACAGAGATGGGGAATCAGGGCAGGGAATCAGAGGCAGGGAATCAAACACGGGGAATCAGAGCTGGGGAATCAGAGGCGGGGAATTAGAGTTGGGGAATCAGAGGAGGGGAATCAGAGGCGGGGAAACAGAGGCGGGGAATCAGATATGGGGATTCAGAGGTGGGGAATCAGAGGTTGGGAATCAGAGATGGGGAAACAGGGGCAGGGAATCAGAGGCGGGGAAACAGAGGCGGGGAATCAGATATGGGGAATCAGAGGTGTGGAATCAGAGGTTGGGAATCAGAGGCAGGGAATCAGAGGCGGGGAAACAGAGGCGGGGAATCAGATATGGGGAATCAGAGGTGGCGAATCAAAGGCGGTGAAACAGAGATGGGGAATCAGGGCAGGGAATCAGAGGCAGGGAATCAAACACGGGGAATCAGAGCTGGGGAATCAGAGGCGGGGAATTAGAGTTGGGGAATCAGAGGAGGGGAATCAGAGGCGGGGAAACAGAGGCGGGGAATCAGATATGGGGAATCAGAGGTGGGGAATCAGAGGTTGGGAATCAGAGGCAGGGAATCAGAGGTGGGGAATCAGAGGCGGGGAATCAGAGGCAGGGAATCAGATGTGCGGAATCGGAGATGGGGAATCAGAGGCAGGGAATCAGAGGCGGGGAATCAGAGGCGGGGAATCAGAGGCCGGGAATCAGATATGGGGAAACAGAGGTTGGGAATCAGAGGCGGGGAAACAGAGGCGGGGAATCAGATATGGGGAATCAGAGGTGGGGAATCAGAGGTTGGGAATCAGAGGCAGGGAATCAGAGGCTTGGAATCAGATGCAGGGAATCAGATGCGGGGAATCAGAGGCGGGGAATCAGAGCTGGGGAATCAGAGGTGGGGAATCAGAGTTGGGGAATCAGAGGCGGGGACTTAGATATTGGGAAACAGAGGCGGGGAATCAGAGGCGGGGAAACAGAGGGGGGTAATCAGAGGCAGGGAATCAGATGTGCGGAATCAGAGATGGGGAATCAGAGGCAGGGAATCAGAATCAGAAGCAGGGAATCAGAGGCCGGGAATCAGAGGCCGGAATCAGATGCCGGGAATAAGAGGCCGGGAATCAGAGGTGGGGAATCAGATATGGGGAATCAGAGGTGGGGAATCAGAGGTTGTGAATCAGAGATGGGGAATCAGAGGCGGGGAATCAGAGGCCGGTAATCAGACGCGGGGAATCAGAGGCGGGGAATCAGAGGCGGGGAAACAGAGGCGGGGAATCAGATTTGGGGAATCAGAGGTGGCGAATCAAAGGCGGTGAATCAGAGATTGGGAATCAGAGGCCGGGATTCAGAGGCAGGGAATCAAACACGGGGAATCAGAGGCGGGGAATCAGAGCTGGGGAATCAGAGGCGGGGAATCAGAGTTGGGGAATCAGAGGCGGGGAATCAGATGCAGGGAATCAATATGGGAAATCAGAGGTGGGGAATCAGAGGTTGGGAATCAGAGGAAGGGAATCACAGGCGAGGAATCAGAGCTGGGGAATCAGAGGCGGGGAATCAGAATTGGGGAATCAGAGATGGGGAATCAGAGATGGGGAATCAGAGGCGGGGAATCAGACGCGGGGAATCAGAGGTGGTGAATCAGAGATGTGGAATAAGAGGCGGGGAATCAGAGGCAGGGAATCAGACGCGGGGAATCAGAGGCGGGGAATCATAGCTGGCGAATCAGAGGCGGGGAATCAGAGGTGGGGAATCAGAGGCGGGGAATCAGATATTGGGAATCAGAGGTGGGGAATCAGAGGCGGGGAAACAGAGGCGGGGAATCAGATATGGGGAATCAGAGGTGGGGAATCAGAGGTTGTGAATCAGAGATGGGGAATCAGAGGCGGGGAATCAGAGGCCGGTAATCAGACGCGGGGAATCAGAGGCGGGGAATCAGACATGGGAAATTAGAGGCAGGGAATCAGAGTTGGGGATTCAGAGGCGGGGAATCAGATATGGGGAAACAGAGGCGGGGAATCAGAGGCGGGGAAACAGAGGCGGGGAATCAGATATAGGGAATCAGAGGTGGGGAATCAAAGTTGGGGAATCAGAGGCGGGGACTTAGATATGGGGAAACAGAGGCGGGGAATCAGAGGCGGGGAAACAGAGGCGGGGAATCAGATATGGGGAATCAGAGGTTGGGAATCAGAGGCAGGGAATTAGATGTGCGGAATCAGAGATGGGGAATCAGAGGCAGGGAATCAGAATCAGAAGCAGGGAATCAGAGTCCGGGAATCAGAGGCCGGAATCAGATGCCGGGAATAAGAGGCCGGGAATCAGAGGTGGGGAATCAGAGTCCGGGAATCAGAAGCAGGGAATCAGACGCGGGGAATCAGAGGTGGTGAATCAGAGATGTGGAATCAGAGGCGGGGAATCAGAGGCAGGGAATCAGACGCGGGGAATAAGAGGCGGGGAATCATAGCTGGCGAATCAGAGGCGGGGAATCAGAGGTGGGGAATCAGAGGCGGGGAATCAGATATTGGGAATCAGAGGTGGGGAATCAGAGGCGGTGAAACAGAGGCGGGGAATCAGATATGGGGTATCAGAGGTGGGGAATCAGAGGTTGTGAATCAGAGATGGGGAATCAGAGGCGGGGAATCAGAGGCCGGTAATCAGACGCGGGGAATCAGAGGCGGGGAATCAGAGCTGGGAAATTAGAGGCAGGGAATCAGAGTTGGGGATTCAGAGGCGGGGAATCAGATGCAGGGAATCAATATGGGAAATCAGAGGTGGGGAATCAGAGGTTGGGAATCAGAGGAAGGGAATCAGAGGCGAGGAATCAGAGCTGGGGAATCAGAGGCGGGGAATCAGAATTGGGGAATCAGAGATGGGGAATCAGAGATGGGGAATCAGAGGCGGGGAATCAGACGCGGGGAATCAGAGGTGGTGAATCAGAGATGTGGAATCAGAGGCGGGGAATCAGCGGCAGGGAATCAGACGCGGGGAATCAGAGGCGGGGAATCATAGCTGGCGAATCAGAGGCGGGGAATCAGAGGTGGGGAATCAGAGGCGGGGAATCAGATATTGGGAATCAGAGGTGGGGAATCAGAGGCGGGGAAACAGAGGCGGGGAATCAGATATGGGGAATCAGAGGTGGGGAATCAGAGGTTGTGAATCAGAGATGGGGAATCAGAGGCGGGGAATCAGAGGCCGGTAATCAGACGCGGGGAATCAGAGGCGGGGAATCAGACATGGGAAATTAGAGGCAGGGAATCAGAGTTGGGGATTCAGAGGCGGGGAATCAGATATGGGGAAACAGAGGCGGGGAATCAGAGGCGGGGAAACAGAGGCGGGGAATCAGATATAGGGAATCAGAGGTGGGGAATCAGAGGTTGGGAATCAGAGGCTGGGAATCAGAGGCTGGGAATCAGATGCATGGAATCATATGCGGGGAATCAGAGGCGGGGAATCAGAGCTGGGGAATCAGAGGTGGGGAATCAAAGTTGGGGAATCAGAGGCGGGGACTTAGATATGGGGAAACAGAGGCGGGGAATCAGAGGCGGGGAAACAGAGGCGGGGAATCAGATATGGGGAATCAGAGGTGGGGAATCAGAGGCAGGGAATTAGATGTGCGGAATCAGAGATGGGGAATCAGAGGCAGGGAATCAGAATCAGAAGCAGGGAATCAGAGGCCGGGAATCAGAGGCCGGAATCAGATGCCGGGAATAAGAGGCCGGGAATCAGAGGTGGGGAATCAGAGTCCGGGAATCAGAGGCAGGGAATCAGACGCGGGGAATCAGAGGTGGTGAATCAGAGATGTGGAATCAGAGGCGGGGAATCAGAGGCAGGGAATCAGACGCGGGGAATAAGAGGCGGGGAATCATAGCTGGCGAATCAGAGGCGGGGAATCAGAGGTGGGGAATCAGAGGCGGGGAATCAGATATTGGGAATCAGAGGTGGGGAATCAGAGGCGGTGAAACAGAGGCGGGGAATCAGATATGGGGTATCAGAGGTGGGGAATCAGAGGTTGTGAATCAGAGATGGGGAATCAGAGGCGGGGAATCAGAGGCCGGTAATCAGACGCGGGGAATCAGAGGCGGGGAATCAGAGCTGGGAAATTAGAGGCAGGGAATCAGAGTTGGGGATTCAGAGGCGGGGAATCAGATATGGGGAAACAGAGGCGGGGAATCAGAGGCGAGCAAATAGAGGCGGGGATCAGATATGGGGAAACAGAGGCGGGGAATCAGAGGCGGGGAAACAGAGGCGGGGAATCAGATATGGGGATCAGAGGTGGGGAATCAGAGGTTGGGAATCAGAGGCTGGGAATCAGAGGCTGGGAATCAGATGCATGGAATCAGATGCGGGGAATCAGAGGCGGAGTATCAGAGCTGGGGAATCAGAGGTGGGGAATCAAAGTTGGGGAATCAGAGGCGGGGACTTAGATATGGGGAAACAGAGGCGGGGAATCAGAGGCGGGGCAACAGAGGCGGGGAATCAGATATGGGGAATCAGACGTGGGGAATCAGAGGCAGGGAATTAGATTTGCGGAATCAGAGATGGGGAATCAGAAGCATGGAATCAGAGGCCGGGAATCAGAGGCCGGAATCAGATGCCGGGAATAAGAGGCCGGGAATCAGAGGTGGGGAATCAGAGTCCGGGAATCAGAGATGGGGAATCAGAGGCGGGGAATGAGATATGGGGAATCAGACGCGGGGAATCAGAGGAGGGGAAACAGAGGCGAGGAATCAGATATGGGGAATCAGAGGTGGCGAATCAAAGGCGTTGAATCAGAGATGGGGAATCAGAGGCGGGGAATCAGAGGCAGGGAATCAAACACGGGGAATCAAAGGCTGGGAATCAGAGCTGGGGAATCAGAGGCGGGGAATCAGAGTTGGGGAATCAGAGGCGGGGAATCAGAGCTGGGGAATCAGAGGTGGGGATCAGAGTCGGGGAAGCAGAGGCAGGGAATCAGATGTGCGGAATCAGAGATGGGGAATCAGAGGTGGGGAATCAGAGGCTGTGAATCAGAGATGGGGAATCAGAGGCGGGGAATCAGAGGCAGGAAATCAGACACGGGGATTCAGAGGCTGGGAATCAGACGGGGGGAATCAAAGGCGGGGAATCAGAGCTGGGGAATCAGAGGCAGGGAATCAGAGTTGGGGATTCAGAGGCGGGGAATCAGATATGGGGAAACAGAGGCGGGGAATCAGAGGCGGGCAAACAGAGGCGGGGAATTAGATATGGGGAATCAGAGGTGGGGAATCAGAGGTGGTGAATCAGAGATGGGGAATCACAGGCGGGGAATCAGAGGCGGGGAATCAGAGGCGGGGAAACAGAGGCGGGAAATCAGATATGTGGAATCAGAGGTGGGGAATCAGAGGCAGGGAATCAGATGTGCGGAATCAGAGATGGGGAATCAGAGGCAGGGAATCAGAATCAGAAGCGGGGAATCAGAGGCCGGGAATCAGAGGCCGGGAATCAGATGCTGGGAATAAGAGGCCGGGAATCAGCGGTGGGGAATCAGAGTCCGGGAATCAGAGATGGGGATTCAGAGGCGGGGAATGAGATATGGAGAATCAGAGGCGGGGAATCAGAGGCGGGGAAACAGAGGTGGGGAATCAGATATGTGGAATCAGAGGTGGCGAATCAAAGGCGGTGAATCAGAGATGGGGAATCAGAGGCGGGGAATCAGAGGCAGGGAATCAAACACGGGAAATCAGAGGCGGGGAATCAGAGCTGGGGAATCAGAGGCGGGGAATCAGAGTTGGGGAATCAGAGGCAGGGAATCAGATATGGGGAAACAGGGGCAGGGAATCAGAGGCGGGGAAACAGAGGCGGGGAATCAGATATGGGGAATCAGAGGTGTGGAATCAGAGGTTGGGAATCAGAGGCAGGGAATCAGAGGCGGGGAAACAGAGGCGGGGAGTCAGATATGGGGAATCAGAGGTGGCGAATCAAAGGCGGTGAAACAGAGATGGGGAATCAGGGCAGGGAATCAGAGGCAGGGAATCAAACACGGGGAATCAGAGCTGGGGAATCAGAGGCGGGGAATTAGAGTTGGGGAATCAGAGGAGGGGAATCAGAGGCGGGGAAACAGAGGCGGGGAATCAGATATGGGGAATCAGAGGTGGGGAATCAGAGGTTGGGAATCAGAGGCAGGGAATCAGAGGTGGGGAATCAGAGGCGGGGAATCAGAGGCAGGGAATCAGATGTGCGGAATCGGAGATGGGGAATCAGAGGCAGGGAATCAGAGGCGGGGAATCAGAGGCGGGGAATCAGAGGCCGTGAATCAGATATGGGGAAACAGAGGTGGGGAATCAGAAGTGGGGAAACAGAGGCGGGGAATCAGATATGGGGAATCAGAGGTGGGGAATCAGAGGTTGGGAATCAGAGGCAGGGAATCAGAGGCTTGGAATCAGATGCAGGGAATCAGATGTGGGGAATCAGAGGCGGGGAATCAGAGCTGGGGAATCAGAGGTGGGGAATCAGAGTTGGGGAATCAGAGGCGGGGTCTTAGATATTGGGAAACAGAGGCGGGGAATCAGATGTGCGGAATCAGAGATGGGGAATCAGAGGCAGGGAATCAGAATCAGAAGCAGGGAATCAGAGGCCGGGAATCAGAGGCCGGAATCAGATGCCGGGAATAAGAGGCCGGGAATCAGAGGTGGGGAATCAGATATGGGGAATCAGAGGTGGGGAATCAGAGGTTGTGAATCAGAGATGGGAATCAGAGGCGGGGAATCAGAGGCCGGTAATCAGATGCGGGGAATCAGAGGCGGGGAATCAGAGGCGGGGAAACAGAGGCGGGGAATAAGATTTGGGGAATCAGAGGTGGCGAATCAAAGGCGGTGAATCAGAGATGGGGAATCAGAGGCCGGGAATCAGAGGCAGGGAATCAAACACGGGGAATCAGAGGCGGGGAATCAGAGCTGGGGAATCAGAGGCGGGGAATCAGAGTTGGGGAATCAGAGGCGGGGAATCAGATGCAGGGAATCAATATGGGAAATCAGAGGTGGGGAATCAGAGGTTGGGAATCAGAGGAAGGGAATCAGAGGCGAGGAATCAGAGCTGGGGAATCAGAGGCGGGGAATCAGAATTGAGGAATCAGAGATGGGGAATCAGAGATGGGGAATCAGAGGCGGGGAATCAGACGCGGGGAATCAGAGGTGGTGAATCAGAGATGTGGAATCAGAGGCGGGGAATCAGAGGCAGGGAATCAGACGCGTGGAATCAGAGGCGGGGAATCATAGCTGGCGAATCAGAGGCGGGGAATCAGAGGTGGGGAATCAGAGGCGGGGAATCAGATATTGGGAATCAGAGGTGGGGAATCAGAGGCGGGGAAACAGAGGCGGGGAATCAGATATGGGGAATTAGAGGTGGGGAATCAGAGGTTGTGAATCAGAGATGGGGAATCAGAGGCGGGGAATCAGAGGCCGGTAATCAGACGCGGGGAATCAGAGGCGGGGAATCAGACATGGGAAATTAGAGGCAGGGAATCAGAGTTGGGGATTCAGAGGCGGGGAATCAGATATGCGGAAACAGAGGCGGGGAATCAGAGGCGGGGAAACAGAGGCGGGGAATCAGATATGGGGAATCAGAGGTGGGGAATCAGAGGTTGTGAATCAGAGATGGGAATCAGAGGCGGGGAATCAGAGGCCGGTAATCAGATGCGGGGAATCAGAGGCGGGGAATCAGAGGCGGGGAAACAGAGGCGGGGAATCAGATTTGGGGAATCAGAGGTGGCGAATCAAAGGCAGTGAATCAGAGATGGGGAATCAGAGGCCGGGAATCAGAGGCAGGGAATCAAACACGGGGAATCAGAGGCGGGGAATCAGAGCTGGGGAATCAGAGGCGGGGAATCAGAGTTGGGGAATCAGAGGCGGGGAATCAGATGCAGGGAATCAATATGGGAAATCAGAGGTGGGGAATCAGAGGTTGGGAATCAGAGGAAGGGAATCAGAGGCGAGGAATCAGAGCTGGGGAATCAGAGGCGGGGAATCAGAATTGAGGAATCAGAGATGGGGAATCAGAGATGGGGAATCAGAGGCGGGGAATCAGACGCGGGGAATCAGAGGTGGTGAATCAGAGATGTGGAATCAGAGGCGGGGAATCAGAGGCAGGGAATCAGACGCGGGGAATCAGAGGCGGGGAATCATAGCTGGCGAATCAGAGGCGGGGAATCAGAGGTGGGGAATCAGAGGCGGGGAATCAGATATTGGGAATCAGAGGTGGGGAATCAGAGGCGGGGAAACAGAGGCGGGGAATCAGATATGGGGAATTAGAGGTGGGGAATCAGAGGTTGTGAATCAGAGATGGGGAATCAGAGGCGGGGAATCAGAGGCCGGTAATCAGACGCGGGGAATCAGAGGCGGGGAATCAGACATGGGAAATTAGAGGCAGGGAATCAGAGTTGGGGATTCAGAGGCGGGGAATCAGATATGCGGAAACAGAGGCGGGGAATCAGAGGCGGGGAAACAGAGGCGGGGAATCAGATATAGGGAATCAGAGGTGGGGAATCAGAGGTTGGGAATCAGAGGCTGGGAATCAGAGGCTGGGAATCAGATGCATGGAATCATATGCGGGGAATCAGAGGCGGGGAATCAGAGCTGGGGAATCAGAGGTGGGGAATCAAAGTTGGGGAATAAGAGGCGGGGACTTAGATATGGGGAAACAGAGGCGGGGAATCAGAGGCGGGGAAACAGAGGCGGGGAATCAGATATGGGGAATCAGAGGTGGGGAATCAGAGGCAGGGAATTAGATGTGCGGAATCAGAGGTGGGGAATCAGAGGCAGGGAATCAGAATCAGAAGCAGGGAATCAGAGGCCGGGAATCAGAGGCCGGAATCAGATGCCGGGAATAAGAGGCCGGGAATCAGAGGTGGGGAATCAGAGTCCGGGAATCAGAGATGCGGAATCAGAGGCGGGGAATGAGATATGGGGAATCAGAGGCGGGGAATCAGAGGCGGGGAAACAGAGGCGGGGAATCAGACATGGGGAATCAGAGGTGTGGAATCAGAGGTTGGGAATCAGAGGTTGGGAATCAGAGGCAGGGAATCAGAGGCTTGGATTCAGTTGCAGGGAATCAGATGCGGGGAATCAGAGGCGGGGAATCAGAGCTGGGGAATCAGAGGTGGGGAATCAGAGTTGGGGAATCAGAGGCAGGGACTTAGATATTGGGAAACAGAGGCGGGGAATCAAATGCGGGGAAACAGAGGCGGGGAATCAGATATGGGGAATCAGAGGTAGGGAATCAGAGGCAGGGAATCAGATGTGCGGAATCAGAGATGGGGAATCAGAGGTGTGGAATCAGAGGTTGGGAATCAGAGGCAGGGAATCAGAGGCGGGGAATCAGAGTTGGGGAATCAGAGGCAGGGAATCAGATATGGGGAAACAGGGGCAGGGAATCAGAGGCGGGGAAACAGAGGCGGGGAATCAGATATGGGGAATCAGAGGTGTGGAATCAGAGGTTGGGAATCAGAGGCAGGGAATCAGAGGCGGGGAAACAGAGGCGGGGAGTCAGATATGGGGAATCAGAGGTGTCGAATCAAAGGCGGTGAAACAGAGATGGGGAATCAGGGCAGGGAATCAGAGGCAGGGAATCAAACACGGGGAATCAGAGCTGGGGAATCAGAGGCGGGGAATTAGAGTTGGGGAATCAGAGGAGGGGAATCAGAGGCGGGGAAACAGAGGCGGGGAATCAGATATGGGGAATCAGAGGTGGGGAATCAGAGGTTGGGAATCAGAGGCAGGGAATCAGAGGTGGGGAATCAGAGGCGGGGAATCAGAGGCAGGGAATCAGATGTGCGGAATCGGAGATGGGGAATCAGAGGCAGGGAATCAGAGGCGGGGAATCAGAGGCGGGGAATCAGAGGCCGTGAATCAGATATGGGGAAACATAGGTGGGGAATCAGAGGCGGGGAAACAGAGGCGGGGAATCAGATATGGGGAATCAGAGGTGGGGAATCAGAGGTTGGGAATCAGAGGCAGGGAATCAGAGGCTTGGAATCAGATGCAGGGAATCAGATGCGGGGAATCAGAGGCGGGGAATCAGAGCTGGGGAATCAGAGGTGGGGAATCAGAGTTGGGGAATCAGAGGCGGGGACTTAGATATTGGGAAACAGAGGCGGGGAATCAGATGTGCGGAATCAGAGATGGGGAATCAGAGGCAGGGAATCAGAATCAGAAGCAGGGAATCAGAGGCCGGGAATCAGAGGCCGGAATCAGATGCCGGGAATAAGAGGCCGGGAATCAGAGGTGGGGAATCAGATATGGGGAATCAGAGGTGGGGAATCAGAGGTTGTGAATCAGAGATGGGAATCAGAGGCGGGGAATCAGAGTCCGGTAATCAGATGCGGGGAATCAGAGGCGGGGAATCAGAGGCGGGGAAACAGAGGCGGGGAATAAGATTTGGGGAATCAGAGGTGGCGAATCAAAGGCGGTGAATCAGAGATGGGGAATCAGAGGCCGGGAATCAGAGGCAGGGAATCAAACACGGGGAATCAGAGGCGGGGAATCAGAGCTGGGGAATCAGAGGCGGGGAATCAGAGTTGGGGAATCAGAGGCGGGGAATCAGATGCAGGGAATCAATATGGGAAATCAGAGGTGGGGAATCAGAGGTTGGGAATCAGAGGAAGGGAATCAGAGGCGAGGAATCAGAGCTGGGGAATAAGAGGCGGGGAATCAGAATTGAGGAATCAGAGATGGGGAATCAGAGATGGGGAATCAGAGGCGGGGAATCAGACGCGGGGAATCAGAGGTGGTGAATCAGAGATGTGGAATCAGAGGCGGGGAATCAGAGGCAGGGAATCAGACGCGGGGAATCAGAGGCGGGGAATCATAGCTGGCGAATCAGAGGCGGGGAATCAGAGGTGGGGAATCAGAGGCGGGGAATCAGATATTGGGAATCAGAGGTGGGGAATCAGAGGCGGGGAAACAGAGGCGGGGAATCAGATATGGGGAATTAGAGGTGGGGAATCAGAGGTTGTGAATCAGAGATGGGGAATCAGAGGCGGGGAATCAGAGGCCGGTAATCAGACGCGGGGAATCAGAGGCGGGGAATCAGACATGGGAAATTAGAGGCAGGGAATCAGAGTTGGGGATTCAGAGGCGGGGAATCAGATATGCGGAAACAGAGGCGGGGAATCAGAGGCGGGGAAACAGAGGCGGGGAATCAGATATGGGGAATCAGAGGTGGGGAATCAGAGGTTGTGAATCAGAGATGGGAATCAGAGGCGGGGAATCAGAGGCCGGTAATCAGATGCGGGGAATCAGAGGCGGGGAATCAGAGGCGGGGAAACAGAGGCGGGGAATCAGATTTGGTGAATCAGAGGTGGCGAATCAAAGGCGGTGAATCAGAGATGGGGAATCAGAGGCCGGGAATCAGAGGCAGGGAATCAAACACGGGGAATCAGAGGCGGGGAATCAGAGCTGGGGAATCAGAGGCGGGGAATCAGAGTTGGGGAATCAGAGGCGGGGAATCAGATGCAGGGAATCAATATGGGAAATCAGAGGTGGGGAATCAGAGGTTGGGAATCAGAGGAAGGGAATCAGAGGCGAGGAATCAGAGCTGGGGAATCAGAGGCGGGGAATCAGAATTGAGGAATCAGAGATGGGGAATCAGAGATGGGGAATCAGAGGCGGGGAATCAGACGCGGGGAATCAGAGGTGGTGAATCAGAGATGTGGAATCAGAGGCGGGGAATCAGAGGCAGGGAATCAGACGCGGGGAATCAGAGGTGGGGAATCAGAGGCGGGGAATCAGATATTGGGAATCAGAGGTGGGGAATCAGAGGTGGGGAAACAGAGGCGGGGAATCAGATATGGGGAATTAGAGGTGGGGAATCAGAGGCGGGGAATCAGATATTGGGAATCAGAGGTGGGGAATCAGAGGCGGGGAAACAGAGGCGGGGAATCAGATATGGGGAATTAGAGGTGGGGAATCAGAGGTTGTGAATCAGAGATGGGGAATCAGAGGCGGGGAATCAGAGGCCGGTAATCAGACGCGGGGAATCAGAGGCGGGGAATCAGACATGGGAAATTAGAGGCAGGGAATCAGAGTTGGGGATTCAGAGGCGGGGAATCAGATATGCGGAAACAGAGGCGGGGAATCAGAGGCGGGGAAACAGAGGTTGGGAATCAGAGGCTGGGAATCAGAGGCTGGGAATCAGATGCATGGAATCATATGCGGGGAATCAGAGGCGGGGAATCAGAGGCAGGGAATCAGATGTGCGGAATCGGAGATGGGGAATCAGAGGCAGGGAATCAGAGGCGGGGAATCAGAGGCGGGGAATCAGAGGCCGTGAATCAGATATGGGGAAACAGAGGTGGGGAATCAGAAGTGGGGAAACAGAGGCGGGGAATCAGATATGGGGAATCAGAGGTGGGGAATCAGAGGTTGGGAATCAGAGGCAGGGAATCAGAGGCTTGGAATCAGATGCAGGGAATCAGATGTGGGGAATCAGAGGCGGGGAATCAGAGCTGGGGAATCAGAGGTGGGGAATCAGAGTTGGGGAATCAGAGGCGGGGTCTTAGATATTGGGAAACAGAGGCGGGGAATCAGATGTGCGGAATCAGAGATGGGGAATCAGAGGCAGGGAATCAGAATCAGAAGCAGGGAATCAGAGGCCGGGAATCAGAGGCCGGAATCAGATGCCGGGAATAAGAGGCCGGGAATCAGAGGTGGGGAATCAGATATGGGGAATCAGAGGTGGGGAATCAGAGGTTGTGAATCAGAGATGGGAATCAGAGGCGGGGAATCAGAGGCCGGTAATCAGATGCGGGGAATCAGAGGCGGGGAATCAGAGGCGGGGAAACAGAGGCGGGGAATAAGATTTGGGGAATCAGAGGTGGCGAATCAAAGGCGGTGAATCAGAGATGGGGAATCAGAGGCCGGGAATCAGAGGCAGGGAATCAAACACGGGGAATCAGAGGCGGGGAATCAGAGCTGGGGAATCAGAGGCGGGGAATCAGAGTTGGGGAATCAGAGGCGGGGAATCAGATGCAGGGAATCAATATGGGAAATCAGAGGTGGGGAATCAGAGGTTGGGAATCAGAGGAAGGGAATCAGAGGCGAGGAATCAGAGCTGGGGAATCAGAGGCGGGGAATCAGAATTGAGGAATCAGAGATGGGGAATCAGAGATGGGGAATCAGAGGCGGGGAATCAGACGCGGGGAATCAGAGGTGGTGAATCAGAGATGTGGAATCAGAGGCGGGGAATCAGAGGCAGGGAATCAGACGCGTGGAATCAGAGGCGGGGAATCATAGCTGGCGAATCAGAGGCGGGGAATCAGAGGTGGGGAATCAGAGGCGGGGAATCAGATATTGGGAATCAGAGGTGGGGAATCAGAGGCGGGGAAACAGAGGCGGGGAATCAGATATGGGGAATTAGAGGTGGGGAATCAGAGGTTGTGAATCAGAGATGGGGAATCAGAGGCGGGGAATCAGAGGCCGGTAATCAGACGCGGGGAATCAGAGGCGGGGAATCAGACATGGGAAATTAGAGGCAGGGAATCAGAGTTGGGGATTCAGAGGCGGGGAATCAGATATGCGGAAACAGAGGCGGGGAATCAGAGGCGGGGAAACAGAGGCGGGGAATCAGATATGGGGAATCAGAGGTGGGGAATCAGAGGTTGTGAATCAGAGATGGGAATCAGAGGCGGGGAATCAGAGGCCGGTAATCAGATGCGGGGAATCAGAGGCGGGGAATCAGAGGCGGGGAAACAGAGGCGGGGAATCAGATTTGGGGAATCAGAGGTGGCGAATCAAAGGCAGTGAATCAGAGATGGGGAATCAGAGGCCGGGAATCAGAGGCAGGGAATCAAACACGGGGAATCAGAGGCGGGGAATCAGAGCTGGGGAATCAGAGGCGGGGAATCAGAGTTGGGGAATCAGAGGCGGGGAATCAGATGCAGGGAATCAATATGGGAAATCAGAGGTGGGGAATCAGAGGTTGGGAATCAGAGGAAGGGAATCAGAGGCGAGGAATCAGAGCTGGGGAATCAGAGGCGGGGAATCAGAATTGAGGAATCAGAGATGGGGAATCAGAGATGGGGAATCAGAGGCGGGGAATCAGACGCGGGGAATCAGAGGTGGTGAATCAGAGATGTGGAATCAGAGGCGGGGAATCAGAGGCAGGGAATCAGACGCGGGGAATCAGAGGCGGGGAATCATAGCTGGCGAATCAGAGGCGGGGAATCAGAGGTGGGGAATCAGAGGCGGGGAATCAGATATTGGGAATCAGAGGTGGGGAATCAGAGGCGGGGAAACAGAGGCGGGGAATCAGATATGGGGAATTAGAGGTGGGGAATCAGAGGTTGTGAATCAGAGATGGGGAATCAGAGGCGGGGAATCAGAGGCCGGTAATCAGACGCGGGGAATCAGAGGCGGGGAATCAGACATGGGAAATTAGAGGCAGGGAATCAGAGTTGGGGATTCAGAGGCGGGGAATCAGATATGCGGAAACAGAGGCGGGGAATCAGAGGCGGGGAAACAGAGGCGGGGAATCAGATATAGGGAATCAGAGGTGGGGAATCAGAGGTTGGGAATCAGAGGCTGGGAATCAGAGGCTGGGAATCAGATGCATGGAATCATATGCGGGGAATCAGAGGCGGGGAATCAGAGCTGGGGAATCAGAGGTGGGGAATCAAAGTTGGGGAATAAGAGGCGGGGACTTAGATATGGGGAAACAGAGGCGGGGAATCAGAGGCGGGGAAACAGAGGCGGGGAATCAGATATGGGGAATCAGAGGTGGGGAATCAGAGGCAGGGAATTAGATGTGCGGAATCAGAGGTGGGGAATCAGAGGCAGGGAATCAGAATCAGAAGCAGGGAATCAGAGGCCGGGAATCAGAGGCCGGAATCAGATGCCGGGAATAAGAGGCCGGGAATCAGAGGTGGGGAATCAGAGTCCGGGAATCAGAGATGCGGAATCAGAGGCGGGGAATGAGATATGGGGAATCAGAGGCGGGGAATCAGAGGCGGGGAAACAGAGGCGGGGAATCAGACATGGGGAATCAGAGGTGTGGAATCAGAGGTTGGGAATCAGAGGTTGGGAATCAGAGGCAGGGAATCAGAGGCTTGGATTCAGTTGCAGGGAATCAGATGCGGGGAATCAGAGGCGGGGAATCAGAGCTGGGGAATCAGAGGTGGGGAATCAGAGTTGGGGAATCAGAGGCAGGGACTTAGATATTGGGAAACAGAGGCGGGGAATCAAATGCGGGGAAACAGAGGCGGGGAATCAGATATGGGGAATCAGAGGTAGGGAATCAGAGGCAGGGAATCAGATGTGCGGAATCAGAGATGGGGAATCAGAGGTGTGGAATCAGAGGTTGGGAATCAGAGGCAGGGAATCAGAGGCGGGGAATCAGAGTTGGGGAATCAGAGGCAGGGAATCAGATATGGGGAAACAGGGGCAGGGAATCAGAGGCGGGGAAACAGAGGCGGGGAATCAGATATGGGGAATCAGAGGTGTGGAATCAGAGGTTGGGAATCAGAGGCAGGGAATCAGAGGCGGGGAAACAGAGGCGGGGAGTCAGATATGGGGAATCAGAGGTGTCGAATCAAAGGCGGTGAAACAGAGATGGGGAATCAGGGCAGGGAATCAGAGGCAGGGAATCAAACACGGGGAATCAGAGCTGGGGAATCAGAGGCGGGGAATTAGAGTTGGGGAATCAGAGGAGGGGAATCAGAGGCGGGGAAACAGAGGCGGGGAATCAGATATGGGGAATCAGAGGTGGGGAATCAGAGGTTGGGAATCAGAGGCAGGGAATCAGAGGTGGGGAATCAGAGGCGGGGAATCAGAGGCAGGGAATCAGATGTGCGGAATCGGAGATGGGGAATCAGAGGCAGGGAATCAGAGGCGGGGAATCAGAGGCGGGGAATCAGAGGCCGTGAATCAGATATGGGGAAACATAGGTGGGGAATCAGAGGCGGGGAAACAGAGGCGGGGAATCAGATATGGGGAATCAGAGGTGGGGAATCAGAGGTTGGGAATCAGAGGCAGGGAATCAGAGGCTTGGAATCAGATGCAGGGAATCAGATGCGGGGAATCAGAGGCGGGGAATCAGAGCTGGGGAATCAGAGGTGGGGAATCAGAGTTGGGGAATCAGAGGCGGGGACTTAGATATTGGGAAACAGAGGCGGGGAATCAGATGTGCGGAATCAGAGATGGGGAATCAGAGGCAGGGAATCAGAATCAGAAGCAGGGAATCAGAGGCCGGGAATCAGAGGCCGGAATCAGATGCCGGGAATAAGAGGCCGGGAATCAGAGGTGGGGAATCAGATATGGGGAATCAGAGGTGGGGAATCAGAGGTTGTGAATCAGAGATGGGAATCAGAGGCGGGGAATCAGAGTCCGGTAATCAGATGCGGGGAATCAGAGGCGGGGAATCAGAGGCGGGGAAACAGAGGCGGGGAATAAGATTTGGGGAATCAGAGGTGGCGAATCAAAGGCGGTGAATCAGAGATGGGGAATCAGAGGCCGGGAATCAGAGGCAGGGAATCAAACACGGGGAATCAGAGGCGGGGAATCAGAGCTGGGGAATCAGAGGCGGGGAATCAGAGTTGGGGAATCAGAGGCGGGGAATCAGATGCAGGGAATCAATATGGGAAATCAGAGGTGGGGAATCAGAGGTTGGGAATCAGAGGAAGGGAATCAGAGGCGAGGAATCAGAGCTGGGGAATAAGAGGCGGGGAATCAGAATTGAGGAATCAGAGATGGGGAATCAGAGATGGGGAATCAGAGGCGGGGAATCAGACGCGGGGAATCAGAGGTGGTGAATCAGAGATGTGGAATCAGAGGCGGGGAATCAGAGGCAGGGAATCAGACGCGGGGAATCAGAGGCGGGGAATCATAGCTGGCGAATCAGAGGCGGGGAATCAGAGGTGGGGAATCAGAGGCGGGGAATCAGATATTGGGAATCAGAGGTGGGGAATCAGAGGCGGGGAAACAGAGGCGGGGAATCAGATATGGGGAATTAGAGGTGGGGAATCAGAGGTTGTGAATCAGAGATGGGGAATCAGAGGCGGGGAATCAGAGGCCGGTAATCAGACGCGGGGAATCAGAGGCGGGGAATCAGACATGGGAAATTAGAGGCAGGGAATCAGAGTTGGGGATTCAGAGGCGGGGAATCAGATATGCGGAAACAGAGGCGGGGAATCAGAGGCGGGGAAACAGAGGCGGGGAATCAGATATGGGGAATCAGAGGTGGGGAATCAGAGGTTGTGAATCAGAGATGGGAATCAGAGGCGGGGAATCAGAGGCCGGTAATCAGATGCGGGGAATCAGAGGCGGGGAATCAGAGGCGGGGAAACAGAGGCGGGGAATCAGATTTGGTGAATCAGAGGTGGCGAATCAAAGGCGGTGAATCAGAGATGGGGAATCAGAGGCCGGGAATCAGAGGCAGGGAATCAAACACGGGGAATCAGAGGCGGGGAATCAGAGCTGGGGAATCAGAGGCGGGGAATCAGAGTTGGGGAATCAGAGGCGGGGAATCAGATGCAGGGAATCAATATGGGAAATCAGAGGTGGGGAATCAGAGGTTGGGAATCAGAGGAAGGGAATCAGAGGCGAGGAATCAGAGCTGGGGAATCAGAGGCGGGGAATCAGAATTGAGGAATCAGAGATGGGGAATCAGAGATGGGGAATCAGAGGCGGGGAATCAGACGCGGGGAATCAGAGGTGGTGAATCAGAGATGTGGAATCAGAGGCGGGGAATCAGAGGCAGGGAATCAGACGCGGGGAATCAGAGGTGGGGAATCAGAGGCGGGGAATCAGATATTGGGAATCAGAGGTGGGGAATCAGAGGTGGGGAAACAGAGGCGGGGAATCAGATATGGGGAATTAGAGGTGGGGAATCAGAGGCGGGGAATCAGATATTGGGAATCAGAGGTGGGGAATCAGAGGCGGGGAAACAGAGGCGGGGAATCAGATATGGGGAATTAGAGGTGGGGAATCAGAGGTTGTGAATCAGAGATGGGGAATCAGAGGCGGGGAATCAGAGGCCGGTAATCAGACGCGGGGAATCAGAGGCGGGGAATCAGACATGGGAAATTAGAGGCAGGGAATCAGAGTTGGGGATTCAGAGGCGGGGAATCAGATATGCGGAAACAGAGGCGGGGAATCAGAGGCGGGGAAACAGAGGTTGGGAATCAGAGGCTGGGAATCAGAGGCTGGGAATCAGATGCATGGAATCATATGCGGGGAATCAGAGGCGGGGAATCAGAGCTGGGGAATCAGAGGTGGGGAATCAAAGTTGGGGAATAAGAGGCGGGGACTTAGATATGGGGAAACAGAGGCGGGGAATCAGAGGCGGGGAAACAGAGGCGGGGAATCAGATATGGGGAATCAGAGGTGGGGAATCAGAGGCAGGGAATTAGATGTGCGGAATCAGAGGTGGGGAATCAGAGGCAGGGAATCAGAATCAGAAGCAGGGAATCAGAGGCCGGGAATCAGAGGCCGGAATCAGATGCCGGGAATAAGAGGCCGGGAATCAGAGGTGGGGAATCAGAGTCCGGGAATCAGAGATGCGGAATCAGAGGCGGGGAATGAGATATGGGGAATCAGAGGCGGGGAATCAGAGGCGGGGAAACAGAGGCGGGCATTCAGAGGTGGGGAATCAGATATGGGGAATCAGAGGTTGGGAAACAGAGGCAGGGAATCAGAGGCGGGGTGTCAGAGGCGGGGAATCAGAGGCAGGGAATCAGATGTGCGGAATCAGAGATGGGGAATCAGAAGCAGCGAATCAGAGGCGGGGAACCAGAGGCGGGGATTCAGAGGCGTGGAATCAGATATGGGGAAACAGAGGCGGGGAATCAAAGGCGGGGAAACAGAGGCGGGGAATCAGATATGGGGAATCAGAGGTAGGGAATCAGAGGCAGGGAATCAGATGTGCGGAATCAGAGATGGGGAATCAGAGGCAGGGAATCAGAATCAGAAGCAGGGAATCAGAGGCCGGGAATCTGAGGCCGGAATCAGATGCCAGGTATAAGAGGCCGGGAATCAGAGGTGGGGAATCAGAGTCCGGGAATCAGAGATGGGGATTTAGAGGCGGGGAATGAGATATGGGGAATCAGAGGCGGGGAATCAGAGGCGGGGAAACAGAGGCGGGGAATCAGATATGGGGAATCAGAGGTTGCGAATCAAAGGCGGTGAATCAGAGATGGGGAATCAGAGGCCGGGAATCAGAGCTGGGGAATCAGAGGCGGGGAATCAGAGGCCTGGAATCAGATGCTGGGAATAAGAGGCCGGGAATCAGAGGTTGGGAATCAGAGTCCGGGAATCAGAGATGGGGATTCAGAGGCGGGGAATGAGATGTGGAGAATCAGAGGCGGGGAATCAGAGGCGGGGAAACAGAGGTGGGGAATCAGATATGGGGAATCAGAGGTGGCGAATCAAAGGCGGTGAATCAGAGATGGGGAATCAGAGGCGGGGAATCAGAGGCAGGGAATCAAACACGGGGAATCAGAGGTGGGAAATCAGAGCTGGGGAATCAGAGGTGGGGAATCAGAGTTGGGGAATCAGAGGCGGGGAATCAGATATGGGGAAACAGAGGTGGGGAATCAGAAGCAGGGAAACAGAGGTGGGGAATCAGATATGGGGAATCGGAGGTGGGGAATCAGAGGTTGGGAAACAGAGGCAGACAATCAGAGGCGGGGAGTCAGAGGCGGGGAATCAGAGGCAGGGAATCAGATGTGCGGAATCAGAGATGGGGAATCAGAGGCAGCGAATCAGAGGCGGGGAACCAGAGGCGGGGAATCAGAGGCCGGGAATCAGAGGCCGGGAATGAGAGGCCGGGAATCAGAGGCCGGGAATCAGAGATGGCGAATCAGAGGCGGGGAATCAAACACGGGGAATCAGATCTGGGGAATCAGAGGCGGGGAATCAGATATGGGGAAGCAGAGGCGGGGAATCAGAGGCGGGGAATCAGAGGCGCAGAAACAGAGGCGGGGTATCAGATATGGTGAATCAGAGGTGGGGAATCAGGGGCGGGGTATCAGAGGCTGGGTATCAGACACGGGGATTCAGAGGCGGGGAATCAGAGATGGGAATCAGAGGCGGGGAATCAGAGGCAGGGAATCAGATGTGCGGAATCAGAGATGGGGAATCAGAGGCAGCGAATCAGAGGCGGGGAACCAGAGGCGGGGAAACAGAGGTGGGGAATCAGATATGGGGAATCAGAGGTGGGGAATCAGAGGTTTGGAAACAGAGGCAGGGAATCAGAGGCGGGGAGTCAGAGGCGGGGAATCAGAGGCAGGGAATCAGATGTGCGGAATCAGAGATGGGGAATCAGAGGCAGCGAATCAGAGGCGTGGAACCAGAGGCGGGGAATCAGAGGCCGGGAATCAGAGGCCGGGAATGAGAGGCCGGGAATCAGAGGTCGGGAATCAGAGATGGGGAATCAGACGCGGGGAATCAAACACGGGGAATCAGATCTGGGGAATCAGAGGCGGGGAATCAGAGGCGGGGAATCAGAGGCGCAGAAACAGAGGCGGGGTATCAGATATGGGGAATCAGAGGTGGGGAATCAGGGGCGGGGTATCAGAGGCTGGGTATCAGACACGCGGATTCAGAGGTGGGGAATCAGAGATGGGGAATCAGAGGCGGGGAATCAGAGGCAGGGAATCAGATGTGCGGAATCAGAGATGGGGAATCAGAGGCAGCGAATCAGAGGCGGGGAACCAGAGGCGGGCATTCAGAGGTGGGGAATCAGATATGGGGAATCAGAGGTTGGGAATCAGAGTTGGGGAATCAGAGGCGGCGAATCAGATATGGGGAAACAGAGGCGGGGAATCAGAGGCGGGGAATCAGAGGCGCAGAAACAGAGGCGGGGTATCAGATATGGGGAATCAGAGGTGGGGAATCAGGGGCGGGGTATCAGAGGCTGGGTATCAGACACGCGGATTCAGAGGTGGGGAATCAGATATGGGGAAACAGAGGCGGGGAATTAGAGGCGGGCAAACAGAGGCGGGGAATCAGATATGGGGAATCAGAGGTTGGGAATCAGAGGTTGGGAATCAGAGGCAGGGAATCAGAGGCTTGGATTCAGTTGCAGGGAATCAGATGCGGGGAATCAGAGGCGGGGAATCAGAGCTGGGGAATCAGAGGTGGGGAATCAGAGTTGGGGAATCAGAGGCAGGGACTTAGATATTGGGAAACAGAGGCGGGGAATCAAAGGCGGGGAAACAGAGGCGGGGAATCAGATATGGGGAATCAGAGGTAGGGAATCAGAGGCAGGGAATCAGATGTGCGGAATCAGAGATGGGGAATCAGAGGCAGGGAATCAGAATCAGAAGCAGGGAATCAGAGGCCGGGAATCTGAGGCCGGAATCAGATGCCAGGTATAAGAGGCCGGGAATCAGAGGTGGGGAATCAGAGTCCGGGAATCAGAGATGGGGATTTAGAGGCGGGGAATGAGATATGGGGAATCAGAGGCGGGGAATCAGAGGCGGGGAAACAGAGGCGGGGAATCAGACATGGGGAATCAGAGGTTGCGAATCAAAGGCGGTGAATCAGAGATGGGGAATCAGAGGCCGGGAATCAGAGCTGGGGAATCAGAGGCGGGGAATCAGAGGCCTGGAATCAGATGCTGGGAATAAGAGGCCGGGAATCAGAGGTTGGGAATCAGAGTCCGGGAATCAGAGATGGGGATTCAGAGGCGGGGAATGAGATGTGGAGAATCAGAGGCGGGGAATCAGAGGCGGGGAAACAGAGGTGGGGAATCAGATATGGGGAATCAGAGGTGGCGAATCAAAGGCGGTGAATCAGAGATGGGGAATCAGAGGCGGGGAATCAGAGGCAGGGAATCAAACACGGGGAATCAGAGGTGGGAAATCAGAGCTGGGGAATCAGAGGTGGGGAATCAGAGTTGGGGAATCAGAGGCGGGGAATCAGATATGGGGAAACAGAGGTGGGGAATCAGAGGCAGGGAAACAGAGGTGGGGAATCAGATATGGGGAATCGGAGGTGGGGAATCAGAGGTTGGGAAACAGAGGCAGACAATCAGAGGCGGGGAGTC
Source organism: Narcine bancroftii (assembly GCF_036971445.1). Taxonomy (NCBI): domain Eukaryota; kingdom Metazoa; phylum Chordata; class Chondrichthyes; order Torpediniformes; family Narcinidae; genus Narcine; species Narcine bancroftii. The sequence goes on along the minus strand of NW_027211895.1, from coordinate 2,177,005 downwards.
AGAGGCGGGGAATCAGAGGCAGGGAATCAGATGTGCGGAATCAGAGATGGGGAATCAGAGGCAGCGAATCAGAGGCGGGGAACCAGAGGCGGGGAATCAGAGGCCGGGAATGAGAGGCCGGGAATGAGAGGCCGGGAATCAGAGGCCGGGAATCAGAGATGGCGAATCAGAGGCGGGGAATCAAACACGGGGAATCAGATCTGGGGAATCAGAGGCGGGGAATCAGAGGTGGGGAAACAGAGGCGGGGAATCAGATATGGGGAATTAGAGGTGGGGAATCAGAGGCGGGGAATCAGATATTGGGAATCAGAGGTGGGGAATCAGAGGCGGGGAAACAGAGGCGGGGAATCAGATATGGGGAATTAGAGGTGGGGAATCAGAGGTTGTGAATCAGAGATGGGGAATCAGAGGCGGGGAATCAGAGGCCGGTAATCAGACGCGGGGAATCAGAGGCGGGGAATCAGACATGGGAAATTAGAGGCAGGGAATCAGAGTTGGGGATTCAGAGGCGGGGAATCAGATATGCGGAAACAGAGGCGGGGAATCAGAGGCGGGGAAACAGAGGCGGGGAATCAGATATAGGGAATCAGAGGTGGGGAATCAGAGGTTGGGAATCAGAGGCTGGGAATCAGAGGCTGGGAATCAGATGCATGGAATCATATGCGGGGAATCAGAGGCGGGGAATCAGAGCTGGGGAATCAGAGGTGGGGAATCAAAGTTGGGGAATAAGAGGCGGGGACTTAGATATGGGGAAACAGAGGCGGGGAATCAGAGGCGGGGAAACAGAGGCGGGGAATCAGATATGGGGAATCAGAGGTGGGGAATCAGAGGCAGGGAATTAGATGTGCGGAATCAGAGGTGGGGAATCAGAGGCAGGGAATCAGAATCAGAAGCAGGGAATCAGAGGCCGGGAATCAGAGGCCGGAATCAGATGCCGGGAATAAGAGGCCGGGAATCAGAGGTGGGGAATCAGAGTCCGGGAATCAGAGATGCGGAATCAGAGGCGGGGAATGAGATATGGGGAATGAGAGGCGGGGAATCAGAGGCGGGGAAACAGAGGCGGGCATTCAGAGGTGGGGAATCAGATATGGGGAATCAGAGGTTGGGAAACAGAGGCAGGGAATCAGAGGCGGGGTGTCAGAGGCGGGGAATCAGAGGCAGGGAATCAGATGTGCGGAATCAGAGATGGGGAATCAGAAGCAGCGAATCAGAGGCGGGGAACCAGAGGCGGGGATTCAGAGGCGTGGAATCAGATATGGGGAAACAGAGGCGGGGAATCAAAGGCGGGGAAACAGAGGCGGGGAATCAGATATGGGGAATCAGAGGTAGGGAATCAGAGGCAGGGAATCAGATGTGCGGAATCAGAGATGGGGAATCAGAGGCAGGGAATCAGAATCAGAAGCAGGGAATCAGAGGCCGGGAATCTGAGGCCGGAATCAGATGCCAGGTATAAGAGGCCGGGAATCAGAGGTGGGGAATCAGAGTCCGGGAATCAGAGATGGGGATTTAGAGGCGGGGAATGAGATATGGGGAATCAGAGGCGGGGAATCAGAGGCGGGGAAACAGAGGCGGGGAATCAGACATGGGGAATCAGAGGTTGCGAATCAAAGGCAGTGAATCAGAGATGGGGAATCAGAGGCCGGGAATCAGAGCTGGGGAATCAGAGGCGGGGAATCAGAGGCCTGGAATCAGATGCTGGGAATAAGAGGCCGGGAATCAGAGGTTGGGAATCAGAGTCCGGGAATCAGAGATGGGGATTCAGAGGCGGGGAATGAGATGTGGAGAATCAGAGGCGGGGAATCAGAGGCGGGGAAACAGAGGTGGGGAATCAGATATGGGGAATCAGAGGTGGCGAATCAAAGGCGGTGAATCAGAGATGGGGAATCAGAGGCGGGGAATCAGAGGCAGGGAATCAAACACGGGGAATCAGAGGTGGGAAATCAGAGCTGGGGAATCAGAGGTGGGGAATCAGAGTTGGGGAATCAGAGGCGGGGAATCAGATATGGGGAAACAGAGGTGGGGAATCAGAGGCAGGGAAACAGAGGTGGGGAATCAGATATGGGGAATCGGAGGTGGGGAATCAGAGGTTGGGAAACAGAGGCAGACAATCAGAGGCGGGGAGTCAGAGGCGGGGAATCAGAGGCAGGGAATCAGATGTGCGGAATCAGAGATGGGGAATCAGAGGCAGCGAATCAGAGGCGGGGAACCAGAGGCGGGGAATCAGAGGCCGGGAATGAGAGGCCGGGAATGAGAGGCCGGGAATCAGAGGCCGGGAATCAGAGATGGCGAATCAGAGGCGGGGAATCAAACACGGGGAATCAGATCTGGGGAATCAGAGGCGGGGAATCAGATATGGGGAAGCAGAGGCGGGGAATCAGAGGCGGGGAATCAGAGGCGCAGAAACAGAGGCGGGGTATCAGATATGGTGAATCAGAGGTGGGGAATCAGGGGCGGGGTATCAGAGGCTGGGTATCAGACACGGGGATTCAGAGGCGGGGAATCAGAGATGGGAATCAGAGGCGGGGAATCAGAGGCAGGGAATCAGATGTGCGGAATCAGAGATGGGGAATCAGAGGCAGCGAATCAGAGGCGGGGAACCAGAGGCGGGGAAACAGAGGTGGGGAATCAGATATGGGGAATCAGAGGTGGGGAATCAGAGGTTTGGAAACAGAGGCAGGGAATCAGAGGCGGGGAGTCAGAGGCGGGGAATCAGAGGCAGGGAATCAGATGTGCGGAATCAGAGATGGGGAATCAGAGGCAGCGAATCAGAGGCGGGGAACCAGAGGCGGGGAATCAGAGGCCGGGAATCAGAGGCCGGGAATGAGAGGCCGGGAATCAGAGGTCGGGAATCAGAGATGGGGAATCAGACGCGGGGAATCAAACACGGGGAATCAGATCTGGGGAATCAGAGGCGGGGAATCAGAGTTGGGGAATCAGAGGCGGCGAATCAGATATGGGGAAACAGAGGCGGGGAATCAGAGGCGGGGAATCAGAGGCGCAGAAACAGAGGCGGGGTATCAGATATGGGGAATCAGAGGTGGGGAATCAGGGGCGGGGTATCAGAGGCTGGGTATCAGACACGCGGATTCAGAGGTGGGGAATCAGAGATGGGGAATCAGAGGCGGGGAATCAGAGGCAGGGAATCAGATGTGCGGAATCAGAGATGGGGAATCAGAGGCAGCGAATCAGAGGCGGGGAACCAGAGGCGGGCATTCAGAGGTGGGGAATCAGATATGGGGAATCAGAGGTTGGGAAACAGAGGCAGGGAATCAGAGGCGGGGTGTCAGAGGCGGGGAATCAGAGGCAGGGAATCAGATGTGCGGAATCAGAGATGGGGAATCAGAAGCAGCGAATCAGAGGCGGGGAACCAGAGGCGGGGATTCAGAGGCGTGGAATCAGATATGGGGAAACAGAGGCGGGGAATTAGAGGCGGGCAAACAGAGGCGGGGAATCAGATATGGGGAATCAGAGGTGGGGAATCAGAGGTAGGGAATCAGATGTGCGGTATCAGAGATGGGGAATCAGAGGCAGGGAATCAGAATCAGAAGCAGGGAATCAGAGGCCGGGAATCTGAGGCCGGAATCAGATGCCGGGTATAAGAGGCCGGGAATCAGAGGTGGGGAATCAGAGTCCGGGAATCAGAGATGGGGATTTAGAGGCGGGGAATGAGATATGGGGAATCAGAGGCGGGGAATCAGAGGCGGGGAAACAGAGGCGGGGAATCAGATATGGGGAATCAGAGGTTGCGAATCAAAGGCGGTGAATCAGAGATGGGGAATCAGAGGCCGGGAATCAGAGCTGGGGAATCAGAGGCGGGGAATCAGAGGCCTGGAATCAGATGCTGGGAATAAGAGGCCGGGAATCAGAGGTTGGGAATCAGAGTCCGGGAATCAGTGATGGGGATTCAGAGGCGGGGAATGAGATGTGGAGAATCAGAGGCGGGGAATCAGAGGCGGGGAAACAGAGGTGGGGAATCAGATATGGGGAATCAGAGGTGGCGAATCAAAGGCGGTGAATCAGAGATGGGGAATCAGAGGCGGGGAATCAGAGGCAGGGAATCAAACACGGGGAATCAAGAGGTGGGAAATCAGAGCTGGGGAATCAGAGGTGGGGAATCAGAGTTGGGGAATCAGAGGCGGGGAATCAGATATGGGGAAACAGAGGTGGGGAATCAGAGGCAGGGAAACAGAGGTGGGGAATCAGATATGGGGAATCGGAGGTGGGGAATCAGAGGTTGGGAAACAGAGGCAGACAATCAGAGGCGGGGAGTCAGAGGCGGGGAATCAGAGGCAGGGAATCAGATGTGCGGAATCAGAGATGGGGAATCAGAGGCAGCGAATCAGAGGCGGGGAACCAGAGGCGGGGAATCAGAGGCCGGGAATCAGAGGCCGGGAATGAGAGGCCGGGAATCAGAGGCCGGGAATCAGAGATGGCGAATCAGAGGCGGGGAATCAAACACGGGGAATCAGATCTGGGGAATCAGAGGCGGGGAATCAGATATGGGGAAGCAGAGGCGGGGAATCAGAGGCGGGGAATCAGAGGCGCAGAAACAGAGGCGGGGTATCAGATATGGGGAATCAGAGGTGGGGAATCAGGGGCGGGGTATCAGAGGCTGGGTATCAGACACGGGGATTCAGAGGCGGGGAATCAGAGATGGGAATCAGAGGCGGGGAATCAGAGGCAGGGAATCAGATGTGCGGAATCAGAGATGGGGAATCAGAGGCAGCGAATCAGAGGCGGGGAACCAGAGGCGGGGAAACAGAGGTGGGGAATCAGATATGGGGAATCAGAGGTGGGGAATCAGAGGTTTGGAAACAGAGGCAGGGAATCAGAGGCGGGGAGTCAGAGGCGGGGAATCAGAGGCAGGGAATCAGATGTGCGGAATCAGAGATGGGGAATCAGAGGCAGCGAATCAGAGGCGGGGAACCAGAGGCGGGGAATCAGAGGCCGGGAATCAGAGGCCGGGAATGAGAGGCCGGGAATCAGAGGTCGGGAATCAGAGATGGGGAATCAGACGCGGGGAATCAAACACGGGGAATCAGATCTGGGGAATCAGAGGCGGGGAATCAGAGTTGGGGAATCAGAGGCGGCGAATCAGATATGGGGAAACAGAGGCGGGGAATCAGAGGCGGGGAATCAGAGGCGCAGAAACAGAGGCGGGTTATCAGATATGGGGAATCAGAGGTGGGGAATCAGGGGCGGGGTATCAGAGGCTGGGTATCAGACACGCGGATTCAGAAGTGGGGAATCAGAGATGGGGAATCAGAGGCGGGGAATCAGAGGCAGGGAATCAGATGTGCGGAATCAGAGATGGGGAATCAGAGGCAGCGAATCAGAGGCGGGGAACCAGAGGCGGGCATTCAGAGGTGGGGAATCAGATATGGGGAATCAGAGGTTGGGAAACAGAGGCAGGGAATCAGAGGCGGGGTGTCAGAGGCGGGGAATCAGAGGCAGGGAATCAGATGTGCGGAATCAGAGATGGGGAATCAGAAGCAGCGAATCAGAGGCGGGGAACCAGAGGCGGGGATTCAGAGGCGTGGAATCAGATATGGGGAAACAGAGGCGGGGAATTAGAGGCGGGCAAACAGAGGCGGGGAATCAGATATGGGGAATCAGAGGTGGGGAATCAGAGGTTGTGAATCAGAGATGGGGAATCACAGGCGGGAAATCAGAGGCAGGGAATCAGAGCTGGGGAATCAGAGGCGGGGAATCAGAGCTGGGGAATCAGAGGCAGGGAATCAGAGTTGGGGATTCAGAGGCGGGAAATCAGAGCTGGGGAATCAGAGGCGGGGAATCAGAGGCAGGGAATCAGAGAGGGGGAATCAGAGGCAGGGAATCAGATATGGGGATTCAGAGGTGGGGAATCAGAGGTTGGGAATCAGAGGCAGGGAATCGGAGGCGGGGAATCAGAGGCAGGGAATCAGATGTGGGGAATCAGAGGCGGGGAATCAGAGTTGGGGAATCAGAGTCGGGGAATCAGAGTTTGGGAATCAGAGGCGGGGAATTAGATATGGGGAAACAGAGGCGGGGAATCAGATATGGGGAATCAGAGGCAGGGAATCAGAGGCGCGGAAAGAGAGGCGGGTAATCAGATATGGGGAATCAGAGGTGGGGAATCAGATATGGGGAAACAGAGGCGGGGAATCAGAGGCGGGGAATCAGATATGGGGAATCAGATATGGGGAATCAGAGGCGGGGAATCAGAGGCGAGGAAAGAGAGGCGGGGAATCAGATATGGGGAATCAGAGGTGGGGAATCAGATATGGGGAAACAGAGGCGGGGAATCAGAGGCGGGGAAACAGAGGCGGGGAATTTGATATGGGGAATCAGAGGTGGCGAATGAAAGGCGGTGAATCAGAGATGGGGAATCAGAGGCGGGGAATCAGAGGCAGGGAATCAAACACGGGGAATCAGAGGTGGGGAATCAGAGCTGGGGAATCAGAGGCGGGGTATCAGAGTTGGGGAATCAGAGGCGGGATATCAGATATGGGGAAACAGAGGTGGGGAATCAGAGGCAGGGAAACAGAGGTGGGGAATCAGATATGGGGAATCAGAGGTGGGGAATCAGAGGTTGGGAAACAGAGGCAGGGAATCAGAGGCGGGGAGTCAGAGGCGGGGAATCAGAGGCAGGGAATCAGATGTGCGGAATCAGAGATGGGGAATCAGAGGCAGCGAATCAGAGGCGGGGAACCAGAGGCGGGGAATCAGAGGCGGAGAATCAGAGCCTGGGAATCAGAGGCGGGGAATCAGAGGCGGGGAAACAGAGGCGGGGAAACAGATATGGGGACTCAGAGGTGGGGAATCTGAGGTTGGGAATCAGAGGCAGGGAATCAGAGGCAGGGAATCAGAGGCAGGGAATCAGAGTTGGGGATTCAGAGGCGGGGAATCAGAGCTGGGGAATCAGAGGCGGGGAATCAGAGGCAGGGAATCAGAGGCGGGGAATCAGAGGCAGGGAATCAGATATGGGGATTCAGAGGTGGGGAATCAGAGGTTGGGAATCAGAGGTGGGGATCAGAGTCGGGGAATCAGAGGCAGGGAATCAGATGTGCGGAATCAGAGATGGGGAATCAGAGGTGGGGAATCAGAGGCTGTGAATCAGAGATGGGGAATCAGAGGTGGGGAATCAGAGGCAGGAAATCAGACACGGGGATTCAGAGGCTGGGAATAAGACGGGGGGAATCAAAGGCGGGGAATCAGAGCTGGGGAATCAGAGGCAGGGAATCAGAGTTGGGGATTCAGAGGCGGGGAATTAGATATGGGGAATCAGAGGTGGGGAATCAGAGGTGGTGAATCAGGGATGGGGAATCACAGGCGGGGAATCAGAGGCAGGGAATAGAACGCGGGGAATCAGAGGCAGGGAATCTGAGTTGGGGCATCAGAGGTTGGGAATTAGATATGGGGAAACAGAGGCGGGGAATCAGAGGCAGGGAATCAGATGTGCGGAATCAGAGATGGGGAATCAGAGGTGGGGTATCAGAGGCTGTGAATCAGAGATGGGGAATCAGAGGTGAGGAATCAGAGGCAGGAAATCAGACACGGGGATTCAGAGGCTGGGAATCAGACGGGGGGAATCAAAGGCGGGGAATCAGAGCTGGGGAATCAGAGGCAGGGAATCAGAGTTGGGGATTCAGAGGCGGGGAATCAGATATGGGGAAACAGAGGCGGGGAATCAGAGGTTGGGAAACAGAGGCAGACAATCAGAGGCGGGGAGTCAGAGGCGGGGAATCAGAGGCAGGGAATCAGATGTGCGGAATCAGAGATGGGGAATCAGAGGCAGCGAATCAGAGGCGGGGAACCAGAGGCGGGGAATCAGAGGCCGGGAATCAGAGGCCGGGAATGAGAGGCCGGGAATCAGAGGCCGGGAATCAGAGATGGCGAATCAGAGGCGGGGAATCAAACACGGGGAATCAGATCTGGGGAATCAGAGGCGGGGAATCAGATATGGGGAAGCAGAGGCGGGGAATCAGAGGCGGGGAATCAGAGGCGCAGAAACAGAGGCGGGGTATCAGATATGGTGAATCAGAGGTGGGGAATCAGGGGCGGGGTATCAGAGGCTGGGTATCAGACACGGGGATTCAGAGGCGGGGAATCAGAGATGGGAATCAGAGGCGGGGAATCAGAGGCAGGGAATCAGATGTGCGGAATCAGAGATGGGGAATCAGAGGCAGCGAATCAGAGGCGGGGAACCAGAGGCGGGGAAACAGAGGTGGGGAATCAGATATGGGGAATCAGAGGTGGGGAATCAGAGGTTTGGAAACAGAGGCAGGGAATCAGAGGCGGGGAGTCAGAGGCGGGGAATCAGAGGCAGGGAATCAGATGTGCGGAATCAGAGATGGGGAATCAGAGGCAGCGAATAAGAGGCGGGGAACCAGAGGCGGGGAATCAGAGGCCGGGAATCAGAGGCCGGGAATGAGAGGCCGGGAATCAGAGGTCGGGAATCAGAGATGGGGAATCAGACGCGGGGAATCAAACACGGGGAATCAGATCTGGGGAATCAGAGGCGGGGAATCAGAGTTGGGGAATCAGAGGCGGCGAATCAGATATGGGGAAACAGAGGCGGGGAATCAGAGGCGGGGAATCAGAGGCGCAGAAACAGAGGCGGGGTATCAGATATGGGGAATCAGAGGTGGGGAATCAGGGGCGGGGTATCAGAGGCTGGGTATCAGACACGCGGATTCAGAGGTGGGGAATCAGAGATGGGGAATCAGAGGCGGGGAATCAGAGGCAGGGAATCAGATGTGCGGAATCAGAGATGGGGAATCAGAGGCAGCGAATCAGAGGCGGGGAACCAGAGGCGGGCATTCAGAGGTGGGGAATCAGATATGGGGAATCAGAGGTTGGGAAACAGAGGCAAGTAATCAGAGGCGGGGTGTCAGAGGTGGGGAATCAGAGGCAGGGAATCAGATGTGCGGAATCAGAGATGGGGAATCAGAAGCAGCGAATCAGAGGCGGGGAACCAGAGGCGGGGATTCAGAGGCGTGGAATCAGATATGGGGAAACAGAGGCGGGGAATTAGAGGCGGGCAAACAGAGGCGGGGAATCAGATATGGGGAATCAGAGGTGGGGAATCAGAGGTAGGGAATCAGATGTGCGGTATCAGAGATGGGGAATCAGAGGCAGGGAATCAGAATCAGAAGCAGGGAATCAGAGGCCGGGAATCTGAGGCCGGAATCAGATGCCGGGTATAAGAGGCCGGGAATCAGAGGTGGGGAATCAGAGTCCGGGAATCAGAGATGGGGATTTAGAGGCGGGGAATGAGATATGGGGAATCAGAGGCGGGGAATCAGAGGCGGGGAAACAGAGGCGGGGAATCAGATATGGGGAATCAGAGGTTGCGAATCAAAGGCGGTGAATCAGAGATGGGGAATCAGAGGCCGGGAATCAGAGCTGGGGAATCAGAGGCGGGGAATCAGAGGCCTGGAATCAGATGCTGGGAATAAGAGGCCGGGAATCAGAGGTTGGGAATCAGAGTCCGGGAATCAGAGATGGGGATTCAGAGGCGGGGAATGAGATGTGGAGAATCAGAGGCGGGGAATCAGAGGCGGGGAAACAGAGGTGGGGAATCAGATATGGGGAATCAGAGGTGGCGAATCAAAGGCGGTGAATCAGAGATGGGGAATCAGAGGCGGGGAATCAGAGGCAGGGAATCAAACACGGGGAATCAGAGGTGGGAAATCAGAGCTGGGGAATCAGAGGTGGGGAATCAGAGTTGGGGAATCAGAGGCGGGGAATCAGATATGGGGAAACAGAGGTGGGGAATCAGAGGCAGGGAAACAGAGGTGGGGAATCAGATATGGGGAATCGGAGGTGGGGAATCAGAGGTTGGGAAACAGAGGCAGACAATCAGAGGCGGGGAGTCAGAGGCGGGGAATCAGAGGCAGGGAATCAGATGTGCGGAATCAGAGATGGGGAATCAGAGGCAGCGAATCAGAGGCGGGGAACCAGAGGCGGGGAATCAGAGGCCGGGAATCAGAGGCCGGGAATGAGAGGCCGGGAATCAGAGGCCGAGAATCAGAGATGGCGAATCAGAGGCGGGGAATCAAACACGGGGAATCAGATCTGGGGAATCAGAGGCGGGGAATCAGATATGGGGAAGCAGAGGCGGGGAATCAGAGGCGGGGAATCAGAGGTGCAGAAACAGAGGCGGGGTATCAGATATGGGGAATCAGAGGTGGGGAATCAGGGGCGGGGTATCAGAGGCTGGGTATCAGACACGGGGATTCAGAGGCGGGGAATCAGAGATGGGAATCAGAGGCGGGGAATCAGAGGCAGGGAATCAGATGTGCGGAATCAGAGATGGGGAATCAGAGGCAGCGAATCAGAGGCGGGGAACCAGAGGCGGGGAAACAGAGGTGGGGAATCAGATATGGGGAATCAGAGGTGGGGAATCAGAGGTTTGGAAACAGAGGCAGGGAATCAGAGGCGGGGAGTCAGAGGCGGGGAATCAGAGGCAGGGAATCAGATGTGCGGAATCAGAGATGGGGAATCAGAGGCAGCGAATCAGAGGCGGGGAACCAGAGGCGGGGAATCAGAGGCCGGGAATCAGAGGCCGGGAATGAGAGGCCGGGAATCAGAGGTCGGGAATCAGAGATGGGGAATCAGACGCGGGGAATCAAACACGGGGAATCAGATCTGGGGAATCAGAGGCGGGGAATCAGAGTTGGGGAATCAGAGGCGGCGAATCAGATATGGGGAAACAGAGGCGGGGAATCAGAGGCGGGGAATCAGAGGCGCAGAAACAGAGGCGGGGTATCAGATATGGGGAATCAGAGGTGGGGAATCAGGGGCGGGGTATCAGAGGCTGGGTATCAGACACGCGGATTCAGAGGTGGGGAATCAGAGATGGGGAATCAGAGGCGGGGAATCAGAGGCAGGGAATCAGATGTGCGGAATCAGAGATGGGGAATCAGAGGCAGCGAATCAGAGGCGGGGAACCAGAGGCGGGCATTCAGAGGTGGGGAATCAGATATGGGGAATCAGAGGTTGGGAAACAGAGGCAGGGAATCGGAGGCGGGGAATCAGAGGCAGGGAATCAGATGTGGGGAATCAGAGGCGGGGAATCAGAGTTGGGGAATCAGAGTCGGGGAATCAGAGTTTGGGAATCAGAGGCGGGGAATTAGATATGGGGAAACAGAGGCGGGGAATCAGATATGGGGAATCAGAGGCAGGGAATCAGAGGTGCGGAAAGAGAGGCGGGGAATCAGATATGGGGAATCAGAGGTGGGGAATCAGATATGGGGAAACAGAGGCGGGGAATCAGAGGCGGGGAATCAGATATGGGGAATCAGATATGGGGAATCAGAGGCGGGGAATCAGAGGCGAGGAAAGAGAGGCGGGGAATCAGATATGGGGAATCAGAGGTGGGGAATCAGATATGGGGAAACAGAGGCGGGGAATCAGAGGCGGGGAAACAGAGGCGGGGAATTTGATATGGGGAATCAGAGGTGGCGAATGAAAGGCGGTGAATCAGAGATGGGGAATCAGAGGCGGGGAATCAGAGGCAGGGAATCAAACACGGGGAATCAGAGGTGGGGAATCAGAGCTGGGGAATCAGAGGCGGGGTATCAGAGTTGGGGAATCAGAGGCGGGATATCAGATATGGGGAAACAGAGGTGGGGAATCAGAGGCAGGGAAACAGAGGTGGGGAATCAGATATGGGGAATCAGAGGTGGGGAATCAGAGGTTGGGAAACAGAGGCAGGGAATCAGAGGCGGGGAGTCAGAGGCGGGGAATCAGAGGCAGGGAATCAGATGTGCGGAATCAGAGATGGGGAATCAGAGGCAGCGAATCAGAGGCGGGGAACCAGAGGCGGGGAATCAGAGGCGGAGAATCAGAGCCTGGGAATCAGAGGCGGGGAATCAGAGGCGGGGAAACAGAGGCGGGGAAACAGATATGGGGACTCAGAGGTGGGGAATCTGAGGTTGGGAATCAGAGGCAGGGAATCAGAGGCAGGGAATCAGAGGCAGGGAATCAGAGTTGGGGATTCAGAGGCGGGGAATCAGAGCTGGGGAATCAGAGGCGGGGAATCAGAGGCAGGGAATCAGAGGCGGGGAATCAGAGGCAGGGAATCAGATATGGGGATTCAGAGGTGGGGAATCAGAGGTTGGGAATCAGAGGTGGGGATCAGAGTCGGGGAATCAGAGGCAGGGAATCAGATGTGCGGAATCAGAGATGGGGAATCAGAGGTGGGGAATCAGAGGCTGTGAATCAGAGATGGGGAATCAGAGGTGGGGAATCAGAGGCAGGAAATCAGACACGGGGATTCAGAGGCTGGGAATAAGACGGGGGGAATCAAAGGCGGGGAATCAGAGCTGGGGAATCAGAGGCAGGGAATCAGAGTTGGGGATTCAGAGGCGGGGAATTAGATATGGGGAATCAGAGGTGGGGAATCAGAGGTGGTGAATCAGGGATGGGGAATCACAGGCGGGGAATCAGAGGCAGGGAATAGAACGCGGGGAATCAGAGGCAGGGAATCTGAGTTGGGGCATCAGAGGTTGGGAATTAGATATGGGGAAACAGAGGCGGGGAATCAGAGGCAGGGAATCAGATGTGCGGAATCAGAGATGGGGAATCAGAGGTGGGGAATCAGAGGCTGTGAATCAGAGATGGGGAATCAGAGGTGAGGAATCAGAGGCAGGAAATCAGACACGGGGATTCAGAGGCTAGGAATCAGACGGGGGGAATCAAAGGCGGGGAATCAGAGCTGGGGAATCAGAGGCAGGGAATCAGAGTTGGGGATTCAGAGGCGGGGAATCAGATATGGGGAAACAGAGGCGGGGAATCAGAGGTTGGGAAACAGAGGCAGACAATCAGAGGCGGGGAGTCAGAGGCGGGGAATCAGAGGCAGGGAATCAGATGTGCGGAATCAGAGATGGGGAATCAGAGGCAGCGAATCAGAGGCGGGGAACCAGAGGCGGGGAATCAGAGGCCGGGAATCAGAGGCCGGGAATGAGAGGCCGGGAATCAGAGGCCGGGAATCAGAGATGGCGAATCAGAGGCGGGGAATCAAACACGGGGAATCAGATCTGGGGAATCAGAGGCGGGGAATCAGATATGGGGAAGCAGAGGCGGGGAATCAGAGGCGGGGAATCAGAGGCGCAGAAACAGAGGCGGGGTATCAGATATGGTGAATCAGAGGTGGGGAATCAGGGGCGGGGTATCAGAGGCTGGGTATCAGACACGGGGATTCAGAGGCGGGGAATCAGAGATGGGAATCAGAGGCGGGGAATCAGAGGCAGGGAATCAGAGGTTGGGAATCAGAGTCCGGGAATCAGAGATGGGGATTCAGAGGCGGGGAATGAGATGTGGAGAATCAGAGGCGGGGAATCAGAGGCGGGGAAACAGAGGTGGGGAATCAGATATGGGGAATCAGAGGTGGCGAATCAAAGGCGGTGAATCAGAGATGGGGAATCAGAGGCGGGGAATCAGAGGCAGGGAATCAAACACGGGGAATCAGAGGTGGGAAATCAGAGCTGGGGAATCAGAGGTGGGGAATCAGAGTTGGGGAATCAGAGGCGGGGAATCAGATATGGGGAAACAGAGGTGGGGAATCAGAGGCAGGGAAACAGAGGTGGGGAATCAGATATGGGGAATCGGAGGTGGGGAATCAGAGGTTGGGAAACAGAGGCAGACAATCAGAGGCGGGGAGTCAGAGGCGGGGAATCAGAGGCAGGGAATCAGATGTGCGGAATCAGAGATGGGGAATCAGAGGCAGCGAATCAGAGGCGGGGAACCAGAGGCGGGGAATCAGAGGCCGGGAATCAGAGGCCGGGAATGAGAGGCCGGGAATCAGAGGCCGAGAATCAGAGATGGCGAATCAGAGGCGGGGAATCAAACACGGGGAATCAGATCTGGGGAATCAGAGGCGGGGAATCAGATATGGGGAAGCAGAGGCGGGGAATCAGAGGCGGGGAATCAGAGGTGCAGAAACAGAGGCGGGGTATCAGATATGGGGAATCAGAGGTGGGGAATCAGGGGCGGGGTATCAGAGGCTGGGTATCAGACACGGGGATTCAGAGGCGGGGAATCAGAGATGGGAATCAGAGGCGGGGAATCAGAGGCAGGGAATCAGATGTGCGGAATCAGAGATGGGGAATCAGAGGCAGCGAATCAGAGGCGGGGAACCAGAGGCGGGGAAACAGAGGTGGGGAATCAGATATGGGGAATCAGAGGTGGGGAATCAGAGGTTTGGAAACAGAGGCAGGGAATCAGAGGCGGGGAGTCAGAGGCGGGGAATCAGAGGCAGGGAATCAGATGTGCGGAATCAGAGATGGGGAATCAGAGGCAGCGAATCAGAGGCGGGGAACCAGAGGCGGGGAATCAGAGGCCGGGAATCAGAGGCCGGGAATGAGAGGCCGGGAATCAGAGGTCGGGAATCAGAGATGGGGAATCAGACGCGGGGAATCAAACACGGGGAATCAGATCTGGGGAATCAGAGGCGGGGAATCAGAGTTGGGGAATCAGAGGCGGCGAATCAGATATGGGGAAACAGAGGCGGGGAATCAGAGGCGGGGAATCAGAGGCGCAGAAACAGAGGCGGGGTATCAGATATGGGGAATCAGAGGTGGGGAATCAGGGGCGGGGTATCAGAGGCTGGGTATCAGACACGCGGATTCAGAGGTGGGGAATCAGAGATGGGGAATCAGAGGCGGGGAATCAGAGGCAGGGAATCAGATGTGCGGAATCAGAGATGGGGAATCAGAGGCAGCGAATCAGAGGCGGGGAACCAGAGGCGGGCATTCAGAGGTGGGGAATCAGATATGGGGAATCAGAGGTTGGGAAACAGAGGCAGGGAATCGGAGGCGGGGAATCAGAGGCAGGGAATCAGATGTGGGGAATCAGAGGCGGGGAATCAGAGTTGGGGAATCAGAGTCGGGGAATCAGAGTTTGGGAATCAGAGGCGGGGAATTAGATATGGGGAAACAGAGGCGGGGAATCAGATATGGGGAATCAGAGGCAGGGAATCAGAGGTGCGGAAAGAGAGGCGGGGAATCAGATATGGGGAATCAGAGGTGGGGAATCAGATATGGGGAAACAGAGGCGGGGAATCAGAGGCGGGGAATCAGATATGGGGAATCAGATATGGGGAATCAGAGGCGGGGAATCAGAGGCGAGGAAAGAGAGGCGGGGAATCAGATATGGGGAATCAGAGGTGGGGAATCAGATATGGGGAAACAGAGGCGGGGAATCAGAGGCGGGGAAACAGAGGCGGGGAATTTGATATGGGGAATCAGAGGTGGCGAATGAAAGGCGGTGAATCAGAGATGGGGAATCAGAGGCGGGGAATCAGAGGCAGGGAATCAAACACGGGGAATCAGAGGTGGGGAATCAGAGCTGGGGAATCAGAGGCGGGGTATCAGAGTTGGGGAATCAGAGGCGGGATATCAGATATGGGGAAACAGAGGTGGGGAATCAGAGGCAGGGAAACAGAGGTGGGGAATCAGATATGGGGAATCAGAGGTGGGGAATCAGAGGTTGGGAAACAGAGGCAGGGAATCAGAGGCGGGGAGTCAGAGGCGGGGAATCAGAGGCAGGGAATCAGATGTGCGGAATCAGAGATGGGGAATCAGAGGCAGCGAATCAGAGGCGGGGAACCAGAGGCGGGGAATCAGAGGCGGAGAATCAGAGCCTGGGAATCAGAGGCGGGGAATCAGAGGCGGGGAAACAGAGGCGGGGAAACAGATATGGGGACTCAGAGGTGGGGAATCTGAGGTTGGGAATCAGAGGCAGGGAATCAGAGGCAGGGAATCAGAGGCAGGGAATCAGAGTTGGGGATTCAGAGGCGGGGAATCAGAGCTGGGGAATCAGAGGCGGGGAATCAGAGGCAGGGAATCAGAGGCGGGGAATCAGAGGCAGGGAATCAGATATGGGGATTCAGAGGTGGGGAATCAGAGGTTGGGAATCAGAGGTGGGGATCAGAGTCGGGGAATCAGAGGCAGGGAATCAGATGTGCGGAATCAGAGATGGGGAATCAGA
Source organism: Narcine bancroftii (assembly GCF_036971445.1). Taxonomy (NCBI): domain Eukaryota; kingdom Metazoa; phylum Chordata; class Chondrichthyes; order Torpediniformes; family Narcinidae; genus Narcine; species Narcine bancroftii. The sequence continues at coordinate 2,161,030 of NW_027211895.1, read as the reverse complement.
GGTGGGGAATCAGAGGCTGTGAATCAGAGATGGGGAATCAGAGGTGGGGAATCAGAGGCAGGAAATCAGACACGGGGATTCAGAGGCTGGGAATAAGACGGGGGGAATCAAAGGCGGGGAATCAGAGCTGGGGAATCAGAGGCAGGGAATCAGAGTTGGGGATTCAGAGGCGGGGAATTAGATATGGGGAATCAGAGGTGGGGAATCAGAGGTGGTGAATCAGGGATGGGGAATCACAGGCGGGGAATCAGAGGCAGGGAATAGAACGCGGGGAATCAGAGGCAGGGAATCTGAGTTGGGGCATCAGAGGTTGGGAATTAGATATGGGGAAACAGAGGCGGGGAATCAGAGGCAGGGAATCAGATGTGCGGAATCAGAGATGGGGAATCAGAGGTGGGGAATCAGAGGCTGTGAATCAGAGATGGGGAATCAGAGGTGAGGAATCAGAGGCAGGAAATCAGACACGGGGATTCAGAGGCTAGGAATCAGACGGGGGGAATCAAAGGCGGGGAATCAGAGCTGGGGAATCAGAGGCAGGGAATCAGAGTTGGGGATTCAGAGGCGGGGAATCAGATATGGGGAAACAGAGGCGGGGAATCAGAGGTTGGGAAACAGAGGCAGACAATCAGAGGCGGGGAGTCAGAGGCGGGGAATCAGAGGCAGGGAATCAGATGTGCGGAATCAGAGATGGGGAATCAGAGGCAGCGAATCAGAGGCGGGGAACCAGAGGCGGGGAATCAGAGGCCGGGAATCAGAGGCCGGGAATGAGAGGCCGGGAATCAGAGGCCGGGAATCAGAGATGGCGAATCAGAGGCGGGGAATCAAACACGGGGAATCAGATCTGGGGAATCAGAGGCGGGGAATCAGATATGGGGAAGCAGAGGCGGGGAATCAGAGGCGGGGAATCAGAGGCGCAGAAACAGAGGCGGGGTATCAGATATGGTGAATCAGAGGTGGGGAATCAGGGGCGGGGTATCAGAGGCTGGGTATCAGACACGGGGATTCAGAGGCGGGGAATCAGAGATGGGAATCAGAGGCGGGGAATCAGAGGCAGGGAATCAGATGTGCGGAATCAGAGATGGGGAATCAGAGGCAGCGAATCAGAGGCGGGGAACCAGAGGCGGGGAAACAGAGGTGGGGAATCAGATATGGGGAATCAGAGGTGGGGAATCAGAGGTTTGGAAACAGAGGCAGGGAATCAGAGGCGGGGAGTCAGAGGCGGGGAATCAGAGGCAGGGAATCAGATGTGCGGAATCAGAGATGGGGAATCAGAGGCAGCGAATCAGAGGCGGGGAACCAGAGGCGGGGAATCAGAGGCCGGGAATCAGAGGCCGGGAATGAGAGGCCGGGAATCAGAGGTCGGGAATCAGAGATGGGGAATCAGACGCGGGGAATCAAACACGGGGAATCAGATCTGGGGAATCAGAGGCGGGGAATCAGAGTTGGGGAATCAGAGGCGGCGAATCAGATATGGGGAAACAGAGGCGGGGAATCAGAGGCGGGGAATCAGAGGCGCAGAAACAGAGGCGGGGTATCAGATATGGGGAATCAGAGGTGGGGAATCAGGGGCGGGGTATCAGAGGCTGGGTATCAGACACGCGGATTCAGAGGTGGGGAATCAGAGATGGGGAATCAGAGGCGGGGAATCAGAGGCAGGGAATCAGATGTGCGGAATCAGAGATGGGGAATCAGAGGCAGCGAATCAGAGGCGGGGAACCAGAGGCGGGCATTCAGAGGTGGGGAATCAGATATGGGGAATCAGAGGTTGGGAAACAGAGGCAAGTAATCAGAGGCGGGGTGTCAGAGGCGGGGAATCAGAGGCAGGGAATCAGATGTGCGGAATCAGAGATGGGGAATCAGAAGCAGCGAATCAGAGGCGGGGAACCAGAGGCGGGGATTCAGAGGCGTGGAACCAGATATGGGGAAACAGAGGCGGGGAATTAGAGGCGGGCAAACAGAGGCGGGGAATCAGATATGGGGAATCAGAGGTGGGGAATCAGAGGTAGGGAATCAGATGTGCGGTATCAGAGATGGGGAATCAGAGGCAGGGAATCAGAATCAGAAGCAGGGAATCAGAGGCCGGGAATCTGAGGCCGGAATCAGATGCCGGGTATAAGAGGCCGGGAATCAGAGGTGGGGAATCAGAGTCCGGGAATCAGAGATGGGGATTTAGAGGCGGGGAATGAGATATGGGGAATCAGAGGCGGGGAATCAGAGGCGGGGAAACAGAGGCGGGGAATCAGATATGGGGAATCAGAGGTTGCGAATCAAAGGCGGTGAATCAGAGATGGGGAATCAGAGGCCGGGAATCAGAGCTGGGGAATCAGAGGCGGGGAATCAGAGGCCTGGAATCAGATGCTGGGAATAAGAGGCCGGGAATCAGAGGTTGGGAATCAGAGTCCGGGAATCAGAGATGGGGATTCAGAGGCGGGGAATGAGATGTGGAGAATCAGAGGCGGGGAATCAGAGGCGGGGAAACAGAGGTGGGGAATCAGATATGGGGAATCAGAGGTGGCGAATCAAAGGCGGTGAATCAGAGATGGGGAATCAGAGGCGGGGAATCAGAGGCAGGGAATCAAACACGGGGAATCAGAGTTGGGAAATCAGAGCTGGGGAATCAGAGGTGGGGAATCAGAGTTGGGGAATCAGAGGCGGGGAATCAGATATGGGGAAACAGAGGTGGGGAATCAGAGGCAGGGAAACAGAGGTGGGGAATCAGATATGGGGAATCGGAGGTGGGGAATCAGAGGTTGGGAAACAGAGGCAGACAATCAGAGGCGTGGAGTCAGAGGCGGGGAATCAGAGGCAGGGAATCAGATGTGCGGAATCAGAGATGGGGAATCAGAGGCAGCGAATCAGAGGCGGGGAACCAGAGGCGGGGAATCAGAGGCCGGGAATCAGAGGCCGGGAATGAGAGGCCGGGAATCAGAGGCCGGGAATCAGAGATGGCGAATCAGAGGCGGGGAATCAAACACGGGGAATCAGATCTGGGGAATCAGAGGCGGGGAATCAGATATGGGGAAGCAGAGGCGGGGAATCAGAGGCGGGGAATCAGAGGCGCAGAAACAGAGGCGGGGTATCAGATATGGGGAATCAGAGGTGGGGAATCAGGGGCGGGGTATCAGAGGCTGGGTATCAGACACGGGGATTCAGAGGCGGGGAATCAGAGATGGGAATCAGAGGCGGGGAATCAGAGGCAGGGAATCAGATGTGCGGAATCAGAGATGGGGAATCAGAGGCAGCGAATCAGAGGCGGGGAACCAGAGGCGGGGAAACAGAGGTGGGGAATCAGATATGGGGAATCAGAGGTGGGGAATCAGAGGTTTGGAAACAGAGGCAGGGAATCAGAGGCGGGGAGTCAGAGGCGGGGAATCAGAGGCAGGGAATCAGATGTGCGGAATCAGAGATGGGGAATCAGAGGCAGCGAATCAGAGGCGGGGAACCAGAGGCGGGGAATCAGAGGCCGGGAATCAGAGGCCGGGAATGAGAGGCCGGGAATCAGAGGTCGGGAATCAGAGATGGGGAATCAGACGCGGGGAATCAAACACGGGGAATCAGATCTGGGGAATCAGAGGCGGGGAATCCGAGTTGGGGAATCAGAGGCGGCGAATCAGATATGGGGAAACAGAGGCGGGGAATCAGAGGCGGGGAATCAGAGGCGCAGAAACAGAGGCGGGGTATCAGATATGGGGAATCAGAGGTGGGGAATCTGGGGTGGGGTATCAGAGGCTGGGTATCAGACACGCGGATTCAGAGGTGGGGAATCAGAGATGGGGAATCAGAGGCGGGGAATCAGAGGCAGGGAATCAGATGTGCGGAATCAGAGATGGGGAATCAGAGGCAGCGAATCAGAGGCGGGGAACCAGAGGCGGGCATTCAGAGGTGGGGAATCAGATATGGGGAATCAGAGGTTGGGAAACAGAGGCAGGGAATCAGAGGCGGGGTGTCAGAGGCGGGGAATCAGAGGCAGGGAATCAGATGTGCGGAATCAGAGATGGGGAATCAGAAGCAGCGAATCACAGGCGGGGAACCAGAGGCGGGGATTCAGAGGCGTGGAATCAGATATGGGGAAACAGAGGCGGGGAATTAGAGGCGGGCAAACAGAGGCGGGGAATCAGATATGGGGAATCAGAGGTGGGGAATCAGAGGTTGTGAATCAGAGATGGGGAATCACAGGCGGGAAATCAGAGGCAGGGAATCAGAGCTGGGGAATCAGAGGCGGGGAATCAGAGCTGGGGAATCAGAGGCAGGGAATCAGAGTTGGGGATTCAGAGGCGGGAAATCAGAGCTGGGGAATCAGAGGCGGGGAATCAGAGGCAGGGAATCAGAGAGGGGGAATCAGAGGCAGGGAATCAGATATGGGGATTCAGAGGTGGGGAATCAGAGGTTGGGAATCAGAGGCAGGGAATCGGAGGCGGGGAATCAGAGGCAGGGAATCAGATGTGGGGAATCAGAGGCGGGGAATCAGAGTTGGGGAATCAGAGTCGGGGAATCAGAGTTTGGGAATCAGAGGCGGGGAATTAGATATGGGGAAACAGAGGCGGGGAATCAGATATGGGGAATCAGAGGCAGGGAATCAGAGGTGCGGAAAGAGAGGCGGGGAATCAGATATGGGGAATCAGAGGTGGGGAATCAGATATGGGGAAACAGAGGCGGGGAATCAGAGGCGGGGAATCAGATATGGGGAATCAGATATGGGGAATCAGAGGCGGGGAATCAGATGTGCGGAATCAGAGATGGGGAATCAGAGGTGGGGAATCAGAGGCTGTGAATCAGAGATGGGGAATCAGAGGTGGGGAATCAGAGGCAGGAAATCAGACACGGGGATTCAGAGGCTGGGAATAAGACGGGGGGAATCAAAGGCGGGGAATCAGAGCTGGGGAATCAGAGGCAGGGAATCAGAGTTGGGGATTCAGAGGCGGGGAATTAGATATGGGGAATCAGAGGTGGGGAATCAGAGGTGGTGAATCAGGGATGGGGAATCACAGGCGGGGAATCAGAGGCAGGGAATAGAACGCGGGGAATCAGTGGCAGGGAATCTGAGTTGGGGCATCAGAGGTTGGGAATTAGATATGGGGAAACAGAGGCGGGGAATCAGAGGCAGGGAATCAGATGTGCGGAATCAGAGATGGGGAATCAGAGGTGGGGAATCAGAGGCTGTGAATCAGAGATGGGGAATCAGAGGTGGGGAATCAGAGGCAGGAAATCAGACACGGGGATTCAGAGGCTGGGAATCAGACGGGGGGAATCAAAGGCGGGGAATCAGAGCTGGGGAATCAGAGGCAGGGAATCAGAGTTGGGGATTCAGAGGCGGGGAATCAGATATGGGGAAACAGAGGCGGGGAATCAGAGGTTGGGAAACAGAGGCAGACAATCAGAGGCGGGGAGTCAGAGGCGGGGAATCAGAGGCAGGGAATCAGATGTGCGGAATCAGAGATGGGGAATCAGAGGCAGCGAATCAGAGGCGGGGAACCAGAGGCGGGGAATCAGAGGCCGGGAATCAGAGGCCGGGAATGAGAGGACGGGAATCAGAGGCCGGGAATCAGAGATGGCGAATCAGAGGCGGGGAATCAAACACGGGGAATCAGATCTGGGGAATCAGAGGCGGGGAATCAGATATGGGGAAGCAGAGGCGGGGAATCAGAGGCGGGGAATCAGAGGCGCAGAAACAGAGGCGGGGTATCAGATATGGTGAATCAGAGGTGGGGAATCAGGGGCGGGGTATCAGAGGCTGGGTATCAGACACGGGGATTCAGAGGCGGGGAATCAGAGATGGGAATCAGAGGCGGGGAATCAGAGGCAGGGAATCAGATGTGCGGAATCAGAGATGGGGAATCAGAGGCAGCGAATCAGAGGCGGGGAACCAGAGGCGGGGAAACAGAGGTGGGGAATCAGATATGGGGAATCAGAGGTGGGGAATCAGAGGTTTGGAAACAGAGGCAGGGAATCAGAGGCGGGGAGTCAGAGGTGGGGAATCAGAGGCAGGGAATCAGATGTGCGGAATCAGAGATGGGGAATCAGAGCCAGCGAATCAGAGGCGGGGAACCAGAGGCAGGGAATCAGAGGCCGGGAATCAGAGGTCGGGAATCAGAGATGGGGAATCAGACGCGGGGAATCAAACACGGGGAATCAGATCTGGGGAATCAGAGGCGGGGAATCAGAGTTGGGGAATCAGAGGCGGCGAATCAGATATGGGGAAACAGAGGCGGGGAATCAGAGGCGGGGAATCAGAGGCGCAGAAACAGAGGCGGGGTATCAGATATGGGGAATCAGAGGTGGGGAATCAGGGGCGGGGTATCAGAGGCTGGGTATCAGACACGCGGATTCAGAGGTGGGGAATCAGAGATGGGGAATCAGAGGCGGGGAATCAGAGGCAGGGAATCAGATGTGCGGAATCAGAGATGGGGAATCAGAGGCAGCGAATCAGAGGCGGGGAACCAGAGGCGGGCATTCAGAGGTGGGGAATCAGATATGGGGAATCAGAGGTTGGGAAACAGAGGCAAGTAATCAGAGGCGGGGTGTCAGAGGCGGGGAATCAGAGGCAGGGAATCAGATGTGCGGAATCAGAGATGGGGAATCAGAAGCAGCGAATCAGAGGCGGGGAACCAGAGGCGGGGATTCAGAGGCGTGGAATCAGATATGGGGAAACAGAGGCGGGGAATTAGAGGCGGGCAAACAGAGGCGGGGAATCAGATATGGGGAATCAGAGGTGGGGAATCAGAGGTAGGGAATCAGATGTGCGGTATCAGAGATGGGGAATCAGAGGCAGGGAATCAGAATCAGAAGCAGGGAATCAGAGGCCGGGAATCTGAGGCCGGAATCAGATGCCGGGTATAAGAGGCCGGGAATCAGAGGTGGGGAATCAGAGTCCGGGAATCAGAGATGGGGATTTAGAGGCGGGGAATGAGATATGGGGAATCAGAGGCGGGGAATCAGAGGTGGGGAAACAGAGGTGGGGAATCAGATATGGGGAATCAGAGGTTGCGAATCAAAGGCGGTGAATCAGAGATGGGGAATCAGAGGCCGGGAATCAGAGCTGGGGAATCAGAGGCGGGGAATCAGAGGCCTGGAATCAGATGCTGGGAATAAGAGGCCGGGAATCAGAGGTTGGGAATCAGAGTCCGGGAATCAGAGATGGGGATTCAGAGGCGGGGAATGAGATGTGGAGAATCAGAGGCGGGGAATCAGAGGCGGGGAAACAGAGGTGGGGAATCAGATATGGGGAATCAGAGGTGGCGAATCAAAGGCGGTGAATCAGAGATGGGGAATCAGAGGCGGGGAATCAGAGGCAGGGAATCAAACACGGGGAATCAGACGTGGGAAATCAGAGCTGGGGAATCAGAGGTGGGGAATCAGAGTTGGGGAATCAGAGGCGGGGAATCAGATATGGGGAAACAGAGGTGGGGAATCAGAGGCAGGGAAACAGAGGTGGGGAATCAGATATGGGGAATCGGAGGTGGGGAATCAGAGGTTGGGAAACAGAGGCAGACAATCAGAGGCGGGGAGTCAGAGGCGGGGAATCAGAGGCAGGGAATCAGATGTGCGGAATCAGAGATGGGGAATCAGAGGCAGCGAATCAGAGGCGGGGAACCAGAGGCGGGGAATCAGAGGCCGGGAATGAGAGGCCGGGAATGAGAGGCCGGGAATCAGAGGCCGAGAATCAGAGATGGCGAATCAGAGGCGGGGAATCAAACACGGGGAATCAGATCTGGGGAATCAGAGGCGGGGAATCAGATATGGGGAAGCAGAGGCGGGGAATCAGAGGCGGGGAATCAGAGGTGCAGAAACAGAGGCGGGGTATCAGATATGGGGAATCAGAGGTGGGGAATCAGGGGCGGGGTATCAGAGGCTGGGTATCAGACACGGGGATTCAGAGGCGGGGAATCAGAGATGGGAATCAGAGGCGGGGAATCAGAGGCAGGGAATCAGATGTGCGGAATCAGAGATGGGGAATCAGAGGCAGCGAATCAGAGGCGGGGAACCAGAGGCGGGGAAACAGAGGTGGGGAATCAGATATGGGGAATCAGAGGTGGGGAATCAGAGGTTTGGAAACAGAGGCAGGGAATCAGAGGCGGGGAGTCAGAGGCGGGGAATCAGAGGCAGGGAATCAGATGTGCGGAATCAGAGATGGGGAATCAGAGGCAGCGAATCAGAGGCGGGGAACCAGAGGCGGGGAATCAGAGGCCGGGAATCAGAGGCCGGGAATGAGAGGCCGGGAATCAGAGGTCGGGAATCAGAGATGGGGAATCAGACGCGGGGAATCAAACACGGGGAATCAGATCTGGGGAATCAGAGTTGGGGAATCAGAGGCGGCGAATCAGATATGGGGAAACAGAGGCGGGGAATCAGAGGCGGGGAATCAGAGGCGCAGAAACAGAGGCGGGGTATCAGATATGGGGAATCAGAGGTGGGGAATCAGGGGCGGGGTATCAGAGGCTGGGTATCAGACACGCGGATTCAGAGGTGGGGAATCAGAGATGGGGAATCAGAGGCGGGGAATCAGAGGCAGGGAATCAGATGTGCGGAATCAGAGATGGGGAATCAGAGGTGGGGAATCAGAGGCAGGGAAACAGAGGTGGGGAATCAGATATGGGGAATCGGAGGTGGGGAATCAGAGGTTGGGAAACAGAGGCAGACAATCAGAGGCGGGGAGTCAGAGGCGGGGAATCAGAGGCAGGGAATCAGATGTGCGGAATCAGAGATGGGGAATCAGAGGCAGCGAATCAGAGGCGGGGAACCAGAGGCGGGGAATCAGAGGCCGGGAATCAGAGGCCGGGAATGAGAGGCCGGGAATCAGAGGCCGAGAATCAGAGATGGCGAATCAGAGGCGGGGAATCAAACACGGGGAATCAGATCTGGGGAATCAGAGGCGGGGAATCAGATATGGGGAAGCAGAGGCGGGGAATCAGAGGCGGGGAATCAGAGGTGCAGAAACAGAGGCGGGGTATCAGATATGGGGAATCAGAGGTGGGGAATCAGGGGCGGGGTATCAGAGGCTGGGTATCAGACACGGGGATTCAGAGGCGGGGAATCAGAGATGGGAATCAGAGGCGGGGAATCAGAGGCAGGGAATCAGATGTGCGGAATCAGAGATGGGGAATCAGAGGCAGCGAATCAGAGGCGGGGAACCAGAGGCCGGGAATCTGAGGCCGGAATCAGATGCCGGGTATAAGAGGCCGGGAATCAGAGGTGGGGAATCAGAGTCCGGGAATCAGAGATGGGGATTTAGAGGCGGGGAATGAGATATGGGGAATCAGAGGCGGGGAATCAGAGGTGGGGAAACAGAGGCGGGGAATCAGATATGGGGAATCAGAGGTTGCGAATCAAAGGCGGTGAATCAGAGATGGGGAATCAGAGGCCGGGAATCAGAGCTGGGGAATCAGAGGCGGGGAATCAGAGGCCTGGAATCAGATGCTGGGAATAAGAGGCCGGGAATCAGAGGTTGGGAATCAGAGTCCGGGAATCAGAGATGGGGATTCAGAGGCGGGGAATGAGATGTGGAGAATCAGAGGCGGGGAATCAGAGGCGGGGAAACAGAGGTGGGGAATCAGATATGGGGAATCAGAGGTGGCGAATCAAAGGCGGTGAATCAGAGATGGGGAATCAGAGGCGGGGAATCAGAGGCAGGGAATCAAACACGGGGAATCAGAGGTGGGAAATCAGAGCTGGGGAATCAGAGGTGGGGAATCAGAGTTGGGGAATCAGAGGCGGGGAATCAGATATGGGGAAACAGAGGTGGGGAATCAGAGGCAGGGAAACAGAGGTGGGGAATCAGATATGGGGAATCGGAGGTGGGGAATCAGAGGTTGGGAAACAGAGGCAGACAATCAGAGGCGGGGAGTCAGAGGCGGGGAATCAGAGGCAGGGAATCAGATGTGCGGAATCAGAGATGGGGAATCAGAGGCAGCGAATCAGAGGCGGGGAACCAGAGGCGGGGAATCAGAGGCCGGGAATCAGAGGCCGGGAATGAGAGGCCGGGAATCAGAGGCCGAGAATCAGAGATGGCGAATCAGAGGCGGGGAATCAAACACGGGGAATCAGATCTGGGGAATCAGAGGCGGGGAATCAGATATGGGGAAGCAGAGGCGGGGAATCAGAGGCGGGGAATCAGAGGTGCAGAAACAGAGGCGGGGTATCAGATATGGGGAATCAGAGGTGGGGAATCAGGGGCGGGGTATCAGAGGCTGGGTATCAGACACGGGGATTCAGAGGCGGGGAATCAGAGATGGGAATCAGAGGCGGGGAATCAGAGGCAGGGAATCAGATGTGCGGAATCAGAGATGGGGAATCAGAGGCAGCGAATCAGAGGCGGGGAACCAGAGGCGGGGAAACAGAGGTGGGGAATCAGATATGGGGAATCAGAGGTGGGGAATCAGAGGTTTGGAAACAGAGGCAGGGAATCAGAGGCGGGGAGTCAGAGGCGGGGAATCAGAGGCAGGGAATCAGATGTGCGGAATCAGAGATGGGGAATCAGAGGCAGCGAATCAGAGGCGGGGAACCAGAGGCGGGGAATCAGAGGCCGGGAATCAGAGGCCGGGAATGAGAGGCCGGGAATCAGAGGTCGGGAATCAGAGATGGGGAATCAGACGCGGGGAATCAAACACGGGGAATCAGATCTGGGGAATCAGAGGCGGGGAATCAGAGTTGGGGAATCAGAGGCGGCGAATCAGATATGGGGAAACAGAGGCGGGGAATCAGAGGCGGGGAATCAGAGGCGCAGAAACAGAGGCGGGGTATCAGATATGGGGAATCAGAGGTGGGGAATCAGGGGCGGGGTATCAGAGGCTGGGTATCAGACACGCGGATTCAGAGGTGGGGAATCAGAGATGGGGAATCAGAGGCAGGGAATCAGAGGCAGGGAATCAGATGTGCGGAATCAGAGATGGGGAATCAGAGGTGGGGAATCAGAGGCAGGGAAACAGAGGTGGGGAATCAGATATGGGGAATCGGAGGTGGGGAATCAGAGGTTGGGAAACAGAGGCAGACAATCAGAGGCGGGGAGTCAGAGGCGGGGAATCAGAGGCAGGGAATCAGATGTGCGGAATCAGAGATGGGGAATCAGAGGCAGCGAATCAGAGGCGGGGAACCAGAGGCGGGGAATCAGAGGCCGGGAATCAGAGGCCGGGAATGAGAGGCCGGGAATCAGAGGCCGAGAATCAGAGATGGCGAATCAGAGGCGGGGAATCAAACACGGGGAATCAGATCTGGGGAATCAGAGACGGGAAATCAGATATGGGGAAGCAGAGGCGGGGAATCAGAGGCGGGGAATCAGAGGTGCAGAAACAGAGGCGGGGTATCAGATATGGGGAATCAGAGGTGGGGAATCAGGGGCGGGGTATCAGAGGCTGGGTATCAGACACGGGGATTCAGAGGCGGGGAATCAGAGATGGGAATCAGAGGCGGGGAATCAGAGGCAGGGAATCAGATGTGCGGAATCAGAGATGGGGAATCAGAGGCAGCGAATCAGAGGCGGGGAACCAGAGGCGGGGAAACAGAGGTGGGGAATCAGATATGGGGAATCAGAGGTGGGGAATCAGAGGTTTGGAAACAGAGGCAGGGAATCAGAGGCGGGGAGTCAGAGGCGGGGAATCAGAGGCAGGGAATCAGATGTGCGGAATCAGAGATGGGGAATCAGAGGCAGCGAATCAGAGGCGGGGAACCAGAGGCGGGGAATCAGAGGCCGGGAATCAGAGGCCGGGAATGAGAGGCCGGGAATCAGAGGTCGGGAATCAGAGATGGGGAATCAGACGCGGGGAATCAAACACGGGGAATCAGATCTGGGGAATCAGAGGCGGGGAATCAGAGTTGGGGAATCAGAGGCGGCGAATCAGATATGGGGAAACAGAGGCGGGGAATCAGAGGCGGGGAATCAGAGGCGCAGAAACAGAGGCGGGGTATCAGATATGGGGAATCAGAGGTGGGGAATCAGGGGCGGGGTATCAGAGGCTGGGTATCAGACACGCGGATTCAGAGGTGGGGAATCAGAGATGGGGAATCAGAGGCGGGGAATCAGAGGCAGGGAATCAGATGTGCGGAATCAGAGATGGGGAATCAGAGGCAGCGAATCAGAGGCGGGGAACCAGAGGCGGGCATTCAGAGGTGGGGAATCAGATATGGGGAATCAGAGGTTGGGAAACAGAGGCAGGGAATCGGAGGCGGGGAATCAGAGGCAGGGAATCAGATGTGGGGAATCAGAGGCGGGGAATCAGAGTTGGGGAATCAGAGTCGGGGAATCAGAGTTTGGGAATCAGAGGCGGGGAATTAGATATGGGGAAACAGAGGCGGGGAATCAGATATGGGGAATCAGAGGCAGGGAATCAGAGGCGCGGAAAGAGAGGCGGGGAATCAGATATGGGGAATCAGAGGTGGGGAATCAGATATGGGGAAACAGAGGCGGGGAATCAGAGGCGGGGAATCAGATATGGGGAATCAGATATGGGGAATCAGAGGCGGGGAATCAGAGGCGAGGAAAGAGAGGCGGGGAATCAGATATGGGGATTCAGAGGTGGGGAATCAGAGATGGGGAATCAGAGGCGGGGAATCAGAGGCAGGGAATCAGATGTGCGGAATCAGAGATGGGGAATCAGAGGTGGGGAATCAGAGGCAGGGAAACAGAGGTGGGGAATCAGATATGGGGAATCGGAGGTGGGGAATCAGAGGTTGGGAAACAGAGGCAGACAATCAGAGGCGGGGAGTCAGAGGCGGGGAATCAGAGGCAGGGAATCAGATGTGCGGAATCAGAGATGGGGAATCAGAGGCAGCGAATCAGAGGCGGGGAACCAGAGGCGGGGAATCAGAGGCCGGGAATCAGAGGCCGGGAATGAGAGGCCGGGAATCAGAGGCCGAGAATCAGAGATGGCGAATCAGAGGCGGGGAATCAAACACGGGGAATCAGATCTGGGGAATCAGAGGCGGGAAATCAGATATGGGGAAGCAGAGGCGGGGAATCAGAGGCGGGGAATCAGAGGTGCAGAAACAGAGGCGGGGTATCAGATATGGGGAATCAGAGGTGGGGAATCAGGGGCGGGGTATCAGAGGCTGGGTATCAGACACGGGGATTCAGAGGCGGGGAATCAGAGATGGGAATCAGAGGCGGGGAATCAGAGGCAGGGAATCAGATGTGCGGAATCAGAGATGGGGAATCAGAGGCAGCGAATCAGAGGCGGGGAACCAGAGGCGGGGAAACAGAGGTGGGGAATCAGATATGGGGAATCAGAGGTGGGGAATCAGAGGTTTGGAAACAGAGGCAGGGAATCAGAGGCGGGGAGTCAGAGGCGGGGAATCAGAGGCAGGGAATCAGATGTGCGGAATCAGAGATGGGGAATCAGAGGCAGCGAATCAGAGGCGGGGAACCAGAGGCGGGGAATCAGAGGCCGGGAATCAGAGGCCGGGAATGAGAGGCCGGGAATCAGAGGTCGGGAATCAGAGATGGGGAATCAGACGCGGGGAATCAAACACGGGGAATCAGATCTGGGGAATCAGAGGCGGGGAATCAGAGTTGGGGAATCAGAGGCGGCGAATCAGATATGGGGAAACAGAGGCGGGGAATCAGAGGCGGGGAATCAGAGGCGCAGAAACAGAGGCGGGGTATCAGATATGGGGAATCAGAGGTGGGGAATCAGGGGCGGGGTATCAGAGGCTGGGTATCAGACACGCGGATTCAGAGGTGGGGAATCAGAGATGGGGAATCAGAGGCGGGGAATCAGAGGCAGGGAATCAGATGTGCGGAATCAGAGATGGGGAATCAGAGGCAGCGAATCAGAGGCGGGGAACCAGAGGCGGGCATTCAGAGGTGGGGAATCAGATATGGGGAATCAGAGGTTGGGAAACAGAGGCAGGGAATCGGAGGCGGGGAATCAGAGGCAGGGAATCAGATGTGGGGAATCAGAGGCGGGGAATCAGAGTTGGGGAATCAGAGTCGGGGAATCAGAGTTTGGGAATCAGAGGCGGGGAATTAGATATGGGGAAACAGAGGCAGGGAATCAGATATGGGGAATCAGAGGCAGGGAATCAGAGGCGCGGAAAGAGAGGCGGGGAATCAGATATGGGGAATCAGAGGTGGGGAATCAGATATGGGGAAACAGAGGCGGGGAATCAGAGGCGGGGAATCAGATATGGGGAATCAGATATGGGGAATCAGAGGCGGGGAATCAGAGGCGAGGAAAGAGAGGCGGGGAATCAGATATGGGGAATCAGAGGTGGGGAATCAGATATGGGGAAACAGAGGCGGGGAATCAGAGGCGGGGAAACAGAGGCGGGGAATTTGATATGGGGAATCAGAGGTGGCGAATGAAAGGCGGTGAATCAGAGATGGGGAATCAGAGGCGGGGAATCAGAGGCAGGGAATCAAACACGGGGAATCAGAGGTGGGGAATCAGAGCTGGGGAATCAGAGGCGGGGTATCAGAGTTGGGGAATCAGAGGCGGGATATCAGATATGGGGAAACAGAGGTGGGGAATCAGAGGCAGGGAAACAGAGGTGGGGAATCAGATATGGGGAATCAGAGGTGGGGAATCAGAGGTTGGGAAACAGAGGCAGGGAATCAGAGGCGGGGAGTCAGAGGCGGGGAATCAGAGGCAGGGAATCAGATGTGCGGAATCAGAGATGGGGAATCAGAGGCAGCGAATCAGAGGCGGGGAACCAGAGGCGGGGAATCAGAGGCGGAGAATCAGAGCCTGGGAATCAGAGGCGGGGAATCAGAGGCGGGGAAACAGAGGCGGGGAAACAGATATGGGGACTCAGAGGTGGGGAATCTGAGGTTGGGAATCAGAGGCAGGGAATCAGAGGCAGGGAATCAGAGGCAGGGAATCAGAGTTGGGGATTCAGAGGCGGGGAATCAGAGCTGGGGAATCAGAGGCGGGGAATCAGAGGCAGGGAATCAGAGGCGGGGAATCAGAGGCAGGGAATCAGATATGGGGATTCAGAGGTGGGGAATCAGAGGTTGGGAATCAGAGGTGGGGATCAGAGTCGGGGAATCAGAGGCAGGGAATCAGATGTGCGGAATCAGAGATGGGGAATCAGAGGTGGGGAATCAGAGGCTGTGAATCAGAGATGGGGAATCAGAGGTGGGGAATCAGAGGCAGGAAATCAGACACGGGGATTCAGAGGCTGGGAATAAGACGGGGGGAATCAAAGGCGGGGAATCAGAGCTGGGGAATCAGTGGCAGGGAATCAGAGTTGGGGATTCAGAGGCGGGGAATTAGATATGGGGAATCAGAGGTGGGGAATCAGAGGTGGTGAATCAGGGATGGGGAATCACAGGCGGGGAATCAGAGGCAGGGAATAGAACGCGGGGAATCAGAGGCAGGGAATCTGAGTTGGGGCATCAGAGGTTGGGAATTAGATATGGGGAAACAGAGGCGGGGAATCAGAGGCAGGGAATCAGATGTACGGAATCAGAGATGGGGAATCAGAGGTCGGGAATCAGAGGCTGTGAATCAGAGATGGGGAATCAGAGGTGGGGAATCAGAGGCAGGAAATCAGACACGGGGATTCAGAGGCTGGGAATCAGACGGGGGGAATCAAAGGCGGGGAATCAGAGCTGGGGAATCAGAGGCAGGGAATCAGAGTTGGGGATTCAGAGGCGGGGAATCAGATATGGGGAAACAGAGGCGGGGAATCAGAGGTTGGGAAACAGAGGCAGACAATCAGAGGCGGGGAGTCAGAGGCGGGGAATCAGAGGCAGGGAATCAGATGTGCGGAATCAGAGATGGGGAATCAGAGGCAGCGAATCAGAGGCGGGGAACCAGAGGCGGGGAATCAGAGGCCGGGAATCAGAGGCCGGGAATGAGAGGCCGGGAATCAGAGGCCGGGAATCAGAGATGGCGAATCAGAGGCGGGGAATCAAACACGGGGAATCAGATCTGGGGAATCAGAGGCGGGGAATCAGATATGGGGAAGCAGAGGCGGGGAATCAGAGGCGGGGAATCAGAGGCGCAGAAACAGAGGCGGGGTATCAGATATGGTGAATCAGAGGTGGGGAATCAGGGGCGGGGTATCAGAGGCTGGGTATCAGACACGGGGATTCAGAGGCGGGGAATCAGAGATGGGAATCAGAGGCGGGGAATCAGAGGCAGGGAATCAGATGTGCGGAATCAGAGATGGGGAATCAGAGGCAGCGAATCAGAGGCGGGGAACCAGAGGCGGGGAAACAGAGGTGGGGAATCAGATATGGGGAATCAGAGGTGGGGAATCAGAGGTTTGGAAACAGAGGCAGGGAATCAGAGGCGGGGAGTCAGAGGCGGGGAATCAGAGGCAGGGAATCAGATGTGCGGAATCAGAGATGGGGAATCAGAGGCAGCGAATCAGAGGCGGGGAAACAGAGGCGGGGAATCAGAGGCCGGGAATCAGAGGCCGGGAATGAGAGGCCGGGAATCAGAGGTCGGGAATCAGAGATGGGGAATCAGACGCGGGGAATCAAACACGGGGAATCAGATCTGGGGAATCAGAGGCGGGGAATCAGAGTTGGGGAATCAGAGGCGGCGAATCAGATATGGGGAAACAGAGGCGGGGAATCAGAGGCGGGGAATCAGAGGCGCAGAAACAGAGGCGGGGTATCTGATATGGGGAATCAGAGGTGGGGAATCAGGGGCGGGGTATCAGAGGCTGGGTATCAGACACGCGGATTCAGAGGGGGGGAATCAGAGATGGGGAATCAGAGGCGGGGAATCAGAGGCAGGGAATCAGATGTGCGGAATCAGAGATGGGGAATCAGAGGCAGCGAATCAGAGGCGGGGAACCAGAGGCGGGCATTCAGAGGTGGGGAATCAGATATGGGGAATCAGAGGTTGGGAAACAGAGGCAAGTAATCAGAGGCGGGGTGTCAGAGGCGGGGAATCAGAGGCAGGGAATCAGATGTGCGGAATCAGAGATGGGGAATCAGAAGCAGCGAATAAGAGGCGGGGAACCAGAGGCGGGGATTCAGAGGCGTGGAATCAGATATGGGGAAACAGAGGCGGGGAATTAGAGGCGGGCAAACAGAGGCGGGGAATCAGATATGGGGAATCAGAGGTGGGGAATCAGAGGTAGGGAATCAGATGTGCGGTATCAGAGATGGGGAATCAGAGGCAGGGAATCAGAATCAGAAGCAGGGAATCAGAGGCCGGGAATCTGAGGCCGGAATCAGATGCCGGGTATAAGAGGCCGGGAATCAGAGGTGGGGAATCAGAGTCCGGGAATCAGAGATGGGGATTTAGAGGCGGGGAATGAGATATGGGGAATCAGAGGCGGGGAATCAGAGGCGGGGAAACAGAGGCGGGGAATCAGATATGGGGAATCAGAGGTTGCGAATCAAAGGCGGTGAATCAGAGATGGGGAATCAGAGGCCGGGAATCAGAGCTGGGGAATCAGAGGCGGGGAATCAGAGGCCTGGAATCAGATGCTGGGAATAAGAGGCCGGGAATCAGAGGTTGGGAATCAGAGTCCGGGAATCAGAGATGCGGATTCAGAGGCGGGGAATGAGATGTGGAGAATCAGAGGCGGGGAATCAGAGGCGGGGAAACAGAGGTGGGGAATCAGATATGGGGAATCAGAGGTGGCGAATCAAAGGCGGTGAATCAGAGATGGGGAATCAGAGGCGGGGAATCAGAGGCAGGGAATCAAACACGGGGAATCAGAGGTGGGAAATCAGAGCTGGGGAATCAGAGGTGGGGAATCAGAGTTGGGGATTCAGAGGCGGGGAATCAGATATGGGGAAACAGAGGTGGGGAATCAGAGGCAGGGAAACAGAGGTGGGGAATCAGATATGGGGAATCGGAGGTGGGGAATCAGAGGTTGGGAAACAGAGGCAGACAATCAGAGGCGGGGAGTCAGAGGCGGGGAATCAGAGGCAGGGAATCAGATGTGCGGAATCAGAGATGGGGAATCAGAGGCAGCGAATCTGAGGCGGGGAACCAGAGGCGGGGAATCAGAGGCCGGGAATCAGAGGCCGGGAATGAGAGGCCGGGAATCAGAGGCCGGGAATCAGAGATGGCGAATCAGAGGCGGGGAATCAAACACGGGGAATCAGATCTGGGGAATCAGAGGCGGGGAATCAGATATGGGGAAGCAGAGGCGGGGAATCAGAGGCGGGGAATCAGAGGCGCAGAAACAGAGGCGGGGTATCAGATATGGGGAATCAGAGGTGGGGAATCAGGGGCGGGGTATCAGAGGCTGGGTATCAGACACGGGGATTCAGAGGCGGGGAATCAGAGATGGGAATCAGAGGCGGGGAATCAGAGGCAGGGAATCAGATGTGCAGAATCAGAGATGGGGAATCAGAGGCAGCGAATCAGAGGCGGGGAACCAGAGGCGGGGAAACAGAGGTGGGGAATCAGATATGGGGAATCAGAGGTGGGGAATCAGAGGTTTGGAAACAGAGGCAGGGAATCAGAGGCGGGGAGTCAGAGGCGGGGAATCAGAGGCAGGGAATCAGATGTGCGGAATCAGAGATGGGGAATCAGAGGCAGCGAATCAGAGGCGGGGAACCAGAGGCGGGGAATCAGAGGCCGGGAATCAGAGGCCGGGAATGAGAGGCCGGGAATCAGAGGTCGGGAATCAGAGATGGGGAATCAGACGCGGGGAATCAAACACGGGGAATCAGATCTGGGGAATCAGAGGCGGGGAATCAGAGTTGGGGAATCAGAGGCGGCGAATCAGATATGGGGAAACAGAGGCGGGGAATCAGAGGCGGGGAATCAGAGGCGCAGAAACAGAGGCGGGGTATCAAATATGGGGAATCAGAGGTGGGGAATCAGGGGCGGGGTATCAGAGGCTGGGTATCAGACACGCGGATTCAGAGGTGGGGAATCAGAGATGGGGAATCAGAGGCGGGGAATCAGAGGCAGGGAATCAGATGTGCGGAATCAGAGATGGGGAATCAGAGGCAGCGAATCAGAGGCGGGGAACCAGAGGCGGGCATTCAGAGGTGGGGAATCAGATATGGGGAATCAGAGGTTGGGAAACAGAGGCAGGGAATCAGAGGCGGGGTGTCAGAGGCGGGGAATCAGAGGCAGGGAATCAGATGTGCGGAATCAGAGATGGGGAATCAGAAGCAGCGAATCAGAGGCGGGGAACCAGAGGCGGGGATTCAGAGGCGTGGAATCAGATATGGGGAAACAGAGGCGGGGAATTAGAGGCGGGGAATCAGATATGGGGAATCAGAGGTGGGGAATCAGAGGTTGTGAATCAGAGATGGGGAATCACAGGCGGGAAATCAGAGGCAGGGAATCAGAGCTGGGGAATCAGAGGCGGGGAATCAGAGCTGGGGAATCAGAGGCAGGGAATCAGAGTTGGGGATTCAGAGGCGGGAAATCAGAGCTGGGGAATCAGAGGCGGGGAATCAGAGGCAGGGAATCAGAGAGGGGGAATCAGAGGCAGGGAATCAGATATGGGGATTCAGAGGTGGGGAATCAGAGGTTGGGAATCAGAGGCAGGGAATCGGAGGCGGGGAATCAGAGGCAGGGAATCAGATGTGGGGAATCAGAGGCGGGGAATCAGAGTTGGGGAATCAGAGTCGGGGAATCAGAGTTTGGGAATCAGAGGCGGGGAATTAGATATGGGGAAACAGAGGCGGGGAATCAGATATGGGGAATCAGAGGCAGGGAATCAGAGGCGCGGAAAGAGAGGCGGGGAATCAGATATGGGGAATCAGAGGTGGGGAATCAGATATGGGGAAACAGAGGCGGGGAATCAGAGGCGGGGAATCAGATATGGGGAATCAGATATGGGGAATCAGAGGCGGGGAATCAGAGGCGAGGAAAGAGAGGCGGGGAATCAGATATGGGGAATCAGAGGTGGGGAATCAGATATGGGGATACAGAGGCGGGGAATCAGAGGCGGGGAAACAGAGGCGGGGAATTTGATATGGGGAATCAGAGGTGGCGAATGAAAGGCGGTGAATCAGAGATGGGGAATCAGAGGCGGGGAATCAGAGGCAGGGAATCAAACACGGGGAATCAGAGGTGGGGAATCAGAGCTGGGGAATCAGAGGCGGGGTATCAGAGTTGGGGAATCAGAGGCGGGATATCAGATATGGGGAAACAGAGGTGGGGAATCAGAGGCAGGGAAACAGAGGTGGGGAATCAGATATGGGGAATCAGAGGTGGGGAATCAGAGGTTGGGAAACAGAGGCAGGGAATCAGAGGCGGGGAGTCAGAGGCGGGGAATCAGAGGCAGGGAATCAGATGTGCGGAATCAGAGATGGGGAATCAGAGGCAGCGAATCAGAGGCGGGGAACCAGAGGCGGGGAATCAGAGGCGGAGAATCAGAGCCTGGGAATCAGAGGCGGGGAATCAGAGGCGGGGAAACAGAGGCGGGGAAACAGATATGGGGACTCAGAGGTGGGGAATCTGAGGTTGGGAATCAGAGGCAGGGAATCAGAGGCAGGGAATCAGAGGCAGGGAATCAGAGTTGGGGATTCAGAGGCGGGGAATCAGAGCTGGGGAATCAGAGGCGGGGAATCAGAGGCAGGGAATCAGAGGCGGGGAATCAGAGGCAGGGAATCAGATATGGGGATTCAGAGGTGGGGAATCAGAGGTTGGGAATCAGAGGTGGGGATCAGAGTCGGGGAATCAGAGGCAGGGAATCAGATGTGCGGAATCAGAGATGGGGAATCAGAGGTGGGGAATCAGAGGCTGTAAATCAGAGATGGGGAATCAGAGGTGGGGAATCAGAGGCAGGAAATCAGACACGGGGATTCAGAGGCTGGGAATAAGACGGGGGGAATCAAAGGCGGGGAATCAGAGCTGGGGAATCAGAGGCAGGGAATCAGAGTTGGGGATTCAGAGGCGGGGAATTAGATATGGGGAATCAGAGGTGGGGAATCAGAGTTGGTGAATCAGGGATGGGGAATCACAGGCGGGGAATCAGAGGCAGGGAATAGAACGCGGGGAATCAGAGGCAGGGAATCTGAGTTGGGGCATCAGAGGTTGGGAATTAGATATGGGGAAACAGAGGCGGGGAATCAGAGGCAGGGAATCAGATGTGCGGAATCAGAGATGGGGAATCAGAGGTGGGGAATCAGAGGCTGTGAATCAGAGATGGGGAATCAGAGGTGGGGAATCAGAGGCAGGAAATCAGACACGGGGATTCAGAGGCTGGGAATCAGACGGGGGGAATCAAAGGCGGGGAATCAGAGCTGGGGAATCAGAGGCAGGGAATCAGAGTTGGGGATTCAGAGGCGGGGAATCAGATATGGGGAAACAGAGGCGGGGAATCAGAGGCGGGCAAACAGAGGCGGGGAATTAGATATGGGGAATCAGAGGTGGGGAATCAGAGGTGGTGAATCAGAGATGGGGAATCACAGGCGGGGAATCAGAGGCAGGGAATAGAACGCGGGGAATCAGAGGCAGGTAATCAGAGTTGGGGCATCAGAGGTTGGGAATTAGATATGGGGAAACAGAGGCGGGGAATCAGAGGCGGGGAAACAGAGGCGGGAAGTCAGATATGGGTAATCAGAGGTGGGGAATCAGAGGCAGGGAATCAGATGTGCGGAATCAGAGATGGGGAATCAGAGGCAGGGAATCAGAATCAGAAGCGGGGAATCAGAGGCCGGGAATCAGAGGCCGGGAATCAGATGCTGGGAATGAGAGGCCGGGAATCAGAGGTGGAGAATCAGAGTCCGGGAATCAGAGATGGGGATTCAGAGGCGGGGAATGAGATATGGAGAATCAGAGGCGGGGAATCAGAGGCGGGGAAACAGAGGTGGGGAATCATATATGTGGAATCAGAGGTGGCGAATCAAAGGCGGTGAATCAGAGATGGGGAATCAGAGGCGGGGAATCAGAGGCAGGGAATCAAACACGGGAAATCAGAGGCGGGGAATCAGAGCTGGGGAATCAGAGGCGGGGAATCTGAGTTGGGGAATCAGAGGCAGGGAATCAGATATGGGGAAACAGGGGCAGGGAATCAGAGGCGGGGAAACAGAGGCGGGGAATCAGATATGGGGAATCAGAGGTTGGGAATCAGAGGCAGGGAATCAGAGGCGGGGAAACAGAGGCGGGGAATCAGATATGGGGAATCAGAGGTGGCGAATCAAAGGCGGTGAAACAGAGATGGGGAATCAGGGCAGGGAATCAGAGGCAGGGAATCAAACACGGGGAATCAGAGCTGGGGAATCAGAGGCGGGGTATCAGAGGCTGGGTATCAGACACGGGGATTCAGAGGCGGGGAATCAGAGATGGGAATCAGAGGCGGGGAATCAGAGGCAGGGAATCAGATGTGCGGAATCAGAGATGGGGAATTAGAGGCAGCGAATCAGAGGCGGGGAACCAGAGGCGGGGAAACAGAGGTGGGGAATCAGATATGGGGAATCAGAGGTGGGGAATCAGAGGTTTGGAAACAGAGGCAGGGAATCAGAGGCGGGGAGTCAGAGGCGGGGAATCAGAGGCAGGGAATCAGATGTGCGGAATCAGAGATGGGGAATCAGAGGCAGCGAATCAGAGGCGGGGAACCAGAGGCGGGGAATCAGAGGCCGGGAATCAGAGGCCGGGAATGAGAGGCCGGGAATCAGAGGTCGGGAATCAGAGATGGGGAATCAGACGCGGGGAATCAAACACGGGGAATCACATCTGGGGAATCAGAGGCGGGGAATCAGAGTTGGGGAATCAGAGGCGGCGAATCAGATATGGGGAAACAGAGGCGGGGAATCAGAGGCGGGGAATCAGAGGCGGAGAAACAGAGGCGGGGTATCAGATATGGGGAATCAGAGGTGGGGAATCAGGGGCGGGGTATCAGAGGCTGGGTATCAGACACGCGGATTCAGAGGTGGGGAATCAGAGATGGGGAATCAGAGGCGGGGAATCAGAGGCAGGGAATCAAATGTGCGGAATCAGAGATGGGGAATCAGAGGCAGCGAATCAGAGGCGGGGAACCAGAGGCGGGCATTCAGAGGTGGGGAATCAGATATGGGGAATCAGAGGTTGGGAAACAGAGGCAGGGAATCGGAGGCGGGGAATCAGAGGCAGGGAATCAGATGTGGGGAATCAGAGGCGGGGAATCAGAGTTGGGGAATCAGAGTCGGGGAATCAGAGTTTGGGAATCAGAGGCGGGGAATTAGATATGGGGAAACAGAGGCGGGGAATCAGATATGGGGAATCAGAGGCAGGGAATCAGAGGCGCGGAAAGAGAGGCGGGGAATCAGATATGGGGAATCAGAGGTGGGGAATCAGATATGGGGAAACAGAGGCGGGGAATCAGAGGCGGGGAATCAGATATGGGGAATCAGATATGGGGAATCAGAGGCGGGGAATCAGAGGCGAGGAAAGAGAGGCGGGGAATCAGATATGGGGAATCAGAGGTGGGGAATCAGATATGGGGAAACAGAGGCGGGGAATCAGAGGCGGGGAAACAGAGGCGGGGAATTTGATATGGGGAATCAGAGGTGGCGAATGAAAGGCGGTGAATCAGAGATGGGGAATCAGAGGCGAGGAATCAGAGGCAGGGAATCAAACACGGGGTATCAGAGGTGGGGAATCAGAGCTGGGGAATCAGAGGCGGGGTATCAGAGTTGGGGAATCAGAGGCGGGATATCAGATATGGGGAAACAGAGGTGGGGAATCAGAGGCAGGGAAACAGAGGTGGGGAATCAGATATGGGGAATCAGAGGTGGGGAATCAGAGGTTGGGAAACAGAGGCAGGGAATCAGAGGCGGGGAGTCAGAGGCGGGGAATCAGAGGCAGGGAATCAGATGTGCGGAATCAGAGATGGGGAATCAGAGGCAGCGAATCAGAGGCGGGGAACCAGAGGCGGGGAATCAGAGGCGGAGAATCAGAGCCTGGGAATCAGAGGCGGGGAATCAGAGGCGGGGAAACAGAGGCGGGGAAACAGATATGGGGACTCAGAGGTGGGGAATCTGAGGTTGGGAATCAGAGGCAGGGAATCAGAGGCAGGGAATCAGAGGCAGGGAATCAGAGTTGGGGATTCAGAGGCGGGGAATCAGAGCTGGGGAATCAGAGGCGGGGAATCAGAGGCAGGGAATCAGAGGCGGGGAATCAGAGGCAGGGAATCAGATATGGGGATTCAGAGGTGGGGAATCAGAGGTTGGGAATCAGAGGTGGGGATCAGAGTCGGGGAATCAGAGGCAGGGAATCAGATGTGCGGAATCAGAGATGGGGAATCAGAGGTGGGGAATCAGAGGCTGTGAATCAGAGATGGGGAATCAGAGGTGGGGAATCAGAGGCAGGAAATCAGACACGGGGATTCAGAGGCTGGGAATAAGACGGGGGGAATCAAAGGCGGGGAATCAGAGCTGGGGAATCAGAGGCAGGGAATCAGAGTTGGGGATTCAGAGGCGGGGAATTAGATATGGGGAATCAGAGGTGGGGAATCAGAGGTGGTGAATCAGGGATGGGGAATCACAGGCGGGGAATCAGAGGCAGGGAATAGAACGCGGGGAATCAGAGGCAGGGAATCTGAGTTGGGGCATCAGAGGTTGGGAATTAGATATGGGGAAACAGAGGCGGGGAATCAGAGGCAGGGAATCAGATGTGCGGAATCAGAGATGGGGAATCAGAGGTGGGGAATCAGAGGCTGTGAATCAGAGATGGGGAATCAGAGGTGGGGAATCAGAGGCAGGAAATCAGACACGGGGATTCAGAGGCTGGGAATCAGACGGGGGGAATCAAAGGCGGGGAATCAGAGCTGGGGAATCAGAGGCAGGGAATCAGAGTTGGGGATTCAGAGGCGGGGAATCAGATATGGGGAAACAGAGGCGGGGAATCAGAGGTTGGGAAACAGAGGCAGACAATCAGAGGCGGGGAGTCAGAGGCGGGGAATCAGAGGCAGGGAATCAGATGTGCGGAATCAGAGATGGGGAATCAGAGGCAGCGAATCAGAGGCGGGGAACCAGAGGCGGGGAATCAGAGGCCGGGAATCAGAGGCCGGGAATGAGAGGCCGGGAATCAGAGGCCGGGAATCAGAGATGACGAATCAGAGGCGGGGAATCAAACACGGGGAATCAGATCTGGGGAATCAGAGGCGGGGAATCAGATATGGGGAAGCAGAGGCGGGGAATCAGAGGCGGGGAATCAGAGGCGCAGAAACAGAGGCGGGGTATCAGATATGGTGAATCAGAGGTGGGGAATCAGGGGCGGGGTATCAGAGGCTGGGTATCAGACACGGGGATTCAGAGGCGGGGAATCAGAGATGGGAATCAGAGGTGGGGAATCAGAGGCAGGGAATCAGATGTGCGGAATCAGAGATGGGGAATCAGAGGCAGCGAATCAGAGGCGGGGAACCAGAGGCGGGGAAACAGAGGTGGGGAATCAGATATGGGGAATCAGAGGTGGGGAATCAGAGGTTTGGAAACAGAGGCAGGGAATCAGAGGCGGGGAGTCAGAGGCGGGGAATCAGAGGCAGGGAATCAGATGTGCGGAATCAGAGATGGGGAATCAGAGGCAGCGAATCAGAGGCGGGGAACCAGAGGCGGGGAATCAGAGGCCGGGAATCAGAGGCCGGGAATGAGAGGCCGGGAATCAGAGGTCGGGAATCAGAGATGGGGAATCAGACGCGGGGAATCAAACACGGGGAATCAGATCTGGGGAATCAGAGGCGGGGAATCAGAGTTGGGGAATCAGAGGCGGCGAATCAGATATGGGGAAACAGAGGCGGGGAATCAGAGGCGGGGAATCAGAGGCGCAGAAACAGAGGCGGGGTATCAGATATGGGGAATCAGAGGTGGGGAATCAGGGGCGGGGTATCAGAGGCTGGGTATCAGACACGCGGATTCAGAGGTGGGGAATCAGAGATGGGGAATCAGAGGCGGGGAATCAGAGGCAGGGAATCAGATATGCGGAATCAGAGATGGGGAATCAGAGGCAGCGAATCAGAGGCGGGGAACCAGAGGCGGGCATTCAGAGGTGGGGAATCAGATATGGGGAATCAGAGGTTGGGAAACAGAGGCAAGTAATCAGAGGCGGGGTGTCAGAGGCGGGGAATCAGAGGCAGGGAATCAGATGTGCGGAATCAGAGATGGGGAATCAGAAGCAGCGAATCAGAGGCGGGGAACCAGAGGCGGGGATTCAGAGGCGTGGAATCAGATATGGGGAAACAGAGGCGGGGAATTAGAGGCGGGCAAACAGAGGCGGGGAATCAGATATGGGGAATCAGAGGTGGGGAATCAGAGGTAGGGAATCAGATGTGCGGTATCAGAGATGGGGAATCAGAGGCAGGGAATCAGAATCAGAAGCAGGGAATCAGAGGCCGGGAATCTGAGGCCGGAATCAGATGCCGGGTATAAGAGGCCGGGAATCAGAGGTGGGGAATCAGAGTCCGGGAATCAGAGATGGGGATTTAGAGGCGGGGAATGAGATATGGGGAATCAGAGGCGGGGAATCAGAGGCGGGGAAACAGAGGCGGGGAATCAGATATGGGGAATCAGAGGTTGCGAATCAAAGGCGGTGAATCAGAGATGGGGAATCAGAGGCCGGGAATCAGAGCTGGGGAATCAGAGGCGGGGAATCAGAGGCCTGGAATCAGATGCTGGGAATAAGAGGCCGGGAATCAGAGGTTGGGAATCAGAGTCCGGGAATCAGAGATGGGGATTCAGAGGCGGGGAATGAGATGTGGAGAATCAGAGGCGGGGAATCAGAGGCGGGGAAACAGAGGTGGGGAATCAGATATGGGGAATCAGAGGTGGCGAATCAAAGGCGGTGAATCAGAGATGGGGAATCAGAGGCGGGGAATCAGAGGCAGGGAATCAAACACGGGGAATCAGAGGTGGGAAATCAGAGCTGGGGAATCAGAGGTGGGGAATCAGAGTTGGGGAATCAGAGGCGGGGAATCAGATATGGGGAAACAGAGGTGGGGAATCAGAGGCAGGGAAACAGAGGTGGGGAATCAGATATGGGGAATCGGAGGTGGGGAATCAGAGGTTGGGAAACAGAGGCAGACAATCAGAGGCGGGGAGTCAGAGGCGGGGAATCAGAGGCAGGGAATCAGATGTGCGGAATCAGAGATGGGGAATCAGAGGCAGCGAATCAGAGGCGGGGAACCAGAGGCGGGGAATCAGAGGCCGGGAATCAGAGGCCGGGAATGAGAGGCCGGGAATCAGAGGCCGGGAATCAGAGATGGCGAATCAGAGGCGGGGAATCAAACACGGGGAATCAGATCTGGGGAATCAGAGGCGGGGAATCAGATATGGGGAAGCAGAGGCGGGGAATCAGAGGCGGGGAATCAGAGGCGCAGAAACAGAGGCGGGGTATCAGATATGGGGAATCAGAGGTGGGGAATCAGGGGCGGGGTATCAGAGGCTGGGTATCAGACACGCGGATTCAGAGGTGGGGAATCAGAGATGGGGAATCAGAGGCGGGGAATCAGAGGCAGGGAATCAGATGTGCGGAATCAGAGATGGGGAATCAGAGGCAGCGAATCAGAGGCGGGGAACCAGAGGCGGGCATTCAGAGGTGGGGAATCAGATATGGGGAATCAGAGGTTGGGAAACAGAGGCAGGGAATCAGAGGCGGGGTGTCAGAGGCGGGGAATCAGAGGCAGGGAATCAGATGTGCGGAATCAGAGATGGGGAATCAGAAGCAGCGAATCAGAGCCGTGGAACCAGAGGCGGGGATTCAGAGGCGTGGAATCAGATATGGGGAAACAGAGGCGGGGAATTAGAGGCGGGGAATCAGATATGGGGAATCAGAGGTGGGGAATCAGAGGTTGTGAATCAGAGATGGGGAATCACAGGCGGGAAATCAGAGGCAGGGAATCAGAGCTGGGGAATCAGAGGCGGGGAATCAGAGCTGGGGAATCAGAGGCAGGGAATCAGAGTTGGGGATTCAGAGGCGGGAAATCAGAGCTGGGGAATCAGAGGCGGGGAATCAGAGGCAGGGAATCAGAGAGGGGGAATCAGAGGCAGGGAATCAGATATGGGGATTCAGAGGTGGGGAATCAGAGGTTGGGAATCAGAGGCAGGGAATCGGAGGCGGGGAATCAGAGGCAGGGAATCAGATGTGGGGAATCAGAGGCGGGGAATCAGAGTTGGGGAATCAGAGTCGGGGAATCAGAGTTTGGGAATCAGAGGCGGGGAATTAGATATGGGGAAACAGAGGCGGGGAATCAGATATGGGGAATCAGAGGCAGGGAATCAGAGGCGCGGAAAGAGAGGCGGGGAATCAGATATGGGGAATCAGAGGTGGGGAATCAGATATGGGGAAACAGAGGCGGGGAATCAGAGGCGGGGAATCAGATATGGGGAATCAGATATGGGGAATCAGAGGCGGGGAATCAGAGGCGAGGAAAGAGAGGCGGGGAATCAGATATGGGTAATCAGAGGTGGGGAATCAGATATGGGGAAACAGAGGCGGGGAATCAGAGGCGGGGAAACAGAGGCGGGGAATTTGATATGGGGAATCAGAGGTGGCGAATGAAAGGCGGTGAATCAGAGATGGGGAATCAGAGGCGGGGAATCAGAGGCGGAGAATCAGAGCCTGGGAATCAGAGGCGGGGAATCAGAGGCGGGGAAACAGAGCTGGGGAATCAGATGCGGGGTATCAGAGTTGGGGAATCAGAGGCGGGATATCAGATATGGGGAAACAGAGGTGGGGAATCAGAGGCAGGGAAACAGAGGTGGGGAATCAGATATGGGGAATCAGAGGTGGGGAATCAGAGGTTGGGAAACAGAGGCAGGGAATCAGAGGCGGGGAGTCAGAGGCGGGGAATCAGAGGCAGGGAATCAGATGTGCGGAATCAGAGATGGGGAATCAGAGGCAGCGAATCAGAGGCGGGGAACCAGAGGCGGGGAATCAGAGGCGGAGAATCAGAGCCTGGGAATCAGAGGCGGGGAATCAGAGGCGGGGAAACAGAGGCGGGGAAACAGATATGGGGACTCAGAGGTGGGGAATCTGAGGTTGGGAATCAGAGGCAGGGAATCAGAGGCAGGGAATTAGAGGCAGGGAATCAGAGTTGGGGATTCAGAGGCGGGGAATCAGAGCTGGGGAATCAGAGGCGGGGAATCAGAGGCAGGGAATCAGAGGCGGGGAATCAGAGGCAGGGAATCAGATATGGGGATTCAGAGGTGGGGAATCAGAGGTTGGGAATCAGAGGTGGGGATCAGAGTCGGGGAATCAGAGGCAGGGAATCAGATGTGCGGAATCAGAGATGGGGAATCAGAGGTGGGGAATCAGAGGCTGTGAATCAGAGATGGGGAATCAGAGGTGGGGAATCAGAGGCAGGAAATCAGACACGGGGATTCAGAGGCTGGGAATAAGACGGGGGGAATCAAAGGCGGGGAATCAGAGCTGGGGAATCAGAGGCAGGGAATCAGAGTTGGGGATTCAGAGGCGGGGAATTAGATATGGGGAATCAGAGGTGGGGAATCAGAGGTGGTGAATCAGGGATGGGGAATCACAGGCGGGGAATCAGAGGCAGGGAATAGAACGCGGGGAATCAGAGGCAGGGAATCTGAGTTGGGGCATCAGAGGTTGGGAATTAGATATGGGGAAACAGAGGCGGGGAATCAGAGGCAGGGAATCAGATGTGCGGAATCAGAGATGGGGAATCAGAGGTGGGGAATCAGAGGCTGTGAATCAGAGATGGGGAATCAGAGGTGGGGAATCAGAGGCAGGAAATCAGACACGGGGATTCAGAGGCTGGGAATCAGACGGGGGGAATCAAAGGCGGGGAATCAGAGCTGGGGAATCAGAGGCAGGGAATCAGAGTTGGGGATTCAGAGGCGGGGAATCAGATATGGGGAAACAGAGGCGGGGAATCAGAGGCGGGCAAACAGAGGCGGGGAATTAGATATGGGGAATCAGAGGTGGGGAATCAGAGGTGGTGAATCAGAGATGGGGAATCACAGGCGGGGAATCAGAGGCAGGGAATAGAACGCGGGGAATCAGAGGCAGGGAATCAGAGTTGGGGCATCAGAGGTTGGGAATTAGATATGGGGAAACAGAGGCGGGGAATCAGAGGCGGGGAAACAGAGGCGGGAAGTCAGATATGGGTAATCAGAGGTGGGGAATCAGAGGCAGGGAATCAGATGTGCGGAATCAGAGATGGGGAATCAGAGGCAGGGAATCAGAATCAGAAGCGGGGAATCAGAGGCCGGGAATCAGAGGCCGGGAATCAGATGCTGGGAATGAGAGGCCGGGAATCAGAGGTGGAGAATCAGAGTCCGGGAATCAGAGATGGGGATTCAGAGGCGGGGAATGAGATATGGAGAATCAGAGGCGGGGAATCAGAGGCGGGGAAACAGAGGTGGGGAATCATATATGTGGAATCAGAGGTGGCGAATCAAAGGCGGTGAATCAGAGATGGGGAATCAGAGGCGGGGAATCAGAGGCAGGGAATCAAACACGGGAAATCAGAGGCGGGGAATCAGAGCTGGGGAATCAGAGGCGGGGAATCTGAGTTGGGGAATCAGAGGCAGGGAATCAGATATGGGGAAACAGGGGCAGGGAATCAGAGGCGGGGAAACAGAGGCGGGGAATCAGATATGGGGAATCAGAGGTTGGGAATCAGAGGCAGGGAATCAGAGGCGGGGAAACAGAGGCGGGGAATCAGATATGGGGAATCAGAGGTGGCGAATCAAAGGCGGTGAAACAGAGATGGGGAATCAGGGCAGGGAATCAGAGGCAGGGAATCAAACACGGGGAATCAGAGCTGGGGAATCAGAGGCGGGAAATTAGAGTTGGGGAATCAGAGGAGGGGAATCAGAGGTGGGGAAACAGAGGCGGCGAATCAGATATGGGGAATCAGAGGTGGGGAATTAGAGGTTGGGAATCAGAGGCAGGGAATCAGAGGCGGGGAATCAGAGGCGGGGAATCAGAGGCAGGGAATCAGATGTGCGGAATCGGAGATGGGGAATCAGAGGCAGGGAATCAGAGGCGGGGAATCAGAAGCGGGGAATCAGAGGCCGGGAATCAGATATTGGGAAACAGAGGTGGGGAATCAGAGGCGGGGAAACAGAGGCGGGGAATCAGATATGGGGATTCAGAGGTGGGGAATCAGAGGTTGGGAATCAGAGGCAGGGAATCAGAGGCTTGGAATCAGATGCAGGGAATCAGATGCGGGGAATCATAGGCGGGGAATCAGAGCTGGGGAATCAGAGGTGGGGAATCAGAGTTGGGGAATCAGAGGCGGGGACTTAGATATTGGGAAACAGAGGCGGGGAATCAGAGGCGGGGAAACAGAGGGGGGTAATCAGAGGCAGGGAATCAGATGTGCGGAATCAGAGATGGGAATCAGAGGCAGGGAATCAGAATCAGAAGCAGGGAATCAGAGGCCGGGAATCAGAGGCCAGAATCAGATGCCGGGAATAAGAGGCCGGGAATCAGAGGTGGGGAATCAGAGTCCGGGAATCAGAGATGGGGATTCAGAGGCGGGGAATCAGAGGCGGGGAAACAGAGGCGGGGAATCAGATTTGGGGAATCAGAGGTGGCGAATCAAAGGCGGTGAATCAGAGATGGGGAATCAGAGGCCGGGAATCAGAGGCAGGGAATCAAACACGGGGAATCAGAGGCGGGGAATCAGAGCTGGGGAATCAGAGGCGGGGAATCAGAGTTGGGGAATCAGAGGCGGGGAATCAGACGCAGGGAATCAATATGGGAAATCAGAGGTGGGGAATCAGAGGTTGGGAATCAGAGGAAGGGAATCAGAGGCGAGGAATCAGAGCTGGGGAATCAGAGGCGGGGAATCAGAATTGGGGAATCAGAGATGGGGAATCAGAGATGGGGAATCAGAGGCGGGGAATCAGACGCGGGGAATCAGCGGTGGTGAATCAGAGTTGTGGAATCAGAGGCGGGGAATCAGAGGCA
The DNA here is from genome assembly GCF_036971445.1 of Narcine bancroftii. Taxonomy (NCBI): domain Eukaryota; kingdom Metazoa; phylum Chordata; class Chondrichthyes; order Torpediniformes; family Narcinidae; genus Narcine; species Narcine bancroftii. Next base: position 2,129,300 of record NW_027211895.1, on the reverse strand, counting down.
GGGAATCAGACGCGGGGAATCAGAGGCGGGGAATCATAGCTGGCGAATCAGAGGCGGGGAATCAGAGGTGGGGAATCAGAGGCGGGGAATCAGATATTGGGAATCAGAGGTGGGGAATCAGAGGCGGGGAAACAGAGGCGGGGAATCAGATATAGGGAATCAGAGTTGGGGAATCAGAGGTTGTGAATCAGAGATGGGGAATCAGAGGCGGGGAATCAGAGGCCGGTAATCAGACGCGGGGAATCAGAGGCGGGGAATCAGACATGGGAAATTAGAGATAGGGAATCAGAGTTGGGGATTCAGAGGCGGGGAATCAGATATGGGGAAACAGAGGCGGGCAATCAGAGGCGGGCAAATAGAGGCGGGGATCAGATACTGGGAAACAGAGGGGGGAATCAGAGGCGGGGAAACAGAGGCGGGGAATCAGATATGGGGAATCAGAGGTGGGGAATCAGACGCAGGGAATCATTATGGGAAATCAGAGGTGGGGAATCAGAGGTTGGGAATCAGAGGAAGGGAATCAGAGGCGAGGAATCAGAGCTGGGGAATCAGAGGCGGGGAATCAGAATTGGGGAATCAGAGATGGGGAATCAGAGATGGGGAATCAGAGGCGGGGAATCAGACGCGGGGAATCAGCGGTGGTGAATCAGAGATGTGGAATCAGAGGCGGGGAATCAGAGGCAGGGAATCAGACGCGGGGAATCAGAGGCGGGGAATCATAGCTGGCGAATCAGAGGCGGGGAATCAGAGGTGGGGAATCAGAGGCGGGGAATCAGATATTGGGAATCAGAGGTGGGGAATCAGAGGCGGGGAAACAGAGGCGGGGAATCAGATATGGGGAATCAGAGGTGGGGAATCAGAGGTTGTGAATCAGAGATGGGGAATCAGAGGCGGGGAATCAGAGGCCGGTAATCAGACGTGGGGAATCAGAGGCGGGGAATCAGACATGGGAAATTAGAGGCAGGGAATCCGAGTTGGGGATTCAGAGGCGGGGAATCAGATATGGGGAAACAGAGGCGGGGAATCAGAGGCGGGCAAATAGAGGGGGGATCAGATATGGGGAAACAGAGGCGGGGAATCAGAGGCGGGGAAACAGAGGCGGGGAATCAGATATGGGGAATCAGAGGTGGGGAATCAGAGGTTGGGAATCAGAGATGCGGAATTGGAGGCGGGGAATGGGATATGGGGAATCAGAGGCGGGGAATCAGAGGCGGGGAAACAGAGGCGGGGAATCAGATATGGGGAATCAGAGGTGTGGAATCAGAGGTTGGGAATCAGAGGTTGGGAATCAGAGGCAGGGAATCAGAGGCTTGGAATCAGTTGCAGGGAATCAGATGCGGGGAATCAGAGGCGGGGAATCAGAGCTGGGGAATCAGAGGTGGGGAATCAGATATTGGGAATCAGAGGTGGGGAATCAGAGGCGGGGAAACAGAGGCGGGGAATCAGATATGGGGAATCAGAGGTGGGGAATCAGAGGTTGTGAATCAGAGATGGGGAATCAGAGGCGGGGAATCAGAGGCCGGTAATCAGACGCGGGGAATCAGAGGCGGGGAATCAGACATGGGAAATTACAGACAGGGAATCAGAGTTGGGGATTCAGAGGCGGGGAATCAGATATGGGGAAACGGAGGCGGGGAATCAGAGGCGGGCAAATAGAGGCGGGGATCAGATACGGGGAAACAGAGGGGGGAATCAGAGGCGGGGAAACAGAGGCGGGGAATCAGATATGGGGAATCAGAGGTGGGGAATCAGACGCAGGGTATCATTATGGGAAATCAGAGGTGGGGAATCAGAGGTTGGGAATCAGAAGAAGGGAATCAGAGGCGAGGAATCAGAGCTGGGGAATCAGAGGCGGGGAATCAGAATTGGGGAATCAGAGATGGGGAATCAGAGATGGGGAATCAGAGGCGGGGAATCAGACGCGGGGAATCAGCGGTGGTGATTCAGAGATGTGGAATCAGAGGCGGAGAATCAGAGGCAGGGAATCAGACGCGGGGAATCAGAGGCGGGGAATCATAGCTGGCGAATCAGAGGCGGGGAATCAGAGGTGGGGAATCAGAGGCGGGGAATCAGATATTGGGAATCAGAGGTGGGGAATCAGAGGCGGGGAAACAGAGGCGGGGAATCAGATATGGGGAATCAGAGGTGGGGAATCAGAGGTTGTGAATCAGAGATGGGGAATCAGAGGCGGGGAATCAGAGGCCGGTAATCAGACGTGGGGAATCAGAGGCGGGGAATCAGACATGGGAAATTAGAGGCAGGGAATCAGAGTTGGGGATTCAGAGGCGGGGAATCAGATATGGGGAAACAGAGGCGGGGAATCAGAGGCGGGCAAATAGAGGCGGGGATCAGATATGGGGAAACAGAGGCGGGGAATCAGAGGCGGGGATTCAGAGGCTGGGAATCAGACGGGGGGAATCAAAGGCGGGGAATGAAGCTGGGGAATCAGAGGCAGGGAATCAGAGTTGGGGATTCAGAGGCGGGGAATCAGATATGGGGAAACAGAGGCGGGGAATCAGAGGCGGGCAAACAGAGGCGGGGAATTAGATATGGGGAATCAGTGGTGGGGAATCAGAGGTGGTTTATCAGAGATGGGGAATCACAGGCGGGGAATCAGAGGCAGGGAATAGAACGCGGGGAATCAGAGGCGCGGAATCATAGTTGGGAATCAGAGGCGGGGAATCAGATATGGGGAAACAGAGGCGGGGAATCAGGGGCAGGGAAACGGAGGCCTGGAATCAGGGGCGGGGAAACAGAGGCGGGGAATCAGATATGGGGAATCGGATGCGGGGAATCAGAGGCGGGGAATCAGATATGGGGAATCAGAGGTGGGGAATCAGAGGCAGGTAATCAGATGTGCGGAATCAGAGATGGGGAATCAGAGGCAGGGAATCAGAATCAGAAGCGGGGAGTCAGAGGCCGGGAATCAGAGGCCTGGAATCAGATGCTGGGAATAAGAGGCCGGGAATCAGAGGTGGGGAATCAGAGTCCGGGAATCAGAGATGGGGATTCAGAGGCGGGGAATGAGATATGGAGAATCAGAGGCGGGGAATCAGAGGCGGGGAAACAGAGGCGGGGAATAGGATATGGGGAATCAGAGGTGGCGAATCAAAGGTGGTGAATCAGAGATGGGGAATCAGAGGAGGGGAATCAGAGGCAGGGAATCAAACACGGGGAATCAGAGGCGGGGAATCAGAGCTGGGGAATCAGAGGCTGGGAATCAAAGTTGGGGAATCAGAGGCAGGGAATCAGATATGGGGAAACAGGGGCGGGGAATCAGAGGCGGGGAAACAGATGCGGGGAATCAGATATGGGGAATCAGAGGCGGGGAATTAGAGTTGGGGAATCAGAGGCGGGGAATCAGAGGCGGGGAAACAGAAGCGGGGAATCAAACACGGGGAATCAGAGGTGGGGAATCAGAGGTTGGGAATCAGAGGCAGGGAATCAGAGGCGGGGAATCAGAGGCAGGGAATCAGAGGCAGGGAATCAGATGTGCGGAATCGGAGATGGGGAATCAGAGGCAGGGAATCAGAGGCTGGGAATCAGAGGCGGGGAATCAGAGGCCGGGAATCAGATATGGGGAAACAGAGGCGGGGAATCAGAGGCGGGGAAACAGAGGCTGGGAATCAGATATGGGGAATCAGAGGTGGGGAATCAGAGGTTGGGAATCAGAGGCAGGGAATCAGAGGCTTGGAATCAGATGCAGGGAATCAGATGCGGGGAATCAGAGGCGGGGAATCAGAGCTGGGGAATCAGAAGTGGGGAATCAGAGTTGGGGAATCAGAGGCGGTGACTTAGATATTGGGAAACAGAGGCAGGGAATCAGAGGCGGGGAATCAGATATGGGGAATCAGAGATGGGGAATCAGAGGCAGGGAATCAGATGTGCGGAATCAGAGATGGGGAATCAAAGGCAGGGAATCAGAATCAGAAGCAGGGAATCAGAGGCCGGGAATCAGAGGCAGGAATCAGATGCCGGGAATAAAAGGCCGGAAATCAGAGGTGGGGAATCAGAGTCCGATAATCAGAGATGGGGATTCAGAGGCGGGGAATGAGATATGGGGAATCAGAGGCGGGGAATCAGAGGCGGGGAAACAGAGGCGGGGAATCAGATATGGCGAATCAGAGGTGGCGAATCAAAGGCGGTGAATCAGAGATGGGGAATCAGAGGCCGGGAATCAGAGGCAGGGAATCAAACACGGGGAATCAGAGGAGGGGAATCAGAATTGGGGAATCAGAGATGGGGAATCAGAGATGGGGAATCAGAGGCAGGGAATCAGAGGCGGGGAAACAGAGGCGAGGAATCAGATATGGGGAATCAGAGGTGGCGAATCAAAGGCGTTGAATCAGAGATGGGGAATCAGAGGCGGGGAATCAGAGGCAGGGAATCAAACACGGGGAATCAAAGGCGGGGAATCAGAGCTGGGGAATCAGAGGCGGGGAATCAGAGTTGGGGAATCAGAGGCGGGGAAGCAGAGCTTGGGAATCAGAGGTGGGGATCAGAGTCGGGGAATCAGAGGCAGGGAATCAGATGTGCGGAATCAGAGATGGGGAATCAGAGGTGGGGAATCAGAGGCTGTGAATCAGAGATGGGGAATCAGAGGCGGGGAATCAGAGGCAGGAAATCAGACACGGGGATTCAGAGGCTGGGAATCAGACGGGGGGAATCAAAGGCTGGGAATCAGAGCTGGGGAATCAGAGGCAGGGAATCAGAGTTGGGGATTCAGAGGCGGGGAATCAGATATGGGGAAACAGAGGCGGGGAATCAGAGGCGGGCAAACAGAGGCGGGGAATTAGATATGGGGAATCAGAGGTGGGGAATCAGAGGTGGTGAATCAGAGATGGGGAATCACAGGCGGGGAATCAGAGGCAGGGAATAGAACGCGGGGAATCAGAGGCAGGGAATCAGAGTTGGGGCATCAGAGGTTGGGAATTAGATATGGGGAAACAGAGGCGGGGAATCAGAGGCGGGGAAACAGAGGCGGGAAATCAGATATGGGGAATCAGAGGTGGGGAATCAGAGGCAGGGAATCAGATGTGCGGAATCAGAGATGGGGAATCAGAGGCAGGGAATCAGAATCAGAAGCGGGGAATCAGAGGCCGGGAATCAGAGGCCGGGAATCAGATGCTGGGAATAAGAGGCCGGGAATCAGAGGTGGGGAATCAGAGGCGGGGAATGAGATATGGAGATTCAGAGGCGGGGAACCAGAGGCGGGGAAACAGAGGTGGGGAATCAGATATGTGGAATCAGAGGTGGCGAATCAAAGGCGGTGAATCAGAGATGGGGAATCAGAGACGGGGAATCAGAGGCAGGGAATCAAACACGGGAAATCAGAGGCGGGGAATCAGAGCTGGGGAATCAGAGGCGGGGAATCAGAGTTGGGGAATCAGAGGCAGGGAATCAGATATGGGGAAACAGGGGCAGGGAATCAGAGGCGGGGAAACAGAGGCGGGGAATCAGATATGGGGAATCAGAGGTGTGGAATCAGAGGTTGGGAATCAGAGGCAGGGAATCAGAGGCGGGGAAACAGAGGCGGGGAGTCAGATATGGGGAATCAGAGGTGGCGAATCAAAGGCGGTGAAACAGAGATGGGGAATCAGGGCAGGGAATCAGAGGCAGGGAATCAAACACGGGGAATCAGAGCTGGGGAATCAGAGGCGGGGAATTAGAGTTGGGGAATCAGAGGAGGGGAATCAGAGGCGGGGAAACAGAGGCGGGGAATCAGATATGGGGAATCAGAGGTGGGGAATCAGAGGTTGGGAATCAGAGGCAGGGAATCAGAGGTGGGGAATCAGACGCGGGGAATCAGAGGCAGGGAATCAGATGTGCGGAATCGGAGATGGGGAATCAGAGGCAGGGAATCAGAGGCGGGGAATCAGAGGCGGGGAATCAGAGGCCGTGAATCAGATATGGGGAAACAGAGGTGGAGAATCAGAGGCGGGGAAACAGAGGCGGGGAATCAGATATGGGGAATCAGAGGTTGGGAATCAGAGGTTGGGAATCAGAGGCAGGGAATCAGAGGCTTGGAATCAAATGCAGGGAATCAGATGCGGGGAATCAGAGGCGGGGAATCAGAGCTGGGGAATCAGAGGTGGGGAATCAGAGTTGGGGAATCAGAGGTGGGGAATTAGATATTGGGAAACAGAGGCGGGGAATCAGAGGCGGGGAAACAGAGGGGGGTAATCAGAGGCAGGGAATCAGATGTGCGGAATCAGAGATGGGGAATCAGAGGCAGGGAATCAGAATCAGAAGCAGGGAATCAGAGGCCGGGAATCAGAGGCCGGAATCAGATGCCGGGAATAAGAGGCCGGGAATCAGAGGTGGGGAATCAGATATGGGGAAACAGAGGTGGGGAATCAGAGGTTGTGAATCAGAGATGGGAATCAGAGGCGGGGAATCAGAGGCCGGTAATCAGACGCGGGGAATCAGAGGCGGGGAATCAGAGGCGGGGAAACAGAGGCGGGGAATCAGATTTGGGGAATCAGAGGTGGCGAATCAAAGGCGGTGAATCAGAGATGGGGAATCAGAGGCCTGGAATCAGAGGCAGGGAATCAAACACGGGGAATCAGAGGCGGGGAATCAGAGCTGGGGAATCAGAGGCGGGGAATCAGAGTTGGGGAATCAGAGGCGGGGAATCAGATGCAGGGAATCAATATGGGAAATCAGAGGTGGGGAATCAGATGTTGGGAATCAGAGGAAGGGAATCAGAGGCGAGGAATCAGAGCTGGGGAATCAGAGGCGGGGAATCAGAATTGAGGAATCAGAGATGGGGAATCAGAGATGGGGAATCAGAGGCGGGGAATCAGACGCGGGGAATCAGAGGTGGTGAATCAGAGATGTGGAATCAGAGGCGGGGAATCAGAGGCAGGGAATCAGACGCGGGGAATCAGAGGCGGGGAATCATAGCTGGCGAATCAGAGGCGGGGAATCAGAGGTGGGGAATCAGAGGCGGGGAATCAGATATTGGGAATCAGAGGTGGGGAATCAGAGGCGGGGAAACAGAGGCGGGGAATCAGATATGGGGAATTAGAGGTGGGGAATCAGAGGTTGTGAATCAGAGATGGGGAATCAGAGGCGGGGAATCAGAGGCCGGTAATCAGACGCGGGGAATCAGAGGCGGGGAATCAGACATGGGAAATTAGAGGCAGGGAATCAGAGTTGGGGATTCAGAGGCGGGGAATCAGATATGCGGAAACAGAGGCGGGGAATCAGAGGCGGGGAAACAGAGGCGGGGAATCAGATATAGGGAATCAGAGGTGGGGAATCAGAATTTGGGAATCAGAGGCTGGGAATCAGAGGCTGGGAATCAGATGCATGGAATCATATGCGGGGAATCAGAGGCGGGGAATCAGAGCTGGGGAATCAGAGGTGGGGAATCAAAGTTGGGGAATAAGAGGCGGGGTCTTAGATATGGGGAAACAGAGGCGGGGAATCAGAGGCGGGGAAACAGAGGCGGGGAATCAGATATGGGGAATCAGAGGTGGGGAATCAGAGGCAGGGAATTAGATGTGCTGAATCAGAGGTGGGGAATCAGAGGCAGGGAATCAGAATCAGAAGCAGGGAATCAGAGGCCGGGAATCAGAGGCCGGAATCAGATGCCGGGAATAAGAGGCCGGGAATCAGAGGTGGGGAATCAGAGTCCGGGAATCAGAGATGCGGAATCAGAGGCGGGGAATGAGATATGGGGAATCAGAGGCGGGGAATCAGAGGCGGGGAAACGGAGGCGGGGAATCAGACATGGGGAATCAGAGGTGTGGAATCAGAGGTTGGGAATCAGAGGTTGGGAATCAGAGGCAGGGAATCAGAGGCTTGGATTCAGTTGCAGGGAATCAGATGCGGGGAATCAGAGGCGGGGAATCAGAGCTGGGGAATCAGAGGTGGGGAATCAGAGTTGAGGAATCAGAGGCAGGGACTTAGATATTGGGAAACAGAGGCGGGGAATCAAAGGCGGGGAAACAGAGGCGGGGAATCAGATATGGGGAATCAGAGGTAGGGAATCAGAGGCAGGGAATCAGATGTGCGGAATCAGAGATGGGGAATCAGAGGCAGGGAATCAGAATCAGAAGCAGGGAATCAGAGGCCGGGAATCTGAGGCCGGAATCAGATGCCGGGAATAAGAGGTCGGGAATCAGAGGTGGGGATTCAGAGTCCGGGAATCAGAGATGGGGAATTAGAGGCGGGGAATGAGATATGGGGAATCAGAGGCGGGGAATCAGAGGCGGGGAAACAGAGGCGGGGAATCAGATATGGGGAATCAGAGGTTGCGAATCAAAGGCGGTGAATCAGAGATGGGGAATCAGAGGCCGGGAATCAGAGCTGGGGAATCAGAGGCGGGGAATCAGAGGCCTGGAATCAGATGCTGGGAATAAGAGGCCGGGAATCAGAGGTTGGGAATCAGAGTCCGGGGATCAGAAATGGGGATTCAGAGGCGGGGAATGAGATGTGGAGAATCAGAGGCGGGGAATCAGAGGCGGGGAAACAGAGGTGGGCAATCAGATATGGGGAATCAGAGGTGGCGAATCAAAGGCGGTGAATCAGAGATGGGGAATCAGATGCGGGGAATCAGAGGCAGGGAATCAAACACGGGGAATCAGAGGTGGGAAATCAGAGCTGGGGAATCAGAGGCGGGGAATCAGAGTTGGGGAATCAGAGGCGGGGAATCAGATATGGGGAAACAGAGGTGGGGAATCAGAGGCAGGGAAACAGAGGTGGGGAATCAGATATGGGGAATCGGAGGTGGGGAATCAGAGGTTGGGAAACAGAGGCAGACAATCAGAGGCGGGGAGTCAGAGGCGGGGAATCAGAGGCAGGGAATCAGATGTGCGGAATCAGAGATGGGGAATCAGAGGCAGCGAATCAGAGGCGGGGAACCAGAGGCGGGGAATCAGAGGCCGGGAATCAGAGGCCGGGAATGAGAGGCCGGGAATCAGAGGCCGGGAATCAGAGATGGCGAATCAGAGGCGGGGAATCAAACACGGGGAATCAGATCTGGGGAATCAGAGGCGGGGAATCAGATATGGGGAAGCAGAGGCGGGGAATCAGAGGCGGGGAATCAGAGGCGCAGAAACAGAGGCGGGGTATCAGATATGGGGAATCAGAGGTGGGGAATCAGGGGCGGGGTATCAGAGGCTGGGTATCAGACACGGGGATTCAGAGGCGGGGAATCAGAGATGGGAATCAGAGGCGGGGAATCAGAGGCAGGGAATCAGATGTGCGGAATCAGAGATGGGGAATCAGAGGCAGCGAATCAGAGGCGGGGAACCAGAGGCGGGGAAACAGAGTTGGGGAATCAGATATGGGGAATCAGAGGTGGGGAATCAGAGGTTGGGAAACAGAGGCAGGGAATCAGAGGCGGGGAGTCAGAGGCGGGGAATCAGAGGCAGGGAATCAGATGTGCGGAATCAGAGATGGGGAATCAGAGGCAGCGAATCAGAGGCGGGGAACCAGAGGCGGGGAATCAGAGGCCGGGAATCAGAGGCCGGGAATGAGAGGCCGGGAATCAGAGGTCGGGAATCAGAGATGGGGAATCAGACGCGGGGAATCAAACACGGGGAATCAGATCTGGGGAATCAGAGGAGGGGAATCAGAGTTGGGGAATCAGAGGCGGCGAATCAGATATGGGGAAACAGAGGCGGGGAATAAGAGGCGGGGAATCAGAGGCGCAGAAACAGAGGCGGGGTATCAGATATGGGGAATCAGAGGTGGGGAATCAGGGGCGGGGTATCAGAGGCTGGGTATCAGACACGCGGATTCAGAGGTGGGGAATCAGAGATGGGGAATCAGAGGCGGGGAATCAGAGGCAGGGAATCAGATGTGCGGAATCAGAGATGGGGAATCAGAGGCAGCGAATCAGAGGCGGGGAACCAGAGGCGGGCATTCAGAGGTGGGGAATCAGATATGGGGAATCAGAGGTTGGGAAACAGAGGCAGGGAATCAGAGGCGGGGTGTCAGAGGCGGGGAATCAGAGGCAGGGAATCAGATGTGCGGAATCAGAGATGGGGAATCAGAAGCAGCGAATCAGAGGCGGGGAACCAGAGGCGGGGATTCAGAGGCGTGGAATCAGATATGGGGAAACAGAGGCGGGGAATTAGAGGCGGGCAAACAGAGGCGGGGAATCAGATATGGGGAATCAGAGGTGGGGAATCAGAGGTTGTGAATCAGAGATGGGGAATCACAGGCGGCAAATCAGAGGCAGGGAATCAGAGCTGGGGAATCAGAGGCGGGGAATCAGAGCTGGGGAATCAGAGGCAGGGAATCAGAGTTGGGGATTCAGAGGCGGGAAATCAGAGCTGGGGAATCAGAGGCGGGGAATCAGAGGCAGGGAATCAGAGGCGGGGAATCAGAGGCAGGGAATCAGATATGGGGATTCAGAGGTGGGGAATCAGAGGTTGGGAATCAGAGGCAGGGAATCGGAGGCGGGGAATCAGAGGCAGGGAATCAGATGTGGGGAATCAGAGGCGGGGAATCAGAGTTGGGGAATCAGAGTCGGGGAATCAGAGTTTGGGAATCAGAGGCGGGGAATTTGATATGGGGAATCAGAGGTGGGGAATCAGATATGGGGAAACAGAGGCGGGGAATCAGAGGCGGGGAATCAGATATGGGGAATCAGATATGGGGAATCAGAGGCGGGGAATCAGAGGTGAGGAAAGAGAGGCGGGGAATCAGATATGGGGAATCAGAGGTGGGGAATCAGATATGGGGAAACAGAGGCGGGGAATCAGAGGCGGGGAAACAGAGGCGGGGAATTTGATATGGGGAATCAGAGGTGGCGAATGAAAGGCGGTGAATCAGAGATGGGGAATCAGAGGCGGGGAATCAGAGGCAGGGAATCAAACACGGGGAATCAGAGGAGGGGAATCAGAGCTGGGGAATCAGAGGCGGGGTATCAGAGTTGGGGAATCAGAGGCGGGATATCAGATATGGGGAAACAGAGGTGGGGAATCAGAGGCAGGGAAACAGAGGTGGGGAATCAGATATGGGGAATCAGAGGTGGGGAATCAGAGGTTGGGAAACAGAGGCAGGGAATCAGAGGCGGGGAGTCAGAGGCGGGGAATCAGAGGCAGGGAATCAGATGTGCGGAATCAGAGATGGGGAATCAGAGGCAGCGAATCAGAGGCGGGGAACCAGAGGCGGGGAATCAGAGGCGGAGAATCAGAGCCTGGGAATCAGAGGCGGGGAATCAGAGGCGGGGAAACAGAGGCGGGGAAACAGATATGGGGACTCAGAGGTGGGGAATCTGAGGTTGGGAATCAGAGGCAGGGAATCAGAGGCAGGGAATCAGAGGCAGGGAATCAGAGTTGGGGATTCAGAGGCGGGGAATCAGAGCTGGGGAATCAGAGGCGGGGAATCAGAGGCAGGGAATCAGAGGCGGGGAATCAGAGGCAGGGAATCAGATATGGGGATTCAGAGGTGGGGAATCAGAGGTTGGGAAACAGAGGTGGGGATCAGAGTCGGGGAATCAGAGGCAGGGAATCAGATGTGCGGAATCAGAGATGGGGAATCAGAGGTGGGGAATCAGAGGCTGTGAATCAGAGATGGGGAATCAGAGGTGGGGAATCAGAGGCAGGAAATCAGACACGGGGATTCAGAGGCTGGGAATAAGACGGGGGGAATCAAAGGCGGGGAATCAGAGCTGGGGAATCAGAGGCCGGGAATCAGAGTTGGGGATTCAGAGGCTCGGAATCAGATATGGGGAAACAGAGGCGGGGAATCAGAGGCGGGCAAACAGAGGCGGGGAATTAGATATGGGGAATCAGAGGTGGGGAATCAGAGGTGGTGAATCAGAGATGGGGAATCACAGGCGGGGAATCAGAGGCAGGGAATAGAACGCGGGGAATCAGAGGCAGGGAATCAGAGTTGGGGCATCAGAGGTTGGGAATTAGATATGGGGAAACAGAGGCGGGGAATCAGAGGCGGGGAAACAGAGGCGGGAAGTCAGATATGGGTAATCAGAGGTGGGGAATCAGAGGCAGGGAATCAGATGTGCGGAATCAGAGATGGGGAATCAGAGGCAGGGAATCAGAATCAGAAGCGGGGAATCAGAGGCCGGGAATCAGAGGCCGGGAATCAGATGCTGGGAATGAGAGGCCGGGAATCAGAGGTGGAGAATCAGAGTCCGGGAATCAGAGATGGGGATTCAGAGGCGGGGAATGAGATATGGAGAATCAGAGGCGGGGAATCAGAGGCGGGGAAACAGAGGTGGGGAATCATATATGTGGAATCAGAGGTGGCGAATCAAAGGCGGTGAATCAGAGATGGGGAATCAGAGGCGGGGAATCAGAGGCAGGGAATCAAACACGGGAAATCAGAGGCGGGGAATCAGAGCTGGGGAATCAGAGGCGGGGAATCTGAGTTGGGGAATCAGAGGCAGGGAATCAGATATGGGGAAACAGGGGCAGGGAATCAGAGGCGGGGAAACAGATGCGGGGAATCAGATATGGGGAATCAGAGGTAGGGAATCAGAGGCAGGGAATCAGAGGCGGGGAAACAGAGGCGGGGAATCAGATATGGGGAATCAGAGGTGGCGAATCAAAGGCGGTGAAACAGAGATGGGGAATCAGGGCAGGGAATCAGAGGCAGGGAATCAAACACGGGGAATCAGAGCTGGGGAATCAGAGGCGGGAAATTAGAGTTGGGGAATCAGAGGAGGGGAATCAGAGGCGGGGAAACAGAGGCGGGGAATCAATATGCGGAATCAGAGGTGGGGAATCAGAGGTTGGGAATCAGAGGCAGGGAATCAGAGGCGGGGAATCAGAGGCGGGGAATCAGAGGCAGGGAATCAGATGTGCGGAATCGGAGATGGGGAATCAGAGGCAGGGAATCAGAGGCGGGGAATCAGAAGCGGGGAATCAGAGGCCGGGAATCAGATATTGGGAAACAGAGGTGGGGAATCAGAGGCGGGGAAACAGAGGCGGGGAATCAGATATGGGGAATCAGAGGTGGGGAATCAGAGGTTGGGAATCAGAGGCAGGGAATCGGAGGCTTGGAATCAGATGCAGGGAATCAGATGCGGGGAATCATAGGCGGGGAATCAGAGCTGGGGAATCAGAGGTGGGGAATCAGAGTTGGGGAATCAGAGGCGGGGACTTAGATATTGGGAAACAGAGGCGGGGAATCAGATATGGGGAAACAGAGGTGGGGAATCAGAGGCAGGGAAACAGAGGTGGGGAATCAGATATGGGGAATCGGAGGTGGGGAATCAGAGGTTGGGAAACAGAGGCAGACAATCAGAGGCGGGGAGTCAGAGGCGGGGAATCAGAGGCAGGGAATCAGATGTGCGGAATCAGAGATGGGGAATCAGAGGCAGCGAATCAGAGGCGGGGAACCAGAGGCGGGGAATCAGAGGCCGGGAATCAGAGGCCGGGAATGAGAGGCCGGGAATCAGAGGCCAGGAATCAGAGATGGCGAATCAGAGGCGGGGAATCAAACACGGGGAATCAGATCTGGGGAATCAGAGGCGGGGAATCAGATATGGGGAAGCAGAGGCGGGGAATCAGAGGCGGGGAATCAGAGGCGCAGAAACAGAGGCGTGGTATCAGATATGGGGAATCAGAGGTGGGGAATCAGGGGCGGGGTATCAGAGGCTGGGTATCAGACACGGGGATTCAGAGGCGGGGAATCAGAGATGGGAATCAGAGGCGGGGAATCAGAGGCAGGGAATCAGATGTGCGGAATCAGAGATGGGGAATCAGAGGCAGCGAATCAGAGGCGGGGAACCAGAGGCGGGGAAACAGAGTTGGGGAATCAGATATGGGGAATCAGAGGTGGGGAATCAGAGGTTGGGAAACAGAGGCAGGGAATCAGAGGCGGGGAGTCAGAGGCGGGGAATCAGAGGCAGGGAATCAGATGTGCGGAATCAGAGATGGGGAATCAGAGGCAGCGAATCAGAGGCGGGGAACCAGAGGCGGGGAATCAGAGGCCGGGAATCAGAGGCCGGGAATGAGAGGCCGGGAATCAGAGGTCGGGAATCAGAGATGGGGAATCAGACGCGGGGAATCAAACACGGGGAATCAGATCTGGGGAATCAGAGGCGGGGAATCAGAGTTGGGGAATCAGAGGCGGCGAATCAGATATGGGGAAACAGAGGCGGGGAATCAAAGGCGGGGAATCAGAGGCGCAGAAACAGAGGCGGGGTATCAGATATGGGGAATCAGAGGTGGGGAATCAGGGGCGGGGTATCAGAGGCTGGGTATCAGACACGCGGATTCAGAGGTGGGGAATCAGAGATGGGGAATCAGAGGCGGGGAATCAGAGGCAGGGAATCAGATGTGCGGAATCAGAGATGGGGAATCAGAGGCAGCGAATCAGAGGCGGGGAACCAGAGGCGGGCATTCAGAGGTGGGGAATCAGATATGGGGAATCAGAGGTTGGGAAACAGAGGCAGGGAATCAGAGGCGGGGTGTCAGAGGCGGGGAATCAGAGGCAGGGAATCAGATGTGCGGAATCAGAGATGGGGAATCAGAAGCAGCGAATCAGAGGCGGGGAACCAGAGGCGGGGATTCAGAGGCGTGGAATCAGATATGGGGAAACAGAGGCGGGGAATTAGAGGCGGGCAAACAGAGGCGGGGAATCAGATATGGGGAATCAGAGGTGGGGAATCAGAGGTTGTGAATCAGAGATGGGGAATCACAGGCGGGAAATCAGAGGCAGGGAATCAGAGCTGGGGAATCAGAGGCGGGGAATCAGAGCTGGGGAATCAGAGGCAGGGAATCAGAGTTGGGGATTCAGAGGCGGGAAATCAGAGCTGGGGAATCAGAGGCGGGGAATCAGAGGCAGGGAATCAGAGGCGGGGAATCAGAGGCAGGGAATCAGATATGGGGATTCAGAGGTGGGGAATCAGAGGTTGGGAATCAGTGGCAGGGAATCGGAGGCGGGGAATCAGAGGCAGGGAATCAGATGTGGGGAATCAGAGGCGGGGAATCAGAGTTGGGGAATCAGAGTCGGGGAATCAGAGTTTGGGAATCAGAGGCGGGGAATTTGATATGGGGAAACAGAGGCGGGGAATCAGATATGGGGAATCAGAGGCAGGGAATCAGAGGCGCGGAAAGAGAGGCGGGGAATCAGATATGGGGAATCAGAGGTGGGGAATAAGATATGGGGAAACAGAGGCGGGGAATCAGAGGCGGGGAATCAGATATGGGGAATCAGAGGCAGGGAATCAAACACGGGGAATCAGAGGAGGGGAATCAGAGCTGGGGAATCAGAGGCGGGGTATCAGAGTTGGGGAATCAGAGGCGGGATATCAGATATGGGGAAACAGAGGTGGGGAATCAGAGGCAGGGAAACAGAGGTGGGGAATCAGATATGGGGAATCAGAGGTGGGGAATCAGAGGTTGGGAAACAGAGGCAGGGAATCAGAGGCGGGGAGTCAGAGGCGGGGAATCAGAGGCAGGGAATCAGATGTGCGGAATCAGAGATGGGGAATCAGAGGCAGCGAATCAGAGGCGGGGAACCAGAGGCGGGGAGTCAGAGGCGGAGAATCAGAGCCTGGGAATCAGAGGCGGGGAATCAGAGGCTGGGAAACAGAGGCGGGGAAACAGATATGGGGACTCAGAGGTGGGGAATCTGAGGTTGGGAATCAGAGGCAGGGAATCAGAGGCAGGGAATCAGAGGCAGGGAATCAGAGTTGGGGATTCAGAGGCGGGGAATCAGAGCTGGGGAATCAGAGGCGGGGAATCAGAGGCAGGGAATCAGAGGCGGGGAATCAGAGGCAGGGAATCAGATATGGGGATTCAGAGGTGGGGAATCAGAGGTTGGGAATCAGAGGTGGGGATCAGAGTCGGGGAATCAGAGGCAGGGAATCAGATGTGCGGAATCAGAGATGGGGAATCAGAGGTGGGGAATCAGAGGCTGTGAATCAGAGATGGGGAATCAGAGGTGGGGAATCAGAGGCAGGAAATCAGACACGGGGATTCAGAGGCTGGGAATAAGACGGGGGGAATCAAAGGCGGGGAATCAGAGCTGGGGAATCAGAGGCCGGGAATCAGAGTTGGGGATTCAGAGGCTCGGAATCAGATATGGGGAAACAGAGGCGGGGAATCAGAGGCGGGCAAACAGAGGCGGGGAATTAGATATGGGGAATCAGAGGTGGGGAATCAGAGGTGGTGAATCAGAGATGGGGAATCACAGGCGGGGAATCAGAGGCAGGGAATAGAACGCGGGGAATCAGAGGCAGGGAATCAGAGTTGGGGCATCAGAGGTTGGGAATTAGATATGGGGAAACAGAGGCGGGGAATCAGAGGCGGGGAAACAGAGGCGGGAAGTCAGATATGGGTAATCAGAGGTGGGGAATCAGAGGCAGGGAATCAGATGTGCGGAATCAGAGATGGGGAATCAGAGGCAGGGAATCAGAATCAGAAGCGGGGAATCAGAGGCCGGGAATCAGAGGCCGGGAATCAGATGCTGGGAATGAGAGGCCGGGAATCAGAGGTGGAGAATCAGAGTCCGGGAATCAGAGATGGGGATTCAGAGGCGGGGAATGAGATATGGAGAATCAGAGGCGGGGAATCAGAGGCGGGGAAACAGAGGTGGGGAATCATATATGTGGAATCAGAGGTGGCGAATCAAAGGCGGTGAATCAGAGATGGGGAATCAGAGGCGGGGAATCAGAGGCAGGGAATCAAACACGGGAAATCAGAGGCGGGGAATCAGAGCTGGGGAATCAGAGGCGGGGAATCTGAGTTGGGGAATCAGAGGCAGGGAATCAGATATGGGGAAACAGGGGCAGGGAATCAGAGGCGGGGAAACAGAGGCGGGGAATCAGATATGGGGAATCAGAGGTAGGGAATCAGAGGCAGGGAATCAGAGGCGGGGAAACAGAGGCGGGGAATCAGATATGGGGAATCAGAGGTGGCGAATCAAAGGCGGTGAAACAGAGATGGGGAATCAGGGCAGGGAATCAGAGGCAGGGAATCAAACACGGGGAATCAGAGCTGGGGAATCAGAGGCGGGAAATTAGAGTTGGGGAATCAGAGGAGGGGAATCAGAGGCGGGGAAACAGAGGCGGGGAATCAATATGGGGAATCAGAGGTGGGGAATCAGAGGTTGGGAATCAGAGGCAGGGAATCAGAGGCGGGGAATCAGAGGCGGGGAATCAGAGGCAGGGAATCAGATGTGCGGAATCGGAGATGGG
This sequence comes from Narcine bancroftii, assembly GCF_036971445.1. Taxonomy (NCBI): domain Eukaryota; kingdom Metazoa; phylum Chordata; class Chondrichthyes; order Torpediniformes; family Narcinidae; genus Narcine; species Narcine bancroftii. The sequence goes on along the minus strand of NW_027211895.1, from coordinate 2,112,169 downwards.
GAATCAGAGGCAGGGAATCAGAGGCGGGGAATCAGAAGCGGGGAATCAGAGGCCGGGAATCAGATATTGGGAAACAGAGGTGGGGAATCAGAGGCGGGGAAACAGAGGCGGGGAATCAGATATGGGGAATCAGAGGTGGGGAATCAGAGGTTGGGAATCAGAGGCAGGGAATCGGAGGCTTGGAATCAGATGCAGGGAATCAGATGCGGGGAATCATAGGCGGGGAATCAGAGCTGGGGAATCAGAGGTGGGGAATCAGAGTTGGGGAATCAGAGGCGGGGACTTAGATATTGGGAAACAGAGGCGGGGAATCAGATATGGGGAAACAGAGGTGGGGAATCAGAGGCAGGGAAACAGAGGTGGGGAATCAGATATGGGGAATCGGAGGTGGGGAATCAGAGGTTGGGAAACAGAGGCAGACAATCAGAGGCGGGGAGTCAGAGGCGGGGAATCAGAGGCAGGGAATCAGATGTGCGGAATCAGAGATGGGGAATCAGAGGCAGCGAATCAGAGGCGGGGAACCAGAGGCGGGGAATCAGAGGCCGGGAATCAGAGGCCGGGAATGAGGGGCCGGGAATCAGAGGCCGGGAATCAGAGATGGCGAATCAGAGGCGGGGAATCAAACACGGGGAATCAGATCTGGGGAATCAGAGGCGGGGAATCAGATATGGGGAAGCAGAGGCGGGGAATCAGAGGCGGGGAATCAGAGGCGCAGAAACAGAGGCGTGGTATCAGATATGGGGAATCAGAGGTGGGGAATCAGGGGCGGGGTATCAGAGGCTGGGTATCAGACACGGGGATTCAGAGGCGGGGAATCAGAGATGGGAATCAGAGGCGGGGAATCAGAGGCAGGGAATCAGATGTGCGGAATCAGAGATGGGGAATCAGAGGCAGCGAATCAGAGGCGGGGAACCAGAGGCGGGGAAACAGAGTTGGGGAATCAGATATGGGGAATCAGAGGTGGGGAATCAGAGGTTGGGAAACAGAGGCAGGGAATCAGAGGCGGGGAGTCAGAGGCGGGGAATCAGAGGCAGGGAATCAGATGTGCGGAATCAGAGATGGGGAATCAGAGGCAGCGAATCAGAGGCGGGGAACCAGAGGCGGGGAATCAGAGGCCGGGAATCAGAGGCCGGGAATGAGAGGCCGGGAATCAGAGGTCGGGAATCAGAGATGGGGAATCAGACGCGGGGAATCAAACACGGGGAATCAGATCTGGGGAATCAGAGGCGGGGAATCAGAGTTGGGGAATCAGAGGCGGCGAATCAGATATGGGGAAACAGAGGCGGGGAATCAAAGGCGGGGAATCAGAGGCGCAGAAACAGAGGCGGGGTATCAGATATGGGGAATCAGAGGTGGGGAATCAGGGGCGGGGTATCAGAGGCTGGGTATCAGACACGCGGATTCAGAGGTGGGGAATCAGAGATGGGGAATCAGAGGCGGGGAATCAGAGGCAGGGAATCAGATGTGCGGAATCAGAGATGGGGAATCAGAGGCAGCGAATCAGAGGCGGGGAACCAGAGGCGGGCATTCAGAGGTGGGGAATCAGATATGGGGAATCAGAGGTTGGGAAACAGAGGCAGGGAATCAGAGGCGGGGTGTCAGAGGCGGGGAATCAGAGGCAGGGAATCAGATGTGCGGAATCAGAGATGGGGAATCAGAAGCAGCGAATCAGAGGCGGGGAACCAGAGGCGGGGATTCAGAGGCGTGGAATCAGATATGGGGAAACAGAGGCGGGGAATTAGAGGCGGGCAAACAGAGGCGGGGAATCAGATATGGGGAATCAGAGGTGGGGAATCAGAGGTTGTGAATCAGAGATGGGGAATCACAGGCGGGAAATCAGAGGCAGGGAATCAGAGCTGGGGAATCAGAGGCGGGGAATCAGAGCTGGGGAATCAGAGGCAGGGAATCAGAGTTGGGGATTCAGAGGCGGGAAATCAGAGCTGGGGAATCAGAGGCGGGGAATCAGAGGCAGGGAATCAGAGGCGGGGAATCAGAGGCAGGGAATCAGATATGGGGATTCAGAGGTGGGGAATCAGAGGTTGGGAATCAGTGGCAGGGAATCGGAGGCGGGGAATCAGAGGCAGGGAATCAGATGTGGGGAATCAGAGGCGGGGAATCAGAGTTGGGGAATCAGAGTCGGGGAATCAGAGTTTGGGAATCAGAGGCGGGGAATTTGATATGGGGAAACAGAGGCGGGGAATCAGATATGGGGAATCAGAGGCAGGGAATCAGAGGCGCGGAAAGAGAGGCGGGGAATCAGATATGGGGAATCAGAGGTGGGGAATAAGATATGGGGAAACAGAGGCGGGGAATCAGAGGCGGGGAATCAGATATGGGGAATCAGATATGGGGAATCAGAGGCGGGGAATCAGAGGCGAGGAAAGAGAGGCGGGGAATCAGATATGGGGAATCAGAGGTGGGGAATCAGATATGGGGAAACAGAGGCGGGGAATCAGAGGCGGGGAAACAGAGGCGGGGAATTTGATATGGGGAATCAGAGGTGGCGAATGAAAGGCGGTGAATCAGAGATGGGGAATCAGAGGCGGGGAATCAGAGGCAGGGAATCAAACACGGGGAATCAGAGGAGGGGAATCAGAGCTGGGGAATCAGAGGCGGGGTATCAGAGTTGGGGAATCAGAGGCGGGATATCAGATATGGGGAAACAGAGGTGGGGAATCAGATATGGGGAATCAGAGGTGGGGAATCAGAGGTTGGGAAACAGAGGCAGGGAATCAGAGGCGGGGAGTCAGAGGCGGGGAATCAGAGGCAGGGAATCAGATGTGCGGAATCAGAGATGGGGAATCAGAGGCAGCGAATCAGAGGCGGGGAACCAGAGGCGGGGAATCAGAGGCGGAGAATCAGAGCCTGGGAATCAGAGGCGGGGAATCAGAGGCGGGGAAACAGAGGCGGGGAAACAGATATGGGGACTCAGAGGTGGGGAATCTGAGGTTGGGAATCAGAGGCAGGGAATCAGAGGCAGGGAATCAGAGGCAGGGAATCAGAGTTGGGGATTCAGAGGCGGGGAATCAGAGCTGGGGAATCAGAGGCGGGGAATCAGAGGCAGGGAATCAGAGGCGGGGAATCAAAGACAGGGAATCAGATATGGGGATTCAGAGGTGGGGAATCAGAGGTTGGGAATCAGAGGTGGGGATCAGAGTCGGGGAATCAGAGGCAGGGAATCAGATGTGCGGAATCAGAGATGGGGAATCAGAGGTGGGGAATCAGAGGCTGTGAATCAGAGATGGGGAATCAGAGGTGGGGAATCAGAGGCAGGAAATCAGACACGGGGATTCAGAGGCTGGGAATAAGACGGGGGGAATCAAAGGCGGGGTATCAGATATGGGGAATCAGAGGTGGGGAATCAGGGGCGGGGTATCAGAGGCTGGGTATCAGACACGCGGATTCAGAGGTGGGGAATCAGAGATGGGGAATCAGAGGCGGGGAATCAGAGGCAGGGAATCAGATGTGCGGAATCAGAGATGGGGAATCAGAGGCAGCGAATCAGAGGCGGGGAACCAGAGGCGGGCATTCAGAGGTGGGGAATCAGATATGGGGAATCAGAGGTTGGGAAACAGAGGCAGGGAATCAGAGGCGGGGTGTCAGAGGCGGGGAATCAGAGGCAGGGAATCAGATGTGCGGAATCAGAGATGGGGAATCAGAAGCAGCGAATCAGAGGCGGGGAACCAGAGGCGGGGATTCAGAGGCGTGGAATCAGATATGGGGAAACAGAGGCGGGGAATTAGAGGCGGGCAAACAGAGGCGGGGAATCAGATATGGGGAATCAGAGGTGGGGAATCAGAGGTTGTGAATCAGAGATGGGGAATCACAGGCGGGAAATCAGAGGCAGGGAATCAGAGCTGGGGAATCAGAGGCGGGGAATCAGAGCTGGGGAATCAGAGGCAGGGAATCAGAGTTGGGGATTCAGAGGCGGGAAATCAGAGCTGGGGAATCAGAGGCGGGGAATCAGAGGCAGGGAATCAGAGGCGGGGAATCAGAGGCAGGGAATCAGATATGGGGATTCAGAGGTGGGGAATCAGAGGTTGGGAATCAGTGGCAGGGAATCGGAGGCGGGGAATCAGAGGCAGGGAATCAGATGTGGGGAATCAGAGGCGGGGAATCAGAGTTGGGGAATCAGAGTCGGGGAATCAGAGTTTGGGAATCAGAGGCGGGGAATTTGATATGGGGAAACAGAGGCGGGGAATCAGATATGGGGAATCAGAGGCAGGGAATCAGAGGCGCGGAAAGAGAGGCGGGGAATCAGATATGGGGAATCAGAGGTGGGGAATAAGATATGGGGAAACAGAGGCGGGGAATCAGAGGCGGGGAATCAGATATGGGGAATCAGATATGGGGAATCAGAGGCGGGGAATCAGAGGCGAGGAAAGAGAGGCGGGGAATCAGATATGGGGAATCAGAGGTGGGGAATCAGATATGGGGAAACAGAGGCGGGGAATCAGAGGCGGGGAAACAGAGGCGGGGAATTTGATATGGGGAATCAGAGGTGGCGAATGAAAGGCGGTGAATCAGAGATGGGGAATCAGAGGCGGGGAATCAGAGGCAGGGAATCAAACACGGGGAATCAGAGGAGGGGAATCAGAGCTGGGGAATCAGAGGCGGGGTATCAGAGTTGGGGAATCAGAGGCGGGATATCAGATATGGGGAAACAGAGGTGGGGAATCAGATATGGGGAATCAGAGGTGGGGAATCAGAGGTTGGGAAACAGAGGCAGGGAATCAGAGGCGGGGAGTCAGAGGCGGGGAATCAGAGGCAGGGAATCAGATGTGCGGAATCAGAGATGGGGAATCAGAGGCAGCGAATCAGAGGCGGGGAACCAGAGGCGGGGAATCAGAGGCGGAGAATCAGAGCCTGGGAATCAGAGGCGGGGAATCAGAGGCGGGGAAACAGAGGCGGGGAAACAGATATGGGGACTCAGAGGTGGGGAATCTGAGGTTGGGAATCAGAGGCAGGGAATCAGAGGCAGGGAATCAGAGGCAGGGAATCAGAGTTGGGGATTCAGAGGCGGGGAATCAGAGCTGGGGAATCAGAGGCGGGGAATCAGAGGCAGGGAATCAGAGGCGGGGAATCAAAGACAGGGAATCAGATATGGGGATTCAGAGGTGGGGAATCAGAGGTTGGGAATCAGAGGTGGGGATCAGAGTCGGGGAATCAGAGGCAGGGAATCAGATGTGCGGAATCAGAGATGGGGAATCAGAGGTGGGGAATCAGAGGCTGTGAATCAGAGATGGGGAATCAGAGGTGGGGAATCAGAGGCAGGAAATCAGACACGGGGATTCAGAGGCTGGGAATAAGACGGGGGGAATCAAAGGCGGGGAATCAGAGCTGGGGAATCAGAGGCAGGGAATCAGAGTTGGGGATTCAGAGGCGGGGAATCAGATATGGGGAAACAGAGGCGGGGAATCAGAGGCGGGCAAACAGAGGCGGGGAATTAGATATGGGGAATCAGAGGTGGGGAATCAGAGGTGGTGAATCAGAGATGGGGAATCACAGGCGGGGAATGAGAGGCAGGGAATAGAACGCGGGGAATCAGAGGCAGGGAATCAGAGTTGGGGCATCAGAGGTTGGGAATTAGATATGGGGAAACAGAGGCGGGGAATCAGAGGCGGGGAAACAGAGGCGGGAAGTCAGATATGGGTAATCAGAGGTGGGGAATCAGAGGCAGGGAATCAGATGTGCGGAATCAGAGATGGGGAATCAGAGGCAGGGACTCAGAATCAGAAGCGGGGAATCAGAGGCCGGGAATCAGAGGCCGGGAATCAGATGCTGGGAATGAGAGGCCGGGAATCAGAGGTGGAGAATCAGAGTCCGGGAATCAGAGATGGGGATTCAGAGGCGGGGAATGAGATATGGAGAATCAGAGGCGGGGAATCAGAGGCGGGGAAACAGAGGTGGGGAATCATATATGTGGAATCAGAGGTGGCGAATCAAAGGCGGTGAATCAGAGATGGGGAATCAGAGGCGGGGAATCAGAGGCAGGGAATCAAACACGGGAAATCAGAGGTGGGGAATCAGAGCTGGGGAATCAGAGGCGGGGAATCTGAGTTGGGGAATCAGAGGCAGGGAATCAGATATGGGGAAACAGGGGCAGGGAATCAGAGGCGGGGAAACAGAGGCGGGGAATCAAACACGGGGAATCAGAGCTGGGGAATCAGAGGCGGGAAATTAGAGTTGGGGAATCAGAGGAGGGGAATCAGAGGCGGGGAAACAGAGGCGGGGAATCAATATGGGGAATCAGAGGTGGGGAATCAGAGGTTGGGAATCAGAGGCAGGGAATCAGAGGCGGGGAATCAGAGGCGGGGAATCAGACGCAGGGAATCAGATGTGCGGAATCGGAGATGGGGAATCAGAGGCAGGGAATCAGAGGCGGGGAATCAGAAGCGGGGAATCAGAGGCCGGGAATCAGATATTGGGAAACAGAGGTGGGGAATCAGAGGCGGGGAAACAGAGGCGGGGAATCAGATATGGGGAATCAGAGGTGGGGAATCAGAGGTTGGGAATCAGAGGCAGGGAATCAGAGGCTTGGAATCAGATGCAGGGAATCAGATGCGGGGCATCATAGGCGGGGAATCAGAGCTGGGGAATCAGAGGTGGGGAATCAGAGTTGGGGAATCAGAGGCGGGGAATTAGATATTGGGAAACAGAGGCGGGGAATCAGATATGGGGAAACAGAGGTGGGGAATCAGAGGCAGGGAAACAGAGGTGGGGAATCAGATATGGGGAATCGGAGGTGGGGAATCAGAGGTTGGGAAACAGAGGCAGACAATCAGAGGCGGGGAGTCAGAGGCGGGGAATCAGAGGCAGGGAATCAGATGTGCGGAATCAGAGATGGGGAATCAGAGGCAGCGAATCAGAGGTGGGGAACCAGAGGCGGGGAATCAGAGGCCGGGAATCAGAGGCCGGGAATGAGAGGCCGGGAATCAGAGGCCGGGAATCAGAGATGGCGAATCAGAGGCGGGGAATCAAACACGGGGAATCAGATCTGGGGAATCAGAGGCGGGGAATCAGATATGGGGAAGCAGAGGCGGGGAATCAGAGGCGGGGAATCAGAGGCGCAGAAACAGAGGCGTGGTATCAGATATGGGGAATCAGAGGTGGGGAATCAGGGGCGGGGTATCAGAGGCTGGGTATCAGACACGGGGATTCAGAGGCGGGGAATCAGAGATGGGAATCAGTGGCGGGGAATCAGAGGCAGGGAATCAGATGTGCGGAATCAGAGATGGGGAATCAGAGGCAGCGAATCAGAGGCGGGGAACCAGAGGCGGGGAAACAGAGTTGGGGAATCAGATATGGGGAATCAGAGGTGGGGAATCAGAGGTTGGGAAACAGAGGCAGGGAATCAGAGGCGGGGAGTCAGAGGCGGGGAATCAGAGGCAGGGAATCAGATGTGCGGAATCAGAGATGGGGAATCAGAGGCAGCGAATCAGAGGCGGGGAACCAGAGGCGGGGAATCAGAGGCCGGGAATCAGAGGCCGGGAATGAGAGGCCGGGAATCAGAGGTCGCGAATCAGAGATGGGGAATCAGACGCGGGGAATCAAACACGAGGAATCAGATCTGGGGAATCAGAGGCGGGGAATCAGAGTTGGGGAATCAGAGGCGGCGAATCAGATATGGGGAAACAGAGGCGGGGAATCAAAGGCGGGGAATCAGAGGCGCAGAAACAGAGGTGGGGTATCAGATATGGGGAATCAGAGGTGGGGAATCAGGGGCGGGGTATCAGAGGCTGGGTATCAGACACGCGGATTCAGAGGTGGGGAATCAGAGATGGGGAATCAGAGGCGGGGAATCAGAGGCAGGGAATCAGATGTCTGGAATCAGAGATGGGGAATCAGAGGCAGCGAATCAGAGGCGGGGAACCAGAGGCGGGCATTCAGAGGTGGGGAATCAGATATGGGGAATCAGAGGTTGGGAAACAGAGGCAGGGAATCAGAGGCGGGGTGTCAGAGGCGGGGAATCAGAGGCAGGGAATCAGATGTGCGGAATCAGAGATGGGGAATCAGAAGCAGCGAATCAGAGGCGGGGAAACAGAGGCGGGGATTCAGAGGCGTGGAATCAGATATGGGGAAACAGAGGCGGGGAATTAGAGGCGGGCAAACAGAGGCGGGGAATCAGATATGGGGAATCAGAGGTGGGGAATCAGAGGTTGTGAATCAGAGATGGGGAATCACAGGCGGGAAATCAGAGGCAGGGAATCAGAGCTGGGGAATCAGAGGCGGGGAATCAGAGCTGGGGAATCAGAGGCAGGGAATCAGAGTTGGGGATTCAGAGGCGGGAAATCAGAGCTGGGGAATCAGAGGCGGGGAATCAGAGGCAGGGAATCAGAGGCGGGGAATCAGAGGCAGGGAATCAGATATGGGGATTCAGAGGTGGGGAATCAGAGGTTGGGAATCAGAGGCAGGGAATCGGAGGCGGGGAATCAGAGGCAGGGAATCAGATGTGGGGAATCAGAGGCGGGGAATCAGAGTTGGGGAATCAGAGTCGGGGAATCAGAGTTTGGGAATCAGAGGCGGGGAATTTGATATGGGGATACAGAGGCGGGGAATCAGATATGGGGAATCAGAGGCAGGGAATCAGAGGCGCGGAAAGAGAGGCGGGGAATCAGATATGGGGAATCAGAGGTGGGGAATCAGATATGGGGAAACAGATATGGGGAATCAGAGGCGGGGAATCAGAGGCGAGGAAAGAGAGGCGGGGAATCAGATATGGGGAATCAGAGGTGGGGAATCAGATATGGGGAAACAGAGGCGGGGAATCAGAGGCGGGGAAACAGAGGCGGGGAATTTGATATGGGGAATCAGAGGTGGCGAATGAAAGGCGGTGAATCAGAGATGGGGAATCAGAGGCGGGGAATCAGAGGCAGGGAATCAAACACGGGGAATCAGAGGAGGGGAATAAGAGCTGGGGAATCAGAGGCGGGGTATCAGAGTTGGGGAATCAGAGGCGGGATATCAGATATGGGGAAACAGAGGTGGGGAATCAGAGGCAGGGAAACAGAGGTGGGGAATCAGATATGGGGAATCAGAGGTGGGGAATCAGAGGTTGGGAAACAGAGGCAGGGAATCAGAGGCGGGGAGTCAGAGGCGGGGAATCAGAGGCAGGGAATCAGATGTGCGGAATCAGAGATGGGGAATCAGAGGCAGCGAATCAGAGGCGGGGAACCAGAGGCGGGGAATCAGAGGCGGAGAATCAGAGCCTGGGAATCAGAGGCGGGGAATCAGAGGCGGGGAAACAGAGGCGGGGAAACAGATATGGGGACTCAGAGGTGGGGAATCTGAGGTTGGGAATCAGAGGCAGGGAATCAGAGTTGGGGATTCAGAGGCGGGGAATCAGAGCTGGGGAATCAGAGGCGGGGAATCAGAGGCAGGGAATCAGAGGCGGGGAATCAGAGGCAGTGAATCAGATATGGGGATTCAGAGGTGGGGAATCAGTAGTTGGGAATCAGAGGTGGGGATCAGAGTCGGGGAATCAGAGGCAGGGAATCAGATGTGCGGAATCAGAGATGGGGAATCAGAGGTGGGGAATCAGAGGCTGTGAATCAGAGATGGGGAATCAGAGGTGGGGAATCAGAGGCAGGAAATCAGACACGGGGATTCAGAGGCTGGGAATAAGACGGGGGGAATCAAAGGCGGGGAATCAGAGCTGGGGAATCAGAGGCAGGGAATCAGAGTTGGGGATTCAGAGGCGGGGAATCAGATATGGGGAAACAGAGGCGGGGAATCAGAGGCGGGCAAACAGAGGCGGGGAATTAGATATGGGGAATCAGAGGTGGGGAATCAGAGGTGGTGAATCAGAGATGGGGAATCACAGGCGGGGAATCAGAGGCAGGGAATAGAACGCGGGGAATCAGAGGCAGGGAATCAGAGTTGGGGCATCAGAGGTTGGGAATTAGATATGGGGAAACAGAGGCGGGGAATCAGAGGCGGGGAAACAGAGGCGGGAAGTCAGATATGGGTAATCAGAGGTGGGGAATCAGAGGCAGGGAATCAGATGTGCGGAATCAGAGATGGGGAATCAGAGGCAGGGAATCAGAATCAGAAGCGGGGAATCAGAGGCCGGGAATCAGAGGCCGGGAATCAGATGCTGGGAATGAGAGGCCGGGAATCAGAGGTGGAGAATCAGAGTCCGGGAATCAGAGATGGGGATTCAGAGGCGGGGAATGGGATATGGAGAATCAGAGGCGGGGAATCAGAGGCGGGGAAACAGAGGTGGGGAATCATATATGTGGAATCAGAGGTGGCGAATCAAAGGCGGTGAATCAGAGATGGGGAATCAGAGGCGGGGAATCAGAGGCAGGGAATCAAACACGGGAAATCAGAGGCGGGGAATCAGAGCTGGGGAATCAGAGGCGGGGAATCTGAGTTGGGGAATCAGAGGCAGGGAATCAGATATGGGGAAACAGGGGCAGGGAATCAGAGGCGGGGAAACAGAGGCGGGGAATCAGATATGGGGAATCAGAGGTAGGGAATCAGAGGCAGGGAATCAGAGGCGGGGAAACAGAGGCGGGAATCAGATATGGGGAATCAGAGGTGGCGAATCAAAGGCGGTGAAACAGAGATGGGGAATCAGGGCAGGGAATCAGAGGCGGGGAAACAGAGGCGGGGAATCAGATATGGGGAATCAGAGGTGGCGAATCAAAGGCGGTGAAACAGAGATGGGGAATCAGGGCAGGGAATCAGAGGCAGGGAATCAAACACGGGGAATCAGAGCTGGGGAATCAGAGGCAGGAAATTAGAGTTGGGGAATCAGAGGAGGGGAATCAGAGGCGGGGATACAGAGGCGGGGAATCAGATATGGGGAATCAGAGGTGGGTAATCAGAGGTTGGGAATCAGAGGCAGGGAATCAGAGGCGGGGAATCAGAGGCGGGGAATCAGAGGCAGGGAATCAGATGTGCGGAATCGGAGATGGGGAATCAGAGGCAGGGAATCAGAGGCGGGGAATCAGAAGCGGGGAATCAGAGGCCGGGAATCAGATATTGGGAAACAGAGGTGGGGAATCAGAGGCGGGGAAACAGAGGCGGGGAATCAGATATGGGGAATCAGAGGTGGGGAATCAGAGGTTGGGAATCAGAGGCAGGGAATCAGAGGCTTGGAATCAGATGCAGGGAATCAGATGCGGGGAATCATAGGCGGGGAATCAGAGCTGGGGAATCAGAGGTGGGGAATCAGAGTTGGGGAATCAGAGGCGGGGACTTAAATATTGGGAAACAGAGGCGGGGAATCAGAGGCGGGGAAACATAGGGGGGTAATCAGAGGCAGGGAATCAGATGTGCGGAATCAGAGATGGGGAATCAGAGGCAGGGAATCAGAATCAGAAGCAGGGAATCAGAGGCCGGGAATCAGAGGCCGGAATCAGATGCCGGGAATAAGAGGCCGGGAATCAGAGGTGGGGAATCAGAGTCCGGGAATCAGAGATGGGGATTCAGAGGCGGGGAATGAGATATGGGGTATCAGAGGCGGGGAATCAGAGGCGGGGAAACAGAGGCGGGGAATCAGATTTGGGGAATCAGAGGTGGCGAATCAAAGGCGGTGAATCAGAGATGGGGAATCAGAGGCCTGGAATCAGAGGCAGGGAATCAAACACGGGGAATCAGAGGCGGGGAATCAGAGCTGGGGAATCAGAGGCGGGGAATCAGAGTTGGGGAATCAGAGGCGGGGAATCAGACGCAGGGAATCAATATGGAAAATCAGAGGTGGGGAATCAGAGGTTGGGAATCAGAGGAAGGGAATCAGAGGCGAGGAATCAGAGCTGGGGAATCAGAGGCGGGGAATCAGAATTGGGGAATCAGAGATGGGGAATCAGAGATGGGGAATCAGAGGCGGGGAATCAGACACGGGGAATCAGCGGTGGTGAATCAGAGATGTGGAATCAGAGGCGGGGAATCAGAGGCAGGGAATCAGACGCGGGGAATCAGAGGCGGGGAATCATAGCTGGCGAATCAGAGGCGGGGAATCAGAGGTGGGGAATCAGAGGCGGGGAATCAGATATTGGGAATCAGAGGTGGGGAATCAGAGGCGGGGAAACAGAGGCGGGGAATCAGATATGGGGAATCAGAGGTGGGGAATCAGAGGTTGTGAATCAGAGATGGGGAATCAGAGGCGGGGAATCAGAGGCCTGTAATCAGACGCGGGGAATCAGAGGCGGGGAATCAGACATGGGAAATTAGAGACAGGGAATCAGAGTTGGGGATTCAGAGGCGGGGAATCAGATATGGGGAAACAGAGGCTGGGAATCAGAGGCGGGCAAATAGAGGCGGGGATCAGATACGGGGAAACAGAGGCGGGGAATCAGAGGCGGGGAAAGAGAAGCGGGGAATCAGATATGGGGAATCAGAGGTGGGGAATCAGACGCAGGGAATCATTATGGGAAATCAGAGGTGGGGAATCAGAGGTTGGGAATCAGAGGAAGGGAATCAGAGGCGAGGAATCAGAGCTGGGGAATCAGAGGCGGGGAATCAGAATTGGGGAATCAGAGATGGGGAATCAGAGATGGCGAATCATAGGCGGGGAATCAGACGCGGGGAATCAGCGGTGGTGAATCAGAGATGTGGAATCAGAGGCGGGGAATCAGAGGCAGGGAATCAGACGCGGGGAATCATAGGCGGGGAATCATAGCTGGCGAATCAGAGGCGGGGAATCAGAGGTGGGGAATCAGAGGCGGGGAATCAGATATTGGGAATCAGAGGTGGGGAATCAGAGGCGGGGAAACAGAGGCGGGGAATCAGATATGGGGAATCAGAGGTGGGGAATCAGAGGTTGTGAATCAGAGATGGGGAATCAGAGGCAGGGAATCAGAGGCCGGTAATCAGACGCGGGGAATCAGAGGCGGGGAATCAGACATGGGAAATTAGAGGCAGGGAATCAGAGTTGGGGATTCAGAGGCGGGGAATCAGATATGGGGAAACAGAGGCGGGGAATCAGAGGCGGGCAAATAGAGGTGGGGATCAGATATGGGGAAACAGAGGCGGGGAATCAGAGGCGGGGAAACAGAGGCGGGGAATCAGATATGGGGAATCAGAGGTGGGGAATCAGAGGTTGGGAATCAGAGATGCGGAATTGGAGGCGGGGAATGGGATATGGGGAATCAGAGGCGGGGAATCAGAGGCGGGGAAACAGAGGCGGGGAATCAGATATGGGGAATCAGAGGTGTGGAATCAGAGGTTGGGTATCAGAGGTTGGGAATCAGAGGCAGGGAATCAGAGGCTTGGAATCAGTTGCAGGGAATCAGATGCTGGGAATCAGAGGCGGGGAATCAGAGCTGGGGAATCAGAGGTGGGGAATCAGAGTTGGGGAATCAGAGGCGGGGACTTAGATATTGGGAAACAGAGGCGGGGAATCAAAGGTGGGGAAACAGAGGCGGGGAATCAGATATGGGGAATCAGAGGTGGGGAATCAGAGGCAGGGAATCAGATGTGCGGAATCAGAGATGGGGAATCAGAGGCAGGGAATCAGAATCAGACGCAGGGAATCAGAGGCCGGGAATCAGAGGCCGGAATCAGATGCCGGGAATAAGAGGCCGGGAATCAGAGGTGGGGAATCAGAGTCCGGGAATCAGAGATGGGGATTTAGAGGCGGGGAATGAGATATGGGGAATCAGAGGCGGGGAATCAGAGGCGGGGAAACATAGGCGGGGAATCAGATATGGGGAATCAGAGGTTGCGAATCAAAGGCGGTGAATCAGAGATGGGGAATCAGAGGCCGGGAATCAGAGGCAGGGAATCAAACACGGGGAATCAGATGCGGGGAATCAGAGCTGGGGAATCAGAGGCGGGGAATCAGAGTTGGGGAATCAGAGTCGGGGAATCAGACGCAGGGAATCAATATGGGAAATCAGAGGTGGGGAATCAGACGCAGGGAATCAATATGGGAAATCAGAGTTGGGGAATCAGAGGTTGGGAATCAGAGGAAGGGAATCAGAGGCGAGGAATCAGAGCTGGTGAATCAGAGGCGGGGAATCAGAATTGGGGAATCAGAGATGGGGAATCAGAGATGGGGAATCAGAGGCGGGGAATCAGACGCGTGGAATCAGAGGTGGTGAATCAGAGGCGAGGAATCAGAGCTGGGGAATCAGAGGCGGGGAATCAGAATTGGGGAATCAGAGATGGGGAATCAGAGATGGGGAATCATAGGCGGGGAATCAGACGCGGGGAATCAGCGGTGGTGAATCAGAGATGTGGAATCAGAGGCGGGGAATCAGAGGCAGGGAATCAGACGCGGGGAATCATAGGCGGGGAATCATAGCTGGCGAATCAGAGGCGGGGAATCAGAGGTGGGGAATCAGAGGCGGGGAATCAGATATTGGGAATCAGAGGTGGGGATTCAGAGTCGGGGAAACAGAGGCGGGGAATCAGATATGGGGAATCAGAGGTGGGGAATCAGAGGTTGTGAATCAGAGATGGGGAATCAGAGGCGGGGAATCAGAGGCCGGTAATCAGACGCGGGGAATCAGAGGCGGGGAATCAGAGGCGGGGAATCAGACGCGTGGAATCAGAGGTGGTGAATCAGAGATGTGGAATCAGAGGCGGGGAATCAGAGGCAGGGAATCAGACGCGGGGAATCAGAGGCGGGGAATCATAGCTGGCGAATCAGAGGCGGGGAATGAGATATGGGGAATCAGAGGCGGGGAATCAGAGGCGGGGAATCAGAGGCAGGGGATCAAACACGGGGAATCAGAGGCGGGGAATCAGAGTTGGGGAATCAGAGGCGGGGAATCAGAGCTGGGGAATCAGAGGTGGGTAATCAGAGTCGGGGAATCAGAGGCAGGGAGTCGGATGTGCGGAATCAGAGATGGGGAATCAGAGGTGGGGAATCAGAGGCGGTGAATCTGAGATGGGGAATCAGAGGCGGGGAATCAGAGGCAGGTTATCAGACACGGGGATTCAGAGGCTGGGAATCAGACGGGGGGAATCAAAGGCGGGGAATGAAGCTGGGGAATCAGAGGCAGGGAATCAGAGATGGGGATTCAGAGGCGGGGAATCAGATATGGGGAAACAGAGGCGGGGAATCAGAGGCAGGCAAACAGAGGCGGGGAATTAGATATGGGGAATCAGTGGTGGGGAATCAGAGGTGGTTTATCAGAGATGGGGAATCACAGGCGGGGAATCAGAGGCAGGGAATAGAACGCGGGGAATCAGAGGCAGGGAATCAGAGCTGGGGAATCAGAGGCGGGGAATCATAGTTGGGAATCAGAGGCGGGGAATCAGATATGGGGAAACAGAGGCGGGGAATCAGGGGCGGGGAAACAGAGGCGGGGAATCAGATATGGGGAATCGGATGCGGGGAATCAGAGGCGGGGAATCAGATATGGGGAATCAGAGGTGGGGAATCAGAGGCAGGTAATCAGATGTGCGGAATCAGAGATGGGGAATCAGAGGCAGGGAATCAGAATCAGAAGTGGGGAGTCAGAGGCCGGGAATCAGAGGCCTGGAATCAGATGCTGGGAATAAGAGGCCGGGAATCAGAGGTGGGGAATCAGAGTCCGGGAATCAGAGATGGGGATTCAGAGGCGGGGAATGAGATATGGAGAATAAGAGGCGGGGAATCAGAGGCGGGGAAACAGAGGCGGGGAATCAGATTTGGGGAATCAGAGGTGGCGAATCAAAGGCGGTGAATCAGAGATGGGGAATCAGAGGCCGGGAATCAGAGGCAGGGAATCAAACACGGGGAATCAGAGGCGGGGAATCAGAGCTGGGGAATCAGAGGCGGGGAATCAGAGTTGGGGAATCAGAGGCGGGGAATCAGACGCAGGGAATCAATATGGGAAATCAGAGGTGGGGAATCAGAGGTTGGGAATCAGAGGAAGGGAATCAGAGGCGAGGAATCAGAGCTGGGGAATCAGAGGCGGGGAATCAGAATTGGGGAATCAGAGATGGGGAATCAGAGATGGGGAATCAGAGGCGGGGAATCAGACGCGGGGAATCAGCGGTGGTGAATCAGAGATGTGGAATCAGAGGCGGGGAATCAGAGGCAGGGAATGAGACGCGGGGAATCAGAGGCGGGGAATCATAGCTGGCGAATCAGAGGTGGGGAATCAGAGGTGGGGAATCAGAGGCGGGGAATCAGATATGGTGAAACAGAGGCGGGGAATCAGAGGCGGGCAAATAGAGGCGGGGATCAGATACGGGGAAACAGAGGCGGGGAATCAGATATGGGGAATCAGAGGTGGGGAATCAGAGGCAGGGAATCAGATGTGCGGAATCAGAGATGGGGAATCAGAGGCAGGGAATCAGAATCATACGCAGGGAATCAGAGGCCTGGAATCAGAGGCCGGAATCAGATGCCGGGAATAAGAGGCCGGGAATCAGAGGTGGGGAATCAGAGTCCGGGAATCAGAGATGGGGATTTAGAGGCGGGGAATGAGATATGGGGAATCAGAGGCGGGGAATCAGAGGCGGGGAAACAGAGGCGGGGAATCAGATATGGGGAATCAGAGGTTGCGAATCAAAGGCGGTGAATCAGAGATGGGGAATCAGAGGCCGGGAATCAGAGGCAGGGAATCAAACACGGGGAATCAGATGCGGGGAATCAGAGCTGGGGAATCAGAGGCGGGGAATCAGAGTTGGGGAATCAGAGGCGGGGAATCAGACGCAGGGAATCAATATGGGAAATCAGAGGTGGGGAATCAGACGCAGGGAATCAATATGGGAAATCAGAGTTGGGGAATCAGAGGTTGGGAATCAGAGGAAGGGAATCAGAGGCGAGGAATCAGAGCTGGGGAATCAGAGGCGGGGAATCAGAATTGGGGAATCAGAGATGGGGAATCAGAGATGGGGAATCAGAGGCGGGGAATCAGACGCGTGGAATCAGAGGTGGTGAATCAGAGATGTGGAATCAGAGGCGGGGAATCAGAGGCAGGGAATCAGACGCGGGGAATCAGAGGCGGGGAATCATAGCTGGCGAATCAGAGGCGGGGAATGAGATATGGGGAATCAGAGGCGGGGAATCAGAGGCGGGGAAACAGTGGCGAGGAATCAGATATGGGGAATCAGAGGTGGCGAATCAAAGGCGGTGAATCAGAGATGGGGAATCAGAGGCGGAGAATCAGAGGCAGGGGATCAAACACGGGGAATCAGAGGCGGGGAATCAGAGCTGTGGAATCAGAGGCGGGGAATCAGAGTTGGGGAATCAGAGGCGGGGAATCAGAGCTGGGGAATCAGAGGTGGGGAATCAGAGTCGGGGAATCAGAGGCAGGGAGTCGGATGTGCGGAATCAGAGATGGGGAATCAGAGGTGGGGAATCAGAGGCGGTGAATCTGAGATGGGGAATCAGAGGCGGGGAATCAGAGGCAGGTTATCAGACACGGGGATTCAGAGGCTGGGAATCAGACGGGGGGAATCAAAGGCGGGGAATGAAGCTGGGGAATCAGAGGCAGGGAATCAGAGTTGGGGATTCAGAGGCGGGGAATCAGATATGGGGAAACAGAGGCGGGGAATCAGAGGCGGGCAAACAGAGGCGGGGAATTAGATATGGGGAATCAGTGGTGGGGAATCAGAGGTGGTTTATCAGAGATGGGGAATCACAGGCGGGGAATCAGAGGCAGGGAATAGAACGCGGGGAATCAGAGGCAGGGAATCAGAGCTGGGGAATCAGAGGCGGGGAATTATAGTTGGGAATCAGAGGCGGGGAATCAGATATGGGGAAACAGAGGCGGGGAATCAGGGGCGGGGAAACAGAGGCGGGGAATCAGATATGGGGAATCGGATGCGGGGAATCACAGGCGGGGAATCAGATATGGGGAATCAGAGGTGGGGAATCAGAGGCAGGTAATCAGATGTGCGGAATCAGAGATGGGGAATCAGAGGCAGGGAATCAGAATCAGAAGCGGGGAGTCAGAGGCCGGGAATCAGAGGCCTGGAATCAGATGCTGGGAATAAGAGGCCGGGAATCAGAGTCCGGGAATCAGAGTCCGGGAATCAGAGATGGGGATTCAGAGGCGGGGAATGAGATATGGAGAATCAGAGGCGGGGAATCAGAGGCGGGGAAACAGAGGCGGGGAATCCAATTTGGGGAATCAGAGGTGGCGAATCAAAGGCGGTGAATCAGAGATGGGGAATCAGAGGCCGGGAATCAGAGGCAGGGAATCAAACACGGGGAATCAGAGGCGGGGAATCAGAGCTGGGGAATCAGAGGCGGGGAATCAGAGTTGGGGAATCAGAGGCGGGGAATCAGACGCAGGGAATCAATATGGGAAATCAGAGGTGGGGAATCAGAGGTTGGGAATCAGAGGAAGGGAATCAGAGGCGAGGAATCAGAGCTGGGGAATCAGAGGCGGGGAATCAGAATTGGGGAATCAGAGATGGGGAATCAGAGATGGGGAATCAGAGGCGGGGAATCAGACGCGGGGAATCAGCGGTGGTGAATCAGAGATGTGGAATCAGAGGCGGGGAATCAGAGGCAGGGAATCAGACGCGGGGAATCAGAGGCGGGGAATCATAGCTGGCGAATCAAAGGCGGGGAATCAGAGGTGGGGAATCAGAGGCGGGGAATCAGATATGGTGAAACAGAGGCGGGGAATCAGAGGCGGGCAAATAGAGGCGGGGATCAGATACGGGGAAACAGAGGCGGGGAATCAGAGGCGGGGAAACAGAGGCTGGGAATCAGATATGGGGAATCAGAGGTGGGGAATCAGACGCAGGGAATCATTATGGGAAATCAGAGGTGGGGAATCAGAGGTTGGGAATCAGAGGAAGGGAATCAGAGGCGAGGAATCAGAGCTGGGGAATCAGAGGCGGGGAATCAGAATTGGGGAATCAGAGATGGGGAATCAGAGATGGGGAATCAGAGGCGGGGAATCAGACGCGGGGAATCAGCGGTGGTGAATCAGAGATGTGGAATCAGAGGCGGGGAATCAGAGGCAGGGAATCAGACGCGGGGAATCAGAGGCGGGGAATCATAGCTGGCGAATCAGAGGCGGGGAATCAGAGGTGGGGAATCAGAGGCGGGGAATCAGATATTGGGAATCAGAGGTGGGGAATCAGAGGCGGGGAAACAGAGGCGGGGAATCAGATATGGGGAATCAGAGGTGGGGAATCAGAGGTTGTGAATCAGAGATGGGGAATCAGAGGCGGGGAATCAGAGGCGGGGAATCAGATATGGGGAAACAGAGGCGGGGAATCAGAGGCGGGCAAATAGAGGCGGGGATCAGATATGGGGAAACAGAGGCGGGGAATCAGAGGCGGGGAAACAGAGGCGGGGAATCAGCGGTGGTGAATCAGAGATGTGGAATCAGAGGCGGGGAATCAGAGGCAGGGAATCAGACGCGGGGAATCATAGGCGGGGAATCATAGCTGGCGAATCAGAGGCGGGGAATCAGAGGTGGGGAATCAGAGGCGGGGAATCAGATATTGGGAATCAGAGGTGGGGATTCAGAGTCGGGGAAACAGAGGCGGGGAATCAGATATGGGGAATCAGAGGTGGGGAATCAGAGGTTGTGAATCAGAGATGGGGAATCAGAGGCGGGGAATCAGAGGCCGGTAATCAGACGCGGGGAATCAGAGGCGGGGAATCAGAGGCGGGGAATCAGACGCGTGGAATCAGAGGTGGTGAATCAGAGATGTGGAATCAGAGGCGGGGAATCAGAGGCAGGGAATCAGACGCGGGGAATCAGAGGCGGGGAATCATAGCTGGCGAATCAGAGGCGGGGAATGAGATATGGGGAATCAGAGGCGGGGAATCAGAGGCGGGGAATCAGAGGCAGGGGATCAAACACGGGGAATCAGAGGCGGGGAATCAGAGTTGGGGAATCAGAGGCGGGGAATCAGAGCTGGGGAATCAGAGGTGGGGAATCAGAGTCGGGGAATCAGAGGCAGGGAGTCGGATGTGCGGAATCAGAGATGGGGAATCAGAGGTGGGGAATCAGAGGCGGTGAATCTGAGATGGGGAATCAGAGGCGGGGAATCAGAGGCAGGTTATCAGACACGGGGATTCAGAGGCTGGGAATCAGACGGGGGGAATCAAAGGCGGGGAATGAAGCTGGGGAATCAGAGGCAGGGAATCAGAGATGGGGATTCAGAGGCGGGGAATCAGATATGGGGAAACAGAGGCGGGGAATCAGAGGCAGGCAAACAGAGGCGGGGAATTAGATATGGGGAATCAGTGGTGGGGAATCAGAGGTGGTTTATCAGAGATGGGGAATCACAGGCGGGGAATCAGAGGCAGGGAATAGAACGCGGGGAATCAGAGGCAGGGAATCAGAGCTGGGGAATCAGAGGCGGGGAATCATAGTTGGGAATCAGAGGCGGGGAATCAGATATGGGGAAACAGAGGCGGGGAATCAGGGGCGGGGAAACAGAGGCGGGGAATCAGATATGGGGAATCGGATGCGGGGAATCAGAGGCGGGGAATCAGATATGGGGAATCAGAGGTGGGGAATCAGAGGCAGGTAATCAGATGTGCGGAATCAGAGATGGGGAATCAGAGGCAGGGAATCAGAATCAGAAGTGGGGAGTCAGAGGCCGGGAATCAGAGGCCTGGAATCAGATGCTGGGAATAAGAGGCCGGGAATCAGAGGTGGGGAATCAGAGTCCGGGAATCAGAGATGGGGATTCAGAGGCGGGGAATGAGATATGGAGAATAAGAGGCGGGGAATCAGAGGCGGGGAAACAGAGGCGGGGAATCAGATTTGGGGAATCAGAGGTGGCGAATCAAAGGCGGTGAATCAGAGATGGGGAATCAGAGGCCGGGAATCAGAGGCAGGGAATCAAACACGGGGAATCAGAGGCGGGGAATCAGAGCTGGGGAATCAGAGGCGGGGAATCAGAGTTGGGGAATCAGAGGCGGGGAATCAGACGCAGGGAATCAATATGGGAAATCAGAGGTGGGGAATCAGAGGTTGGGAATCAGAGGAAGGGAATCAGAGGCGAGGAATCAGAGCTGGGGAATCAGAGGCGGGGAATCAGAATTGGGGAATCAGAGATGGGGAATCAGAGATGGGGAATCAGAGGCGGGGAATCAGACGCGGGGAATCAGCGGTGGTGAATCAGAGATGTGGAATCAGAGGCGGGGAATCAGAGGCAGGGAATGAGACGCGGGGAATCAGAGGCGGGGAATCATAGCTGGCGAATCAGAGGTGGGGAATCAGAGGTGGGGAATCAGAGGCGGGGAATCAGATATGGTGAAACAGAGGCGGGGAATCAGAGGCGGGCAAATAGAGGCGGGGATCAGATACGGGGAAACAGAGGCGGGGAATCAGATATGGGGAATCAGAGGTGGGGAATCAGAGGCAGGGAATCAGATGTGCGGAATCGGAGATGGGGAATCAGAGGCAGGGAATCAGAATCATACGCAGGGAATCAGAGGCCTGGAATCAGAGGCCGGAATCAGATGCCGGGAATAAGAGGCCGGGAATCAGAGGTGGGGAATCAGAGTCCGGGAATCAGAGATGGGGATTTAGAGGCGGGGAATGAGATATGGGGAATCAGAGGCGGGGAATCAGAGGCGGGGAAACAGAGGCGGGGAATCAGATATGGGGAATCAGAGGTTGCGAATCAAAGGCGGTGAATCAGAGATGGGGAATCAGAGGCCGGGAATCAGAGGCAGGGAATCAAACACGGGGAATCAGATGCGGGGAATCAGAGCTGGGGAATCAGAGGCGGGGAATCAGAGTTGGGGAATCAGAGGCGGGGAATCAGACGCAGGGAATCAATATGGGAAATCAGAGGTGGGGAATCAGACGCAGGGAATCAATATGGGAAATCAGAGTTGGGGAATCAGAGGTTGGGAATCAGAGGAAGGGAATCAGAGGCGAGGAATCAGAGCTGGGGAATCAGAGGCGGGGAATCAGAATTGGGGAATCAGAGATGGGGAATCAGAGATGGGGAATCAGAGGCGGGGAATCAGACGCGTGGAATCAGAGGTGGTGAATCAGAGATGTGGAATCAGAGGCGGGGAATCAGAGGCAGGGAATCAAACGCGGGGAATCAGAGGCGGGGAATCATAGCTGGCGAATCAGAGGCGGGGAATGAGATATGGGGAATCAGAGGCGGGGAATCAGAGGCGGGGAAACAGTGGCGAGGAATCAGATATGGGGAATCAGAGGTGGCGAATCAAAGGCGGTGAATCAGAGATGGGGAATCAGAGGCGGAGAATCAGAGGCAGGGGATCAAACACGGGGAATCAGAGGCGGGGAATCAGAGCTGTGGAATCAGAGGCGGGGAATCAGAGTTGGGGAATCAGAGGCGGGGAATCAGAGCTGGGGAATCAGAGGTGGGGAATCAGAGTCGGGGAATCAGAGGCAGGGAGTCGGATGTGCGGAATCAGAGATGGGGAATCAGAGGTGGGGAATCAGAGGCGGTGAATCTGAGATGGGGAATCAGAGGCGGGGAATCAGAGGCAGGTTATCAGACACGGGGATTCAGAGGCTGGGAATCAGACGGGGGGAATCAAAGGCGGGGAATGAAGCTGGGGAATCAGAGGCAGGGAATCAGAGTTGGGGATTCAGAGGCGGGGAATCAGATATGGGGAAACAGAGGCGGGGAATCAGAGGCGGGCAAACAGAGGCGGGGAATTAGATATGGGGAATCAGTGGTGGGGAATCAGAGGTGGTTTATCAGAGATGGGGAATCACAGGCGGGGAATCAGAGGCAGGGAATAGAACGCGGGGAATCAGAGGCAGGGAATCAGAGCTGGGGAATCAGAGGCGGGGAATTATAGTTGGGAATCAGAGGCGGGGAATCAGATATGGGGAAACAGAGGCGGGGAATCAGGGGCGGGGAAACAGAGGCGGGGAATCAGATATGGGGAATCGGATGCGGGGAATCACAGGCGGGGAATCAGATATGGGGAATCAGAGGTGGGGAATCAGAGGCAGGTAATCAGATGTGCGGAATCAGAGATGGGGAATCAGAGGCAGGGAATCAGAATCAGAAGCGGGGAGTCAGAGGCCGGGAATCAGAGGCCTGGAATCAGATGCTGGGAATAAGAGGCCGGGAATCAGAGTCCGGGAATCAGAGTCCGGGAATCAGAGATGGGGATTCAGAGGCGGGGAATGAGATATGGAGAATCAGAGGCGGGGAATCAGAGGCGGGGAAACAGAGGCGGGGAATCCAATTTGGGGAATCAGAGGTGGCGAATCAAAGGCGGTGAATCAGAGATGGGGAATCAGAGGCCGGGAATCAGAGGCAGGGAATCAAACACGGGGAATCAGAGGCGGGGAATCAGAGCTGGGGAATCAGAGGCGGGGAATCAGAGTTGGGGAATCAGAGGCGGGGAATCAGACGCAGGGAATCAATATGGGAAATCAGAGGTGGGGAATCAGAGGTTGGGAATCAGAGGAAGGGAATCAGAGGCGAGGAATCAGAGCTGGGGAATCAGAGGCGGGGAATCAGAATTGGGGAATCAGAGATGGGGAATCAGAGATGGGGAATCAGAGGCGGGGAATCAGACGCGGGGAATCAGCGGTGGTGAATCAGAGATGTGGAATCAGAGGCGGGGAATCAGAGGCAGGGAATCAGACGCGGGGAATCAGAGGCGGGGAATCATAGCTGGCGAATCAAAGGCGGGGAATCAGAGGTGGGGAATCAGAGGCGGGGAATCAGATATGGTGAAACAGAGGCGGGGAATCAGAGGCGGGCAAATAGAGGCGGGGATCAGATACGGGGAAACAGAGGCGGGGAATCAGAGGCGGGGAAACAGAGGCTGGGAATCAGATATGGGGAATCAGAGGTGGGGAATCAGACGCAGGGAATCATTATGGGAAATCAGAGGTGGGGAATCAGAGGTTGGGAATCAGAGGAAGGGAATCAGAGGCGAGGAATCAGAGCTGGGGAATCAGAGGCGGGGAATCAGAATTGGGGAATCAGAGATGGGGAATCAGAGATGGGGAATCAGAGGCGGGGAATCAGACGCGGGGAATCAGCGGTGGTGAATCAGAGATGTGGAATCAGAGGCGGGGAATCAGAGGCAGGGAATCAGACGCGGGGAATCAGAGGCGGGGAATCATAGCTGGCGAATCAGAGGCGGGGAATCAGAGGTGGGGAATCAGAGGCGGGGAATCAGATATTGGGAATCAGAGGTGGGGAATCAGAGGCGGGGAAACAGAGGCGGGGAATCAGATATGGGGAATCAGAGGTGGGGAATCAGAGGTTGTGAATCAGAGATGGGGAATCAGAGGCGGGGAATCAGAGGCGGGGAATCAGATATGGGGAAACAGAGGCGGGGAATCAGAGGCGGGCAAATAGAGGCGGGGATCAGATATGGGGAAACAGAGGCGGGGAATCAGAGGCGGGGAAACAGAGGCGGGGAATCAGATATGGGGAATCAGAGGTGGGGAATCAGAGGTTGGGAATCAGAGATGCGGAATTGGAGGCGGGGAATGGGATATGGGGAATCAGAGGCGGGGAATCAGAGGCGGGGAAACAGAGGCGGGGAATCAGATATGGGGAATCAGTGGCGGGGAATCAGAGGCGGGCAAATAGAGGCGGGGATCAGATATGGGGAAACAGAGGCGGGGAATCAGAGGCGGGGAAACAGAGGCGGGGAATCAGATATGGGGAATCAGAGGTGGGGAATCAGAGGTTGGGAATCAGAGATGCGGAATTGGAGGCGGGGAATGGGATATGGGGAATCAGAGGCGGGGAATCAGAGGCGGGGAAACAGAGGCGGGGAATCAGATATGGGGAATCAGAGGTGTGGAATCAGAGGTTGGGAATCAGAGGTTGGGAATCAGAGGCAGGGAATCAGAGGCTTGGAATCAGTTGCAGGGAATCAGATGCGGGGAATCAGAGGCGGGGAATCAGAGCTGGGGAATCAGAGGTGGGGAATCAGAGTTGGGGAATCAGAGGCGGGGACTTAGATATTGGGAAACAGAGGCGGGGAATCAAAGGTGGGGAAACAGAGGCGGGGAATCAGATATGGGGAATCAGAGGTGGGGAATCAGAGGCAGGGAATCAGATGTGCGGAATCAGAGATGGGGAATCAGAGGCAGGGAATCAGAATCAGACGCAGGGAATCAGAGGCCGGGAATCAGAGGCCGGAATCAGATGCCGGGAATAAGAGGCCGGGAATCAGAGGTGGGGAATCAGAGTCCGGGAATCAGAGATGGGGATTTAGAGGCGGGGAATGAGATATGGGGAATCAGAGGCGGGGAATCAGAGGCGTGGAAACAGAGGCGGGGAATCAGATATGGGGAATCAGAGATTGCGAATCAAAGGCGGTGAATCAGAGATGGGGAATCAGAGGCCGGGAATCAGAGGCAGGGAATCAAACAGGGGGAATCAGATGCGGGGAATCAGAGCTGGGGAATCAGAGGCGGGGAATCAGAGTTGGGGAATCAGAGGCGGGGAATCAGACGCAGGGAAACAATATGGGAAATCAGAGGTGGGGAATCAAACGCAGGGAATCAATATGGGAAATCAGAGTTGGGGAATCAGAGGTTGGGAATCAGAGGAAGGGAATCAGAGGCGAGGAATCAGAGCTGGGGAATCAGAGGCGGGGAATCAGAATTGGGGAATCAGAGATGGGGAATCAGAGATGGGGAATCAGAGGCGGGGAATCAGACGCGTGGAATCAGAGGTGGTGAATCAGAGATGTGGAATCAGAGGCGGGGAATCAGAGGCAGGGAATCAGACGCGGGGAATCAGAGGCGGGGAATCATAGCTGGCGAATCAGAGGCGGGGAATGAGATATGGGGAATCAGAGGCTGGGAATCAGAGGCGGGGAAACAGTGGCGAGGAATCAGATATGGGGAATCAGAGGTGGCGAATCAAAGGCGGTGAATCAGAGATGGGGAATCAGAGGCGGGGAATCAGAGGCAGGGGATCAAACACGGGGAATCAGAGGCGGGGAATCAGAGCTGTGGAATCAGAGGCGGGGAATCAGAGTTGGGGAATCAGAGGCGGGGAATCAGAGCTGGGGAATCAGAGGTGGGGAATCAGAGTCGGGGAATCAGAGGCAGGGAGTCGGATGTGCGGAATCAGAGATGGGGAATCAGAGGTGGGGAATCAGAGGCGGTGAATCTGAGATGGGGAATCAGAGGCGGGGAATCAGAGGCAGGTTATCAGACACGGGGATTCAGAGGCTGGGAATCAGACGGGGGGAATCAAAGGCGGGGAATGAAGCTGGGGAATCAGAGGCAGGGAATCAGAGTTGGGGATTCAGAGGCGGGGAATCAGATATGGGGAAACAGAGGCGGGGAATCAGAGGCGGGCAAACAGAGGCGGGGAATTAGATATGGGGAATCAGTGGTGGGGAATCAGAGGTGGTTTATCAGTGATGGGGAATCACAGGCGGGGAATCAGAGGCAGGGAATAGAACGCGGGGAATCAGAGGCAGGGAATCAGAGCTGGGGAATCAGAGGCGGGGAATCATAGTTGGGAATCAGAGGCGGGGAATCAGATATGGGGAAACAGAGGCGGGGAATCAGGGGCGGGGAAACAGAGGCGGGGAATCAGATATGGGGAATCGGATGCGGGGAATCAGAGGCGGGGAATCAGATATGGGGAATCAGAGGTGGGGAATCAGAGGCAGGTAATCAGATGTGCGGAATCAGAGATGGGGAATCAGAGGCAGGGAATCAGAATCAGAAGCGGGGAGTCAGAGGCCGGGAATCAGAGGCCTGGAATCAGATGCTGGGAATAAGAGGCCGGGAATCAGTGGTGGGGAATCAGAGTCCGGGAATCAGAGATGGGGATTCAGAGGCGGGGAATGAGATATGGAGAATCAGAGGCGGGGAATCAGAGGCGGGGAAACAGAGGCGGGGAATCAGATTTGGGGAATCAGAGGTGGCGAATCAAAGGCGGTGAATCAGAGATGGGGAATCAGAGGCCGGGAATCAGAGGCAGGGAATCAAACACGGGGAATCAGAGGCGGGGAATCAGAGCTGGGGAATCAGAGGCGGGGAATCAGAGTTGGGGAATCAGAGGCGGGGAATCAGACGCAGGGAATCAATATGGGAAATCAGAGGTGGGGAATCAGAGGTTTGGAATCAGAGGAAGGGAATCAGAGGCTAGGAATCAGAGCTGGGGAATCAGAGGCGGTGAATCAGAATTGGGGAATCAGAGATGGGGAATCAGAGATGGGGAATCAGAGGCGGGGAATCAGACGCGGGGAATCAGCGGTGGTGAATCAGAGATGTGGAATCAGAGGCGGGGAATCAGAGGCAGGGAATCAGACGCGGGGAATCAGAGGCGGGGAATCATAGCTGGCGAATCAGAGGCGGGGAATCAGAGGTGGGGAATCAGAGGTGGGGAATCAGATATTGGGAATCAGAGGTGGGGAATCAGAGGCGGGGAAACAGAGGCGGGGAATCAGATATGGGGAATCAGAGGTGGGGAATCAGAGGTTGTGAATCAGAGATGGGGAATCAGAGGCGGGGAATCAGAGGCCGGTAATCAGACGCGGGGAATCAGAGGCGGGGAATCAGACATGGGAAATTAGAGACAGGGAATCAGAGTTGGGGATTCAGAGGCGGGGAATCAGATATGGTGAAACAGAGGCGGGGAATCAGAGGCGGGCAAATAGAGGCGGGGATCAGATACGGGGAAACAGAGGCGGGGAATCAGAGGCGGGGAAACAGAGGCGGGGAATCAGATATGGGGAATCAGAGGTGGGGAATCAGACGCAGGGAATCATTATGGGAAATCAGAGGTGGGGAATCAGAGGTTGGGAATCAGAGGAAGGGAATCAGAGGCGAGGAATCAGAGCTGGGGAATCAGAGGCGGGGAATCAGAATTGGGGAATCAGAGATGGGGAATCAGAGATGGGGAATCAGAGGCGGGGAATCAGACGCGGGGAATCAGCGGTGGTGAATCAGAGATGTGGAATCAGAGGCGGGGAATCAGAGGCAGGGAATCAGACGCGGGGAATCAGAGGCGGGGAATCATAGCTGGCGAATCAGAGGCGGGGAATCAGAGGTGGGGAATCAGAGGCGGGGAATCAGATATTGGGAATCAGAGGTGGGGAATCAGAGGCGGGGAAACAGAGGCGGGGAATCAGATATGGGGAATCAGAGGTGGGGAATCAGAGGTTGTGAATCAGAGATGGGGAATCAGAGGCGGGGAATCAGAGGCGGGGAATCAGATATGGGGAAACAGAGGCGGGGAATCAGAGGCGGGCAAATAGAGGCGGGGATCAGATATGGGGAAACAGAGGCGGGGAATCAGAGGCGGGGAAACAGAGGCGGGGAATCAGATATGGGGAATCAGAGGTGGGGAATCAGAGGTTGGGAATCAGAGATGCGGAATTGGAGGCGGGGAATGGGATATGGGGAATCAGAGGCGGGGAATCAGATGCGGGGAAACAGAGGCGGGGAATCAGATATGGGGAATCAGAGGCGGGGAATCAGAGGCGGGCAAATAGAGGCGGGGATCATATATGGGGAAACAGAGGCGGGGAATCAGAGGCGGGGAAACAGAGGCGGGGAATCAGATATGGGGAATCAGAGGTGGGGAATCAGAGGTTGGGAATCAGAGATGCGGAATTGGAGGCGGGGAATGGGATATGGGGAATCAGAGGCGGGGAATCAGAGGCGGGGAAACAGAGGCGGGGAATCAGATATGGGGAATCAGAGGTGTGGAATCAGAGGTTGGGAATCAGAGGTTGGGAATCAGAGGCAGGGAATCAGAGGCTTGGAATCAGTTGCAGGGAATCAGATGCGGGGAATCAGAGGCGGGGAATCAGAGCTGGGGAATCAGAGGTGGGGAATCAGAGTTGGGGAATCAGAGGCGGGGACTTAGATATTGGGAAACAGAGGCGGGGAATCAAAGGTGGGGAAACAGAGGCGGGGAATCAGATATGGGGAATCAGAGGTGGGGAATCAGAGGCAGGGAATCAGATGTGCGGAATCAGAGATGGGGAATCAGAGGCAGGGAATCAGAATCAGACGCAGGGAATCAGAGGCCGGGAATCAGAGGCCGGAATCAGATGCCGGGAATAAGAGGCCGGGAATCAGAGGTGGGGAATCAGAGTCCGGGAATCAGAGATGGGGATTTAGAGGCGGGGAATGAGATATGGGGAATCAGAGGCGGGGAATCAGAGGCGGGGAAACAGAGGCGGGGAATCAGATATGGGGAATCAGAGGTTGCGAATCAAAGGCGGTGAATCAGAGATGGGGAATCAGAGGCCGGGAATCAGAGGCAGGGAATCAAACACGGGGAATCAGATGCGGGGAATCAGAGCTGGGGAATCAGAGGCGGGGAATCAGAGTTGGGGAATCAGAGGCGGGGAATCAGACGCAGGGAATCAATATGGGAAATCAGAGGTGGGGAATCAGACGCAGGGAATCAATATGGGAAATCAGAGTTGGGGAATCTGAGGTTGGGAATCAGAGGAAGGGAATCAGAGGCGAGGAATCAGAGCTGGGGAATCAGAGGCGGGGAATCAGAATTGGGGAATCAGAGATGGGGAATCAGAGATGGGGAATCAGAGGCGGGGAATCAGACGCGTGGAATCAGAGGTGGTGAATCAGAGATGTGGAATCAGAGGCGGGGAATCAGAGGCAGGGAATCAGACGCGGGGAATCAGAGGCGGGGAATCATAGCTGGCGAATCAGAGGCGGGGAATGAGATATGGGGAATCAGAGGCGGGGAATCAGAGGCGGGGAAACAGTGGCGAGGAATCAGATATGGGGAATCAGAGGTGGCGAATCAAAGGCGGTGAATCAGAGATGGGGAATCAGAGGCGGGGAATCAGAGGCAGGGGATCAAACACGGGGAATCAGAGGCGGGGAATCAGAGCTGTGGAATCAGAGGCGGGGAATCAGAGTTGGGGAATCAGAGGCGGGGAATCAGAGCTGGGGAATCAGAGGTGGGGAATCAGAGTCGGGGAATCAGAGGCAGGGAGTCGGATGTGCGGAATCAGAGATGGGGAATCAGAGGTGGGGAATCAGAGGCGGTGAATCTGAGATGGGGAATCAGAGGCGGGGAATCAGAGGCAGGTTATCAGACACGGGGATTCAGAGGCTGGGAATCAGACGGGGGGAATCAAAGGCGGGGAATGAAGCTGGGGAATCAGAGGCAGGGAATCAGAGTTGGGGATTCAGAGGCGGGGAATCAGATATGGGGAAACAGAGGCGGGGAATCAGAGGCGGGCAAACAGAGGCGGGGAATTAGATATGGGGAATCAGAGGTGGGGAATCAGAGGCAGGTAATCAGATGTGCGGAATCAGAGATGGGGAATCAGAGGCAGGGAATCAGAATCAGAAGCGGGGAGTCAGAGGCCGGGAATCAGAGGCCTGGAATCAGATGCTGGGAATAAGAGGCCGGGAATCAGAGGTGGGGAATCAGAGTCCGGGAATCAGAGATGGGGATTCAGAGGCGGGGAATGAGATATGGAGAATCAGAGGCGGGGAATCAGAGGCGGGAAAACAGAGGTGGGGAATCAGATATGGGGAATCAGAGGTGGCGAATCAAAGGTGGTGAATCAGAGATGGGGAATCAGAGGAGGGGAATCAGAGGCAGGGAATCAAACACGGGGAATCAGAGGCGGGGAATCAGAGCTGGGGAATCAGAGGCTGGGAATCAAAGTTGGGGAATCAGAGGCAGGGAATCAGATATGGGGAAACAGGGGCGGGGAATCAGAGGCGGGGAAACAGAGGCGGGGAATCAGATATGGGGAATCAGAGGCGGGGTATTAGAGTTGGGGAATCAGAGGCGGGGAATCAGAGGCGGGGAAACAGAAGCGGGGAATCAAACACGGGGAATCAGAGGTGGGGAATCAGAGGTTGGGAATCAGAGGCAGGGAATCAGAGGCGGGGAATCAGAGGCGGGGAATCAGAGGCAGGGAATCAGATGTGCGGAATCGGAGATGGGGAATCAGAGGCAGGGAATCAGAGGCGGGGAATCAGAGGCGGGGAATCAGAGGCCGGGAATCAGATATGGGGAAACAGAGGCGGGGAATCAGAGGCGGGGAAACAGTGGCTGGGAATCAGATATGGGGAATCAGAGGTGGGGAATCAGAGGTTGGGAATCAGAGGCAGGGAATCAGAGGCTTGGAATCAGATGCAGGGAATCAGATGCGGGGAATCAGAGGCGGGGAATCAGAGCTGGGGAATCAGAGTTTGGGAATCAGAGGCGGGGAATTAGATATGGGGAAACAGAGGCGGGGAATCAGATATGGGGAATCAGAGGCGGGGAATCAGAGGCGCGGAAAGAGAGGCGGGGAATCAGATATGGGGAATCAGAGGTGGGGAATCAGATATGGGGAAACAGAGGCGGGGAATCAGAGGCGGGGAATCAGATATGGGGAATCAGATATGGGGAATCAGAGGCGGGGAATCAGAGGCGCGGAAAGAGAGGCGGGGAATCAGATATGGGGAATCAGAGGTGGGGAATCAGATATGGGGAAACAGAGGCGGGGAATCAGAGGCGGGGAAACAGAGGCAGGGAATCAGATATGGGGATTCAGAGGTGGGGAATCAGAGGTTGGGAATCAGAGGTGGGGATCAGAGTCGGGAAATCAGAGGCAGGGAATCAGATGTGCGGAATCAGAGATGGGGAATCAGAGGTGGGGAATCAGAGGCTGTGAATCAGAGATGGGGAATCAGAGGTGGGGAATCAGAGGCAGGAAATCAGACACGGGGATTCAGAGGCTGGGAATCAGACGGGGGGAATCAAAGGCGGGGAATCTGAGCTGGGGAATCAGAGGCAGGGAATCAGAGTTGGGGATTCAGAGGCAGGGAATTAGATATGGGGAATCAGAGGTGGGGAATCAGAGGTGGTGAATCAGAGATGGGGAATAACAGGCGGGGAATCAGAGGCAGGGAATAGAACGCGGGGAATCAGAGGCAGGGAATCAGAGTTGGGGCATCAGAGGTTGGGAATTAGATATGGGGAAACAGAGGCGGGGAATCAGAGGCAGGGAATCAGATGTGCGGAATCAGAGATGGGGAATCAGAGGTGGGGAATCAGAGGCTGTGAATCAGAGATGGGGAATCAGAGGTGGGGAATCAGAGGCAGGAAATCAGACACGGGGATTCAGAGGCTGGGAATCAGACGGGGGGAATCAAAGGCGGGGAATCAGAGCTGGGGAATCAGAGGCAGGGAATCAGAGTTGGGGATTCAGAGGCGGGGAATCAGATATGGGGAAACAGAGGCGGGGAATCAGAGGCGGGCAAACAGAGGCGGGGAATTAGATATGGGGAATCAGAGGTGGGGAATCAGAGGTGGTGAATCAGAGATGGGGAATCACAGGCGGGGAATCAGAGGCAGGGAATAGAACGCGGGGAATCAGAGGCAGGGAATCAGAGTTGGGGCATCAGAGGTTGGGAATTAGATATGGGGAAAAAGAGGCGGGGAATCAGAGGCGGGGAAACAGAGGCGGGAAGTCAGATATGGGTAATCAGAGGTGGGGAATCAGAGGCAGGGAATCAGATGTGCGGAATCAGAGATGGGGAATCAGAGGCAGGGAATCAGAATCAGAAGCGGGGAATCAGAGGCCGGGAATCAGAGGCCGGGAATAAGATGCTGGGAATGAGAGGCCGGGAATCAGAGGTTGGGAATCAGAGTCCGGGAATCAGAGATGGGGATTCAGAGGCGGGGAATGAGATATGGAGAATCAGAGGCGGGGAATCAGAGGCGGGGAAACAGAGGTGGGGAATCAGATATGTGGAATCAGAGGTGGCGAATCAAAGGCGGTGAATCAGAGATGGGGAATCAGAGGCGGGGAATCAGAGGCAGGGAATCAAACACGGGAAATCAGAGGCGGGGAATCAGAGCTGGGGAATCAGAGGCGGGGAATCTGAGTTGGGGAATCAGAGGCAGGGAATCAGATATGGGGAAACAGGGGCAGGGAATCAGAGGCGGGGAAACAGAGGCGGGGAATCAGATATGGGGAATCAGAGGTTGGGAATCAGAGGCAGGGAATCAGAGGCGGGGAAACAGAGGCGGGGAATCAGATATGGGGAATCAGAGGTGGCGAATCAAAGGTGGTGAAACGGAGATGGGGAATCAGGGCAGGGAATCAGAGGCAGGGAATCAAACACGGGGAATCAGAGCTGGGGAATCAGAGGCGGGAAATTAGAGTTGGGGAATCAGAGGAGGGGAATCAGAGGCGGGGAAACAGAGGCGGGGAATCAGATATGGGGAATTAGAGGTGGGGAATCAGAGGTTGGGAATCAGAGGCAGGGAATCAGAGGCGGGGAATCAGAGGCGGGGAATCAGAGGCAGGGAATCAGATGTGCGGAATCGGAGATGGGGAATCAGAGGCAGGGAATCAGAGGCGGGGAATCAGAAGCGGGGAATCAGAGGCCGGGAATCAGATATTGGGAAACAGAGGTGGGGAATCAGAGGCGGGGAAACAGAGGCGGGGAATCAGATATGGGGAATCAGAGGTGGGGAATCAGAGGTTGGGAATCATAGGCGGGGAATCAGAGCTGGGGAATCAGAGGTGGGGAATCAGAGTTGGGGAATCAGAGGCGGGGACTTAGATATTGGGAAACAGAGGCGGGGAATCAGAGGCGGGGAAACAGAGGGGGGTAATCAGAGGCAGGGAATCAGATGTGCGGAATCAGAGATGGGGAATCAGAGGCAGGGAATCAGAATCAGAAGCAGGGAATCAGAGGCCGGGAATCAGAGGCCGGAATCAGATGCCGGGAATAAGAGGCCGGGAATCAGAGGTGAGGAATCAGAGTCCGGGAATCAGAGATGGGGATTCAGAGGCGGGGAATGAGATATGGGGAATCATAGGCGGGGAATCAGAGGCGGGGAAACAGAGGCGGGGAATCAGATTTGGGGTATCAGAGGTGGCGAATCAAAGGCGGTGAATCAGAGATGGGGAATCAGAGGCCGGGAATCAGAGGCAGGGAATCAAACACGGGGAATCAGAGGCGGGGGATCAGAGCTGGGGAATCAGAGGCGGGGAATCAGAGTTTGGGAATCAGAGGTTGGGAATCAGAGGAAGGGAATCAGAGGCGAGGAATCAGAGCTGGGGAATCAGAGGCGGGGAATCAGAATTGGGGAATCAGAGATGGGGAATCAGAGGCGGGGAATCAGACGCGGGGAATCAGCGGTGGTGAATCAGAGATGTGGAATCAGAGGCGGGGAATCAGAGGCAGGGAATCAGACGCGGGGAATCAGAGGCGGGGAATCATAGCTGGCGAATCAGAGGCGGAGAATCAGAGGTGGGGAATCAGAGGCGGGGAATCAGATATTGGGAATCAGAGGTGGGGAATCAGAGGCGGGGAAACAGAGGCGGGGAATCAGATATGGGGAATCAGAGGTGGGGAATCAGAGGTTGTGAATCAGAGATGGGGAATCAGAGGCGGGGAATCAGAGGCCGGTAATCAGACGCGGGGAATCAGAGGCGGGGAATCAGACATGGGAAATTAGAGACAGGGAATCAGAGTTGGGGATTCAGAGGCGGGGAATCAGATATGGGGAAACAGAGGCGGGGAATCAGAGGCGGGCAAATAGAGGCGGGGATCAGATACGGGGAAACAGAGGCGGGGAATCAGAGGCGGGGAAACAGATGCGGGGAATCAGATATGGGGAATCAGAGGTGGGGAATCAGACGCAGGGAATCATTATGGGAAATCAGAGGTGGGGAATCAGAGGTTGGGAATCAGAGGAAGGGAATCAGAGGCGAGGAATCAGAGCTGGGGAATCAGAGGCGGGGAATCAGAATTGGGGAATCAGAGATGGGGAATCAGAGATGGGGAATCAGAGGCTGGGAATCAGACGCTGGGAATCAGCGGTGGTGAATCAGAGATGTGGAATCAGAGGCGGGGAATCAGAGGCAGGGAATCAGACGCGGGGAATCAGAGGCGGGTAATCATAGCTGGCGAATCAGAGGCGGGGAATCAGAGGTGGGGAATCAGAGGCGGGGAATCAGATATTGGGAATCAGAGGTGGGGAATCAGAGGCGGGGAAACAGAGGCGGGGAATCAGATATGGGGAATCAGAGGTGTGGAATCAGAGGTTGTGAATCAGAGATGGGGAATCAGAGGCGGGGAATCAGAGGCCGGTAATCAGACGCGGGGAATCAGAGGCGGGGAATCAGACATGGGAAATTAGAGGCAGGGAATCAGAGTTGGGGATTCAGAGGCGGGGAATCAGATATGGGGAAACAGAGGCGGGGAATCAGAGGCGGGCAAATAGAGGCGGGGATCAGATATGGGGAAACAGAGGCGGGGAATCAGAGGCGGGGAAACAGAGGCGGGGAATCAGATATGGGGAATCAGAGGTGGGGAATCAGAGGTTGGGAATCAGAGATGCGGAATTGGAGGCGGGGAATGGGATATGGGGAATCAGAGGCGGGGAATCAGAGGCGGGGAAACAGAGGCGGGGAATCAGATATGGGGAATCAGAGGTGTGGAATCAGAGGTTGGGAATCAGAGGTTGGGAATCAGAGGCAGGGAATCAGAGGCTTGGAATCAGTTGCAGGGAATCAGATGCGGGGAATCAGAGGCGGGGAATCAGAGCTGGGGAATCAGAGGTGGGGAATCAGAGTTGGGGAATCAGAGGCGGGGACTTAGATATTGGGAAACAGAGGCGGGGAATCAAAGGTGGGGAAACAGAGGCGGGGAATCAGATATGGGGAATCAGAGGTGGGGAATCAGAGGCAGGGAATCAGATGTGCGGAATCAGAGATGGGGAATCAGAGGCAGGGAATCAGAATCAGACGCAGGGAATCAGAGGCCGGGTATCAGAGGCCGGAATCAGATGCCGGGAATAAGAGGCCGGGAATCAGAGGTGGGGAATCAGAGTCCGGGAATCAGAGATGGGGATTTAGAGGCGGGGAATGAGATATGGGGAATCAGAGGCGGGGAATCAGAGGCGGAGAAACAGAGGCGGGGAATCAGATATGGGGAATCAGAGGTTGCGAATCAAAGGCGGTGAATCAGAGATGGGGAATCAGAGGCCGGGAATCAGAGGCAGGGAATCAAACACGGGGAATCAGATGCGGGGAATCAGAGCTGGGGAATCAGAGGCGGGGAATCAGAGTTGGGGAATCAGAGGCGGGGAATCAGACGCAGGGAATCAATATGGGAAATCAGAGGTGGGGAATCAGACGCAGGGAATATATATGGGAAATCAGAGTTGGGGAATCAGAGGTTGGGAATCAGAGGAAGGGAATCAGAGGCGAGGAATCAGAGCTGGGGAATCAGAGGCGGGGAATCAGAATTGGGGAATCAGAGATGGGGAATCAGAGATGGGGAATCAGAGGCGGGGAATCAGACGCGTGGAATCAGAGGTGGTGAATCAGAGATGTGGAATCAGAGGCGGGGAATCAGAGGCAGGGAATCAGACGCGGGGAATCAGAGGCGGGGAATCATAGCTGGCGAATCAGAGGTGGGGAATGAGATATGGGGAATCAGAGGCGGGGAATCAGAGGCGGGAAAACAGTGGCGAGGAATCAGATATGGGGAATCAGAGGTGGCGAATCAAAGGCGGTGAATCAGAGATGGGGAATCAGAGGCGGGGAATCAGAGGCAGGGGATCAAACACGGGGAATCAGAGGCGGGGAATCAGAGCTGTGGAATCAGAGGCGGGGAATCAGAGTTGGGGAATCAGAGGCGGGGAATCAGAGCTGGGGAATCAGAGGTGGGGAATCAGAGTCGGGGAATCAGAGGCAGGTAGTCGGATGTGCGGAATCAGAGATGGGGAATCAGAGGTGGGGAATCAGAGGCGGTGAATCTGAGATGGGGAATCAGAGGCGGGGAATCAGAGGCTGGTTATCAGACACGGGGATTCAGAGGCTGGGAATCAGACGGGGGGAATCAAAGGCGGGGAATGAAGCTGGGGAATCAGAGGCAGGGAATCAGAGTTGGGGATTCAGAGGCGGGGAATCAGATATGGGGAAACAGAGGCGGGGAATCAGAGGCGGGCAAACAGAGGCGGGGAATTAGATATGGGGAATCAGTGGTGGGGAATCAGAGGTGGTTTATCAGAGATGGGGAATCACAGGCGGGGAATCAGAGGCAGGGAATAGAACGCGGGGAATCAGAGGCAGGGAATCAGAGCTGGGGAATCAGAGGCGGGGAATCATAGTTGGGAATCAGAGGCGGGGAATCAGATATGGGGAAACAGAGGCGGGGAATCAGGGGCGGGGAAACAGAGGCGGGGAATCAGATATGGGGAATCGGATGCGGGGAATCAGAGGCGGGGAATCAGATATGGGGAATCAGAGGTGGGGAATCAGAGGCAGGTAATCAGATGTGCGGAATCAGAGATGGGGAATCAGAGGCAGGGAATCAGAATCAGAAGCGGGGAGTCAGAGGCCGGGAATCAGAGGCCTGGAATCAGATGCTGGGAATAAGAGGCCGGGAATCAGAGGTGGGGAATCAGAGTCCGGGAATCAGAGATGGGGATTCAGAGGCGGGGAATGAGATATGGGGAATCAGAGGCGGGGAATCAGAGGCGCGGAAAGAGAGGCGGGGAATCAGATATGGGGAATCAGAGGTGGGGAATAAGATATGGGGAAACAGAGGCGGGGAATCAGAGGCGGGGAATCAGATATGGGGAATCAGATATGGGGAATCAGAAGCGGGGAATCAGAGGCGCGGAAAGAGAGGCGGGGAATCAGATATGGGGAATCAGAGGTGGGGAATCAGATATGGGGAAACAGAGGCGGGGAATCAGAGGCGGGGAAACAGAGGCAGGGAATCAGATATGGGGATTCAGAGGTGGGGAATCAGAGGTTGGGAATCAGAGGTGGGGATCAGAGTCGGGAAATCAGAGGCAGGGAATCAGATGTGCGGAATCAGAGATGGGGAATCAGAGGTGGGGAATCAGAGGCTGTGAATCAGAGATGGGGAATCAGAGGTGGGGAATCAGAGGCAGGAAATCAGACACGGGGATTCAGAGGCTGGGAATCAGACGGGGGGAATCAAAGGCGGGGAATCTGAGCTGGGGAATCAGAGGCAGGGAATCAGAGTTGGGGATTCAGAGGCAGGGAATTAGATATGGGGAATCAGAGGTGGGGAATCAGAGGTGGTGAATCAGAGATGGGGAATCACAGGCGGGGAATCAGAGGCAGGGAATAGAACGCGGGGAATCAGTGGCAGGGAATCAGAGTTGGGGCATCAGAGGTTGGGAATTAGATATGGGGAAACAGAGGCGGGGAATCAGAAGCAGGGAATCAGATGTGCGGAATCAGAGATGGGGAATCAGAGGTGGGGAATCAGAGGCTGTGAATCAGAGATGGGGAATCAGAGGTGGGGAATCAGAGGCAGGAAATCAGACACGGGGATTCAGAGGCTGGGAATCAGACGGGGGGAATCAAAGGCGGGGAATCAGAGCTGGGGAATCAGAGGCAGGGAATCAGAGTTGGGGATTCAGAGGCGGGGAATCAGATATGGGGAAACAGAGGCGGGGAATCAGAGGCGGGCAAACAGAGGCGGGGAATTAGATATGGGGAATCAGAGGTGGGGAATCAGAGGTGGTGAATCAGAGATGGGGAATCACAGGCGGGGAATCAGAGGCAGGGAATAGAACGCGGGGAATCAGAGGCAGGGAATCAGAGTTGGGGCATCAGAGGTTGGGAATTAGATATGGGGAAACAGAGGCGGGGAATCAGAGGCGGGGAAACAGAGGCGGGAAGTCAGATATGGGTAATCAGAGGTGGGGAATCAGAGGCAGGGAATCAGATGTGCGGAATCAGAGATGGGGAATCAGAGGCAGGGAATCAGAATCAGAAGCGGGGAATCAGAGGCCGGGAATCAGAGGCCGGGAATAAGATGCTGGGAATGAGAGGCCGGGAATCAGAGGTGGGGAATCAGAGTCCGGGAATCAGAGATGGGGATTCAGAGGCGGGGAATGAGATATGGAGAATCAGAGGCGGGGAATCAGAGGCGGGGAAACAGAGGTGGGGAATCAGATATGTGGAATCAGAGGTGGCGAATCAAAGGCGGTGAATCAGAGATGGGGAATCAGAGGCGGGGAATCAGAGGCAGGGAATCAAACACGGGAAATCAGAGGCGGGGAATCAGAGCTGGGGAATCAGAGGCGGGGAATCTGAGTTGGGGAATCAGAGGCAGGGAATCAGATATGGGGAAACAGGGGCAGGGAATCAGAGGCGGGGAAACAGAGGCGGGGAATCAGATATGGGGAATCAGAGGTTGGGAATCAGAGGCAGGGAATCAGAGGCGGGGAAACAGAGGCGGGGAATCAGATATGGGGAATCAGAGGTGGCGAATCAAAGGTGGTGAAACAGAGATGGGGAATCAGGGCAGGGAATCAGAGGCAGGGAATCAAACACGGGGAATCAGAGCTGGGGAATTAGAGGCGGGAAATTAGAGTTGGGGAATCAGAGGAGGGGAATCAGAGGCGGGGAAACAGAGGCGGGGAATCGGAGATGGGGAATCAGAGGCAGGGAATCAGAGGCGGGGAATCAGAAGCGGGGAATCAGAGGCCGGGAATCAGATATTGGGAAACAGAGGTGGGGAATCAGAGGCGGGGAAACAGAGGCGGGGAATCAGATATGGGGAATCAGAGGTGGGGAATCAGAGGTTGGGAATCATAGGCGGGGAATCAGAGCTGGGGAATCAGAGGTGGGGAATCAGAGTTGGGGAATCAGAGGCGGGGACTTAGATATTGGGAAACAGAGGCGGGGAATCAGAGGCGGGGAAACAGAGGGGGGTAATCAGAGGCAGGGAATCAGATGTGCGGAATCAGAGATGGAGAATCAGAGGCAGGGAATCAGAATCAGAAGCAGGGAATCAGAGGCCGGGAATCAGAGGCCGGAATCAGATGCCGGGAATAAGAGGCCGGGAATCAGAGGTGGGGAATCAGAGTCCAGGAATCAGAGATGGGGATTCAGAGGCGGGGAATGAGATATGGGGAATCAGAGGCGGGGAATCAGAGGCGGGGAAACAGAGGAGGGGAATCAGATTTGGGGAATCAGAGGTGGCGAATCAAAGGCGGTGAATCAGAGATGGGGAATCAGAGGCCGGGAATCAGAGGCAGGGAATCAAACACGGGGAATCAGAGGCAGGGAATCAGAGCTGGGGAATCAGAGGCGGGGAATCAGAGTTGGGGAATCAGAGGTTGGGAATCAGAGGAAGGGAATCAGAGGCGAGGAATCAGAGCTGGGGAATCAGAGGCGGGGAATCAGAATTGGGGAATCAGAGATGGGGAATCAGAGGCGGGGAATCAGACGCGGGGAATCAGCGGTGGTGAATCAGAGATGTGGAATCAGAGGCGGGGAATCAGAGGCATGGAATCAGACGCGGGGAATCAGAGGCGGGGAATCATAGCTGGCGAATCAGAGGCGGGGAATCAGAGGTGGGGAATCAGAGGCGGGGAATCAGATATTGGGAATCAGAGGTGGGGAATCAGAGGCGGGGAAACAGAGGCGGGGAATCAGATATGGGGAATCAGAGGTGGGGAATCAGAGGTTGTGAATCAGAGATGGGGAATCAGAGGCGGGGAATCAGAGGCCGGTAATCAGACGCGGGGAATCAGAGGCGGGGAATCAGACATGGGAAATTAGAGACAGGGAATCAGAGTTGGGGATTCAGAGGCGGGGAATCAGATATGGGGAAACAGAGGCGGGGAATCAGAGGCGGGCAAATAGAGGCGGGGATCAGATACGGGGAAACTGAGGCGGGGAATCAGAGGCGGGGAAACAGAGGCGGGGAATCAGATATGGGGAATCAGAGGTGGGGAATCAGACGCAGGGAATCATTATGGGAAATCAGAGGTGGGGAATCAGAGGTTGGGAATCAGAGGAAGGGAATCAGAGGCGAGGAATTAGAGCTGGGGAATCAGAGGCGGGGAATCAGAATTGGGGAATCAGAGATGGGGAATCAGAGATGGGGAATCAGAGGCGGGGAATCAGACGCGGGTAATCAGCGGTGGTGAATCAGAGATGTGGAATCAGAGGCGGGGAATCAGAGGCAGGGAATCAGACGCGGGGAATCAGAGGCCGGTAATCAGACGCGGGGAATCAGAGGCGGGGAATCAGACATGGGAAATTAGAGGCAGGGAATCAGAGTTGGGGATTCAGAGGCGGGGAATCAGATATGGGGAAACAGAGGCGGGGAATCAGAGGCGGGCAAATAGAGGCGGGGATCAGATATGGGGAAACAGAGGCGGGGAATCAGAGGCGGGGAAACAGAGGCGGGGAATCAGATATGGGGAATCAGAGGTGGGGAATCAGAGGTTGGGAATCAGAGATGCGGAATTGGAGGCGGGGAATGGGATATGGGGAATCAGAGGCGGGGAATCAGAGGCGGGGAAACAGAGGCGGGGAATCAGATATGGGATATCAGAGGTGTGGAATCAGAGGTTGGGAATCAGAGGTTGGGAATCAGAGGCAGGGAATCAGAGGCTTGGAATCAGTTGCAGGGAATCAGATGCGGGGAATCAGAGGCGGGGAATCAGAGCTGGGGAATCAGAGGTGGGGAATCAGAGTTGGGGAATCAGAGGCGGGGACTTAGATATTGGGAAACAGAGGCGGGGAATCAAAGGTGGGGAAACAGAGGCGGGGAATCAGATATGGGGAATCAGAGGTGGGGAATCAGAGGCAGGGAATCAGATGTGCGGAATCAGAGATGGGGAATCAGAGGCAGGGAATCAGAATCAGACGCAGGGAATCAGAGGCCGGGAATCAGAGGCCGGAATCAGATGCCGGGAATAAGAGGCCGGGAATCAGAGGTGGGGAATCAGAGTCCGGGAATCAGAGATGGGGATTTAGAGGCGGGGAATGAGATATGGGGAATCAGAGGCGGGGAATCAGAGGCGGAGAAACAGAGGCGGGGAATCAGATATGGGGAATCAGAGGTTGCGAATCAAAGGCGGTGAATCAGAGATGGGGAATCAGAGGCCGGGAATCAGAGGCAGGGAATCAAACACGGGGAATCAGATGCAGGGAATCAGAGCTGGGGAATCAGAGGCGGGGAATCAGAGTTGGGGAATCAGAGGCGGGGAATCAGACGCAGGGAATCCATATGGGAAATCAGAGGTGGGGAATCAGACGCAGGGAATCAATATGGGAAATCAGAGTTGGGGAATCAGAGGTTGGGAATCAGAGGAAGGGAATCAGAGGCGAGGAATCAGAGCTGGGGAATCAGAGGCGGGGAATCAGAATTGGGGAATCAGAGATGGGGAATCAGAGATGGGGAATCAGAGGCGGGGAATCAGACGCGTGGAATCAGAGGTGGTGAATCAGAGATGTGGAATCAGAGGCGGGGAATCAGAGGCAGGGAATCAGACGCGGGGAATCAGAGGCGGGGAATCATAGCTGGCGAATCAGAGGCGGGGAATGAGATATGGGGAATCAGAGGCGGGGAATCAGAGGCGGGGAAACAGTGGCGAGGAATCAGATATGGGGAATCAGAGGTGGCGAATCAAAGGCGGTGAATCAGAGATGGGGAATCAGAGGCGGGGAATCAGAGGCAGGGGATCAAACACGGGGAATCAGAGGCGGGGAATCAGAGCTGTGGAATCAGAGGCGGGGAATCAGAGTTGGGGAATCAGAGGCGGGGAATCAGAGCTGGGGAATCAGAGGTGGGGAATCAGAGTCGGGGAATCAGAGGCAGGGAGTCGGATGTGCGGAATCAGAGATGGGGAATCAGAGGTGGGGAATCAGAGGCGGTGAATCTGAGATGGGGAATCAGAGGCGGGGAATCAGAGGCAGGTTATCAGACACGGGGATTCAGAGGCTGGGAATCAGACGGGGGGAATCAAAGGCGGGGAATGAAGCTGGGGAATCAGAGGCAGGGAATCAGAGGCGGGCAAACAGAGGCGGGGAATTAGATATGGGGAATCAGTGGTGGGGAATCAGAGGTGGTTTATCAGAGATGGGGAATCACAGGCGGGGAATCAGAGGCAGGGAATAGAACGCGGGGAATCAGAGGCAGGGAATCAGAGCTGGGGAATCAGAGGCGGGGAATCATAGTTGGGAATCAGAGGCGGGGAATCAGATATGGGGAAACAGAGGCGGGGAATCAGGGGCGGGGAAACAGAGGCGGGGAATCAGATATGGGGAATCGGATGCGGGGAATCAGAGGCGGGGAATCAGATATGGGGAATCAGAGGTGGGGAATCAGAGGCAGGTAATCAGATGTGCGGAATCAGAGATGGGGAATCAGAGGCAGGGAATCAGAATCAGAAGCGGGGAGTCAGAGGCCGGGAATCAGAGGCCTGGAATCAGATGCTGGGAATAAGAGGCCGGGAATCAGAGGTGGGGAATCAGAGTCCAGGAATCAGAGATGGGGATTCAGAGGCGGGGAATGAGATATGGAGAATCAGAGGCGGGGAATCAGAGGCGGGAAAACAGAGGTGGGGAATCAGATATGGGGAATCAGAGGTGGCGAATCAAAGGTGGTGAATCAGAGGCGGGGAATCAGAGCTGGGGAATCAGAGGCTGGGAATCAAAGTTGGGGAATCAGAGGCAGGGAATCAGATATGGGGAAACAGGGGCGGGGAATCAGAGGCGGGGAAACAGAGGCGGGGAATCGGATATGGGGAATCAGAGGCGGGGAATTAGAGTTGGGGAATCAGAGGCGGGGAATCAGAGGCGGGGAAACAGAAGCGGGGAATCAAACACGGGGAATCAGAGGTGGGGAATCAGAGGTTGGGAATCAGAGGCAGGGAATCAGAGGCGGGGAATCAGAGGCAGGGAATCAGAGGCAGGGAATCAGATGTGCGGAATCGGAGATGGGGAATCAGAGGCAGGGAATCAGAGGCGGGGAATCAGAGGCGGGGAATCAGAGGCCGGGAATCAGATATGGGGAAACAGAGGCGGGGAATCAGAGGCGGGGAAACAGAGGCTGGGAATCAGATATGGGGAATCAGAGGTGGGGAATCAGAGGTTGGGAATCAGAGGCAGGGAATCAGAGGCTTGGAATCAGATGCAGGGAATCAGATGCGGGGAATCAGAGGCGGGGAATCAGAGCTGGGGAATCAGAAGTGGGGAATCAGAGTTGGGGAATCAGAGGCGGGGACTTAGATATTGGGAAACAGAGGCAGGGAATCAGAGGCGGGGAATCAGATATGGGGAATCAGAGATGGGGAATCAGAGGCAGGGAATCAGATGTGCAGAATCAGAAATGGGGAATCAAAGGCAGG
Source organism: Narcine bancroftii (assembly GCF_036971445.1). Lineage (NCBI taxonomy): Eukaryota > Metazoa > Chordata > Chondrichthyes > Torpediniformes > Narcinidae > Narcine > Narcine bancroftii. The sequence continues at coordinate 2,068,213 of NW_027211895.1, read as the reverse complement.
GAATCAGAATCAGAAGCAGGGAATCAGAGGCCGGGAATCAGAGGCCGGAATCAGATGCCGGGAATAAGAGGCCGGAAATCAGAGGTGGGGAATCAGAGTCCGGGAATCAGAGATGGGGATTCAGAGGCGGGGAATGAGATATGGGGAATCAGAGGCGGGGAATCAGAGGCGGGGAAACAGAGGCGGGGAATCAGATATGGCGAATCAGAGGTGGCGAATCAAAGGTGGTAAATCAGAGATGGGGAATCAGAGGCCGGGAATCAGAGGCAGGGAATCAAACACGGGGAATCAGAGGAGGGGAATCAGAATTGGGGAATCAGAGATGTGGAATCAGAGATGGGGAATCAGAGGCAGGGAATCAGACGCGGGGAATCAGAGGTGGTGAATCAGAGATGTGGAATCAGAGGCGGGGAATCAGAGGCAGGGAATCAGACGCGGGGAATAAGAGGCGGGGAATCATAGCTGGCGAATCAGAGGCGGGGAATCAGAGGTGGGGAATCAGAGGCGGGGAATCAGATATTGGGAATCAGAGGTGGGGAATCAGAGGCGGGGAAACAGAGGCGGGGAATCAGAGGCGGGGAAACAGAGGCGGGGAATCAGATATGGGGAATCAGAGGTGTTGAATCAGAGGTTGTGAATCAGAGATGCGGAATTGGAGGCGGGGAATGGGATATGGGGAATCAGAGGCGGGGAATCAGAGGCGGGGAAACAGAGGCGGGGAATCAGATATGGGGAATCAGAGGTGTGGAATCAGAGGTTGGGAATCAGAGGTTGGGAATCAGAGGCAGGGAATCAGAGGCTTGGAATCAGTTGCAGGGAATCAGATGCGGGGAATCAGAGGCGGGGAATCAGAGCTGGGGAATCAGAGGTGGGGAATCAGAGTTGGGGAATCAGAGGCGGGGACTTAGATATTGGGAAACAGAGGCGGGGAATCAAAGGTGGGGAAACAGAGGCGGGGAATCAGATATGGGGAATCAGAGGTGGGGAATCAGAGGCAGGGAATCAGATGTGCGGAATCAGAGATGGGGAATCAGAGGCAGGGAATCAGAATCAGACGCAGGGAATCAGAGGCCGGGAATCAGAGGCCGGAATCAGATTCCGGGAATAAGAGGCCGGGAATCAGAGGTGGGGAATCAGAGTCCGGGAATCAGAGATGGGGATTTAGAGGCGGGGAATGAGATATGGGGAATCAGAGGCGGGGAATCAGAGGCGGGGAAACAGAGGCGGGGAATCAGATATGGGGAATCAGAGGTGGGGAATCTGAGGCAGGGAATCAGAGATGGGGAATCAGAGTCCGGGAATCAGAGGCAGGGAATCAAACACGGGGAATCAGATGCAGGGAATCAGAGCTGGGGAATCAGAGGCGGGGAATCAGAGTTGGGGAATCAGAGGCGGGGAATCAGACGCAGGGAATCCATATGGGAAATCAGAGGTGGGGAATCAGACGCAGGGAATCAATATGGGAAATCAGAGTTGGGGAATCAGAGGTTGGGAATCAGAGGAAGGGAATCAGAGGCGAGGAATCAGAGCTGGGGAATCAGAGGCGGGGAATCAGAATTGGGGAATCAGAGATGGGGAATCAGAGATGGGGAATCAGAGGCGGGGAATCAGACGCGTGGAATCAGAGGTGGTGAATCAGAGATGTGGAATCAGAGGCGGGGAATCAGAGGCAGGGAATCAGACGCGGGGAATCAGAGGCGGGGAATCATAGCTGGCGAATCAGAGGCGGGGAATGAGATATGGGGAATCAGAGGCGGGGAATCAGAGGCGGGGAAACAGTGGCGAGGAATCAGATATGGGGAATCAGAGGTGGCGAATCAAAGGCGGTGAATCAGAGATGGGGAATCAGAGGCGGGGAATCAGAGGCAGGGGATCAAACACGGGGAATCAGAGGCGGGGAATCAGAGCTGTGGAATCAGAGGCGGGGAATCAGAGTTGGGGAATCAGAGGCGGGGAATCAGAGCTGGGGAATCAGAGGTGGGGAATCAGAGTCGGGGAATCAGAGGCAGGGAGTCGGATGTGCGGAATCAGAGATGGGGAATCAGAGGTGGGGAATCAGAGGCGGTGAATCTGAGATGGGGAATCAGAGGCGGGGAATCAGAGGCAGGTTATCAGACACGGGGATTCAGAGGCTGGGAATCAGACGGGGGGAATCAAAGGCGGGGAATGAAGCTGGGGAATCAGAGGCAGGGAATCAGAGGCGGGCAAACAGAGGCGGGGAATTAGATATGGGGAATCAGTGGTGGGGAATCAGAGGTGGTTTATCAGAGATGGGGAATCACAGGCGGGGAATCAGAGGCAGGGAATAGAACGCGGGGAATCAGAGGCAGGGAATCAGAGCTGGGGAATCAGAGGCGGGGAATCATAGTTGGGAATCAGAGGCGGGGAATCAGATATGGGGAAACAGAGGCGGGGAATCAGGGGCGGGGAAACAGAGGCGGGGAATCAGATATGGGGAATCGGATGCGGTGAATCAGAGGCGGGGAATCAGATATGGGGAATCAGAGGTGGGGAATCAGAGGCAGGTAATCAGATGTGCGGAATCAGAGATGGGGAATCAGAGGCAGGGAATCAGAATCAGAAGCGGGGAGTCAGAGGCCGGGAATCAGAGGCCTGGAATCAGATGCTGGGAATAAGAGGCCGGGAATCAGAGGTGGGGAATCAGAGTCCAGGAATCAGAGATGGGGATTCAGAGGCGGGGAATGAGATATGGAGAATCAGAGGCGGGGAATCAGAGGCGGGAAAACAGAGGTGGGGAATCAGATATGGGGAATCAGAGGTGGCGAATCAAAGGTGGTGAATCAGAGGCGGGGAATCAGAGCTGGGGAATCAGAGGCTGGGAATCAAAGTTGGGGAATCAGAGGCAGGGAATCAGATATGGGGAAACAGGGGCGGGGAATCAGAGGCGGGGAAACAGAGGCGGGGAATCGGATATGGGGAATCAGAGGCGGGGAATTAGAGTTGGGGAATCAGAGGCGGGGAATCAGAGGCGGGGAAACAGAAGCGGGGAATCAAACACGGGGAATCAGAGGTGGGGAATCAGAGGTTGGGAATCAGAGGCAGGGAATCAGAGGCGGGGAATCAGAGGCAGGGAATCAGAGGCAGGGAATCAGATGTGCGGAATCGGAGATGGGGAATCAGAGGCAGGGAATCAGAGGCGGGGAATCAGAGGCGGGGAATCAGAGGCCGGGAATCAGATATGGGGAAACAGAGGCGGGGAATCAGAGGCGGGGAAACAGAGGCTGGGAATCAGATATGGGGAATCAGAGGTGGGGAATCAGAGGTTGGGAATCAGAGGCAGGGAATCAGAGGCTTGGAATCAGATGCAGGGAATCAGATGCGGGGAATCAGAGGCGGGGAATCAGAGCTGGGGAATCAGAAGTGGGGAATCAGAGTTGGGGAATCAGAGGCGGGGACTTAGATATTGGGAAACAGAGGCAGGGAATCAGAGGCGGGGAATCAGATATGGGGAATCAGAGATGGGGAATCAGAGGCAGGGAATCAGATGTGCAGAATCAGAGATGGGGAATCAAAGGCAGGGAATCAGAATCAGAAGCAGGGAATCAGAGGCCGGGAATCAGAGGCCGGAATCAGATGCCGGGAATAAGAGGCCGGAAATCAGAGGTGGGGAATCAGAGTCCGGGAATCAGAGATGGGGATTCAGAGGCGGGGAATGAGATATGGGGAATCAGAGGCGGGGAATCAGAGGCGGGGAAACAGAGGCGGGGAATCAGATATGGCGAATCAGAGGTGGCGAATCAAAGGTGGTAAATCAGAGATGGGGAATCAGAGGCCGGGAATCAGAGGCAGGGAATCAAACACGGGGAATCAGAGGAGGGGAATCAGAATTGGGGAATCAGAGATGTGGAATCAGAGATGGGGAATCAGAGGCAGGGAATCAGACGCGGGGAATCAGAGGTGGTGAATCAGAGATGTGGAATCAGAGGCGGGGAATCAGAGGCAGGGAATCAGACGCGGGGAATAAGAGGCGGGGAATCATAGCTGGCGAATCAGAGGCGGGGAATCAGAGGTGGGGAATCAGAGGCGGGGAATCAGATATTGGGAATCAGAGGTGGGGAATCAGAGGCGGGGAAACAGAGGCGGGGAATCAGAGGCGGGGAAACAGAGGCGGGGAATCAGATATGGGGAATCAGAGGTGTTGAATCAGAGGTTGTGAATCAGAGATGCGGAATTGGAGGCGGGGAATGGGATATGGGGAATCAGAGGCGGGGAATCAGAGGCGGGGAAACAGAGGCGGGGAATCAGATATGGGGAATCAGAGGTGTGGAATCAGAGGTTGGGAATCAGAGGTTGGGAATCAGAGGCAGGGAATCAGAGGCTTGGAATCAGTTGCAGGGAATCAGATGCGGGGAATCAGAGGCGGGGAATCAGAGCTGGGGAATCAGAGGTGGGGAATCAGAGTTGGGGAATCAGAGGCGGGGACTTAGATATTGGGAAACAGAGGCGGGGAATCAAAGGTGGGGAAACAGAGGCGGGGAATCAGATATGGGGAATCAGAGGTGGGGAATCAGAGGCAGGGAATCAGATGTGCGGAATCAGAGATGGGGAATCAGAGGCAGGGAATCAGAATCAGACGCAGGGAATCAGAGGCCGGGAATCAGAGGCCGGAATCAGATTCCGGGAATAAGAGGCCGGGAATCAGAGGTGGGGAATCAGAGTCCGGGAATCAGAGATGGGGATTTAGAGGCGGGGAATGAGATATGGGGAATCAGAGGCGGGGAATCAGAGGCGGGGAAACAGAGGCGGGGAATCAGATATGGGGAATCAGAGGTGGGGAATCTGAGGCAGGGAATCAGAGATGGGGAATCAGAGTCCGGGAATCAGAGGCAGGGAATCAAACACGGGGAATCAGATGCGGGGAATCAGAGCTGGGGAATCAGAGGCGGGGAATCAGAGTTGGGGAATCAGAGGCGGGGAATCAGTCGCAGGGAATCAATATGGGAAATCAGAAGTGGGGAATCAGACGCAGGGAATCAATATGGGAAGTCAGAGTTGGGGAATCAGAGGTTGGGAATCAGAGGAATGGAATCAGAGGCGAGGAATCAGAGCTGGGGAATCAGAGGCGGGGAATCAGAATTGGGGAATCAGAGATGGGGAATCAGAGGCGGGGAATCAGACGCGTGGAATCAGAGGTGGTGAATCAGAAATGTGGAATCAGAGGCGGGGAATCAGAGGCAGGAAATCGGACGCGGGGAATCAGAGGCGGGGAATCATAGCTGGCGAATCAGAGGCGGGGAATGAGATATGGGGAATCAGAGGCGGGGAATCAGAGGCGGGGAAACAGTGGCGAGCAATCAGATATGGGGAATCAGAGGTGGCGAATCAAAGGCGGTGAATCAGAGATGGGGAATCAGAGGCGGGGAATCAGAGGCAGGGGATCAGAGGCGAGGAATCAGAGCTGGGGAATCAGAGGCGGGGAATCAGAATTGGGGAATCAGAGATGGGGAATCAGAGATGGGGAATAAGAGGCGGGGAATCAGACGCGTGGAATCAGAGGTGGTGTATCAGAGATGTGGAATCAGAGGCGGGGAATCAGAGGCAGGGAATCAGACGCGGGGAATCAGAGGCGGGGAATCATAGCTGGCGAATCAGAGGCGGGGAATGAGATATGGGTAATCAGAGGCGGGGAATCAGAGGCGGGGAAACAGTGGCGAGGAATCAGATATGGGGAATCAGAGGTGGCGAATCAAAGACGGTGAATCAGAGATGGGGAATCAGAGGCGGGGAATCAGAGGCAGGGGATCAAACACGGGGAATCAGAGGCGGGGAATCAGAGCTGTGGAATCAGAGGCGGGGAATCAGAGTTGGGGAATCAGAGGCGGGGAATCAGAGCTGGGGAATCAGAGGTGGGGAATCAGAGTCGGGGAATCAGAGGCAGGGAGTCGGATGTGCGGAATCAGAGATGGGGAATCAGAGGTGGGGAATCAGAGGTGGTGAATCTGAGATGGGGAATCAGAGGCAGGGAATCAGAGGCAGGTTATCAGACACGGGGATTCAGAGGCTGGGAATCAGACGGGGGGAATCAAAGGCGGGGAATGAAGCTGGGGAATAAGAGGCAGGGAATCAGAGTTGGGGATTCAGAGGCGGGGAATCAGATATGGGGAAACAGAGGCGGGGAATCAGAGGCGGGCAAACAGAGGCGGGGAATTAGATATGGGGAATCAGTGGTGGGGAATCAGAGGTGGTTTATCAGAGATGGGGAACCACAGGCGGGGAATCAGAGGCAGGGAATAGAACGCGGGGAATCAGAGGCAGGGAATCAGAGCTGGGGATTCAGAGGCGGGGAATCATAGTTGGGAATCAGAGGCGGGGAATCAGATATGGGGAAACAGAGGCGGGGAATCAGGGGCGGGGAAACAGAGGCGGGGAATCAGATATGGGGAATCGGATGCGGGGAATCAGAGGCGGGGAATCAGATATGGGGAATCAGAGGTGGGGAATCAGAGGCAGGTAATCAGATGTGCGGAATCAGAGATGGGGAATCAGAGGCAGGGAATCAGAATCAGAAGCGGGGAGTCAGAGGCCGGGAATCAGAGGCCTGGAATCAGATGCTGGGAATAAGAGGCCGGGAATCAGAGGTGGGGAATCAGAGTCCGGGAATCAGAGATGGGGATTCAGAGGCGGGGAATGAGATATGGAGAATCAGAGGCGGGGAATCAGAGGTGGGAAAACAGAGGTGGGGAATCAGATATGGGGAATCAGAGGTGGCGAATCAAAGGTGGTGAATCAGAGATGGGGAATCAGAGGAGGGGAATCAGAGGCAGGGAATCAAACACGGGGAATCAGAGGCGGGGAATCAGAGCTGGGGAATCAGAGCCTGGGAATCAAAGTTGGGGAATCAGAGGCAGGGAATCAGATATGGGGAAACAGGGGCGGGGAATCAGAGGCGCGGAAACAGAGGCGGGGAATCAGATATGGGGAATCAGAGGCGGGGAATTAGAGTTGGGGAATCAGAGGCAGGGAATCAGAGGCGGGGAAACAGAAGCGGGGAATCAAACACGGGGAATCAGAGGTGGGGAATCAGAGGTTGGGAATCAGAGGCAGGGAATCAGAGGCGGGGAATCAGAGGCGGGGAATCAGAGGCAGGGAATCAGATGTGCGGAATCGGAGATGGGGAATCAGAGGCAGGGAATCAGAGGTTGGGAATCAGAGGCAGGGAATCAGAGGCTTGGAATCAGATGCAGGGAATCAGATGCGGGGAATCAGAGGCGGGGAATCAGAGCTGGGGAATCAGAGGTGGGGAATCAGAGTTGGGGAATCAGAGGCGGGGACTTAGATATTGGGAAACAGAGGCAGGGAATCAGAGGCGGGGAATCAGATATGGGGAATCAGAGATGGGGAATCAGAGGCAGGGAATCAGATGTGCGGAATCAGAGATGGGGAATCAAAGGCAGGGAATCAGAATCAGAAGCAGGGAATCAGAGGCCGGGAATCAGAGGCCGGAATCAGATGCCGGGAATAAGAGGCCGGAAATCAGAGGTGGGGAATCAGAGTCCGGGAATCAGAGATGGGGATTCAGAGGCGGGGAATGAGATATGGGGAATCAGAGGCGGGGAATCAGAGGCGGGGAAACAGAGGCGGGGAATCAGATATGGCGAATCAGAGGTGGCGAATCAAAGGCGGTGAATCAGAGATGGGGAATCAGAGGCCGGGAATCAGAGGCAGGGAATCAAACACGGGGAATCAGAGGAGGGGAATCAGAATTGGGGAATCAGAGATGGGGAATCAGAGATGGGGAATCAGAGGCAGGGAATCAGACGCGGGGAATCAGAGGTGGTGAATCAGAGATGTGGAATCAGAGGCGGGGAATCAGAGGCAGGGAATGAGACGCGGGGAATAAGAGGCGGGGAATCATAGCTGGCAAATCAGAGGCGGGGAATCAGAGGTGGGGAATCAGAAGCGGGGAATCAGATATTGATAATCAGAGGTGGGGAATCAGAGGCGGGGAAACAGAGGCGGGGAATCAGAGGCGGGGAAACAGAGGCGGGGAATCAGATATGGGGAATCAGAGGTGGGGAATCAGAGGTTGGGAATCAGAGATGCGGAATTGGAGGCGGGGAATGGGATATGGGGAATCAGAGGCGGGGAATCAGAGGCGGGGAAACAGAGGCGGGGAATCAGATATTGGGAATCAGAGGTGTGGAATCAGAGGTTGGGAATCAGAGGTTGGGAATCAGAGGCAGGGAATCAGAGGCTTGGAATCAGTTGCAGGGAATCAGATGCGGGGAATCAGAGGCGGGGAATCAGAGCTGGGGAATCAGAGGTGGGGAATCAGAGTTGGGGAATCAGAGGCGGGGACTTAGATATTGGGAAACAGAGGCGGGGAATCAAAGGTGGGGAAACAGAGGCGGGGAATCAGATATGGGGAATCAGAGGTGGGGAATCAGAGGCAGCGAATCAGATGTGCGGAATCAGAGATGGGGAATCAGAGGCAGGGAATCAGAATCAGACGCAGGGAATCAGAGGCCGGGAATCAGAGGCCGGAATCAGATGCCGGGAATAAGAGGCCGGGAATCAGAGGTGGGGAATCAGAGTGCGGGAATCAGAGATGGGGATTTAGAGGCTGGGAATGAGATATGGGGAATCAGAGGCGGGGAATCAGAGGCGGGGAAACAGAGGCGGGGAATCAGATATGGGGAATCAGAGGTGGGGAATCAGAGGCAGGGAATCAGAGATGGGGAATCAGAGGCCGGGAATCAGAGGCAGGGAATCAAACACGGGGAATCAGATGCGGGGAATCAGAGCTGGGGAATCAGAGGTGGGGAATCAGAGTTGGGGAATCAGAGGCGGGGAATCAGACGCAGGGAATCAATATGGGAAATCAGAGGTGAGGAATCAGACGCAGGGAATCAATATGGGAAATCAGAGTTGGGGAATCAGAGGTTGGGAATCAGAGGAAGGGAATCAGAGGCGAGGAATCAGAGCTGGGGAATCAGAGGCGGGGAATCAGAATTGGGGAATCAGAGATGGGGAATCAGAGATGGGGAATCAGAGGCGGGGAATCAGACGCGTGGAATCAGAGGTGGTGAATCAGAGATGTGGAATCAGAGGTGGGGAATCAGAGGCAGGGAATCAGACGCGGGGAATCAGAGGCGGGGAATCATAGCTGGCGAATCAGAGGCGGGGAATGAGATATGGGGAATCAGAGGCGGGGAATCAGAGGCGGGGAAACAGTGGCGAGGAATCAGATATTGGGAATCAGAGGTGGCGAATCAAAGGCGGTGAATCAGAGATGGGGAATCAGAGGCGGGGAATCAGAGGCAGGGGATCAGAGTTGGGGAATCAGAGGTGGAGAATCAGAGCTGGGGAATCAGAGGTGGGGAATCATAGCTGGCGAATCAGAGGCGGGGAATCAGAGGTGGGGAATCAGAGGCGGGGAATCAGATATTGGGAATCAGAGGTGGGGAATCAGAGGCGGGGAAACAGAGGCGGGGAATCAGATATGGGGAATCAGAGGTGGGGAATCAGAGGTTGTGAATCAGAGATGGGGAATCAGAGGCGGGGAATCAGAGGCCGGTAATCAGACGCGGGGAATCAGAGGCGGGGAATCAGACGTGGGAAATTAGAGGCAGGGAATCAGAGTTGGGGATTCAGAGGCGGTGAATCAGATATGGGGAAACAGAGGCGGGGAATCAGAGGCGGGCAAATAGAGGCGGGGATCAGATATGGGGAAACAGAGGCGGGGAATCAGAGGCGGGGAAACAGAGGCGGGGAATCAGATATGGGGAATCAGAGGTGGGGAATCAGAGGCAGGGAATCAGTTGTGCGGAATCAGAGATGGGGAATCAGAGGCAGGGAATCAGAATCAGACGCAGGGAATCAGAGGCCGGGAATCAGAGGCCGGAATCAGATGCCGGGAATAAGAGGCCGGGAATCAGAGGTGGGGAATCAGAGTCCGGGAATCAGAGATGGGGATTTAGAGGCGGGGAATGAGATATGGGGAATCAGAGGCTGGGAATCAGAGGCGGGGAAACAGAGGCGGGGAATCAGATATGGGGAATCAGAGGTTGCGAATCAAAGGCGGTGCATCAGAGATGGGGAATCAGAGGCCGGGAATCAGAGGCAGGGAATCAAACACGGGGAATCAGATGCGGGGAATCAGAGCTGGGGAATCAGAGGCGGGGAATCAGAGTTGGGGAATCAGAGGCGGGGAATCAGACGCAGGGAATCAATATGGGAAATCAGAGGTGGGGAATCAGACGCAGGGAATCAATATGGGAAATCAGAGTTGGGGAATCAGAGGTTGGGAATCAGAGGAAGGGAATCAGAGGCGAGGAATCAGAGCTGGGGAATCAGAGGCGGGGAATCAGAATTGGGGAATCAGAGATGGGGAATCAGAGATGGGGAATCAGAGGCGGGGAATCAGACGCGTGGAATCAGAGGTGGTGAATCAGAGATGTGGAATCAGAGGCGGGGAATCAGAGGCAGGGAATCAGACGCGGGGAATCAGAGGCGGGGAATCATAGCTGGCGAATCAGAGGCGGGGAATGAGATATGTGGAATCAGAGGTGGCGAATCAAAGGCGGTGAATCAGAGATGGGGAATCAGAGGCGGGGAATCATAGCTGGCGAATCAGAGGCGGGGAATGAGATATGGGGAATCAGAGGCGGGGAATCAGAGGCGGGGAAACAGTGGCGAGGAATCAGATATGGGGAATCAGAGGTGGCGAATCAAAGGCGGTGAATCAGAGATGGGGAATCAGAGGCGGGGAATCAGAGGCAGGGGATCAGAGTTGGGGAATCAGAGGCGGGGAATCAGAGCTGGGGAATCAGAGGTGGGGAATCATAGCTGGCGAATCAGAGGCGGGGAATCAGAGGTGGGGAATCAGAGGCGGGGAATCAGATATTGGGAATCAGAGGTGGGGAATCAGAGGCGGGGAAACAGAGGCGGGGAATCAGATATGGGGAATCAGAGGTGGGGAATCAGAGGTTGTTAATCAGAGATGGGGAATCAGAGGCGGGGAATCAGAGGCCGGTAATCAGACGCGGGGAATCAGAGGCGGGGAATCAGACATGGGAAATTAGAGGCAGGGAATCAGAGTTGGGGATTCAGAGGTGGTGAATCAGATATGGGGAAACAGAGGCGGGGAATCAGAGGCGGGCAAATAGAGGCGGGGATCAGATATGGGGAAACAGAGGCGGGGAATCAGAGGCGGGGAAACAGAGGCGGGGAATCAGATATGGGGAATCAGAGGTGGGGAATCAGAGGCAGGGAATCAGATGTGCGGAATCAGAGATGGGGAATCAGAGGCAGGGAATCAGAATCAGACGCAGGGAATCAGAGGCCGGGAATCAGAGGCCGGAATCAGATGCCGGGAATAAGAGGCCGGGAATCAGAGGTGGGGAATCAGAGTCCGGGAATCAGAGATGGGGATTTAGAGGCGGGGAATGAGATATGGGGAATCAGAGGCTGGGAATCAGAGGCGGGGAAACAGAGGCGGGGAATCAGATATGGGGAATCAGAGGTTGCGAATCAAAGGCGGTGCCTCAGAGATGGGGAATCAGAGGCCGGGAATCAGAGGCAGGGAATCAAACACGGGGAATCAGATGCGGGGAATCAGAGCTGGGGAATCAGAGGCGGGGAATCAGAGTTGGGGAATCAGAGGCGGGGAATCAGACGCAGGGAATCAATATGGGAAATCAGAGGTGGGGAATCAGACGCAGGGAATCAATATGGGAAATCAGAGTTGGGGAATCAGAGGTTGGGAATCAGAGGAAGGGAATCAGAGGCGAGGAATCAGAGCTGGGGAATCAGAGGCGGGGAATCAGAATTGGGGAATCAGAGATGGGGAATCAGAGATGGGGAATCAGAGGCGGGGAATCAGACGCGTGGAATCAGAGGTGGTGAATCAGAGATGTGGAATCAGAGGCGGGGAATCAGAGGCAGGGAATCAGACGCGGGGAATCAGAGGCGGGGAATCATAGCTGGCGAATCAGAGGCGGGGAATGAGATATGGGGAATCAGAGGCGGGGAATCAGAGGCGGGGAAACAGTGGCGAGGAATCAGATATGGGGAATCAGAGGTGGCGAATCAAAGGCGGTGAATCAGAGATGGGGAATCAGAGGCGGGGAATCAGAGGCAGGGGATCAAACACGGGGAATCAGAGGAGGGGAATCAGAGCTGTGGAATCAGAGGCGGGGAATCAGAGTTGGGGAATCAGAGGCGGGGAATCAGAGCCTGGGAATCAGAGGTGGGGAATCAGAGTCGGGGAATCAGAGGCAGGGAGTCGGATGTGCGGAATCAGAGATGGGGAATCAGAGGTGGGGAATCAGAGGCGGTGAATCTGAGATGGGGAATCAGAGGCGGGGAATCAGAGGCAGGTTATCAGACGCGGGGATTCAGAGACTGGGAATCAGACGGGGGGAATCAAAGGCGGGGAATGAAGCTGGGGAATCAGAGGCAGGGAATCAGAGTTGGGCATTCAGAGGCGGGGAATCAGATATGGGGAAACAGAGGCGGGGAATCAGAGGCGGGCAAACAGAGGCGGGGAATTAGATATGGGGAATCAGTGGTGGGGAATCAGAGGTGGTTTATCAGAGATGGGGAATCAGAGGCGGGGAATCAGAGGCAGGGAATCAGATGTGCGGAATCAGAGATGGGGAATCAGAGGCAGGGAATCAGAATCAGAAGCGGGGAGTCAGAGGCCGGGAATCAGAGGCCTGGAATCAGATGCTGGGAATAAGAGGCCGGGAATCAGAGGTGGGGAATCAGAGTCCGGGAATCAGAGATGGGGATTCAGAAGCGGGGAATGAGATATGGAGAATCAGAGGCGGGGAATCAGAGGCGGGAAAACAGAGGTGGGGAATCAGATATGGGGAATCAGAGGTGGCGAATCAAAGGTGGTGAATCAGAGATGGGGAATCAGAGGAGGGGAATCAGAGGCAGGGAATCAAACACGGGGAATCAGAGGCGGGGAATCAGAGCTGGGGAATCAGAGGCTGGGAATCAAAGTTGGGGAATCAGAGGCAGGGAATCAGATATGGGGAAACAGGGGCGGGGAATCAGAGGCGGGGAAACAGAGGCGGGGAATCAGATATGGGGAATCAGAGGCGGGGAATTAGAGTTGGGGAATCAGAGGCGGGGAATCAGAGGCGGGGAAACAGAAGCGGGGAATCAAACACGGGGAATCAGAGGTGGGGAATCAGAGGTTGGGAATCAGAGGCGGGGAATCAGAGGCGGGGAATCAGAGGCGGGGAATCAGAGGCAGGGAATCAGATGTGCGGAATCGGAGATGGGGAATCAGAGGCAGGGAATCAGAGGCGGGGAATCAGAGGCGGGGAATCAGAGGCCGGGAATCAGATATGGGCAAACAGAGGCGGGGAATCAGAGGCGGGGAAACAGAGGCTGGGAATCAGATATGGGGAATCAGAGGTGGGGAATCAGAGGTTGGGAATCAGAGGCAGGGAATCAGAGGCTTGGAATCAGATGCAGGGAATCAGATGCGGGGAATCAGAGGCGGGGAATCAGAGCTGGGGAATCAGAGGTGGGGAATCAGAGTTGGGGAATCAGAGGCGGGGACTTAGATATTGGGAAACAGATGCAGGGAATCAGAGGCGGGGAATCAGATATGGGGAATCAGAGATGGGGAATCAGAGGCAGGGAATCAGATGTGCGGAATCAGAGATGGGGAATCAAAGGCAGGGAATCAGAATCAGAAGCAGGGAATCAGAGGCCGGGAATCAGAGGCCGGAATCAGATGCCGGGAATAAGAGGCCGGAAATCAGAGGTGGGGAATCAGAGTCCGGGAATCAGAGATGGGGATTCAGAGGCGGGGAATGAGATATGGGGAATCAGAGGCGGGGAATCAGAGGCGGGGAAACAGAGGCGGGGAATCAGATATGGCGAATCAGAGGTGGCGAATCAAAGGCGGTGAATCAGAGATGGGGAATCAGAGGCCGGGAATCAGAGGCAGGGAATCAAACACGGGGAATCAGAGGAGGGGAATCAGAATTGGGGAATCAGAGATGGGGAATCAGAGATGGGGAATCAGAGTCAGGGAATCAGACGTGGGGAATCAGAGGTGGTGAATCAGAGATGTGGAATCAGAGGCGGAGAATCAGAGGCAGGGAATCAGACGCGGGGAATAAGAGGCGGGAATCATAGCTGGCGAATCAGAGGCGGGGAATCAGAGGTGGGGAATCAGAGGCGGGGAATCAGATATTGGGAATCAGAGGTGGGGAATCAGAGGCGGGGAAACAGAGGCGGGGAATCAGAGGCGGGGAAACAGAGGCGGGGAATCATATATGGGGAATCAGAGGTGGGGAATCAGAGGTTGGGAATCAGAGATGCGGAATTGGAGGCGGGGAATGGGATATGGGGAATCAGAGGCGGGGAATCAGAGGCGGGGAAACAGAGGCGGGGAATCAGATATGGGGAATCAGAGGTGTGGAATCAGAGGTTGGGAATCAGAGGTTGGGAATCAGAGGCAGGGAATCAGAGGCTTGGAATCAGTTGCAGGGAATCAGATGCGGGGAATCAGAGGCGGGGAATCAGAGCTGGGGAATCAGAGGTGGGGAATCAGAGTTGGGGAATCAGAGGCGGGGACTTAGATATTGGGAAACAGAGGCGGGGAATCAAAGGTGGGGAAACAGAGGCGGGGAATCAGATATGGGGAATCAGAGGTGGGGAATCAGAGGCAGGGAATCAGATGTGCGGAATCAGAGATGGGGAATCAGAGGCAGGGAATCAGAATCAGACGCAGGGAATCAGAGGCCGGGAATCAGAGGCCGGAATCAGATGCCGGGAATAAGAGGCCGGGAATCAGAGGTGGGGAATCAGAGTCCGGGAATCAGAGATGGGGATTTAGAGGCGGGGAATGAGATATGGGGAATCAGAGGCGGGGAATCAGAGGCGGGGAAACAGAGGCGGGGAATCAGATATGGGGAATCAGAGGTGGGGAATCAGAGATGGGGAATCAGAGGCCGGGAATCAGAGGCAGGGAATCAAACACGGGGATTCAGATGCGGGGAATCAGAGCTGGGGAATCAGAGGCGGGGAATCAGAGTTGGGGAATCAGAGGCGGGGAATCAGACGCAGGGAATCAATATGGGAAATCAGAGGTGGGGAATCAGACGCAGGGAATCAATATGGGAAATCAGAGTTGGGGAATCAGAGGTTGGGAATCAGAGGAAGGGAATCAGAGGCGAGGAATCAGAGCTGGGGAATCAGAGGCGGGGAATCAGAATTGGGGAATCAGAGATGGGGAATCAGAGATGGGGAATCAGAGGCGGGGAATCAGACGCGTGGAATCAGAGGTGGTGAATCAGAGATGTGGAATCAGAGGCGGGGAATCAGAGGCAGGAAATCAGACGCGGGGAATCAGAGGCGGGGAATCATAGCTGGCGAATCAGAGGCGGGTATGAGATATGGGGAATCAGAGGCG
This sequence comes from Narcine bancroftii, assembly GCF_036971445.1. Taxonomy (NCBI): domain Eukaryota; kingdom Metazoa; phylum Chordata; class Chondrichthyes; order Torpediniformes; family Narcinidae; genus Narcine; species Narcine bancroftii. The sequence continues at coordinate 2,052,810 of NW_027211895.1, read as the reverse complement.
GGGAATCAAAGGCGGTTAATCAGAGATGGGGAATCAGAGGCGGGGAATCAGAGGCAGGGGATCAAACACGGGGAATCAGAGGCGGGGAATCAGAGCTGTGGAATCAGAGGCGGGGAATCAGAGTTGGGGAATCAGAGGCGGGGAATCAGAGCTGGGGAATCAGAGGTGGCGAATCAGAGTCGGGGAATCAAAGGCAGGGAGTCGGATGTGCGGAATCAGAGATGGGGAATCAGAGGTGGGGAATCAGAGGCGGTGAATCTGAGATGGGGAATCAGAGGCGGGGAATCAGAGGCAGGTTATCAGACACGGGGATTCAGAGGCTGGGAATCAGACGGGGGGAATCAAAGGCGGGGAATGAAGCTGGGGAATCAGAGGCAGGGAATCAGAGTTGGGGATTCAGAGGCGGGGAATCAGATATGGGGAAACAGAGGCGGGGATTCAGAGGCGGGCAAACAGAGGCGGGGAATTAGATATGGGGAATCAGTGGTGGGGAATCAGAGGTGGTTTATCAGAGATGGGGAATCACAGGCGGGGAATCAGAGACAGGGAATAGAACGCGGGGAATCAGTGGCAGGGAATCAGAGCTGGGGAATCAGAGGCGGGGAATCATAGTTGGGAATCAGAGGCGGGGAATCAGATATGGGGAAACAGAGGCGGGGAATCAGGGGCGGGGAAACAGAGGCGGGGAATCAGATATGGGGAATCGGATGCGGGGAATCAGAGGCGGGGAATCAGATATGGGGAATCAGAGGTGGGGAATCAGAGGCAGGTAATCAGATGTGCGGAATCAGAGATGGGGAATCAGAGGCAGGGAATCAGAATCATAAGCGGGGAGTCAGAGGCCGGGAATCAGAGGCCTGGAATCAGATGCTGGGAATAAGAGGCCGGGAATCAGAGGTGGGGAATCAGAGTCCGGGAATCAGAGATGGGGATTCAGAGGCGGGGAATGAGATATGGAGAATCAGAGGCGGGGAATCAGAGGCGGGAAAACAGAGGTGGGGAATCAGATATGGGGAATCAGAGGTGGCGAATCAAAGGTGGTGAATCAGAGATGGGGAATCAGAGGAGGGGAATCAGAGGCAGGGAATCAAACACGGGGAATCAGAGGCGGGGAATCAGAGCTGGGGAATCAGAGGCTGGGAATCAAAGTTGGGGAATCAGAGGCAGGGAATCAGATATGGGGAAACAGGGGCGGGGAATCAGAGGCGGGGAAACAGAGGCGGGGAATCAGATATGGGGAATCAGAGGCGGGGAATTAGAGTTGGGGAATCAGAGGCAGGGAATCAGAGGCGGGGAAACAGAGGCGGGGAATCAAACACGGGGAATCAGAGGTGGGGAATCAGAGGTTGGGAATCAGAGGCAGGGAATCAGAGGCGAGGAATCAGAGGCGGGGAATCAGAGGCAGGGAATCAGATGTGCGGAATTGGAGATGGGGAATCAGAGGCAGGGAATCAGAGGCGGGGAATCAGAGGCGGGGAATCAGAGGCCGGGAATCAGATATGGGGAAACAGAGGCGGGGAATCAGAGGCGGGGAAACAGAGGCTGGGAATCAGATATGGGGAATCAGAGTTGGGGAATCAGAGGTTGGGAATCAGAGGCAGGGAATCAGAGGCTTGGAATCAGATGCAGGGAATCAGATGCGGGGAATCAGAGGCGGGGAATCAGAGCTGGGGAATCAGAGGTGGGGAATCAGAGTTGGGGAATCAGAGGCGGGGACTTAGATATTGGGAAACAGAGGCAGGGAATCAGAGGCGGGGAATCAGATATGGGGAATCAGAGATGGGGAATCAGAGGCAGGGAATCAGATGTGCGGAATCAGAGATGGGGAATCAAAGGCAGGGAATCAGAATCAGAAGCAAGGATTCAGAGGCCGGGAATCAGAGGCCGGAATCATATGCCGGGAATAAGAGGCCGGAAATCAGAGGTGGGGAATCAGAGTCCGGGAATCAGAGATGGGGATTCAGAGGCGGGGAATGAGATATGGGGAATCAGAGGCGGGGAATCAGAGGCGGGGATACAGAGGCGGGGAATCAGATATGGCGAATCAGAGGTGGCGAATCAAAGGCGGTGAATCAGAGATGGGGAATCAGAGGCCGGGAATCAGAGGCAGGGAATCAAACACGGGGAATCAGAGGAGGGGAATCAGAATTGGGGAATCAGTGATGGGGAATCAGAGATGGGGAATCAGAGGCAGGGAATCAGACGCGGGGAATCAGAGGTGGTGAATCAGAGATGTGGAATCAGAGGCGGGGAATCAGAGGCAGGGAATCAGACGCGGGGAATAAGAGGCGGGGAATCATAGCTGGCGAATCAGAGGCGGGTAATCAGAGGGGGGGAATCAGAGGCGGGGAATCAGATATTGGGAATCAGAGGTGGGGAATCAGAGGTTGTGAATCAGAGATGGGGAATCAGAGGCGGGGAATCAGAGGCCGGTAATCAGACGCGGGGAATCAGAGGCAGGGAATCAGAGCTGGGAAATTAGAGGCAGGGAACAGATATGGGGAAACAGAGGCGGGGAATCAGAGGCGGGCAAATAGAGGCGGGGATCAGATATGGGGAAACAGAGGCGGGGAATCAGAGGCGGGGAAACAGAGACGGGGAATCAGATATGGGGATCAGAGGTGGGGAATCAGTGGTTGGGAATCAGACACTGGGAATCAGAGGCTGGGAATCAGATGCATGGAATCAGATGCGGGGAATCAGAGGCGGGGAATCAGAGCTGGGGAATCAGAGGTGGGGAATCAAAGTTGGGGAATCAGAGGCGGGGAATTAGATATGGGGAAACAGAGGCGGGGAATGAGAGGCGGGGAAACAGAGGCGGGGAATCAGATATGGGGAATCAGAGGTGGGGAATCAGAGGCGGGCAAATAGAGGCGGGGATCAGATATGGGGAAACAGAGGCGGGGAATCAGAGGCGGGGAAACAGAGGCGGGGAATCAGATATGGGGAATGAGAGGTGGGGAATCAGAGGTTGGGAATCAGAGATGCGGAATTGGAGGCGGGGAATGGGATATGGGGAATCAGAGGCGGGGAATCAGAGGCGGGGAAACAGAGGCGGGGAATCAGATATGGGGAATCAGAGGTGTGGAATCAGAGGTTGGGAATCAGAGGTTGGGAATCAGAGGCAGGGAATCAGAGGCTTGGAATCAGTTGCAGGGAATCAGATGCGGGGAATCAGAGGCGGGGAATCAGAGCTGGGGAATCAGAGGTGGGGAATCAGAGTTGGGGAATCAGAGGCGGGGACTTAGATATTGGGAAACAGAGGCGGGGAATCAAAGGTGGGGAAACAGAGGCGGGGAATCAGATATGGGGAATCAGAGGTGGGGAATCAGAGGCAGGGAATCAGAATCAGACGCAGGGAATCAGAGGCCGGGAATCAGAGGCCGGAATCAGATGCCGGGAATAAGAGGCCGGGAATCAGAGGTGGGGAATCAGAGTCCGGGAATCAGAGATGGGGATTTAGAGGCGGGGAATGAGATATGGGGAATCAGAGGCGGGGAATCAGAGGCGGGGAAACAGAGGCGGGGAATCAGATATGGGGAATCAGAGGTTGCGAATCAAAGGCGGTGAATCAGAGATGGGGAATCAGAGGCCGGGAATCAGAGGCAGGGAATCAAACACGGGGAATCAGATGCGGGGAATCAGAGCTGGGGAATCAGAGGCGGGGAATCAGAGTTGGGGAATCAGAGGCGGGGAATCAGACGCAGGGAATCAATATGGGAAATCAGAGGTGGGGAATCAGACGCAGGGAATCAATATGGGAAATCAGAGTTGGGGAATCAGAGGTTGGGAATCAGAGGAAGGGAATCAGAGGCGAGGAATCAGAGCTGGGGAATCAGAGGCGGGGAATCAGAATTGGGGAATCAGAGATGGGGAATCAGAGATGGGGAATCAGAGGCGGGGAATCAGACGCGTGGAATCAGAGGTGGTGAATCAGAGATGTGGAATCAGAGGCGGGGAATCAGAGGCAGGGAATCAGACGCGGGGAATCAGAGGCGGGGAATCATAGCTGGCGAATCAGAGGCGGGGAATGAGATATGGGGAATCAGAGGCGGGGAATCAGAGGCGGGGAAACAGTGGCGAGGAATCAGATATGGGGAATCAGAGGTGGCGAATCAAAGGCGGTGAATCAGAGATGGGGAATCAGAGGCGGGGAATCAGAGGCAGGGGATCAAACACGGGGAATCAGAGGCGGGGAATCAGAGCTGTGGAATCAAAGGCGGGGAATCAGAGTTGGGGAATCAGAGGCGGGGAATCAGAGCTGGGGAATCAGAGGTGGGGAATCAGAGTCGGGGAATCAGAGGCAGGGAGTCGGATGTGCGGAATCAGAGATGGGGAATCAGAGGTGGGGAATCAGAGGCGGTGAATCTGAGATGGGGAATCAGAGGCGGGGAATCAGAGGCAGGTTATCAGACACGGGGATTCAGAGGCTGGGAATCAGACGGGGGGAATCAAAGGCGGGGAATGAAGCTGGGGAATCAGAGGCAGGGAATCAGAGTTGGGGATTCAGAGGCGGGGAATCAGATATGGGGAAACAGAGGCGGGGAATCAGAGGCGGGCAAACAGAGGCGGGGAATTAGATATGGGGAATCAGTGGTGGGGAATCAGAGGTGGTTTATCAGAGATGGGGAATCACAGGCGGGGAATCAGAGGCAGGGAATAGAACGCGGGGAATCAGAGGCAGGGAATCAGAGCTGGGGAATCAGAGGCGGGGAATCATAGTTGGGAATCAGAGGCGGGGAATCAGATATGGGGAAACAGAGGCGGGGAATCAGGGGCGGGGAAACAGAGGCGGGGAATCAGATATGGGTTATCGGATGCGGGGAATCAGAGGCGGGGAATCAGATATGGGGAATCAGAGGTGGGGAATCAGAGGCAGGTAATCAGATGTGCGGATTCAGAGATGGGGAATCAGAGGCAGGGAATCAGAATCAGAAGCGGGGAGTCAGAGGCCGGGAATCAGAGGCCTGGAATCAGATGCTGGGAATAAGAGGCCGGGAATCAGAGGTGGGGAATCAGAGTCCGGGAATCAGAGATGGGGATTCAGAGGCGGGGAATGAGATATGGAGAATCAGAGGCGGGGAATCAGAGGCGGGAAAACAGAGGTGGGGAATCAGATATGGAGAATCAGAGGTGGCGAATCAAAGGTGGTGAATCAGTGATGGGGAATCAGAGGAGGGGAATCAGAGGCAGGGAATCAAACACGGGGAATCAGAGGCGGGGAATCAGAGCTGGGGAATCAGAGGCTGGGAATCAAAGTTGGGGAATCAGAGGCAGGGAATCAGATATGGGGAAACAGGGGCGGGGAATCAGAGGCGGGGAAACAGAGGCGGGGAATCAGATATGGGGAATCAGAGTCGGGGAATTAGAGTTGGGGAATCAGAGGCGGGGAATCAGAGGCGGGGAAACAGAGGCGGGGAATCAAACACGGGGAATCAGAGGTGGGGAATCAGAGGTTGGGAATCAGAGGCAGGGAATCAGAGGCGGGGAATCAGAGGCGGGGAATCAGAGGCAGGGAATCAGATGTGCGGAATCGGAGATGGGGAATCAGAGGCAGGGAATCAGAGGCGGGGAATCAGAGGCGGGGAATCAGAGGCCGGGAATCAGATATGGGGAAAGAGAGGCGGGGAATCAGAGGCGGGGAAACAGAGGCTGGGAATCAGATATGGGGAATCAGAGATGGGGAATCAGAGGTTGGGAATCAGAGGCAGGGAATCAGAGGCTTGGAATCAGATGCAGGGAATCAGATGCGGGGAATCAGAGGCGGGGAATCAGAGCTGGGGAATCAGAGGTGGGGAATCAGAGTTGGGGAATCAGAGGCGGGGACTTAGATATTGGGAAACAGAGGCAGGGAATCAGAGGCGGGGAATCAGATATGGGGAATCAGAGATGGGGAATCAGAGGCAGGGAATCAGAGGCAGGAAATCAGACGCGGGGAATCAGAGGCGGGGAATCATAGCTGGCGAATCAGAGGCGGGTATGAGATATGGGGAATCAGAGGCGGGGAATCAAAGGCGGTTAATCAGAGATGGGGAATCAGAGGCGGGGAATCAGAGGCAGGGGATCAAACACGGGGAATCAGAGGCGGGGAATCAGAGCTGTGGAATCAGAGGCGGGGAATCAGAGTTGGGGAATCAGAGGCGGGGAATCAGAGCTGGGGAATCAGAGGTGGCGAATCAGAGTCGGGGAATCAAAGGCAGGGAGTCGGATGTGCGGAATCAGAGATGGGGAATCAGAGGTGGGGAATCAGAGGCGGTGAATCTGAGATGGGGAATCAGAGGCGGGGAATCAGAGGCAGGTTATCAGACACGGGGATTCAGAGGCTGGGAATCAGACGGGGGGAATCAAAGGCGGGGAATGAAGCTGGGGAATCAGAGGCAGGGAATCAGAGTTGGGGATTCAGAGGCGGGGAATCAGATATGGGGAAACAGAGGCGGGGATTCAGAGGCGGGCAAACAGAGGCGGGGAATTAGATATGGGGAATCAGTGGTGGGGAATCAGAGGTGGTTTATCAGAGATGGGGAATCACAGGCGGGGAATCAGAGACAGGGAATAGAACGCGGGGAATCAGTGGCAGGGAATCAGAGCTGGGGAATCAGAGGCGGGGAATCATAGTTGGGAATCAGAGGCGGGGAATCAGATATGGGGAAACAGAGGCGGGGAATCAGGGGCGGGGAAACAGATATGGGGAATCAGAGGTGGGGAATCAGAGGCAGGTAATCAGATGTGCGGAATCAGAGATGGGGAATCAGAGGCAGGGAATCAGAATCAGAAGCGGGGAGTCAGAGGCCGGGAATCAGAGGCCTGGAATCAGATGCTGGGAATAAGAGGCCGGGAATCAGAGGTGGGGAATCAGAGTCCGGGAATCAGAGATGGGGATTCAGAGGCGGGGAATGAGATATGGAGAATCAGAGGCGGGGAATCAGAGGCGGGAAAACAGAGGTGGGGAATCAGATATGGGGAATCAGAGGTGGCGAATCAAAGGTGGTGAATCAGAGATGGGGAATCAGAGGAGGGGAATCAGAGGCAGGGAATCAAACACGGGGAATCAGAGGCGGGGAATCAGAGCTGGGGAATCAGAGGCTGGGAATCAAAGTTGGGGAATCAGAGGCAGGGAATCAGATATGGGGAAACAGGGGCGGGGAATCAGAGGCGGGGAAACAGAGGCGGGGAATCAGATATGGGGAATCAGAGGCGGGGAATTAGAGTTGGGGAATCAGAGGCAGGGAATCAGAGGCGGGGAAACAGAGGCGGGGAATCAAACACGGGGAATCAGAGGTGGGGAATCAGAGGTTGGGAATCAGAGGCAGGGAATCAGAGGCGGGGAATCAGAGGCGGGGAATCAGAGGCAGGGAATCAGATGTGCGGAATCGGAGATGGGGAATCAGAGGCAGGGAATCAGAGGCGGGGAATCAGAGGCGGGGAATCAGAGGCCGGGAATCAGATATGGGGAAACAGAGGCGGGGAATCAGAGGCGGGGAAACAGAGGCTGGGAATCAGATATGGGGAATCAGAGTTGGGGAATCAGAGGTTGGGAATCAGAGGCAGGGAATCAGAGGCTTGGAATCAGATGCAGGGAATCAGATGCGGGGAATCAGAGGCGGGGAATCAGAGCTGGGGAATCAGAGGTGGGGAATCAGAGTTGGGGAATCAGAGGCGGGGACTTAGATATTGGGAAACAGAGGCAGGGAATCAGAGGCGGGGAATCAGATATGGGGAATCAGAGATGGGGAATCAGAGGCAGGGAATCAGATGTGCGGAATCAGAGATGGGGAATCAAAGGCAGGGAATCAGAATCAGAAGCAAGGATTCAGAGGCCGGGAATCAGAGGACAGAATCATATGCCGGGAATAAGAGGCCGGAAATCAGAGGTGGGGAATCAGAGTCCGGGAATCAGAGATGGGGATTCAGAGGCGGGGAATGAGATATGGGGAATCAGAGGCGGGGAATCAGAGACGGGGAAACAGAGGCGGGGAATCAGATATGGCGAATCAGAGGTGGCGAATCAAAGGCGGTGAATCAGAGATGGGGAATCAGAGGCCGGGAATCAGAGGCAGGGAATCAAACACGGGGAATCAGAGGAGGGGAATCAGAATTGGGGAATCAGTGATGGGGAATCAGAGATGGGGAATCAGAGGCAGGGAATCAGACGCGGGGAATCAGAGGTGGTGAATCAGAGATGTGGAATCAGAGGCGGGGAATCAGAGGCAGGGAATCAGACGCGGGGAATAAGAGGCGGGGAATCATAGCTGGCGAATCAGAGGCGGGTAATCAGAGGGGGGGAATCAGAGGCGGGGAATCAGATATTGGGAATCAGAGGTGGGGAATCAGAGGTTGTGAATCAGAGATGGGGAATCAGAGGCGGGGAATCAGAGGCCGGTAATCAGACGCGGGGAATCAGAGGCGGGGAATCAGAGCTGGGAAATTAGAGGCAGGGAACAGATATGGGGAAACAGAGGCGGGGAATCAGAGGCGGGCAAATAGAGGCGGGGATCAGATATGGGGAAACAGAGGCGGGGAATCAGAGGCGGGGAAACAGAGACGGGGAATCAGATATGGGGATCAGAGTTGGGGAATCAGTGGTTGGGAATCAGACACTGGGAATCAGAGGCTGGGAATCAGATGCATGGAATCAGATGCGGGGAATCAGAGGCGGGGAATCAGAGCTGGGGAATCAGAGGTGGGGAATCAAAGTTGGGGAATCAGAGGCGGGGAATTAGATATGGGGAAACAGAGGCGGGGAATGAGAGGCGGGGAAACAGAGGCGGGGAATCAGATATGGGGAATCAGAGGTGGGGAATCAGAGGCGGGCAAATAGAGGCGGGGATCAGATATGGGGAAACAGAGGCGGGGAATCAGAGGCGGGGAAACAGAGGCGGGGAATCAGATATGGGGAATCAGAGGTGGGGAATCAGAGGTTGGGAATCAGAGATGCGGAATTGGAGGCGGGGAATGGGATATGGGGAATCAGAGGCGGGGAATCAGAGGCGGGGAAACAGAGGCGGGGAATCAGATATGGGGAATCAGAGGTGTGGAATCAGAGGTTGGGAATCATAGGTTGGGAATCAGAGGCAGGGAATCAGAGGCTTGGTATCAGTTGCAGGGAATCAGATGCGGGGAATCAGAGGCGGGGAATCAGAGCTGGGGAATCAGAGGTGGGGAATCAGAGTTGGGGAATCAGAGGCGGGGACTTAGATATTGGGAAACAGAGGCGGGGAATCAAAGGTGGGGAAACAGAGGCGGGGAATCAGATATGGGGAATCAGAGGTGGGGAATCAGAGGCAGGGAATCAGAATCAGACGCAGGGAATCAGAGGCCGGGAATCAGAGGCCGGAATCAGATGCCGGGAATAAGAGGCCGGGAATCAGAGGTGGGGAATCAGAGTCCGGGAATCAGAGATGGGGATTTAGAGGCGGGGAATGAGATATGGGGAATCAGAGGCGGGGAATCAGAGGCGGGGAAACAGAGGCGGGGAATCAGATATGGGGAATCAGAGGTTGCGAATCAAAGGCGGTGAATCAGAGATGGGGAATCAGAGGCCGGGAATCAGAGGCAGGGAATCAAACACGGGGAATCAGATGCGGGGAATCAGAGCTGGGGAATCAGAGGCGGGGAATCAGAGTTGGGGAATCAGAGGCGGGGAATCAGACGCAGGGAATCAATATGGGAAATCAGAGGTGGGGAATCAGACGCAGGGAATCAATATGGGAAATCAGAGTTAGGGAATCAGAGGTTGGGAATCAGAGGAAGGGAATCAGAGGCGAGGAATCAGAGCTGGGGAATCAGAGGCGGGGAATCAGAATTGGGGAATCAGAGATGGGGAATCAGAGATGGGGAATCAGAGGCGGGGAATCAGACGCGTGGAATCAGAGGTGGTGAATCAGAGATGTGGAATCAGAGGCGGGGAATCAGAGGCAGGGAATCAGACGCGGGGAATCAGAGGCGGGGAATCATAGCTGGCGAATCAGAGGCGGGGAATGAGATATGGGGAATCAGAGGCGGGGAATCAGAGGCGGGGAAACAGTGGCGAGGAATCAGATATGGGGAATCAGAGGTGGCGAATCAAAGGCGGTGAATCAGAGATGGGGAATCAGAGGCGGGGAATCAGAGGCAGGGGATCAAACACGGGGAATCAGAGGCGGGGAATCAGAGCTGTGGAATCAAAGGCGGGGAATCAGAGTTGGGGAATCAGAGGCGGGGAATCAGAGCTGGGGAATCAGAGGTGGGGAATCAGAGTCGGGGAATCAGAGGCAGGGAGTCGGATGTGCGGAATCAGAGATGGGGAATCAGAGGTGGGGAATCAGAGGCGGTGAATCTGAGATGGGGAATCAGAGGCGGGGAATCAGAGGCAGGTTATCAGACACGGGGATTCAGAGGCTGGGAATCAGACGGGGGGAATCAAAGGCGGGGAATGAAGCTGGGGAATCAGAGGCAGGGAATCAGAGTTGGGGATTCAGAGGCGGGGAATCAGATATGGGGAAACAGAGGCGGGGAATCAGAGGCGGGCAAACAGAGGCGGGGAATTAGATATGGGGAATCAGTGGTGGGGAATCAGAGGTGGTTTATCAGAGATGGGGAATCACAGGCGGGGAATCAGAGGCAGGGAATAGAACGCGGGGAATCAGAGGCAGGGAATCAGAGCTGGGGAATCAGAGGCGGGGAATCATAGTTGGGAATCAGAGGCGGGGAATCAGATATGGGGAAACAGAGGCGGGGAATCAGGGGCGGGGAAACAGAGGCGGGGAATCAGATATGGGTTATCGGATGTGGGGAATCAGAGGCGGGGAATCAGATATGGGGAATCAGAGGTGGGGAATCAGAGGCAGGTAATCAGATGTGCGGATTCAGAGATGGGGAATCAGAGGCAGGGAATCAGAATCAGAAGCGGGGAGTCAGAGGCCGGGAATCAGAGGCCTGGAATCAGATGCTGGGAATAAGAGGCCGGGAATCAGAGGTGGGGAATCAGAGTCCGGGAATCAGAGATGGGGATTCAGAGGCGGGGAATGAGATATGGAGAATCAGAGGCGGGGAATGAGAGGCGGGAAAACAGAGGTGGGGAATCAGATATGGAGAATCAGAGGTGGCGAATCAAAGGTGGTGAATCAGTGATGGGGAATCAGAGGAGGGGAATCAGAGGCAGGGAATCAAACACGGGGAATCAGAGGCGGGGAATCAGAGCTGGGGAATCAGAGGCTGGGAATCAAAGTTGGGGAATCAGAGGCAGGGAATCAGATATGGGGAAACAGGGGCGGGGAATCAGAGGCGGGGAAACAGAGGCGGGGAATCAGATATGGGGAATCAGATTCGGGGAATTAGAGTTGGGGAATCAGAGGCGGGGAATCAGAGGCGGGGAAACAGAGGCGGGGAATCAAACACGGGGAATCAGAGGTGGGGAATCAGAGGTTGGGAATCAGAGGCAGGGAATCAGAGTCGGGGAATCAGAGGCGGGGAATCAGAGGCAGGGAATCAGATGTGCGGAATCGGAGATGGGGAATCAGAGGCAGGGAATCAGAGGCGGGGAATCAGAGGCGGGGAATCAGAGGCCGGGAATCAGATATGGGGAAACAGAGGCGGGGAATCAGAGGCGGGGAAACAGAGGCTGGGAATCAGATATGGGGAATCAGAGGTGGGGAATCAGAGGTTGGGAATCAGAGGCAGGGAATCAGAGGCTTGGAATCAGATGCAGGGAATCAGATGCGGGGAATCAGAGGCGGGGAATCAGAGCTGGGGAATCAGAGGTGGGGAATCAGAGTTGGGGAATCAGAGGCGGGGACTTAGATATTGGGAAACAGAGGCAGGGAATCAGAGGCGGGGAATCAGATATGGGGAATCAGAGATGGGGAATCAGAGGCAGGGAATCAGATGTGCGGAATCAGAGATGGGGAATCAAAGGCAGGGAATCAGAATCAGAAGCAGGGAATCAGAGGCCGGGAATCAGAGGCCGGAATCAGATGCCGGGAATAAGAGGCCGGAAATCAGAGGTGGGGAATCAGAGTCCGGGAATCAGAGATGGGGATTCAGAGGCGGGGAATGAGATATGGGGAATCAGAGGCGGGGAATCAGAGGCGGGGAAACAGAGGCGGGGAATCAGATATGGCGAATCAGAGGTGGCGAATCAAAGGCGGTGAATCAGAGATGGGGAATCAGAGGCCGGGAATCAGAGGCAGGGAATCAAACACGGGGAATCAGAGGAGGGGAATCAGAATTGGGGAATCAGAGATGGGGAATCAGAGATGGGGAATCAGAGGCAGGGAATCAGACGCGGGGAATCAGAGGTGGTGAATCAGAGATGTGGAATCAGAGGCGGGGAATCAGAGGCAGGGAATCAGACGCGGGGAATAAGAGGCGAGGAATCATAGCTGGCGAATCAGAGGCGGGGAATCAGAGGTGGGGAATCAGAGGCGGGGAATCAGATATTGGGAATCAGAGGTGGGGAATCAGAGGCGGGGAAACAGAGGCGGGGAATCAGATATGGGGTATCAGAGGTGGGGAATCAGAGGATGTGAATCAGAGATGGGGAATCAGAGGCGGGGAATCAGAGGCCGGTAATCAGACGCGGGGAATCAGAGGCGGCGAATCAGAGCTGGGAAATTAGAGGCAGGGAATCAGAGTTGGGGATTCAGAGGCGGGGAATCAGATATGGGGAAACAGAGGCGGGGAATCAGAGGCGGGCAAATAGAGGCGGGGATCAGATATGGGGAAACAGAGGCGGGGAATCAGAGGCGGGGAAACAGAGGCGGGGAATCAGATATGGGGATCAGAGGTGGGGAATCAGAGGTTGGGAATCAGAGGCTGGGAATCAGAGGCTGGGAATCAGATGCATGGAATCAGATGCGGTGAATCAGAGGCGGGGAATCAGAGCTGGGGAATCAGAGGTGGGGAATCAAAGTTGGGGAATCAGAGGCGGGGAATTAGATATGGGGAAACAGAGGCGGGGAATCAGAGGCGGGGAAACAGAGGCGGGGAATCAGATATGGGGAATCAGAGGTGGGGAATCAGAGGCAGGGAATTAGATTTGCGGAATCAGAGATGGGGAATCAGAAGCAGGGAATCATAGGCCGGGAATCAGAGGCCGGAATCAGATGCCGGGAATAAGAGGCCGGGAATCAGAGGTGGGGAATCAGAGTCCGGGAATCAGAGATGGGGAATCAGAGGCGGGGAATGAGATATGGTTAATCAGAGGAGGGGAATCAGAGGCGGGGAAACAGAGGCGAGGAATCAGATATGGGGAATCAGAGGTGGCGAATCAAAGGCGTTGAATCAGAGATGGGGAATCAGAGGCGGGGAATCAGAGGCAGGGAATCAAACACGGGGAATCAGAGGCGGGGAATCAGAGCTGGGGAATCAGAGGTGGGGATCAGAGTCGGGGAATCAGAGGCAGGGAATCAGATGTGCGGAATCAGAGATGGGGAATCAGAGGTGGGGAATCACAGGCTGTGAATCAGAGATGGGGAATCAGAGGCGGGGAATCAGAGGCAGGAAATCAGACACGGGGACTCAGAGGCTGGGAATCAGACGGGGGGAATCAAAGGTGGGGAATCAGAGCTGGGGAATCAGAGGCGGGGAATCAGAGTTGGGGAATCAGAGGCGGGGAATCAGATATGGGGAAACAGAGGAGGGGAATCAGAGGCGGGGAAACAGAGGCGGGGAATCTGATATGGGGAATCAGAGGTGGCGAATGAAAGGCGGTGAATCAGAGATGGGGAATCAGAGGCGGGGAATCAGAGTTGGGGAATCAGAGGCGGGGAATCAGAGTTGGGGAATCAGACGCGGGGAATCAGATATGGGGAAACAGAGGCTGGGAATCAGAGGCAGGGAAACAGAGGTGGGTAATCACATATGGGGAATCAGAGGTGGGGAATCAGAGGTTGCGAAACAGAGGCAGGGAATCAGAGCTGGGGAATCAGAGGCGGGGAATCAGAGCTGGGGAATGAGAGGCAGGGAATCAGAGATGGGGATTCAGAGGCGGGGAATCAGAGCTGGGGAATCAGAGGCGGGGAATCAGAGGCGGGCAAACAGAGGTGGGGAATCAGATATGGGGAATCAGAGGTGGCGAATCAAAGGTGGTGAATCAGAGATGGGGAATCAGAGGCAGGGAATCAAACACTGGGAATCAGAGGCGGGGAATCAGAGCTGGGGAATCAGAGGCTGGGAATCAAAGTTGGGGAATCAGAGGCAGGGAATCAGATATGGGGAAACAGGGGTGGGGAATCAGAGATGGGGAATCAGAGATGGGGAATCAGAGGCGGGGAATTAGAGTTGGGGAATCAGAGGCGGGGAATCAGAGGCGGGGAAACAGAGGCGGGGAATCAAACACGGGGAATCAGAGGTGGGGAATCAGAGGTTGGGAATCAGAGGCAGGGAATCAGAGGCGGGGAATCAGAGGCAGGGAATCAGATGTGCGGAATCGGAGATGGGGAATCAGAGGCAGGGAATCAGAGGCGGGGAATCAGAGGCGGGGAATCAGAGTCCGGGAATCAGATATGGGGAAACAGAGGCGGGGAATCAGAGGCGGGGAAACAGAGGCTGGGAATCAGAGGCGGGGAATCAGATGTGGGGAATCAGAGGTTGGGAATCAGAGGCAGGGAATCAGAGGCTTGGAATCAGATGCAGGGAATCAGAGCTGGGGAATCAGAGGTGGGGAATCAGAGTTGGGGAATCAGAGGCGGGGACTTAGATATTGGGAAACAGAGGCAGGGAATCAGAGGCGGGGAATCAGATATGGGGAATCAGAGATGGGGAATCAGAGGTGGCGAATCAAAGGTGGTGAATCAGAGATTGGGAATCAGAGGAGGGGAATCAGAGGCAGGGAATCAAACACGGGGATTCAGAAGCGGGGAATCAAAGGCAGGGAATCAGAATCAGAAGCAGGGAATCAGAGGCCGGGAATCAGAGGCCGGAATCAGATGCCGGGAATAAGAGGCCTGAAATCAGAGGTGGGGAATCAGAGTCCGGGAATCAGAGATGGGGATTCAGAGGCGGGGAATGAGATATGGGGAATCAGAGGCGGGGAATCAGAGGCAGGGAAACAGAGGCGGGGAATCAGATATGGCGAATCAGAGGTGGCGAATCAAAGGCGGTGAATCAGAGATGGGGAATCAGAGGCCGGGAATCAGAGGCAGGGAATCAAACACGGGGAATCAGAGGAGGGGAATAAGAATTGGGGAATCAGAGATGGGGAATCAGAGATGGGGAATCAGAGGCAGGGAATCAGACGCGGGGAATCAGAGGTGGTGAATCAGAGATGTGGAATCAGAGGCGGGGAATCAGAGGCAGGGAATCAGACGCGGGGAATAAGAGGCGGGGAATCATAGCTGGCGAATCAGAGGCGGGGAATCAGAGGTGGGGAATCAGAGGCGGGGAATCAGATATTGGGAATCAGAGGTGGGGAATCAGAGGCGGGGAAACAGAGGCGGGGAATCAGATATGGGGTATCAGAGGTGGGGAATCAGAGGTTGTGAATCAGAGATGGGGAATCAGAGGCGGGGAAACAGAGGCGGGGAATTAGAGGCGGGGAAACAGAGGTGGGGAATCAGATATGGGGAATCAGAGGTGGGGAATCAGAGGCAGGGAATCAGATGTGCGGAATCAGAGATGGGGAATCAGAGGCAGGGATCAGAATCAGAAGCGGGGAATCAGAGGCCGGGATCAGAGGCCGGGAATCAGATGCCGGGAATAAGAGGCCAGGAATCAGAGTCCGGGAATCAGAGATGGGGAATCAGAGGCGGGGAATGAAATATGGGGAATCAGAGGCGGGGTATCAGAGGCGGGGAAACAGAGGCGGGGAATCTGATATGGGGAATCAGGGTGGCGAATGAAAGGCGGTGAATCAGAGATGGT
Source organism: Narcine bancroftii (assembly GCF_036971445.1). Taxonomy (NCBI): domain Eukaryota; kingdom Metazoa; phylum Chordata; class Chondrichthyes; order Torpediniformes; family Narcinidae; genus Narcine; species Narcine bancroftii. Next base: position 2,036,970 of record NW_027211895.1, on the reverse strand, counting down.
GAATCAGAGGCGGGGAATCAGAGGCAGGGAATCAAACATGGGGAATCAGAGGCGGGGAATCAGAGCTGGGGAATCAGAGGCGGGGAATCAGAGTTGGGGAATCAGAGGCGGGGAATCAGATATGGGGAAACAGAGGCGGGGATTCAGATATGGGGAATCAGAGGTGCGGAATCAGAGGATGGGAAACAGAGGCAGGGAATCAGAGGCGGGGAGTCAGAGGCGGGGAGTCAGAGGCAGGGAATCAGATGTGCAGAATCAGAGATGGGGAATCAGAGGCAGCGAATCAGAGGCGGGGAATCAGAGGCGGGGAATCAGAGGCCGGCAATCAGAGGCCGGGAATCAGAGATGGGGAATCAGAGGCGGGGAATCAAACACGGGGAATCAGAGCTGGGGAATCAGAGGCAGGGAATCAGAGGCGGGGAGTCAGAGGAAGGGAATCAGATGTGGGGAATCAGAGGCGGGGAATCAGAGCTGTGGAATCAGAGGCGGGGAATCAGAGTTTGGGAATCAGAGGCGTGGAATTAGATGTGGGGAAACAGAGGCGGGGAATCAGAGGCCGGGAAACAGAGCTGGGGAATCAGAGGCGGGGAAATCAGAGTTGGGGAATCGGAGGCGGGGAATCAGATATGGGGAATCAGAGGCGGGGAATTAGAGGCACGGAAAGAGAGGCGTGGAATCAGATATGGGGAATCAGAGGTGGGGAATCAGGGGTGGGGTATCAGAGGCTGGGTATCAGACACGGGGATTCAGAGGCGGGGAATCAGAGGCAGGGAATCAGACGCTGGGAATCAGAGGCGGGGAATCAGAGCTGGGTAATCAGAGGCGAGGAATCAGATTTGGGGAATCAGAGGCGGGGAATCAGAGACGGGGAATTAGATATGGGGAAACAGAGGCGGGGAATCAGAGGCGGGGAAACAGAGGCGGGGAATCAGATATGGGGAATCAGAGGTGTGGAATCAGAGTCAGGGAATCAATTGTGCGGAATCAGAGATGGGGAATCAGAGGCTGGGAACAGAATCAGAAGTGGGGAATCAGAGGCCGGGATCAGAGGCCGGGAATCAGATGCCGGGAATAAGAGGCCAGGAATCAGAGTCCGGGAATCAGAGATGGGGAATCAGAGGTTGGGAATGAGAAATGGGGAATCAGAGGTTGGGAAACAGAGGCAGGGAATCAGAGGCGGGGAGTCAGAGGTGGGGAATCAGAGGCAGAGATTCAGATGTGCGGAATCAGAGATGGGGAATCAGAGGCGGGGAATCAGAGGCCGGGAATCAGAGGCCGGGGATGAGACGCCGGGAATCAGAGGCCGGCAATCAGAGGCCGGGAATCAGAGATGGGGAATCAGAGGCGGGGAATCAAACACGGGGAATCAGAGCTGGGGAATCAGAGGCGGGGAATCAGAGTTGGGGAATCAGAGGCGGGGAATCAGATATGGGGAAACAGAGGCGGGGAATCAGAGGCGGGGAATCAGAGCTGGGGAATCAGAGGCGTGGAATCAGAGTTGGGGAGTCAGAGGCGGGGAATCAGATATGGGGAATCAGAGGCGGGGAATCAGAGGCCCAGAAACAGAGGCGGGGTATCAGATATGGGGAATCAGAGGTGGGGAATCAGGGGCGGGGTATCAGAGGCTGGGTATCAGACACGGGGATTCAGAGGCTGGGAATCAGAGATGGGGAATCAGAGGCGGGGAATCAGAGGCAGGGAATCAGACGCGGGGAATCAGAGGCGGGGAATCAGAGCTGGGGAATCAGAGGCGGGGAATCAGACTTGGGGAATCAGAGTGGGGAATCAGATATGGGGAAACAGAGGCGGGGAATCAGAGGCGGGGAAACAGAGGCGGGGAATCAGATATGGGGACTCAGAGGTGGGGAATCAGAGGTTGGGAATCAGAGGAGGGAATCAGAGGCGGGGAATCAGAGGCGGGGTATCAGAGGCAGGGAATCGGATGTGCGGAATCAGAGATGGGGAATCAGAGGTGGGGAGTCAGAGTCGAGGAATCAGAGATGGGGAATCAGAGGCGGGGAATCAGAGGCGGGGAAACATAGGTGGGGAATCAGATATGGGGAATCAGAGATGGCTAATCGGAGGCGGGGAATCAAAGGCAAGAAATCAAACACGGGGAATCAGAGGCTGTGAATCAGAGGCGGGGAATCTGAGGCGGGGAATCAGAGCTGGGGAATCTGAGGCAGGGAATCAGAGTTGGGGATTCAGAGGCGGGGAATCAGATATGCGGAAACTGAGGCGGGGAATTAGAGGCGGGCAAACAGAGGCGGGGAATCAGATATGGGGAATCAGAGGTGGGGAATAAGAGGTTGTGAATCAGAGATGGGGAATCACAGGCGGGAAATCAGATGCAGGGAATAAGAGCTAGGGAATCAGAGGCGGGGAATCAGAGCTGGGGAATCAGAGGCAGGGAATCAGAGTTGGGGATTCAGAGGCGGGGAATCAGAGCTGGGGAATCAGAGGCGGGGAATCAGAGTTGGGGAATCAGAGGCGGGGAATCAGATGTGGGGAATCAGAGGGGTGAATCAGAGGCGGGGAAACTGAGGCGGGGTATCAGATATGGGGAATCAGAGGTGGGGAATCAGAGGTGGTGAATCAGAGATGGGGAATCAGAGGCGGGGAATCAGAGGAAGGGAATCAGACATGGGGAATCAGAGGCGGGGAATCAGAGGCGGGGTATCAGAGGCAGGGAATCAGACGCGGGGAGTAAGAGGCGGGGAATCAGACACGGGGATTCAGAGGCGGGGAATCAGAGATGTGGAATCAGAGGCTGGGAATCAGAGGCAGGGAATCAGACGCGGGGAATCAGAGGCGGGGAATCAGAGCTGGGTAATCAGAGGCGGGGAATCAGAGTTGGGGAATCAGAGGCGGGGAATCAGATATGGGGAAACAGAGGAGGGGAATCAGAGGCGGGGAAACAGAGGCGGGGAATCTAAGGTGGGGAAACAGAGGCGGGGAATCAGATATGGGGAATCAGAGGTGGGGAATCAGAGGCAGGGAATCAGAATCAGACGCAGGGAATCAGAGGCCGGGAATCAGAGGCCGGAATCAGATGCCGGGAATAAGAGGCCGGGAATCAGAGGTGGGGAATCAGAGTCCGGGAATCAGAGATGGGGATTTAGAGGCGGGGAATGAGATATGGGGAATCAGAGGCGGGGAATCAGAGGCGGGGAAACAGAGGCGGGGAATCAGATATGGGGAATCAGAGGTTGCGAATCAAAGGCGGTGAATCAGAGATGGGGAATCAGAGGCCGGGAATCAGAGGCAGGGAATCAAACACGGGGAATCAGATGCGGGGAATCAGAGCTGGGGAATCAGAGGCGGGGAATCAGAGTTGGGGAATCAGAGGCGGGGAATCAGACGCAGGGAATCAATATGGGAAATCAGAGGTGGGGAATCAGACGCAGGGAATCAATATGGGAAATCAGAGTTGGGGAATCAGAGGTTGGGAATCAGAGGAAGGGAATCAGAGGCGAGGAATCAGAGCTGGGGAATCAGAGGCGGGGAATCAGAATTGGGGAATCAGAGATGGGGAATCAGAGATGGGGAATCAGAGGCGGGGAATCAGACGCGTGGAATCAGAGGTGGTGAATCAGAGATGTGGAATCAGAGGCGGGGAATCAGAGGCAGGGAATCAGACGCGGGGAATCAGAGGCGGGGAATCATAGCTGGCGAATCAGAGGCGGGGAATGAGATATGGGGAATCAGAGGCGGGGAAACAGTGGCGAGGTATCAGATATGGGGAATCAGAGGTGGCGAATCAAAGGCGGTGAATCAGAGATGGGGAATCAGAGGCGGGGAATCAGAGGCAGGGGATCAAACACGGGGAATCAGAGGCGGGGAATCAGAGCTGTGGAATCAAAGGCGGGGAATCAGAGTTGGGGAATCAGAGGCGGGGAATCAGAGCTGGGGAATCAGAGGTGGGGAATCAGAGTCGGGGAATCAGAGGCAGGGAGTCGGATGTGCGGAATCAGAGATGGGGAATCAGAGGTGGGGAATCAGAGGCGGTGAATCTGAGATGGGGAATCAGAGGCGGGGAATCAGAGGCAGGTTATCAGACACGGGGATTCAGAGGCTGGGAATCAGACGGGGGGAATCAAAGGCGGGGAATGAAGCTGGGGAATCAGAGGCAGGGAATCAGAGTTGGGGATTCAGAGGCGGGGAATCAGATATGGGGAAACAGAGGCGGGGAATCAGAGGCGGGCAAACAGAGGCGGGGAATTAGATATGGGGAATCAGTGGTGGGGAATCAGAGGTGGTTTATCAGAGATGGGGAATCACAGGCGGGGAATCAGAGGCAGGGAATAGAACGCGGGGAATCAGAGGCAGGGAATCAGAGCTGGGGAATCAGAGGCGGGGAATCATAGTTGGGAATCAGAGGCGGGGAATCAGATATGGGGAAACAGAGGCGGGGAATCAGGGGCGGGGAACCAGAGGCGGGGAATCAGATATGGGTTATCGGATGTGGGGAATCAGAGGCGGGGAATCAGATATGGGGAATCAGAGGTGGGGAATCAGAGGCAGGTAATCAGATGTGCGGATTCAGAGATGGGGAATCAGAGGCAGGGAATCAGAATCAGAAGCGGGGAGTCAGAGGCCGGGAATCAGAGGCCTGGAATCAGATGCTGGGAATAAGAGGCCGGGAATCAGAGGTGGGGAATCAGAGTCCGGGAATCAGAGATGGGGATTCAGAGGCGGGGAATGAGATATGGAGAATCAGAGGCGGGGAATGAGAGGCGGGAAAACAGAGGTGGGGAATCAGATATGGAGAATCAGAGGTGGCGAATCAAAGGTGGTGAATCAGTGATGGGGAATCAGAGGAGGGGAATCAGAGGCAGGGAATCAAACACGGGGAATCAGAGGCGGGGAATCAGAGCTGGGGAATCAGAGGCTGGGAATCAAAGTTGGGGAATCAGAGGCAGGGAATCAGATATGGGGAAACAGGGGCGGGGAATCAGAGGCGGGGAAACAGAGGCGGGGAATCAGATATGGGGAATCAGATTCGGGGAATTAGAGTTGGGGAATCAGAGGCGGGGAATCAGAGGCGGGGAAACAGAGGCGGGGAATCAAACACGGGGAATCAGAGGTGGGGAATCAGAGGTTGGGAATCAGAGGCAGGGAATCAGAGTCGGGGAATCAGAGGCGGGGAATCAGAGGCAGGGAATCAGATGTGCGGAATCGGAGATGGGGAATCAGAGGCAGGGAATCAGAGGCGGGGAATCAGAGGCGGGGAATCAGAGGCCGGGAATCAGATATGGGGAAACAGAGGCGGGGAATCAGAGGCGGGGAAACAGAGGCTGGGAATCAGATATGGGGAATCAGAGGTGGGGAATCAGAGGTTGGGAATCAGAGGCAGGGAATCAGAGGCTTGGAATCAGATGCAGGGAATCAGATGCGGGGAATCAGAGGCGGGGAATCAGAGCTGGGGAATCAGAGGTGGGGAATCAGAGTTGGGGAATCAGAGGCGGGGACTTAGATATTGGGAAACAGAGGCAGGGAATCAGAGGCGGGGAATCAGATATGGGGAATCAGAGATGGGGAATCAGAGGCAGGGAATCAGATGTGCGGAATCAGAGATGGGGAATCAAAGGCAGGGAATCAGAATCAGAAGCAGGGAATCAGAGGCCGGGAATCAGAGGCCGGAATCAGATGCCGGGAATAAGAGGCCGGAAATCAGAGGTGGGGAATCAGAGTCCGGGAATCAGAGATGGGGATTCAGAGGCGGGGAATGAGATATGGGGAATCAGAGGCGGGGAATCAGAGGCGGGGAAACAGAGGCGGGGAATCAGATATGGCGAATCAGAGGTGGCGAATCAAAGGCGGTGAATCAGAGATGGGGAATCAGAGGCCGGGAATCAGAGGCAGGGAATCAAACACGGGGAATCAGAGGAGGGGAATCAGAATTGGGGAATCAGAGATGGGGAATCAGAGATGGGGAATCAGAGGCAGGGAATCAGACGCGGGGAATCAGAGGTGGTGAATCAGAGATGTGGAATCAGAGGCGGGGAATCAGAGGCAGGGAATCAGACGCGGGGAATAAGAGGCGAGGAATCATAGCTGGCGAATCAGAGGCGGGGAATCAGAGGTGGGGAATCAGAGGCGGGGAATCAGATATTGGGAATCAGAGGTGGGGAATCAGAGGCGGGGAAACAGAGGCGGGGAATCAGATATGGGGTATCAGAGGTGGGGAATCAGAGGATGTGAATCAGAGATGGGGAATCAGAGGCGGGGAATCAGAGGCCGGTAATCAGACGCGGGGAATCAGAGGCGGCGAATCAGAGCTGGGAAATTAGAGGCAGGGAATCAGAGTTGGGGATTCAGAGGCGGGGAATCAGATATGGGGAAACAGAGGCGGGGAATCAGAGGCGGGCAAATAGAGGCGGGGATCAGATATGGGGAAACAGAGGCGGGGAATCAGAGGCGGGGAAACAGAGGCGGGGAATCAGATATGGGGATCAGAGGTGGGGAATCAGAGGTTGGGAATCAGAGGCTGGGAATCAGAGGCTGGGAATCAGATGCATGGAATCAGATGCGGTGAATCAGAGGCGGGGAATCAGAGCTGGGGAATCAGAGGTGGGGAATCAAAGTTGGGGAATCAGAGGCGGGGAATTAGATATGGGGAAACAGAGGCGGGGAATCAGAGGCGGGGAAACAGAGGCGGGGAATCAGATATGGGGAATCAGAGGTGGGGAATCAGAGGCAGGGAATTAGATTTGCGGAATCAGAGATGGGGAATCAGAAGCAGGGAATCATAGGCCGGGAATCAGAGGCCGGAATCAGATGCCGGGAATAAGAGGCCGGGAATCAGAGGTGGGGAATCAGAGTCCGGGAATCAGAGATGGGGAATCAGAGGCGGGGAATGAGATATGGTTAATCAGAGGAGGGGAATCAGAGGCGGGGAAACAGAGGCGAGGAATCAGATATGGGGAATCAGAGGTGGCGAATCAAAGGCGTTGAATCAGAGATGGGGAATCAGAGGCGGGGAATCAGAGGCAGGGAATCAAACACGGGGAATCAGAGGCGGGGAATCAGAGCTGGGGAATCAGAGGTGGGGATCAGAGTCGGGGAATCAGAGGCAGGGAATCAGATGTGCGGAATCAGAGATGGGGAATCAGAGGTGGGGAATCACAGGCTGTGAATCAGAGATGGGGAATCAGAGGCGGGGAATCAGAGGCAGGAAATCAGACACGGGGACTCAGAGGCTGGGAATCAGACGGGGGGAATCAAAGGTGGGGAATCAGAGCTGGGGAATCAGAGGCGGGGAATCAGAGTTGGGGAATCAGAGGCGGGGAATCAGATATGGGGAAACAGAGGAGGGGAATCAGAGGCGGGGAAACAGAGGCGGGGAATCTGATATGGGGAATCAGAGGTGGCGAATGAAAGGCGGTGAATCAGAGATGGGGAATCAGAGGCGGGGAATCAGAGTTGGGGAATCAGAGGCGGGGAATCAGAGTTGGGGAATCAGACGCGGGGAATCAGATATGGGGAAACAGAGGCTGGGAATCAGAGGCAGGGAAACAGAGGTGGGTAATCACATATGGGGAATCAGAGGTGGGGAATCAGAGGTTGCGAAACAGAGGCAGGGAATCAGAGCTGGGGAATCAGAGGCGGGGAATCAGAGCTGGGGAATGAGAGGCAGGGAATCAGAGATGGGGATTCAGAGGCGGGGAATCAGAGCTGGGGAATCAGAGGCGGGGAATCAGAGGCGGGCAAACAGAGGTGGGGAATCAGATATGGGGAATCAGAGGTGGCGAATCAAAGGTGGTGAATCAGAGATGGGGAATCAGAGGCTGGGAATCAAAGTTGGGGAATCAGAGGCAGGGAATCAGATATGGGGAAACAGGGGTGGGGAATCAGAGATGGGGAATCAGAGATGGGGAATCAGAGGCGGGGAATTAGAGTTGGGGAATCAGAGGCGGGGAATCAGAGGCGGGGAAACAGAGGCGGGGAATCAAACACGGGGAATCAGAGGTGGGGAATCAGAGGTTGGGAATCAGAGGCAGGGAATCAGAGGCGGGGAATCAGAGGCAGGGAATCAGATGTGCGGAATCGGAGATGGGGAATCAGAGGCAGGGAATCAGAGGCGGGGAATCAGAGGCGGGGAATCAGAGTCCGGGAATCAGATATGGGGAAACAGAGGCGGGGAATCAGAGGCGGGGAAACAGAGGCTGGGAATCAGAGGCGGGGAATCAGATGTGGGGAATCAGAGGTTGGGAATCAGAGGCAGGGAATCAGAGGCTTGGAATCAGATGCAGGGAATCAGAGCTGGGGAATCAGAGGTGGGGAATCAGAGTTGGGGAATCAGAGGCGGGGACTTAGATATTGGGAAACAGAGGCAGGGAATCAGAGGCGGGGAATCAGATATGGGGAATCAGAGATGGGGAATCAGAGGTGGCGAATCAAAGGTGGTGAATCAGAGATGGGGAATCAGAGGAGGGGAATCAGAGGCAGGGAATCAAACACGGGGAATCAGAAGCGGGGAATCAAAGGCAGGGAATCAGAATCAGAAGCAGGGAATCAGAGGCCGGGAATCAGAGGCCGGAATCAGATGCCGGGAATAAGAGGCCTGAAATCAGAGGTGGGGAATCAGAGTCCGGGAATCAGAGATGGGGATTCAGAGGCGGGGAATGAGATATGGGGAATCAGAGGCGGGGAATCAGAGGCAGGGAAACAGAGGCGGGGAATCAGATATGGCGAATCAGAGGTGGCGAATCAAAGGCGGTGAATCAGAGATGGGGAATCAGAGGCCGGGAATCAGAGGCAGGGAATCAAACACGGGGAATCAGAGGAGGGGAATAAGAATTGGGGAATCAGAGATGGGGAATCAGAGATGGGGAATCAGAGGCAGGGAATCAGACGCGGGGAATCAGAGGTGGTGAATCAGAGATGTGGAATCAGAGGCGGGGAATCAGAGGCAGGGAATCAGACGCGGGGAATAAGAGGCGGGGAATCATAGCTGGCGAATCAGAGGCGGGGAATCAGAGGTGGGGAATCAGAGGCGGGGAATCAGATATTGGGAATCAGAGGTGGGGAATCAGAGGCGGGGAAACAGAGGCGGGGAATCAGATATGGGGTATCAGAGGTGGGGAATCAGAGGTTGTGAATCAGAGATGGGGAATCAGAGGCGGGGAAACAGAGGCGGGGAATTAGAGGCGGGGAAACAGAGGTGGGGAATCAGATATGGGGAATCAGAGGTGGGGAATCAGAGGCAGGGAATCAGATGTGCGGAATCAGAGATGGGGAATCAGAGGCAGGGATCAGAATCAGAAGCGGGGAATCAGAGGCCGGGATCAGAGGCCGGGAATCAGATGCCGGGAATAAGAGGCCAGGAATCAGAGTCCGGGAATCAGAGATGGGGAATCAGAGGCGGGGAATGAAATATGGGGAATCAGAGGCGGGGTATCAGAGGCGGGGAAACAGAGGCGGGGAATCTGATATGGGGAATCAGGGTGGCGAATGAAAGGCGGTGAATCAGAGATGGTGAATCAGAGGCGGGGAATCAGAGGCAGGGAATCAAACATGGGGAATCAGAGGCGGGGAATCAGAGCTGGGGAATCAGAGGCGGGGAATCAGAGTTGGGGAATCAGAGGCGGGGAATCAGATATGGGGAAACAGAGGCGGGGATTCAGATATGGGGAATCAGAGGTGCGGAATCAGAGGATGGGAAACAGAGGCAGGGAATCAGAGGCGGGGAGTCAGAGGCGGGGAGTCAGAGGCAGGGAATCAGATGTGCAGAATCAGAGATGGGGAATCAGAGGCAGCGAATCAGAGGCGGGGAATCAGAGGCGGGGAATCAGAGGCCGGCAATCAGAGGCCGGGAATCAGAGATGGGGAATCAGAGGCGGGGAATCAAACACGGGGAATCAGAGCTGGGGAATCAGAGGCAGGGAATCAGAGGCGGGGAGTCAGAGGAAGGGAATCAGATGTGGGGAATCAGAGGCGGGGAATCAGAGCTGTGGAATCAGAGGCGGGGAATCAGAGTTTGGGAATCAGAGGCGTGGAATTAGATGTGGGGAAACAGAGGCGGGGAATCAGAGGCCGGGAAACAGAGCTGGGGAATCAGAGGCGGGGAAATCAGAGTTGGGGAATCGGAGGCGGGGAATCAGATATGGGGAATCAGAGGCGGGGAATTAGAGGCACGGAAAGAGAGGCGGGGAATCAGATATGGGGAATCAGAGGTGGGGAATCAGGGGTGGGGTATCAGAGGCTGGGTATCAGACACGGGGATTCAGAGGCGGGGAATCAGAGGCAGGGAATCAGACGCTGGGAATCAGAGGCGGGGAATCAGAGCTGGGTAATCAGAGGCGAGGAATCAGATTTGGGGAATCAGAGGCGGGGAATCAGAGACGGGGAATTAGATATGGGGAAACAGAGGCGGGGAATCAGAGGCGGGGAAACAGAGGCGGGGAATCAGATATGGGGAATCAGAGGTGTGGAATCAGAGTCAGGGAATCAATTGTGCGGAATCAGAGATGGGGAATCAGAGGCTGGGAACAGAATCAGAAGTGGGGAATCAGAGGCCGGGATCAGAGGCCGGGAATCAGATGCCGGGAATAAGAGGCCAGGAATCAGAGTCCGGGAATCAGAGATGGGGAATCAGAGGTTGGGAATGAGAAATGGGGAATCAGAGGTTGGGAAACAGAGGCAGGGAATCAGAGGCGGGGAGTCAGAGGTGGGGAATCAGAGGCAGAGATTCAGATGTGCGGAATCAGAGATGGGGAATCAGAGGCGGGGAATCAGAGGCCGGGAATCAGAGGCCGGGGATGAGACGCCGGGAATCAGAGGCCGGCAATCAGAGGCCGGGAATCAGAGATGGGGAATCAGAGGCGGGGAATCAAACACGGGGAATCAGAGCTGGGGAATCAGAGGCGGGGAATCAGAGTTGGGGAATCAGAGGCGGGGAATCAGATATGGGGAAACAGAGGCGGGGAATCAGAGGCGGGGAATCAGAGCTGGGGAATCAGAGGCGTGGAATCAGAGTTGGGGAGTCAGAGGCGGGGAATCAGATATGGGGAATCAGAGGCGGGGAATCAGAGGCCCAGAAACAGAGGCGGGGTATCAGATATGGGGAATCAGAGGTGGGGAATCAGGGGCGGGGTATCAGAGGCTGGGTATCAGACACGGGGATTCAGAGGCTGGGAATCAGAGATGGGGAATCAGAGGCGGGGAATCAGAGGCAGGGAATCAGACGCGGGGAATCAGAGGCGGGGAATCAGAGCTGGGGAATCAGAGGCGGGGAATCAGACTTGGGGAATCAGAGTGGGGAATCAGATATGGGGAAACAGAGGCGGGGAATCAGAGGCGGGGAAACAGAGGCGGGGAATCAGATATGGGGACTCAGAGGTGGGGAATCAGAGGTTGGGAATCAGAGGAGGGAATCAGAGGCGGGGAATCAGAGGCGGGGTATCAGAGGCAGGGAATCGGATGTGCGGAATCAGAGATGGGGAATCAGAGGTGGGGAGTCAGAGTCGAGGAATCAGAGATGGGGAATCAGAGGCGGGGAATCAGAGGCGGGGAAACATAGGTGGGGAATCAGATATGGGGAATCAGAGATGGCTAATCGGAGGCGGGGAATCAAAGGCAAGAAATCAAACACGGGGAATCAGAGGCTGTGAATCAGAGGCGGGGAATCTGAGGCGGGGAATCAGAGCTGGGGAATCTGAGGCAGGGAATCAGAGTTGGGGATTCAGAGGCGGGGAATCAGATATGCGGAAACTGAGGCGGGGAATTAGAGGCGGGCAAACAGAGGCGGGGAATCAGATATGGGGAATCAGAGGTGGGGAATAAGAGGTTGTGAATCAGAGATGGGGAATCACAGGCGGGAAATCAGATGCAGGGAATAAGAGCTAGGGAATCAGAGGCGGGGAATCAGAGCTGGGGAATCAGAGGCAGGGAATCAGAGTTGGGGATTCAGAGGCGGGGAATCAGAGCTGGGGAATCAGAGGCGGGGAATCAGAGTTGGGGAATCAGAGGCGGGGAATCAGATGTGGGGAATCAGAGGGGTGAATCAGAGGCGGGGAAACTGAGGCGGGGTATCAGATATGGGGAATCAGAGGTGGGGAATCAGAGGTGGTGAATCAGAGATGGGGAATCAGAGGCGGGGAATCAGAGGAAGGGAATCAGACATGGGGAATCAGAGGCGGGGAATCAGAGGCGGGGTATCAGAGGCAGGGAATCAGACGCGGGGAGTAAGAGGCGGGGAATCAGACACGGGGATTCAGAGGCGGGGAATCAGAGATGTGGAATCAGAGGCTGGGAATCAGAGGCAGGGAATCAGACGCGGGGAATCAGAGGCGGGGAATCAGAGCTGGGTAATCAGAGGCGGGGAATCAGAGTTGGGGAATCAGAGGCGGGGAATCAGATATGGGGAAACAGAGGAGGGGAATCAGAGGCGGGGAAACAGAGGCGGGGAATCTGATATGGGGAATCAGAGGTGGCGAATGAAAGGCGGTGAATCAGAGATGGGGAATCAGAGGCGGAGAATCAGAGGCAGTGAATCAAACACGGGGAATCATAGGTGGGCAATCAGAGCTGGGGAATCAGAGGCGGGGAATCAGAGTTGGGGAATCAGAGGCGGGGAATCTGATATGGAGAAACAGAGGCTGGGAATCAGAGGCAGGGAAACAGAGGTGGGGAATCATATATGGGGAATCAGAGGTGGGGAATCAGAGGTTGCGAAACAGAGGCAGAGAATCAGAGGCGGGGAATCAGAGCTGGGGAATCAGAGGCAGGGAATCAGAGTTGGGGATTCAGAGGCGGGGAATCAGAGCTGGGGAATCAGAGGCGGGGTATCAGAGTTGGGGAATCAGAGGCGGGGATTCAGATATGGGAATCAGAGGGGGGAATCAGAGGCGGGGAAACTGAGGCGGGGAATCAAATATGGGGAATCAGAGGTGGTAAATCAGAGGTGGGGAATCAGAGATGGGGAATCAGAGGCTGGGAATCAGAGGCACGGAATCAGACGCGGGGATTCAGAGGCGGGGAATCAGAGCTGGGGAATCAGATGCGGTGAATCAGAGTTGGGGAATCAGAGGCGGGGAATCAGAGGCAGGGAATCAGTGGCAGGGAATCAGACACGGGGAATCAGAGGCGGGGAATCAGTGATGGGGAATCAGAGGCGGGGCATCAGAGGCAGGGAATCAGATGCGGGGAATACGAGGCGGGGAATCAGAGGCGGGGAATCAGAGGCAGGGAATCAAACATGGGGAATCAGAGGCGGGGAATCACAGCTGGGGAATCAGAAGCGGGGAATCAGAGTTGGGGAATCAGAGGCGGGGAATCAGATATGGGGAAACAGAGGCGGGGAATCAGATATGGGGAATCAGAGGTGGGGAATCAGAGGATGGGAAACAGAGGCAGGGAATCAGAGGCGGGGAGTCAGAGGCGGGGAGTCAGAGGCAGGGAATCAGATGTGCAGAATCAGAGATGGGGAATCAGAGGCAGCGAATCAGAGGCGGGGAATCAGAGGCGGGGAATCAGAGGCCGGCAATCAGAGGCCGGGAATCAGAGATGGGGAATCAGAGGCGGGGAATCAAACACGGGGAATCAGAGCTGGGGAATCAGAGGCAGGGAATCAGAGGCGGGGAGTCAGAGGAAGGGAATCAGATGTGGGGAATCAGAGGCGGGGAATCAGAGCTGTGGAATCAGAGGCGGGGAATCAGAGTTTGGGAATCAGAGGCGTGGAATTAGATATGGGGAAACAGAGGCGGGGAATCAGAGGCCGGGAAACAGAGCTGGGGAATCAGAGGCGGGGAAATCAGAGTTGGGGAATCGGAGGCGGGGAATCAGATATGGGGAATCAGAGGCGGGGAATTAGAGGCACGGAAAGAGAGGCGGGAAATCAGATATGGGGAATCAGAGGTGGGGAATCAGGGGTGGGGTATCAGAGGCTGGGTATCAGACACGGGGATTCAGAGGCGGGGAATCAGAGGCAGGGAATCAGACGCGGGGAATCAGAGGCGGGGAATCAGAGCTGGGTAATCAGAGGCGAGGAATCAGATTTGGGGAATCAGAGGCGGGGAATCAGAGACGGGGAATTAGATATGGGGAAACAGAGGCGGGGAATCAGAGGCGGGGAAACAGAGGCGGGGAATCAGATATGGGGAATCAGAGGTGTGGAATCAGAGTCAGGGAATCAATTGTGCGGAATCAGAGATGGGGAATCAGAGGCTGGGAACAGAATCAGAAGTGGGGAATCAGAGGCCGGGATCAGAGGCCGGGAATCAGATGCCGGGAATAAGAGGCCAGGAATCAGAGTCCGGGAATCAGAGATGGGGAATCAGAGGTTGGGAATGAGATATGGGGAATCAGAGGTTGGGAAACAGAGGCAGGGAATCAGAGGCGGGGAGTCAGAGGTGGGGAATCAGAGGCAGAGATTCAGATGTGCGGAATCAGAGATGGGGAATCAGAGGCGGGGAATCAGAGGCCGGGAATCAGAGGCCGGGGATGAGACGCCGGGAATCAGAGGCCGGCAATCAGAGGCCGGGAATCAGAGATGGGGAATCAGAGGCGGGGAATCAAACACGGGGAATCAGAGCTGGGGAATCAGAGGCGGGGAATCAGTGTTGGGGAATCAGAGGCGGGGAATCAGATATGGGGAAACAGAGGCGGGGAATCAGAGGCGGGGAATCAGAGCTGGGGAATCAGAGGCGTGGAATCAGAGTTGGGGAGTCAGAGGCGGGGAATCAGATATGGGGAATCAGAGGCGGGGAATCAGAGGCACAGAAACAGAGGCGGGGTATCAGATATGGGGAATCAGAGGTGGGGAATCAGGGGCGGGGTATCAGAGGCTGGGTATCAGACACGGGGATTCAGAGGCTGGGAATCAGAGATGGGGAATCAGAGGCGGGGAATCAGAGGCAGGGAATCAGACGCGGGGAATCAGAGGCGGGGAATCAGAGCTGGGGAATCAGAGGCGGGGAATCAGACTTGGGGAATCAGAGTGGGGAATCAGATATGGGGAAACAGAGGCGGGGAATCAGAGGCGGGGAAACAGAGGCGGGGAATCAGATATGGGGACTCAGAGGTGGGGAATCAGAGGTTGGGAATCAGAGGAGGGAATCAGAGGCGGGGAATCAGAGGCGGGGTATCAGAGGCAGGGAATCGGATGTGCGGAATAAGAGATGGGGAATCAGAGGTGGGGAGTCAGAGTCGAGGAATCAGAGATGGGGAATCAGAGGCGGGGAATCAGAGGCGGGGAAACATAGGTGGGGAATCAGATATGGGGAATCAGAGATGGCTAATCGGAGGCGGGGAATCAAAGGCAAGAAATCAAACACGGGGAATCAGAGGCTGTGAATCAGAGGCGGGGAATCTGAGGCTGGGAATCAGAGCTGGGGAATCTGAGGCAGGGAATCAGAGTTGGGGATTCAGAGGCGGGGAATCAGATATGCGGAAACTGAGGCGGGGAATTAGAGGCGGGCAAACAGAGGCGGGGAATCAGATATGGGGAATCAGAGGTGGGGAATAAGAGGTTGTGAATCAGAGATGGGGAATCACAGGCGGGAAATCAGATGCAGGGAATAAGAGCTAGGGAATCAGAGGCGGGGAATCAGAGCTGGGGAATCAGAGGCAGGGAATCAGAGTTGGGGATTCAGAGGCGGGGAATCAGAGCTGGGGAATCAGAGGCGGGGAATCAGAGTTGGGGAATCAGAGGCGGGGAATCAGATGTGGGGAATCAGAGGGGTGAATCAGAGGCGGGGAAACTGAGGCGGGGAATCAGATATGGGGAATCAGAGGTGGGGAATCAGAGGTGGTGAATCAGAGATGGGGAATCAGAGGCGGGGAATCAGAGGAAGGGAATCAGACATGGGGAATCAGAGGCGGGGAATCAGAGGCGGGGAATCAGAGGCAGGGAATCAGACGCGGGGAGTAAGAGGCGGGGAATCAGACACGGGGATTCAGAGGCGGGGAATCAGAGATGGGGAATCAGAGGCTGGGAATCAGAGGCAGGGAATCAGACGCGGGGAATCAGAGGCGGGGAATCAGAGCTGGGTAATCAGAGGCGGGGAATCAGAGTTGGGGAATCAGAGGCGGGGAATCAGATATGGGGAAACAGAGGAGGGGAATCAGAGGCAGGGAATCAGTGGCAGGGAATCAGACACGGGGAATCAGAGGCGGGGAATCAGTGATGGGGAATCAGAGGCGGGGCATCAGAGGCAGGGAATCAGATGCGGGGAATACGAGGCGGGGAATCAGAGGCGGGGAATCAGAGGCAGGGAATCAAACATGGGGAATCAGAGGCGGGGAATCAGAGCTGGGGAATCAGAGGCGGGGAATCAGAGTTGGGGAATCAGAGGCGGGGAATCAGATATGGGGAAACAGAGGCGGGGAATCAGATATGGGGAATCAGAGGTGGGGAATCAGAGGATGGGAAACAGAGGCAGGGAATCAGAGGCGGGGAGTCAGAGGCGGGGAGTCAGAGGCAGGGAATCAGATGTGCAGAATCAGAGATGGGGAATCAGAGGCAGCGAATCAGAGGCGGGGAATCAGAGGCGGGGAATCAGAGGCCGGCAATCAGAGGCCAGGAATCAGAGATGGGGAATCAGAGGCGGGGAATCAAACACGGGGAATCAGAGCTGGGGAATCAGAGGCAGGGAATCAGAGTTTGGGAATCAGAGGCGTGGAATTAGATATGGGGAAACAGAGGCGGGGAATCAGAGGCCGGGAAACAGAGCTGGGGAATCAGAGGCGGGGAAATCAGAGTTGGGGAATCGGAGGCAGGGAATCAGATATGGGGAATCAGAGGCGGGGAATTAGAGGCACGGAAAGAGAGGCGGGGAATCAGATATGGGGAATCAGAGGTGGGGAATCAGGGGTGGGGTATCAGAGGCTGGGTATCAGACACGGGGATTCAGAGGCGGGGAATCAGAGGCAGGGAATCAGACGCGGGGAATCAGAGGCGGGGAATCAGAGCTGGGTAATCAGAGGCGAGGAATCAGATTTGGGGAATCAGAGGCGGGGAATCAGAGACGGGGAATTAGATATGGGGAAACAGAGGCGGGGAATCAGAGGCGGGGAAACAGAGGCGGGGAATCAGATATGGGGAATCAGAGGTGTGGAATCAGAGTCAGGGAATCAATTGTGCGGAATCAGAGATGGGGAATCAGAGGCTGGGAACAGAATCAGAAGTGGGGAATCAGAGGCCGGGATCAGAGGCCGGGAATCAGATGCCGGGAATAAGAGGCCAGGAATCAGAGTCCGGGAATCAGAGATGGGGAATCAGAGGTTGGGAATGAGATATGGGGAATCAGAGGTTGGGAAACAGAGGCAGGGAATCAGAGGCGGGGAGTCAGAGGTGGGGAATCAGAGGCAGAGATTCAGATGTGCGGAATCAGAGATGGGGAATCAGAGGCGGGGAATCAGAGGCCGGGAATCAGAGGCCGGGGATGAGACGCCGGGAATCAGAGGCCGGCAATCAGAGGCCGGGAATCAGAGATGGGGAATCAGAGGCGGGGAATCAAACACGGGGAATCAGAGCTGGGGAATCAGAGGCGGGGAATCAGTGTTGGGGAATCAGAGGCGGGGAATCAGATATGGGGAAACAGAGGCGGGGAATCAGAGGCGGGGAATCAGAGCTGGGGAATCAGAGGCGTGGAATCAGAGTTGGGGAGTCAGAGGCGGGGAATCAGATATGGGGAATCAGAGGCGGGGAATCAGAGGCACAGAAACAGAGGCGGGGTATCAGATATGGGGAATCAGAGGTGGGGAATCAGGGGCGGGGTATCAGAGGCTGGGTATCAGACACGGGGATTCAGAGGCTGGGAATCAGAGATGGGGAATCAGAGGCGGGGAATCAGAGGCAGGGAATCAGACGCGGGGAATCAGAGGCGGGGAATCAGAGCTGGGGAATCAGAGGCGGGGAATCAGACTTGGGGAATCAGAGTGGGGAATCAGATATGGGGAAACAGAGGCGGGGAATCAGAGGCGGGGAAACAGAGGCGGGGAATCAGATATGGGGACTCAGAGGTGGGGAATCAGAGGTTGGGAATCAGAGGAGGGAATCAGAGGCGGGGAATCAGAGGCGGGGTATCAGAGGCAGGGAATCGGATGTGCGGAATAAGAGATGGGGAATCAGAGGTGGGGAGTCAGAGTCGAGGAATCAGAGATGGGGAATCAGAGGCGGGGAATCAGAGGCGGGGAAACATAGGTGGGGAATCAGATATGGGGAATCAGAGATGGCTAATCGGAGGCGGGGAATCAAAGGCAAGAAATCAAACACGGGGAATCAGAGGCTGTGAATCAGAGGCGGGGAATCTGAGGCTGGGAATCAGAGCTGGGGAATCTGAGGCAGGGAATCAGAGTTGGGGATTCAGAGGCGGGGAATCAGATATGCGGAAACTGAGGCGGGGAATTAGAGGCGGGCAAACAGAGGCGGGGAATCAGATATGGGGAATCAGAGGTGGGGAATAAGAGGTTGTGAATCAGAGATGGGGAATCACAGGCGGGAAATCAGATGCAGGGAATAAGAGCTAGGGAATCAGAGGCGGGGAATCAGAGCTGGGGAATCAGAGGCAGGGAATCAGAGTTGGGGATTCAGAGGCGGGGAATCAGAGCTGGGGAATCAGAGGCGGGGAATCAGAGTTGGGGAATCAGAGGCGGGGAATCAGATGTGGGGAATCAGAGGGGTGAATCAGAGGCGGGGAAACTGAGGCGGGGAATCAGATATGGGGAATCAGAGGTGGGGAATCAGAGGTGGTGAATCAGAGATGGGGAATCAGAGGCGGGGAATCAGAGGAAGGGAATCAGACATGGGGAATCAGAGGCGGGGAATCAGAGGCGGGGAATCAGAGGCAGGGAATCAGACGCGGGGAGTAAGAGGCGGGGAATCAGACACGGGGATTCAGAGGCGGGGAATCAGAGATGGGGAATCAGAGGCTGGGAATCAGAGGCAGGGAATCAGACGCGGGGAATCAGAGGCGGGGAATCAGAGCTGGGTAATCAGAGGCGGGGAATCAGAGTTGGGGAATCAGAGGCGGGGAATCAGATATGGGGAAACAGAGGAGGGGAATCAGAGGCAGGGAATCAGTGGCAGGGAATCAGACACGGGGAATCAGAGGCGGGGAATCAGTGATGGGGAATCAGAGGCGGGGCATCAGAGGCAGGGAATCAGATGCGGGGAATACGAGGCGGGGAATCAGAGGCGGGGAATCAGAGGCAGGGAATCAAACATGGGGAATCAGAGGCGGGGAATCAGAGCTGGGGAATCAGAGGCGGGGAATCAGAGTTGGGGAATCAGAGGCGGGGAATCAGATATGGGGAAACAGAGGCGGGGAATCAGATATGGGGAATCAGAGGTGGGGAATCAGAGGATGGGAAACAGAGGCAGGGAATCAGAGGCGGGGAGTCAGAGGCGGGGAGTCAGAGGCAGGGAATCAGATGTGCAGAATCAGAGATGGGGAATCAGAGGCAGCGAATCAGAGGCGGGGAATCAGAGGCGGGGAATCAGAGGCCGGCAATCAGAGGCCAGGAATCAGAGATGGGGAATCAGAGGCGGGGAATCAAACACGGGGAATCAGAGCTGGGGAATCAGAGGCAGGGAATCAGAGTTTGGGAATCAGAGGCGTGGAATTAGATATGGGGAAACAGAGGCGGGGAATCAGAGGCCGGGAAACAGAGCTGGGGAATCAGAGGCGGGGAAATCAGAGTTGGGGAATCGGAGGCAGGGAATCAGATATGGGGAATCAGAGGCGGGGAATTAGAGGCACGGAAAGAGAGGCGGGGAATCAGATATGGGGAATCAGAGGTGGGGAATCAGGGGTGGGGTATCAGAGGCTGGGTATCAGACACGGGGATTCAGAGGCGGGGAATCAGAGGCAGGGAATCAGACGCGGGGAATCAGAGGCGGGGAATCAGAGCTGGGTAATCAGAGGCGAGGAATCAGATTTGGGGAATCAGAGGCGGGGAATCAGAGACGGGGAATTAGATATGGGGAAACAGAGGCGGGGAATCAGAGGCGGGGAAACAGAGGCGGGGAATCAGATATGGGGAATCAGAGGTGTGGAATCAGAGTCAGGGAATCAATTGTGCGGAATCAGAGATGGGGAATCAGAGGCTGGGAACAGAATCAGAAGTGGGGAATCAGAGGCCGGGATCAGAGGCCGGGAATCAGATGCCGGGAATAAGAGGCCAGGAATCAGAGTCCGGGAATCAGAGATGGGGAATCAGAGGTTGGGAATGAGATATGGGGAATCAGAGGTTGGGAAACAGAGGCAGGGAATCAGAGGCGGGGAGTCAGAGGTGGGGAATCAGAGGCAGAGATTCAGATGTGCGGAATCAGAGATGGGGAATCAGAGGCGGGGAATCAGAGGCCGGGAATCAGAGGCCGGGGATGAGACGCCGGGAATCAGAGGCC
Organism: Narcine bancroftii; assembly: GCF_036971445.1. Lineage (NCBI taxonomy): Eukaryota > Metazoa > Chordata > Chondrichthyes > Torpediniformes > Narcinidae > Narcine > Narcine bancroftii. Next base: position 2,016,617 of record NW_027211895.1, on the reverse strand, counting down.
GGCAATCAGAGGCCGGGAATCAGAGATGGGGAATCAGAGGCGGGGAATCAAACACGGGGAATCAGAGCTGGGGAATCAGAGGCGGGGAATCAGTGTTGGGGAATCAGAGGCGGGGAATCAGATATGGGGAAACAGAGGCGGGGAATCAGAGGCGGGGAATCAGAGCTGGGGAATCAGAGGCGTGGAATCAGAGTTGGGGAGTCAGAGGCGGGGAATCAGATATGGGGAATCAGAGGCGGGGAATCAGAGGCACAGAAAAAGAGGTGGGGTATCAGATATGGGGAATCAGAGGTGGGGAATCAGGGGCGGGGTATCAGAGGCTGGGTATCAGACACGGGGATTCAGAGGCTGGGAATCAGAGATGGGGAATCAGAGGCGGGGAATCAGAGGCAGGGAATCAGACGCGTGGAATCAGAGGCGGGGAATCAGAGCTGGGGAATCAGAGGCGGGGAATCAGACTTGGGGAATCAGAGTGGGGAATCAGATATGGGGAAACAGAGGCGGGGAATCAGAGGCGGGGAAACAGAGGCGGGGAATCAGATATGGGGACTCAGAGGTGGGGAATCAGAGGTTGGGAATCAGAGGAGGGAATGAGAGGCGGGGAATCAGAGGCGGGGTATCAGAGGCAGGGAATCGGATGTGCGGAATCAGAGATGGGGACTCAGAGGTTGGGAGTCAGAGTCGAGGAATCAGAGATGGGGAATCAGAGGCGGGGAATCAGAGGCGGGGAAACATAGGTGGGGAATCAGATATGGGGAATCAGAGATGGCTAATCGGAGGCGGGGAATCAAAGGCAAGAAATCAAACACGGGGAATCAGAGGCTGTGAATCAGAGGCGGGGAATCTGAGGCGGGGAATCAGAGCTGGGGAATCTGAGGCAGGGAATCAGAGTTGGGGATTCAGAGGCGGGGAATCAGATATGCGGAAACTGAGGCGGGGAATTAGAGGCGGGCAAACAGAGGCGGGGAATCAGATATGGGGAATCAGAGGTGGGGAATAAGAGGTTGTGAATCAGAGATGGGGAATCACAGGCGGGAAATCAGATGCAGGGAATAAGAGCTAGGGAATCAGAGGCGGGGAATCAGAGCTGGGGAATCAGAGGCAGGGAATCAGAGTTGGGGATTCAGAGGCGGGGAATCAGAGCTGGGGAATCAGAGGCGGGGAATCAGAGTTGGGGAATCAGAGGCGGGGAATCAGATGTGGGGAATCAGAGGGGTGAATCAGAGGCGGGGAAACTGAGGCGGGGAATCAGATATGGGGAATCAGAGGTGGGGAATCAGAGGTGGTGAATCAGAGATGGGGAATCAGAGGCGGGGAATCAGAGGAAGGGAATCAGACATGGGGAATCAGAGGCGGGGAATCAGAGGCGGGGAATCAGAGGCAGGGAATCAGACGCGGGGAGTAAGAGGCGGGGAATCAGACACGGGGATTCAGAGGCGGGGAATCAGAGATGGGGAATCAGAGGCTGGGAATCAGAGGCAGGGAATCAGACGCGGGGAATCAGAGGCGGGGAATCAGAGCTGGGTAATCAGAGGCGGGGAATCAGAGTTGGGGAATCAGAGGCGGGGAATCAGATATGGGGAAACAGAGGAGGGGAATCAGAGGCGGGGAAACAGAGGCGGGGAATCTGATATGGGGAATCAGAGGTGGCGAATGAAAGGCGGTGAATCAGAGATGGGGAATCAGAGGCGGAGAATCAGAGGCAGTGAATCAAACACGGGGAATCATAGGTGGGCAATCAGAGCTGGGGAATCAGAGGCGGGGAATCAGAGTTGGGGAATCAGAGGCGGGGAATCTGATATGGAGAAACAGAGGCTGGGAATCAGAGGCAGGGAAACAGAGGTGGGGAATCATATATGGGGAATCAGAGGTGGGGAATCAGAGGTTGCGAAACAGAGGCAGAGAATCAGAGGCGGGGAATCAGAGCTGGGGAATCAGAGGCAGGGAATCAGAGTTGGGGATTCAGAGGCGGGGAATCAGAGCTGGGGAATCAGAGGCGGGGTATCAGAGTTGGGGAATCAGAGGCGGGGATTCAGATATGGGAATCAGAGGGGGGAATCAGAGGCGGGGAAACTGAGGCGGGGAATCAGAGATGGGGAATCAGAGGCTGGGAATCAGAGGCACGGAATCAGACGCGGGGATTCAGAGGCGGGGAATCAGAGCTGGGGAATCAGATGCGGTGAATCAGAGTTGGGGAATCAGAGGCGGGGAATCAGAGGCGGGGAATCAGTGGCAGGGATTCAGACACGGGGAATCAGAGGCGGGGAATCAGTGATGGGGAATCAGAGGCGGGGCATCAGAGGCAGGGAATCAGATGCGGGGAATCAGAGGCGGGGAATCAGAGCTGGGGAATCAGAGGCGGGGAATCAGAGTTGGGGAATCAGAGGCGGGGAATCAGATATGGGGAAACAGAGGCGGGGAATCAGAGGCGGGGAAACAGAGGCGGGGAATCAGATATGGGGAATCAGAGGTGGGGAATCAGAGTTTGGGAATCAGAGGCGGGGAATCAGAGGCGGGGAATCAGAGGCAGGGAATCAGAGGCAGGGAATCAGATATGGGGATTCAGAGGTGGGGAATCAGAGGTTGGGAATCAGAGGCAGGGAATCAGAAGCGAATCAGAGGCAGGGAATCAGATGTGGGAAATCAGAGGCGGGGAATGAGAGCTGGGGAATCAGAGGCGGGGAATCAGAGTTTGGGAATCAGAGGCGGGGAATTAGATATGGGGAAACAGAGGCGGGGAATCAGAGGCGGGGAAACAGAGCTGGGGAATCAGAGGCGGGGAATCTGAGTTGGGGAATCAGAGTCGGGGAATCAGATATGGGGAATCAGAGGAGGGGAATCAGAGGCGCGGAAAGTGAGGCGGGGAATCAGATATGGGGAATCAGAGGTGGGGAATCAGGGGCGGGGTATCAGAGGCTGGGTATCAGACACGGGGATTCAGAGGCGGGGAATCAGAGATGGGGAATCAGAGGCTGGGAATCAGAGGCAGGGAATCAGACGCGGGGAATCAGAGACGGGGAATCAGAGCTGGGTAATCAGAGGCGGGGCATCAGAGTTGGGGAATCAGAGGCGGGGAATCAGATATGGGGAAACAGAGGAGGGGAATCAGAGGCGGGGAAACAGAGGCGGGGAATCTGATATGGGGAATCAGAGGTGGCGAATGAAAGGTGGTGAATCAGAGATGGGGAATCAGAGGCGGGGAATCAGAGGCAGTGAATCAAACACGGGGAATCATAGGTGGGGAATCAGAGCTGGGGAATCAGAGGCGGGGAATCAGAGGCGGGGAATCAGATATGGGGAAACAGAGGCTGGGAATCAGAGGCAGGGAAACAGAGGTGGGGAATCATATATGGGGAATCAGAGGTGGGGAATCAGAGGTTGCGAAACAGAGGCAGGGAATCAGAGCTGGGGAATCAGAGGCAGGGAATCAGAGCTGGGGAATCAGAGGCAGGGAATCAGAGTTGGGGATTCAGAGGCGGGGAATCAGAGCTGGGGAATCAGAGGCGGGGAATCAGAGTTGGGGAATCAGAGGCGGGGAATCAGATATGGGAATCAGAGGGGGGAATCAGAGGCGGGGAAACTGAGGCGGGGAATCAAATATGGGGAATCAGAGGTGGTGAATCAGAGGTGGGGAATCAGAGATGGGGAATCAGAGGCTGGGAATCAGAGGCACGGAATCAGACGTGGGGATTCAGAGGCGGGGAATCAGAGCTGGGGAATCAGATGCGGTGAATCAGAGTTGGGGAATCCGAGGCGGGGAATCAGAGGCGGGGAATCAGTGGCAGTGAATCAGACACAGGGAATCAGAGGCGGGGAATCAGTGATGGGGAATCAGAGGCGGGGCATCAGAGGCAGGGAATCAGATGCGGGGAATCAGAGGCGGAGAATCAGAGCTGGGAAATCAGAGGCGGGGAATCAGAGTTGGGGAAACAGAGGCGGGGAATCAGAGGCGGGGAAACAGAGGCGGGGAATCAGATATGGGGAATCAGAGGTGGGGAATCAGAAGTTGGGAATCAGAGGCAGGGAATCAGATGTGCGGAATCAGAGATGGGGAATCAAGGGCAGCAAATCAGAGGCGGGGTACCAGAGGCGGGGAATCAGAGGCCGGGAATCAGAGGCCGGGAATGAGAATCCGGGAATCAGAGGCCGGGAATCAGAGGCCGGGAATCAGAGTTGGGGATTCATAGGCGGAGCATCAGAGGAGCATCAGTTGAGCATCAGTGGAGCATCAGAGGAGCATCAGAGGAGCATCAGAGGAGAATCAGAGGAGCATCAGATGAGCATCACAGGAGCATCGGAGGAGCATCAGAGGAGCATCAGAGGAGCATCTGAGGAGCATCAGAGGAGCATCAGAGGAGCATCAGAGGAGCATCAGAGGTGCATCAGGGGAGCATCAGAGGTGAAGGAGCAGGAGCAGGAGCAGAAACAGGAGCAGGAGCAGGAGCAGGAGCAGGAGCAGGAGCAGGAGCAGGAGCAGGAGCAGGAGCAGGGGCAGGAGCAGGAGCGTCAGAGGAGCATCGGAGGAGCATCGGAGGAGCATCGGAGGAGCATCGGAGGAGCATCAGAGGAGCATCAGAGGAGCATCAGAGGAGCATCAGAGGAGCATCAGAGGAGCATCAGAGGAGCATCAGAGGAGCATCAGAGGAGCATCAGAGGAGCATCAGAGGAGCATCAGAGGAGCATCAGAGGAGCATCAGAGGAGCATCAGAGGAGCAACAGAGGAGCATCAGAGGAGCATCAGAGGAGCCTCAGAGGAGCCTCAGAGGAGCATCAGAGGAGCATCAGAGGAGCATCAGAGGAGCATCAGAGGAGCATCAGAGGAGCATCAGAGGAGCCTCAGAGGAGCGTCAGAGGAGCATCAGAGGAGCATCAGAGGAGCATCAGAGGAGCATCAGAGGAGCATCAGAGGAGGATCAGAGGAGCATCAGAGGACCATCAGAGGAGCATCAGAGGAGAATCAGAGGAGCATCAGAGGAGCATCAGAGGAGCAACAGAGGAGCATCAGAGGAGCATCAGAGGAGCCTCAGAGGAGCCTCAGAGGAGCATTAGAGGAGCATCAGAGGAGCATCAGAGGAGCATCAGAGGAGCATCAGAGGAGCATCAGAGGAGCATCAGTGGAGCATCAGTGGAGCATCAGAGGAGCATCAGAGGAGCATCAGTTGAGCATCAGAGGAGCATCAGTTGAGCATCAGTGGAGCATCAGAGGAGCATCAGTGGAGCATCAGAGGAGCATCAGAGGAGCATCAGAGGAACATCAGAGCAGCATCAGAGGAGCATCAGAGGAGCATCAGAGGAGCATCAGTGGAGCATCAGAGGAGCATCAGAGGAGCATCAGAGGAGCATCAGAGGAGCATCAGAGGAGCATCAGAGGAGCATCAGAGGAGCATCAGAGGAGCATAAGAGGAGCATCAGAGGAGCATCAGAGGAGCATCAGAGGAGCATCAGAGGAGCATCAGAGGAGCATCAGAGGAGCATCAGAGGAGCATCAGAGGAGCATCAGAGGTGCATCAGTGGAGCATCAGTGGAGCATCAGAGGAGCATCAGAGGAGCATCAGAGGAGCATCAGAGGAGCAACAGAGGAGCATCAGAGGAGCATCAGAGGAGCATCAGAGGAGCATCAGAGGAGCATCAGAGGAGCATCAGAGGTGCATCAGTGGAGCATCAGTGGAGCATCAGAGGAGCATCAGAGGAGCATCAGAGGAGCATCAGAGGAGCAACAGAGGAGCATCAGAGGAGCATCAGAGGAGCATCAGAGGAGCATCAGAGGAGCATCAGAGGAGCATCAGTGTAGCATCAGAGGAGCATCAGAGGAGCATCAGAGGAGCATCAGAGGAGCATCAGAGGAGCAACAGAGGAGCATCAGAGGAGCAACAGAGGAGCATCAGAGGAGCATCAGAGAAGCATCAGAGGAGCCTCAGAGGAGCATCGGAGGAGCATCAGAGGAGCATCAGAGGAGCATCAGAGGAGCATCAGAGGAGCATCAGAGGAGCATGAGAGGAGCATCAGTGGAGCATCAGAGCAGCATCAGAGGAGCATCAGAGGAGCATCAGAGGAGCATCAGAGGAGCATCAGAGGAGCATCAGAGGAGCATCAGAGGAGCATCAGAGGAGCATCAGAGGAGCATCAGAGGAGCATCAGTGTAGCATCAGAGGAGCATCAGACGAGCATCAGAGGAGCATCAGAGGAGCATCAGAGGAGCATCAGAGGAGCATCAGAGGAGCAACAGAGGAGCATCAGATGAGCATCAGAGGAGCATCAGAGGAGCATCAGAGGAGCATCAGTGTAGCATCAGAGGAGCATCAGAGGAGCATCAGAGGAGCATCAGAGGAGCATCAGAGGAGCAACAGAGGAGCATCAGAGGAGCAACAGATGAGCATCAGAGGAGCATCAGAGGAGCATCAGAGGAGCATCAGAGGAGCATCAGAGTAGCATCAGTGGAGCATCAGAGGAGCATCAGTTGAGCATCAGTGGAGCATCAGAGGAGCATCAGTGGAGCATCAGAGGAGCATCAGAGGAGCATCAGAGGAGCATCAGAGGAGCATCAGAGGAGCATCAGAGGAGCATCAGTGTAGCATCAGAGGAGCATCAGAGGAGCATCAGAGGAGAATCAGAGGAGCATCAGAGGAGCAACAGAGGAGCATCAGAGGAGCAACAGAGGAGCATCAGAGGAGCATCAGAGAAGCATCAGAGGATCCTCAGAGGAGCATCGGAGGAGCATCAGAGGAGCATCAGATGAGCATCAGAGGAGCATCAGAGGAGCATCAGAGGAGCATCAGAGGAGCATCAGAGGAGCATCAGAGGAGCATCAGTGGAGCATCAGAGCAGCATCAGAGGAGCATCAGAGGAGCATCAGAGGAGCATCAGAGGAGCATCAGAGGAGCATCAGAGGAGCATCAGAGGAGCATCAGAGGAGCATCAGAGGAGCATCAGTGGAGCATCAGAGGAGCATCAGAGGAGCATCAGAGGTGCATCAGAGGAGCATCAGTGGAGCATCAGTGGAGCATCAGAGCAGCATCAGAGGAGCATCAGAGGAGCATCAGAGGAGCATCAGAGGAGCATCAGAGGAGCATCAGAGGAGCATCAGAGGAGCATCAGAGGAGCATCAGAGGAGCATCAGAGGAGCATCAGAGGAGCATCAGAGGAGCATCAGAGGAGCATCAGTGGAGCATCAGTGGAGCATCAGAGCATCAGTGGAGCATCAGAGGAGCATCAGAGGAGCATCAGAGGAGCATCAGAGGAGCATGAGAGGAGCATCAGAGGAGCATCAGAGGAGCATCAGAGGAGCATCAGAGGAGCATCAGAGGAGCATCAGAGGAGCATCAGAGGAGCATCAGAGGAGCATCAGAGGAGCATCAGAGTTGCATCAGTGGAGCATCAGTGGAGCATCAGAGGAGCATCAGAGGAGCATCAGAGGAGCATCAGAGGAGCAACAGAGGAGCATCAGAGGAGCATCAGATGAGCATCAGAGGAGCATCAGAGGAGCATCAGAGGAGCATCAGAGGAGCATCAGAGGAGCATCAGAGGAGCATCAGAGGAGCATCAGAGGAGCATCAGAGGAGCATCAGAGGAGCAACAGAGGAGCATCAGAGGAGCGACAGAGGAGCAACAGAGGAGCAGGAGCAGGAGCAGGTGCAGGAGCAGAAGCAGGAGCAGGAGCAGGTGCAGGTGCAGGAGGAAGAGCATCAGAGGAGCATCAGAGGAGCAGGAGCAGGAGCAGGAGCAGGAGCAGGAACAGGAGCAGGAGCATCAGAGGAGCATCAGAGGAGCAGGAGCAGGAGCAGGAGCAGGAGCAGGAGCATCAGAGGAGCATCATAGGAGCATCAGAGGAGCATCAGAGGAGCATCAGAGGAGCATCAGAGGAGCATCAGAGGAGCATCAGAGGAGCATCAGAGGAGCATCAGAGGAGCATCAGTGGAGCATCAGTGGAGCATCAGAGGAGCATCAGAGGAGCATCAGAGGAGCATCAGAGGAGCAACAGAGGAGCATCAGAGGAGCCTCAGAGGAGCATCAGAGGAGCATCAGAGGAGCATCAGAGGAGCATCAGAGGAGCATCAGAGGAGCATCAGAGGAGCATCAGAGGAGCATCAGAGGAGCATCAGAGGAGCAACAGAGGAGCATCAGAGGAGCATCAGAGGAGCCTCAGAGGAGCCTCAGAGGAGCCTCAGAGGAGCATCAGAGGAGCATCAGAGGAGCATCAGAGGAGCATCAGAGGAGCATCAGAGGAGCCTCAGAGGAGCGTCAGAAGAGCATCAGAGGAGCATCAGAGGAGCATCAGAGGAGCATCAGAGGAGCATCAGAGGAGCATCAGAGGAGGATCAGAGGAGCATCAGAGGACCATCAGAGGAGCATCAGAGGAGAATCAGAGGAGCATCAGAGGAGCATCAGAGGAGCAACAGAGGAGCATCAGAGGAGCATCAGAGGAGCATCAGAGGAGCATCAGAGGAGCCTCAGAGGAGCCTCAGAGGAGCTACAGAGGAGCATCAGAGGAGCATCAGAGGAGCATCAGAGGAGCATCAGAGGAGCATCAGTGGAGCATCAGTGGAGCATCAGAGGAGCATCAGAGGAGCATCAGTTGAGCATCAGAGGAGCATCAGTTGAGCATCAGTGGAGCATCAGAGGAGCATCAGTGGAGCATCAGAGGAGCATCAGAGGAGCATCAGAGGAGCATCAGAGGAGCATCAGAGGAGCATCAGAGGAGCATCAGAGGAGCATCAGAGGAGCATCAGAGGAGCATCAGAGGAGCATCAGAGGAGCATCAGAGGAGCATCAGAGGAGCATCAGAGGAGCATCAGAGGAGCATCAGAGGAGCATAAGAGGAGCATCAGAGGAGCATCAGAGGAGCATCAGAGGAGCATCAGAGGAGCATCAGAGGAGAATCAGAGGAGCATCAGAGGAGCATCAGAGGAGCATCAGAGGAGCATCAGAGGTGCATCAGTGGAGCATCAGTGGAGCATCAGAGGAGCATCAGAGGAGCATCAGAGGAGCATCAGAGGAGCAACAGAGGAGCATCAGAGGAGCATCAGAGGAGCATCAGAGGAGCGTCAGAGGAGCATCAGAGGAGCATCAGAGGTGCATCAGTGGAGCATCAGTGGAGCATCAGAGGAGCATCAGAGGAGCATCAGAGGAGCATCAGAGGAGCAACAGAGGAGCATCAGAGGAGCATCAGAGGAGCATCAGAGGAGCATCAGAGGAGCATCAGAGGAGCATCAGTGTAGCATCAGAGGAGCATCAGAGGAGCATCAGAGGAGCATCAGAGGAGCATCAGAGGAGCAACAGAGGAGCATCAGAGGAGCAACAGAGGAGCATCAGAGGAGCATCAGAGAAGCATCAGAGGAGCCTCGGAGGAGCATCGGAGGAGCATCAGAGGAGCATCAGAGGAGCATCAGAGGAGCATCAGAGGAGCATCAGAGGAGCATCAGAGGAGCATCAGTGGAGCATCAGAGCAGCATCAGAGGAGCATCAGAGGAGCATCAGAGGAGCATCAGAGGAGCATCAGAGGAGCATCAGAGGAGCATCAGAGGAGCATCAGAGGAGCATCAGAGGAGCATCAGAGGAGCATCAGAGGAGCATCAGAGGAGCATCAGAGGAGCATCAGTGTAGCATCAGAGGAGCATCAGACGAGCATCAGAGGAGCATCAGAGTAGCATCAGAGGAGCATCAGAGGAGCATCAGAGGAGCAACAGAGGAGCATCAGAGGAGCATCAGAGGAGCATCAGAGGAGCATCAGAGGAGCATCAGTGTAGCATCAGAGGAGCATCAGAGGAGCATCAGAGGAGCATCAGAGGAGCATCAGAGGAGCATCAGAGGAGCAACAGAGGAGCATCAGAGGAGCAACAGAGGAGCATCAGAGGAGCATCAGAGGAGCATCAGAGGAGCATCAGAGGAGCATCAGAGTAGCATCAGTGGAGCATCAGAGGAGCATCAGTTGAGCATCAGTGGAGCATCAGAGGAGCATCAGTGGAGCATCAGAGGAGCATCAGAGGAGCATCAGAGGAGCATCAGAGGAGCATCAGAGGAGCATCAGAGGAGCATCAGAGGAGCATCAGAGGAGCATCAGTGTAGCATCAGAAGAGCATCAGAGGAGCATCAGAGGAGAATCAGAGGAGCATCAGAGGAGCATCAGAGGAGCATCAGAGGAGCATCAGAGGAGCATCAGAGGAGCATCAGAGGAGCATCAGAGGAGCAACAGAGGAGCATCAGAGGAGCGACAGAGGAGCAACAGAGGAGCAGGTGCAGGAGCAGGTGCAGGAGCAGAAGCAGGAGCAGGAGCAGGTGCAGGTGCAGGAGGAAGAGCATCAGAGGAGCATCAGAGGAGCAGGAGCAGGAGCAGGAGCAGGAGCAGGAACAGGAGCAGGAGCATCAGAGGAGCATCAGAGGAGCAGGAGCAGGAGCAGGAGCAGGAGCAGGAGCATCAGAGGAGCATCATAGGAGCATCAGAGGAGCATCAGAGGAGCATCAGAGGAGCATCAGAGGAGCATCAGAGGAGCATCAGAGGAGCATCAGAGGAGCATCAGAGGAGCATCAGTGGAGCATCAGTGGAGCATCAGAGGAGCATCAGAGGAGCATCAGAGGAGCATCAGAGGAGCAACAGAGGAGCATCAGAGGAGCATCAGAGGAGCATCAGAGGAGCATCAGAGGAGCATCAGAGGAGCATCAGAGGAGCATCAGTGTAGCATCAGAGGAGCATCAGAGGAGCATCAGAGGAGCATCAGAGGAGCATCAGAGGAGCAACAGAGGAGCATCAGAGGAGCAACAGAGGAGCATCAGAGGAGCATCAGAGAAGCATCAGAGGAGCCTCGGAGGAGCATCGGAGGAGCATCAGAGGAGCATCAGAGGAGCATCAGAGGAGCATCAGAGGAGCATCAGAGGAGCATCAGAGGAGCATCAGAGGAGCATCAGAGGAGCCTCAGAGGAGCCTCAGAGGAGCATCAGAGGAGCATCAGAGGAGCATCAGAGGAGCATCAGAGGAGCATCAGAGGAGCAACAGAGGAGCATCAGAGGAGCATCAGAGGAGCCTCAGAGGAGCGTCAGAGGAGCATCAGAGGAGCATCAGAGGAGCATCAGAGGAGCATCAGAGGAGCATCAGAGGAGCATCAGAGGAGCATCAGAGGAGCATCAGAGGAGCAACAGGAGCATCAGAGGAGCAACAGAGGAGCATCAGAGGAGCATCAGAGGAGCATCAGAGGAGCATCAGAGTAGCATCAGTGGAGCATCAGAGGAGCATCAGAGGAGCATCAGAGGAGCATCAGAGGAGCATCAGAGGAGCATCAGAGGAGCATCAGTGGAGCATCAGTGGAGCATCAGAGGAGCATCAGAGGAGCATCAGAGGAGCATCAGAGGAGCAACAGAGGAGCATCAGAGGAGCATCAGATGAGCATCAGAGGAGCATCAGAGGAGCATCAGAGGAGCATCAGAGGAGCATCAGAGGAGCATCAGTGTAGCATCAGAGGAGCATCAGAGGAGCATCAGAGGAGCATCAGAGGAGCATCAGAGGAGCAACAGAGGAGCATCAGAGGAGCCACAGAGGAGCATCAGAGAAGCATCAGAGAAGCATCAGAGGAGCATCGGAGGAGCATCAGAGGAGCATCAGAGGAGCATCAGAGGAGCATCAGAGGAGCATCAGAGGAGCATCAGAGGAGCATCAGAGGAGCATCAGTGGAGCATCAGAGAGGCATCAGAGGAGCATCAGAGGAGCATCAGAGGAGCATCAGAGGAACATCAGAGGAGCATCAGAGGAGCATCAGAGGAGCATCAGAGGAGCATCAGAAGAGCATCAGTGGAGCATCAGAGGAGCATCAGAGGAGCATCAGAGGAGCATCAGAGGAGCATCAGTGCAGCATCAGAGCAGCATCAGAGGAGCATCAGAGGAGCATCAGAGGAGCATCAGAGGAGCATCAGAGGATCATCAGAGGAGCATCAGAGGAGCATCAGAGGAGCATCAGAGGAGCATCAGAGGAGCATCAGAGGAGCATCAGTGGAGCATCAGAGGAGCATCAGAGGAGCATCAGTGGAGCATCAGAGGAGCATCAGAGGAGCATCAGAGGAGCATCAGAGGAGCATCAGAGGAGCATCAGAGGAGCATCAGAGGAGCATCAGAGGAGCATCAGAGGAGCATCAGAGGAGCATCAGAGGAGCATCAGAGGAGCATCAGAGGAGCATCAGAGGAGCATCAGAGGAGCATCAGTGGAGCATCAGAGCAGCATCAGAGGAGCATCAGAGGAGCATCAGAGGAGCATCAGAGGAGCATCAGAGGAGCATCAGAGGAGCATCAGAGGAGCATCAGAGGAGCATCAGAGGAGCATCAGAGGAGCATCAGAGGAGCATCAGAGGAGCATCAGAGGAGCATCAGTGTAGCATCAGAGGAGCATCAGACGAGCATCAGAGGAGCATCAGAGTAGCATCAGAGGAGCATCAGAGGAGCATCAGAGGAGCAACAGAGGAGCATCAGAGGAGCATCAGAGGAGCCTCAGAGGAGCCTCAGAGGAGCATCAGTGGAGCATCAGAGGAGCATCAGAGGAGCATCGGAGGAGCATCAGAGGAGCAACAGAGGAGCATCAGAGGAGCATCAGAGGAGCATCAGAGGAGCATCAGAGGAGCATCAGAGGAGCATCAGAGGAGCATCAGAGGAGCATCAGTGTAGCATCAGAAGAGCATCAGAGGAGCATCAGAGGAGAATCAGAGGAGCATCAGAGGAGCATCAGAGGAGCATCAGAGGAGCATCAGAGGAGCATCAGAGGAGCATCAGAGGAGCATCAGAGGAGCAACAGAGGAGCATCAGAGGAGCGACAGAGGAGCAACAGAGGAGCAGGTGCAGGAGCAGGTGCAGGAGCAGAAGCAGGAGCAGGAGCAGGTGCAGGTGCAGGAGGAAGAGCATCAGAGGAGCATCAGAGGAGCAGGAGCAGGAGCAGGAGCAGGAGCAGGAACAGGAGCAGGAGCATCAGAGGAGCATCAGAGGAGCAGGAGCAGGAGCAGGAGCAGGAGCAGGAGCATCAGAGGAGCATCATAGGAGCATCAGAGGAGCATCAGAGGAGCATCAGAGGAGCATCAGAGGAGCATCAGAGGAGCATCAGAGGAGCATCAGAGGAGCATCAGAGGAGCATCAGTGGAGCATCAGTGGAGCATCAGAGGAGCATCAGAGGAGCATCAGAGGAGCATCAGAGGAGCAACAGAGGAGCATCAGAGGAGCATCAGAGGAGCATCAGAGGAGCATCAGAGGAGCATCAGAGGAGCATCAGAGGAGCATCAGTGTAGCATCAGAGGAGCATCAGAGGAGCATCAGAGGAGCATCAGAGGAGCATCAGAGGAGCAACAGAGGAGCATCAGAGGAGCAACAGAGGAGCATCAGAGGAGCATCAGAGAAGCATCAGAGGAGCCTCGGAGGAGCATCGGAGGAGCATCAGAGGAGCATCAGAGGAGCATCAGAGGAGCATCAGAGGAGCATCAGAGGAGCATCAGAGGAGCATCAGAGGAGCATCAGAGGAGCCTCAGAGGAGCCTCAGAGGAGCATCAGAGGAGCATCAGAGGAGCATCAGAGGAGCATCAGAGGAGCATCAGAGGAGCAACAGAGGAGCATCAGAAGAGCATCAGAGGAGCCTCAGAGGAGCGTCAGAGGAGCATCAGAGGAGCATCAGAGGAGCATCAGAGGAGCATCAGAGGAGCATCAGAGGAGCATCAGAGGAGCATCAGAGGAGCATCAGAGGAGCAACAGAGGAGCATCAGAGGAGCAACAGAGGAGCATCAGAGGAGCATCAGAGGAGCATCAGAGGAGCATCAGAGTAGCATCAGTGGAGCATCAGAGGAGCATCAGAGGAGCATCAGAGGAGCATCAGAGGAGCATCAGAGGAGCATCAGAGGAGCATCAGTGGAGCATCAGTGGAGCATCAGAGGAGCATCAGAGGAGCATCAGAGGAGCATCAGAGGAGCAACAGAGGAGCATCAGAGGAGCATCAGATGAGCATCAGAGGAGCATCAGAGGAGCATCAGAGGAGCATCAGAGGAGCATCAGAGGAGCATCAGTGTAGCATCAGAGGAGCATCAGAGGAGCATCAGAGGAGCATCAGAGGAGCATCAGAGGAGCAACAGAGGAGCATCAGAGGAGCCACAGAGGAGCATCAGAGAAGCATCAGAGAAGCATCAGAGGAGCATCGGAGGAGCATCAGAGGAGCATCAGAGGAGCATCAGAGGAGCATCAGAGGAGCATCAGAGGAGCATCAGAGGAGCATCAGAGGAGCATCAGTGGAGCATCAGAGAGGCATCAGAGGAGCATCAGAGGAGCATCAGAGGAGCATCAGAGGAACATCAGAGGAGCATCAGAGGAGCATCAGAGGAGCATCAGAGGAGCATCAGAGGAGCATCAGTGGAGCATCAGAGGAGCATCAGAGGAGCATCAGAGGAGCATCAGAGGAGCATCAGTGCAGCATCAGAGCAGCATCAGAGGAGCATCAGAGGAGCATCAGAGGAGCATCAGAGGAGCATCAGAGGATCATCAGAGGAGCATCAGAGGAGCATCAGAGGAGCATCAGAGGAGCATCAGAGGAGCATCAGAGGAGCATCAGTGGAGCATCAGAGGAGCATCAGAGGAGCATCAGTGGAGCATCAGAGGAGCATCAGAGGAGCATCAGAGGAGCATCAGAGGAGCATCAGAGGAGCATCAGAGGAGCATCAGAGGAGCATCAGAGGAGCATCAGAGGAGCATCAGAGGAGCATCAGAGGAGCATCAGAGGAGCATCAGAGGAGCATCAGAGGAGCATCAGAGGAGCATCAGTGGAGCATCAGAGCAGCATCAGAGGAGCATCAGAGGAGCATCAGAGGAGCATCAGAGGAGCATCAGAGGAGCATCAGAGGAGCATCAGAGGAGCATCAGAGGAGCATCAGAGGAGCATCAGAGGAGCATCAGAGGAGCATCAGAGGAGCATCAGAGGAGCATCAGTGTAGCATCAGAGGAGCATCAGACGAGCATCAGAGGAGCATCAGAGTAGCATCAGAGGAGCATCAGAGGAGCATCAGAGGAGCAACAGAGGAGCATCAGAGGAGCATCAGAGGAGCATCAGAGGAGCATCAGAGGAGCATCAGTGTAGCATCAGAGGAGCATCAGAGGAGCATCAGAGGAGCATCAGAGGAGCATCAGAGGAGCATCAGAGGAGCAACAGAGGAGCATCAGAGGAGCAACAGAGGAGCATCAGAGGAGCATCAGAGGAGCATCAGAGGAGCATCAGAGGAGCATCAGAGTAGCATCAGTGGAGCATCAGAGGAGCATCAGTTGAGCATCAGTGGAGCATCAGAGGAGCATCAGTGGAGCATCAGAGGAGCATCAGAGGAGCATCAGAGGAGCATCAGAGGAGCATCAGAGGAGCATCAGTGGAGCATCAGTGGAGCATCAGAGGAGCATCAGAGGAGCATCAGAGGAGCATCAGAGGAGCATCAGAGGAGCATCAGAGGAGCCTCAGAGGAGCCTCAGAGGAGCATCAGTGGAGCATCAGAGGAGCATCAGAGGAGCATCGGAGGAGCATCAGAGGAGCAACAGAGGAGCATCAGAGGAGCATCAGAGGAGCATCAGAGGAGCATCAGAGGAGCATCAGAGGAGCATCAGAGGAGCATCAGAGGAGCATCAGTGTAGCATCAGAAGAGCATCAGAGGAGCATCAGAGGAGAATCAGAGGAGCATCAGAGGAGCATCAGAGGAGCATCAGAGGAGCATCAGAGGAGCATCAGAGGAGCATCAGAGGAGCAACAGAGGAGCATCAGAGGAGCGACAGAGGAGCAACAGAGGAGCAGGTGCAGGAGCAGGTGCAGGAGCAGAAGCAGGAGCAGGAGCAGGTGCAGGTGCAGGAGGAAGAGCATCAGAGGAGCATCAGAGGAGCAGGAGCAGGAGCAGGAGCAGGAGCAGGAACAGGAGCAGGAGCATCAGAGGAGATTCAGAGGAGCAGGAGCAGGAGCAGGAGCAGGAGCAGGAGCATCAGAGGAGCATCATAGGAGCATCAGAGGAGCATCAGAGGAGCATCAGAGGAGCATCAGAGGAGCATCAGAGGAGCATCAGAGGAGCATCAGAGGAGCATCAGTGGAGCATCAGTGGAGCATCAGAGGAGCATCAGAGGAGCATCAGAGGAGCATCAGAGGAGCAACAGAGGAGCATCAGAGGAGCATCAGAGGAGCATCAGAGGAGCATCAGAGGAGCATCAGAGGAGCATCAGAGGAGCATCAGTGTAGCATCAGAGGAGCATCAGAGGAGCATCAGAGGAGCATCAGAGGAGCATCAGAGGAGCAACAGAGGAGCATCAGAGGAGCAACAGAGGAGCATCAGAGGAGCATCAGAGAAGCATCAGAGGAGCCTCGGAGGAGCATCGGAGGAGCATCAGAGGAGCATCAGAGGAGCATCAGAGGAGCATCAGAGGAGCATCAGAGGAGCATCAGAGGAGCATCAGAGGAGCATCAGAGGAGCCTCAGAGGAGCCTCAGAGGAGCATCAGAGGAGCATCAGAGGAGCATCAGAGGAGCATCAGAGGAGCATCAGAGGAGCAACAGAGGAGCATCAGAGGAGCATCAGAGGAGCCTCAGAGGAGCGTCAGAGGAGCATCAGAGGAGCATCAGAGGAGCATCAGAGGAGCATCAGAGGAGCATCAGAGGAGCATCAGAGGAGCATCAGAGGAGCATCAGAGGAGCAACAGAGGAGCATCAGAGGAGCAACAGAGGAGCATCAGAGGAGCATCAGAGGAGCATCAGAGGAGCATCAGAGGAGCATCAGAGTAGCATCAGTGGAGCATCAGAGGAGCATCAGAGGAGCATCAGAGGAGCATCAGAGGAGCATCAGAGGAGCATCAGAGGAGCATCAGTGGAGCATCAGTGGAGCATCAGAGGAGCATCAGAGGAGCATCAGAGGAGCATCAGAGGAGCAACAGAGGAGCATCAGAGGAGCATCAGATGAGCATCAGAGGAGCATCAGAGGAGCATCAGAGGAGCATTAGAGGAGCATCAGAGGAGCATCAGTGTAGCATCAGAGGAGCATCAGAGGAGCATCAGAGGAGCATCAGAGGAGCATCAGAGGAGCAACAGAGGAGCATCAGAGGAGCCACAGAGGAGCATCAGAGAAGCATCAGAGAAGCATCAGAGGAGCATCGGAGGAGCATCAGAGGAGCATCAGAGGAGCATCAGAGGAGCATCAGAGGAGCATCAGAGGAGCATCAGAGGAGCATCAGAGGAGCATCAGTGGAGCATCAGAGAGGCATCAGAGGAGCATCAGAGGAGCATCAGAGGAGCATCAGAGGAACATCAGAGGAGCATCAGAGGAGCATCAGAGGAGCATCAGAGGAGCATCAGAGGAGCATCAGTGGAGCATCAGAGGAGCATCAGAGGAGCATCAGAGGAGCATCAGAGGAGCATCAGTGCAGCATCAGAGCAGCATCAGAGGAGCATCAGAGGAGCATCAGAGGAGCATCAGAGGAGCATCAGAGGATCATCAGAGGAGCATCAGAGGAGCATCAGAGGAGCATCAGAGGAGCATCAGAGGAGCATCAGAGGAGCATCAGTGGAGCATCAGAGGAGCATCAGAGGAGCATCAGTGGAGCATCAGAGGAGCATCAGAGGAGCATCAGAGGAGCATCAGAGGAGCATCAGAGGAGCATCAGAGGAGCATCAGAGGAGCATCAGAGGAGCATCAGAGGAGCATCAGAGGAGCATCAGAGGAGCATCAGAGGAGCATCAGAGGAGCATCAGAGGAGCATCAGAGGAGCATCAGAGGAGCATCAGAGGAGCATCAGTGTAGCATCAGAGGAGCATCAGAGGAGCATCAGAGGAGCATCAGAGGAGCATCAGAGGAGCAACAAAGGAGCATCAGAGGAGCAACAGAGGAGCAGGAGCAGGAGCAGGAGCAGGTGCAGGAGCAGAAGCAGAAGCAGGAGCAGGTGCAGGAGCAAGAGCATCAGAGGAGCATCAGAGGAGCAGGAGCAGGAGCAGGAGCAGGAGCAGGAACAGGTGCAGGAGCATCAGAGGAGCATCAGAGGAGCAGGAGCAGGAGCAGGAGCAGGAGCAGGAGCATCAGAGGAGCATCAGAGGAGCATCAGAGGAGCATCAGAGGAGCATCAGTGGAGCATCAGTGGAGCATCAGAGGAGCATCAGTGTAGCATCAGAGGAGCATCAGACGAGCATCAGAGGAGCATCAGAGGAGCATCAGAGGAGCATCAGAGGAGCATCAGAGGAGCATCAGAGGAGCATCAGTGTAGCATCAGAGGAGCATCAGAGGAGCATCAGAGGAGCATCAGAGGAGCATCAGAGGAGCATCAGAGGAGCAACAGAGGAGCATCAGAGGAGCAACAGAGGAGCATCAGAGGAGCATCAGAGGAGCATCAGAGGAGCATCAGAGGAGCATCAGAGTAGCATCAGTGGAGCATCAGAGGAGCATCAGTTGAGCATCAGTGGAGCATCAGAGGAGCATCAGTGGAGCATCAGAGGAGCATCAGAGGAGCATCAGAGGAGCATCAGAGGAGCATCAGTGGAGCATCAGAGGAGCATCAGAGGAGCATCAGAGGAGCATCAGAGGAGCATCAGAGGAGCATCAGAGGAGCATCAGTGTAGCATCAGAGGAGCATCAGAGGAGCATCAGAGGAGAATCAGAGGAGCATCAGAGGAGCAACAGAGGAGCATCAGAGGAGCAACAGAGGAGCATCAGAGGAGCATCAGAGAAGCATCAGAGGATCCTCAGAGGAGCATCGGAGGAGCATCAGAGGAGCATCAGATGAGCATCAGAGGAGCATCAGAGGAGCATCAGAGGAGCATCAGAGGAGCATCAGAGGAGCATCAGTGGAGCATCAGAGCAGCATCAGAGGAGCATCAGAGGAGCATCAGAGGAGCATCAGAGGAGCATCAGAGGAGCATCAGAGGAGCATCAGAGGAGCATCAGAGGAGCATCAGAGGAGCATCAGTGGAGCATCAGAGGAGCATCAGAGGAGCATCAGAGGAGCATCAGAGGAGCATCAGAGGAGCATCAGAGGAGCATCAGAGGAGCATCAGTGTAGCATCAGAGGAGCATCAGAGGAGCATCAGAGGAGCATCAGAGGAGCATCAGAGGAGCATCAGAGGAGCAACAGAGGAGCATCAGAGGAGCAACAGAGGAGCATCAGAGGAGCATCAGAGGAGCATCAGAGGAGCATCAGAGGAGCATCAGAGTAGCATCAGTGGAGCATCAGAGGAGCATCAGTTGAGCATCAGTGGAGCATCAGAGGAGCATCAGAGGAGCATCAGAGTAGCATCAGTGGAGCATCAGAGGAGCATTAGTTGAGCATCAGTGGAGCATCAGAGGAGCATCAGTGGAGCATCAGAGGAGCATCAGAGGAGCATCAGAGGAGCATCAGAGGAGAATCAGAGGAGCATCAGAGGAGCAACAGAGGAGCATCAGAGGAGCAACAGAGGAGCATCAGAGGAGCATCAGAGAAGCATCAGAGGATCCTCAGAGGAGCATCGGAGGAGCATCAGAGGAGCATCAGATGAGCATCAGTGGAGCATCAGAGGAGCATCAGAGGAGCATCAGAGGAGCATCAGAGGAGCATCAGTGGAGCATCAGAGCAGCATCAGAGGAGCATCAGAGGAGCATCAGAGGAGCATCAGAGGAGCATCAGAGGAGCATCAGAGGAGCATCAGAGGAGCATCAGAGGAGCATCAGAGGAGCATCAGTGGAGCATCAGAGGAGCATCAGAGGAGCATCAGAGGAGCATCAGAGGAGCATCAGAGGAGCATCAGTGGAGCATCAGAGCAGCATCAGAGGAGCATCAGAGGAGCATCAGAGGAGCATCAGAGGAGCATGAGAGGAGCATCAGAGGAGCATCAGAGGAGCATCAGAGGAGCATCAGAGGAGCATCAGAGGAGCATCAGAGGAGCATCAGAGGAGCATCAGAGGAGCATCAGAGGAGCATCAGAGGAGCAACAGAGGAGCATCAGAGGAGCGACAGAGGAGCAACAGAGGAGCAGGAGCAGGAGCAGGTGCAGGAGCAGAAGCAGGAGCAGGAGCAGGTGCAGGTGCAGGAGGAAGAGCATCAGAGGAGCATCAGAGGAGCAGGAGCAGGAGCAGGAGCAGGAGCAGGAACAGGAGCAGGAGCATCAGAGGAGCATCAGAGGAGCAGGAGCAGGAGCAGGAGCAGGAGCAGGAGCATCAGAGGAGCATCATAGGAGCATCAGAGGAGCATCAGAGGAGCATCAGAGGAGCATCAGAGGAGCATCAGAGGATCATCAGAGGAGCATCAGAGGAGCATCAGAGGAGCATCAGTGGAGCATCAGTGGAGCATCAGAGGAGCATCAGAGGAGCATCAGAGGAGCATCAGAGGAGCAACAGAGGAGCATCAGAGGAGCATCAGAGGAGCATCAGAGGAGCATCAGAGGAGCATCAGAGGAGCATCAGAGGAGCATCAGAGGAGCATCAGAGGAGCATCAGAGGAGCAACAGAGGAGCATCAGAGGAGCAACAGAGGAGCATCAGAGGAGCATCAGAGAAGCATCAGAGGAGCCTCAGAGGAGCATCAGAGGAGCATCAGTGTAGCATCAGAGGAGCATCAGAGGAGCATCAGAGGAGCATCAGAGGAGCATCAGAGGAGCATCAGAGTAGCATCAGTGGAGCATCAGAGGAGCATCAGTTGAGCATCAGTGGAGCATCAGAGGAGCATCAGTGGAGCATCAGAGGAGCATCAGAGGAGCATCAGAGGAGCATCAGAGGAGCATCAGAGGAGCATCAGTGGAGCATCAGTGGAGCATCAGAGGAGCATCAGAGGAGCATCAGAGGAGCATCAGAGGAGCATCAGAGGAGCATCAGAGGAGCCTCAGAGGAGCCTCAGAGGAGCATCAGTGGAGCCTCAGAGGAGCATCAGAGGAGCATCGGAGGAGCATCGGAGGAGCATCAGAGGAGCAACAGAGGAGCATCAGAGGAGCATCAGAGGAGCATCAGAGGAGCATCAGAGGAGCATCAGAGGAGCATCAGAGGAGCATCAGTGTAGCATCAGAGGAGCATCAGAGGAGAATCAGAGGAGCATCAGAGGAGCAACAGAGGAGCATCAGAGGAGCAACAGAGGAGCATCAGAGGAGCATCAGAGGAGCATCAGAGGAGCATCAGAGGAGCATCAGAGGAGCAACAGAGGAGCATCAGAGGAGCATCAGATGAGCATCAGAGGAGCATCAGAGGAGCATCAGAGGAGCATCAGAGGAGCATCAGAGGAGCATCAGTGTAGCATCAGAGGAGCATCAGAGGAGCATCAGAGGAGCATCAGAGGAGCATCAGAGGAGCAACAGAGGAGCATCAGAGGAGCCACAGAGGAGCATCAGAGAAGCATCAGAGAAGCATCAGAGGAGCATCGGAGGAGCATCAGAGGAGCATCAGAGGAGCATCAGAGGAGCATCAGAGGAGCATCAGAGGAGCATCAGAGGAGCATCAGAGGAGCATCAGTGGAGCATCAGAGAGGCATCAGAGGAGCATCAGAGGAGCATCAGAGGAGCATCAGAGGAACATCAGAGGAGCATCAGAGGAGCATCAGAGGAGCATCAGAGGAGCATCAGAGGAGCATCAGTGGAGCATCAGAGGAGCATCAGAGGAGCATCAGAGGAGCATCAGAGGAGCATCAGTGCAGCATCAGAGCAGCATCAGAGGAGCATCAGAGGAGCATCAGAGGAGCATCAGAGGAGCATCAGAGGATCATCAGAGGAGCATCAGAGGAGCATCAGAGGAGCATCAGAGGAGCATCAGAGGAGCATCAGAGGAGCATCAGTGGAGCATCAGAGGAGCATCAGAGGAGCATCAGTGGAGCATCAGAGGAGCATCAGAGGAGCATCAGAGGAGCATCAGAGGAGCATCAGAGGAGCATCAGAGGAGCATCAGAGGAGCATCAGAGGAGCATCAGAGGAGCATCAGAGGAGCATCAGAGGAGCATCAGAGGAGCATCAGAGGAGCATCAGAGGAGCATCAGTGGAGCATCAGAGCAGCATCAGAGGAGCATCAGAGGAGCATCAGAGGAGCATCAGAGGAGCATCAGAGGAGCATCAGAGGAGCATCAGAGGAGCATCAGAGGAGCATCAGAGGAGCATCAGAGGAGCATCAGAGGAGCATCAGAGGAGCATCAGAGGAGCATCAGTGTAGCATCAGAGGAGCATCAGACGAGCATCAGAGGAGCATCAGAGTAGCATCAGAGGAGCATCAGAGGAGCATCAGAGGAGCAACAGAGGAGCATCAGAGGAGCATCAGAGGAGCATCAGAGGAGCATCAGAGGAGCATCAGTGTAGCATCAGAGGAGCATCAGAGGAGCATCAGAGGAGCATCAGAGGAGCATCAGAGGAGCATCAGAGGAGCAACAGAGGAGCATCAGAGGAGCAACAGAGGAGCATCAGAGGAGCATCAGAGGAGCATCAGAGGAGCATCAGAGGAGCATCAGAGTAGCATCAGTGGAGCATCAGAGGAGCATCAGTTGAGCATCAGTGGAGCATCAGAGGAGCATCAGTGGAGCATCAGAGGAGCATCAGAGGAGCATCAGAGGAGCATCAGAGGAGCATCAGAGGAGCATCAGTGGAGCATCAGTGGAGCATCAGAGGAGCATCAGAGGAGCATCAGAGGAGCATCAGAGGAGCATCAGAGGAGCATCAGAGGAGCCTCAGAGGAGCCTCAGAGGAGCATCAGTGGAGCATCAGAGGAGCATCAGAGGAGCATCGGAGGAGCATCAGAGGAGCAACAGAGGAGCATCAGAGGAGCATCAGAGGAGCATCAGAGGAGCATCAGAGGAGCATCAGAGGAGCATCAGAGGAGCATCAGAGGAGCATCAGTGTAGCATCAGAAGAGCATCAGAGGAGCATCAGAGGAGAATCAGAGGAGCATCAGAGGAGCATCAGAGGAGCATCAGAGGAGCATCAGAGGAGCATCAGAGGAGCATCAGAGGAGCAACAGAGGAGCATCAGAGGAGCGACAGAGGAGCAACAGAGGAGCAGGTGCAGGAGCAGGTGCAGGAGCAGAAGCAGGAGCAGGAGCAGGTGCAGGTGCAGGAGGAAGAGCATCAGAGGAGCATCAGAGGAGCAGGAGCAGGAGCAGGAGCAGGAGCAGGAACAGGAGCAGGAGCATCAGAGGAGATTCAGAGGAGCAGGAGCAGGAGCAGGAGCAGGAGCAGGAGCATCAGAGGAGCATCATAGGAGCATCAGAGGAGCATCAGAGGAGCATCAGAGGAGCATCAGAGGAGCATCAGAGGAGCATCAGAGGAGCATCAGAGGAGCATCAGAGGAGCATCAGTGGAGCATCAGTGGAGCATCAGAGGAGCATCAGAGGAGCATCAGAGGAGCATCAGAGGAGCAACAGAGGAGCATCAGAGGAGCATCAGAGGAGCATCAGAGGAGCATCAGAGGAGCATCAGAGGAGCATCAGAGGAGCATCAGTGTAGCATCAGAGGAGCATCAGAGGAGCATCAGAGGAGCATCAGAGGAGCATCAGAGGAGCAACAGAGGAGCATCAGAGGAGCAACAGAGGAGCATCAGAGGAGCATCAGAGAAGCATCAGAGGAGCCTCGGAGGAGCATCGGAGGAGCATCAGAGGAGCATCAGAGGAGCATCAGAGGAGCATCAGAGGAGCATCAGAGGAGCATCAGAGGAGCATCAGAGGAGCATCAGAGGAGCCTCAGAGGAGCCTCAGAGGAGCCTCAGAGGAGCATCAGAGGAGCATCAGAGGAGCATCAGAGGAGCATCAGAGGAGCAACAGAGGAGCATCAGAGGAGCATCAGAGGAGCCTCAGAGGAGCGTCAGAGGAGCATCAGAGGAGCATCAGAGGAGCATCAGAGGAGCATCAGAGGAGCATCAGAGGAGCATCAGAGGAGCATCAGAGGAGCATCAGAGGAGCAACAGAGGAGCATCAGAGGAGCAACAGAGGAGCATCAGAGGAGCATCAGAGGAGCATCAGAGGAGCATCAGAGGAGCATCAGAGTAGCATCAGTGGAGCATCAGAGGAGCATCAGAGGAGCATCAGAGGAGCATCAGAGGAGCATCAGAGGAGCATCAGAGGAGCATCAGTGGAGCATCAGTGGAGCATCAGAGGAGCATCAGAGGAGCATCAGAGGAGCATCAGAGGAGCAACAGAGGAGCATCAGAGGAGCATCAGATGAGCATCAGAGGAGCATCAGAGGAGCATCAGAGGAGCATCAGAGGAGCATCAGAGGAGCATCAGTGTAGCATCAGAGGAGCATCAGAGGAGCATCAGAGGAGCATCAGAGGAGCATCAGAGGAGCAACAGAGGAGCAACAGAGGAGCCACAGAGGAGCATCAGAGGAGCATCAGAGAAGCATCAGAGGAGCATCGGAGGAGCATCAGAGGAGCATCAGAGGAGCATCAGAGGAGCATCAGAGGAGCATCAGAGGAGCATCAGAGGAGCATCAGAGGAGCATCAGTGGAGCATCAGAGAGGCATCAGAGGAGCATCAGAGGAGCATCAGAGGAGCATCAGAGGAACATCAGAGGAGCATCAGAGGAGCATCAGAGGAGCATCAGAGGAGCATCAGAGGAGCATCAGTGGAGCATCAGAGGAGCATCAGAGGAGCATCAGAGGAGCATCAGAGGAGCATCAGTGCAGCATCAGAGCAGCATCAGAGGAGCATCAGAGGAGCATCAGAGGAGCATCAGAGGAGCATCAGAGGATCATCAGAGGAGCATCAGAGGAGCATCAGAGGAGCATCAGAGGAGCATCAGAGGAGCATCAGAGGAGCATCAGTGGAGCATCAGAGGAGCATCAGAGGAGCATCAGTGGAGCATCAGAGGAGCATCAGAGGAGCATCAGAGGAGCATCAGAGGAGCATCAGAGGAGCATCAGAGGAGCATCAGAGGAGCATCAGAGGAGCATCAGAGGAGCATCAGAGGAGCATCAGAGGAGCATCAGAGGAGCATCAGAGGAGCATCAGAGGAGCATCAGAGGAGCATCAGAGGAGCATCAGAGGAGCATCAGTGTAGCATCAGAGGAGCATCAGAGGAGCATCAGAGGAGCATCAGAGGAGCATCAGAGGAGCAACAAAGGAGCATCAGAGGAGCAACAGAGGAGCAGGAGCAGGAGCAGGAGCAGGTGCAGGAGCAGAAGCAGAAGCAGGAGCAGGTGCAGGAGCAAGAGCATCAGAGGAGCATCAGAGGAGCAGGAGCAGGAGCAGGAGCAGGAGCAGGAACAGGTGCAGGAGCATCAGAGGAGCATCAGAGGAGCAGGAGCAGGAGCAGGAGCAGGAGCAGGAGCATCAGAGGAGCATCAGAGGAGCATCAGAGGAGCATCAGAGGAGCATCAGTGGAGCATCAGTGGAGCATCAGAGGAGCATCAGTGTAGCATCAGAGGAGCATCAGACGAGCATCAGAGGAGCATCAGAGGAGCATCAGAGGAGCATCAGAGGAGCATCAGAGGAGCATCAGAGGAGCATCAGTGTAGCATCAGAGGAGCATCAGAGGAGCATCAGAGGAGCATCAGAGGAGCATCAGAGGAGCATCAGAGGAGCAACAGAGGAGCATCAGAGGAGCAACAGAGGAGCATCAGAGGAGCATCAGAGGAGCATCAGAGGAGCATCAGAGGAGCATCAGAGTAGCATCAGTGGAGCATCAGAGGAGCATCAGTTGAGCATCAGTGGAGCATCAGAGGAGCATCAGTGGAGCATCAGAGGAGCATCAGAGGAGCATCAGAGGAGCATCAGAGGAGCATCAGTGGAGCATCAGAGGAGCATCAGAGGAGCATCAGAGGAGCATCAGAGGAGCATCAGAGGAGCATCAGAGGAGCATCAGTGTAGCATCAGAGGAGCATCAGAGGAGCATCAGAGGAGAATCAGAGGAGCATCAGAGGAGCAACAGAGGAGCATCAGAGGAGCAACAGAGGAGCATCAGAGGAGCATCAGAGAAGCATCAGAGGATCCTCAGAGGAGCATCGGAGGAGCATCAGAGGAGCATCAGATGAGCATCAGAGGAGCATCAGAGGAGCATCAGAGGAGCATCAGAGGAGCATCAGAGGAGCATCAGTGGAGCATCAGAGCAGCATCAGAGGAGCATCAGAGGAGCATCAGAGGAGCATCAGAGGAGCATCAGAGGAGCATCAGAGGAGCATCAGAGGAGCATCAGAGGAGCATCAGAGGAGCATCAGTGGAGCATCAGAGGAGCATCAGAGGAGCATCAGAGGAGCATCAGAGGAGCATCAGAGGAGCATCAGAGGAGCATCAGAGGAGCATCAGTGTAGCATCAGAGGAGCATCAGAGGAGCATCAGAGGAGCATCAGAGGAGCATCAGAGGAGCATCAGAGGAGCAACAGAGGAGCATCAGAGGAGCAACAGAGGAGCATCAGAGGAGCATCAGAGGAGCATCAGAGGAGCATCAGAGGAGCATCAGAGTAGCATCAGTGGAGCATCAGAGGAGCATCAGTTGAGCATCAGTGGAGCATCAGAGGAGCATCAGAGGAGCATCAGAGTAGCATCAGTGGAGCATCAGAGGAGCATTAGTTGAGCATCAGTGGAGCATCAGAGGAGCATCAGTGGAGCATCAGAGGAGCATCAGAGGAGCATCAGAGGAGCATCAGAGGAGAATCAGAGGAGCATCAGAGGAGCAACAGAGGAGCATCAGAGGAGCAACAGAGGAGCATCAGAGGAGCATCAGAGAAGCATCAGAGGATCCTCAGAGGAGCATCGGAGGAGCATCAGAGGAGCATCAGATGAGCATCAGTGGAGCATCAGAGGAGCATCAGAGGAGCATCAGAGGAGCATCAGAGGAGCATCAGTGGAGCATCAGAGCAGCATCAGAGGAGCATCAGAGGAGCATCAGAGGAGCATCAGAGGAGCATCAGAGGAGCATCAGAGGAGCATCAGAGGAGCATCAGAGGAGCATCAGAGGAGCATCAGTGGAGCATCAGAGGAGCATCAGAGGAGCATCAGAGGAGCATCAGAGGAGCATCAGAGGAGCATCAGTGGAGCATCAGAGCAGCATCAGAGGAGCATCAGAGGAGCATCAGAGGAGCATCAGAGGAGCATGAGAGGAGCATCAGAGGAGCATCAGAGGAGCATCAGAGGAGCATCAGAGGAGCATCAGAGGAGCATCAGAGGAGCATCAGAGGAGCATCAGAGGAGCATCAGAGGAGCATCAGAGGAGCAACAGAGGAGCATCAGAGGAGCGACAGAGGAGCAACAGAGGAGCAGGAGCAGGAGCAGGTGCAGGAGCAGAAGCAGGAGCAGGAGCAGGTGCAGGTGCAGGAGGAAGAGCATCAGAGGAGCATCAGAGGAGCAGGAGCAGGAGCAGGAGCAGGAGCAGGAACAGGAGCAGGAGCATCAGAGGAGCATCAGAGGAGCAGGAGCAGGAGCAGGAGCAGGAGCAGGAGCATCAGAGGAGCATCATAGGAGCATCAGAGGAGCATCAGAGGAGCATCAGAGGAGCATCAGAGGAGCATCAGAGGATCATCAGAGGAGCATCAGAGGAGCATCAGAGGAGCATCAGTGGAGCATCAGTGGAGCATCAGAGGAGCATCAGAGGAGCATCAGAGGAGCATCAGAGGAGCAACAGAGGAGCATCAGAGGAGCATCAGAGGAGCATCAGAGGAGCATCAGAGGAGCATCAGAGGAGCATCAGAGGAGCATCAGAGGAGCATCAGAGGAGCATCAGAGGAGCAACAGAGGAGCATCAGAGGAGCAACAGAGGAGCATCAGAGGAGCATCAGAGAAGCATCAGAGGAGCCTCAGAGGAGCATCAGAGGAGCATCAGTGTAGCATCAGAGGAGCATCAGAGGAGCATCAGAGGAGCATCAGAGGAGCATCAGAGGAGCATCAGAGTAGCATCAGTGGAGCATCAGAGGAGCATCAGTTGAGCATCAGTGGAGCATCAGAGGAGCATCAGTGGAGCATCAGAGGAGCATCAGAGGAGCATCAGAGGAGCATCAGAGGAGCATCAGAGGAGCATCAGTGGAGCATCAGTGGAGCATCAGAGGAGCATCAGAGGAGCATCAGAGGAGCATCAGAGGAGCATCAGAGGAGCATCAGAGGAGCCTCAGAGGAGCCTCAGAGGAGCATCAGTGGAGCCTCAGAGGAGCATCAGAGGAGCATCGGAGGAGCATCGGAGGAGCATCAGAGGAGCAACAGAGGAGCATCAGAGGAGCATCAGAGGAGCATCAGAGGAGCATCAGAGGAGCATCAGAGGAGCATCAGAGGAGCATCAGTGTAGCATCAGAGGAGCATCAGAGGAGAATCAGAGGAGCATCAGAGGAGCAACAGAGGAGCATCAGAGGAGCAACAGAGGAGCATCAGAGGAGCATCAGAGGAGCATCAGAGGAGCATCAGAGAAGCATCAGAGGAGCATCAGAGGAGCATCAGAGGAGCATCAGTGGAGCATCAGAGCAGCATCAGAGGAGCATCAGAGGAGCATCAGAGGAGCATCAGAGGAGCATCAGAGGAGCATCAGAGGAGCATCAGAGGAGCATCAGAGGAGCATCAGAGGAGCATCAGAGGAGCATCAGAGGAGCATCAGTGGAGCATCAGTGGAGCATCAGAGGAGCATCAGTGGAGCATCAGAGGAGCAACAGAGGAGCATCAGAGGAGCATCAGAGGAGCATGAGAGGAGCATCAGAGGAGCATCAGAGGAGCATGAGAGGAGCATGAGAGGAGCATCAGAGGAGCATCAGAGGAGCATCAGAGGAGCATCAGATGAGCATCAGAGGAGCATCAGAGGAGCATCAGTGGAGCATCAGTGGAGCATCAGAGGAGCATCAGAGGAGCATCAGAGGAGCATCAGAGGAGCAACAGAGGAGCATCAGAGGAGCATCAGATGAGCATCAGAGGAGCATCAGAGGAGCATCAGAGGAGCATCAGAGGAGCATCAGAGGAGCATCAGAGGAGCATCAGAGGAGCATCAGAGGAGCATCAGAGGAGCATCAGAGGAGCAACAGAGGAGCATCAGAGGAGCGACAGAGGAGCAACAGAGGAGCAGGAGCAGGAGCAGGTGCAGGAGCAGAAGCAGGAGCAGGAGCAGGTGCAGGTGCAGGAGGAAGAGCATCAGAGGAGCATCAGAGGAGCAGGAGCAGGAGCAGGAGCAGGAGCAGGAACAGGAGCAGGAGCATCAGAGGAGCATCAGAGGAGCAGGAGCAGGAGCAGGAGCAGGAGCAGGAGCATCAGAGGAGCATCAGAGGAGCATCAGAGGAGCATCAGAGGAGCATCAGAGGAGCATCAGAGGAGCATCAGTGGAGCATCAGAGAGGCATCAGAGGAGCATCAGAGGAGCATCAGAGGAGCATCAGAGGAACATCAGAGGAGCATCAGAGGAGCATCAGAGGAGCATCAGAGGAGCATCAGAGGAGCATCAGTGGAGCATCAGAGGAGCATCAGAGGAGCATCAGAGGAGCATCAGAGGAGCATCAGTGCAGCATCAGAGCAGCATCAGAGGAGCATCAGAGGAGCATCAGAGGAGCATCAGAGGAGCATCAGAGGATCATCAGAGGAGCATCAGAGGAGCATCAGAGGAGCATCAGAGGAGCATCAGAGGAGCATCAGAGGAGCATCAGTGGAGCATCAGAGGAGCATCAGAGGAGCATCAGTGGAGCATCAGAGGAGCATCAGAGGAGCATCAGAGGAGCATCAGAGGAGCATCAGAGGAGCATCAGAGGAGCATCAGAGGAGCATCAGAGGAGCATCAGAGGAGCATCAGAGGAGCATCAGAGGAGCATCAGAGGAGCATCAGAGGAGCATCAGAGGAGCATCAGAGGAGCATCAGAGGAGCATCAGAGGAGCATCAGTGTAGCATCAGAGGAGCATCAGAGGAGCATCAGAGGAGCATCAGAGGAGCATCAGAGGAGCAACAAAGGAGCATCAGAGGAGCAACAGAGGAGCAGGAGCAGGAGCAGGAGCAGGTGCAGGAGCAGAAGCAGAAGCAGGAGCAGGTGCAGGAGCAAGAGCATCAGAGGAGCATCAGAGGAGCAGGAGCAGGAGCAGGAGCAGGAGCAGGAACAGGTGCAGGAGCATCAGAGGAGCATCAGAGGAGCAGGAGCAGGAGCAGGAGCAGGAGCAGGAGCATCAGAGGAGCATCAGAGGAGCATCAGAGGAGCATCAGAGGAGCATCAGTGGAGCATCAGTGGAGCATCAGAGGAGCATCAGTGTAGCATCAGAGGAGCATCAGACGAGCATCAGAGGAGCATCAGAGGAGCATCAGAGGAGCATCAGAGGAGCATCAGAGGAGCATCAGAGGAGCATCAGTGTAGCATCAGAGGAGCATCAGAGGAGCATCAGAGGAGCATCAGAGGAGCATCAGAGGAGCATCAGAGGAGAAACAGAGGAGCATCAGAGGAGCAACAGAGGAGCATCAGAGGAGCATCAGAGGAGCATCAGAGGAGCATCAGAGGAGCATCAGAGTAGCATCAGTGGAGCATCAGAGGAGCATCAGTTGAGCATCAGTGGAGCATCAGAGGAGCATCAGTGGAGCATCAGAGGAGCATCAGAGGAGCATCAGAGGAGCATCAGAGGAGCATCAGTGGAGCATCAGAGGAGCATCAGAGGAGCATCAGAGGAGCATCAGAGGAGCATCAGAGGAGCATCAGAGGAGCATCAGTGTAGCATCAGAGGAGCATCAGAGGAGCATCAGAGGAGAATCAGAGGAGCATCAGAGGAGCAACAGAGGAGCATCAGAGGAGCAACAGAGGAGCATCAGAGGAGCATCAGAGAAGCATCAGAGGATCCTCAGAGGAGCATCGGAGGAGCATCAGAGGAGCATCAGATGAGCATCAGAGGAGCATCAGAGGAGCATCAGAGGAGCATCAGAGGAGCATCAGAGGAGCATCAGTGGAGCATCAGAGCAGCATCAGAGGAGCATCAGAGGAGCATCAGAGGAGCATCAGAGGAGCATCAGAGGAGCATCAGAGGAGCATCAGAGGAGCATCAGAGGAGCATCAGAGGAGCATCAGTGGAGCATCAGAGGAGCATCAGAGGAGCATCAGAGGAGCATCAGAGGAGCATCAGAGGAGCATCAGAGGAGCATCAGAGGAGCATCAGTGTAGCATCAGAGGAGCATCAGAGGAGCATCAGAGGAGCATCAGAGGAGCATCAGAGGAGCATCAGAGGAGCAACAGAGGAGCATCAGAGGAGCAACAGAGGAGCATCAGAGGAGCATCAGAGGAGCATCAGAGGAGCATCAGAGGAGCATCAGAGTAGCATCAGTGGAGCATCAGAGGAGCATCAGTTGAGCATCAGTGGAGCATCAGAGGAGCATCAGAGGAGCATCAGAGTAGCATCAGTGGAGCATCAGAGGAGCATTAGTTGAGCATCAGTGGAGCATCAGAGGAGCATCAGTGGAGCATCAGAGGAGCATCAGAGGAGCATCAGAGGAGCATCAGAGGAGAATCAGAGGAGCATCAGAGGAGCAACAGAGGAGCATCAGAGGAGCAACAGAGGAGCATCAGAGGAGCATCAGAGAAGCATCAGAGGATCCTCAGAGGAGCATCGGAGGAGCATCAGAGGAGCATCAGATGAGCATCAGTGGAGCATCAGAGGAGCATCAGAGGAGCAACAGAGGAGCATCAGAGGAGCATCAGATGAGCATCAGAGGAGCATCAGAGGAGCATCAGAGGAGCATTAGAGGAGCATCAGAGGAGCATCAGTGTAGCATCAGAGGAGCATCAGAGGAGCATCAGAGGAGCATCAGAGGAGCATCAGAGGAGCAACAGAGGAGCATCAGAGGAGCCACAGAGGAGCATCAGAGAAGCATCAGAGAAGCATCAGAGGAGCATCGGAGGAGCATCAGAGGAGCATCAGAGGAGCATCAGAGGAGCATCAGAGGAGCATCAGAGGAGCATCAGAGGAGCATCAGAGGAGCATCAGTGGAGCATCAGAGAGGCATCAGAGGAGCATCAGAGGAGCATCAGAGGAGCATCAGAGGAACATCAGAGGAGCATCAGAGGAGCATCAGAGGAGCATCAGAGGAGCATCAGAGGAGCATCAGTGGAGCATCAGAGGAGCATCAGAGGAGCATCAGAGGAGCATCAGAGGAGCATCAGTGCAGCATCAGAGCAGCATCAGAGGAGCATCAGAGGAGCATCAGAGGAGCATCAGAGGAGCATCAGAGGATCATCAGAGGAGCATCAGAGGAGCATCAGAGGAGCATCAGAGGAGCATCAGAGGAGCATCAGAGGAGCATCAGTGGAGCATCAGAGGAGCATCAGAGGAGCATCAGTGGAGCATCAGAGGAGCATCAGAGGAGCATCAGAGGAGCATCAGAGGAGCATCAGAGGAGCATCAGAGGAGCATCAGAGGAGCATCAGAGGAGCATCAGAGGAGCATCAGAGGAGCATCAGAGGAGCATCAGAGGAGCATCAGAGGAGCATCAGAGGAGCATCAGAGGAGCATCAGAGGAGCATCAGAGGAGCATCAGTGTAGCATCAGAGGAGCATCAGAGGAGCATCAGAGGAGCATCAGAGGAGCATCAGAGGAGCAACAAAGGAGCATCAGAGGAGCAACAGAGGAGCAGGAGCAGGAGCAGGAGCAGGTGCAGGAGCAGAAGCAGAAGCAGGAGCAGGTGCAGGAGCAAGAGCATCAGAGGAGCATCAGAGGAGCAGGAGCAGGAGCAGGAGCAGGAGCAGGAACAGGTGCAGGAGCATCAGAGGAGCATCAGAGGAGCAGGAGCAGGAGCAGGAGCAGGAGCAGGAGCATCAGAGGAGCATCAGAGGAGCATCAGAGGAGCATCAGAGGAGCATCAGTGGAGCATCAGTGGAGCATCAGAGGAGCATCAGTGTAGCATCAGAGGAGCATCAGACGAGCATCAGAGGAGCATCAGAGGAGCATCAGAGGAGCATCAGAGGAGCATCAGAGGAGCATCAGAGGAGCATCAGTGTAGCATCAGAGGAGCATCAGAGGAGCATCAGAGGAGCATCAGAGGAGCATCAGAGGAGCATCAGAGGAGCAACAGAGGAGCATCAGAGGAGCAACAGAGGAGCATCAGAGGAGCATCAGAGGAGCATCAGAGGAGCATCAGAGGAGCATCAGAGTAGCATCAGAGGAGCATCAGAGGAGCATCAGTTGAGCATCAGTGGAGCATCAGAGGAGCATCAGTGGAGCATCAGAGGAGCATCAGAGGAGCATCAGAGGAGCATCAGAGGAGCATCAGTGGAGCATCAGAGGAGCATCAGAGGAGCATCAGAGGAGCATCAGAGGAGCATCAGAGGAGCATCAGAGGAGCATCAGTGTAGCATCAGAGGAGCATCAGAGGAGCATCAGAGGAGAATCAGAGGAGCATCAGAGGAGCAACAGAGGAGCATCAGAGGAGCAACAGAGGAGCATCAGAGGAGCATCAGAGAAGCATCAGAGGATCCTCAGAGGAGCATCGGAGGAGCATCAGAGGAGCATCAGATGAGCATCAGAGGAGCATCAGAGGAGCATCAGAGGAGCATCAGAGGAGCATCAGAGGAGCATCAGTGGAGCATCAGAGCAGCATCAGAGGAGCATCAGAGGAGCATCAGAGGAGCATCAGAGGAGCATCAGAGGAGCATCAGAGGAGCATCAGAGGAGCATCAGAGGAGCATCAGAGGAGCATCAGTGGAGCATCAGAGGAGCATCAGAGGAGCATCAGAGGAGCATCAGAGGAGCATCAGAGGAGCATCAGAGGAGCATCAGAGGAGCATCAGTGTAGCATCAGAGGAGCATCAGAGGAGCATCAGAGGAGCATCAGAGGAGCATCAGAGGAGCATCAGAGGAGCAACAGAGGAGCATCAGAGGAGCAACAGAGGAGCATCAGAGGAGCATCAGAGGAGCATCAGAGGAGCATCAGAGGAGCATCAGAGTAGCATCAGTGGAGCATCAGAGGAGCATCAGTTGAGCATCAGTGGAGCATCAGAGGAGCATCAGAGGAGCATCAGAGTAGCATCAGTGGAGCATCAGAGGAGCATTAGTTGAGCATCAGTGGAGCATCAGAGGAGCATCAGTGGAGCATCAGAGGAGCATCAGAGGAGCATCAGAGGAGCATCAGAGGAGAATCAGAGGAGCATCAGAGGAGCAACAGAGGAGCATCAGAGGAGCAACAGAGGAGCATCAGAGGAGCATCAGAGAAGCATCAGAGGATCCTCAGAGGAGCATCGGAGGAGCATCAGAGGAGCATCAGATGAGCATCAGTGGAGCATCAGAGGAGCATCAGAGGAGCATCAGAGGAGCATCAGAGGAGCATCAGTGGAGCATCAGAGCAGCATCAGAGGAGCATCAGAGGAGCATCAGAGGAGCATCAGAGGAGCATCAGAGGAGCATCAGAGGAGCATCAGAGGAGCATCAGAGGAGCATCAGAGGAGCATCAGTGGAGCATCAGAGGAGCATCAGAGGAGCATCAGAGGAGCATCAGAGGAGCATCAGAGGAGCATCAGTGGAGCATCAGAGCAGCATCAGAGGAGCATCAGAGGAGCATCAGAGGAGCATCAGAGGAGCATGAGAGGAGCATCAGAGGAGCATCAGAGGAGCATCAGAGGAGCATCAGAGGAGCATCAGAGGAGCATCAGAGGAGCATCAGAGGAGCATCAGAGGAGCATCAGAGGAGCATCAGAGGAGCAACAGAGGAGCATCAGAGGAGCGACAGAGGAGCAACAGAGGAGCAGGAGCAGGAGCAGGTGCAGGAGCAGAAGCAGGAGCAGGAGCAGGTGCAGGTGCAGGAGGAAGAGCATCAGAGGAGCATCAGAGGAGCAGGAGCAGGAGCAGGAGCAGGAGCAGGAACAGGAGCAGGAGCATCAGAGGAGCATCAGAGGAGCAGGAGCAGGAGCAGGAGCAGGAGCAGGAGCATCAGAGGAGCATCATAGGAGCATCAGAGGAGCATCAGAGGAGCATCAGAGGAGCATCAGAGGAGCATCAGAGGATCATCAGAGGAGCATCAGAGGAGCATCAGAGGAGCATCAGTGGAGCATCAGTGGAGCATCAGAGGAGCATCAGAGGAGCATCAGAGGAGCATCAGAGGAGCAACAGAGGAGCATCAGAGGAGCATCAGAGGAGCATCAGAGGAGCATCAGAGGAGCATCAGAGGAGCATCAGAGGAGCATCAGAGGAGCATCAGAGGAGCATCAGAGGAGCAACAGAGGAGCATCAGAGGAGCAACAGAGGAGCATCAGAGGAGCATCAGAGAAGCATCAGAGGAGCCTCAGAGGAGCATCAGAGGAGCATCAGTGTAGCATCAGAGGAGCATCAGAGGAGCATCAGAGGAGCATCAGAGGAGCATCAGAGGAGCATCAGAGTAGCATCAGTGGAGCATCAGAGGAGCATCAGTTGAGCATCAGTGGAGCATCAGAGGAGCATCAGTGGAGCATCAGAGGAGCATCAGAGGAGCATCAGAGGAGCATCAGAGGAGCATCAGAGGAGCATCAGTGGAGCATCAGTGGAGCATCAGAGGAGCATCAGAGGAGCATCAGAGGAGCATCAGAGGAGCATCAGAGGAGCATCAGAGGAGCCTCAGAGGAGCCTCAGAGGAGCATCAGTGGAGCCTCAGAGGAGCATCAGAGGAGCATCGGAGGAGCATCGGAGGAGCATCAGAGGAGCAACAGAGGAGCATCAGAGGAGCATCAGAGGAGCATCAGAGGAGCATCAGAGGAGCATCAGAGGAGCATCAGAGGAGCATCAGTGTAGCATCAGAGGAGCATCAGAGGAGAATCAGAGGAGCATCAGAGGAGCAACAGAGGAGCATCAGAGGAGCAACAGAGGAGCATCAGAGGAGCATCAGAGGAGCATCAGAGGAGCATCAGAGAAGCATCAGAGGAGCATCAGAGGAGCATCAGAGGAGCATCAGTGGAGCATCAGAGCAGCATCAGAGGAGCATCAGAGGAGCATCAGAGGAGCATCAGAGGAGCATCAGAGGAGCATCAGAGGAGCATCAGAGGAGCATCAGAGGAGCATCAGAGGAGCATCAGAGGAGCATCAGAGGAGCATCAGTGGAGCATCAGTGGAGCATCAGAGGAGCATCAGTGGAGCATCAGAGGAGCAACAGAGGAGCATCAGAGGAGCATCAGAGGAGCATGAGAGGAGCATCAGAGGAGCATCAGAGGAGCATGAGAGGAGCATGAGAGGAGCATCAGAGGAGCATCAGAGGAGCATCAGAGGAGCATCAGATGAGCATCAGAGGAGCATCAGAGGAGCATCAGTGGAGCATCAGTGGAGCATCAGAGGAGCATCAGAGGAGCATCAGAGGAGCATCAGAGGAGCAACAGAGGAGCATCAGAGGAGCATCAGATGAGCATCAGAGGAGCATCAGAGGAGCATCAGAGGAGCATCAGAGGAGCATCAGAGGAGCATCAGAGGAGCATCAGAGGAGCATCAGAGGAGCATCAGAGGAGCATCAGAGGAGCATCAGAGGAGCAACAGAGGAGCATCAGAGGAGCGACAGAGGAGCAACAGAGGAGCAGGAGCAGGAGCAGGTGCAGGAGCAGAAGCAGGAGCAGGAGCAGGTGCAGGTGCAGGAGGAAGAGCATCAGAGGAGCATCAGAGGAGCAGGAGCAGGAGCAGGAGCAGGAGCAGGAACAGGAGCAGGAGCATCAGAGGAGCATCAGAGGAGCAGGAGCAGGAGCAGGAGCAGGAGCAGGAGCATCAGAGGAGCATCAGAGGAGCATCAGAGGAGCATCAGAGGAGCATCAGAGGAGCATCAGAGGAGCATCAGTGGAGCATCAGAGAGGCATCAGAGGAGCATCAGAGGAGCATCAGAGGAGCATCAGAGGAACATCAGAGGAGCATCAGAGGAGCATCAGAGGAGCATCAGAGGAGCATCAGAGGAGCATCAGTGGAGCATCAGAGGAGCATCAGAGGAGCATCAGAGGAGCATCAGAGGAGCATCAGTGCAGCATCAGAGCAGCATCAGAGGAGCATCAGAGGAGCATCAGAGGAGCATCAGAGGAGCATCAGAGGATCATCAGAGGAGCATCAGAGGAGCATCAGAGGAGCATCAGAGGAGCATCAGAGGAGCATCAGAGGAGCATCAGTGGAGCATCAGAGGAGCATCAGAGGAGCATCAGTGGAGCATCAGAGGAGCATCAGAGGAGCATCAGAGGAGCATCAGAGGAGCATCAGAGGAGCATCAGAGGAGCATCAGAGGAGCATCAGAGGAGCATCAGAGGAGCATCAGAGGAGCATCAGAGGAGCATCAGAGGAGCATCAGAGGAGCATCAGAGGAGCATCAGTGTAGCATCAGAGGAGCATCAGAGGAGCATCAGAGGAGCATCAGAGGAGCATCAGAGGAGCAACAAAGGAGCATCAGAGGAGCAACAGAGGAGCAGGAGCAGGAGCAGGAGCAGGTGCAGGAGCAGAAGCAGAAGCAGGAGCAGGTGCAGGAGCAAGAGCATCAGAGGAGCATCAGAGGAGCAGGAGCAGGAGCAGGAGCAGGAGCAGGAACAGGTGCAGGAGCATCAGAGGAGCATCAGAGGAGCAGGAGCAGGAGCAGGAGCAGGAGCAGGAGCATCAGAGGAGCATCAGAGGAGCATCAGAGGAGCATCAGAGGAGCATCAGTGGAGCATCAGTGGAGCATCAGAGGAGCATCAGTGTAGCATCAGAGGAGCATCAGACGAGCATCAGAGGAGCATCAGAGGAGCATCAGAGGAGCATCAGAGGAGCATCAGAGGAGCATCAGAGGAGCATCAGTGTAGCATCAGAGGAGCATCAGAGGAGCATCAGAGGAGCATCA
The DNA here is from genome assembly GCF_036971445.1 of Narcine bancroftii. Taxonomy (NCBI): domain Eukaryota; kingdom Metazoa; phylum Chordata; class Chondrichthyes; order Torpediniformes; family Narcinidae; genus Narcine; species Narcine bancroftii. The sequence goes on along the minus strand of NW_027211895.1, from coordinate 1,979,023 downwards.
GAGGAGCATCAGAGGAGCATCAGAGGAGCAACAGAGGAGCATCAGAGGAGCAACAGAGGAGCATCAGAGGAGCATCAGAGGAGCATCAGAGGAGCATCAGAGGAGCATCAGAGTAGCATCAGTGGAGCATCAGAGGAGCATCAGTTGAGCATCAGTGGAGCATCAGAGGAGCATCAGTGGAGCATCAGAGGAGCATCAGAGGAGCATCAGAGGAGCATCAGAGGAGCATCAGTGGAGCATCAGAGGAGCATCAGAGGAGCATCAGAGGAGCATCAGAGGAGCATCAGAGGAGCATCAGAGGAGCATCAGTGTAGCATCAGAGGAGCATCAGAGGAGCATCAGAGGAGAATCAGAGGAGCATCAGAGGAGCAACAGAGGAGCATCAGAGGAGCAACAGAGGAGCATCAGAGGAGCATCAGAGAAGCATCAGAGGATCCTCAGAGGAGCATCGGAGGAGCATCAGAGGAGCATCAGATGAGCATCAGAGGAGCATCAGAGGAGCATCAGAGGAGCATCAGAGGAGCATCAGAGGAGCATCAGTGGAGCATCAGAGCAGCATCAGAGGAGCATCAGAGGAGCATCAGAGGAGCATCAGAGGAGCATCAGAGGAGCATCAGAGGAGCATCAGAGGAGCATCAGTGGAGCATCAGAGGAGCATCAGTGGAGCATCAGAGGAGCATCAGAGGAGCATCAGAGGAGCATCAGAGGAGCATCAGAGGAGCATCAGAGGAGCATCAGAGGAGCATCAGTGTAGCATCAGAGGAGCATCAGAGGAGCATCAGAGGAGCATCAGAGGAGCATCAGAGGAGCATCAGAGGAGCAACAGAGGAGCATCAGAGGAGCAACAGAGGAGCATCAGAGGAGCATCAGAGGAGCATCAGAGGAGCATCAGAGGAGCATCAGAGTAGCATCAGTGGAGCATCAGAGGAGCATCAGTTGAGCATCAGTGGAGCATCAGAGGAGCATCAGAGGAGCATCAGAGTAGCATCAGTGGAGCATCAGAGGAGCATTAGTTGAGCATCAGTGGAGCATCAGAGGAGCATCAGTGGAGCATCAGAGGAGCATCAGAGGAGCATCAGAGGAGCATCAGAGGAGAATCAGAGGAGCATCAGAGGAGCAACAGAGGAGCATCAGAGGAGCAACAGAGGAGCATCAGAGGAGCATCAGAGAAGCATCAGAGGATCCTCAGAGGAGCATCGGAGGAGCATCAGAGGAGCATCAGATGAGCATCAGTGGAGCATCAGAGGAGCATCAGAGGAGCATCAGAGGAGCATCAGAGGAGCATCAGTGGAGCATCAGAGCAGCATCAGAGGAGCATCAGAGGAGCATCAGAGGAGCATCAGAGGAGCATCAGAGGAGCATCAGAGGAGCATCAGAGGAGCATCAGAGGAGCATCAGAGGAGCATCAGTGGAGCATCAGAGGAGCATCAGAGGAGCATCAGAGGAGCATCAGAGGAGCATCAGAGGAGCATCAGTGGAGCATCAGAGCAGCATCAGAGGAGCATCAGAGGAGCATCAGAGGAGCATCAGAGGAGCATGAGAGGAGCATCAGAGGAGCATCAGAGGAGCATCAGAGGAGCATCAGAGGAGCATCAGAGGAGCATCAGAGGAGCATCAGAGGAGCATCAGAGGAGCATCAGAGGAGCATCAGAGGAGCAACAGAGGAGCATCAGAGGAGCGACAGAGGAGCAACAGAGGAGCAGGAGCAGGAGCAGGTGCAGGAGCAGAAGCAGGAGCAGGAGCAGGTGCAGGTGCAGGAGGAAGAGCATCAGAGGAGCATCAGAGGAGCAGGAGCAGGAGCAGGAGCAGGAGCAGGAACAGGAGCAGGAGCATCAGAGGAGCATCAGAGGAGCAGGAGCAGGAGCAGGAGCAGGAGCAGGAGCATCAGAGGAGCATCATAGGAGCATCAGAGGAGCATCAGAGGAGCATCAGAGGAGCATCAGAGGAGCATCAGAGGATCATCAGAGGAGCATCAGAGGAGCATCAGAGGAGCATCAGTGGAGCATCAGTGGAGCATCAGAGGAGCATCAGAGGAGCATCAGAGGAGCATCAGAGGAGCAACAGAGGAGCATCAGAGGAGCATCAGAGGAGCATCAGAGGAGCATCAGAGGAGCATCAGAGGAGCATCAGAGGAGCATCAGAGGAGCATCAGAGGAGCATCAGAGGAGCAACAGAGGAGCATCAGAGGAGCAACAGAGGAGCATCAGAGGAGCATCAGAGAAGCATCAGAGGAGCCTCAGAGGAGCATCAGAGGAGCATCAGTGTAGCATCAGAGGAGCATCAGAGGAGCATCAGAGGAGCATCAGAGGAGCATCAGAGGAGCATCAGAGTAGCATCAGTGGAGCATCAGAGGAGCATCAGTTGAGCATCAGTGGAGCATCAGAGGAGCATCAGTGGAGCATCAGAGGAGCATCAGAGGAGCATCAGAGGAGCATCAGAGGAGCATCAGAGGAGCATCAGTGGAGCATCAGTGGAGCATCAGAGGAGCATCAGAGGAGCATCAGAGGAGCATCAGAGGAGCATCAGAGGAGCATCAGAGGAGCCTCAGAGGAGCCTCAGAGGAGCATCAGTGGAGCCTCAGAGGAGCATCAGAGGAGCATCGGAGGAGCATCGGAGGAGCATCAGAGGAGCAACAGAGGAGCATCAGAGGAGCATCAGAGGAGCATCAGAGGAGCATCAGAGGAGCATCAGAGGAGCATCAGAGGAGCATCAGTGTAGCATCAGAGGAGCATCAGAGGAGAATCAGAGGAGCATCAGAGGAGCAACAGAGGAGCATCAGAGGAGCAACAGAGGAGCATCAGAGGAGCATCAGAGGAGCATCAGAGGAGCATCAGAGAAGCATCAGAGGAGCATCAGAGGAGCATCAGAGGAGCATCAGTGGAGCATCAGAGCAGCATCAGAGGAGCATCAGAGGAGCATCAGAGGAGCATCAGAGGAGCATCAGAGGAGCATCAGAGGAGCATCAGAGGAGCATCAGAGGAGCATCAGAGGAGCATCAGAGGAGCATCAGAGGAGCATCAGTGGAGCATCAGTGGAGCATCAGAGGAGCATCAGTGGAGCATCAGAGGAGCAACAGAGGAGCATCAGAGGAGCATCAGAGGAGCATGAGAGGAGCATCAGAGGAGCATCAGAGGAGCATGAGAGGAGCATGAGAGGAGCATCAGAGGAGCATCAGAGGAGCATCAGAGGAGCATCAGATGAGCATCAGAGGAGCATCAGAGGAGCATCAGTGGAGCATCAGTGGAGCATCAGAGGAGCATCAGAGGAGCATCAGAGGAGCATCAGAGGAGCAACAGAGGAGCATCAGAGGAGCATCAGATGAGCATCAGAGGAGCATCAGAGGAGCATCAGAGGAGCATCAGAGGAGCATCAGAGGAGCATCAGAGGAGCATCAGAGGAGCATCAGAGGAGCATCAGAGGAGCATCAGAGGAGCATCAGAGGAGCAACAGAGGAGCATCAGAGGAGCGACAGAGGAGCAACAGAGGAGCAGGAGCAGGAGCAGGTGCAGGAGCAGAAGCAGGAGCAGGAGCAGGTGCAGGTGCAGGAGGAAGAGCATCAGAGGAGCATCAGAGGAGCAGGAGCAGGAGCAGGAGCAGGAGCAGGAACAGGAGCAGGAGCATCAGAGGAGCATCAGAGGAGCAGGAGCAGGAGCAGGAGCAGGAGCAGGAGCATCAGAGGAGCATCATAGGAGCATCAGAGGAGCATCAGAGGAGCATCAGAGGAGCATCAGAGGAGCATCAGAGGAGCATCAGAGGAGCATCAGAGGAGCATCAGAGGAGCATCAGTGGAGCATCAGTGGAGCATCAGAGGAGCATCAGAGGAGCATCAGAGGAGCATCAGAGGAGCAACAGAGGAGCATCAGAGGAGCATCAGAGGAGCATCAGAGGAGCATCAGAGGAGCATCAGAGGAGCATCAGAGGAGCATCAGTGTAGCATCAGAGGAGCATCAGAGGAGCATCAGAGGAGCATCAGAGGAGCATCAGAGGAGCAACAGAGGAGCATCAGAGGAGCAACAGAGGAGCATCAGAGGAGCATCAGAGGAGCATCAGAGGAGCCTCGGAGGAGCATCGGAGGAGCATCAGAGGAGCATCAGAGGAGCATCAGAGGAGCATCAGAGGAGCATCAGAGGAGCATCAGAGGAGCATCAGAGGAGCATCAGAGGAGCCTCAGAGGAGCCTCAGAGGAGCATCAGAGGAGCATCAGAGGAGCATCAGAGGAGCATCAGAGGAGCATCAGAGGAGCAACAGAGGAGCATCAGAGGAGCATCAGAGGAGCCTCAGAGGAGCGTCAGAGGAGCATCAGAGGAGCATCAGAGGAGCATCAGAGGAGCATCAGAGGAGCATCAGAGGAGCATCAGAGGAGCATCAGAGGAGCAACAGAGGAGCATCAGAGGAGCAACAGAGGAGCATCAGAGGAGCATCAGAGGAGCATCAGAGGAGCATCAGAGGAGCATCAGAGTAGCATCAGTGGAGCATCAGAGGAGCATCAGAGGAGCATCAGAGGAGCATCAGAGGAGCATCAGAGGAGCATCAGAGGAGCATCAGTGGAGCATCAGTGGAGCATCAGAGGAGCATCAGAGGAGCATCAGAGGAGCATCAGAGGAGCAACAGAGGAGCATCAGAGGAGCATCAGAGGAGCATCAGAGGAGCATCAGAGGAGCATCAGAGGAGCATCAGAGGAGCATCAGAGGAGCATCAGTGTAGCATCAGAGGAGCATCAGAGGAGCATCAGAGGAGCATCAGAGGAGCATCAGAGGAGCAACAGAGGAGCATCAGAGGAGCCACAGAGGAGCATCAGAGAAGCATCAGAGAAGCATCAGAGGAGCATCGGAGGAGCATCAGAGGAGCATCAGAGGAGCATCAGAGGAGCATCAGAGGAGCATCAGAGGAGCATCAGAGGAGCATCAGAGGAGCATCAGTGGAGCATCAGAGAGGCATCAGAGGAGCATCAGAGGAGCATCAGAGGAGCATCAGAGGAACATCAGAGGAGCATCAGAGGAGCATCAGAGGAGCATCAGAGGAGCATCAGAGGAGCATCAGTGGAGCATCAGAGGAGCATCAGAGGAGCATCAGAGGAGCATCAGAGGAGCATCAGAGGAGCATCAGTGCAGCATCAGAGCAGCATCAGAGGAGCATCAGAGGAGCATCAGAGGAGCATCAGAGGAGCATCAGAGGAGCATCAGAGGAGCATCAGAGGAGCATCAGAGGAGCATCAGAGGAGCATCAGAGGAGCATCAGTGGAGCATCAGAGGAGCATCAGAGGAGCATCAGTGGAGCATCAGAGGAGCATCAGAGGAGCATCAGAGGAGCATCAGAGGAGCATCAGAGGAGCATCAGAGGAGCATCAGAGGAGCATCAGAGGAGCATCAGAGGAGCATCAGAGGAGCATCAGAGGAGCATCAGAGGAGCATCAGAGGAGCATCAGAGGAGCATCAGAGGAGCATCAGAGGAGCATCAGAGGAGCATCAGTGTAGCATCAGAGGAGCATCAGAGGAGCATCAGAGGAGCATCAGAGGAGCATCAGAGGAGCAACAGAGGAGCATCAGAGGAGCAACAGAGGAGCAGGAGCAGGAGCAGGAGCAGGTGCAGGAGCAGAAGCAGAAGCAGGAGCAGGTGCAGGAGCAAGAGAATCAGAGGAGCATCAGAGGAGCAGGAGCAGGAGCAGGAGCAGGAGCAGGAACAGGAGCAGGAGCATCAGAGGAGCATCAGAGGAGCAGGAGCAGGAGCAGGAGCAGGAGCAGGAGCATCAGAGGAGCATCAGAGGAGCATCAGAGGAGCATCAGAGGAGCATCAGTGGAGCATCAGTGGAGCATCAGAGGAGCATCAGTGTAGCATCAGAGGAGCATCAGACGAGCATCAGAGGAGCATCAGAGGAGCATCAGAGGAGCATCAGAGGAGCATCAGAGGAGCATCAGAGGAGCATCAGTGTAGCATCAGAGGAGCATCAGAGGAGCATCAGAGGAGCATCAGAGGAGCATCAGAGGAGCATCAGAGGAGCAACAGAGGAGCATCAGAGGAGCAACAGAGGAGCATCAGAGGAGCATCAGAGGAGCATCAGAGGAGCATCAGAGGAGCATCAGAGTAGCATCAGTGGAGCATCAGAGGAGCATCAGTTGAGCATCAGTGGAGCATCAGAGGAGCATCAGTGGAGCATCAGAGGAGCATCAGAGGAGCATCAGAGGAGCATCAGAGGAGCATCAGTGGAGCATCAGAGGAGCATCAGAGGAGCATCAGAGGAGCATCAGAGGAGCATCAGAGGAGCATCAGAGGAGCATCAGATGAGCATCAGAGGAGCATCAGAGGAGCATCAGAGGAGAATCAGAGGAGCATCAGTGGAGCATCAGTGGAGCATCAGAGGAGCATCAGAGGAGCATCAGAGGAGCAACAGAGGAGCATCAGAGGTGCATCAGAGGAGCATCAGAGGAGCATCAGAGGAGCATCAGAGGAGCATCAGAGGAGCATCAGAGGAGCATCAGTGTAGCATCAGAGGAGCATCAGAGGAGCATCAGAGGAGAATCAGAGGAGCATCAGAGGAGCAACAGAGGAGCATCAGAGGAGCAACAGAGGAGCATCAGAGGAGCATCAGAGAAGCATCAGAGGATCCTCAGAGGAGCATCGGAGGAGCATCAGAGGAGCATCAGAGGAGCATCAGAGGAGCATCAGAGGAGCATCAGAGGAGCATCAGAGGAGCATCAGAGGAGCATCAGTGGAGCATCAGAGCAGCATCAGAGGAGCATCAGAGGAGCATCAGAGGAGCATCAGAGGAGCATCAGAGGAGCATCAGAGGAGCATCAGAGGAGCATCAGAGGAGCATCAGTGGAGCATCAGAGGAGCATCAGAGGAGCATCAGAGGAGCATCAGAGGAGCATCAGAGGAGCATCAGTGGAGCATCAGAGCAGCATCAGAGGAGCATCAGAGGAGCATCAGAGGAGCATCAGAGGAGCATCAGAGGAGCATCAGAGGAGCATCAGAGGAGCATCAGAGGAGCATCAGAGGAGCATCAGAGGAGCATCAGAGGAGCATCAGAGGAGCATCAGTGGAGCATCAGTGGAGCATCAGAGGAGCATCAGTGGAGCATCAGAGGAGCATCAGAGGAGCATCAGAGGAGCATCAGAGGAGCATGAGAGGAGCATCAGAGGAGAATCAGAGGAGCATCAGAGGAGCATCAGAGGAGCATCAGAGGAGCATCAGAGGAGCATCAGAGGAGCATCAGAGGAGCATCAGAGGAGCATCAGAGGAGCAACAGAGGAGCATCAGAGGAGCGACAGAGGAGCAACAGAGGAGCAGGAGCAGGAGCAGGTGCAGGAGCAGAAGCAGGAGCAGGAGCAGGTGCAGGTGCAGGAGGAAGAGCATCAGAGGAGCATCAGAGGAGCAGGAGCAGGAGCAGGAGCAGGAGCAGGAACAGGAGCAGGAGCATCAGAGGAGCATCAGAGGAGCAGGAGCAGGAGCAGGAGCAGGAGCAGGAGCATCAGAGGAGCATCATAGGAGCATCAGAGGAGCATCAGAGGAGCATCAGAGGAGCATCAGAGGAGCATCAGAGGAGCATCAGAGGAGCATCAGAGGAGCATCAGAGGAGCATCAGAGGAGCATCAGTGGAGCATCAGTGGAGCATCAGAGGAGCATCAGAGGAGCATCAGAGGAGCATCAGAGGAGCATCAGAGGAGCATCAGAGGAGCATCAGAGGAGCATCAGTGTAGCATCAGAGGAGCATCAGAGGAGCATCAGAGGAGCATCAGAGGAGCATCAGAGGAGCAACAGAGGAGCATCAGAGGAGCAACAGAGGAGCATCAGAGGAGCATCAGAGAAGCATCAGAGGAGCCTCAGAGGAGCATCGGAGGAGCATCAGAGGAGCATCAGAGGAGCATCAGAGGAGCATCAGAGGAGCATCAGAGGAGCATCAGAGGAGCATCACAGGAGCATCAGAGGAGCATCAGAGGAGCCTCAGAGGAGCCTCAGAGGAGCATCAGAGGAGCATCAGAGGAGCATCAGAGGAGCATCAGAGGAGCAACAGAGGAGCATCAGAGGAGCATCAGAGGAGCCTCAGAGGAGCGTCAGAGGAGCATCAGAGGAGCATCAGAGGAGCATCAGAGGAGCATCAGAGGAGCATCAGAGGAGCATCAGAGGAGCATCAGAGGAGCATCAGAGGAGCAACAGAGGAGCATCAGAGGAGCAACAGAGGAGCATCAGAGGAGCATCAGAGGAGCATCAGAGGAGCATCAGAGGAGCATCAGAGTAGCATCAGTGGAGCATCAGAGGAGCATCAGAGGAGCATCAGAGGAGCATCAGAGGAGCATCAGAGGAGCATCAGAGGAGCATCAGTGGAGCATCAGTGAAGCATCAGAGGAGCATCAGAGGAGCATCAGAGGAGCATCAGAGGAGCAACAGAGGAGCATCAGAGGAGCATCAGAGGAGCATCAGAGGAGCATCAGAGGAGCATCAGAGGAGCATCAGAGGAGCATCAGTGTAGCATCAGAGGAGCATCAGAGGAGCATCAGAGGAGCATCAGAGGAGCATCAGAGGAGCAACAGAGGAGCATCAGAGGAGCAACAGAGGAGCATCAGAGAAGCATCAGAGAAGCATCGGAGGAGCATCGGAGGAGCATCAGAGGAGCATCAGAGGAGCATCAGAGGAGCATCAGAGGAGCATCAGAGGAGCATCAGAGGAGCATCAGAGGAGCATCAGTGGTGCATCGGAGAGGCATCAGAGGAGCATCAGAGGAGCATCAGAGGAGCATCAGAGGAGCATCAGAGGAGCACCAGAGGAGCATCAGAGGAGCATCAGAGGAGCATCAGTGGAGCATCAGAGGAGCATCAGAGGAGCATCAGAGGAGCATCAGAGGAGCATCAGAGGAGCATCAGTGCAGCATCAGAGCAGCATCAGAGGAGCATCAGAGGAGCATCAGAGGAGCATCAGAGGAGCATCAGAGGAGCATCAGGGGAGCATCAGAGGTGCATCAGAGGAGCATCAGAGGAGCATCAGAGGAGCATCAGAGGAGCATCAGTGGAGCATCAGAGGAGCATCAGAGGAGCATCAGTGGAGCATCAGAGGAGCATCAGAGGAGCATCAGAGGAGCATCAGTGGAGCATCAGAGGAGCATCAGAGGAGCATCAGAGGAGCATCAGAGGAGCATCAGAGGAGCATCAGAGGAGCATCAGAGGAGCATCAGAGGAGCATCAGAGGAGCATCAGAGGAGCATCAGTGTAGCATCAGAGGAGCATCAGAGGAGCATCAGAGGAGCATCAGAGGAGCCTCAGAGGAGCAACAGAGGAGCATCAGAGGAGCAACAGAGGAGCAGGAGCAGCAGCAGGAGCAGGTGCAGGAGCAGAAGCAGAAGCAGGAGCAGGTGCAGGAGCAGGAGCAGGAGCAGGAACAGGAGCAGGAGCATCAGAGGAGCATCAGAGGAGCAGGAGCAGGAGCAGGAGCAGGAGCAGGAGCATCAGAGGAGCATCAGAGGAGCATCAGAGGAGCATCAGAGGAGCATCAGAGGAGCATCAGAGGAGCATCAGAGGAGCATCAGAGGAGCAACAGAGGAGCATCAGAGGAGCATCAGAGGAGCCTCAGAGGAGCCTCAGAGGAGCATCAGAGGAGCATCAGAGGAGCATCAGAGGAGCATCAGAGGAGCATCAGAGGAGCATCAGAGGAGCCTCAGAGGAGGATCAGAGGAGCATCAGAGGACCATCAGAGGAGCATCAGAGGAGAATCAGAAGAGCATCAGAGGAGCATCAGAGGTGCAACAGAGGAGCATCAGAGGAGCATCAGAGGAGCCTCAGAGGAGCCTCAGAGGAGCATTAGAGGAGCATCAGAGGAGCATCAGAGGAGCATCAGAGGAGCATCAGAGGAGCATCAGAGGAGCATCAGTGGATCATCAGTGGAGCATCGGAGGAGCATCAGAGGAGCATCTGAGGAGCATCAGAGGAGCAACAGAGGAGCATCAGAGGAGCATCAGAGGAGCATCAGAGGAGCATCAGAGTAGCATCAGTGGAGCATCAGAGGAGCATCAGTTGAGCATCAGTGGAGCATCAGAGGAGCATCAGTGGAGCATCAGAGGAGCATCAGAGGAGCATCAGAGGAGCATCAGAGGAGCATCAGTGGAGTATCAGAGGAGCATCAGAGGAGCATCAGAGGAGCATCAGAGGAGCATCAGAGGAGCATCAGAGGAGCATCAGAGGAGCATCAGAGGAGCATCAGAGGAGCATCAGAGGAGCATCAGAGGAGCATCAGTGGAGCATCAGAGGAGCATCAGAGGAGCATCAGTGGAGCATCAGAGGAGCATCAGAGGAGCATCAGAGGAGCATCAGAGGAGCATCAGAGGAGAATCAGAGGAGCATCAGAGGAGCATCAGAGGAGCATCAGAGGAGCATCAGAGGTGCATCAGTGGAGCATCAGTGGAGCATCAGAGGAGCATCAGAGGAGCATCAGAGGAGCATCAGAGGAGCAACAGAGGAGCATCAGAGGAGCATCAGAGGAGCAGGAGCAGGTGCAGGAGCAGAAGCAGGAGCAGGTGCAGGAGCAGAAGCAGGAGCAGGTGCAGGAGCAGAAGCAGGAGCAGGAGCAGGTGCAGGAGCAAGAGCATCAGAGGAGCATCAGAGGAGCAGGAGCAGGAGCAGGAGCAGGAGCAGGAACAGGAGCAGGAGCAACAGAGGAGCATCAGAGGAGCAGGAGCAGGAGCAGGAGCAGGAGCAGGAGCAGGTGCAGGAGCAGAAGCAGGAGCAGGAGCAGGTGCAGGAGCAAGAGCATCAGAGGAGCATCAGAGGAGCAGGAGCAGGAGCAGGAGCAGGAGCAGGAACAGGAGCAGGAGCATCAGAGGAGCATCAGAGGAGCAGGAGCAGGAGCAGGAGCAGGAGCAGGAGCATCAGAGGAGCATCAGAGGAGCATCAGAGGAGCATCAGAGGAGCATCAGAGGAGCATCAGAGGAGCATCAGAGGAGCATCAGAGGAGCATCAGAGGAGCATCAGAGGAGCATCAGAGGAGCATCAGTGGAGCATCAGTGGAGCATCAGAGGAGCATCAGAGGAGCATCAGAGGAGCATCAGAGGAGCAACAGAGGAGCATCAGAGGAGCATCAGAGGAGCATCAGAGGAGCATCAGAGGAGCATCAGAGGAGCATCAGAGGAGCATCAGAGGAGCATCAGTGTAGCATCAGAGGAGCATCAGAGGAGCATCAGAGGAGCATCAGTGTAGCATCAGAGGAGCATCAGAGGAGCATCAGAGGAGCAACAGAGGAGCATCAGAGGAGCATCAGAGAAGCATCAGAGGAGCCTCAGAGGAGCATCGGAGGAGCATCAGAGGAGCATCAGAGGAGCATCAGAGGAGCATCAGAGGAGCATCAGAGGAGCATCAGAGGAGCATCAGAGGAGCCTCAGAGGAGCCTCAGAGGAGCCTCAGAGGAGCATCAGAGGAGCATCAGAGGAGCATCAGAGGAGCATCAGAGGAGCATCAGAGGAGCATCAGAGGAGCATCAGAGGAGCAACAGAGGAGCATCAGAGGAGCATCAGAGGAGCCTCAGAGGAGCCTCAGAGGAGCATCAGAGGAGCATCAGAGGAGCATCAGAGGAGCATCAGAGGAGCATCAGAGGAGCATCAGAGGAGCCTCAGAGGAGCGTCAGAGGAGCGTCAGAGGAGCATCAGAGGAGCATCAGAGGAGCATCAGAGGAGCATCAGAGGAGCATCAGAGGAGAATCAGAGGAGCATCAGAGGAGCATCAGAGGAGCATCAGAGGAGCATCAGAGGAGCATCAGAGGAGCATCAGAGGAGCATCAGAGGAGCAACAGAGGAGCAGGAGCAGGAGCAGGAGCAGGTGCAGGAGCAGAAGCAGGAGCAGGTGCAGGAGCAGAAGCAGGAGCAGGAGCAGGTGCAGGAGCAAGAGCATCAGAGGAGCATCAGAGGAGCAGGAGCAGGAGCAGGAGCAGGAGCAGGAACAGGAGCAGGAGCAACAGAGGAGCATCAGAGGAGCAGGAGCAGGAGCAGGAGCAGGAGCAGGAGCAGGTGCAGGAGCAGAAGCAGGAGCAGGAGCAGGTGCAGGAGCAAGAGCATCAGAGGAGCATCAGAGGAGCAGGAGCAGGAGCAGGAGCAGGAGCAGGAACAGGAGCAGGAGCATCAGAGGAGCATCAGAGGAGCAGGAGCAGGAGCAGGAGCAGGAGCAGGAGCATCAGAGGAGCATCAGAGGAGCATCAGAGGAGCATCAGAGGAGCATCAGAGGAGTATCAGAGCAGCATCAGAGGAGCATCAGAGGAGCATCAGAGGAGCATCAGTGTAGCATCAGAGGAGCATCAGAGGAGCATCAGAGGAGCATCAGAGGAGCATCAGAGGAGCAACAGAGGAGCATCAGAGGAGCAACAGAGGAGCATCAGAGAAGCATCAGAGAAGCATCGGAGGAGCATCGGAGGAGCATCAGAGGAGCATCAGAGGAGCATCAGAGGAGCATCAGAGGAGCATCAGAGGAGCATCAGAGGAGCATCAGAGGAGCATCAGTGGTGCATCGGAGAGGCATCAGAGGAGCATCAGAGGAGCATCAGAGGAGCATCAGAGGAGCATCAGAGGAGCACCAGAGGAGCATCAGAGGAGCATCAGAGGAGCATCAGTGGAGCATCAGAGGAGCATCAGAGGAGCATCAGAGGAGCATCAGAGGAGCATCAGAGGAGCATCAGTGCAGCATCAGAGCAGCATCAGAGGAGCATCAGAGGAGCATCAGAGGAGCATCAGAGGAGCATCAGAGGAGCATCAGGGGAGCATCAGAGGAGCATCAGAGGAGCATCAGAGGAGCATCAGAGGAGCATCAGAGGAGCATCAGTGGAGCATCAGAGGAGCATCAGAGGAGCATCAGTGGAGCATCAGAGGAGCATCAGAGGAGCATCAGAGGAGCATCAGTGGAGCATCAGAGGAGCATCAGAGGAGCATCAGAGGAGCATCAGAGGAGCATCAGAGGAGCATCAGAGGAGCATCAGAGGAGCATCAGAGGAGCATCAGAGGAGCATCAGAGGAGCATCAGTGTAGCATCAGAGGAGCATCAGAGGAGCATCAGAGGAGCATCAGAGGAGCCTCAGAGGAGCAACAGAGGAGCATCAGAGGAGCAACAGAGGAGCAGGAGCAGCAGCAGGAGCAGGTGCAGGAGCAGAAGCAGAAGCAGGAGCAGGTGCAGGAGCAGGAGCAGGAGCAGGAACAGGAGCAGGAGCATCAGAGGAGCATCAGAGGAGCAGGAGCAGGAGCAGGAGCAGGAGCAGGAGCATCAGAGGAGCATCAGAGGAGCATCAGAGGAGCATCAGAGGAGCATCAGAGGAGCATCAGAGGAGCATCAGAGGAGCATCAGAGGAGCATCAGAGGAGCATCAGAGGAGCAACAGAGGAGCATCAGAGGAGCATCAGAGGAGCCTCAGAGGAGCCTCAGAGGAGCATCAGAGGAGCATCAGAGGAGCATCAGAGGAGCATCAGAGGAGCCTCAGAGGAGGATCAGAGGAGCATCAGAGGACCATCAGAGGAGCATCAGAGGAGAATCAGAAGAGCATCAGAGGAGCATCAGAGGTGCAACAGAGGAGCATCAGAGGAGCATCAGAGGAGCCTCAGAGGAGCCTCAGAGGAGCATTAGAGGAGCATCAGAGGAGCATCAGAGGAGCATCAGAGGAGCATCAGAGGAGCATCAGAGGAGCATCAGTGGATCATCAGTGGAGCATCGGAGGAGCATCAGAGGAGCATCTGAGGAGCATCAGAGGAGCAACAGAGGAGCATCAGAGGAGCATCAGAGGAGCATCAGAGGAGCATCAGAGTAGCATCAGTGGAGCATCAGAGGAGCATCAGTTGAGCATCAGTGGAGCATCAGAGGAGCATCAGTGGAGCATCAGAGGAGCATCAGAGGAGCATCAGAGGAGCATCAGAGGAGCATCAGTGGAGTATCAGAGGAGCATCAGAGGAGCATCAGAGGAGCATCAGAGGAGCATCAGAGGAGCATCAGAGGAGCATCAGAGGAGCATCAGAGGAGCATCAGAGGAGCATCAGAGGAGCATCAGAGGAGCATCAGTGGAGCATCAGAGGAGCATCAGAGGAGCATCAGTGGAGCATCAGAGGAGCATCAGAGGAGCATCAGAGGAGCATCAGAGGAGCATCAGAGGAGCATCAGAGGAGCATCAGAGGAGCATCAGAGGAGCATCAGAGGAGAATCAGAGGAGCATCAGAGGAGCATCAGAGGAGCATCAGAGGAGCATCAGAGGTGCATCAGTGGAGCATCAGTGGAGCATCAGAGGAGCATCAGAGGAGCATCAGAGGAGCATCAGAGGAGCAACAGAGGAGCATCAGAGGAGCATCAGAGGAGCAGGAGCAGGTGCAGGAGCAGAAGCAGGAGCAGGTGCAGGAGCAGAAGCAGGAGCAGGTGCAGGAGCAGAAGCAGGAGCAGGAGCAGGTGCAGGAGCAAGAGCATCAGAGGAGCATCAGAGGAGCAGGAGCAGGAGCAGGAGCAGGAGCAGGAACAGGAGCAGGAGCAACAGAGGAGCATCAGAGGAGCAGGAGCAGGAGCAGGAGCAGGAGCAGGAGCAGGTGCAGGAGCAGAAGCAGGAGCAGGAGCAGGTGCAGGAGCAAGAGCATCAGAGGAGCATCAGAGGAGCAGGAGCAGGAGCAGGAGCAGGAGCAGGAACAGGAGCAGGAGCATCAGAGGAGCATCAGAGGAGCAGGAGCAGGAGCAGGAGCAGGAGCAGGAGCATCAGAGGAGCATCAGAGGAGCATCAGAGGAGCATCAGAGGAGCATCAGAGGAGCATCAGAGGAGCATCAGAGGAGCATCAGAGGAGCATCAGAGGAGCATCAGAGGAGCATCAGAGGAGCATCAGTGGAGCATCAGTGGAGCATCAGAGGAGCATCAGAGGAGCATCAGAGGAGCATCAGAGGAGCAACAGAGGAGCATCAGAGGAGCATCAGAGGAGCATCAGAGGAGCATCAGAGGAGCATCAGAGGAGCATCAGAGGAGCATCAGAGGAGCATCAGTGTAGCATCAGAGGAGCATCAGAGGAGCATCAGAGGAGCATCAGTGTAGCATCAGAGGAGCATCAGAGGAGCATCAGAGGAGCAACAGAGGAGCATCAGAGGAGCATCAGAGAAGCATCAGAGGAGCCTCAGAGGAGCATCGGAGGAGCATCAGAGGAGCATCAGAGGAGCATCAGAGGAGCATCAGAGGAGCATCAGAGGAGCATCAGAGGAGCATCAGAGGAGCCTCAGAGGAGCCTCAGAGGAGCCTCAGAGGAGCATCAGAGGAGCATCAGAGGAGCATCAGAGGAGCATCAGAGGAGCATCAGAGGAGCATCAGAGGAGCATCAGAGGAGCAACAGAGGAGCATCAGAGGAGCATCAGAGGAGCCTCAGAGGAGCCTCAGAGGAGCATCAGAGGAGCATCAGAGGAGCATCAGAGGAGCATCAGAGGAGCATCAGAGGAGCATCAGAGGAGCCTCAGAGGAGCGTCAGAGGAGCGTCAGAGGAGCATCAGAGGAGCATCAGAGGAGCATCAGAGGAGCATCAGAGGAGCATCAGAGGAGAATCAGAGGAGCATCAGAGGAGCATCAGAGGAGCATCAGAGGAGCATCAGAGGAGCATCAGAGGAGCATCAGAGGAGCATCAGAGGAGCAACAGAGGAGCAGGAGCAGGAGCAGGAGCAGGTGCAGGAGCAGAAGCAGGAGCAGGTGCAGGAGCAGAAGCAGGAGCAGGAGCAGGTGCAGGAGCAAGAGCATCAGAGGAGCATCAGAGGAGCAGGAGCAGGAGCAGGAGCAGGAGCAGGAACAGGAGCAGGAGCAACAGAGGAGCATCAGAGGAGCAGGAGCAGGAGCAGGAGCAGGAGCAGGAGCAGGTGCAGGAGCAGAAGCAGGAGCAGGAGCAGGTGCAGGAGCAAGAGCATCAGAGGAGCATCAGAGGAGCAGGAGCAGGAGCAGGAGCAGGAGCAGGAACAGGAGCAGGAGCATCAGAGGAGCATCAGAGGAGCAGGAGCAGGAGCAGGAGCAGGAGCAGGAGCATCAGAGGAGCATCAGAGGAGCATCAGAGGAGCATCAGAGGAGCATCAGAGGAGTATCAGAGCAGCATCAGAGGAGCATCAGAGGAGCATCAGAGGAGCATCAGTGGAGCATCAGTGGAGCATCAGAGGAGCAGGAGCAGGAGCAGGAGCAGGAGCAGGAACAGGAGCAGGAGCATCAGAGGAGCATCAGAGGAGCAGGAGCAGGAGCAGGAGCAGGAGCAGGAGCATCAGAGGAGCATCAGAGGAGCATCAGAGGAGCATCAGAGGAGCATCAGAGGAGCATCAGAGGAGTATCAGAGGAGCATCAGAGGAGCAACAGAGGAGCATCAGAGGAGCATCAGAGGAGCCTCAGAGGAGCCTCAGAGGAGCATCAGAGGAGCATCAGAGGAGCATCAGAGGAGCATCAGAGGAGCATCAGAGGAGCATCAGAGGAGCCTCAGAGGAGCGTCAGAGGAGCATCAGAGGAGCATCAGAGGAGCATCAGAGGAGCATCAGAGGAGCATCAGAGGAGCATCAGAGGAGGATCAGAGGAGCATCAGAGGACCATCAGAGGAGCATCAGAGGAGAATCAGAAGAGCATCAGAGGAGCATCAGAGGAGCAACAGAGGAGCATCAGAGGAGCATCAGAGGAGCCTCAGAGGAGCCTCAGAGGAGCATTAGAGGAGCATCAGAGGAGCATCAGAGGAGCATCAGAGGAGCATCAGAGGAGCATCAGAGGAGCATCAGTGGAGCATCAGTGGAGCATCGGAGGAGCATCAGAGGAGCATCTGAGGAGCATCAGAGGAGCAACAGAGGAGCATCAGAGGAGCATCAGAGGAGCATCAGAGGAGCATCAGAGGAGCATCAGAGTAGCATCAGTGGAGCATCAGAGGAGCATCAGTTGAGCATCAGTGGAGCATCAGAGGAGCATCAGTGGAGCATCAGAGGAGCATCAGAGGAGCATCAGAGGAGCATCAGAGGAGCATCAGTGGAGTATCAGAGGAGCATCAGAGGAGCATCAGAGGAGCATCAGAGGAGCATCAGAGGAGCATCAGAGGAGCATCAGAGGAGCATCAGAGGAGCATCAGAGGAGCATCAGAGGAGCATCAGAGGAGCATCAGAGGAGCATCAGAGGAGCATCAGAGGAGCATCAGAGGAGCATCAGTGGAGCATCAGAGGAGCATCAGAGGAGCATCAGTGGAGCATCAGAGGAGCATCAGAGGAGCATCAGAGGAGCATCAGAGGAGCATCAGAGGAGCATCAGAGGAGCATCAGAGGAGCATCAGAGGAGCATCAGAGGAGCATCAGAGGAGAATCAGAGGAGCATCAGAGGAGCATCAGAGGAGCATCAGAGGAGCATCAGAGGTGCATCAGTGGAGCATCAGTGGAGCATCAGAGGAGCATCAGAGGAGCATCAGAGGAGCATCAGAGGAGCAACAGAGGAGCATCAGAGGAGCATCAGAGGAGCAGGAGCAGGTGCAGGAGCAGAAGCAGGAGCAGGTGCAGGAGCAGAAGCAGGAGCAGGTGCAGGAGCAGAAGCAGGAGCAGGAGCAGGTGCAGGAGCAAGAGCATCAGAGGAGCATCAGAGGAGCAGGAGCAGGAGCAGGAGCAGGAGCAGGAACAGGAGCAGGAGCAACAGAGGAGCATCAGAGGAGCAGGAGCAGGAGCAGGAGCAGGAGCAGGAGCAGGTGCAGGAGCAGAAGCAGGAGCAGGAGCAGGTGCAGGAGCAAGAGCATCAGAGGAGCATCAGAGGAGCAGGAGCAGGAGCAGGAGCAGGAGCAGGAACAGGAGCAGGAGCATCAGAGGAGCATCAGAGGAGCAGGAGCAGGAGCAGGAGCAGGAGCAGGAGCATCAGAGGAGCATCAGAGGAGCATCAGAGGAGCATCAGAGGAGCATCAGAGGAGCATCAGAGGAGCATCAGAGGAGCATCAGAGGAGCATCAGAGGAGCATCAGAGGAGCATCAGAGGAGCATCAGTGGAGCATCAGTGGAGCATCAGAGGAGCACCAGAGGAGCATCAGAGGAGCATCAGAGGAGCAACAGAGGAGCATCAGAGGAGCATCAGAGGAGCATCAGAGGAGCATCAGAAGAGCATCAGAGGAGCAGCAGAGGAGCATCAGAGGAGCATCAGTGTAGCATCAGAGGAGCATCAGAGGAGCATCAGAGGAGCATCAGAGGAGCATCAGAGGAGCAACAGAGGAGCATCAGAGGAGCAACAGAGGAGCATCAGAGGAGCATCAGAGAAGCATCAGAGGAGCCTCAGAGGAGCATCGGAGGAGCATCAGAGGAGCATCAGAGGAGCATCAGAGGAGCATCAGAGGAGCATCAGAGGAGCATCAGAGGAGCATCAGAGGAGCCTCAGAGGAGCCTCAGAGGAGCCTCAGAAGAGCATCAGAGGAGCATCAGAGGAGCATCAGAGGAGCATCAGAGGAGCATCAGAGGAGCATCAGAGGAGCAACAGAGGAGCATCAGAGGAGCATCAGAGGAGCATCAGAGGAGCATCAGAGGAGCATCAGAGGAGCATCAGAGGAGCATCAGAGGAGCCTCAGAGGAGCGTCAGAGGAGCGTCAGAGGAGCATCAGAGGAGCATCAGAGGAGCATCAGAGGAGCATCAGAGGTGCATCAGAGGAGAATCAGAGGAGCATCAGAGGAGCATCAGAGGAGCATCAGAGGAGCATCAGAGGAGCATCAGAGGAGCATCAGAGGAGCATCAGAGGAGCATCAGAGGAGCAACAGAGGAGCAGGAGCAGGAGCAGGAGCAGGTGCAGGAGCAGAAGCAGGAGCAGGTGCAGGAGCAGAAGCAGGAGCAGGAGCAGGTGCACGAGCAAGAGCATCAGAGGAGCATCAGAGGAGCAGGAGCAGGAGCAGGAGCAGGAGCAGGAACAGGAGCAGGAGCAACAGAGGAGCATCAGAGGAGCAGGAGCAGGAGCAGGAGCAGGAGCAGGAGCAGGTGCAGGAGCAGAAGCAGGAGCAGGAGCAGGTGCAGGAGCAAGAGCATCAGAGGAGCATCAGAGGAGCAGGAGCAGGAGCAGGAGCAGGAGCAGGAACAGGAGCAGGAGCATCAGAGGAGCATCAGAGGAGCAGGAGCAGGAGCAGGAGCAGGAGCAGGAGCATCAGAGGAGCATCAGAGGAGCATCAGAGGAGCATCAGAGGAGCATCAGAGGAGTATCAGAGCAGCATCAGAGGAGCATCAGAGGAGCATCAGTGGAGCATCAGTGGAGCATCAGAGGAGCAGGAGCAGGAGCAGGAGCAGGAGCAGGAACAGGAGCAGGAGCATCAGAGGAGCATCAGAGGAGCAGGAGCAGGAGCAGGAGCAGGAGCAGGAACAGGAGCAGGAGCATCAGAGGAGCATCAGAGGAGCAGGAGCAGGAGCAGGAGCAGGAGCAGGAGCATCAGAGGAGCATCAGAGGAGCATCAGAGGAGCATCAGAGGAGCATCAGAGGAGCATCAGAGCAGCATCAGAGGAGCATCAGAGGAGCATCAGAGGAGAATCAGAGGAGCATCAGAGGAGCATCAGAGGAGCATCAGAGGAGCATCAGAGGTGCATCAGTGGAGCATCAGAGGAGCATCAGAGGAGCAACAGAGGAGCATCAGAGGAGCATCAGAGGAGCAGGAGCAGGTGCAGGAGCAGAAGCAGGAGCAGGTGCAGGAGCAGAAGCAGGAGCAGGTGCAGGAGCAGAAGCAGGAGCAGGAGCAGGTGCAGGAGCAAGAGCATCAGAGGAGCATCAGAGGAGCAGGAGCAGGAGCAGGAGCAGGAGCAGGAACAGGAGCAGGAGCAACAGAGGAGCATCAGAGGAGCAGGAGCAGGAGCAGGAGCAGGAGCAGGAACAGGAGCAGGAGCATCAGAGGAGCATCAGAGGAGCAGCAGCAGGAGCAGGAGCAGGAGCAGGAACAGGAGCAGGAGCATCAGAGGAGCATCAGAGGAGCAGGAGCAGGAGCAGGAGCAGGAGCAGGAGCATCAGAGGAGCATCAGAGGAGCATCAGAGGAGCATCAGAGGAGCATCAGAGGAGCATCAGAGGAGCATCAGAGGAGCATCAGAGGAGCATCAGAGGAGCATCAGTGGAGCATCAGTGGAGCATCAGAGGAGCATCAGAGGAGCATCAGAGGAGCATCAGAGGAGCAACAGAGGAGCATCAGAGGAGCATCAGAGGAGCATCAGAGGAGCATCAGAGGAGCATCAGAGGAGCATCAGAGGAGCATCAGAGGAGCATCAGTGGAGCATCAGAGGAGCATCAGAGGAGCATCAGAGGAGCATCAGAGGAGCAACAGAGGAGCATCAGTGGAGCATCAGAGGAGCATCAGAGGAGCATCAGAGGAGCATCAGAGGAGCATCAGAGGAGCATCAGAGGAGCATCAGAGGAGCATCAGAGGAGCATCAGAGGAGCATCAGTGTAGCATCAGAGGAGCATCAGAGGAGCATCAGAGGAGCATCAGAGGAGCATCAGAGGAGCATCAGTGTAGCATCAGAGGAGCATCAGAGGAGCATCAGAGGAGAATCAGAGGAGCATCAGAGGAGCAACAGAGGAGCATCAGAGGAGCAACAGAGGAGCATCAGAGGAGCATCAGAGAAGCATCAGAGGATCCTCAGAGGAGCATCGGAGGAGCATCAGAGGAGCATCAGATGAGCATCAGAGGAGCATCAGAGGAGCATCAGAGGAGCATCAGAGGAGCATCAGTGTAGCATCAGAGGAGCATCAGAGGAGCATCAGAGGAGAATCAGAGGAGCATCAGAAGAGCAACAGAGGAGCATCAGAGGAGCAACAGAGGAGCATCAGAGGAGCATCAGAGAAGCATCAGAGGATCCTCAGAGGAGCATCGGAGGAGCATCAGAGGAGCATCAGATGAGCATCAGAGGAGCATCAGAGGAGCATCAGAGGAGCATCAGAGGAGCATCAGTGTAGCATCAGAGGAGCATCAGAGGAGCATCAGAGGAGCATCAGAGGAGCATCAGAGGAGCAACAGAGGAGCATCAGAGGAGCCACAGAGGAGCATCAGAGAAGCATCAGAGAAGCATCAGAGGAGCATCGGAGGAGCATCAGAGGAGCATCAGAGGAGCATCAGAGGAGCATCAGAGGAGCATCAGAGGAGCATCAGAGGAGCATCAGAGGAGCATCATTGGAGCATCAGAGAGGCATCAGAGGAGCATCAGAGGAGCATCAGAGGAGCATCAGAGGAGCATCAGAGGAGCATCAGAGGAGCATCAGAGGAGCATCAGAGGAGCATCAGAGGAGCATCAGAGGAGCATCAGAGGAGCATCAGAGGAGCATCAGAGGAGCATCAGAGGAGCATCAGAGGAGCATCAGTGGATCATCAGAGGAGCATCAGAGGAGCATCAGAGGAGCATCAGAGGAGCATCAGAGGAGCATCAGAGGAGCATCAGATGAGCATCAGAGGAGCATCAGAGGAGCATCAGAGGAGAATCAGAGGAGCATCAGTGGAGCATCAGTGGAGCATCAGAGGAGCATCAGAGGAGCATCAGAGGAGCATCAGAGGAGCAACAGAGGAGCATCAGAGGAGCATCAGAGGAGCATCAGAGGAGCATCAGAGGAGCATCAGAGGAGCATCAGAGGAGCATCAGAGGAGCATCAGTGTAGCATCAGAGGAGCATCAGAGGAGCATCAGAGGAGAATCAGAGGAGCATCAGAGGAGCAACAGAGGAGCATCAGAGGAGCAACAGAGGAGCATCAGAGGAGCATCAGAGAAGCATCAGAGGATCCTCAGAGGAGCATCGGAGGAGCATCAGAGGAGCATCAGATGAGCATCAGAGGAGCATCAGAGGAGCATCAGAGGAGCATCAGAGGAGCATCAGAGGAGCATCAGTGGAGCATCAGAGCAGCATCAGAGGAGCATCAGAGGAGCATCAGAGGAGCATCAGAGGAGCATCAGAGGAGCATCAGAGGAGCATCAGAGGAGCATCAGAGGAGCATCAGAGGAGCATCAGAGGAGCATCAGAGGAGCCTCAGAGGAGCATCAGAGGAGCATCAGAGGAGCATCAGAGGAGCATCAGAGGAGCATCAGAGGAGCAACAGAGGAGCATCAGAGGAGCATCAGAGGAGCCTCAGAGGAGCGTCAGAGGAGCATCAGAGGAGCATCAGAGGAGCATCAGAGGAGCATCAGAGGAGCATCAGAGGACCATCAGAGGAGCATCAGAGGAGCATCAGAGGAGCAACAGAGGAGCATCAGAGGAGCAACAGAGGAGCATCAGAGGAGCATCAGAGGAGCATCAGAGGAGCATCAGAGGAGCATCAGAGTAGCATCAGTGGAGCATCAGAGGAGCATCAGAGGAGCATCAGAGGAGCATCAGAGGAGCATCAGAGGAGCATCAGAGGAGCATCAGTGGAGCATCAGTGGAGCATCAGAGGAGCATCAGAGGAGCATCAGAGGAGCATCAGAGGAGCAACAGAGGAGCATCAGAGGAGCATCAGAGGAGCATCAGAGGAGCATCAGAGGAGCATCAGAGGAGCATCAGAGGAGCATCAGAGGAGCATCAGTGTAGCATCAGAGGAGCATCAGAGGAGCATCAGAGGAGCATCAGAGGAGCAACAGAGGAGCATCAGAGGAGCCACAGAGGAGCATCAGAGAAGCATCAGAGAAGCATCAGAGGAGCATCGGAGGAGCATCAGAGGAGCATCAGAGGTGCATCAGAGGAGCATCAGAGGAGCATCAGAGGAGCATCAGAGGAGCATCAGAGGAGCATCAGTGGAGCATCAGAGAGGCATCAGAGGAGCATCAGAGGAGCATCAGAGGAGCATCAGAGGAGCATCAGAGGAGCATCAGAGGAGCATCAGAGGAGCATCAGAGGAGCATCAGAGGAGCATCAGTGGAGCATCAGAGGAGCATCAGAGGAGCATCAGAGGAGCATCAGAGGAGCATCAGAGGAGCATCAGTGCAGCATCAGAGCAGCATCAGAGGAGCATCAGAGGAGCATCAGAGGAGCATCAGAGGAGCATCAGAGGAGCATCAGAGGAGCATCAGAGGAGCATCAGAGGAGCATCAGATGAGCATCAGTGGAGCATCAGAGGAGCATCAGAGGAGCATCAGTGGAGCATCAGAGGAGCATCAGAGGAGCATCAGAGGAGCATCAGAGGAGCATCAGAGGAGCATCAGAGGAGCATCAGAGGAGCATCAGAGGAGCATCAGAGGAGCATCAGTGGAGCATCAGAGGAGCATCAGAGGAGCATCAGAGGAGCATCAGAGGAGCATCAGAGGAGCATCAGAGGAGCATCAGAGGAGCATCAGAGGAGCATCAGAGGAGCATCAGAGGAGCATCAGTGTAGCATCAGAGGAGCATCAGAGGAGCATCAGAGGAGCATCAGAGGAGCATCAGAGGAGCAACAGAGGAGCATCAGAGGAGCAACAGAGGAGCAGGAGCAGGAGCAGGAGCAGGTGCAGGAGCAGAAGCAGAAGCAGGAGCAGGTGCAGGAGCAAGAGCATCAGAGGAGCATCAGAGGAGCAGGAGCAGGAGCAGGAGCAGGAGCAGGAGCAGGAACAGGAGCAGGAGCATCAGAGGAGCATCAGAGGAGCAGGAGAAGGAGCAGGAGCAGGAGCAGGAGCATCAGAGGAGCATCAGAGGAGCATCAGAGGAGCATCAGAGGAGCATCAGTGGAGCATCAGTGGAGCATCAGAGGAGCATCAGTGTAGCATCAGAGGAGCATCAGACGAGCATCAGAGGAGCATCAGAGGAGCATCAGAGGAGCATCAGAGGAGCATCAGAGGAGCATCAGAGGAGCATCAGAGGAGCATCAGAGGAGCATCAGAGGAGCATCAGAGTAGCATCAGTGGAGCATCAGAGGAGCATCAGTTGAGCATCAGTGGAGCATCAGAGGAGCATCAGTGGAGCATCAGAGGAGCATCAGAGGAGCATCAGAGGAGCATCAGAGGAGCATCAGTGGAGCATCAGAGGAGCATCAGAGGAGCATCAGAGGAGCATCAGAGGAGCATCAGAGGAGCATCAGAGGAGCATCAGATGAGCATTAGAGGAGCATCAGAGGAGCATCAGAGGAGAATCAGAGGAGCATCAGTGGAGCATCAGTGGAGCATCAGAGGAGCATCAGAGGAGCCACAGAGGAGCATCAGAGAAGCATCAGAGAAGCATCAGAGGAGCATCGGAGGAGCATCAGAGGAGCATCAGAGGAGCATCAGAGGAGCATCAGAGGAGCATCAGAGGAGCATCAGAGGAGCATCAGAGGAGCATCAGTGGAGCATCAGAGAGGCATCAG
This sequence comes from Narcine bancroftii, assembly GCF_036971445.1. Classification (NCBI taxonomy): domain Eukaryota; kingdom Metazoa; phylum Chordata; class Chondrichthyes; order Torpediniformes; family Narcinidae; genus Narcine; species Narcine bancroftii. Next base: position 1,954,849 of record NW_027211895.1, on the reverse strand, counting down.
AGGAGCATCAGAGGAGCATCAGAGGAGCATCAGAGGAACATCAGAGGAGCATCAGAGGAGCATCAGAGGAGCATCAGAGGAGCATCAGAGGAGCATCAGTGGAGCATCAGAGGAGCATCAGAGGAGCATCAGAGGAGCATCAGAGGAGCATCAGAGGAGCATCAGAGGAGCATCAGAGGAGCATCAGAGGAGCATCAGAGGAGCATCAGAGGAGCATCAGAGGAGCATCAGAGGAGCATCAGAGGAGCATCAGTGGAGCATCAGAGGAGCATCAGAGGAGCATCAGTGGAGCATCAGAGGAGCATCAGAGGAGCATCAGAGGAGCATCAGAGGAGCATCAGAGGAGCATCAGAGGAGCATCAGAGGAGCATCAGAGGAGCATCAGAGGAGCATCAGAGGAGCATCAGAGGAGCATCAGAGGAGCATCAGAGGAGCATCAGAGGAGCATCAGAGGAGCATCAGAGGAGCATCAGTGTAGCATCAGAGGAGCATCAGAGGAGCATCAGAGGAGCATCAGAGGAGCAACAGAGGAGCATCAGAGGAGCAACAGAGGAGCAGGAGCAGGAGCAGGAGCAGGTGCAGGAGCAGAAGCAGAAGCAGGAGCAGGTGCAGGAGCAAGAGAATCAGAGGAGCATCAGAGGAGCAGGAGCAGGAGCAGGAGCAGGAGCAGGAACAGGAGCAGGAGCATCAGAGGAGCATCAGAGGAGCAGGAGCAGGAGCAGGAGCAGGAGCAGGAGCATCAGAGGAGCATCAGAGGAGCATCAGAGGAGCATCAGAGGAGCATCAGTGGAGCATCAGTGGAGCATCAGAGGAGCATCAGTGTAGCATCAGAGGAGCATCAGACGAGCATCAGAGGAGCATCAGAGGAGCATCAGAGGAGCATCAGAGGAGCATCAGAGGAGCATCAGAGGAGCATCAGTGTAGCATCAGAGGAGCATCAGAGGAGCATCAGAGGAGCATCAGAGGAGCATCAGAGGAGCAACAGAGGAGCATCAGAGGAGCAACAGAGGAGCATCAGAGGAGCATCAGAGGAGCATCAGAGGAGCATCAGAGGAGCATCAGAGTAGCATCAGTGGAGCATCAGAGGAGCATCAGTTGAGCATCAGTGGAGCATCAGAGGAGCATCAGTGGAGCATCAGAGGAGCATCAGAGGAGCATCAGAGGAGCATCAGAGGAGCATCAGTGGAGCATCAGAGGAGCATCAGAGGAGCATCAGAGGAGCATCAGAGGAGCATCAGAGGAGCATCAGAGGAGCATCAGATGAGCATCAGAGGAGCATCAGAGGAGCATCAGAGGAGAATCAGAGGAGCATCAGTGGAGCATCAGTGGAGCATCAGAGGAGCATCAGAGGAGCATCAGAGGAGCAACAGAGGAGCATCAGAGGAGCATCAGAGGAGCATCAGAGGAGCATCAGAGGAGCATCAGAGGAGCATCAGAGGAGCATCAGAGGAGCATCAGTGTAGCATCAGAGGAGCATCAGAGGAGCATCAGAGGAGAATCAGAGGAGCATCAGAGGAGCAACAGAGGAGCATCAGAGGAGCAACAGAGGAGCATCAGAGGAGCATCAGAGAAGCATCAGAGGATCCTCAGAGGAGCATCGGAGGAGCATCAGAGGAGCATCAGAGGAGCATCAGAGGAGCATCAGAGGAGCATCAGAGGAGCATCAGAGGAGCATCAGAGGAGCATCAGTGGAGCATCAGAGCAGCATCAGAGGAGCATCAGAGGAGCATCAGAGGAGCATCAGAGGAGCATCAGAGGAGCATCAGAGGAGCATCAGAGGAGCATCAGAGGAGCATCAGTGGAGCATCAGAGGAGCATCAGAGGAGCATCAGAGGAGCATCAGAGGAGCATCAGAGGAGCATCAGTGGAGCATCAGAGCAGCATCAGAGGAGCATCAGAGGAGCATCAGAGGAGCATCAGAGGAGCATCAGAGGAGCATCAGAGGAGCATCAGAGGAGCATCAGAGGAGCATCAGAGGAGCATCAGAGGAGCATCAGAGGAGCATCAGAGGAGCATCAGTGGAGCATCAGTGGAGCATCAGAGGAGCATCAGTGGAGCATCAGAGGAGCATCAGAGGAGCATCAGAGGAGCATCAGAGGAGCATGAGAGGAGCATCAGAGGAGAATCAGAGGAGCATCAGAGGAGCATCAGAGGAGCATCAGAGGAGCATCAGAGGAGCATCAGAGGAGCATCAGAGGAGCATCAGAGGAGCATCAGAGGAGCAACAGAGGAGCATCAGAGGAGCGACAGAGGAGCAACAGAGGAGCAGGAGCAGGAGCAGGTGCAGGAGCAGAAGCAGGAGCAGGAGCAGGTGCAGGTGCAGGAGGAAGAGCATCAGAGGAGCATCAGAGGAGCAGGAGCAGGAGCAGGAGCAGGAGCAGGAACAGGAGCAGGAGCATCAGAGGAGCATCAGAGGAGCAGGAGCAGGAGCAGGAGCAGGAGCAGGAGCATCAGAGGAGCATCATAGGAGCATCAGAGGAGCATCAGAGGAGCATCAGAGGAGCATCAGAGGAGCATCAGAGGAGCATCAGAGGAGCATCAGAGGAGCATCAGAGGAGCATCAGAGGAGCATCAGTGGAGCATCAGTGGAGCATCAGAGGAGCATCAGAGGAGCATCAGAGGAGCATCAGAGGAGCATCAGAGGAGCATCAGAGGAGCATCAGAGGAGCATCAGAGGAGCATCAGTGTAGCATCAGAGGAGCATCAGAGGAGCATCAGAGGAGCATCAGAGGAGCATCAGAGGAGCAACAGAGGAGCATCAGAGGAGCAACAGAGGAGCATCAGAGGAGCATCAGAGAAGCATCAGAGGAGCCTCAGAGGAGCATCGGAGGAGCATCAGAGGAGCATCAGAGGAGCATCAGAGGAGCATCAGAGGAGCATCAGAGGAGCATCAGAGGAGCATCAGAGGAGCATCAGAGGAGCCTCAGAGGAGCCTCAGAGGAGCATCAGAGGAGCATCAGAGGAGCATCAGAGGAGCATCAGAGGAGCATCAGAGGAGCAACAGAGGAGCATCAGAGGAGCATCAGAGGAGCCTCAGAGGAGCGTCAGAGGAGCATCAGAGGAGCATCAGAGGAGCATCAGAGGAGCATCAGAGGAGCATCAGAGGAGCATCAGAGGAGCATCAGAGGAGCATCAGAGGAGCAACAGAGGAGCATCAGAGGAGCAACAGAGGAGCATCAGAGGAGCATCAGAGGAGCATCAGAGGAGCATCAGATGAGCATCAGAGTAGCATCAGTGGAGCATCAGAGGAGCATCAGAGGAGCATCAGAGGAGCATCAGAGGAGCATCAGAGGAGCATCAGAGGAGCATCAGTGGAGCATCAGTGAAGCATCAGAGGAGCATCAGAGGAGCATCAGAGGAGCATCAGAGGAGCAACAGAGGAGCATCAGAGGAGCATCAGAGGAGCATCAGAGGAGCATCAGAGGAGTATCAGAGGAGCATCAGAGGAGCATCAGAGGAGCATCAGTGTAGCATCAGAGGAGCATCAGAGGAGCATCAGAGGAGCATCAGAGGAGCATCAGAGGAGCAACAGAGGAGCATCAGAGGAGCAACAGAGGAGCATCAGAGAAGCATCAGAGAAGCATCGGAGGAGCATCGGAGGAGCATCAGAGGAGCATCAGAGGAGCATCAGAGGAGCATCAGAGGAGCATCAGAGGAGCATCAGAGGAGCATCAGAGGAGCATCAGTGGAGCATCGGAGAGGCATCAGAGGAGCATCAGAGGAGCATCAGAGGAGCATCAGAGGAGCATCAGAGGAGCACCAGAGGAGCATCAGAGGAGCATCAGAGGAGCATCAGTGGAGCATCAGAGGAGCATCAGAGGAGCATCAGAGGAGCATCAGAGGAGCATCAGAGGAGCATCAGTGCAGCATCAGAGCAGCATCAGAGGAGCATCAGAGGAGCATCAGAGGAGCATCAGAGGAGCATCAGAGGAGCATCAGAGGAGCATCAGAGGAGCATCAGAGGAGCATCAGAGGAGCATCAGAGGAGCATCAGAGGAGCATCAGTCGAGCATCAGAGGAGCATCAGAGGAGCATCAGTGGAGCATCAGAGGAGCATCAGAGGAGCATCAGAGGAGCATCAGTGGAGCATCAGAGGAGCATCAGAGGAGCATCAGAGGAGCGTCAGAGGAGCATCAGAGGAGCATCAGAGGAGCATCAGAGGAGCATCAGAGGAGCATCAGAGGAGCATCAGAGGAGCATCAGTGTAGCATCAGAGGAGCATCAGAGGAGCATCAGAGGAGCATCAGAGGAGCCTCAGAGGAGCAACAGAGGAGCATCAGAGGAGCAACAGAGGAGCAGGAGCAGGAGCAGGAGCAGGTGCAGGAGCAGAAGCAGAAGCAGGAGCAGGTGCAGGAGCAGGAGCAGGAGCAGGAACAGGAGCAGGAGCATCAGAGGAGCATCAGAGGAGCAGGAGCAGGAGCAGGAGCAGGAGCAGGAGCATCAGAGGAGCATCAGAGGAGCATCAGAGGAGCATCAGAGGAGCATCAGAGGAGCATCAGAGGAGCATCAGAGGAGCATCAGAGGAGCAACAGAGGAGCATCAGAGGAGCATCAGAGGAGCCTCAGAGGAGCCTCAGAGGAGCATCAGAGGAGCATCAGAGGAGCATCAGAGGAGCATCAGAGGAGCATCAGAGGAGCATCAGAGGAGCCTCAGAGGAGGATCAGAGGAGCATCAGAGGACCATCAGAGGAGCATCAGAGGAGAATCAGAAGAGCATCAGAGGAGCATCAGAGGTGCAACAGAGGAGCATCAGAGGAGCATCAGAGGAGCCTCAGAGGAGCCTCAGAGGAGCATTAGAGGAGCATCAGAGGAGCATCAGAGGAGCATCAGAGGAGCATCAGAGGAGCATCAGAGGAGCATCAGTGGAGCATCAGTGGAGCATCGGAGGAGCATCAGAGGAGCATCTGAGGAGCATCAGAGGAGCAACAGAGGAGCATCAGAGGAGCATCAGAGGAGCATCAGAGGAGCATCAGAGGAGCATCAGAGTAGCATCAGTGGAGCATCAGAGGAGCATCAGTTGAGCATCAGTGGAGCATCAGAGGAGCATCAGTGGAGCATCAGAGGAGCATCAGAGGAGCATCAGAGGAGCATCAGAGGAGCATCAGTGGAGTATCAGAGGAGCATCAGAGGAGCATCAGAGGAGCATCAGAGGAGCATCAGAGGAGCATCAGAGGAGCATCAGAGGAGCATCAGAGGAGCATCAGAGGAGCATCAGAGGAGCATCAGAGGAGCATCAGAGGAGCATAAGAGGAGCATCAGTGGAGCATCAGAGGAGCATCAGAGGAGCATCAGTGGAGCATCAGAGGAGCATCAGAGGAGCATCAGAGGAGCATCAGAGGAGCATCAGAGGAGCATCAGAGGAGCATCAGAGGAGCAGGAGAAGGAGCAGGAGCAGGAGCAGGAGCATCAGAGGAGCATCAGAGGAGCATCAGAGGAGCATCAGAGGAGCATCAGTGGAGCATCAGTGGAGCATCAGAGGAGCATCAGTGTAGCATCAGAGGAGCATCAGACGAGCATCAGAGGAGCATCAGAGGAGCATCAGAGGAGCATCAGAGGAGCATCAGAGGAGCATCAGAGGAGCATCAGAGGAGCATCAGAGGAGCATCAGAGGAGCATCAGAGTAGCATCAGTGGAGCATCAGAGGAGCATCAGTTGAGCATCAGTGGAGCATCAGAGGAGCATCAGTGGAGCATCAGAGGAGCATCAGAGGAGCATCAGAGGAGCATCAGAGGAGCATCAGTGGAGCATCAGAGGAGCATCAGAGGAGCATCAGAGGAGCATCAGAGGAGCATCAGAGGAGCATCAGAGGAGCATCAGATGAGCATCAGAGGAGCATCAGAGGAGCATCAGAGGAGAATCAGAGGAGCATCAGTGGAGCATCAGTGGAGCATCAGAGGAGCATCAGAGGAGCAACAGAGGAGCATCAGAGGAGCCACAGAGGAGCATCAGAGAAGCATCAGAGAAGCATCAGAGAGGCATCGGAGGAGCATCAGAGGAGCATCAGAGGAGCATCAGAGGAGCATCAGAGGAGCATCAGAGGAGCATCAGAGGAGCATCAGAGGAGCATCAGTGGAGCATCAGAGAGGCATCAGAGGAGCATCAGAGGAGCATCAGAGGAGCATCAGAGGAACATCAGAGGAGCATCAGAGGAGCATCAGAGGAGCATCAGAGGAGCATCAGAGGAGCATCAGTGGAGCATCAGAGGAGCATCAGAGGAGCATCAGAGGAGCATCAGAGGAGCATCAGAGGAGCATCAGAGGAGCATCAGAGGAGCATCAGAGGAGCATCAGAGGAGCATCAGAGGAGCATCAGAGGAGCATCAGAGGAGCATCAGAGGAGCATCAGAGGAGCATCAGTGGAGCATCAGAGGAGCATCAGAGGAGCATCAGTGGAGCATCAGAGGAGCATCAGAGGAGCATCAGAGGAGCATCAGAGGAGCATCAGAGGAGCATCAGAGGAGCATCAGAGGAGCATCAGAGGAGCATCAGAGGAGCATCAGAGGAGCATCAGAGGAGCATCAGAGGAGCATCAGAGGAGCATCAGAGGAGCATCAGAGGAGCATCAGAGGAGCATCAGTGTAGCATCAGAGGAGCATCAGAGGAGCATCAGAGGAGCATCAGAGGAGCAACAGAGGAGCATCAGAGGAGCAACAGAGGAGCAGGAGCAGGAGCAGGAGCAGGTGCAGGAGCAGAAGCAGAAGCAGGAGCAGGTGCAGGAGCAAGAGAATCAGAGGAGCATCAGAGGAGCAGGAGCAGGAGCAGGAGCAGGAGCAGGAACAGGAGCAGGAGCATCAGAGGAGCATCAGAGGAGCAGGAGCAGGAGCAGGAGCAGGAGCAGGAGCATCAGAGGAGCATCAGAGGAGCATCAGAGGAGCATCAGAGGAGCATCAGTGGAGCATCAGTGGAGCATCAGAGGAGCATCAGTGTAGCATCAGAGGAGCATCAGACGAGCATCAGAGGAGCATCAGAGGAGCATCAGAGGAGCATCAGAGGAGCATCAGAGGAGCATCAGAGGAGCATCAGTGTAGCATCAGAGGAGCATCAGAGGAGCATCAGAGGAGCATCAGAGGAGCATCAGAGGAGCAACAGAGGAGCATCAGAGGAGCAACAGAGGAGCATCAGAGGAGCATCAGAGGAGCATCAGAGGAGCATCAGAGTAGCATCAGTGGAGCATCAGAGGAGCATCAGTTGAGCATCAGTGGAGCATCAGAGGAGCATCAGTGGAGCATCAGAGGAGCATCAGAGGAGCATCAGAGGAGCATCAGAGGAGCATCAGTGGAGCATCAGAGGAGCATCAGAGGAGCATCAGAGGAGCATCAGAGGAGCATCAGAGGAGCATCAGAGGAGCATCAGATGAGCATCAGAGGAGCATCAGAGGAGCATCAGAGGAGAATCAGAGGAGCATCAGTGGAGCATCAGTGGAGCATCAGAGGAGCATCAGAGGAGCATCAGAGGAGCAACAGAGGAGCATCAGAGGAGCATCAGAGGAGCATCAGAGGAGCATCAGAGGAGCATCAGAGGAGCATCAGAGGAGCATCAGAGGAGCATCAGTGTAGCATCAGAGGAGCATCAGAGGAGCATCAGAGGAGAATCAGAGGAGCATCAGAGGAGCAACAGAGGAGCATCAGAGGAGCAACAGAGGAGCATCAGAGGAGCATCAGAGAAGCATCAGAGGATCCTCAGAGGAGCATCGGAGGAGCATCAGAGGAGCATCAGAGGAGCATCAGAGGAGCATCAGAGGAGCATCAGAGGAGCATCAGAGGAGCATCAGAGGAGCATCAGTGGAGCATCAGAGCAGCATCAGAGGAGCATCAGAGGAGCATCAGAGGAGCATCAGAGGAGCATCAGAGGAGCATCAGAGGAGCATCAGAGGAGCATCAGTGGAGCATCAGTGGAGCATCAGAGGAGCATCAGAGGAGCATCAGAGGAGCATCAGAGGAGCATCAGTGGAGCATCAGAGCAGCATCAGAGGAGCATCAGAGGAGCATCAGAGGAGCATCAGAGGAGCATCAGAGGAGCATCAGAGGAGCATCAGAGGAGCATCAGAGGAGCATCAGAGGAGCATCAGAGGAGCATCAGAGGAGCATCAGAGGAGCATCAGTGGAGCATCAGTGGAGCATCAGAGGAGCATCAGTGGAGCATCAGAGGAGCATCAGAGGAGCATCAGAGGAGCATCAGAGGAGCATGAGAGGAGCATCAGAGGAGAATCAGAGGAGCATCAGAGGAGCATCAGAGGAGCATCAGAGGAGCATCAGAGGAGCATCAGAGGAGCATCAGAGGAGCATCAGAGGAGCATCAGAGGAGCAACAGAGGAGCATCAGAGGAGCGACAGAGGAGCAACAGAGGAGCAGGAGCAGGAGCAGGTGCAGGAGCAGAAGCAGGAGCAGGAGCAGGTGCAGGTGCAGGAGGAAGAGCATCAGAGGAGCATCAGAGGAGCAGGAGCAGGAGCAGGAGCAGGAGCAGGAACAGGAGCAGGAGCATCAGAGGAGCATCAGAGGAGCAGGAGCAGGAGCAGGAGCAGGAGCAGGAGCATCAGAGGAGCATCATAGGAGCATCAGAGGAGCATCAGAGGAGCATCAGAGGAGCATCAGAGGAGCATCAGAGGAGCATCAGAGGAGCATCAGAGGAGCATCAGAGGAGCATCAGAGGAGCATCAGTGGAGCATCAGTGGAGCATCAGAGGAGCATCAGAGGAGCATCAGAGGAGCATCAGAGGAGCATCAGAGGAGCATCAGAGGAGCATCAGAGGAGCATCAGAGGAGCATCAGTGTAGCATCAGAGGAGCATCAGAGGAGCATCAGAGGAGCATCAGAGGAGCATCAGAGGAGCAACAGAGGAGCATCAGAGGAGCAACAGAGGAGCATCAGAGGAGCATCAGAGAAGCATCAGAGGAGCCTCAGAGGAGCATCGGAGGAGCATCAGAGGAGCATCAGAGGAGCATCAGAGGAGCATCAGAGGAGCATCAGAGGAGCATCAGAGGAGCATCAGAGGAGCATCAGAGGAGCCTCAGAGGAGCCTCAGAGGAGCATCAGAGGAGCATCAGAGGAGCATCAGAGGAGCATCAGAGGAGCATCAGAGGAGCAACAGAGGAGCATCAGAGGAGCATCAGAGGAGCCTCAGAGGAGCGTCAGAGGAGCATCAGAGGAGCATCAGAGGAGCATCAGAGGAGCATCAGAGGAGCATCAGAGGAGCATCAGAGGAGCATCAGAGGAGCATCAGAGGAGCAACAGAGGAGCATCAGAGGAGCAACAGAGGAGCATCAGAGGAGCATCAGAGGAGCATCAGAGGAGCATCAGATGAGCATCAGAGTAGCATCAGTGGAGCATCAGAGGAGCATCAGAGGAGCATCAGAGGAGCATCAGAGGAGCATCAGAGGAGCATCAGAGGAGCATCAGTGGAGCATCAGTGAAGCATCAGAGGAGCATCAGAGGAGCATCAGAGGAGCATCAGAGGAGCAACAGAGGAGCATCAGAGGAGCATCAGAGGAGCATCAGAGGAGCATCAGAGGAGCATCAGAGGAGCATCAGAGGAGCATCAGAGGAGCATCAGTGTAGCATCAGAGGAGCATCAGAGGAGCATCAGAGGAGCATCAGAGGAGCATCAGAGGAGCAACAGAGGAGCATCAGAGGAGCAACAGAGGAGCATCAGAGAAGCATCAGAGAAGCATCGGAGGAGCATCGGAGGAGCATCAGAGGAGCATCAGAGGAGCATCAGAGGAGCATCAGAGGAGCATCAGAGGAGCATCAGAGGAGCATCAGAGGAGCATCAGTGGAGCATCGGAGAGGCATCAGAGGAGCATCAGAGGAGCATCAGAGGAGCATCAGAGGAGCATCAGAGGAGCACCAGAGGAGCATCAGAGGAGCATCAGAGGAGCATCAGTGGAGCATCAGAGGAGCATCAGAGGAGCATCAGAGGAGCATCAGAGGAGCATCAGAGGAGCATCAGTGCAGCATCAGAGCAGCATCAGAGGAGCATCAGAGGAGCATCAGAGGAGCATCAGAGGAGCATCAGAGGAGCATCAGAGGAGCATCAGAGGAGCATCAGAGGAGCATCAGAGGAGCATCAGAGGAGCATCAGAGGAGCATCAGTCGAGCATCAGAGGAGCATCAGAGGAGCATCAGTGGAGCATCAGAGGAGCATCAGAGGAGCATCAGAGGAGCATCAGTGGAGCATCAGAGGAGCATCAGAGGAGCATCAGAGGAGCATCAGAGGAGCATCAGAGGAGCATCAGAGGAGCATCAGAGGAGCATCAGAGGAGCATCAGAGGAGCATCAGAGGAGCATCAGTGTAGCATCAGAGGAGCATCAGAGGAGCATCAGAGGAGCATCAGAGGAGCCTCAGAGGAGCAACAGAGGAGCATCAGAGGAGCAACAGAGGAGCAGGAGCAGGAGCAGGAGCAGGTGCAGGAGCAGAAGCAGAAGCAGGAGCAGGTGCAGGAGCAGGAGCAGGAGCAGGAACAGGAGCAGGAGCATCAGAGGAGCATCAGAGGAGCAGGAGCAGGAGCAGGAGCAGGAGCAGGAGCATCAGAGGAGCATCAGAGGAGCATCAGAGGAGCATCAGAGGAGCATCAGAGGAGCATCAGAGGAGCATCAGAGGAGCATCAGAGGAGCAACAGAGGAGCATCAGAGGAGCATCAGAGGAGCCTCAGAGGAGCCTCAGAGGAGCATCAGAGGAGCATCAGAGGAGCATCAGAGGAGCATCAGAGGAGCATCAGAGGAGCATCAGAGGAGCCTCAGAGGAGGATCAGAGGAGCATCAGAGGACCATCAGAGGAGCATCAGAGGAGAATCAGAAGAGCATCAGAGGAGCATCAGAGGTGCAACAGAGGAGCATCAGAGGAGCATCAGAGGAGCCTCAGAGGAGCCTCAGAGGAGCATTAGAGGAGCATCAGAGGAGCATCAGAGGAGCATCAGAGGAGCATCAGAGGAGCATCAGAGGAGCATCAGTGGAGCATCAGTGGAGCATCGGAGGAGCATCAGAGGAGCATCTGAGGAGCATCAGAGGAGCAACAGAGGAGCATCAGAGGAGCATCAGAGGAGCATCAGAGGAGCATCAGAGGAGCATCAGAGTAGCATCAGTGGAGCATCAGAGGAGCATCAGTTGAGCATCAGTGGAGCATCAGAGGAGCATCAGTGGAGCATCAGAGGAGCATCAGAGGAGCATCAGAGGAGCATCAGAGGAGCATCAGTGGAGTATCAGAGGAGCATCAGAGGAGCATCAGAGGAGCATCAGAGGAGCATCAGAGGAGCATCAGAGGAGCATCAGAGGAGCATCAGAGGAGCATCAGAGGAGCATCAGAGGAGCATCAGAGGAGCATCAGAGGAGCATAAGAGGAGCATCAGTGGAGCATCAGAGGAGCATCAGAGGAGCATCAGTGGAGCATCAGAGGAGCATCAGAGGAGCATCAGAGGAGCATCAGAGGAGCATCAGAGGAGCATCAGAGGAGCATCAGAGGAGCATCAGAGGAGCATCAGAGGAGAATCAGAGGAGCATCAGAGGAGCATCAGAGGAGCATCAGAGGAGCATCAGAGGTGCATCAGTGGAGCATCAGTGGAGCATCAGAGGAGCATCAGAGGAGCATCAGAGGAGCATCAGAGGAGCAACAGAGGAGCATCAGAGGAGCATCAGAGGAGCAGGAGCAGGTGCAGGAGCAGAAGCAGGAGCAGGTGCAGGAGCAGAAGCAGGAGCAGGTGCAGGAGCAGAAGCAGGAGCAGGAGCAGGTGCAGGAGCAAGAGCATCAGAGGAGCATCAGAGGAGCAGGAGCAGGAGCAGGAGCAGGAGCAGGAACAGGAGCAGGAGCAACAGAGGAGCATCAGAGGAGCAGGAGCAGGTGCAGGAGCAGGAGCAGGAGCAGGTGCAGGAGCAGAAGCAGGAGCAGGAGCAGGTGCAGGAGCAAGAGCATCAGAGGAGCATCAGAGGAGCAGGAGCAGGAGCAGGAGCAGGAGCAGGAACAGGAGCAGGAGCATCAGAGGAGCATCAGAGGAGCAACAGAGGAGCATCAGAGGAGCATCAGAGGAGCATCAGAGGAGCATCAGAGGAGCATCAGAGGAGCATCAGAGGAGCATCAGAGGAGCATCAGTGTAGCATCAGAGGAGCATCAGAGGAGCATCAGAGGAGCATCAGTGTAGCATCAGAGGAGCATCAGAGGAGCATCAGAGGAGCAACAGAGGAGCATCAGAGGAGCATCAGAGAAGCATCAGAGGAGCCTCAGAGGAGCATCGGAGGAGCATCAGAGGAGCATCAGAGGAGCATCAGAGGAGCATCAGAGGAGCATCAGAGGAGCATCAGAGGAGCCTCAGAGGAGCCTCAGAGGAGCCTCAGAGGAGCATCAGAGGAGCATCAGAGGAGCATCAGAGGAGCATCAGAGGAGCATCAGAGGAGCATCAGAGGAGCATCAGAGGAGCATCAGAGGAGCAACAGAGGAGCATCAGAGGAGCATCAGAGGAGCCTCAGAGGAGCCTCAGAGGAGCATCAGAGGAGCATCAGAGGAGCATCAGAGGAGCATCAGAGGAGCATCAGAGGAGCATCAGAGGAGCCTCAGAGGAGCGTCAGAGGAGCGTCAGAGGAGCATCAGAGGAGCATCAGAGGAGCATCAGAGGAGCATCAGAGGAGCATCAGAGGAGAATCAGAGGAGCATCAGAGGAGCATCAGAGGAGCATCAGAGGAGCATCAGAGGAGCATCAGAGGAGCATCAGAGGAGCATCAGAGGAGCAACAGAGGAGCAACAGAGGAGCAGGAGCAGGAGCAGGAGCAGGTGCAGGAGCAGAAGCAGGAGCAGGTGCAGGAGCAGAAGCAGGAGCAGGAGCAGGTGCAGGAGCAAGAGCATCAGAGGAGCATCAGAGGAGCAGGAGCAGGAGCAGGAGCAGGAGCAGGAACAGGAGCAGGAGCAACAGAGGAGCATCAGAGGAGCAGGAGCAGGAGCAGGAGCAGGAGCAGGAGCAGGTGCAGGAGCAGAAGCAGGAGCAGGAGCAGGTGCAGGAGCAAGAGCATCAGAGGAGCATCAGAGGAGCAGGAGCAGGAGCAGGAGCATGAGCAGGAACAGGAGCAGGAGCATCAGAGGAGCATCAGAGGAGCAGGAGCAGGAGCAGGAGCAGGAGCAGGAGCATCAGAGGAGCATCAGAGGAGCATCAGAGGAGCATCAGAGGAGCATCAGAGGAGTATCAGAGCAGCATCAGAGGAGCATCAGAGGAGCATCAGAGGAGCATCAGTGGAGCATCAGTGGAGCATCAGAGGAGCAGGAGCAGGAGCAGGAGCAGGAGCAGGAACAGGAGCAGGAGCATCAGAGGAGCATCAGAGGAGCAGGAGCAGGAGCAGGAGCAGGAGCAGGAGCATCAGAGGAGCATCAGAGGAGCATCAGAGGAGCATCAGAGGAGCATCAGAGGAGCATCAGAGGAGCATCAGAGGAGCAACAGAGGAGCATCAGAGGAGCATCAGAGGAGCCTCAGAGGAGCCTCAGAGGAGCATCAGAGGAGCATCAGAGGAGCATCAGAGGAGCATCAGAGGAGCATCAGAGGAGCATCAGAGGAGCCTCAGAGGAGCGTCAGAGGAGCATCAGAGGAGCATCAGAGGAGCATCAGAGGAGCATCAGAGGAGCATCAGAGGAGCATCAGAGGAGGATCAGAGGAGCATCAGAGGACCATCAGAGGAGCATCAGAGGAGAATCAGAAGAGCATCAGAGGAGCATCAGAGGAGCAACAGAGGAGCATCAGAGGAGCATCAGAGGAGCCTCAGAGGAGCCTCAGAGGAGCATTAGAGGAGCATCAGAGGAGCATCAGAGGAGCATCAGAGGAGCATCAGAGGAGCATCAGAGGAGCATCAGTGGAGCATCAGTGGAGCATCGGAGGAGCATCAGAGGAGCATCTGAGGAGCATCAGAGGAGCAACAGAGGAGCATCAGAGGAGCATCAGAGGAGCATCAGAGGAGCATCAGAGGAGCATCAGAGTAGCATCAGTGGAGCATCAGAGGAGCATCAGTTGAGCATCAGTGGAGCATCAGAGGAGCATCAGTGGAGCATCAGAGGAGCATCAGAGGAGCATCAGAGGAGCATCAGAGGAGCATCAGTGGAGTATCAGAGGAGCATCAGAGGAGCATCAGAGGAGCATCAGAGGAGCATCAGAGGAGCATCAGAGGAGCATCAGAGGAGCATCAGAGGAGCATCAGAGGAGCATCAGAGGAGCATCAGAGGAGCATCAGAGGAGCATCAGAGGAGCATCAGAGGAGCATCAGTGGAGCATCAGAGGAGCATCAGAGGAGCATCAGTGGAGCATCAGAGGAGCATCAGAGGAGCATCAGAGGAGCATCAGAGGAGCATCAGAGGAGCATCAGAGGAGAATCAGAGGAGCATCAGAGGAGCATCAGAGGAGCATCAGAGGAGCATCAGAGGTGCATCAGTGGAGCATCAGTGGAGCATCAGAGGAGCATCAGAGGAGCATCAGAGGAGCATCAGAGGAGCAACAGAGGAGCATCAGAGGAGCATCAGAGGAGCAGGAGCAGGTGCAGGAGCAGAAGCAGGAGCAGGTGCAGGAGCAGAAGCAGGAGCAGGTGCAGGAGCAGAAGCAGGAGCAGGAGCAGGTGCAGGAGCAAGAGCATCAGAGGAGCATCAGAGGAGCAGGAGCAGGAGCAGGAGCAGGAGCAGGAACAGGAGCAGGAGCAACAGAGGAGCATCAGAGGAGCAGGAGCAGGAGCAGGAGCAGGAGCAGGAGCAGGTGCAGGAGCAGAAGCAGGAGCAGGAGCAGGTGCAGGAGCAAGAGCATCAGAGGAGCATCAGAGGAGCAGGAGCAGGAGCAGGAGCAGGAGCAGGAACAGCAGCAGGAGCATCAGAGGAGCATCAGAGGAGCAGGAGCAGGAGCAGGAGCAGGAGCAGGAGCATCAGAGGAGCATCAGAGGAGCATCAGAGGAGCATCAGAGGAGCATCAGAGGAGCATCAGAGGAGCATCAGTGCAGCATCAGAGCAGCATCAGAGGAGCATCAGAGGAGCATCAGAGGAGCATCAGAGGAGCATCAGAGGAGCATCAGAGGAGCATCAGAGGAGCATCAGAGGAGCATCAGAGGAGCATCAGAGGAGCATCAGAGGAGCATCAGTGGAGCATCAGAGGAGCATCAGAGGAGCATCAGTGGAGCATCAGAGGAGCATCAGAGGAGCATCAGAGGAGCATCAGTGGAGCATCAGAGGAGCATCAGAGGAGCATCAGAGGAGCATCAGAGGAGCATCAGAGGAGCATCAGAGGAGCATCAGAGGAGCATCAGAGGAGCATCAGAGGAGCATCAGAGGAGCATCAGTGTAGCATCAGAGGAGCATCAGAGGAGCATCAGAGGAGCATCAGAGGAGCCTCAGAGGAGCAACAGAGGAGCATCAGAGGAGCAACAGAGGAGCAGGAGCAGGAGCAGGAGCAGGTGCAGGAGCAGAAGCAGAAGCAGGAGCAGGTGCAGGAGCAGGAGCAGGAGCAGGAACAGGAGCAGGAGCATCAGAGGAGCATCAGAGGAGCAGGAGCAGGAGCAGGAGCAGGAGCAGGAGCATCAGAGGAGCATCAGAGGAGCATCAGAGGAGCATCAGAGGAGCATCAGAGGAGCATCAGAGGAGCATCAGAGGAGCATCAGAGGAGCAACAGAGGAGCATCAGAGGAGCATCAGAGGAGCCTCAGAGGAGCCTCAGAGGAGCATCAGAGGAGCATCAGAGGAGCATCAGAGGAGCATCAGAGGAGCATCAGAGGAGCATCAGAGGAGCCTCAGAGGAGGATCAGAGGAGCATCAGAGGACCATCAGAGGAGCATCAGAGGAGAATCAGAAGAGCATCAGAGGAGCATCAGAGGTGCAACAGAGGAGCATCAGAGGAGCATCAGAGGAGCCTCAGAGGAGCCTCAGAGGAGCATTAGAGGAGCATCAGAGGAGCATCAGAGGAGCATCAGAGGAGCATCAGAGGAGCATCAGAGGAGCATCAGTGGAGCATCAGTGGAGCATCGGAGGAGCATCAGAGGAGCATCTGAGGAGCATCAGAGGAGCAACAGAGGAGCATCAGAGGAGCATCAGAGGAGCATCAGAGGAGCATCAGAGGAGCATCAGAGTAGCATCAGTGGAGCATCAGAGGAGCATCAGTTGAGCATCAGTGGAGCATCAGAGGAGCATCAGTGGAGCATCAGAGGAGCATCAGAGGAGCATCAGAGGAGCATCAGAGGAGCATCAGTGGAGTATCAGAGGAGCATCAGAGGAGCATCAGAGGAGCATCAGAGGAGCATCAGAGGAGCATCAGAGGAGCATCAGAGGAGCATCAGAGGAGCATCAGAGGAGCATCAGAGGAGCATCAGAGGAGCATCAGAGGAGCATAAGAGGAGCATCAGTGGAGCATCAGAGGAGCATCAGAGGAGCATCAGTGGAGCATCAGAGGAGCATCAGAGGAGCATCAGAGGAGCATCAGAGGAGCATCAGAGGAGCATCAGAGGAGCATCAGAGGAGCATCAGAGGAGCATCAGAGGAGCATCAGAGGAGAATCAGGAGCATCAGAGGAGCATCAGAGGAGCATCAGAGGAGCATCAGAGGTGCATCAGTGGAGCATCAGTGGAGCATCAGAGGAGCATCAGAGGAGCATCAGAGGAGCATCAGAGGAGCAACAGAGGAGCATCAGAGGAGCATCAGAGGAGCAGGAGCAGGTGCAGGAGCAGAAGCAGGAGCAGGTGCAGGAGCAGAAGCAGGAGCAGGTGCAGGAGCAGAAGCAGGAGCAGGAGCAGGTGCAGGAGCAAGAGCATCAGAGGAGCATCAGAGGAGCAGGAGCAGGAGCAGGAGCAGGAGCAGGAACAGGAGCAGGAGCAACAGAGGAGCATCAGAGGAGCAGGAGCAGGAGCAGGAGCAGGAGCAGGAGCAGGTGCAGGAGCAGAAGCAGGAGCAGGAGCAGGTGCAGGAGCAAGAGCATCAGAGGAGCATCAGAGGAGCAGGAGCAGGAGCAGGAGCAGGAGCAGGAACAGGAGCAGGAGCATCAGAGGAGCATCAGAGGAGCAGGAGCAGGAGCAGGAGCAGGAGCAGGAGCATCAGAGGAGCATCAGAGGAGCATCAGAGGAGCATCAGAGGAGCATCAGAGGAGCATCAGAGGAGCATCAGAGGAGCATCAGAGGAGCATCAGAGGAGCATCAGAGGAGCATCAGTGGAGCATCAGTGGAGCATCAGAGGAGCATCAGAGGAGCATCAGAGGAGCATCAGAGGAGCAACAGAGGAGCATCAGAGGAGCATCAGAGGAGCATCAGAGGAGCATCAGAGGAGCATCAGAGGAGCATCAGAGGAGCATCAGAGGAGCATCAGTGTAGCATCAGAGGAGCATCAGAGGAGCATCAGAGGAGCATCAGTGTAGCATCAGAGGAGCATCAGAGGAGCATCAGAGGAGCAACAGAGGAGCATCAGAGGAGCATCAGAGAAGCATCAGAGGAGCCTCAGAGGAGCATCGGAGGAGCATCAGAGGAGCATCAGAGGAGCATCAGAGGAGCATCAGAGGAGCATCAGAGGAGCATCAGAGGAGCCTCAGAGGAGCCTCAGAGGAGCCTCAGAGGAGCATCAGAGGAGCATCAGAGGAGCATCAGAGGAGCATCAGAGGAGCATCAGAGGAGCATCAGAGGAGCATCAGAGGAGCATCAGAGGAGCAACAGAGGAGCATCAGAGGAGCATCAGAGGAGCCTCAGAGGAGCCTCAGAGGAGCATCAGAGGAGCATCAGAGGAGCATCAGAGGAGCATCAGAGGAGCATCAGAGGAGCATCAGAGGAGCCTCAGAGGAGCGTCAGAGGAGCGTCAGAGGAGCATCAGAGGAGCATCAGAGGAGCATCAGAGGAGCATCAGTGGAGCATCAGAGGAGAATCAGAGGAGCATCAGAGGAGCATCAGAGGAGCATCAGAGGAGCATCAGAGGAGCATCAGAGGAGCATCAGAGGAGCATCAGAGGAGCAACAGAGGAGCAACAGAGGAGCAGGAGCAGGAGCAGGAGCAGGTGCAGGAGCAGAAGCAGGAGCAGGTGCAGGAGCAGAAGCAGGAGCATGAGCAGGTGCAGGAGCAAGAGCATCAGAGGAGCATCAGAGGAGCAGGAGCAGGAGCAGGAGCAGGAGCAGGAACAGGAGCAGGAGCAACAGAGGAGCATCAGAGGAGCAGGAGCAGGAGCAGGAGCAGGAGCAGGAGCAGGTGCAGGAGCAGAAGCAGGAGCAGGAGCAGGTGCAGGAGCAAGAGCATCAGAGGAGCATCAGAGGAGCAGGAGCAGGAGCAGGAGCAGGAGCAGGAACAGGAGCAGGAGCATCAGAGGAGCATCAGAGGAGCAGGAGCAGGAGCAGGAGCAGGAGCAGGAGCATCAGAGGAGCATCAGAGGAGCATCAGAGGAGCATCAGAGGAGCATCAGAGGAGTATCAGAGCAGCATCAGATGAGCATCAGAGGAGCATCAGAGGAGCATCAGTGGAGCATCAGTGGAGCATCAGAGGAGCAGGAGCAGGAGCAGGAGCAGGAGCAGGAACAGGAGCAGGAGCATCAGAGGAGCATCAGAGGAGCAGGAGCAGGAGCAGGAGCAGGAGCAGGAGCATCAGAGGAGCATCAGAGGAGCATCAGAGGAGCATCAGAGGAGCATCAGAGGAGCATCAGAGGAGCATCAGAGGAGCATCAGAGGAGCAACAGAGGAGCATCAGAGGAGCATCAGAGGAGCCTCAGAGGAGCCTCAGAGGAGCATCAGAGGAGCATCAGAGGAGCATCAGAGGAGCATCAGAGGAGCATCAGAGGAGCATCAGAGGAGCCTCAGAGGAGCGTCAGAGGAGCATCAGAGGAGCATCAGAGGAGCATCAGAGGAGCATCAGAGGAGCATCAGAGGAGCATCAGAGGAGGATCAGAGGAGCATCAGAGGACCATCAGAGGAGCATCAGAGGAGAATCAGAAGAGCATCAGAGGAGCATCAGAGGAGCAACAGAGGAGCATCAGAGGAGCATCAGAGGAGCCTCAGAGGAGCCTCAGAGGAGCATTAGAGGAGCATCAGAGGAGCATCAGAGGAGCATCAGAGGAGCATCAGAGGAGCATCAGAGGAGCATCAGTGGAGCATCAGTGGAGCATCGGAGGAGCATCAGAGGAGCATCTGAGGAGCATCAGAGGAGCAACAGAGGAGCATCAGAGGAGCATCAGAGGAGCATCAGAGGAGCATCAGAGGAGCATCAGAGTAGCATCAGTGGAGCATCAGAGGAGCATCAGTTGAGCATCAGTGGAGCATCAGAGGAGCATCAGTGGAGCATCAGAGGAGCATCAGAGGAGCATCAGAGGAGCATCAGAGGAGCATCAGTGGAGTATCAGAGGAGCATCAGAGGAGCATCAGAGGAGCATCAGAGGAGCATCAGAGGAGCATCAGAGGAGCATCAGAGGAGCATCAGAGGAGCATCAGAGGAGCATCAGAGGAGCATCAGAGGAGCATCAGAGGAGCATCAGAGGAGCATCAGTGGAGCATCAGAGGAGCATCAGAGGAGCATCAGTGGAGCATCAGAGGAGCATCAGAGGAGCATCAGAGGAGCATCAGAGGAGCATCAGAGGAGCATCAGAGGAGCATCAGAGGAGCATCAGAGGAGCATCAGAGGAGCATCAGAGGAGAATCAGAGGAGCATCAGAGGAGCATCAGAGGAGCATCAGAGGAGCATCAGAGGTGCATCAGTGGAGCATCAGTGGAGCATCAGAGGAGCATCAGAGGAGCATCAGAGGAGCATCAGAGGAGCAACAGAGGAGCATCAGAGGAGCATCAGAGGAGCAGGAGCAGGTGCAGGAGCAGAAGCAGGAGCAGGTGCAGGAGCAGAAGCAGGAGCAGGTGCAGGAGCAGAAGCAGGAGCAGGAGCAGGTGCAGGAGCAAGAGCATCAGAGGAGCATCAGAGGAGCAGGAGCAGGAGCAGGAGCAGGAGCAGGAACAGGAGCAGGAGCAACAGAGGAGCATCAGAGGAGCAGGAGCAGGAGCAGGAGCAGGAGCAGGAGCAGGTGCAGGAGCAGAAGCAGGAGCAGGAGCAGGTGCAGGAGCAAGAGCATCAGAGGAGCATCAGAGGAGCAGGAGCAGGAGCAGGAGCAGGAGCAGGAACAGGAGCAGGAGCATCAGAGGAGCATCAGAGGAGCAGGAGCAGGAGCAGTGCAGGAGCAGGAGCATCAGAGGAGCATCAGAGGAGCATCAGAGGAGCATCAGAGGAGCATCAGAGGAGCATCAGAGGAGCATCAGAGGAGCATCAGAGGAGCATCAGAGGAGCATCAGAGGAGCATCAGTGGAGCATCAGTGGAGCATCAGAGGAGCATCAGAGGAGCATCAGAGGAGCATCAGAGGAGCAACAGAGGAGCATCAGAGGAGCATCAGAGGAGCATCAGAGGAGCATCAGAGGAGCATCAGAGGAGCAGCAGAGGAGCATCAGAGGAGCATCAGTGTAGCATCAGAGGAGCATCAGAGGAGCATCAGAGGAGCATCAGAGGAGCATCAGAGGAGCAACAGAGGAGCATCAGAGGAGCAACAGAGGAGCATCAGAGGAGCATCAGAGAAGCATCAGAGGAGCCTCAGAGGAGCATCGGAGGAGCATCAGAGGAGCATCAGAGGAGCATCAGAGGAGTATCAGAGGAGCATCAGAGGAGCATCAGAGGAGCCTCAGAGGAGCCTCAGAGGAGCCTCAGAGGAGCATCAGAGGAGCATCAGAGGAGCATCAGAGGAGCATCAGAGGAGCATCAGAGGAGCATCAGAGGAGCATCAGAGGAGCAACAGAGGAGCATCAGAGGAGCATCAGAGGAGCCTCAGAGGAGCCTCAGAGGAGCATCAGAGGAGCATCAGAGGAGCATCAGAGGAGCATCAGAGGAGCATCAGAGGAGCATCAGAGGAGCCTCAGAGGAGCGTCAGAGGAGCGTCAGAGGAGCATCAGAGGAGCATCAGAGGAGCATCAGAGGAGCATCAGAGGAGCATCAGAGGAGAATCAGAGGAGCATCAGAGGAGCATCAGAGGAGCATCAGAGGAGCATCAGAGGAGCATCAGAGGAGCATCAGAGGAGCATCAGAGGAGCATCAGAGGAGCAACAGAGGAGCAGGAGCAGGAGCAGGAGCAGGTGCAGGAGCAGAAGCAGGAGCAGGTGCAGGAGCAGAAGCAGGAGCAGGAGCAGGTGCAGGAGCAAGAGCATCAGAGGAGCATCAGAGGAGCAGGAGCAGGAGCAGGAGCAGGAGCAGGAACAGGAGCAGGAGCAACAGAGGAGCATCAGAGGAGCAGGAGCAGGAGCAGGAGCAGGAGCAGGAGCAGGTGCAGGAGCAGAAGCAGGAGCAGGAGCAGGTGCAGGAGCAAGAGCATCAGAGGAGCATCAGAGGAGCAGGAGCAGGAGCAGGAGCAGGAGCAGGAACAGGAGCAGGAGCATCAGAGGAGCATCAGAGGAGCAGGAGCAGGAGCAGGAGCAGGAGCAGGAGCATCAGAGGAGCATCAGAGGAGCATCAGAGGAGCATCAGAGGAGCATCAGAGGAGTATCAGAGCAGCATCAGAGGAGCATCAGAGGAGCATCAGTGGAGCATCAGTGGAGCATCAGAGGAGCAGGAGCAGGAGCAGGAGCAGGAGCAGGAACAGGAGCAGGAGCATCAGAGGAGCATCAGAGGAGCAGGAGCAGGAGCAGGAGCAGGAGCAGGAACAGGAGCAGGAGCATCAGAGGAGCATCAGAGGAGCAGGAGCAGGAGCAGGAGCAGGAGCAGGAGCATCAGAGGAGCATCAGAGGAGCATCAGAGGAGCATCAGAGGAGCATCAGAGGAGCATCAGAGCAGCATCAGAGGAGCATCAGAGGAGCATCAGAGGAGAATCAGAGGAGCATCAGAGGAGCATCAGAGGAGCATCAGAGGAGCATCAGAGGTGCATCAGTGGAGCATCAGAGGAGCATCAGAGGAGCAACAGAGGAGCATCAGAGGAGCATCAGAGGAGCAGGAGCAGGTGCAGGAGCAGAAGCAGGAGCAGGTGCAGGAGCAGAAGCAGGAGCAGGTGCAGGAGCAGAAGCAGGAGCAGGAGCAGGTGCAGGAGCAAGAGCATCAGAGGAGCATCAGAGGAGCAGGAGCAGGAGCAGGAGCAGGAGCAGGAACAGGAGCAGGAGCAACAGAGGAGCATCAGAGGAGCAGGAGCAGGAGCAGGAGCAGGAGCAGGAACAGGAGCAGGAGCATCAGAGGAGCATCAGAGGAGCAGCAGCAGGAGCAGGAGCAGGAGCAGGAACAGGAGCAGGAGCATCAGAGGAGCATCAGAGGAGCAGGAGCAGGAGCAGGAGCAGGAGCAGGAGCATCAGAGGAGCATCAGAGGAGCATCAGAGGAGCATCAGAGGAGCATCAGAGGAGCATCAGAGGAGCATCAGAGGAGCATCAGAGGAGCATCAGAGGAGCATCAGAGGAGCATCAGTGGAGCATCAGTGGAGCATCAGAGGAGCATCAGAGGAGCATCAGAGGAGCATCAGAGGAGCAACAGAGGAGCATCAGAGGAGCATCAGAGGAGCATCAGAGGAGCATCAGAGGAGCATCAGAGGAGCATCAGAGGAGCATCAGTGGAGCATCAGAGGAGCATCAGAGGAGCATCAGAGGAGCATCAGAGGAGCAACAGAGGAGCATCAGTGGAGCATCAGAGGAGCATCAGAGGAGCATCAGAGGAGCATCAGAGGAGCATCAGAGGAGCATCAGAGGAGCATCAGAGGAGCATCAGAGGAGCATCAGAGGAGCATCAGAGGAGCATCAGTGTAGCATCAGAGGAGCATCAGAGGAGCATCAGAGGAGCATCAGAGGAGCATCAGAGGAGCATCAGTGTAGCATCAGAGGAGCATCAGAGGAGCATCAGAGGAGAATCAGAGGAGCATCAGAGGAGCAACAGAGGAGCATCAGAGGAGCAACAGAGGAGCATCAGAGGAGCATCAGAGAAGCATCAGAGGATCCTCAGAGGAGCATCGGAGGAGCATCAGAGGAGCATCAGATGAGCATCAGAGGAGCATCAGAGGAGCATCAGAGGAGCATCAGAGGAGCATCAGTGTAGCATCAGAGGAGCATCAGAGGAGCATCAGAGGAGAATCAGAGGAGCATCAGAGGAGCAACAGAGGAGCATCAGAGGAGCAACAGAGGAGCATCAGAGGAGCATCAGAGAAGCATCAGAGGATCCTCAGAGGAGCATCGGAGGAGCATCAGAGGAGCATCAGATGAGCATCAGAGGAGCATCAGAGGAGCATCAGAGGAGCATCAGAGGAGCATCAGTGTAGCATCAGAGGAGCATCAGAGGAGCATCAGAGGAGCATCAGAGGAGCATCAGAGGAGCAACAGAGGAGCATCAGAGGAGCCACAGAGGAGCATCAGAGAAGCATCAGAGAAGCATCAGAGGAGCATCGGAGGAGCATCAGAGGAGCATCAGAGGAGCATCAGAGGAGCATCAGAGGAGCATCAGAGGAGAATCAGAGGAGCATCAGAGGAGCATCATTGGAGCATCAGAGAGGCATCAGAGGAGCATCAGAGGAGCATCAGAGGAGCATCAGAGGAGCATCAGAGGAGCATCAGAGGAGCATCAGAGGAGCATCAGAGGAGCATCAGAGGAGCATCAGAGGAGCATCAGAGGAGCATCAGAGGAGCATCAGAGGAGCATCAGAGGAGCATCAGTGGAGCATCAGAGGAGAATCAGAGGAGCATCAGAGGAGCATCAGAGGAGCATCAGAGGAGCATCAGAGGAGCATCAGATGAGCATCAGAGGAGCATCAGAGGAGCATCAGAGGAGAATCAGAGGAGCATCAGTGGAGCATCAGTGGAGCATCAGAGGAGCATCAGAGGAGCATCAGAGGAGCATCAGAGGAGCATCAGAGGAGCATCAGAGGAGCATCAGAGGAGCATCAGAGGAGCATCAGAGGAGCATCAGAGGAGCATCAGAGGAGCATCAGAGGAGCATCAGTGTAGCATCAGAGGAGCATCAGAGGAGCATCAGAGGAGAATCAGAGGAGCATCAGAGGAGCAACAGAGGAGCATCAGAGGAGCAACAGAGGAGCATCAGAGGAGCATCAGAGAAGCATCAGAGGATCCTCAGAGGAGCATCGGAGGAGCATCAGAGGAGCATCAGATGAGCATCAGAGGAGCATCAGAGGAGCATCAGAGGAGCATCAGAGGAGCATCAGAGGAGCATCAGTGGAGCATCAGAGCAGCATCAGAGGAGCATCAGAGGAGCATCAGAGGAGCATCAGAGGAGCATCAGAGGAGCATCAGAGGAGCATCAGAGGAGCATCAGAGGAGCATCAGAGGAGCATCAGAGGAGCATCAGAGGAGCATCAGAGGAGCCTCAGAGGAGCCTCAGAGGAGCATCAGAGGAGCATCAGAGGAGCATCAGAGGAGCATCAGAGGAGCATCAGAGGAGCAACAGAGGAGCATCAGAGGAGCATCAGAGGAGCCTCAGAGGAGCGTCAGAGGAGCATCAGAGGAGCATCAGAGGAGCATCAGAGGAGCATCAGAGGAGCATCAGAGGACCATCAGAGGAGCATCAGAGGAGCATCAGAGGAGCAACAGAGGAGCATCAGTGGAGCAACAGAGGAGCATCAGAGGAGCATCAGAGGAGCATCAGAGGAGCATCAGAGGAGCATCAGAGTAGCATCAGTGGAGCATCAGAGGAGCATCAGAGGAGCATCAGAGGAGCATCAGAGGAGCATCAGAGGAGCATCAGAGGAGCATCAGTGGAGCATCAGTGGAGCATCAGAGGAGCATCAGAGGAGCATCAGAGGAGCATCAGAGGAGCAACAGAGGAGCATCAGAGGAGCATCAGAGGAGCATCAGAGGAGCATCAGAGGAGCATCAGAGGAGCATCAGAGGAGCATCAGAGGAGCATCAGTGTAGCATCAGAGGAGCATCAGAGGAGCATCAGAGGAGCATCAGAGGAGCAACAGAGGAGCATCAGAGGAGCCACAGAGGAGCATCAGAGAAGCATCAGAGAAGCATCAGAGGAGCATGGGAGGAGCATCAGAGGAGCATCAGAGGTGCATCAGAGGAGCATCAGAGGAGCATCAGAGGAGCATCAGAGGAGCATCAGAGGAGCATCAGTGGAGCATCAGAGAGGCATCAGAGGAGCATCAGAGGAGCATCAGAGGAGCATCAGAGGAGCATCAGAGGAGCATCAGAGGAGCATCAGAGGAGCATCAGAGGAGCATCAGAGGAGCATCAGTGGAGCATCAGAGGAGCATCAGAGGAGCATCAGAGGAGCATCAGAGGAGCATCAGAGGAGCATCAGTGCAGCATCAGAGCAGCATCAGAGGAGCATCAGAGGAGCATCAGAGGAGCATCAGAGGAGCATCAGAGGAGCATCAGAGGAGAATCAGAGGAGCATCAGAGGAGCATCAGAGGTGCATCAGAGGAGCATCAGTGGAGCATCAGAGGAGCATCAGAGGAGCATCAGTGGAGCATCAGAGGAGCATCAGAGGAGCATCAGAGGAGCATCAGAGGAGCATCAGAGGAGCATCAGAGGAGCATCAGAGGAGCATCAGAGGAGCATCAGAGGAGCATCAGTGGAGCATCAGAGGAGCATCAGAGGAGCATCAGAGGAGCATCAGAGGAGCATCAGAGGAGCATCAGAGGAGCATCAGAGGAGCATCAGAGGAGCATCAGTGTAGCATCAGAGGAGCATCAGAGGAGCATCAGAGGAGCATCAGAGGAGCATCAGAGGAGAAACAGAGGAGCATCAGAGGAGCAACAGAGGAGCAGGAGCAGGAGCAGGAGCAGGTGCAGGAGCAGAAGCAGAAGCAGGAGCAGGTGCAGGAGCAAGAGCATCAGAGGAGCATCAGAGGAGCAGGAGCAGGAGCAGGAGCAGGAGCAGGAACAGGAGCAGGAGCATCAGAGGAGCATCAGAGGAGCAGGAGAAGGAGCAGGAGCAGGAGCAGGAGCATCAGAGGAGCATCAGAGGAGCATCAGAGGAGCATCAGAGGAGCATCAGTGGAGCATCAGTGGAGCATCAGAGGAGCATCAGTGTAGCATCAGAGGAGCATCAGACGAGCATCAGAGGAGCATCAGAGGAGCATCAGAGGAGCATCAGAGGAGCATCAGAGGAGCATCAGAGGAGCATCAGAGGAGCATCAGTGTAGCATCAGAGGAGCATCAGAGGAGCATCAGAGGAGCATCAGAGGAGCATCAGAGGAGCATCAGAGGAGCAACAGAGGAGCATCAGAGGAGCAACAGAGGAGCATCAGAGGAGCATCAGAGGAGCATCAGAGGAGCATCAGAGGAGCATCAGAGTAGCATCAGTGGAGCATCAGAGGAGCATCAGTTGAGCATCAGTGGAGCATCAGAGGAGCATCAATGGAGCATCAGAGGAGCATCAGAGGAGCATCAGAGGAGCATCAGAGGAGCATCAGTGGAGCATCAGAGGAGCATCAGAGGAGCATCAGAGGAGCATCAGAGGAGCATCAGAGGAGCATCAGAGGAGCATCAGATGAGCATCAGAGGAGCATCAGAGGAGTATCAGAGGAGAATCAGAGGAGCATCAGTGGAGCATCAGTGGAGCATCAGAGGAGCATCAGAGGAGCATCAGAGGAGCATCAGAGGAGCAACAGAGGAGCATCAGAGGAGCATCAGAGGAGCATCAGAGGAGCATCAGAGGAGCATCAGAGGAGCATCAGAGGAGCATCAGAGGAGCATCAGTGTAGCATCAGAGGAGCATCAGAGGAGCATCAGAGGAGAATCAGAGGAGCATCAGAGGAGCAACAGAGCAGCATCAGAGGAGCAACAGAGGAGCATCAGAGGAGCATCAGAGAAGCATCAGAGGATCCTCAGAGGAGCATCGGAGGAGCATCAGAGGAGCATCAGATGAGCATCAGAGGAGCATCAGAGGAGCATCAGAGGAGCATCAGAGGAGCATCAGAGGAGCATCAGTGGAGCATCAGAGCAGCATCAGAGGAGCATCAGAGGAGCATCAGAGGAGCATCAGAGGAGCATCAGAGGAGCATCAGAGGAGCATCAGAGGAGCATCAGTGGAGCATCAGAGGAGCATCAGAGGAGCATCAGAGGAGCATCAGAGGAGCATCAGAGGAGCATCAGTGGAGCATCAGAGCAGCATCAGAGGAGCATCAGAGGAGCATCAGAGGAGCATCAGAGGAGCATCAGAGGAGCATCAGAGGAGCATCAGAGGAGCATCAGAGGAGCATCAGAGGAGCATCAGACGAGCATCAGAGGAGCATCAGAGGAGCATCAGAGTAGCATCAGTGGAGCATCAGAGGAGCATCAGAGGAGCATCAGAGGAGCATCAGAGGAGCATCAGAGGAGCATCAGAGGAGCATCAGTGGAGCATCAGTGGAGCATCAGAGGAGCATCAGAGGAGCATGAGAGGAGCATCAGAGGAGCAACAGAGGAGCATCAGAGGAGCATCAGAGGAGCATCAGAGGAGCATCAGAGGAGCATCAGAGGAGCATCAGAGGAGCATCAGAGGAGCATCAGTGTAGCATCAGAGGAGCATCAGAGGAGCATCAGAGGAGCATCAGAGGAGCATCAGAGGAGCAACAGAGGAGCATCAGAGGAGCAACAGAGGAGCATCAGAGAAGCATCAGAGAAGCATCAGAGGAGCATCGGAGGAGCATCAGAGGAGCATCAGAGGAGCATCAGAGGAGCATCAGAGGAGCATCAGAGGAGCATCAGAGGAGCATCAGTGGAGCATCAGAGGAGCATCAGAGGAGCATCAGAGGAGCATCAGAGGAGCATCAGAGGAGCAACAGAGGAGCATCAGAGGAGCATCAGAGGAGCATCAGAGGAGCATCAGAGGAGCATCAGTGGAGCATCAGAGGAGCATCAGAGGAGCATCAGAGGAGCATCAGAGGAGCATCAGTGCAGCATCAGAGCAGCATCAGAGGAGCATCAGAGGAGCATCAGAGGAGCATCAGAGGAGCATCAGAGGAGCATCAGAGGAGCATCAGAGGAGCATCAGAGGAGCATCAGAGGAGCATTTGAGGAGCATCAGAGGAGCATCAGTGGAGCATCAGAGGAGCATCGGAGGAGCATCAGTGGAGCATCAGAGGAGCATCAGAGGAGCATCAGAGGAGCATCAGAGGAGCATCAGAGGAGCATCAGAGGAGCATCAGAGGAGCATCAGAGGAGCATCAGAGGAGCATCAGAGGAGCATCAGAGGAGCATCAGAGGAGCATCAGAGGAGCATCAGAGGAGCATCAGTGTAGCATCAGAGGAGCATCAGAGGAGCATCAGAGGAGCATCAGAGGAGCATCAGAGGAGCAACAGAGGAGCATCAGAGGAGCAACAGAGGAGCAGGAGCAGGAGCAGGAGCAGGTGCAGGAGCAGAAGCAGAAGCAGGAGCAGGTGCAGGAGCAAGAGCATCAGAGGAGCATCAGAGGAGCAGGAGCAGGAGCAGGAGCAGGAGCAGGAACAGGAGCAGGAGCATCAGAGGAGCATCAGAGGAGCAGGAGCAGGAGCAGGAGCAGGAGCAGGAGCATCAGAGGAGCATCAGAGGAGCATCAGAGGAGCATCAGAGGAGCATCAGTGGAGCATCAGAGGAGCATCAGAGGAGCATCAGAGGAGCATCAGAGGAGCAACAGAGGAGCATCAGAGGAGCATCAGAGGAGCATCAGAGGAGCATCAGAGGAGCATCAGAGGAGCATCAGAGGAGCATCAGAGGAGCATCAGTGTAGCATCAGAGGAGCATCAGAGGAGCATCAGAGGAGCATCAGAGGAGCAACAGAGGAGCATCAGAGGAGCAACAGAGGAGCATCAGAGGAGCATCAGAGAAGCATCAGAGGAACCTCGGAGGAGCATCGGAGGAGGATCAGAGGAGCATCAGAGGAGCATCAGAGGAGCATCAGAGGAGCATCAGAGGAGCATCAGAGGAGCATCAGAGGAGCATCAGAGGAGCCTCAGAGGAGCCTCAGAGGAGCATCAGAGGAGCATCAGAGGAGCATCAGTGGAGCATCAGAGGAGCATCAGAGGAGCATCAGAGGAGCATCAGAGGAGCATCAGAGGAGCAACAGAGGAGCATCAGAGGAGCATCAGAGGAGCCTCAGAGGAGCCTCAGAGGAGCATCAGAGGAGCATCAGAGGAGCATCAGAGGAGCATCAGAGGAGCATCAGAGGAGCCTCAGAGGAGCGTCAGAGGAGCATCAGAGGAGCATCAGAGGAGCATCAGAGGAGCATCAGAGGAGCATCAGAGGAGCATCAGAGGAGGATCAGAGGAGCATCAGAGGACCATCAGAGGAGCATCAGAGGAGAATCAGAAGAGCATCAGAGGAGCATCAGAGGAGCAACAGAGGAGCATCAGAGGAGCATCAGAGGAGCCTCAGAGGAGCCTCAGAGGAGCATTAGAGGAGCATCAGAGGAGCATCAGAGGAGCATCAGAGGAGCATCAGAGGAGCATCAGAGGAGCATCAGTGGAGCATCAGTGGAGCATCGGAGGAGCATCAGAGGAGCATCTGAGGAGCATCAGAGGAGCAACAGAGGAGCATCAGAGGAGCATCAGAGGAGCATCAGAGGAGCATCAGAGGAGCATCAGAGTAGCATCAGTGGAGCATCAGAGGAGCATCAGTGGAGCATCAGTGGAGCATCAGAGGAGCATCAGTGGAGCATCAGAGGAGCATCAGAGGAGCATCAGAGGAGCATCAGAGGAGCATCAGAGGAGCATCAGAGGAGCATCAGAGGAGCATCAGAGGAGCATCAGAGGAGCATCAGAGGAGCATCAGAGGAGCATCAGAGGAGCATCAGAGGAGCATCAGAGGAGCATCAGTGGAGCATCAGATGAGCATCAGAGGAGCATCAGTGGAGCATCAGAGGAGCATCAGAGGAGCATCAGAGGAGCATCAGAGGAGCATCAGAGGAGCATCAGAGGAGCATCAGAGGAGCATCAGAGGAGCATCAGAGGAGCATCAGAGGAGAATCAGAGGAGCATCAGAGGAGCATCAGAGGAGCATCAGAGGAGCATCAGAGGTGCATCAGTGGAGCATCAGTGGAGCATCAGAGGAGCATCAGAGGAGCATCAGAGGAGCATCAGAGGAGCAACAGAGGAGCATCAGAGGAGCATCAGAGGAGCAGGAGCAGGTGCAGGAGCAGAAGCAGGAGCAGGTGCAGGAGCAGAAGCAGGAGCAGGTGCAGGAGCAGAAGCAGGAGCAGGAGCAGGTGCAGGAGCAAGAGCATCAGAGGAGCATCAGAGGAGCAGGAGCAGGAGCAGGAGCAGGAGCAGGAACAGGAGCAGGAGCAACAGAGGAGCATCAGAGGAGCAGGAGCAGGAGCAGGAGCAGGAGCAGGAGCAGGTGCAGGAGCAGAAGCAGGATCAGGAGCAGGTGCAGGAGCAAGAGCATCAGAGGAGCATCAGAGGAGCAGGAGCAGGAGCAGGAGCAGGAGCAGGAACAGGAGCAGGAGCAGGTGCAGGAGCAGAAGCAGAAGCAGGAGCAGGTGCAGGAGCAAGAGCATCAGAGGAGCATCAGAGGAGCAGGAGCAGGAGCAGGAGCAGGAGCAGGAACAGGAGCAGGAGCATCAGAGGAGCATCAGAGGAGCAGGAGCAGGAGCAGGAGCAGGAGCAGGAGCATCAGAGGAGCATCAGAGGAGCATCAGAGGAGCATCAGAGGAGCATCAGTGGAGCATCAGTGGAGCATCAGAGGAGCATCAGAGGAGCATCAGAGGAGCATCAGAGGAGCAACAGAGGAGCATCAGAGGAGCATCAGAGGAGCATCAGAGGAGCATCAGAGGAGCATCAGAGGAGCATCAGAGGAGCATCAGAGGAGCATCAGTGTAGCATCAGAGGAGCATCAGAGGAGCATCAGAGGAGCATCAGAGGAGCAACAGAGGAGCATCAGAGGAGCAACAGAGGAGCATCAGAGGAGCATCAGAGAAGCATCAGAGGAGCCTCGTAGGAGCATCGGAGGAGGATCAGAGGAGCATCAGAGGAGCATCAGAGGAGCATCAGAGGAGCATCAGAGGAGCATCAGAGGAGCATCAGAGGAGCATCAGAGGAGCCTCAGAGGAGCCTCAGAGGAGCATCAAGCAGCATCAGAGGAGCATCAGAGGAGCATCAGAGGAGCATCAGAGGAGCATCAGAGGAGCATCAGAGGAGCATCAGAGGAGCAACAGAGGAGCATCAGAGGAGCATCAGAGGAGCCTCAGAGGAGCCTCAGAGGAGCATCAGAGGAGCATCAGAGGAGCATCAGAGGAGCATCAGAGGAGCATCAGAGGAGCATCAGAGGAGCCTCAGAGGAGCGTCAGAGGAGCATCAGAGGAGCATCAGAGGAGCATCAGAGGAGCATCAGAGGAGCATCAGAGGAGCATCAGAGGAGGATCAGAGGAGCATCAGAGGACCATCAGAGGAGCATCAGAGGAGAATCAGAAGAGCATCAGAGGAGCATCAGAGGAGCAACAGAGGAGCATCAGAGGAGCATCAGAGGAGCCTTAGAGGAGCCTCAGAGGAGCATTAGAGGAGCATCAGAGGAGCATCAGAGGAGCATCAGAGGAGCATCAGAGGAGCATCAGAGGAGCATCAGTGGAGCATCAGTGGAGCATCGGAGGAGCATCAGAGGAGCATCTGAGGAGCATCAGAGGAGCAACAGAGGAGCATCAGAGGAGCATCAGAGGAGCATCAGAGGAGCATCAGAGGAGCATCAGAGTAGCATCAGTGGAGCATCAGAGGAGCATCAGTTGAGCATCAGTGGAGCATCAGAGGAGCATCAGTGGAGCATCAGAGGAGCATCAGAGGAGCATCAGAGGAGCATCAGAGGAGCATCAGAGGTGCATCAGTGGAGCATCAGTGGAGCATCAGAGGAGCATCAGAGGAGCATCAGAGGAGCATCAGAGGAGCAACAGAGGAGCATCAGAGGAGCATCAGAGGAGCAGGAGCAGGTGCAGGAGCAGAAGCAGGAGCAGGTGCAGGAGCAGAAGCAGGAGCAGGTGCAGGAGCAGAAGCAGGAGCAGGAGCAGGTGCAGGAGCAAGAGCATCAGAGGAGCATCAGAGGAGCAGGAGCAGGAGCAGGAGCAGGAGCAGGAACAGGAGCAGGAGCAACAGAGGAGCATCAGAGGAGCAGGAGCAGGAGCAGGAGCAGGAGCAGGAGCAGGTGCAGGAGCAGAAGCAGGATCAGGAGCAGGTGCAGGAGCAAGAGCATCAGAGGAGCATCAGAGGAGCAGGAGCAGGAGCAGGAGCAGGAGCAGGAACAGGAGCAGGAGCAGGTGCAGGAGCAGAAGCAGAAGCAGGAGCAGGTGCAGGAGCAAGAGCATCAGAGGAGCATCAGAGGAGCAGGAGCAGGAGCAGGAGCAGGAGCAGGAACAGGAGCAGGAGCATCAGAGGAGCATCAGAGGAGCAGGAGCAGGAGCAGGAGCAGGAGCAGGAGCATCAGAGGAGCATCAGAGGAGCATCAGAGGAGCATCAGAGGAGCATCAGTGGAGCATCAGTGGAGCATCAGAGGAGCATCAGAGGAGCATCAGAGGAGCATCAGAGGAGCAACAGAGGAGCATCAGAGGAGCATCAGAGGAGCATCAGAGGAGCATCAGAGGAGCATCAGAGGAGCATCAGAGGAGCATCAGAGGAGCATCAGTGTAGCATCAGAGGAGCATCAGAGGAGCATCAGAGGAGCATCAGAGGAGCAACAGAGGAGCATCAGAGGAGCAACAGAGGAGCATCAGAGGAGCATCAGAGAAGCATCAGAGGAGCCTCGTAGGAGCATCGGAGGAGGATCAGAGGAGCATCAGAGGAGCATCAGAGGAGCATCAGAGGAGCATCAGAGGAGCATCAGAGGAGCATCAGAGGAGCATCAGAGGAGCCTCAGAGGAGCCTCAGAGGAGCATCAAGGAGCATCAGAGGAGCATCAGAGGAGCATCAGAGGAGCATCAGAGGAGCATCAGAGGAGCATCAGAGGAGCAACAGAGGAGCATCAGAGGAGCATCAGAGGAGCCTCAGAGGAGCCTCAGAGGAGCATCAGAGGAGCATCAGAGGAGCATCAGAGGAGCATCAGAGGAGCATCAGAGGAGCATCAGAGGAGCCTCAGAGGAGCGTCAGAGGAGCATCAGAGGAGCATCAGAGGAGCATCAGAGGAGCATCAGAGGAGCATCAGAGGAGCATCAGAGGAGGATCAGAGGAGCATCAGAGGACCATCAGAGGAGCATCAGAGGAGAATCAGAAGAGCATCAGAGGAGCATCAGAGGAGCAACAGAGGAGCATCAGAGGAGCATCAGAGGAGCCTTAGAGGAGCCTCAGAGGAGCATTAGAGGAGCATCAGAGGAGCATCAGAGGAGCATCAGAGGAGCATCAGAGGAGCATCAGAGGAGCATCAGTGGAGCATCAGTGGAGCATCGGAGGAGCATCAGAGGAGCATCTGAGGAGCATCAGAGGAGCAACAGAGGAGCATCAGAGGAGCATCAGAGGAGCATCAGAGGAGCATCAGAGGAGCATCAGAGTAGCATCAGTGGAGCATCAGAGGAGCATCAGTTGAGCATCAGTGGAGCATCAGAGGAGCATCAGTGGAGCATCAGAGGAGCATCAGAGGAGCATCAGAGGAGCATCAGAGGAGCATCAGAGGAGCATCAGAGGAGCATCAGAGGAGCATCAGAGGAGCATCAGAGGAGCATCAGAGGAGCATCAGAGGAGCATCAGAGGAGCATCAGAGGAGCATCAGAGGAGCATCAGTGGAGCATCAGAGGAGCATCAGAGGAGCATCAGTGGAGCATCAGAGGAGCATCAGAGGAGCATCAGAGGAGCATCAGAGGAGCATCAGAGGAGCATCAGAGGAGCATCAGAGGAGCATCAGAGGAGCATCAGAGGAGCATCAGAGGAGCATCAGAGGAGCATCAGAGGAGCATCAGAGGTGCATCAGTGGAGCATCAGTGGAGCATCAGAGGAGCATCAGAGGAGCATCAGAGGAGCATCAGAGGAGCAACAGAGGAGCATCAGAGGAGCATCAGAGGAGCAGGAGCAGGTGCAGGAGCAGAAGCAGGAGCAGGTGCAGGAGCAGAAGCAGGAGCAGGTGCAGGAGCAGAAGCAGGAGCAGGAGCAGGTGCAGGAGCAAGAGCATCAGAGGAGCATCAGAGGAGCAGGAGCAGGAGCAGGAGCAGGAGCAGGAACAGGAGCAGGAGCAACAGAGGAGCATCAGAGGAGCAGGAGCAGGAGCAGGAGCAGGAGCAGGAGCAGGTGCAGGAGCAGAAGCAGGAGCAGGAGCAGGTGCAGGAGCAAGAGCATCAGAGGAGCATCAGAGGAGCAGGAGCAGGAGCAGGAGCAGGAGCAGGAACAGGAGCAGGAGCATCAGAGGAGCATCAGAGGAGCAGGAGCAGGAGCAGGAGCAGGAGCAGGAGCATCAGAGGAGCATCAGAGGAGCATCAGAGGAGCATCAGAGGAGCATCAGAGGAGCATCAGAGGAGCATCTGAGGAGCATCAGAGGAGCATCAGAGGAGCATCAGTGGAGCATCAGTGGAGCATCAGAGGAGCATCAGAGGAGCATCAGAGGAGCATCAGAGGAGCAACAGAGGAGCATCAGAGGAGCATCAGAGGAGCATCAGAGGAGCATCAGAGGAGCATCAGAGGAGCATCAGAGGAGCATCAGAGGAGCATCAGTGTAGCATCAGAGGAGCATCAGAGGAGCATCAGAGGAGCATCAGAGGAGCATCAGAGGAGCAACAGAGGAGCATCAGAGGAGCAACAGAGGAGCATCAGAGGAGCATCAGAGAAGCATCAGAGGAGCCTCAGAGGAGCATCGGAGGAGCATCAGAGGAGCATCAGAGGAGCATCAGAGGAGCATCAGAGGAGCATCAGAGGAGCATCAGAGGAGCATCAGAGGAGCCTCAGAGGAGCCTCAGAGGAGCATCAGAGGAGCATCAGAGGAGCATCAGAGGAGCATCAGAGGAGCATCAGAGGAGCATCAGAGGAGCATCAGAGGAGCAACAGAGGAGCATCAGAGGAGCATCAGAGGAGCCTCAGAGGAGCCTCAGAGGAGCATCAGAGGAGCATCAGAGGAGCATCAGAGGAGCATCAGAGGAGCATCAGAGGAGCATCAGAGGAGCATCAGAGGAGCCTCAGAGGAGCGTCAGAGGAGCGTCAGAGGAGCATCAGAGGAGCATCAGAGGAGCATCAGAGGAGCATCAGAGGAGCATCAGAGGAGAATCAGAGGAGCATCAGAGGAGCATCAGAGGAGCATCAGAGGAGCATCAGAGGAGCATCAGAGGAGCATCAGAGGAGCATCAGAGGAGCAACAGAGGAGCAGGAGCAGGAGCAGGAGCAGGTGCAGGAGCAGAAGCAGGAGCAGGTGCAGGAGCAGAAGCAGGAGCAGGAGCAGGTGCAGGAGCAAGAGCATCAGAGGAGCATCAGAGGAGCAGGAGCAGGAGCAGGAGCAGGAGCAGGAACAGGAGCAGGAGCAACAGAGGAGCATCAGAGGAGCAGGAGCAGGAGCAGGAGCAGGAGCAGGAGCAGGTGCAGGAGCAGAAGCAGGAGCAGGAGCAGGTGCAGGAGCAAGAGCATCAGAGGAGCATCAGAGGAGCAGGAGCAGGAGCAGGAGCAGGAGCAGGAACAGGAGCAGGAGCATCAGAGGAGCATCAGAGGAGCAGGAGCAGGAGCAGGAGCAGGAGCAGGAGCATCAGAGGAGCATCAGAGGAGCATCAGAGGAGCATCAGAGGAGCATCAGAGGAGCATCAGAGGAGCATCAGAGGAGCATCAGAGGAGCATCAGAGGAGCATCAGTGGAGCATCAGTGGAGCATCAGAGGAGCATCAGAGGAGCATCAGAGGAGCATCAGAGGAGCAACAGAGGAGCATCAGAGGAGCATCAGAGGAGCATCAGAGGAGCATCAGAGGAGCATCAGAGGAGCATCAGAGGAGAATCAGAGGAGCATCAGAGGAGCATCAGAGGAGCATCAGAGGAGCATCAGAGGTGCATCAGTGGAGCATCAGAGGAGCATCAGAGGAGCAACAGAGGAGCATCAGAGGAGCATCAGAGGAGCAGGAGCAGGTGCAGGAGCAGAAGCAGGAGCAGGTGCAGGAGCAGAAGCAGGAGCAGGTGCAGGAGCAGAAGCAGGAGCAGGAGCAGGTGCAGGAGCAAGAGCATCAGAGGAGCATCAGAGGAGCAGGAGCAGGAGCAGGAGCAGGAACAGGAGCAGGAGCAACAGAGGAGCATCAGAGGAGCAGGAGCAGGAGCAGGAGCAGGAGCAGGAGCAGGTGCAGGAGCAGAAGCAGGAGCAGGAGCAGGTGCAGGAGCAAGAGCATCAGAGGAGCATCAGAGGAGCAGGAGCAGGAGCAGGAGCAGGAGCAGGAACAGGAGCAGGAGCATCAGAGGAGCATCAGAGGAGCAGGAGCAGGAGCAGGAGCAGGAGCAGGAGCATCAGAGGAGCATCAGAGGAGCATCAGAGGAGCATCAGAGGAGCATCAGAGGAGCATCAGAGGAGCATCAGAGGAGCATCAGAGGAGCATCAGAGGAGCATCAGAGGAGCATCAGAGGAGCATCAGTGGAGCATCAGTGGAGCATCAGAGGAGCATCAGAGGAGCATCAGAGGAGCAACAGAGGAGCATCAGAGGAGCATCAGAGGAGCATCAGAGGAGCATCAGAGGAGCATCAGAGGAGCATCAGAGGAGCATCAGAGGAGCATCAGTGTAGCATCAGAGGAGCATCAGAGGAGCATCAGAGGAGCATCAGAGGAGCATCAGAGGAGCAACAGAGGAGCATCAGAGGAGCAACAGAGGAGCATCAGAGGAGCATCAGAGAAGCATCAGAGGAGCCTCAGAGGAGCATCGGAGGAGCATCAGAGGAGCATCAGAGGAGCATCAGAGGAGCATCAGAGGAGCATCAGAGGAGCATCAGAGGAGCATCAGAGGAGCATCAGAGGAGCCTCAGAGGAGCCTCAGAGGAGCATCAGAGGAGCATCAGAGGAGCCTCAGAGGAGCGTCAGAGGAGCGTCAGAGGAGCATCAGAGGAGCATCAGAGGAGCATCAGAGGAGCATCAGAGGAGCATCAGAGGAGAATCAGAGGAGCATCAGAGGAGCATCAGAGGAGCATCAGAGGAGCATCAGAGGAGCATCAGAGGAGCATCAGAGGAGCATCAGAGGAGCATCAGAGGAGCAACAGAGGAGCAGGAGCAGGAGCAGGAGCAGGTGCAGGAGCAGAAGCAGGAGAAGGTGCAGGAGCAGAAGCAGGAGCAGGAGCAGGTGCAGGAGCAAGAGCATCAGAGGAGCATCAGAGGAGCAGGAGCAGGAGCAGGAGCAGGAGCAGGAACAGGAGCAGGAGCAACAGAGGAGCATCAGAGGAGCAGGAGCAGGAGCAGGAGCAGGAGCAGGAGCAGGTGCAGGAGCAGAAGCAGGAGCAGGAGCAGGTGCAGGAGCAAGAGCATCAGAGGAGCATCAGAGGAGCAGGAGCAGGAGCGGGAGCAGGAGCAGGAACAGGAGCAGGAGCATCAGAGGAGCATCAGAGGAGCAGGAGCAGGAGCAGGAGCAGGAGCAGGAGCATCAAAGGAGCATCAGAGGAGCATCAGAGGAGCATCAGAGGAGCATCAGAGGAGCATCAGAGGAGCATCAGAGGAGCATCAGAGGAGCATCAGAGGAGCATCAGAGGAGCATCAGAGGAGCATCAGTGGAGCATCAGTGGAGCATCAGAGGAGCATCAGAGGAGCATCAGAGGAGCAACAGAGGAGCATCAGAGGAGCATCAGAGGAGCATCAGAGGAGCATCAGAGGAGCATCAGAGGAGCATCAGAGGAGCATCAGAGGAGCATCAGTGTAGCATCAGAGGAGCATCAGAGGAGCATCAGAGGAGCATCAGAGGAGCATCAGAGGAGCAACAGAGGAGCATCAGAGGAGCAACAGAGGAGCATCAGAGGAGCATCAGAGAAGCATCAGAGGAGCCTCAGAGGAGCATCGGAGGAGCATCAGAGGAGCATCAGAGGAGCATCAGAGGAGCATCAGAGGAGCATCAGAGGAGCATCAGAGGAGCATCAGAGGAGCATCAGAGGAGCCTCAGAGGAGCCTCAGAGGAGCATCAGAGGAGCATCAGAGGAGCATCAGAGGAGCATCAGAGGAGCATCAGAGGAGCATCAGAGGAGCATCAGAGGAGCATCAGAGGAGCAACAGAGGAGCATCAGAGGAGCATCAGAGGAGCCTCAGAGGAGCCTCAGAGGAGCATCAGAGGAGCATCAGAGGAGCATCAGTGGAGCATCAGAGGAGCATCAGAGGAGCATCAGAGGAGCATCAGAGGAGCATCAGAGGAGCATCAGAGGAGCCTCAGAGGAGCGTCAGAGGAGCGTCAGAGGAGCATCAGAGGAGCATCAGAGGAGCATCAGAGGAGCATCAGAGGAGCATCAGAGGAGAATCAGAGGAGCATCAGAGGAGCATCAGAGGAGCATCAGAGGAGCATCAGAGGAGCATCAGAGGAGCATCAGAGGAGCATCAGAGGAGCATCAGAGGAGCAACAGAGGAGCAGGAGCAGGAGCAGGAGCAGGTGCAGGAGCAGAAGCAGGAGCAGGTGCAGGAGCAGAAGCAGGAGCAGGAGCAGGTGCAGGAGCAAGAGCATCAGAGGAGCATCAGAGGAGCAGGAGCAGGAGCAGGAGCAGGAGCAGGAACAGGAGCAGGAGCAACAGAGGAGCATCAGAGGAGCAGGAGCAGGAGCAGGAGCAGGAGCAGGAGCAGGTGCAGGAGCAGAAGCAGGAGCAGGAGCAGGTGCAGGAGCAAGAGCATCAGAGGAGCATCAGAGGAGCAGGAGCAGGAGCAGGAGCAGGAGCAGGAACAGGAGCAGGAGCATCAGAGGAGCATCAGAGGAGCAGGAGCAGGAGCAGGAGCAGGAGCAGGAGCATCAAAGGAGCATCAGAGGAGCATCAGAGGAGCATCAGAGGAGCATCAGAGGAGCATCAGAGGAGCATCAGAGGAGCATCAGAGGAGCATCAGTGGAGCATCAGAGGAGCATCAGAGGAGCATCAGAGGAGCATCAGAGGAGCAACAGAGGAGCATCAGAGGAGCATCAGAGGAGCATCAGAGGAGCATCAGAGGAGCATCAGAGGAGCATCAGAGGAGAATCAGAGGAGCATCAGAGGAGCATCAGAGGAGCATCAGAGGAGCATCAGAGGTGCATCAGTGGAGCATCAGAGGAGCATCATAGGAGCAACAGAGGGGCATCAGAGGAGCATCAGAGGAGCAGGAGCAGGTGCAGGAGCAGAAGCAGGAGCAGGTGCAGGAGCAGAAGCAGGAGCAGGTGCAGGAGCAGAAGCAGGAGCAGGAGCAGGTGCAGGAGCAAGAGCATCAGAGGAGCATCAGAGGAGCAGGAGCAGGAGCAGGAGCAGGAGCAGGAACAGGAGCAGGAGCAACAGAGGAGCATCAGAGGAGCAGGAGCAGGAGCAGGAGCAGGAGCAGGAGCAGGTGCAGGAGCAGAAGCAGGAGCAGGAGCAGGTGCAGGAGCAAGAGCATCAGAGGAGCATCAGAGGAGCAGGAGCAGGAGCAGGAGCAGGAGCAGGAACAGGAGCAGGAGCATCAGAGGAGCATCAGAGGAGCAGGAGCAGGAGCAGGAGCAGGAGCAGGAGCATCAGAGGAGCATCAGAGGAGCATCAGAGGAGCATCGGAGGAGCATCAGAGGAGCATCAGAGGAGCATCAGAGGAGCATCAGAGGAGCATCAGTGGAGCATCAGTGGAGCATCAGAGGAGCATCAGAGGAGCATCAGAGGAGCATCAGAGGAGCAACAGAGGAGCATCAGAGGAGCATCAGAGGAGCATCAGAGGAGCATCAGAGGAGCATCAGAGGAGCATCAGAGGAGCATCAGTGTAGAATCAGAGGAGCATCAGAGGAGCATCAGAGGAGCATCAGAGGAGCATCAGAGGAGCAACAGAGGAGCATCAGAGGAGCAACAGAGGAGCATCAGAGGAGCATCAGAGAAGCATCAGAGGAGCCTCGGAGGAGCATCGGAGGAGCATCAGAGGAGCATCAGAGGAGCATCAGAGGAGAATCAGAGGAGCATCAGAGGAGCATCAGAGGAGCATCAGAGGAGCATCAGAGGAGCCTCAGAGGAGCCTCAGAGGAGCCTCAGAGGAGCATCAGAGGAGCATCAGAGGAGCATCAGAGGAGCATCAGAGGAGCATCAGAGGAGCATCAGAGGAGCAACAGAGGAGCATCAGAGGAGCATCAGAGGAGCCTCAGAGGAGCCTCAGAGGAGCATCAGAGGAGCATCAGAGGAGCATCAGAGGAGCATCAGAGGAGCATCAGAGGAGCATCAGAGGAGCCTCAGAGGAGCGTCAGAGGAGCATCAGAGGAGCATCAGAGGAGCATCAGAGGAGCATCAGAGGAGCATCAGAGGAGCATCAGAGGAGAATCAGAGGAGCATCAGAGGAGCATCAGAGGAGCATCAGAGGAGCATCAGAGGAGCATCAGAGGAGCATCAGAGGAGCAACAGAGGAGCAGGAGCAGGAGCAGGAGCAGGTGCAGGAGCAGAAGCAGGAGCAGGTGCAGGAGCAGAAGCAGGAGCAGGAGCAGGTGCAGGAGCAAGAGCATCAGAGGAGCATCAGAGGAGCATCAGTTGAGCATCAGTGGAGCATCAGAGGAGCATCAGTGGAGCATCAGAGGAGCATCAGAGGAGCATCAGAGGAGCATCAGAGGAGCATCAGAGGAGCATCAGAGGAGCATCAGAGGAGCATCAGAGGAGCATCAGAGGAGCATCAGAGGAGCATCAGAGGAGCATCAGAGGAGCATCAGAGGAGCATCAGAGGAGCATCAGTTGAGCATCAGTGGAGCATCAGAGGAGCATCAGTGGAGCATCAGAGGAGCATCAGAGGAGCATCAGAGGAGCATCAGAGGAGCATCAGAGGAGCATCAGAGGAGCATCAGAGGAGCATCAGAGGAGCATCAGAGGAGCATCAGAGGAGCATCAGAGGAGCATCAGAGGAGCATCAGAGGAGCATCAGAGGAGCATCAGTGGAGCATCAGAGGAGCATCAGAGGAGCATCAGAGGAGCATCAGAGGAGCATCAGAGGAGCATCAGAGGAGCATCAGAGGAGCATCAGAGGAGCATCAGAGGAGCATCAGAGGAGCATCAGAGGAGCATCAGAGGAGCATCAGAGGAGCATCAGAGGTGCATCAGTGGAGCATCAGTGGAGCATCAGAGGAGCATCAGAGGAGCATCAGAGGAGCATCAGAGGAGCAACAGAGGAGCATCAGAGGAGCATCAGAGGAGCAGGAGCAGGTGCAGGAGCAGAAGCAGGAGCAGGTGCAGGAGCAGAAGCAGGAGCAGGTGCAGGAGCAGAAGCAGGAGCAGGAGCAGGTGCAGGAGCAAGAGCATCAGAGGAGCATCAGAGGAGCAGGAGCAGGAGCAGGAGCAGGA
The DNA here is from genome assembly GCF_036971445.1 of Narcine bancroftii. Lineage (NCBI taxonomy): Eukaryota > Metazoa > Chordata > Chondrichthyes > Torpediniformes > Narcinidae > Narcine > Narcine bancroftii. The sequence goes on along the minus strand of NW_027211895.1, from coordinate 1,913,658 downwards.
GCAGGAACAGGAGCAGGAGCAACAGAGGAGCATCAGAGGAGCAGGAGCAGGAGCAGGAGCAGGAGCAGGAGCAGGTGCAGGAGCAGAAGCAGGAGCAGGAGCAGGTGCAGGAGCAAGAGCATCAGAGGAGCATCAGAGGAGCAGGAGCAGGAGCAGGAGCAGGAGCAGGAACAGGAGCAGGAGCATCAGAGGAGCATCAGAGGAGCAGGAGCAGGAGCAGGAGCAGGAGCAGGAGCATCAGAGGAGCATCAGAGGAGCATCAGAGGAGCATCAGAGGAGCATCAGAGGAGCATCAGAGGAGCATCAGAGGAGCATCAGAGGAGCATCAGAGGAGCATCAGTGGAGCATCAGTGGAGCATCAGAGGAGCATCAGAGGAGCATCAGAGGAGCAACAGAGGAGCATCAGAGGAGCATCAGAGGAGCATCAGAGGAGCATCAGAGGAGCATCAGAGGAGCATCAGAGGAGCATCAGAGGAGCATCAGTGTAGCATCAGAGGAGCATCAGAGGAGCATCAGAGGAGCATCAGAGGAGCATCAGAGGAGCAACAGAGGAGCATCAGAGGAGCAACAGAGGAGCATCAGAGGAGCATCAGAGAAGCATCAGAGGAGTCTCAGAGGAGCATCGGAGGAGCATCAGAGGAGCATCAGAGGAGCATCAGAGGAGCATCAGAGGAGCATCAGAGGAGCATCAGAGGAGCATCAGAGGAGCCTCAGAGGAGCCTCAGAGGAGCATCAGAGGAGCATCAGAGGAGCATCAGAGGAGCATCAGAGGAGCATCAGAGGAGCATCAGAGGAGCATCAGAGGAGCAACAGAGGAGCATCAGAGGAGCATCAGAGGAGCCTCAGAGGAGCCTCAGAGGAGCATCAGAGGAGCATCAGAGGAGCATCAGAGGAGCATCAGAGGAGCATCAGAGGAGCATCAGAGGAGCATCAGAGGAGCCTCAGAGGAGCGTCAGAGGAGCGTCAGAGGAGCATCAGAGGAGCATCAGAGGAGCATCAGAGGAGCATCAGAGGAGCATCAGAGGAGAATCAGAGGAGCATCAGAGGAGCATCAGAGGAGCATCAGAGGAGCATCAGAGGAGCATCAGAGGAGCATCAGAGGAGCATCAGAGGAGCAACAGAGGAGCAGGAGCAGGAGCAGGAGCAGGTGCAGGAGCAGAAGCAGGAGCAGGTGCAGGAGCAGAAGCAGGAGCAGGAGCAGGTGCAGGAGCAAGAGCATCAGAGGAGCATCAGAGGAGCAGGAGCAGGAGCAGGAGCAGGAGCAGGAACAGGAGCAGGAGCAACAGAGGAACATCAGAGGAGCAGGAGCAGGAGCAGGAGCAGGAGCAGGAGCAGGTGCAGGAGCAGAAGCAGGAGCAGGAGCAGGTGCAGGAGCAAGAGCATCAGAGGAGCATCAGAGGAGCAGGAGCAGGAGCAGGAGCAGGAGCAGGAACAGGAGCAGGAGCATCAGAGGAGCATCAGAGGAGCAGGAGCAGGAGCAGGAGCAGGAGCAGGAGCATCAGAGGAGCATCAGAGGAGCATCAGAGGAGCATCAGAGGAGCATCAGAGGAGCATCAGAGGAGCATCAGAGGAGCATCAGAGGAGCATCAGAGGAGCATCAGTGGAGCATCAGTGGAGCATCAGAGGAGCATCAGAGGAGCATCAGAGGAGCATCAGAGGAGCAACAGAGGAGCATCAGAGGAGCATCAGAGGAGCATCAGAGGAGCATCAGAGGAGCATCAGAGGAGCATCAGAGGAGAATCAGAGGAGCATCAGAGGAGCATCAGAGGAGCATCAGAGGAGCATCAGAGGTGCATCAGTGGAGCATCAGAGGAGCATCAGAGGAGCAACAGAGGAGCATCAGAGGAGCATCAGAGGAGCAGGAGCAGGTGCAGGAGCAGAAGCAGGAGCAGGTGCAGGAGCAGAAGCAGGAGCAGGTGCAGGAGCAGAAGCAGGAGCAGGAGCAGGTGCAGGAGCAAGAGCATCAGAGGAGCATCAGAGGAGCAGGAGCAGGAGCAGGAGCAGGAGCAGGAACAGGAGCAGGAGCAACAGAGGAGCATCAGAGGAGCAGGAGCAGGAGCAGGAGCAGGAGCAGGAGCAGGTGCAGGAGCAGAAGCAGGAGCAGGAGCAGGTGCAGGAGCAAGAGCATCAGAGGAGCATCAGAGGAGCAGGAGCAGGAGCAGGAGCAGGAGCAGGAACAGGAGCAGGAGCATCAGAGGAGCATCAGAGGAGCAGGAGCAGGAGCAGGAGCAGGAGCAGGAGCATCAGAGGAGCATCAGAGGAGCATCAGAGGAGCATCAGAGGAGCATCAGAGGAGCATCAGAGGAGCATCAGAGGAGCATCAGAGGAGCATCAGAGGAGCATCAGAGGAGCATCAGTGGAGCATCAGTGGAGCATCAGAGGAGCATCAGAGGAGCATCAGAGGAGCATCAGAGGAGCATCAGAGGAGCATCAGTGTAGCATCAGAGGAGCATCAGAGGAGCATCAGAGGAGCATCAGAGGAGCATCAGAGGAGCATCAGAGGAGCATCAGAGGAGCATCAGAGGAGCATCAGAGGAGCCTCAGAGGAGCCTCAGAGGAGCATCAGAGGAGCATCAGAGGAGCATCAGAGGAGCATCAGAGGAGCATCAGAGGAGCATCAGAGGAGCATCAGAGGAGCATCAGAGGAGCCTCAGAGGAGCCTCAGAGGAGCATCAGAGGAGCATCAGAGGAGCATCAGAGGAGCATCAGAGGAGCATCAGAGGAGCATCAGAGGAGCATCAGAGGAGCATCAGAGGAGCATCAGAGGAGCATCAGAGGAGCCTCAGAGGAGCGTCAGAGGAGCGTCAGAGGAGCATCAGAGGAGCATCAGAGGAGCATCAGAGGAGCATCAGAGGAGCATCAGAGGAGAATCAGAGGAGAATCAGAGGAGCATCAGAGGAGCATCAGAGGAGCATCAGAGGAGCATCAGAGGAGCATCAGAGGAGCATCAGAGGAGCATCAGAGGAGCATCAGAGGAGCAACAGAGGAGCAGGAGCAGGAGCAGGAGCAGGTGCAGGAGCAGAAGCAGGAGCAGGTGCAGGAGCAGAAGCAGGAGCAGGAGCAGGTGCAGGAGCAAGAGCATCAGAGGAGCATCAGAGGAGCAGGAGCAGGAGCAGGAGCAGGAGCAGGAACAGGAGCAGGAGCAACAGAGGAGCATCAGAGGAGCAGGAGCAGGAGCAGGAGCAGGAGCAGGAGCAGGTGCAGGAGCAGAAGCAGGAGCAGGAGCAGGTGCAGGAGCAAGAGCATCAGAGGAGCATCAGAGGAGCAGGAGCAGGAGCAGGAGCAGGAGCAGGAACAGGAGCAGGAGCATCAGAGGAGCATCAGAGGAGCAGGAGCAGGAGCAGGAGCAGGAGCAGGAGCATCAGAGGAGCATCAGAGGAGCATCAGAGGAGCATCAGAGGAGCATCAGAGGAGCATCAGAGGAGCATCAGAGGAGCATCAGAGGAGCATCAGAGGAGCATCAGTGGAGCATCAGAGGAGCATCAGAGGAGCATCAGAGGAGCATCAGAGGAGCAACAGAGGAGCATCAGAGGAGCATCAGAGGAGCATCAGAGGAGCATCAGAGGAGCATCAGAGGAGCATCAGAGGAGAATCAGAGGAGCATCAGAGGAGCATCAGAGGAGCATCAGAGGAGCATCAGAGGTGCATCAGTGGAGCATCAGAGGAGCATCATAGGAGCAACAGAGGGGCATCAGAGGAGCATCAGAGGAGCAGGAGCAGGTGCAGGAGCAGAAGCAGGAGCAGGTGCAGGAGCAGAAGCAGGAGCAGGTGCAGGAGCAGAAGCAGGAGCAGGAGCAGGTGCAGGAGCAAGAGCATCAGAGGAGCATCAGAGGAGCAGGAGCAGGAGCAGGAGCAGGAGCAGGAACAGGAGCAGGAGCAACAGAGGAGCATCAGAGGAGCAGGAGCAGGAGCAGGAGCAGGAGCAGGAGCAGGTGCAGGAGCAGAAGCAGGAGCAGGAGCAGGTGCAGGAGCAAGAGCATCAGAGGAGCATCAGAGGAGCAGGAGCAGGAGCAGGAGCAGGAGCAGGAACAGGAGCAGGAGCATCAGAGGAGCATCAGAGGAGCAGGAGCAGGAGCAGGAGCAGGAGCAGGAGCATCAGAGGAGCATCAGAGGAGCATCAGAGGAGCATCGGAGGAGCATCAGAGGAGCATCAGAGGAGCATCAGAGGAGCATCAGAGAAGCATCAGTGGAGCATCAGTGGAGCATCAGAGGAGCATCAGAGGAGCATCAGAGGAGCATCAGAGGAGCAACAGAGGAGCATCAGAGGAGCATCAGAGGAGCATCAGAGGAGCATCAGAGGAGCATCAGAGGAGCATCAGAGGAGCATCAGAGGAGCATCAGTGTAGAATCAGAGGAGCATCAGAGGAGCATCAGAGGAGCATCAGAGGAGCATCAGAGGAGCAACAGAGGAGCATCAGAGGAGCAACAGAGGAGCATCAGAGGAGCATCAGAGAAGCATCAGAGGAGCCTCGGAGGAGCATCGGAGGAGCATCAGAGGAGCATCAGAGGAGCATCAGAGGAGAATCAGAGGAGCATCAGAGGAGCATCAGAGGAGCATCAGAGGAGCATCAGAGGAGCCTCAGAGGAGCCTCAGAGGAGCCTCAGAGGAGCATCAGAGGAGCATCAGAGGAGCATCAGAGGAGCATCAGAGGAGCATCAGAGGAGCATCAGAGGAGCAACAGAGGAGCATCAGAGGAGCATCAGAGGAGCCTCAGAGGAGCCTCAGAGGAGCATCAGAGGAGCATCAGAGGAGCATCAGAGGAGCATCAGAGGAGCATCAGAGGAGCATCAGAGGAGCCTCAGAGGAGCGTCAGAGGAGCATCAGAGGAGCATCAGAGGAGCATCAGAGGAGCATCAGAGGAGCATCAGAGGAGCATCAGAGGAGAATCAGAGGAGCATCAGAGGAGCATCAGAGGAGCATCAGAGGAGCATCAGAGGAGCATCAGAGGAGCATCAGAGGAGCAACAGAGGAGCAGGAGCAGGAGCAGGAGCAGGTGCAGGAGCAGAAGCAGGAGCAGGTGCAGGAGCAGAAGCAGGAGCAGGAGCAGGTGCAGGAGCAAGAGCATCAGAGGAGCATCAGAGGAGCAGGAGCCGGAGCAGGAGCAGGAGCAGGAACAGGAGCAGGAGCAACAGAGGAGCATCAGAGGAGCAGGAGCAGGAGCAGGAGCAGGAGCAGGAGCAGGTGCAGGAGCAGAAGCAGGAGCAGGAGCAGGTGCAGGAGCAAGAGCATCAGAGGAGCATCAGAGGAGCAGGAGCAGGAGCAGGAGCAGGAGCAGGAACAGGAGCAGGAGCATCAGAGGAGCATCAGAGGAGCAGGAGCAGGAGCAGGAGCAGGAGCAGGAGCATCAGAGGAGCATCAGAGGAGCATCAGAGGAGCATCAGAGGAGCATCAGAGGAGCATCAGAGGAGCATCAGAGGAGCATCAGAGGAGCATCAGTGGAGCATCAGTGGAGCATCAGAGGAGCATCAGAGGAGCATCAGAGGAGCATCAGAGGAGCATCAGAGGAGCATCAGAGGAGCATCAGAGGAGCATCAGAGGAGCATCAGTGTAGCATCAGAGGAGCATCAGAGGAGCATCAGAGGAGCATCAGAGGAGCATCAGAGGAGCAACAGAGGAGCATCAGAGGAGCAACAGAGGAGCATCAGAGGAGCATCAGAGAAGCATCAGAGGAGCCTCAGAGGAGCATCGGAGGAGCATCAGAGGAGCATCAGAGGAGCATCAGAGGAGCATCAGAGGAGCATCAGAGGAGCATCAGAGGAGCATCAGAGGAGCATCAGTGGAGCATCAGTGGAGCATCAGAGGAGCATCAGAGGAGCATCTGAGGAGCATCAGAGGAGCAACAGAGGAGCATCAGAGGAGCATCAGAGGAGCATCAGAGGAGCATCAGAGGAGCATCAGAGGAGCATCAGAGGAGCAACAGAGGAGCATCAGAGGAGCAACAGAGGAGCAGGAGCAGGAGCAGGAGCAGGTGCAGGAGCAGAAGCAGGAGCAGGAGCAGGTGCAGGAGCAAGAGCATCAGAGGAGCATCAGTGGAGCATCAGAGGAGCATCAGAGGAGCATCAGAGGAGCATCAGAGGAGCATCAGAGGAGCATCAGTGGAGCATCAGAGGAGCATCAGAGGAGCATCAGTGGAGCATCAGAGGAGCATCAGAGGAGCATCAGAGGAGCATCAGAGGAGCATCAGAGGAGCATCAGAGGAGCATCAGAGGAGCATCAGAGGAGCATCAGAGGAGCATCAGAGGAGCATCAGAGGAGCATCAGAGGAGCATCAGAGGAGCAACAGAGGAGCATCAGAGGAGCATCAGTGGAGCATCAGAGGAGCATCAGTGTAGCATCAGAGGAGCATCAGAGGAGCATCAGAGGAGCATCAGAGGAGCATCAGAGGAGCATCAGAGTAGCAACAGAGGAGCATCAGAGGAGCAACAGAGGAGCATCAGAGGAGCATCAGAGGAGCATCAGATGAGCATCAGAGGAGCATCAGAGTAGCATCAGAGGAGCATCAGAGGAGCATCAGAGGAGCATCAGTGGAGCATCAGAGGAGCATCAGTGGAGCATCAGAGGAGCGTCAGAGGAGCATCAGAGGAGCATCAGAGGAGCATCAGAGGAGCATCAGTGGAGCATCAGAGGAGCATCAGAGGAGCATCAGAGGAGCATCAGAGGAGCAACAGAGGAGCATCAGAGGAGCATCAGAGGAGCATCAGAGGAGCATCAGTGTAGCATCAGAGGAGCATCAGAGGAGCATCAGAGGAGCATCAGAGGAGCATCAGAGGAGCATCAGAGTAGCAACAGAGGAGCATCAGAGCAACAGAGGAGCATCAGAGGAGCATCAGAGGAGCATCAGAGGAGCATCAGAGGAGCATCAGAGGAGCATCAGAGGAGCATCAGAGGAGCAACAGAGGAGCATCAGAGGAGCATCAGAGGAGCATCAGAGGAGCATCAGTGTAGCATCAGAGGAGCATCAGAGGAGCATCAGAGGAGCATCAGAGGAGCATCAGAGGAGCATCAGAGTAGCAACAGAGGAGCATCAGAGGAGCAACAGAGGAGCATCAGAGGAGCATCAGAGGAGCATCAGATGAGCATCAGAGGAGCATCAGAGTAGCATCAGAGGAGCATCAGAGGAGCATCAGAGGAGCATCAGAGGAGCATCAGAGGAGCATCAGAGGAGCATCAGAGGAGTATCAGAGGAGCATCAGTGGAGCATCAGTGGAGCATCAGAGGAGCATCAGAGGAGCATCAGAGGAGCAACAGAGGAGCATCAGAGGAGCATCAGAGGAGCATCAGAGGAGGATCAGAGGAGCATCAGAGGAGCATCAGAGGAGCATCAGAGGAGCATCAGAGGAGCATCAGAGGAGCATCAGTGTAGCATCAGAGGAGCATCAGAGGAGCATCAGAGGAGCATCAGAGGAGCATCAGAGGAGCATCAGAGGAGCATCAGAGGAGCAACAGAGGAACATCAGTGGAGCATCAGAGGAGCATCAGAGGAGGATCAGAGGAGCATCAGAGGACCATCAGAGGAGCATCAGAGGAGCATCAGAGGAGCATCAGTGGAGCATCAGAGGAGCATCAGAGGAGCATCAGAGGAGCATCAGAGGAGCATCAGAGGAGCATCAGAGGAGCATCAGAGGAGCATCAGAGGAGCATCAGTGGAGCATCAGAGGAGCATCAGAGGAGCATCAGTGGAGCATCAGAGGAGCATCAGAGGAGCATCAGAGGAGCATCAGAGGAGCATCAGAGGAGCATCAGAGGAGCATCCGAGGAGCATCCGAGGAGCATCAGAGGAGCATCAGAGGAGCATCAGAGGTGCATCAGTGGAGCATCAGTGGAGCATCAGAGGAGCATCAGAGGAGCATCAGAGGAGCATCAGAGGAGCAACAGAGGAGCATCAGAGGAGCATCAGAGGAGCATCAGAGGAGCATCAGAGGAGCATCAGAGTAGCATCAGTGGAGCATCAGAGGAGCATCAGTTGAGCATCAGTGGAACATCAGAGGAGCATCAGTGTAGCATCAGAGGAGCATCAGAGGAGCATCAGAGGAGCATCTGAGGAGCATCAGAGGAGCATCAGAGGAGCATCAGAGGAGCATCACAGGAGCATCAGAGGAGCATCAGAGGAGCATCAGAGGAGCATCAGAGGAGCATCAGAGGAGCATCAGAGGAGCATCAGAGGAGCATCAGTGTAGCATCAGAGGAGCATCAGAGGAGCATCAGAGGAGCATCAGAGGAGCATCAGAGGAGCATCAGAGGAGCATCAGAGGAGCAACAGAGGAGCATCAGAGGAGCATCAGAGGAGCATCAGAGGAGCATCAGAGGAGCATCAGTGTAGCATCAGAGGAGCATCAGAGGAGCATCAGAGGAGCATCAGAGGAGCATCAGAGGAGCATCAGAGGAGCAACAGAGGAGCATCAGAGGAGCAACAGAGGAGCATCAGAGGAGCATCAGAGGAGCATCAGAGGAGCATCAGAGGAGCATCAGAGTCGCATCAGTGGAGCATCAGAGGAGCATCAGTGGAGCATCAGTGGAGCATCAGAGGAGCATCAGAGGAGCATCAGAGGAGCATCAGAGGAGCAACAGAGGAGCATCAGAGGAGCATCAGAGGAGCATCAGAGGAGGATCAGAGGAGCATCAGAGGACCATCAGAGGAGCATCAGAGGAGAATCAGAGGAGCATCAGAGGAGCATTAGAGGAGCAACAGAGGAGCATCAGAGGAGCATCAGAGGAGCCTCAGAGGAGCCTCAGAGGAGCATTAGAGGAGCATCAGAGGAGCATCAGAGGAGCATCAGAGGAGCATCAGAGGAGCATCAGAGGAGCATCAGTGGAGCATCAGTGGAGCATCAGAGGAGCATCAGAGGAGCATCTGAGGAGCATCAGAGGAGCAACAGAGGAGCATCAGAGGAGCATCAGAGGAGCATCAGAGGAGCATCAGAGGAGCATCAGTGTAGCATCAGTGGAGCATCAGAGGAGCATCAGTTGAGCATCAGTGGAGCATCAGAGGAGCATCAGTGGAGCATCAGAGGAGCATCAGAGGAGCATCAGAGGAGCATCAGAGGAGCATCAGTGGAGCATCAGAGGAGCATCAGAGGAGCATCAGAGGAGCAACAGAGGAGCATCAGAGGAGCATCAGAGGAGCATCAGAGGAGGATCAGAGGAGCATCAGAGGACCATCAGAGGAGCATCAGAGAAGAATCAGAGGAGCAACAGAGGAGCAGGAGCAGGAGCAGGAGCAGGTGCAGGAGCAGAAGCAGGAGCAGGAGCAGGTGCAGGAGCAAGAGCATCAGAGGAGCATCAGAGGAGCAGGAGCAGGAGCAGGAGCAGGAGCAGGAACAGGAGCAGGAGCATCAGAGGAGCATCAGAGGAGCAGGAGCAGGAGCAGGAGCAGGAGCAGGAGCATCAGAGGAGCATCAGAGCAGCATCAGAGGAGCATCAGAGGAGCATCAGAGGAGCATCAGAGGAGCATCAGAGGAGCATCAGTGGAGCATCAGTGGAGCATCAGAGGAGCATCAGAGGAGCATCAGAGGAGCAACAGAGGAGCATCAGAGGAGCATCAGAGGAGCATCAGAGGAGCATCAGAGGAGCATCAGAGGAGCATCAGAGGAGCATCAGAGGAGCATCAGAGGAGCATCAGAGGAGCATCAGAGGAGCATCAGAGGAGCAACAGAGGAGCATCAGAGGAGCAACAGAGGAGCATCAGAGGAGCATCAGAGAAGCATCAGAGGAGCCTCAGAGGAGCATTGGAGGAGCATCAGAGGAGCATCGGAGGAGCATCAGAGGAGCATCAGAGGAGCATCAGAGGAGCATCAGAGGAGCATCAGAGGAGCATCAGTGGAGCATCATAGCAGCATCAGAGGAGCATCAGAGGAGCATCAGAGGAGCATCAGAGGAGCATCAGAGGAGTAACAGAGGAGCATCAGAGGAGCATCAGAGGAGCATCAGAGGAGCATCAGAGGAGCATCGGAGGAGCATCAGAGGAGCATCAGAGGAGCATCAGAGGAGCATCAGAGGAGCATCAGTGTAGCATAAGAGGAGCATCGGAGGAGCATCAGAGGAGCATCAGAGGAGCATCAGAGGAGCATCAGAGGAGCATCAGAGGAGCATCAGAGGAGCATCAGAGCAGCAACAGAGGAGCATCAGAGGAGCAACAGAGGAGCATCAGAGCAGCATCAGAGGAGCATCAGAGGAGCCTCGGAGGAGCATCGGAGGAGCATCAGAGGAGCATCAGAGGAGCATCAGAGGAGCATCAGAGGAGCATCAGAGGAGCATCAGAGGAGCATCAGAGGAGCATCAGAGGAGCATCAGTGGAGCATCAGAGCAGCATCAGAGGAGCATCAGAGGAGCATCAGAGGAGCAACAGAGGAGCATCAGAGGAGCATCAGAGGAGCATCAGAGGAGCATCAGAGGAGCATCAGAGGAGCATCAGAGGAGCATCAGAGGTGCATCAGTGGAGCATCAGTGGAGCATCAGAGGAGCATCAGAGGAGCATCAGAGGAGCATCAGAGGAGCAACAGAGGAGCATCAGAGGAGCATCAGAGGAGCATCAGAGGAGCATCGGAGGAGCATCAGTGTAGCATCAGAGGAGCATCAGAGGAGCATCAGAGGAGCATCAGAGGAGCATCAGAGGAGCAACGGAGGAGCATCAGAGGAGCAACAGAGGAGCATGAGAGGAGCATCAGAGGAGCATCAGAGGAGCCTCAGAGGAGCATCGGAGGAGCATCAGTGGAGCATCAGAGGAGCATCAGAGGAGCATCAGAGGAGCATCAGAGGAGCATCAGAGGAGCATCAGAGGAGCATCAGTGGAGCATGAGAGCAGCATCAGAGGAGCATCAGAGGAGCATCAGAGGAGCATCAGAGGAGCATCAGAGGAGCATCAGAGGAGCATCAGAGGAGCGTCAGAGGAGCATCAGAGGATCATCAGAGGAGCATCAGAGGAGCATCAGTGTAGCATCAGAGGAGCATCAGAGGAGCGTCAGAGGAGCATCAGAGGAGCATCAGAGGAGCATCAGAGGAGCATCAGAGGAGCAACAGTGGAGCATCAGAGGAGCATCAGAGGAGCATCAGAGGAGCATCAGAGGAGCATCAGTGTAGCATCAGAGGAGCATCAGAGGAGCATCAGAGGAGCATCAGAGGAGCATCAGAGGAGCAACAGAGGAGCATCAGAGGAGCATCAGAGGAGCATCAGAGGAGCATCGGAGGAGCATCAGTGTAGCATCAGAGGAGCATCAGATGAGCATCAGAGGAGCATCGGAGGAGCATCAGAGGAGCAACGGAGGAGCATCAGAGGAGCAACAGAGGAGCATCAGAGGAGCATCAGAGGAGCATCAGAGGAGCCTCAGAGGAGCATCGGAGGAGCATCAGTGGAGCATCAGAGGAGCATCAGAGGAGCATCAGAGGAGCATCAGAGGAGCATCAGAGGAGCATCAGAGGAGCATCAGTGGAGCATCAGAGCAGCATCAGAGGAGCATCAGAGGAGCATCAGAGGAGCATCAGAGGAGCATCAGAGGAGCATCAGAGGAGCATCAGAGGAGCGTCAGAGGAGCATCAGTGGAGCATCAGAGGAGCATCAGAGGAGCATCATTGTAGCATCAGAGGAGCATCAGAGGAGCGTCAGAGGAGCATCAGAGGAGCATCAGAGGAGCATCAGAGGAGCATCAGAGGAGCAACAGAGGAGCATCAGAGGAGCATCAGAGGAGCATCAGAGGAGCATCAGAGGAGCATCAGTGTAGCATCAGAGGAGCATCAGAGGAGCATCAGAGGAGCATCAGAGGAGCATCAGAGGAGCAACAGAGGAGCATCAGAGGAGCAATAGAGGAGCATCAGAGGAGCATCAGAGGAGCATCAGAGGAGCATCAGAGGAGCATCAGAGTAGCATCAGTGGAGCATCAGAGGAGCATCAGTTGAGCATCAGAGGAGCATCAGAGGAGCATCAGAGGAGCATCAGAGGAGCATCAGAGGAGCATCAGAGGAGCAACAGAGGAACATCAGTGGAGCATCAGAGGAGCATCAGTTGAGCATCAGAGGAGGATCAGAGGAGCATCAGAGGACCATCAGAGGAGCATCAGAGGAGCATCAGAGGAGCATCAGTGGAGCATCAGAGGAGCATCAGAGGAGCATCAGAGGAGCATCAGAGGAGCATCAGAGGAGCATCAGAGGAGCATCAGAGGAGCATCAGAGGAGCATCAGAGGAGCATCAGAGGAGCATCAGTGGAGCATCAGAGGAGCATCAGAGGAGCATCAGTGGAGCATCAGAGGAGCATCAGAGGAGCATCAGAGGAGCATCAGAGGAGCATCAGAGGAGCATCAGAGGAGCATCCGAGGAGCATCAGAGGAGCATCAGAGGAGCATCAGAGGAGCATCAGAGGTGCATCAGTGGAGCATCAGTGGAGCATCAGAGGAGCATCAGAGGAGCATCAGAGGAGCATCAGAGGAGCAACAGAGGAGCATCAGAGGAGCATCAGAGGAGCATCAGAGGAGCATCAGAGGAGCATCAGAGGAGCATCAGAGAAGCATCAGAGGAGCCTCAGAGGAGCATCGGAGCAGCATCAGAGGAGCCTCAGAGGAGCATCAGAGGAGCATCAGAGGAGCATCAGAGGAGCATCAGAGGAGCCTCAGAGGAGCATCGGAGCAGCATCAGAGGAGCCTCAGAGGAGCATCAGAGGAGCATCAGAGGAGCATCAGAGGAGCATCAGAGGAGCATCAGAGGAGCATCAGTGGAGCATCAGAGCAGCATCAGAGGAGCATCAGAGGAGCATCAGAGGAGCATCAGAGGAGCATCAGAGGAGCATCAGAGGAGCATCAGAGGAGCATCAGAGGAGCATCAGAGGAGCATCAGAGGAGCATCAGAGGAGCATCAGAGGAGCATCAGTGGAGCATCAGAGGAGCATCAGTGGAGCATCAGAGGAGCATCAGAGGAGCATCAGAGGAGCAACAGAGGAGCATCAGAGGAGCATCAGAGGAGCATCAGAGGAGGATCAGAGCAGCATCAGAGGACCATCAGAGGAGCATCAGAGGAGAATCAGAGGAGCATCAGAGGAGCATCAGAGGAGCAACAGAGGAGCATCAGAGGAGCATCAGAGGAGCCTCAGAGGAGCCTCTGAGGAGCATTAGAGGAGCATCAGAGGAGCATCAGAGGAGCATCAGAGGAGCATCAGAGGAGCATCAGAGGAGCATCAGTGGAGCATCAGTGGAGCATCAGAGGAGCATCAGAGGAGCATCTGAGGAGCATCAGAGGAGCAACAGAGGAGCATCAGAGGAGCATCAGAGGAGCATCAGAGGAGCATCAGAGGAGCATCAGTGTAGCATCAGTGGAGCATCAGAGGAGCATCAGTTGAGCATCAGTGGAGCATCAGAGGAGCATCAGTGGAGCATCAGAGGAGCATCAGAGGAGCATCAGAGGAGCATCAGTGGAGCATCAGAGGAGCATCAGAGGAGCATCAGAGGAGCATCAGAGGAGCAACAGAGGAGCATCAGAGGAGCATCAGAGGAGCATCAGAGGAGGATCAGAGGAGCATCAGAGGACCATCAGAGGAGCATCAGAGAAGAATCAGAGGAGCAACAGAGGAGCAGGAGCAGGAGCAGGAGCAGGTGCAGGAGCAGAAGCAGGAGCAGGAGCAGGTGCAGGAGCAAGAGCATCAGAGGAGCATAAGAGGAGCAGGAGCAGGAGCAGGAGCAGGAGCAGGAACAGGAGCAGGAGCATCAGAGGAGCATCAGAGGAGCAGGAGCAGGAGCAGGAGCAGGAGCAGGAGCATCAGAGGAGCATCAGTGGAGCATCAGTGGAGCATCAGAGGAGCATCAGAGGAGCATCAGAGGAGCATCAGAGGAGCAACAGAGGAGCATCAGAGGAGCATCAGAGGAGCATCAGAGGAGCATCAGAGGAGCATCAGAGGAGCATCAGAGGAGCATCAGAGGAGCATCAGAGGAGCATCAGAGGAGCATCAGAGGAGCATCAGAGGAGCAACAGAGGAGCATCAGAGGAGCAACAGAGGAGCATCAGAGGAGCATCAGAGAAGCATCAGAGGAGCCTCAGAGGAGCATCGGAGGAGCATCAGAGGAGCATCGGAGGAGCATCAGAGGAGCATCAGAGGAGCATCAGAGGAGCATCAGAGGAGCATCAGAGGAGCATCAGTGGAGCATCAGAGCAGCATCAGAGGAGCATCAGAGGAGCATCAGAGGAGCATCAGTGGAGCATCAGAGGAGCATCAGAGGAGCATCAGAGGAGCATCAGAGGAGCATCAGAGGAGCATCAGAGGAGCATCGGAGGAGCATCAGAGGAGCATCAGAGGAGCATCAGAGGAGCATCAGAGGAGCATCAGTGTAGCATCAGAGGAGCATCGGAGGAGCATCAGAGGAGCATCAGAGGAGCATCAGAGGAGCATCAGAGGAGCATCAGAGGAGCATCAGAGGAGCATCAGAGGAGCATCAGAGCAGCAACAGAGGAGCATCAGAGGAGCAACAGAGGAGCATCAGAGGAGCATCAGATGAGCATCGGAGGAGCCTCGGAGGAGCATCGGAGGAGCATCAGAGGAGCATCAGAGGAGCATCAGAGGAGCATCAGAGGAGCATCAGAGGAGCATCAGAGGAGCATCAGAGGAGCATCAGAGGAGCATCAGTGGAGCATCAGAGCAGCATCAGAGGAGCATCAGAGGAGCATCAGAGGAGCAACAGAGGAGCATCAGAGGAGCATCAGAGGAGCATCAGAGGAGCATCAGAGGAGCATCAGAGGTGCATCAGTGGAGCATCAGTGGAGCATCAGAGGAGCATCAGAGGAGCATCTGAGGAGCATCAGAGGAGCAACAGAGGAGCATCAGAGGAGCATCAGAGGAGCATCAGAGGAGCATCGGAGGAGCATCAGTGTAGCATCAGAGGAGCATCAGAGGAGCATCAGAGGAGCATCAGAGGAGCATCAGAGGAGCAACGGAGGAGCATCAGAGGAGCAACAGAGGAGCATCAGAGGAGCATCAGAGGAGCATCAGAGGAGCCTCAGAGGAGCATCGGAGGAGCATCAGTGGAGCATCAGAGGAGCATCAGAGGAGCATCAGAGGAGCATCAGAGGAGCATCAGAGGAGCATCAGAGGAGCATCAGTGGAGCATCAGAGCAGCATCAGAGGAGCATCAGAGGAGCATCAGAGGAGCATCAGAGGAGCATCAGAGGAGAATCAGAGGAGCATCAGAGGAGCGTCAGAGGAGCATCAGAGGATCATCAGAGGAGCATCAGAGGAGCATCAGTGTAGCATCGGAGGAGCATCAGAGGAGCGTCAGAGGAGCATCAGAGGAGCATCAGAGGAGCATCAGAGGAGCATCAGAGGAGCAACAGAGGAGCATCAGAGGAGCATCAGAGGAGCATCAGAGGAGCATCAGAGGAGCATCAGTGTAGCATCAGAGGAGCATCAGAGGAGCATCAGAGGAGCATCAGAGGAGCATCAGAGGAGCAACAGAGGAGCATCAGAGGAGCAATAGAGGAGCATCAGAGGAGCATCAGAGGAGCATCAGAGGAGCATCAGAGGAGCATCAGAGTAGCATCAGTGGAGCATCAGAGGAGCATCAGTTGAGCATCAGTGGAGCATCAGAGGAGCATCAGTGGAGCATCAGAGGAGCATCAGAGGAGAATCAGAGGAGCATCAGAGGAGCATCAGAGGAGCATCAGTGGAGCATCAGAGGAGCATCAGAGGAGCATCAGAGGAGCATCAGAGGAGCATCAGAGGAGCATCAGAGGAGCATCAGAGGAGCATCAGAGGAGTATCAGAGGAGCATCAGTGGAGCATCAGTGGAGCATCAGAGGAGCATCAGAGGAGCATCAGAGGAGCATCAGAGGAGCAACAGAGGAGCATCAGAGGAGCATCAGAGGAGCATCAGAGGAGGATCAGAGGAGCATCAGAGGACCATCAGAGGAGCATCAGAGGAGAATCAGAGGAGCATCAGAGGAGCATCAGAGGAGCAACAGAGGAGCATCAGAGGAGCATCAGAGGAGCCTCAGAGGAGCCTCAGAGGAGCATTAGAGGAGCATCACAGGAGCATCAGAGGAGCATCAGAGGAGCATCGGAGGAGCATCAGAGGAGCATCAGTGGAGCATCAGTGGAGCATCAGAGGAGCATCAGAGGAGCATCTGAGGAGCATCAGAGGAGCAACAGAGGAGCATCAGAGGAGCATCAGAGGAGCATCAGAGGAGCATCAGAGGAGCATCAGAGTAGCATCAGTGGAGCATCAGAGGAGCATCAGTTGAGCATCAGTGGAGCATCAGAGGAGCATCAGTGGAGCATCAGAGGAGCATCAGAGGAGCATCAGAGGAGCATCAGAGGAGCATCAGTGGAGCTTCAGAGGAGCATCAGAGGAGCATCAGAGGAGCATCAGAGGAGCAACAGAGGAGCATCAGAGGAGCATCAGAGGAGCATCAGAGGAGGATCAGAGGAGCATCAGAGGAGCAGGAGCAGGAGCAGGAGCAGGTGCAGGAGCAGAAGCAGGAGCAGGAGCAGGTGCAGGAGCAAGAGCATCAGAGGAGCATCAGAGGAGCAGGAGCAGAAGCAGGAGCAGGAGCAGGAACAGGAGCAGGAGCATCAGAGGAGCATCAGAGGAGCAGGAGCAGGAGCAGGAGCAGGAGCAGGAGCATCAGAGGAGCATCAGAGGAGCATCAGAGGAGCATCAGAGGAGCATCAGAGGAGCATCAGAGGAGCATCAGAGGAGCATCAGAGGAGCATCAGAGGAGCATCAGTGGAGCATCAGTGGAGCATCAGAGGAGCATCAGAGGAGCATCAGAGGAGCATCAGAGGAGCAACAGAGGAGCATCAGAGGAGCATCAGAGGAGCATCAGAGGAGCATCAGAGGAGCATCAGAGGAGCATCAGAGGAGCATCAGTGTAGCATCAGAGGAGCATCAGAGGAGCATCAGAGGAGCATCAGAGGAGCATCAGAGGAGCAACAGAGGAGCATCAGAGGAGCATCAGAGAAGCATCAGATGAGCCTCAGAGGAGCATCGGAGGAGCATCAGAGGAGCATCAGAGGAGCATCAGAGGAGCATCAGAGGAGCATCAGAGGAGCATCAGTGGAGCATCAGAGCAGCATCAGAGGAGCATCAGAGAAGCATCAGAGGAGCAACAGAGGAGCATCAGAGGAGCATCAGAGGAGCATCAGTGTAGCATCAGAGGAGCATCAGAGGAGCATCAGAGGAGCATCAGAGGAGCAACAGAGGAGCATCAGAGGAGCATCAGAGGAGAATCAGAGGAGCATCAGAGGAGCTTCAGAGTAGCATCAGTGGAGCATCAGATGAGCATCAGTTGAGCATCAGTGGAGCATCAGAGGAGCATCAGTGGAGCATCAGAGGAGCATCAGAGGAGCATCAGAGGAGCATCAGAGGAGCATCAGAGGAGCATCAGTGGAGCATCAGAGGAGCATCAGAGGAGCATCAGAGGAGCATCAGAGGAGCATCAGAGGAGCATCAGAGGAGCATCAGAGGTGTATCAGAGGAGCATCAGTGGAGCATCAGTGGAGCATCAGAGGAGCATCAGAGGAGCATCAGAGGAGCATCAGAGGAGCAACAGAGGAGCATCAGAGGAGCATCAGAGGAGCATCAGAGGAGGATCAGAGGAGCATCAGAGGACCATCAGAGGAGCAACAGAGGAGCATCAGAGGAGCATCAGAGGAGCAACAGAGGAGCATCAGAGGAGCATCAGAAGAGCATCAGAGGAGCATCAGAGGTGCATCAGTGGAGCATCAGTGGAGCATCAGAGGAGCATCAGAGGAGCATCAGAGGAGCATCAGAGGAGCAACAGAGGAGCATCAGAGGAGCATCAGAGGAGCATCAGAGGAGCATCGGAGGAGCATCAGTGTAGCATCAGAGGAGCATCAGAGGAGCATCAGAGGAGCATCAGAGGAGCATCAGAGGAGCAACGGAGGAGCATCAGAGGAGCAACAGAGGAGCATCAGAGGAGCATCAGAGGAGCATCAGAGGAGCATCGGAGGAGCATCAGTGGAGCATCAGAGGAGCATCAGAGGAGCATCAGAGGAGCATCAGAGGAGCATCAGAGGAGCATCAGAGGAGCATCAGTGGAGCATCAGAGCAGCATCAGAGGAGCATCAGAGGAGCATCAGAGGAGCATCAGAGGAGCATCAGAGGAGCATCAGAGGAGCATCAGAGGAGCGTCAGAGGAGCATCAGAGGATCATCAGAGGAGCATCAGAGGAGCATCAGTGTAGCATCAGAGGAGCATCAGAGGAGCGTCAGAGGAGCATCAGAGGAGCATCAGAGGAGCATCAGATGAGCATCAGAGGAGCAACAGAGGAGCACCAGAGGAGCATCAGAGGAGCATCAGAGGAGCATCAGAGGAGCATCAGTGTAGCATCAGAGGAGCATCAGAGGAGCATCAGAGGAGCATCAGAGGAGCATCAGAGGAGCAACAGAGGAGCATCAGAGGAGCAATAGAGGAGCATCAGAGGAGCATCAGAGGAGCATCAGAGGAGCATCAGAGGAGCATCAGAGTAGCATCAGTGGAGCATCAGAGGAGCATCAGTTGAGCATCAGAGGAGCATCAGAGGAGCATCAGAGGAGCATCAGAGGAGCATCAGAGGAGCATCAGAGGAGCAACAGAGGAACATCAGTGGAGCATCAGAGGAGCATCAGTTGAGCATCAGAGGAGGATCAGAGGAGCATCAGAGGACCATCAGAGGAGCATCAGTGGAGCATCAGAGGAGCATCAGAGGAGCATCAGAGGAGCATCAGAGGAGCATCAGAGGAGCATCAGAGGAGCATCAGAGGAGCATCAGAGGAGCATCAGAGGAGCATCAGTGGAGCATCAGAGGAGCATCAGAGGAGCATCAGTGGAGCATCAGAGGAGCATCAGAGGAGCATCAGAGGAGCATCAGAGGAGCATCAGAGGAGCATCAGAGGAGCATCCGAGGAGCATCAGAGGAGCATCAGAGGAGCATCAGAGGAGCATCAGAGGTGCATCAGTGGAGCATCAGTGGAGCATCAGAGGAGCATCAGAGGAGCATCAGAGGAGCATCAGAGGAGCAACAGAGGAGCATCAGAGGAGCATCAGAGGAGCATCAGAGGAGCATCAGAGGAGCATCAGAGGAGCATCAGAGAAGCATCAGAGGAGCCTCAGAGGAGCATCGGAGCAGCATCAGAGGAGCCTCAGAGGAGCATCAGAGGAGCATCAGAGGAGCATCAGAGGAGCATCAGAGGAGCCTCAGAGGAGCATCGGAGCAGCATCAGAGGAGCCTCAGAGGAGCATCAGAGGAGCATCAGAGGAGCATCAGAGGAGCATCAGAGGAGCATCAGAGGAGCATCAGAGGAGCATCAGTGGAGCATCAGAGCAGCATCAGAGGAGCATCAGAGGAGCATCAGAGGAGCATCAGAGGAGCATCAGAGGAGCATCAGAGGAGCATCAGAGGAGCATCAGAGGAGCATCAGAGGAGCATCAGAGGAGCATCAGTGTAGCATCAGAGGAGCATCAGAGGAGCATCAGAGGAGCATCAGAGGAGCATCAGAGGAGCATCAGAGGAGCATCAGAGGAGCAACAGAGGAGCATCAGAGGAGCATCAGAGGAGCATCAGAGGAGCATCAGAGGAGCATCAGTGTAGCATCAGAGGAGCATCAGAGGAGCATCAGAGGAGCATCAGAGGAGCATCAGAGGAGCATCAGAGGAGCAACAGAGGAGCATCAGAGGAGAAACAGAGGAGCATCAGAGGAGCATCAGAGGAGCATCAGAGGAGCATCAGAGGAGCATCAGAGTCGCATCAGTGGAGCATCAGAGGAGCATCAGTGGAGCATCAGTGGAGCATCAGAGGAGCATCAGAGGAGCATCAGAGGAGCATCAGAGGAGCAACAGAGGAGCATCAGAGGAGCATCAGAGGAGCATCAGAGGAGGATCAGAGGAGCATCAGAGGACCATCAGAGGAGCA
This sequence comes from Narcine bancroftii, assembly GCF_036971445.1. Taxonomy (NCBI): domain Eukaryota; kingdom Metazoa; phylum Chordata; class Chondrichthyes; order Torpediniformes; family Narcinidae; genus Narcine; species Narcine bancroftii. The sequence goes on along the minus strand of NW_027211895.1, from coordinate 1,893,778 downwards.
TCAGAGGAGAATCAGAGGAGCATCAGAGGAGCATCAGAGGAGCAACAGAGGAGCATCAGAGGAGCATCAGAGGAGCCTCAGAGGAGCCTCAGAGGAGCATTAGAGGAGCATCAGAGGAGCATCAGAGGAGCATCAGAGGAGCATCAGAGGAGCATCAGAGGAGCATCAGTGGAACATCAGTGGAGCATCAGAGGAGCATCAGAGGAGCATCTGAGGAGCATCAGAGGAGCATCAGTGGAGCATCAGTGGAGCATCAGAGGAGCATCAGAGGAGCATCTGAGGAGCATCAGAGGAGCAACAGAGGAGCATCAGAGGAGCATCAGAGGAGCATCAGAGGAGCATCAGAGGAGCATCAGTGTAGCATCAGTGGAGCATCAGAGGAGCATCAGTTGAGCATCAGTGGAGCATCAGAGGAGCATCAGTGGAGCATCAGAGGAGCATCAGAGGAGCATCAGAGGAGCATCAGAGGAGTATCAGTGGAGCATCAGAGGAGCATCAGAGGAGCATCAGAGGAGCATCAGAGGAGCAACAGTGGAGCATCAGAGGAGCATCAGAGGAGCATCAGAGGAGGATCAGAGGAGCATCAGAGGACCATCAGAGGAGCATCAGAGAAGAATCAGAGGAGCAACAGAGGAGCAGGAGCAGGAGCAGGAGCAGGTGCAGGAGCAGAAGCAGGAGCAGGAGCAGGTGCAGGAGCAAGAGCATCAGAGGAGCATCAGAGGAGCAGGAGCAGGAGCAGGAGCAGGAGCAGGAACAGGAGCAGGAGCATCAGAGGAGCATCAGAGGAGCAGGAGCAGGAGCAGGAGCAGGAGCAGGAGCATCAGAGGAGCATCAGAGCAGCATCAGAGGAGCATCAGAGGAGCATCAGAGGAGCATCAGAGGAGCATCAGAGGAGCATCAGTGGAGCATCAGTGGAGCATCAGAGGAGCATCAGAGGAGCGTCAGAGGAGCATCAGAGGAGCAACAGAGGAGCATCAGAGGAGCATCAGAGGAGCATCAGAGGAGCATCAGAGGAGCATCAGAGGAGCATCAGAGGAGCATCAGAGGAGCATCAGAGGAGCATCAGAGGAGCATCAGAGGAGCAACAGAGGAGCATCAGAGGAGCAACAGAGGAGCATCAGAGGAGCATCAGAGAAGCATCAGAGGAGCCTCAGAGGAGCATCGGAGGAGCATCAGAGGAGCATCGGAGGAGCATCAGAGGAGCATCAGAGGAGCATCAGAGGAGCATCAGAGGAGCATCAGAGGAGCATCAGTGGAGCATCAGAGCAGCATCAGAGGAGCATCAGAGGAGCATCAGAGGAGCATCAGAGGAGCATCAGAGGAGCATCAGAGGAGCATCAGAGGAGCATCAGAGGAGCATCAGTGGAGCATCAGTGGAGCATCAGAGGAGCATCAGAGGAGCATCAGAGGAGCATCAGAGGAGCAACAGAGGAGCATCAGAGGAGCATCAGAGGAGCATCAGAGGAGCATCAGAGGAGCATCAGAGGAGCATCAGAGGAGCATCAGAGGAGCATCAGAGGAGCATCAGAGGAGCATCAGAGGAGCATCAGAGGAGCAACAGAGGAGCATCAGAGGAGCAACAGAGGAGCATCAGAGGAGCATCAGAGAAGCATCAGAGGAGCCTCAGAGGAGCATCGGAGGAGCATCAGAGGAGCATCGGAGGAGCATCAGAGGAGCATCAGAGGAGCATCAGAGGAGCATCAGAGGAGCATCAGAGGAGCATCAGTGGAGCATCAGAGCAGCATCAGAGGAGCATCAGAGGAGCATCAGAGGAGCATCAGAGGAGCATCAGAGGAGCATCAGAGGAGCATCAGAGGAGCATCAGAGGAGCATCGGAGGAGCATCAGAGGAGCATCAGTGTAGCATCAGAGGAGCATCGGAGGAGCATCAGAGGAGCATCAGAGGAGCATCAGAGGAGCATCAGAGGAGCATCAGAGGAGCATCAGAGGAGCATCAGAGGAGCATCAGAGCAGCAACAGAGGAGCATCAGAGGAGCAACAGAGGAGCATCAGAGGAGCATCAGAGGAGCATCAGAGGAGCATCAGAGGAGCATCAGAGGAGCATCAGTGTAGCATCAGAGGAGCATCAGAGGAGCATCAGAGGAGCATCAGAGGAGCATCAGAGGAGCAACAGAGGAGCATCAGAGGAGCAATAGAGGAGCATCAGAGGAGCATCAGAGGAGCATCAGAGGAGCATCAGAGGAGCATCAGAGTAGCATCAGTGGAGCATCAGAGGAGCATCAGTTGAGCATCAGAGGAGCATCAGAGGAGCATCAGAGGAGCATCAGAGGAGCATCAGAGGAGCATCAGAGGAGCAACAGAGGAACATCAGTGGAGCATCAGAGGAGCATCAGTTGAGCATCAGAGGAGGATCAGAGGAGCATCAGAGGACCATCAGAGGAGCATCAGTGGAGCATCAGAGGAGCATCAGAGGAGCATCAGAGGAGCATCAGAGGAGCATCAGAGGAGCATCAGAGGAGCATCAGAGGAGCATCAGAGGAGCATCAGAGGAGCATCAGTGGAGCATCAGAGGAGCATCAGAGGAGCATCAGTGGAGCATCAGAGGAGCATCAGAGGAGCATCAGAGGAGCATCAGAGGAGCATCAGAGGAGCATCAGAGGAGCATCCGAGGAGCATCAGAGGAGCATCAGAGGAGCATCAGAGGAGCATCAGAGGTGCATCAGTGGAGCATCAGTGGAGCATCAGAGGAGCATCAGAGGAGCATCAGAGGAGCATCAGAGGAGCAACAGAGGAGCATCAGAGGAGCATCAGAGGAGCATCAGAGGAGCATCAGAGGAGCATCAGAGGAGCATCAGAGAAGCATCAGAGGAGCCTCAGAGGAGCATCGGAGCAGCATCAGAGGAGCCTCAGAGGAGCATCAGAGGAGCATCAGAGGAGCATCAGAGGAGCATCAGAGGAGCCTCAGAGGAGCATCGGAGCAGCATCAGAGGAGCCTCAGAGGAGCATCAGAGGAGCATCAGAGGAGCATCAGAGGAGCATCAGAGGAGCATCAGAGGAGCATCAGAGGAGCATCAGTGGAGCATCAGAGCAGCATCAGAGGAGCATCAGAGGAGCATCAGAGGAGCATCAGAGGAGCATCAGAGGAGCATCAGAGGAGCATCAGAGGAGCATCAGAGGAGCATCAGAGGAGCATCAGAGGAGCATCAGTGTAGCATCAGAGGAGCATCAGAGGAGCATCAGAGGAGCATCAGAGGAGCATCAGAGGAGCATCAGAGGAGCATCAGAGGAGCAACAGAGGAGCATCAGAGGAGCATCAGAGGAGCATCAGAGGAGCATCAGAGGAGCATCAGTGTAGCATCAGAGGAGCATCAGAGGAGCATCAGAGGAGCATCAGAGGAGCATCAGAGGAGCATCAGAGGAGCAACAGAGGAGCATCAGAGGAGAAACAGAGGAGCATCAGAGGAGCATCAGAGGAGCATCAGAGGAGCATCAGAGGAGCATCAGAGTCGCATCAGTGGAGCATCAGAGGAGCATCAGTGGAGCATCAGTGGAGCATCAGAGGAGCATCAGAGGAGCATCAGAGGAGCATCAGAGGAGCAACAGAGGAGCATCAGAGGAGCATCAGAGGAGCATCAGAGGAGGATCAGAGGAGCATCAGAGGACCATCAGAGGAGCATCAGAGGAGAATCAGAGGAGCATCAGAGGAGCATCAGAGGAGCAACAGAGGAGCATCAGAGGAGCATCAGAGGAGCCTCAGAGGAGCCTCAGAGGAGCATTAGAGGAGCATCAGAGGAGCATCAGAGGAGCATCAGAGGAGCATCAGAGGAGCATCAGAGGAGCATCAGTGGAACATCAGTGGAGCATCAGAGGAGCATCAGAGGAGCATCTGAGGAGCATCAGAGGAGCATCAGTGGAGCATCAGTGGAGCATCAGAGGAGCATCAGAGGAGCATCTGAGGAGCATCAGAGGAGCAACAGAGGAGCATCAGAGGAGCATCAGAGGAGCATCAGAGGAGCATCAGAGGAGCATCAGTGTAGCATCAGTGGAGCATCAGAGGAGCATCAGTTGAGCATCAGTGGAGCATCAGAGGAGCATCAGTGGAGCATCAGAGGAGCATCAGAGGAGCATCAGAGGAGCATCAGAGGAGTATCAGTGGAGCATCAGAGGAGCATCAGAGGAGCATCAGAGGAGCATCAGAGGAGCAACAGTGGAGCATCAGAGGAGCATCAGAGGAGCATCAGAGGAGGATCAGAGGAGCATCAGAGGACCATCAGAGGAGCATCAGAGAAGAATCAGAGGAGCAACAGAGGAGCAGGAGCAGGAGCAGGAGCAGGTGCAGGAGCAGAAGCAGGAGCAGGAGCAGGTGCAGGAGCAAGAGCATCAGAGGAGCATCAGAGGAGCAGGAGCAGGAGCAGGAGCAGGAGCAGGAACAGGAGCAGGAGCATCAGAGGAGCATCAGAGGAGCAGGAGCAGGAGCAGGAGCAGGAGCAGGAGCATCAGAGGAGCATCAGAGCAGCATCAGAGGAGCATCAGAGGAGCATCAGAGGAGCATCAGAGGAGCATCAGAGGAGCATCAGTGGAGCATCAGTGGAGCATCAGAGGAGCATCAGAGGAGCGTCAGAGGAGCATCAGAGGAGCAACAGAGGAGCATCAGAGGAGCATCAGAGGAGCATCAGAGGAGCATCAGAGGAGCATCAGAGGAGCATCAGAGGAGCATCAGAGGAGCATCAGAGGAGCATCAGAGGAGCATCAGAGGAGCAACAGAGGAGCATCAGAGGAGCAACAGAGGAGCATCAGAGGAGCATCAGAGAAGCATCAGAGGAGCCTCAGAGGAGCATCGGAGGAGCATCAGAGGAGCATCGGAGGAGCATCAGAGGAGCATCAGAGGAGCATCAGAGGAGCATCAGAGGAGCATCAGAGGAGCATCAGTGGAGCATCAGAGCAGCATCAGAGGAGCATCAGAGGAGCATCAGAGGAGCATCAGAGGAGCATCAGAGGAGCATCAGAGGAGCATCAGAGGAGCATCAGAGGAGCATCAGTGGAGCATCAGTGGAGCATCAGAGGAGCATCAGAGGAGCATCAGAGGAGCATCAGAGGAGCAACAGAGGAGCATCAGAGGAGCATCAGAGGAGCATCAGAGGAGCATCAGAGGAGCATCAGAGGAGCATCAGAGGAGCATCAGAGGAGCATCAGAGGAGCATCAGAGGAGCATCAGAGGAGCATCAGAGGAGCAACAGAGGAGCATCAGAGGAGCAACAGAGGAGCATCAGAGGAGCATCAGAGAAGCATCAGAGGAGCCTCAGAGGAGCATCGGAGGAGCATCAGAGGAGCATCGGAGGAGCATCAGAGGAGCATCAGAGGAGCATCAGAGGAGCATCAGAGGAGCATCAGAGGAGCATCAGTGGAGCATCAGAGCAGCATCAGAGGAGCATCAGAGGAGCATCAGAGGAGCATCAGAGGAGCATCAGAGGAGCATCAGAGGAGCATCAGAGGAGCATCAGAGGAGCATCGGAGGAGCATCAGAGGAGCATCAGTGTAGCATCAGAGGAGCATCGGAGGAGCATCAGAGGAGCATCAGAGGAGCATCAGAGGAGCATCAGAGGAGCATCAGAGGAGCATCAGAGGAGCATCAGAGGAGCATCAGAGCAGCAACAGAGGAGCATCAGAGGAGCAACAGAGGAGCATCAGAGGAGCATCAGAGGAGCATCAGAGGAGCCTCGGAGGAGCATCGGAGGAGCATCAGAGGAGCATCAGAGGAGCATCAGAGGAGCATCAGAGGAGCATCAGAGGAGCATCAGAGGAGCATCAGAGGAGCATCAGAGGAGCATCCAAGGAGCATCAGAGGAGCATCAGAGGAGCATCAGAGGAGCATCAGAGGAGCCTCAGAGGAGCATCAGAAGAGCATCAGTGTAGCATCAGAGGAGCATCAGAGGAGCATCAGAGGAGCATCAGAGGAGCATCAGAGGAGCATCAGAGGAGCATCAGAGGAGCAACAGAGGAGCATCAGAGGAGCATCAGAGGAGCATCAGAGGAGCATCAGAGGAGCATCAGTGAAGCATCAGAGGAGCATCAGAGGAGCATCAGAGGAGCATCAGAGGAGCAACAGAGGAGCATCAGAGGAGCATCAGAGGAGAATCAGAGGAGCATCAGAGGAGCTTCAGAGTAGCATCAGTGGAGCATCAGATGAGCATCAGTTGAGCATCAGTGGAGCATCAGAGGAGCATCAGTGGAGCATCAGAGGAGCATCAGAGGAGCATCAGAGGAGCATCAGAGGAGCATCAGAGGAGCATCAGTGGAGCATCAGAGGAGCAACAGAGGAGCATCAGAGGAGCATCAGAGGAGCATCAGAGGAGCATCAGAGGAGCATCAGAGGAGTATCAGAGGAGCATCAGTGGAGCATCAGTGGAGCATCAGAGGAGCATCAGAGGAGCATCAGAGGAGCATCAGAGGAGCAACAGAGGAGCATCAGAGGAGCATCAGAGGAGCATCAGTGGAGCATCAGAGCAGTATCAGAGGAGCATCAGAGGAGCATCAGAGGAGCATCAGAGGAGCATCAGAGGAGCATCAGAGGAGCGTCAGAGGAGCATCAGAGGATCATCAGAGGAGCATCAGAGGAGCATCAGTGTAGCATCGGAGGAGCATCAGAGGAGCGTCAGAGGAGCATCAGAGGAGCATCAGAGGAGCATCAGAGGAGCATCAGAGGAGCAACAGAGGAGCATCAGAGGAGCATCAGAGGAGCATCAGAGGAGCATCAGAGGAGCATCAGAGGAGTATCAGAGGAGCATCAGTGGAGCATCAGTGGAGCATCAGAGGAGCATCAGAGGAGCATCAGAGGAGCATCAGAGGAGCAACAGAGGAGCATCAGAGGAGCATCAGAGGAGCATCAGTGGAGCATCAGAGCAGCATCAGAGGAGCATCAGAGGAGCATCAGAGGAGCATCAGAGGAGCATCAGAGGAGCATCAGAGGAGCGTCAGAGGAGCATCAGAGGATCATCAGAGGAGCATCAGAGGAGCATCAGTGTAGCATCGGAGGAGCATCAGAGGAGCGTCAGAGGAGCATCAGAGGAGCATCAGAGGAGCATCAGAGGAGCATCAGAGGAGCAACAGAGGAGCATCAGAGGAGCATCAGAGGAGCATCAGAGGAGCATCAGAGGAGCATCAGTGTAGCATCAGAGGAGCATCAGAGGAGCATCAGAGGAGCAACAGAGGAGCATCAGAGGAGCAATAGAGGAGCATCAGAGGAGCATCAGAGGAGCATCAGAGGAGCATCAGAGGAGCATCAGAGTAGCATCAGAGGAGCATCAGAGGAGCATCAGTTGAGCATCAGTGGAGCATCAGAGGAGCATCAGTGGAGCATCAGAGGAGCATCAGAGGAGAATCAGAGGAGAATCAGAGGAGCATCAGAGGAGCATCAGAGGAGCATCAGTGGATCATCAGAGGAGCATCAGAGGAGCATCAGAGGAGCATCAGAGGAGCATCAGAGGAGCATCAGAGGAGCATCAGAGGAGCATCAGAGGAGCATCAGAGGAGTATCAGAGGAGCATCAGTGGAGCATCAGTGGAGCATCAGAGGAGCATCAGAGGAGCATCAGAGGAGCATCAGAGGAGCAACAGACGAGCATCAGAGGAGCATCAGAGGAGCATCAGAGGAGGATCAGAGGAGCATCAGAGGACCATCAGAGGAGCATCAGAGGAGAATCAGAGGAGCATCAGAGGAGCATCAGAGGAGCAACAGAGGAGCATCAGAGGAGCATCAGAGGAGCCTCAGAGGAGCCTCAGAGGAGCATTAGAGGAGCATCAGAGGAGCATCAGAGGAGCATCAGAGGAGCATCGGAGGAGCATCAGAGGAGCATCAGTGGAGCATCAGTGGAGCATCAGAGGAGCATCAGAGGAGCATCTGAGGAGCATCAGAGGAGCAACAGAGGAGCATCAGAGGAGCATCAGAGGAGCATCAGAGGAGCATCAGAGGAGCATCAGAGTAGCATCAGTGGAGCATCAGAGGAGCATCAGTTGAGCATCAGTGGAGCATCAGAGGAGCATCAGTGGAGCATCAGAGGAGCGTCAGAGGAGCATCAGAGGAGCATCAGAGGAGCATCAGAGGAGCATCAGTGGAGCATCAGAGGAGCATCAGAGGAGCATCAGAGGAGCATCAGAGGAGCAACAGAGGAGCATCAGAGGAGCATCAGAGGAGCATCAGAGGAGCATCAGTGTAGCATCAGAGGAGCATCAGAGGAGCATCAGAGGAGCATCAGAGGAGCATCAGAGGAGCATCAGAGTAGCAACAGAGGAGCATCAGAGCAACAGAGGAGCATCAGAGGAGCATCAGAGGAGCATCAGAGGAGCATCAGAGGAGCATCAGAGGAGCATCAGAGGAGCATCAGAGGAGCAACAGAGGAGCATCAGAGGAGCATCAGAGGAGCATCAGAGGAGCATCAGTGTAGCATCAGAGGAGCATCAGAGGAGCATCAGAGGAGCATCAGAGGAGCATCAGAGGAGCATCAGAGTAGCAACAGAGGAGCATCAGAGGAGCAACAGAGGAGCATCAGAGGAGCATCAGAGGAGCATCAGATGAGCATCAGAGGAGCATCAGAGTAGCATCAGAGGAGCATCAGAGGAGCAACAGAGGAGCATCAGAGGAGCATCAGAGGAGCATCAGATGAGCATCAGAGGAGCATCAGAGTAGCATCAGAGGAGCATCAGAGGAGCATCAGAGGAGCATCAGTGGAGCATCAGAGGAGCATCAGTGGAGCATCAGAGGAGCGTCAGAGGAGCATCAGAGGAGCATCAGAGGAGCATCAGAGGAGCATCAGTGGAGCATCAGAGGAGCATCAGAGGAGCATCAGAGGAGCATCAGAGGAGCAACAGAGGAGCATCAGAGGAGCATCAGAGGAGCATCAGAGGAGCATCAGTGTAGCATCAGAGGAGCATCAGAGGAGCATCAGAGGAGCATCAGAGGAGCATCAGAGGAGCATCAGAGTAGCAACAGAGGAGCATCAGAGCAACAGAGGAGCATCAGAGGAGCATCAGAGGAGCATCAGAGGAGCATCAGAGGAGCATCAGAGGAGCATCAGAGGAGCATCAGAGGAGCAACAGAGGAGCATCAGAGGAGCATCAGAGGAGCATCAGAGGAGCATCAGTGTAGCATCAGAGGAGCATCAGAGGAGCATCAGAGGAGCATCAGAGGAGCATCAGAGGAGCATCAGAGTAGCAACAGAGGAGCATCAGAGGAGCAACAGAGGAGCATCAGAGGAGCATCAGAGGAGCATCAGATGAGCATCAGAGGAGCATCAGAGTAGCATCAGAGGAGCATCAGAGGAGCATCAGAGGAGCATCAGAGGAGCATCAGAGGAGCATCAGAGGAGCATCAGAGGAGTATCAGAGGAGCATCAGTGGAGCATCAGTGGAGCATCAGAGGAGCATCAGAGGAGCATCAGAGGAGCAACAGAGGAGCATCAGAGGAGCATCAGAGGAGCATCAGAGGAGGATCAGAGGAGCATCAGAGGAGCATCAGAGGAGCATCAGAGGAGCATCAGAGGAGCATCAGAGGAGCATCAGTGTAGCATCAGAGGAGCATCAGAGGAGCATCAGAGGAGCATCAGAGGAGCATCAGAGGAGCATCAGAGGAGCATCAGAGGAGCAACAGAGGAACATCAGTGGAGCATCAGAGGAGCATCAGAGGAGGATCAGAGGAGCATCAGAGGACCATCAGAGGAGCATCAGAGGAGCATCAGAGGAGCATCAGTGGAGCATCAGAGGAGCATCAGAGGAGCATCAGAGGAGCATCAGAGGAGCATCAGAGGAGCATCAGAGGAGCATCAGAGGAGCATCAGAGGAGCATCAGTGGAGCATCAGAGGAGCATCAGAGGAGCATCAGTGGAGCATCAGAGGAGCATCAGAGGAGCATCAGAGGAGCATCAGAGGAGCATCAGAGGAGCATCAGAGGAGCATCCGAGGAGCATCCGAGGAGCATCAGAGGAGCATCAGAGGAGCATCAGAGGTGCATCAGTGGAGCATCAGTGGAGCATCAGAGGAGCATCAGAGGAGCATCAGAGGAGCATCAGAGGAGCAACAGAGGAGCATCAGAGGAGCATCAGAGGAGCATCAGAGGAGCATCAGAGGAGCATCAGAGTAGCATCAGTGGAGCATCAGAGGAGCATCAGTTGAGCATCAGTGGAACATCAGAGGAGCATCAGTGTAGCATCAGAGGAGCATCAGAGGAGCATCAGAGGAGCATCTGAGGAGCATCAGAGGAGCATCAGAGGAGCATCAGAGGAGCATCACAGGAGCATCAGAGGAGCATCAGAGGAGCATCAGAGGAGCATCAGAGGAGCATCAGAGGAGCATCAGAGGAGCATCAGAGGAGCATCAGTGTAGCATCAGAGGAGCATCAGAGGAGCATCAGAGGAGCATCAGAGGAGCATCAGAGGAGCATCAGAGGAGCATCAGAGGAGCAACAGAGGAGCATCAGAGGAGCATCAGAGGAGCATCAGAGGAGCATCAGAGGAGCATCAGTGTAGCATCAGAGGAGCATCAGAGGAGCATCAGAGGAGCATCAGAGGAGCATCAGAGGAGCATCAGAGGAGCAACAGAGGAGCATCAGAGGAGCAACAGAGGAGCATCAGAGGAGCATCAGAGGAGCATCAGAGGAGCATCAGAGGAGCATCAGAGTCGCATCAGTGGAGCATCAGAGGAGCATCAGTGGAGCATCAGTGGAGCATCAGAGGAGCATCAGAGGAGCATCAGAGGAGCATCAGAGGAGCAACAGAGGAGCATCAGAGGAGCATCAGAGGAGCATCAGAGGAGGATCAGAGGAGCATCAGAGGACCATCAGAGGAGCATCAGAGGAGAATCAGAGGAGCATCAGAGGAGCATTAGAGGAGCAACAGAGGAGCATCAGAGGAGCATCAGAGGAGCCTCAGAGGAGCCTCAGAGGAGCATTAGAGGAGCATCAGAGGAGCATCAGAGGAGCATCAGAGGAGCATCAGAGGAGCATCAGAGGAGCATCAGTGGAGCATCAGTGGAGCATCAGAGGAGCATCAGAGGAGCATCTGAGGAGCATCAGAGGAGCAACAGAGGAGCATCAGAGGAGCATCAGAGGAGCATCAGAGGAGCATCAGAGGAGCATCAGTGTAGCATCAGTGGAGCATCAGAGGAGCATCAGTTGAGCATCAGTGGAGCATCAGAGGAGCATCAGTGGAGCATCAGAGGAGCATCAGAGGAGCATCAGAGGAGCATCAGAGGAGCATCAGTGGAGCATCAGAGGAGCATCAGAGGAGCATCAGAGGAGCAACAGAGGAGCATCAGAGGAGCATCAGAGGAGCATCAGAGGAGGATCAGAGGAGCATCAGAGGACCATCAGAGGAGCATCAGAGAAGAATCAGAGGAGCAACAGAGGAGCAGGAGCAGGAGCAGGAGCAGGTGCAGGAGCAGAAGCAGGAGCAGGAGCAGGTGCAGGAGCAAGAGCATCAGAGGAGCATCAGAGGAGCAGGAGCAGGAGCAGGAGCAGGAGCAGGAACAGGAGCAGGAGCATCAGAGGAGCATCAGAGGAGCAGGAGCAGGAGCAGGAGCAGGAGCAGGAGCATCAGAGGAGCATCAGAGCAGCATCAGAGGAGCATCAGAGGAGCATCAGAGGAGCATCAGAGGAGCATCAGAGGAGCATCAGTGGAGCATCAGTGGAGCATCAGAGGAGCATCAGAGGAGCATCAGAGGAGCAACAGAGGAGCATCAGAGGAGCATCAGAGGAGCATCAGAGGAGCATCAGAGGAGCATCAGAGGAGCATCAGAGGAGCATCAGAGGAGCATCAGAGGAGCATCAGAGGAGCATCAGAGGAGCATCAGAGGAGCAACAGAGGAGCATCAGAGGAGCAACAGAGGAGCATCAGAGGAGCATCAGAGAAGCATCAGAGGAGCCTCAGAGGAGCATTGGAGGAGCATCAGAGGAGCATCGGAGGAGCATCAGAGGAGCATCAGAGGAGCATCAGAGGAGCATCAGAGGAGCATCAGAGGAGCATCAGTGGAGCATCATAGCAGCATCAGAGGAGCATCAGAGGAGCATCAGAGGAGCATCAGAGGAGCATCAGAGGAGTAACAGAGGAGCATCAGAGGAGCATCAGAGGAGCATCAGAGGAGCATCAGAGGAGCATCGGAGGAGCATCAGAGGAGCATCAGAGGAGCATCAGAGGAGCATCAGAGGAGCATCAGTGTAGCATAAGAGGAGCATCGGAGGAGCATCAGAGGAGCATCAGAGGAGCATCAGAGGAGCATCAGAGGAGCATCAGAGGAGCATCAGAGGAGCATCAGAGCAGCAACAGAGGAGCATCAGAGGAGCAACAGAGGAGCATCAGAGCAGCATCAGAGGAGCATCAGAGGAGCCTCGGAGGAGCATCGGAGGAGCATCAGAGGAGCATCAGAGGAGCATCAGAGGAGCATCAGAGGAGCATCAGAGGAGCATCAGAGGAGCATCAGAGGAGCATCAGAGGAGCATCAGTGGAGCATCAGAGCAGCATCAGAGGAGCATCAGAGGAGCATCAGAGGAGCAACAGAGGAGCATCAGAGGAGCATCAGAGGAGCATCAGAGGAGCATCAGAGGAGCATCAGAGGAGCATCAGAGGAGCATCAGAGGTGCATCAGTGGAGCATCAGTGGAGCATCAGAGGAGCATCAGAGGAGCATCAGAGGAGCATCAGAGGAGCAACAGAGGAGCATCAGAGGAGCATCAGAGGAGCATCAGAGGAGCATCGGAGGAGCATCAGTGTAGCATCAGAGGAGCATCAGAGGAGCATCAGAGGAGCATCAGAGGAGCATCAGAGGAGCAACGGAGGAGCATCAGAGGAGCAACAGAGGAGCATGAGAGGAGCATCAGAGGAGCATCAGAGGAGCCTCAGAGGAGCATCGGAGGAGCATCAGTGGAGCATCAGAGGAGCATCAGAGGAGCATCAGAGGAGCATCAGAGGAGCATCAGAGGAGCATCAGAGGAGCATCAGTGGAGCATGAGAGCAGCATCAGAGGAGCATCAGAGGAGCATCAGAGGAGCATCAGAGGAGCATCAGAGGAGCATCAGAGGAGCATCAGAGGAGCGTCAGAGGAGCATCAGAGGATCATCAGAGGAGCATCAGAGGAGCATCAGTGTAGCATCAGAGGAGCATCAGAGGAGCGTCAGAGGAGCATCAGAGGAGCATCAGAGGAGCATCAGAGGAGCATCAGAGGAGCAACAGTGGAGCATCAGAGGAGCATCAGAGGAGCATCAGAGGAGCATCAGAGGAGCATCAGTGTAGCATCAGAGGAGCATCAGAGGAGCATCAGAGGAGCATCAGAGGAGCATCAGAGGAGCAACAGAGGAGCATCAGAGGAGCATCAGAGGAGCATCAGAGGAGCATCGGAGGAGCATCAGTGTAGCATCAGAGGAGCATCAGATGAGCATCAGAGGAGCATCGGAGGAGCATCAGAGGAGCAACGGAGGAGCATCAGAGGAGCAACAGAGGAGCATCAGAGGAGCATCAGAGGAGCATCAGAGGAGCCTCAGAGGAGCATCGGAGGAGCATCAGTGGAGCATCAGAGGAGCATCAGAGGAGCATCAGAGGAGCATCAGAGGAGCATCAGAGGAGCATCAGAGGAGCATCAGTGGAGCATCAGAGCAGCATCAGAGGAGCATCAGAGGAGCATCAGAGGAGCATCAGAGGAGCATCAGAGGAGCATCAGAGGAGCATCAGAGGAGCGTCAGAGGAGCATCAGTGGAGCATCAGAGGAGCATCAGAGGAGCATCATTGTAGCATCAGAGGAGCATCAGAGGAGCGTCAGAGGAGCATCAGAGGAGCATCAGAGGAGCATCAGAGGAGCATCAGAGGAGCAACAGAGGAGCATCAGAGGAGCATCAGAGGAGCATCAGAGGAGCATCAGAGGAGCATCAGTGTAGCATCAGAGGAGCATCAGAGGAGCATCAGAGGAGCATCAGAGGAGCATCAGAGGAGCAACAGAGGAGCATCAGAGGAGCAATAGAGGAGCATCAGAGGAGCATCAGAGGAGCATCAGAGGAGCATCAGAGGAGCATCAGAGTAGCATCAGTGGAGCATCAGAGGAGCATCAGTTGAGCATCAGAGGAGCATCAGAGGAGCATCAGAGGAGCATCAGAGGAGCATCAGAGGAGCATCAGAGGAGCAACAGAGGAACATCAGTGGAGCATCAGAGGAGCATCAGTTGAGCATCAGAGGAGGATCAGAGGAGCATCAGAGGACCATCAGAGGAGCATCAGAGGAGCATCAGAGGAGCATCAGTGGAGCATCAGAGGAGCATCAGAGGAGCATCAGAGGAGCATCAGAGGAGCATCAGAGGAGCATCAGAGGAGCATCAGAGGAGCATCAGAGGAGCATCAGAGGAGCATCAGAGGAGCATCAGTGGAGCATCAGAGGAGCATCAGAGGAGCATCAGTGGAGCATCAGAGGAGCATCAGAGGAGCATCAGAGGAGCATCAGAGGAGCATCAGAGGAGCATCAGAGGAGCATCCGAGGAGCATCAGAGGAGCATCAGAGGAGCATCAGAGGAGCATCAGAGGTGCATCAGTGGAGCATCAGTGGAGCATCAGAGGAGCATCAGAGGAGCATCAGAGGAGCATCAGAGGAGCAACAGAGGAGCATCAGAGGAGCATCAGAGGAGCATCAGAGGAGCATCAGAGGAGCATCAGAGGAGCATCAGAGAAGCATCAGAGGAGCCTCAGAGGAGCATCGGAGCAGCATCAGAGGAGCCTCAGAGGAGCATCAGAGGAGCATCAGAGGAGCATCAGAGGAGCATCAGAGGAGCCTCAGAGGAGCATCGGAGCAGCATCAGAGGAGCCTCAGAGGAGCATCAGAGGAGCATCAGAGGAGCATCAGAGGAGCATCAGAGGAGCATCAGAGGAGCATCAGTGGAGCATCAGAGCAGCATCAGAGGAGCATCAGAGGAGCATCAGAGGAGCATCAGAGGAGCATCAGAGGAGCATCAGAGGAGCATCAGAGGAGCATCAGAGGAGCATCAGAGGAGCATCAGAGGAGCATCAGAGGAGCATCAGAGGAGCATCAGTGGAGCATCAGAGGAGCATCAGTGGAGCATCAGAGGAGCATCAGAGGAGCATCAGAGGAGCAACAGAGGAGCATCAGAGGAGCATCAGAGGAGCATCAGAGGAGGATCAGAGCAGCATCAGAGGACCATCAGAGGAGCATCAGAGGAGAATCAGAGGAGCATCAGAGGAGCATCAGAGGAGCAACAGAGGAGCATCAGAGGAGCATCAGAGGAGCCTCAGAGGAGCCTCTGAGGAGCATTAGAGGAGCATCAGAGGAGCATCAGAGGAGCATCAGAGGAGCATCAGAGGAGCATCAGAGGAGCATCAGTGGAGCATCAGTGGAGCATCAGAGGAGCATCAGAGGAGCATCTGAGGAGCATCAGAGGAGCAACAGAGGAGCATCAGAGGAGCATCAGAGGAGCATCAGAGGAGCATCAGAGGAGCATCAGTGTAGCATCAGTGGAGCATCAGAGGAGCATCAGTTGAGCATCAGTGGAGCATCAGAGGAGCATCAGTGGAGCATCAGAGGAGCATCAGAGGAGCATCAGAGGAGCATCAGTGGAGCATCAGAGGAGCATCAGAGGAGCATCAGAGGAGCATCAGAGGAGCAACAGAGGAGCATCAGAGGAGCATCAGAGGAGCATCAGAGGAGGATCAGAGGAGCATCAGAGGACCATCAGAGGAGCATCAGAGAAGAATCAGAGGAGCAACAGAGGAGCAGGAGCAGGAGCAGGAGCAGGTGCAGGAGCAGAAGCAGGAGCAGGAGCAGGTGCAGGAGCAAGAGCATCAGAGGAGCATAAGAGGAGCAGGAGCAGGAGCAGGAGCAGGAGCAGGAACAGGAGCAGGAGCATCAGAGGAGCATCAGAGGAGCAGGAGCAGGAGCAGGAGCAGGAGCAGGAGCATCAGAGGAGCATCAGTGGAGCATCAGTGGAGCATCAGAGGAGCATCAGAGGAGCATCAGAGGAGCATCAGAGGAGCAACAGAGGAGCATCAGAGGAGCATCAGAGGAGCATCAGAGGAGCATCAGAGGAGCATCAGAGGAGCATCAGAGGAGCATCAGAGGAGCATCAGAGGAGCATCAGAGGAGCATCAGAGGAGCATCAGAGGAGCAACAGAGGAGCATCAGAGGAGCAACAGAGGAGCATCAGAGGAGCATCAGAGAAGCATCAGAGGAGCCTCAGAGGAGCATCGGAGGAGCATCAGAGGAGCATCGGAGGAGCATCAGAGGAGCATCAGAGGAGCATCAGAGGAGCATCAGAGGAGCATCAGAGGAGCATCAGTGGAGCATCAGAGCAG
Source organism: Narcine bancroftii (assembly GCF_036971445.1). NCBI lineage: Eukaryota > Metazoa > Chordata > Chondrichthyes > Torpediniformes > Narcinidae > Narcine > Narcine bancroftii. The sequence goes on along the minus strand of NW_027211895.1, from coordinate 1,877,493 downwards.
CATCAGAGGAGCATCAGAGGAGCATCAGAGGAGCATCAGTGGAGCATCAGAGGAGCATCAGAGGAGCATCAGAGGAGCATCAGAGGAGCATCAGAGGAGCATCAGAGGAGCATCGGAGGAGCATCAGAGGAGCATCAGAGGAGCATCAGAGGAGCATCAGAGGAGCATCAGTGTAGCATCAGAGGAGCATCGGAGGAGCATCAGAGGAGCATCAGAGGAGCATCAGAGGAGCATCAGAGGAGCATCAGAGGAGCATCAGAGGAGCATCAGAGGAGCATCAGAGCAGCAACAGAGGAGCATCAGAGGAGCAACAGAGGAGCATCAGAGGAGCATCAGATGAGCATCGGAGGAGCCTCGGAGGAGCATCGGAGGAGCATCAGAGGAGCATCAGAGGAGCATCAGAGGAGCATCAGAGGAGCATCAGAGGAGCATCAGAGGAGCATCAGAGGAGCATCAGAGGAGCATCAGTGGAGCATCAGAGCAGCATCAGAGGAGCATCAGAGGAGCATCAGAGGAGCAACAGAGGAGCATCAGAGGAGCATCAGAGGAGCATCAGAGGAGCATCAGAGGAGCATCAGAGGTGCATCAGTGGAGCATCAGTGGAGCATCAGAGGAGCATCAGAGGAGCATCTGAGGAGCATCAGAGGAGCAACAGAGGAGCATCAGAGGAGCATCAGAGGAGCATCAGAGGAGCATCGGAGGAGCATCAGTGTAGCATCAGAGGAGCATCAGAGGAGCATCAGAGGAGCATCAGAGGAGCATCAGAGGAGCAACGGAGGAGCATCAGAGGAGCAACAGAGGAGCATCAGAGGAGCATCAGAGGAGCATCAGAGGAGCCTCAGAGGAGCATCGGAGGAGCATCAGTGGAGCATCAGAGGAGCATCAGAGGAGCATCAGAGGAGCATCAGAGGAGCATCAGAGGAGCATCAGAGGAGCATCAGTGGAGCATCAGAGCAGCATCAGAGGAGCATCAGAGGAGCATCAGAGGAGCATCAGAGGAGCATCAGAGGAGAATCAGAGGAGCATCAGAGGAGCGTCAGAGGAGCATCAGAGGATCATCAGAGGAGCATCAGAGGAGCATCAGTGTAGCATCGGAGGAGCATCAGAGGAGCGTCAGAGGAGCATCAGAGGAGCATCAGAGGAGCATCAGAGGAGCATCAGAGGAGCAACAGAGGAGCATCAGAGGAGCATCAGAGGAGCATCAGAGGAGCATCAGAGGAGCATCAGTGTAGCATCAGAGGAGCATCAGAGGAGCATCAGAGGAGCATCAGAGGAGCATCAGAGGAGCAACAGAGGAGCATCAGAGGAGCAATAGAGGAGCATCAGAGGAGCATCAGAGGAGCATCAGAGGAGCATCAGAGGAGCATCAGAGTAGCATCAGTGGAGCATCAGAGGAGCATCAGTTGAGCATCAGTGGAGCATCAGAGGAGCATCAGTGGAGCATCAGAGGAGCATCAGAGGAGAATCAGAGGAGCATCAGAGGAGCATCAGAGGAGCATCAGTGGAGCATCAGAGGAGCATCAGAGGAGCATCAGAGGAGCATCAGAGGAGCATCAGAGGAGCATCAGAGGAGCATCAGAGGAGCATCAGAGGAGTATCAGAGGAGCATCAGTGGAGCATCAGTGGAGCATCAGAGGAGCATCAGAGGAGCATCAGAGGAGCATCAGAGGAGCAACAGAGGAGCATCAGAGGAGCATCAGAGGAGCATCAGAGGAGGATCAGAGGAGCATCAGAGGACCATCAGAGGAGCATCAGAGGAGAATCAGAGGAGCATCAGAGGAGCATCAGAGGAGCAACAGAGGAGCATCAGAGGAGCATCAGAGGAGCCTCAGAGGAGCCTCAGAGGAGCATTAGAGGAGCATCACAGGAGCATCAGAGGAGCATCAGAGGAGCATCGGAGGAGCATCAGAGGAGCATCAGTGGAGCATCAGTGGAGCATCAGAGGAGCATCAGAGGAGCATCTGAGGAGCATCAGAGGAGCAACAGAGGAGCATCAGAGGAGCATCAGAGGAGCATCAGAGGAGCATCAGAGGAGCATCAGAGTAGCATCAGTGGAGCATCAGAGGAGCATCAGTTGAGCATCAGTGGAGCATCAGAGGAGCATCAGTGGAGCATCAGAGGAGCATCAGAGGAGCATCAGAGGAGCATCAGAGGAGCATCAGTGGAGCTTCAGAGGAGCATCAGAGGAGCATCAGAGGAGCATCAGAGGAGCAACAGAGGAGCATCAGAGGAGCATCAGAGGAGCATCAGAGGAGGATCAGAGGAGCATCAGAGGAGCAGGAGCAGGAGCAGGAGCAGGTGCAGGAGCAGAAGCAGGAGCAGGAGCAGGTGCAGGAGCAAGAGCATCAGAGGAGCATCAGAGGAGCAGGAGCAGAAGCAGGAGCAGGAGCAGGAACAGGAGCAGGAGCATCAGAGGAGCATCAGAGGAGCAGGAGCAGGAGCAGGAGCAGGAGCAGGAGCATCAGAGGAGCATCAGAGGAGCATCAGAGGAGCATCAGAGGAGCATCAGAGGAGCATCAGAGGAGCATCAGAGGAGCATCAGAGGAGCATCAGAGGAGCATCAGTGGAGCATCAGTGGAGCATCAGAGGAGCATCAGAGGAGCATCAGAGGAGCATCAGAGGAGCAACAGAGGAGCATCAGAGGAGCATCAGAGGAGCATCAGAGGAGCATCAGAGGAGCATCAGAGGAGCATCAGAGGAGCATCAGTGTAGCATCAGAGGAGCATCAGAGGAGCATCAGAGGAGCATCAGAGGAGCATCAGAGGAGCAACAGAGGAGCATCAGAGGAGCATCAGAGAAGCATCAGATGAGCCTCAGAGGAGCATCGGAGGAGCATCAGAGGAGCATCAGAGGAGCATCAGAGGAGCATCAGAGGAGCATCAGAGGAGCATCAGTGGAGCATCAGAGCAGCATCAGAGGAGCATCAGAGAAGCATCAGAGGAGCAACAGAGGAGCATCAGAGGAGCATCAGAGGAGCATCAGTGTAGCATCAGAGGAGCATCAGAGGAGCATCAGAGGAGCATCAGAGGAGCAACAGAGGAGCATCAGAGGAGCATCAGAGGAGAATCAGAGGAGCATCAGAGGAGCTTCAGAGTAGCATCAGTGGAGCATCAGATGAGCATCAGTTGAGCATCAGTGGAGCATCAGAGGAGCATCAGTGGAGCATCAGAGGAGCATCAGAGGAGCATCAGAGGAGCATCAGAGGAGCATCAGAGGAGCATCAGTGGAGCATCAGAGGAGCATCAGAGGAGCATCAGAGGAGCATCAGAGGAGCATCAGAGGAGCATCAGAGGAGCATCAGAGGTGTATCAGAGGAGCATCAGTGGAGCATCAGTGGAGCATCAGAGGAGCATCAGAGGAGCATCAGAGGAGCATCAGAGGAGCAACAGAGGAGCATCAGAGGAGCATCAGAGGAGCATCAGAGGAGGATCAGAGGAGCATCAGAGGACCATCAGAGGAGCAACAGAGGAGCATCAGAGGAGCATCAGAGGAGCAACAGAGGAGCATCAGAGGAGCATCAGAAGAGCATCAGAGGAGCATCAGAGGTGCATCAGTGGAGCATCAGTGGAGCATCAGAGGAGCATCAGAGGAGCATCAGAGGAGCATCAGAGGAGCAACAGAGGAGCATCAGAGGAGCATCAGAGGAGCATCAGAGGAGCATCGGAGGAGCATCAGTGTAGCATCAGAGGAGCATCAGAGGAGCATCAGAGGAGCATCAGAGGAGCATCAGAGGAGCAACGGAGGAGCATCAGAGGAGCAACAGAGGAGCATCAGAGGAGCATCAGAGGAGCATCAGAGGAGCATCGGAGGAGCATCAGTGGAGCATCAGAGGAGCATCAGAGGAGCATCAGAGGAGCATCAGAGGAGCATCAGAGGAGCATCAGAGGAGCATCAGTGGAGCATCAGAGCAGCATCAGAGGAGCATCAGAGGAGCATCAGAGGAGCATCAGAGGAGCATCAGAGGAGCATCAGAGGAGCATCAGAGGAGCGTCAGAGGAGCATCAGAGGATCATCAGAGGAGCATCAGAGGAGCATCAGTGTAGCATCAGAGGAGCATCAGAGGAGCGTCAGAGGAGCATCAGAGGAGCATCAGAGGAGCATCAGATGAGCATCAGAGGAGCAACAGAGGAGCACCAGAGGAGCATCAGAGGAGCATCAGAGGAGCATCAGAGGAGCATCAGTGTAGCATCAGAGGAGCATCAGAGGAGCATCAGAGGAGCATCAGAGGAGCATCAGAGGAGCAACAGAGGAGCATCAGAGGAGCAATAGAGGAGCATCAGAGGAGCATCAGAGGAGCATCAGAGGAGCATCAGAGGAGCATCAGAGTAGCATCAGTGGAGCATCAGAGGAGCATCAGTTGAGCATCAGAGGAGCATCAGAGGAGCATCAGAGGAGCATCAGAGGAGCATCAGAGGAGCATCAGAGGAGCAACAGAGGAACATCAGTGGAGCATCAGAGGAGCATCAGTTGAGCATCAGAGGAGGATCAGAGGAGCATCAGAGGACCATCAGAGGAGCATCAGTGGAGCATCAGAGGAGCATCAGAGGAGCATCAGAGGAGCATCAGAGGAGCATCAGAGGAGCATCAGAGGAGCATCAGAGGAGCATCAGAGGAGCATCAGTGGAGCATCAGAGGAGCATCAGAGGAGCATCAGTGGAGCATCAGAGGAGCATCAGAGGAGCATCAGAGGAGCATCAGAGGAGCATCAGAGGAGCATCAGAGGAGCATCCGAGGAGCATCAGAGGAGCATCAGAGGAGCATCAGAGGAGCATCAGAGGTGCATCAGTGGAGCATCAGTGGAGCATCAGAGGAGCATCAGAGGAGCATCAGAGGAGCATCAGAGGAGCAACAGAGGAGCATCAGAGGAGCATCAGAGGAGCATCAGAGGAGCATCAGAGGAGCATCAGAGGAGCATCAGAGAAGCATCAGAGGAGCCTCAGAGGAGCATCGGAGCAGCATCAGAGGAGCCTCAGAGGAGCATCAGAGGAGCATCAGAGGAGCATCAGAGGAGCATCAGAGGAGCCTCAGAGGAGCATCGGAGCAGCATCAGAGGAGCCTCAGAGGAGCATCAGAGGAGCATCAGAGGAGCATCAGAGGAGCATCAGAGGAGCATCAGAGGAGCATCAGAGGAGCATCAGTGGAGCATCAGAGCAGCATCAGAGGAGCATCAGAGGAGCATCAGAGGAGCATCAGAGGAGCATCAGAGGAGCATCAGAGGAGCATCAGAGGAGCATCAGAGGAGCATCAGAGGAGCATCAGAGGAGCATCAGTGTAGCATCAGAGGAGCATCAGAGGAGCATCAGAGGAGCATCAGAGGAGCATCAGAGGAGCATCAGAGGAGCATCAGAGGAGCAACAGAGGAGCATCAGAGGAGCATCAGAGGAGCATCAGAGGAGCATCAGAGGAGCATCAGTGTAGCATCAGAGGAGCATCAGAGGAGCATCAGAGGAGCATCAGAGGAGCATCAGAGGAGCATCAGAGGAGCAACAGAGGAGCATCAGAGGAGAAACAGAGGAGCATCAGAGGAGCATCAGAGGAGCATCAGAGGAGCATCAGAGGAGCATCAGAGTCGCATCAGTGGAGCATCAGAGGAGCATCAGTGGAGCATCAGTGGAGCATCAGAGGAGCATCAGAGGAGCATCAGAGGAGCATCAGAGGAGCAACAGAGGAGCATCAGAGGAGCATCAGAGGAGCATCAGAGGAGGATCAGAGGAGCATCAGAGGACCATCAGAGGAGCATCAGAGGAGAATCAGAGGAGCATCAGAGGAGCATCAGAGGAGCAACAGAGGAGCATCAGAGGAGCATCAGAGGAGCCTCAGAGGAGCCTCAGAGGAGCATTAGAGGAGCATCAGAGGAGCATCAGAGGAGCATCAGAGGAGCATCAGAGGAGCATCAGAGGAGCATCAGTGGAACATCAGTGGAGCATCAGAGGAGCATCAGAGGAGCATCTGAGGAGCATCAGAGGAGCATCAGTGGAGCATCAGTGGAGCATCAGAGGAGCATCAGAGGAGCATCTGAGGAGCATCAGAGGAGCAACAGAGGAGCATCAGAGGAGCATCAGAGGAGCATCAGAGGAGCATCAGAGGAGCATCAGTGTAGCATCAGTGGAGCATCAGAGGAGCATCAGTTGAGCATCAGTGGAGCATCAGAGGAGCATCAGTGGAGCATCAGAGGAGCATCAGAGGAGCATCAGAGGAGCATCATAGGAGTATCAGTGGAGCATCAGAGGAGCATCAGAGGAGCATCAGAGGAGCATCAGAGGAGCAACAGTGGAGCATCAGAGGAGCATCAGAGGAGCATCAGAGGAGGATCAGAGGAGCATCAGAGGACCATCAGAGGAGCATCAGAGAAGAATCAGAGGAGCAACAGAGGAGCAGGAGCAGGAGCAGGAGCAGGTGCAGGAGCAGAAGCAGGAGCAGGAGCAGGTGCAGGAGCAAGAGCATCAGAGGAGCATCAGAGGAGCAGGAGCAGGAGCAGGAGCAGGAGCAGGAACAGGAGCAGGAGCATCAGAGGAGCATCAGAGGAGCAGGAGCAGGAGCAGGAGCAGGAGCAGGAGCATCAGAGGAGCATCAGAGCAGCATCAGAGGAGCATCAGAGGAGCATCAGAGGAGCATCAGAGGAGCATCAGAGGAGCATCAGTGGAGCATCAGTGGAGCATCAGAGGAGCATCAGAGGAGCGTCAGAGGAGCATCAGAGGAGCAACAGAGGAGCATCAGAGGAGCATCAGAGGAGCATCAGAGGAGCATCAGAGGAGCATCAGAGGAGCATCAGAGGAGCATCAGAGGAGCATCAGAGGAGCATCAGAGGAGCATCAGAGGAGCAACAGAGGAGCATCAGAGGAGCAACAGAGGAGCATCAGAGGAGCATCAGAGAAGCATCAGAGGAGCCTCAGAGGAGCATCGGAGGAGCATCAGAGGAGCATCGGAGGAGCATCAGAGGAGCATCAGAGGAGCATCAGAGGAGCATCAGAGGAGCATCAGAGGAGCATCAGTGGAGCATCAGAGCAGCATCAGAGGAGCATCAGAGGAGCATCAGAGGAGCATCAGAGGAGCATCAGAGGAGCATCAGAGGAGCATCAGAGGAGCATCAGAGGAGCATCAGTGGAGCATCAGTGGAGCATCAGAGGAGCATCAGAGGAGCATCAGAGGAGCATCAGAGGAGCAACAGAGGAGCATCAGAGGAGCATCAGAGGAGCATCAGAGGAGCATCAGAGGAGCATCAGAGGAGCATCAGAGGAGCATCAGAGGAGCATCAGAGGAGCATCAGAGGAGCATCAGAGGAGCATCAGAGGAGCAACAGAGGAGCATCAGAGGAGCAACAGAGGAGCATCAGAGGAGCATCAGAGAAGCATCAGAGGAGCCTCAGAGGAGCATCGGAGGAGCATCAGAGGAGCATCGGAGGAGCATCAGAGGAGCATTAGAGGAGCATCAGAGGAGCATCAGAGGAGCATCAGAGGAGCATCAGTGGAGCATCAGAGCAGCATCAGAGGAGCATCAGAGGAGCATCAGAGGAGCATCAGAGGAGCATCAGAGGAGCATCAGAGGAGCATCAGAGGAGCATCAGAGGAGCATCGGAGGAGCATCAGAGGAGCATCAGTGTAGCATCAGAGGAGCATCGGAGGAGCATCAGAGGAGCATCAGAGGAGCATCAGAGGAGCATCAGAGGAGCATCAGAGGAGCATCAGAGGAGCATCAGAGGAGCATCAGAGCAGCAACAGAGGAGCATCAGAGGAGCAACAGAGGAGCATCAGAGGAGCATCAGAGGAGCATCAGAGGAGCCTCGGAGGAGCATCGGAGGAGCATCAGAGGAGCATCAGAGGAGCATCAGAGGAGCATCAGAGGAGCATCAGAGGAGCATCAGAGGAGCATCAGAGGAGCATCAGAGGAGCATCCAAGGAGCATCAGAGGAGCATCAGAGGAGCATCAGAGGAGCATCAGAGGAGCCTCAGAGGAGCATCAGAAGAGCATCAGTGTAGCATCAGAGGAGCATCAGAGGAGCATCAGAGGAGCATCAGAGGAGCATCAGAGGAGCATCAGAGGAGCATCAGAGGAGCAACAGAGGAGCATCAGAGGAGCATCAGAGGAGCATCAGAGGAGCATCAGAGGAGCATCAGTGAAGCATCAGAGGAGCATCAGAGGAGCATCAGAGGAGCATCAGAGGAGCAACAGAGGAGCATCAGAGGAGCATCAGAGGAGAATCAGAGGAGCATCAGAGGAGCTTCAGAGTAGCATCAGTGGAGCATCAGATGAGCATCAGTTGAGCATCAGTGGAGCATCAGAGGAGCATCAGTGGAGCATCAGAGGAGCATCAGAGGAGCATCAGAGGAGCATCAGAGGAGCATCAGAGGAGCATCAGTGGAGCATCAGAGGAGCAACAGAGGAGCATCAGAGGAGCATCAGAGGAGCATCAGAGGAGCATCAGAGGAGCATCAGAGGAGTATCAGAGGAGCATCAGTGGAGCATCAGTGGAGCATCAGAGGAGCATCAGAGGAGCATCAGAGGAGCATCAGAGGAGCAACAGAGGAGCATCAGAGGAGCATCAGAGGAGCATCAGTGGAGCATCAGAGCAGTATCAGAGGAGCATCAGAGGAGCATCAGAGGAGCATCAGAGGAGCATCAGAGGAGCATCAGAGGAGCGTCAGAGGAGCATCAGAGGATCATCAGAGGAGCATCAGAGGAGCATCAGTGTAGCATCGGAGGAGCATCAGAGGAGCGTCAGAGGAGCATCAGAGGAGCATCAGAGGAGCATCAGAGGAGCATCAGAGGAGCAACAGAGGAGCATCAGAGGAGCATCAGAGGAGCATCAGAGGAGCATCAGAGGAGCATCAGAGGAGTATCAGAGGAGCATCAGTGGAGCATCAGTGGAGCATCAGAGGAGCATCAGAGGAGCATCAGAGGAGCATCAGAGGAGCAACAGAGGAGCATCAGAGGAGCATCAGAGGAGCATCAGTGGAGCATCAGAGCAGCATCAGAGGAGCATCAGAGGAGCATCAGAGGAGCATCAGAGGAGCATCAGAGGAGCATCAGAGGAGCGTCAGAGGAGCATCAGAGGATCATCAGAGGAGCATCAGAGGAGCATCAGTGTAGCATCGGAGGAGCATCAGAGGAGCGTCAGAGGAGCATCAGAGGAGCATCAGAGGAGCATCAGAGGAGCATCAGAGGAGCAACAGAGGAGCATCAGAGGAGCATCAGAGGAGCATCAGAGGAGCATCAGAGGAGCATCAGTGTAGCATCAGAGGAGCATCAGAGGAGCATCAGAGGAGCAACAGAGGAGCATCAGAGGAGCAATAGAGGAGCATCAGAGGAGCATCAGAGGAGCATCAGAGGAGCATCAGAGGAGCATCAGAGTAGCATCAGAGGAGCATCAGAGGAGCATCAGTTGAGCATCAGTGGAGCATCAGAGGAGCATCAGTGGAGCATCAGAGGAGCATCAGAGGAGAATCAGAGGAGCATCAGAGGAGCATCAGAGGAGCATCAGTGGATCATCAGAGGAGCATCAGAGGAGCATCAGAGGAGCATCAGAGGAGCATCAGAGGAGCATCAGAGGAGCATCAGAGGAGCATCAGAGGAGCATCAGAGGAGTATCAGAGGAGCATCAGTGGAGCATCAGTGGAGCATCAGAGGAGCATCAGAGGAGCATCAGAGGAGCATCAGAGGAGCAACAGACGAGCATCAGAGGAGCATCAGAGGAGCATCAGAGGAGGATCAGAGGAGCATCAGAGGACCATCAGAGGAGCATCAGAGGAGAATCAGAGGAGCATCAGAGGAGCATCAGAGGAGCAACAGAGGAGCATCAGAGGAGCATCAGAGGAGCCTCAGAGGAGCCTCAGAGGAGCATTAGAGGAGCATCAGAGGAGCATCAGAGGAGCATCAGAGGAGCATCGGAGGAGCATCAGAGGAGCATCAGTGGAGCATCAGTGGAGCATCAGAGGAGCATCAGAGGAGCATCTGAGGAGCATCAGAGGAGCAACAGAGGAGCATCAGAGGAGCATCAGAGGAGCATCAGAGGAGCATCAGAGGAGCATCAGAGTAGCATCAGTGGAGCATCAGAGGAGCATCAGTTGAGCATCAGTGGAGCATCAGAGGAGCATCAGTGGAGCATCAGAGGAGCATCAGAGGAGCATCAGAGGAGCATCAGAGAAGCATCAGTGGAGCTTCAGAGGAGCATCAGAGGAGCATCAGAGGAGCATCAGAGGAGCAACAGAGGAGCATCAGAGGAGCATCAGAGGAGCATCAGAGGAGGATCAGAGGAGCATCAGAGGAGCAGGAGCAGGAGCAGGAGCAGGTGCAGGAGCAGAAGCAGGAGCAGGAGCAGGTGCAGGAGCAAGAGCATCAGAGGAGCATCAGAGGAGCAGGAGCAGAAGCAGGAGCAGGAGCAGGAACAGGAGCAGGAGCATCAGAGGAGCATCAGAGGAGCAGGAGCAGGAGCAGGAGCAGGAGCAGGAGCATCAGAGGAGCATCAGAGGAGCATCAGAGGAGCATCAGAGGAGCATCAGAGGAGCATCAGAGGAGCATCAGAGGAGCATCAGAGGAGCATCAGAGGAGCATCAGTGGAGCATCAGTGGAGCATCAGAGGAGCATCAGAGGAGCATCAGAGGAGCATCAGAGGAGCATCAGTGGAGCATCAGAGGAGCATCAGAGGAGCATCAGAGGAGCATCAGAGGAGCATCAGAGGAGCAGGAGCAGGAGCAGGTGCAGGAGCAGAAGCAGGAGCAGGAGCAGGTGCAGGAGCAAGAGCATCAGAGGAGCATCAGAGGAGCAGGAGCAGGAGCAGGAGCAGGAGCAGGAACAGGAGCAGGAGCATCAGAGGAGCATCAGAGGAGCAGGAGCAGGAGCAGGAGCAGGAGCAGGAGCATCAGAGGAGCATCAGAGGAGCATCAGAGGAGCATCAGAGGAGCATCAGAGGAGCATCAGAGGAGCATCAGAGGAGCATCAGAGGAGCATCAGAGGAGCATCAGTGGAGCATCAGAGGAGCATCAGAGGAGCATCAGTGGAGCATCAGAGGAGCATCAGAGGAGCATCAGAGGAGCATCAGTGGAGCATCAGAGGAGCATCAGAGGAGCAGGAGCAGGAGCAGGAGCAGGTGCAGGAGCAGAAGCAGGAGCAGGAGCAGGTGCAGGAGCAAGAGCATCAGAGGAGCATCAGAGGAGCAGGAGCAGGAGCAGGAGCAGGAGCAGGAGCAGGAGCATCAGAGGAGCATCAGAGGAGCATCAGAGGAGCATCAGAGGAGCATCAGAGGAGCATCAGTGGAGCATCAGTGGAGCATCAGAGGAGCATCAGTGGAGCATCAGAGGAGCATCAGAGGAGCAACAGAGGAGCATCAGAGGAGCATCAGAGGAGCATCAGAGGAGCATCAGAGGAGCATCAGAGGAGCATCAGAGGAGCATCAGAGGAGCATCAGTGTAGCATCAGAGGAGCATCAGAGGAGCATCAGAGGAGCATCAGAGGAGCATCAGAGGAGCAACAGAGGAGCATCAGAGGAGCAACAGAGGAGCATCAGAGGAGCATCAGAGAAGCATCAGAGGAGCCTCAGAGGAGCATCGGAGGAGCATCAGAGGAGCATCAGAGGAGCATCAGAGGAGCATCAGAGGAGCATCCAAGGAGCATCAGAGGAGCATCAGAGGAGCATCAGAGGAGCATCAGAGGAGCCTCAGAGGAGCATCAGAAGAGCATCAGTGTAGCATCAGAGGAGCATCAGAGGAGCATCAGAGGAGCATCAGAGGAGCATCAGAGGAGCATCAGAGGAGCATCAGAGGAGCAACAGGAGGAGCATCAGAGGAGCATCAGAGGAGCATCAGAGGAGCATCAGAGGAGCATCAGTGAAGCATCAGAGGAGCATCAGAGGAGCATCAGAGGAGCATCAGAGGAGCAACAGAGGAGCATCAGAGGAGCATCAGAGGAGAATCAGAGGAGCATCAGAGGAGCTTCAGAGTAGCATCAGTGGAGCATCAGATGAGCATCAGTTGAGCATCAGTGGAGCATCAGAGGAGCATCAGTGGAGCATCAGAGGAGCATCAGAGGAGCATCAGAGGAGCATCAGAGGAGCATCAGAGGAGCATCAGTGGAGCATCAGAGGAGCAACAGAGGAGCATCAGAGGAGCATCAGAGGAGCATCAGAGGAGCATCAGAGGAGCATCAGAGGAGTATCAGAGGAGCATCAGTGGAGCATCAGTGGAGCATCAGAGGAGCATCAGAGGAGCATCAGAGGAGCATCAGAGGAGCAACAGAGGAGCATCAGAGGAGCATCAGAGGAGCATCAGAGGAGGATCAGAGGAGCATCAGAGGACCATCAGAGGAGCATCAGAGGAGAATCAGAGGAGCATCAGAGGAGCATCAGAGGAGCAACAGAGGAGCATCAGAGGAGCATCAGAGGAGCCTCAGAGGAGCCTCAGAGGAGCATTAGAGGAGCATCAGAGGAGCATCAGAGGAGCATCAGAGGAGCATCAGAGGAGCATCAGTGGAGCATCAGAGGAGCATCAGAGGAGCATCTGAGGAGCATCAGAGGAGCAACAGAGGAGCATCAGAGGAGCATCAGAGGAGCATCAGAGGAGCATCAGAGGAGCATCAGAGTAGCATCAGTGGAGCATCAGAGGAGCATCAGTTGAGCATCAGTGGAGCATCAGAGGAGCATCAGAGGAGCATCAGAGGAGCCTCAGAGGAGCATCAGTGGAGCATCAGAGGAGCATCAGAGGAGCATCAGAGGAGCATCAGAGGAGCAACAGAGGAGCATCAGAGGAGCATCAGAGGAGCATCAGAGGAGGAGCAGAGGAGCATCAGAGGACCATCAGAGGAGCATCAGAGGAGAATCAGAGGAGCAACAGAGGAGCAGGAGCAGGAGCAGGAGCAGGTGCAGGAGCAGAAGCAGGAGCAGGAGCAGGTGCAGGAGCAAGAGCATCAGAGGAGCATCAGAGGAGCAGGAGCAGGAGCAGGAGCAGGAGCAGGAACAGGAGCAGGAGCATCAGAGGAGCATCAGAGGAGCAGGAGCAGGAGCAGGAGCAGGAGCAGGAGCATCAGAGGAGCATCAGAGGAGCATCAGAGGAGCATCAGAGGAGCATCAGAGGAGCATCAGAGGAGCATCAGAGGAGCATCAGTGGAGCATCAGTGGAGCATCAGAGGAGCATCAGAGGAGCATCAGAGGAGCATCAGAGGAGCAACAGAGGAGCATCAGAGGAGCATCGGAGGAGCATCAGAGGAGCATCAGAGGAGCATCAGAGGAGCATCAGAGGAGCATCAGAGGAGCATCAGTGTAGCATCAGAGGAGCAACAGAGGAGCATCAGAGGAGCATCAGAGGAGCATCAGAGGAGCAACAGAGGAGCATCAGAGGAACAACAGAGGAGCATCAGAGGAGCATCAGAGGAGCCTCGGAGGAGCATCGGAGGAGCATCAGAGGAGCATCAGAGGAGCATCAGAGGAGCATCAGAGGAGCATCAGAGGAGCATCAGAGGAGCATCAGAAGAGCATCAGTGGAGCATCAGAGCAACATCAGAGGAGCATCAGAGGAGCATCAGAGGAGCATCAGAGGAGCATCAGAGGAGCATCAGAGGAGCATCAGAGGAGCATCAGAGGAGCATCAGAGGAGCATCAGAGGAGCATCAGAGGAGCATCAGAGGAGCATCAGAGGAGCATCAGAGGAGCATCAGTGTAGCATCAGAGGAGCATCAGAGGAGCATCAGAGGAGCATCAGAGGAGCATCAGAGGAGCAACAGAGGAGCATCAGAGGAGCAACAGAGGAGCATCAGAGGAGCATCAGAGAAGCATCAGAGGAGCCTCAGAGGAGCATCGGAGGAGCATCAGAGGAGCATCAGAGGAGCATCAGAGGAGCATCAGAGGAGCATCAGAGGAGCATCAGTGGAGCATCAGAGCAGCATCAGAGGAGCATCAGAGGAGCATCAGAGGAGCAACAGAGGAGCATCAGAGAAGCATCAGAGGAGCATCAGAGGAGCATCAGAGGAGCATCAGAGGAGCATCAGAGGAGCATCAGAGGAGCATCAGAGGAGCATCAGTGGAGCATCAGAGGAGCATCAGAGGAGCATCAGAGGAGCATCAGAGGAGCATCAGTGGAGCATCAGAGGAGCATCAGAGGAGCATCAGAGGAGCATCAGAGGAGCATCAGAGGAGCAGGAGCAGGAGCAGGAGCAGGTGCAGGAGCAGAAGCAGGAGCAGGAGCAGGTGCAGGAGCAAGAGCATCAGAGGAGCATCAGAGGAGCAGGAGCAGGAGCAGGAGCAGGAGCAGGAACAGGAGCAGGAGCATCAGAGGAGCATCAGAGGAGCAGGAGCAGGAGCAGGTGCAGGAGCAGGAGCATCAGAGGAGCATCAGAGGAGCATCAGAGGAGCATCAGAGGAGCATGAGGAGCATCAGAGGAGCATCAGAGGAGCATCAGAGGAGCATCAGAGGAGCATCAGAGGAGCATCAGTGGAGCATCAGAGGAGCATCAGAGGAGCATCAGTGGAGCATCAGAGGAGCATCAGAGGAGCATCAGAGGAGCATCAGTGGAGCATCAGAGGAGCATCAGAGGAGCAGGAGCAGGAGCAGGAGCAGGTGCAGGAGCAGAAGCAGGAGCAGGAGCAGGTGCAGGAGCAAGAGCATCAGAGGAGCATCAGAGGAGCAGGAGCAAGAGCAGGAGCAGGAGTAGGAACAGGAGCAGGAGCATCAGAGGAGCATCAGAGGAGCAGGAGCAGGAGCAGGAGCAGGAGCAGGAGCAGGTGCAGGAGCAGAAGCAGGAGCAGGAGCAGGTGCAGGAGCAAGAGCATCAGAGGAGCATCAGAGGAGCAGGAGCAAGAGCAGGAGCAGGAGCAGGAACAGGAGCAGGAGCATCAGAGGAGCATCAGAGGAGCAGGAGCAGGAGCAGGAGCAGGAGCAGGAGCATCAGAGGAGCATCAGAGGAGCAGCATCAGAGGAGCATCAGAGGAGCATCAGAGGAGCATCAGAGGAGCATCAGTGGAGCATCAGAGGAGCATCAGAGGAGCATCAGTGGAGCATCAGAGGAGCATCAGAGGAGCATCAGAGGAGCATCAGAGGAGCATCAGAGGAGCATCAGAGGAGCATCAGAGCAGCATCAGAGGAGCATCAGAGGAGCATCAGAGGAGCATCAGAGGAGCATCAGAGGAGCATCAGAGGAGCATCAGAGGCGCATCAGTGGAGCATCAGTGGAGCATCAGAGGAGCATCAGAGGAGCATCAGAGGAGCATCAGAGGAGCAACAGAGGAGCATCAGAGGAGCATCAGAGGAGCATCAGAGGAGCATCAGAGGAGCATCAGAGGAGCATCAGAGGAGCATCAGAGGAGCATCAGAGGAGCATCAGAGGAGCATCAGAGGAGCAACAGAGGAGCATCAGAGGAGCAACAGAGGAGCATCAGAGGAGCATCAGAGAAGCATCAGAGGAGCCTCAGAGGAGCATCGGAGGAGCAACAGAGGAGCATCAGAGGAGCAACAGAGGAGCATCAGAGGAGCATCAGAGAAGCATCAGAGGAGCCTCAGAGGAGCATCGGAGGAGCATCAGAGGAGCATCAGAGGAGCATCAGAGGAGAATCAGAGGAGCATCAGAGGAGCATCAGAGGAGCATCAGTGGAGCATCAGAGCAGCATCAGAGGAGCATCAGAGGAGATTCAGAGGAGCATCAGAGGAGCATCAGAGGAGCATCAGAGGAGCATCAGAGGAGCATCAGAGGAGCATCAGAGGAGCATCAGAGGAGCATCAGTGGAGCATCAGAGGAGCATCAGAGGAGCATCAGAGGAGCATCAGAGGAGCATCAGAGGAGCATCAGAGGAGCAACAGAGGAGCATCAGAGGAGCATCAGAGGAGCATCAGAGGAGCATCAGAGGAGGATCAGAGGAGCATCAGAGGACCATCAGAGGAGCATCAGAGGAGAATCAGTTGAGCATCAGAGGAGCATCAGAGGAGCAACAGAGGAGCATCAGAGGAGCATCAGAGGAGCCTCAGAGGAGCCTCAGAGGAGCATTAGAGGAGCATCAGAGGAGCATCAGAGGAGCATCAGAGGAGCATCAGAGGAGCATCAGAGGAGCAGCAGTGGAGCATCAGTGGAGCATCAGAGGAGCATCAGAGGAGCATCTGAGGAGCATCAGAGGAGCAACAGAGGAGCATCAGAGGAGCATCAGAGGAGCATCAGAGGAGCATCAGAGGAGCATCAGAGTAGCATCAGTGGAGCATCAGAGGAGCATCAGTTGAGCATCAGTGGAGCATCAGAGGAGCATCAGTGGAGCATCAGAGGAGCATCAGATGAGCATCAGAGGAGCATCAGAGGAGCAACAGAGGAGCATCAGAGGAGCATCAGAGGAGCCTCAGAGGAGCCTCAGAGGAGCATTAGAGGAGCATCAGAGGAGCATCAGAGGAGCATCAGAGGAGCATCAGAGGAGCATCAGAGGAGCAGCAGTGGAGCATCAGTGGAGCATCAGAGGTGCATCAGAGGAGCATCTGAGGAGCATCAGAGGAGCAACAGAGGAGCATCAGAGGAGCATCAGAGGAGCATCAGAGGAGCATCAGAGGAGCATCAGAGTAGCATCAGTGGAGCATCAGAGGAGCATCAGTTGAGCATCAGTGGAGCATCAGAGGAGCATCAGTGGAGCATCAGAGGAGCATCAGAGGAGCATCAGAGGAGCAGCAGTGGAGCATCAGTGGAGCATCAGAGGAGCATCAGAGGAGCATCAGTGGAGCATCAGAGGAGAATCAGAGGAGCATCAGTGGAGCATCAGAGGAGCATCAGAGGAGCATCAGAGGAGCATCAGAGGAGCATCAGAGGAGCATCAGAGGAGCATCAGAGGAGCAACAGAGGAGCATCAGAGGAGCATCAGAGGAGCATCAGAGGAGCATCAGAGGAGCATCAGAGGAGCATCAGAGGAGCATCAGAGGAGCATCAGAGGTGCATCAGTGGAGCATCAGTGGAGCATCAGAGGAGCATCAGAGGAGCATCAGAGGAGCAACAGAGGAGCATCAGAGGAGCATCAGAGGAGCATCAGAGGATCATCAGAGTAGCATCAGTGTAGCATCAGAGGAGCATCAGAGGAGCATCAGAGGAGCATCAGAGGAGCATCAGAGGAGCAACAGAGGAGCATCAGAGGAGCAACAGAGGAGCATCAGAGGAGCATCAGAGGAGCATCAGAGGAGCCTCAGAGGAGCATCGGAGGAGCATCAGAGGAGCATCAGAGGAGCATCAGAGGAGCATCAGAGGAGCATCAGAGGAGCATCAGAGGAGCATCAGTGGAGCATCAGAGCAGCATCAGAGGAGCATCAGAGGAGCATCAGAGGAGCATCAGAGGAGCATCAGAGGAGCATCAGAGGAGCATCAGAGGAGCATCAGAGGAGCATCAGTGTAGCATCAGAGGAGCATCAGAGGAGCATCAGAGGAGCATCAGAGGAGCATCAGAGGAGCATCAGAGGAGCATCAGAGGAGCATCAGTGGAGCATCAGAGGAGCATCAGAGGAGCATCAGAGGAGCATCAGAGGAGCATCAGAGGAGCATAAGTGGAGCATCAGAGGAGCATCAGAGGAGCATCAGAGGAGCATCAGAGGAGCATCAGAGGAGCATCAGAGGAACATCAGAGGAGCATCAGAGGAGCATCAGAGGAGTATCAGAGGAGCATCAGTGGAGCATCAGTGGAGCATCAGAGGAGCATCAGAGGAGCATCAGAGGAGCATCAGAGGAGCAACAGAGGAGCATCAGAGGAGCATCAGAGGAGCATCAGAGGAGCATCAGAGGAGCATCAGAGGACCATCAGAGGAGCATCAGAGGAGAATCAGAGGAGCATCAGAGGAGCATCAGAGGAGCAACAGGAGCATCAGAGGAGCATCAGAGGAGCCTCAGAGGAGCCTCAGAGGAGCATTAGAGGAGCATCAGAGGAGCATCAGAGGAGCATCAGAGGAGCATCAGAGGAGTATCAGAGGAGCATCAGTGGAGCATCAATGGAGCATCAGAGGAGCATCAGAGGAGCATCTGAGGAGCATCAGAGGAGCAACAGAGGAGCATCAGCGGAGCATCAGAGGAGCATCAGAGGAGCATCAGGGGAATCAGAGGCAGGGAATCAGAGTTGGGGCATCAGAGGTTGGGAATTAGATATGGGGAAACAGAGGCGGGGAATCAGAGGCGGGGAAACAGAGGCGGGATATCAGATATGGGGAATCAGAGGTGGGGAATCAGAGGCAGGGAATCAGATGTGCGGAATCAGAGATGGGGAATCAGAGGCAGGGAATCAGAATCAGAAGCGGGGAATCAGAGGCGGGGAAACAGAGGCGGGATATCAGATATGCGGAATCAGAGGTGGGGAATCAGAGGCAGGGAATCAGATGTGCGGAATCAGAGATGGGGAATCAGAGGCAGGGAATCAGAATCAGAGGCGGGGAATCAGAGGCGGGGAAACAGAGGTGGGGAATCAGATATGTGGAATCAGAGGTGGCGAATCAAAGGCGGTGAATCAGAGATGGGGAATCAGAGGCCGGGAATCAGAGGCAGGGAATCAAATACGGGAAATCAGAGGCGGGGAATCAGAGCTGGGGAATCAGAGGCGGGGAATCAGAGTTGGGGAATCAGAGGCAGGGAATCAGATATGGGGAAACTGGGGCAGGGAAACAGAGGCGGGGAAACAGAGGCGGGGAATCAGATATGGGGAATCAGAGGTGGCGAATCAAAGGCGGTGAAAAAGAGATGGGGAATCAGGGCAGGGAATCAGAGGCAGGGAATCAAACACGGGGAATCAGAGCTGGGGAATCAGAGGCGGGGAATTAGAGTTGGGGAATCAGAGGAGGGGAATCAGAGGCGGGGAAACAGAGGCGGGGAATCAGATATCGGGAATCAGAGGTGGGGAATCAGAGGTTGGGAATCAGAGGCAGGGAATCAGAGGCGGGGAATCAGAGGCGGGGAATCAGAGGCAGGGAATCAGATGTGCGGAATCGGAGATGGGGAATCAGAGGCAGGGAATCAGAGGCGGGGAATCAGAGGCGGGGAATCAGAGGCCGGGAATCAGATATGGGGAAACAGAGGTGGGGAATCAGAGGCGGGGAAACAGAGGCGGGGATTCAGATATGGGGAATCAGAGGTGGTGAATCAGAGGTTGGGAATTAGAGGCAGGGAATCAGAGGCTTGGAATCAGATGTAGGGAATCAGATGCGGGGAATCAGGGGCGGGGAATCAGAGCTGGGGAAACAGAGGTGGGGAATCAGAGTTGGGGAATCAGAGGCGGGGACTTAGATATTGGGAAACAGAGGCGGGGAATCAGAGGCGGGGAAACAGAGGCGGGGATTCAGATATGGGGAATCAGAGGTGGGGAATCAGAGGCAGGGAATCAGATGTGCGGAATCAGAGATGGGGAATCAGAGGCAGGGAATCAGAATCAGAAGCAGGGAATCAGAGGCCGGGAATCAGAGGCCTGAATCAGATGCCGGGAATAAGAGGCCGGGAATCAGAGGTGGGGAATCAGAGTCCGGGAATCAGAGGCGGGGAAAAAGAGGCGGGGAATCAGATATGGGGAATCAGAGGTGGCGAATCAAAGGCGGTGAATCAGAGATGGGGAATCAGAGGCCGGGAATCAGAGGCAGGGAATCAAACACGGGGAATCAGAGGAGGGGAATCAGAGCTGGGGAATCAGAGGCGGGGAATCAGTGTTGGGGAATCAGAGGCGGGGAATCAGACGCAGGGAATCAATATGGGAAATCAGAGGTGGGGAATGAGTGGTTGGGAATCAGAGGAAGGGAATCAGAGGCGAGGAATCAGAGCTGGGGAATCAGAGGCGGGGAATCAGAATTGGGGAATCAGAGATGGGGAATCAGAAATGGGGAATCAGAGGCGGGGAATCAGACGCGGGGAAACAGAGGTGGTGAATCAGAGATGTGGAATCAGAGGCGGGGAATCAGAGGCAGGGAATCAGACGCGGGGAATCAGAGGCGGGGAATCATAGCTGGCGAATCAGAGGCGGGGAATGAGATATGGGGAATCAGAGGCGGGGAATCAGAGGCGGGGAAACAGTGGCGAGGAATCAGATAAGGGGAATCAGAGGTGGCGAATCAAAGGCGGTGAATCAGAGATGGGGAATCAGAGGCGGGGAATCAGAGGCAGGGGATCAAACACGCGGAAACAGAGGCGGGGAATCAGAGCTGGGGAATCAGAGGCGGGGAATCAGAGTTGGGGAATCAGAGGCGGGGAATCAGAGCTGGGGAATCAGAGGTGGGGAATCAGAGTCGGGGAATCAGAGGCAGGGAATCGGATGTGCGGAATCAGAGATGGGGAATCAGAGGTGGGGAATCAGAGGCAGGTTATCAGACACGGGGATTCAGAGGCTGGGAATCAGACGGGGGGAATCAAAGGCGGGGAATGAAGCTGGGGATTCAGAGGCAGGGAATCAGAGTTGGGGATTCAGAGGAGGGGAATCAGATATGGGGAAACAGAGGCGGGGAATCAGAGGCGGGCAAACAGAGGCGGGGAATTAGATATGGGGAATCAGTGGTGGGGAATCAGAGGTGGTGAATCAGAGATGGGGAATCACAGGCGGGGAATCAGAGGCAGGGAATAGAACGCGGGGAATCAGAGGCTGGGAATCAGAGCTGGGGAATCAGAGGCGGGGAATCATAGTTGGGAATCAGAGGCGGGGAATCAGGGGCGGGGAAACAGAGGCGGGGAATCAGATATGGGGAATCGAATGCGGGGAATCAGAGGCGGGGAATCAGAGCTGGGGAATCAGAGGCGGGGAATCAGAGTTGGGGCATCAGAGGTGGGGAATTAGATATGGGGAAACAGAGGCGGGGAATCAGAGGCGAGGAAACAGAGGCGGGGAATCAGATATGGGGAATCAGAGGTGGGGAATCAGAGGCAGGTAATCAGATGTGCGGAATCAGAGATGGGGAATCAGAGGCAGGGAATCAGAATCAGAAGCGGGGAGTCAGAGGCCGGGAATCAGAGGCCTGGAATCAGATGCTGGGAATAAGAGGCCGGGAATCAGAGGTGGGGAATCAGAGTCCGGGAGTCAGAGATGGGGATTCAGAGGCGGGGAATGAGATATGGAGAATCAGAGGCGGGGAATCAGAGGCGGGGAAACAGAGGTGGGGAATCAGATATGGGGAATCAGAGGTGGCGAATCAAAGGCGGTGAATCAGAGATGGGGAATCAGAGGCGGGGAATCAGAGGCAGGGAATCAAACACGGGGAATCAGAGGCGGGGAATCAGAGCTGGGGGAATCAGAGGCTGGGAATCAAAGTTGTGGAATCAGAGGCAGGGAATCAGATATGGGGAAACAGGGGCGGGGAATCAGAGGCGGGGAAACAGAGGCGGGGAATCAGATATGGGGAATCAGAGGCGGGGAATTAGAGTTGGGGAATCAGAGGCGGGGAATCAGAGGTGGTGAAACAGAGGCGGGGAATCAAACAC
The DNA here is from genome assembly GCF_036971445.1 of Narcine bancroftii. Classification (NCBI taxonomy): domain Eukaryota; kingdom Metazoa; phylum Chordata; class Chondrichthyes; order Torpediniformes; family Narcinidae; genus Narcine; species Narcine bancroftii. The sequence goes on along the minus strand of NW_027211895.1, from coordinate 1,856,124 downwards.
GGGGAATCAGAGGTGGGGAATCAGAGGTTGGGAATCAGAGGCAGGGAATCAGAGGCGGGGAATCAGAGGCGGGGAATCAGAGGCAGGGAATCAGATGTGCGGAATCAGAGATGGGGAATCAGAGGCAGGGAATCAGAGGCGGGGAATCAGAGGCGGGGAATCAGATGTGCGGAATCGGAGATGGGGAATCAGAGGCAGGGAATCAGAGGCGGGGAATCAGAGGCGGGGAATCAGAGGCCGGGAATCAGATATGGGGAAACAGAGGTGGGGAATCAGAGGCGGGGAATCAGATGCGGGCAAATAGAGGCGGGGATCAGATATGGGGCAACAGAGGCGGGGAATCAGAGGCGGGGAAACAGAGGCGGGGAATCAGATATGGGGAATCAGAGGTGGGGAATCAGAGGTTGGGAATCAGAGGCTGGGAATCAGAGGCTGGGAATCAGATGCATGGAATCAGAGATGGGGAATCAGGAGCAGGGAATCAGAGGCCGGGAATCAGAGGCCGGAATCAGATGCCGGGAATAAGAGGCCGGGAATCAGAGGTGGGGAATCAGAGTCCGGGAATCAGAGATGGGGAATCAGAGGCGGGGAATGAGATATGGGGAATCAGAGGCGGGGAATCAGAGGCGGGGAAACAGAGGCGAGGAATCAGATATGGGGAATCAGAGGTGGCGAATCAAAGGCGGTGAATCAGAGATGGGGAATCAGAGGCGGGGAATCAGAGGCAGGGAATCAAACACGGGGAATCAGAGGCGGGGAATCAGAGCTGGGGATTCAGAGGCGGGGAATCAGAGTTGGGGAATCAGAGGCGGGGAATCAGAGCTGGGGAATCAGAGGTGGGGATCAGAGTCGGGGAATCAGAGGCAGGGAATCAGATGTGCGGAATCAGAGATGGGGAATCAGAGGTGGGAAATCAGAGGCTGTGAATCAGAGATGGGGAATCAGAGGCGGGGAATCAGAGGCAAGAAATCAGACACGGGGTTTCAGAGGCTGGGAATCAGACGGGGGAATCAAAGGCGGGGAATCAGAGCTGGGGAATCAGAGGCGGGGAATCAGAGTCGGGCAAACAGAGGCGGGGAATTAGATATGGGGAATCAGAGGTGGGGAATCAGAGGAGGTGAATCAGAGATGGGGAATCACATGCGGGGAATCAGAGGCAGGGAATAGAACGCGGGGAATCAGAGGCAGGGAATCAGAGTTGGGGCATCAGAGGTTGGGAATTAGATATGGGGAAACAGAGGCGGGGAATCAGAGGCGGGGAAACAGAGGCGGGAAATCAGATATGGGGAATCAGAGGTGGGGAATCAGAGGCAGGGAATCAGATGTGCGGAATCAGAGATGGGGAATCAGAGGCAGGGAATCAGAATCAGAAGCAGGGAATCAGAGGCCGGGAAACAGAGGCGGGGAATCAGATATGGGGAATCAGAGGTGGGGAATCAGAGGCAGGGAATTAGACTTGCGGAATCAGAGATGGGGAATCAGAAGCAGGGAATCAGAGGCCGGGAATCAGAGGCAGGAATCAGATGCCGGGAATAAGAGGCCGGGAATCTGAGGTGGGGAATCAGAGTCCGGGAATCAGAGATGGGGAATCAGAGGCGGGGAATGAGATATGTTTGAATCAGAGGCGGGGAATCAGAGGCAGGGAATCAAACACGGGAAATCAGAGGCGGGGAATCAGAGCTGGGGAATCAGAGGTGGGGATCAGAGTCGGGGAATCAGAGGCAGGGAATCAGATGTGCGGAATCAGAGATGGGGAATCAGAGGTGGGGAATCAGAGGCTGTGAATCAGAGATGGGGAATCAGAAGCGGGGAATCAGAGGCCGGGAATCAGAGGCCGGGAATCATATGCTGGGAATAAGAGGCCGGGAATAAGAGGTGGGGAATCAGAGTCCGGGAATCAGAGATGGGGATTCAGAGGCGGGGAATGAGATATGGAGAATCAGAGGCGGGGAATCAGAAGCGGGGAAACAGAGGTGGGGAATCAGATATGTGGAATCAGAGGTGGCGAATCAAAGGCGGTGAATCAGAGATGGCGAATCAGAGGCGGGGAATCAGAGGCAGGGAATCAAACACGGGAAATCAGAGGCGGGGAATCAGAGCTGGGGAATCAGAGGCGGGGAATCAGCGTTGGGGAATCAGAGGCAGGGAATCAGATATGGGGAAACAGGGGCAGGGAATCAGAGGCGGGGAAACAGAGGCGGGGAATCAGATATGGGGAATCAGAGGTGTGGAATCAGAGGTTGGGAATCAGAGATGGGGAATCAGGGCAGGGAATCAGCGGCATGGAATCAAACACGGGGAATCAGAGCTGAGGAATCAGAGGCGGGGAATTAGAGTTGGGGAATCAGAGGAGGGGAATCAGAGGCGGGGAAACAGAGGCGGGGAATCAGATATTGGGAATCAGAGGTGGGGAATCAGAGGTTGGGAATCAGAGGCAGCGAATCAGAGGCGGGGAATCAGAGGCGGGGAATCAGAGGCAGGGAATCAGATGTGCGGAATCGGAGATGGGGAATCAGAGGCAGGGAATCAGAGGCGGGGAATCAGAGGCGGGGAATCAGAGGCCGGGAATCAGATATGGGGAAACAGAGGTGGGGAATCAGAGGCGGCGAAACAGAGGCGGGGATTCAGATATGGGGAATCAGAGGTGGGGAATCAGAGGTTGGGAATCAGAGGCAGGGAATCAGAGGCTTGGAATCAGATGCAGGGAATCAGATGCGGGGAATCAGAGGCGGGGAATCAGAGCTGGGGAAACAGAGGTGGGGAATCAGAGTTGGGGAATCAGAGGCGGGGACTTAGATATTGGGAAACAGAGGCGTGGAATCAGAGGCGGGGAAACAGAGGCGGGAAGTCAGATATGGGGAATCAGAGGTGGGGAATCAAAGGCAGGGAATCAGATGTGCGGAATCAGAGATGGGGAATCAGAGGCAGGGAATCAGAATCAGAAGCAGGGAATCAGAGGCCGGGAATCAGAGGCCTGAATCAGATGCCGGGAATAAGAGGCCGGGAATCAGAGGTGGGGAATCAGAGTCCGGGAATCAGAGGCGGGGAAACAGAGGCGGGGAATCAGAAATGGGGAATCAGAGGCGGGAAATCAGAGGCAGGGAATCAAACAAGGGAAATCAGAGGCGGGGAATCAGAGCTGGGGAATCAGAGCTGGGGATCAGAGTCGGGGAGTCAGAGGCAGGGAATCAGATGTGCGGAATCAGAGATGGGGAATCAGAGGTGGGGAATCAGAGGCTGTGAATCAGAGATGGGGAATCAGAGGCGGGGAATCAGAGGCTGTGAATCAGAGATGGGGAATCAGAGGCGGGGAAACAGAGGCGGGGAATCAGAAATGGGGAATCAGAGGTTGCGAATCAAAGGCGGTGAATCAGAGATGGGGAATCGGAGGCCGGGAATCAGAGGCAGGGAATCAAACACGGGGAATCAGAGGCGGGGAATCAGAGCTGGGGAATCAGAGGCGGGGAATCAGAGTTGGGGAATCAGAGGCGGGGAATCAGACACAGGGAATCAATATGGGAAATCAGAGGTGGGGAATGAGTGGTTGGGAATCAGAGGAAGGGAATCAGAGGCGAGGAATCAGAGCTGGGGAATCAGAGGCGGGGAATCAGAATTGGGGAATCAGAGATGGGGAATAAGAGATGGGGAATCAGAGGCGGGGAATCAGACGTGGGGAAACAGAGGTGGTGAATCCGAGATGTGGAACCAGAGGCGGGGAATCAGAGGTGGCGAATCAGAGCTGGGGAATCAGAGGTGGGGAATCAAAGTTGGGGAATCAGAGGCGGGGACTTAGATATGGGGAAACAGAGGCGGGGAATCAGAGGCGGGGAAACAGAGGCGGGGAATCAGATATGGGGAATCAGAGGTGGGGAATCAGAGGCAGGGAATTAGATTTGCGGAATCAGAGATGGGGAATCAGAAGCAGGGAATCAGAGGCCGGGAATCAGAGGCCGGAATCAGATGCCGGGAATAAGAGGCCGGGAATCAGAGGTGGGGAATCAGAGTCCGGGAATCAGAGATGGGGAATCAGAGGCGGGGAATGAGATATGGGGAATCAGATGCGGGGAATCAGACGCGAGGAAACAGAGGCGAGGAATCAGATATGGGGAATCAGAGGTGGCGAATCAAAGGCGGTGAATCAGAGATGGGGAATCAGAGGCGGGGAATCAGAGGCAGGGAATCAAACACGGGGAATCAGAGGCGGGGAATCAGAGCTGGGGAATCAGAGGCGGGGAATCAGAGTTGGGGAATCAGAGGCGGGGAATCAGAGCTGGGGAATCAGAGGTGGGGATCAGAGTCGGGGAATCAGAGGCAGGGAATCAGATGTGCGGAATCAGAGATGGGGAATCAGAGGTGGGGAATCAGAGGCTGTGAATCAGATATGGGGAAACAGAGGCGGGGAATCAGAGTCGGGCAAACAGAGGCGGGGAATTAGATATGGGGAATCAGAGGTGGGGAATCAGAGGTGGTGAATCAGAGATGGGGAATCACATGCGGGGAATCAGAGGCAGGGAATAGAACGCGGGGAATCAGAGGCAGGGAATCAGAGTTGGGGCATCAGAGGTTGGGAATTAGATATGGGGAAACAGAGGCGGGGAATCAGAGGCGGGGAGACAGAGGCGGGAAATCAGATATGGGGAATCAGAGGTGGGGAATCAGAGGCAGGGAATCAGATGTGCGGAATCAGAGATGGGGAATCAGAGGCAGGGAATCAGAATCAGAAGCGGGGAATCAGAGGCCGGGAAACAGAGGCGGGGAATCAGATATGGGGAATCAGAGGTGGGGAATCAGAGGCAGGGAATTAGATTTGCGGAATCAGAGATGGGGAATCAGAAGCAGGGAATCAGAGGCCGGGAATCAGAGGCCGGAATCAGATGCCGGGAATAAGAGGCCGGGAATCAGAGGTGGGGAATCAGAGTCCGGGAATCAGAGATGGGGAATCAGAGGCAGGGAATGAGATATGGGGAATCAGAGGCGGGAAATCAGAGGCAGGGAATCAAACAAGGGAAATCAGAGGCGGGGAATCAGAGCTGGGGAATCAGAGCTGGGGATCAGAGTCGGGGAGTCAGAGGCAGGGAATCAGATGTGCGGAATCAGAGATGGGGAATCAGAGGTGGGGAATCAGAGGCTGTGAATCAGAGATGGGGAATCAGAGGCGGGGAATCAGAGGCTGTGAATCAGAGATGGGGAATCAGAGGCGGGGAATCAGAGGCAAGAAATCAGACACGGGGTTTCAGAGGCTGGGAATCAGACGGGGGAATCAAAGGTGGGGAATCAGAGCTGGGGAATCAGAGGCAGGGAATCAGAGTTGGGGATTCAGAGGCGGGGAATCAGATATGGGGAAACAGAGGCGGGGAATCAGAGGCGGGCAAACAGAAGCGGGGAATTAGATATGGGGAATCAGAGGTGGGGAATCAGAGGTGGTGAATCAGAGATGGGGAATCACAGGCGGGGAATCAGAGGCAGGGAATAGAACGCGGGGAATCAGAGGCAGGGAATCAGAGTTGGGGCATCAGAGGTTGGGAATTAGATATGGGGAAACAGAGGCGGGGAATCAGAGGCGGGGAAACAGAAGCGGGATATCAGATATGGGGAATAAGAGGTGGGGAATCAGAGGCAGGGAGTCAGATGTGCGGAATCAGAGATGGGGAATCATAGGCAGGGAATCAGAATCAGAAGCGGGGAATCAGAGGCCGGGAATCAGAGGCCGGGAATCAGATGCTGGGAATAAGAGGCCGGGAATCAGAGGTGGGGAATCAGAGTCCGGGAATCAGAGATGGGGATTCAGAGGCGGGGAATGAGATATGGAGAATCAGAGGCGGGGAATCAGAGGCGAGGAATCAGAGCTGGGGAATCAGAGGCGGGGAATCAGAATTGGGGAATCAGAGATGGGGAATCAGAAATGGGGAATCAGAGGCGGGGAATCAGACGCGGGGAAACAGAGGTGGTGAATCAGAGATGTGGAATCAGAGGCGGGGAATCAGAGGCAGGGAATCAGACGCGGGGAATCAGAGGCGGGGAATCATAGCTGGCGAATCAGAGGCGGGGAATGAGATATGGGGAATCAGAGGCGGGGAATCAGAGGCGGGGAAACAGTGGCGAGGAATCAGATAAGGGGAATCAGAGGTGGCGAATCAAAGGCGGTGAATCAGAGATGGGGAATCAGAGGCGGGGAATCAGAGGCAGGGGATCAAACACGCGGAAACAGAGGCGGGGAATCAGAGCTGGGGAATCAGAGGCGGGGAATCAGAGTTGGGGAATCAGAGGCGGGGAATCAGAGCTGGGGAATCAGAGGTGGGGAATCAGAGTCGGGGAATCAGAGGCAGGGAATCGGATGTGCGGAATCAGAGATGGGGAATCAGAGGTGGGGAATCAGAGGCAGGTTATCAGACACGGGGATTCAGAGGCTGGGAATCAGACGGGGGGAATCAAAGGCGGGGAATGAAGCTGGGGATTCAGAGGCAGGGAATCAGAGTTGGGGATTCAGAGGAGGGGAATCAGATATGGGGAAACAGAGGCGGGGAATCAGAGGCGGGCAAACAGAGGCGGGGAATTAGATATGGGGAATCAGTGGTGGGGAATCAGAGGTGGTGAATCAGAGATGGGGAATCACAGGCGGGGAATCAGAGGCAGGGAATAGAACGCGGGGAATCAGAGGCTGGGAATCAGAGCTGGGGAATCAGAGGCGGGGAATCATAGTTGGGAATCAGAGGCGGGGAATCAGGGGCGGGGAAACAGAGGCGGGGAATCAGATATGGGGAATCGAATGCGGGGAATCAGAGGCGGGGAATCAGAGCTGGGGAATCAGAGGCGGGGAATCAGAGTTGGGGCATCAGAGGTGGGGAATTAGATATGGGGAAACAGAGGCGGGGAATCAGAGGCGAGGAAACAGAGGCGGGGAATCAGATATGGGGAATCAGAGGTGGGGAATCAGAGGCAGGTAATCAGATGTGCGGAATCAGAGATGGGGAATCAGAGGCAGGGAATCAGAATCAGAAGCGGGGAGTCAGAGGCCGGGAATCAGAGGCCTGGAATCAGATGCTGGGAATAAGAGGCCGGGAATCAGAGGTGGGGAATCAGAGTCCGGGAGTCAGAGATGGGGATTCAGAGGCGGGGAATGAGATATGGAGAATCAGAGGCGGGGAATCAGAGGCGGGGAAACAGAGGTGGGGAATCAGATATGGGGAATCAGAGGTGGCGAATCAAAGGCGGTGAATCAGAGATGGGGAATCAGAGGCGGGGAATCAGAGGCAGGGAATCAAACACGGGGAATCAGAGGCGGGGAATCAGAGCTGGGGGAATCAGAGGCTGGGAATCAAAGTTGTGGAATCAGAGGCAGGGAATCAGATATGGGGAAACAGGGGCGGGGAATCAGAGGCGGGGAAACAGAGGCGGGGAATCAGATATGGGGAATCAGAGGCGGGGAATTAGAGTTGGGGAATCAGAGGCGGGGAATCAGAGGTGGTGAAACAGAGGCGGGGAATCAAACACGGGGAATCAGAGGTGGGGAATCAGAGGTTGGGAATCAGAGGCAGGGAATCAGAGGCGGGGAATCAGAGGCGGGGAATCAGAGGCAGGGAATCAGATGTGCGGAATCGGAGATGGGGAATCAGAGGCAGGGAATCAGAGGCGGGGAATCAGAGGCGGGGAATCAGATGTGCGGAATCGGAGATGGGGAATCAGAGGCAGGGAATCAGAGGCGGGGAATCAGAGGCGGGGAATCAGAGGCCGGGAATCAGATATGGGGAAACAGAGGTGGGGAATCAGAGGCGGGGAAACAGAGGCGGGGATTCAGATATGGGGAATCAGAGGTGGTGAATCAGAGGTTGGGAATTAGAGGCAGGGAATCAGAGGCTTGGAATCAGATGCAGGGAATCAGATGCGGGGAATCAGGGGCGGGGAATCAGAGCTGGGGAAACAGAGGCGGGGAATCAGAGTTGGGGCATCAGAGGTGGGGAATTAGATATGGGGAAACAGAGGCGGGGAATCAGAGGCGAGGAAACAGAGGCGGGGAATCAGATATGGGGAATCAGAGGTGGGGAATCAGAGGCAGGTAATCAGATGTGCGGAATCAGAGATGGGGAATCAGAGGCAGGGAATCAGAATCAGAAGCGGGGAGTCAGAGGCCGGGAATCAGAGGCCTGGAATCAGATGCTGGGAATAAGAGGCCGGGAATCAGAGGTGGGGAATCAGAGTCCGGGAGTCAGAGATGGGGATTCAGAGGCGGGGAATGAGATATGGAGAATCAGAGGCGGGGAATCAGAGGCGGGGAAACAGAGGTGGGGAATCAGATATGGGGAATCAGAGGTGGCGAATCAAAGGCGGTGAATCAGAGATGGGGAATCAGAGGCGGGGAATCAGAGGCAGGGAATCAAACACGGGGAATCAGAGGCGGGGAATCAGAGCTGGGGGAATCAGAGGCTGGGAATCAAAGTTGTGGAATCAGAGGCAGGGAATCAGATATGGGGAAACAGGGGCGGGGAATCAGAGGCGGGGAAACAGAGGCGGGGAATCAGATATGGGGAATCAGAGGCGGGGAATTAGAGTTGGGGAATCAGAGGCGGGGAATCAGAGGTGGTGAAACAGAGGCGGGGAATCAAACACGGGGAATCAGAGGTGGGGAATCAGAGGTTGGGAATCAGAGGCAGGGAATCAGAGGCGGGGAATCAGAGGCGGGGAATCAGAGGCAGGGAATCAGATGTGCGGAATCGGAGATGGGGAATCAGAGGCAGGGAATCAGAGGCGGGGAATCAGAGGCGGGGAATCAGATGTGCGGAATCGGAGATGGGGAATCAGAGGCAGGGAATCAGAGGCGGGGAATCAGAGGCGGGGAATCAGAGGCCGGGAATCAGATATGGGGAAACAGAGGTGGGGAATCAGAGGCGGGGAAACAGAGGCGGGGATTCAGATATGGGGAATCAGAGGTGGTGAATCAGAGGTTGGGAATTAGAGGCAGGGAATCAGAGGCTTGGAATCAGATGCAGGGAATCAGATGCGGGGAATCAGGGGCGGGGAATCAGAGCTGGGGAAACAGAGGTGGGGAATCAGAGTTGGGGAATCAGAGGCGGGGACTTAGATATTGGGAAACAGAGGCGGGGAATCAGAGGCGGGGAAACAGAGGCGGGGATTCAGATATGGGGAATCAGAGGTGGGGAATCAGAGGCAGGGAATCAGATGTGCGGAATCAGAGATGGGGAATCAGAGGCAGGGAATCAGAATCAGAAGCAGGGAATCAGAGGCCGGGAATCAGAGGCCTGAATCAGATGCCGGGAATAAGAGGCCGGGAATCAGAGGTGGGGAATCGGAGTCCGGGAATCAGAGGCGGGGAAAAAGAGGCGGGGAATCAGATATGGGGAATCAGAGGTGGCGAATCAAACGCGGTGAATCAGAGATGGGGAATCAGAGGCCGGGAATCAGAGGCAGGGAATCAAACACGGGGAATCAGAGGAGGGGAATCAGAGCTGGGGAATCAGAGGCGGGGAATCAGAGTTGGGGAATCAGAGGCGGGGAATCAGACGCAGGGAATCAATATGGGAAATCAGAGGTGGGGAATGAGTGGTTGGGAATCAGAGGAAGGGAATCAGAGGCGAGGAATCAGAGCTGGGGAATCAGAGGCGGGGAATCAGAATTGGGGAATCAGAGATGGGGAATCAGAAATGGGGAATCAGAGGCGGGGAATCAGACGCGGGGAAACAGAGGTGGTGAATCAGAGATGTGGAATCAGAGGCGGGGAATCAGAGGCAGGGAATCAGACGCGGGGAATCAGAGGCGGGGAATCATAGCTGGCGAATCAGAGGCGGGGAATGAGATATGGGGAATCAGAGGCGGGGAATCAGAGGCGGGGAAACAGTGGCGAGGAATCAGATAAGGGGAATCAGAGGTGGCGAATCAAAGGCGGTGAATCAGAGATGGGGAATCAGAGGCGGGGAATCAGAGGCAGGGGATCAAACACGCGGAAACAGAGGCGGGGAATCAGAGCTGGGGAATCAGAGGCGGGGAATCAGAGTTGGGGAATCAGAGGCGGGGAATCAGAGCTGGGGAATCAGAGGTGGGGAATCAGAGTCGGGGAATCAGAGGCAGGGAATCGGATGTGCGGAATCAGAGATGGGGAATCAGAGGTGGGGAATCAGAGGCAGGTTATCAGACACGGGGATTCAGAGGCTGGGAATCAGACGGGGGGAATCAAAGGCGGGGAATGAAGCTGGGGATTCAGAGGCAGGGAATCAGAGTTGGGGATTCAGAGGAGGGGAATCAGATATGGGGAAACAGAGGCGGGGAATCAGAGGCGGGCAAACAGAGGCGGGGAATTAGATATGGGGAATCAGTGGTGGGGAATCAGAGGTGGTGAATCAGAGATGGGGAATCACAGGCGGGGAATCAGAGGCAGGGAATAGAACGCCGGGAATCAGAGGCTGGGAATCAGAGCTGGGGAATCAGAGGCGGGGAATCATAGTTGGGAATCAGAGGCGGGGAATCAGGGGCGGGGAAACAGAGGCGGGGAATCAGATATGGGGAATCGAATGCGGGGAATCAGAGGCGGGGAATCAGAGCTGGGGAATCAGAGGCGGGGAATCAGAGTTGGGGCATCAGAGGTGGGGAATTAGATATGGGGAAACAGAGGCGGGGAATCAGAGGCGAGGAAACAGAGGCGGGGAATCAGATATGGGGAATCAGAGGTGGGGAATCAGAGGCAGGTAATCAGATGTGCGGAATCAGAGATGGGGAATCAGAGGCAGGGAATCAGAATCAGAAGCGGGGAGTCAGAGGCCGGGAATCAGAGGCCTGGAATCAGATGCTGGGAATAAGAGGCCGGGAATAAGAGGTGGGGAATCAGAGTCCGGGAGTCAGAGATGGGGATTCAGAGGCGGGGAATGAGATATGGAGAATCAGAGGCGGGGAATCAGAGGCGGGGAAACAGAGGTGGGGAATCAGATATGGGGAATCAGAGGTGGCGAATCAAAGGCGGTGAATCAGAGATGGGGAATCAGAGGCGGGGAATCAGAGGCAGGGAATCAAACACGGGGAATCAGAGGCGGGGAATCAGAGCTGGGGGAATCAGAGGCTGGGAATCAAAGTTGTGGAATCAGAGGCAGGGAATCAGATATGGGGAAACAGGGGCGGGGAATCAGAGGCGGGGAAACAGAGGCGGGGAATCAGATATGGGGAATCAGAGGCGGGGAATTAGAGTTGGGGAATCAGAGGCGGGGAATCAGAGGTGGGGAAACAGAGGCGGGGAATCAAACACGGGGAATCAGAGGTGGGGAATCAGAGGTTGGGAATCAGAGGCAGGGAATCAGAGGCGGGGAATCAGAGGCCGGGAATCAGAGGCAGGGAATCAGATGTGCGGAATCGGAGATGGGGAATCAGAGGCAGGGAATCAGAGGCGGGGAATCAGAGGCGGGGAATCAGAGGCCGGGAATCAGATATGGGGAACAGAGGCGGGGAATCAGAGGCGGGGAAACAGAGGCTGGGAATCAGATATGGGGAATCAGAGGTGGGGAATCAGAGGTTGGTAATCAGAGGCAGGGAATCAGAGGCTTGGAATCAGATGCAGGGAATCAGATGCGGGGAATCAGAGGCGGGGAATCAGAGCTGGGGAATCAGAGGTGGGGAATCAGAGTTGGGGAATCAGAGGCGGGGACTTAGATATTGGGAAACAGAGGCGTGGAATCAGAGGCGGGGAAACAGATGCGGGGAATCAGATATGGGGAATCAGAGATGGGGAATCAGAGGCAGGGAATCAGATGTGCGGAATCAGAGATGGGGAATCAAAGGCAGGGAATCAGAATCAGAAGCAGGGAATCAGAGGCCGGGAATCAGAGGCAGGGAATCAAACACGGGGAATCAGAGGCGGGGAATCAGAGCTGGGGAATCAGAGGCGGGGAATCAGAGTTGGGGAATCAGAGGCGGGGAAGCAGAGGCAGGGAATCAGACGCGGGGATTCAGAGGCGGGGAATCATAGTTGGGAATCAGAGGCGGATAATCAGATATGGGGAAACAGAGGCGGGGAATCAGGGGCGGGGAAACAGAGGCGGGGAATCAGATATGGGGAATCGGATGCGGGGAATCAGAGCTGTGGAATCAGAGGTGGGGAATCAGAGGTGGTGAATCAGAGATGGGGAATCACAGGCGGGGAATCAGAGGCAGGGAATAGAACGCGGGGAATCAGAGGCAGGGAATCAGAGTTGGGGCATCAGTTGGGAATTAGATATGGGGAAACAGAGGCGGGGAATCAGAGGCGGGGAAACAGAGGCGGGAAATCTGATATGGGGAATCAGAGGTGGGGAATCAGAGGCAGGGAATCAGATGTGCGGAATCAGAGATGGGGAATCAGAGGCAGCGAATCAGAATCAGAAGCGGGGAATCAGAGGCCGGGAATCAGAGGCCGGGAATCAGATGCTGGGAATAAGAGGCCGGGAATCAGAGGTGGGGAATCAGAGTCCGGGAATCAGAGATGGGGATTCAGAGGCGGAAAATGAGATATGGAGAATCAGAGGCGGGGAATCAGATGCGGGGAAACAGAGGTGGGGAATCAGATATGTGGAATCAGAGGTGGCGAATCAAAGGCGGTGAATCAGAGATGGGGAATCAGAGGCGGGGAATCAGAGGCAGGGAATCAAACACGGGAAATCAGGGGCGGGGAATCAGAGCTGGGGAATCAGAGGCGGGGAATCAGAGTTAGGGAATCAGAGGCAGGGAATCAGATATGGGGAAACAAGGGCAGGGAATCAGAGGCGGGGAAACAGAGGCGGGGAATCAGATATGGGGAATCAGAGGTGTGGAATCAGAGGTTGGGAATCAGAGGCAGCGAATCAGAGGCGGCGAAACAGAGGCGGGGAATCAGATATGGGGAATCAGAGGTGGCGAATCAAAGGCGGTGAAACAGAGATGGGGAATCAGGGCAGGGAATCAGAGGCAGGGAATCAAACACGGGGAATCAGAGCTGGGGAATCAGAGGCGGGGAATTAGAGTTGGGGAATCAGAGGAGGGGAATCAGAGGCGGGGAAACAGAGGCGGGGAATCAGATATGGGGTATCAGAGGTGGGGAATCAGAGGTTCGGAATCAGAGGCAGGGAATCAGAGGTGGGGAATCAGAGGCAGGGAATCAGATGTGCGGAATCGGAGATGGGGAATCAGAGGTAGGGAATCAGAGGTGGGGAATCAGAGGCGGGGAATAAGAGGCCGGGAATCAGATATGGGGAAACAGAGGTGGGGAATCAGAGGCGGGGAAACAGAGGCGGGGAATCAGATATGGAGAATCAGAGGTGGGGAATCAGAGGTTGGGAATCAGAGGCAGGGAATCAGAGGCTTGGAATCAGATGCAGGGAATCAGATGCGGGGAATCAGAGGCGGGGAATCAGAGCTGGGGAATCAGAGGTGGGGAATCAGAGTTGGGGAATCAGAGGAGGGGACTTAGATATTGGGAAACAGAGGCGGGGAATCAGAGGCGGGGAAACAGAGGCGGGGAGTCAGATATGGGGAATCAGAGGTGGGGAATCAGAGGCAGGGAATCAGATGTGCGGAATCAGAGATGGGGAATCAGAGGCAGGGAATCAGAATCAGAAGCAGGGAATCAGAGGCCGGGAATCAGAGGCCGGAATCAGATGCCGGGAATAAGAGGACGGGAATCAGAGGTGGGGATTCAGAGTCGGGGAATCAGAGATGGGGATTCAGAGGCGGGGAATGAGATATGGGGAATCAGAGGCGGGGAATCAGAGGCGGGGAAACAGATGCGGGGAATCAGATATGGGGAATCAGAGGTGGCGAATCAAAGGCGGTGAATCAGAGATGGGGAATCAGAGGCCGGGAATCAGGGGCAGGGAATCAAACACGGGGAATCAGAGGCGGGGAATCAGAGCTGGGGAATCAGAGGCGGGGAATCAGAGTTGGGGAATCAGAGGCGGGGAAGCAGAGGCAGGGAATCAGACGCGGGGATTCAGAGGCGGGGAATCATAGTTGGGAATAAGAGGCGGATAATCAGATATGGGGAAACATAGGCGGGGAATCAGGGGCGGGGAAACAGAGGCGGGGAATCAGATATGGGGAATCGAATGCGGGGAATCAGAGGCGGGGAATCAGAGCTGTGGAATCAGAGGCGGGGAATCAGAGTTGGGGCATCAGAGGTGAGGAATTAGATATGGGGAAACAGAGGCGGGAAATCAGAGGCGTGGAAACAGAGGCGGGGAATCAGATTTGGGGAATCAGACGTGGGGAATCAGAGGCAGGTAATCAGATGTGCGGAATCAGAGATGGGGAATCAGAGGCAGGGAATCAGAATCAGAGGCCGGGAATCAGAGGCCTGGAATCAGATGCTGGGAATAAGAGGCCGGGAATCAGAGGTGGGGAATCAGAGTCCGGGAATCAGAGATGGGGAGTCAGAGGCGGGGAATGAGATATGGAGAATCAGAGGCGGGGAATCAGAGGCGGGGAAACAGAGGTGGGGAATCAGATATGGGGAATCAGAGGTGGCGAATCAAAGGCGGTGAATCAGAGATGGGGAATCAGAGACGGGGAATCAGAGGCAGGGAATCAAACACGGGGAATCAGAGGCTGGGAATCAAAGTTGGGGAATCAGAGTCAGGGAATCAGATATGGGGAAACAGGGGCGGGGAATCAGAGGCGGGGAAACAGAGGCGGGGAATCAGATATGGGGAATCGGAGGCGGGGAATTAGAGTTGGGGAATCAGAGGCGGGGAATCAGTGGTGGGGAGACAGAGGCGGGGAATCAAACACGGGGAATCAGAGGTGTGGAATCAGAGGTTGGAAATCAGAGGCAGGGAATCAGCGGCGGGGAATCAGAGGCGGGGAATCAGAGGCAGGGAATCAGATGTGCGGAATCGGTGATGGGGAATCAGAGACAGGGAATCAGAGGCGGGGAATCAGAGGCCGGGAATCAGATATGGGGAAACAGAGGCGGGGAATCAGAGGCGGGGAAACAGAGGCTGGGAATCAGATATGGGGAATCAGAGGTGGGGAATCAGAGGTTGGGAATCAGAGGCAGGGGATCAGAGTCTTGGAATCAGATGCAGGGAATCAGATGCGGGGAATCAGAGGTGGGGAATCAGAGCTGGGGAATCAGAGTCTGGGAATCAAAGTTGGGGAATCAGAGGCAGGGAATCAGATATGGGGAAACAGGGGCGGGGAATCAGAGGCGGGGAAACAGAGGCGGGGAATCAGATATGGGGAATCAGAGGCGGGGAATTAGAGTTGGGGAATCAGAGGCGGGGAATCAGAGGCGGGGAAACAGAGGCGGGGAATCAAACACGGGGAATCAGAGGTGGGGAATCAGAGGTTGGGAATCAGAGGCAGGGAATCAGAGGCGGGGAATCAGAGGCGGGGAATGAGAGGCAGGGAATGAGATGTGCGGAATCGGAGATGGGGAATCAGATGCAGGGAATCAGAGGCGGGGAATCAGAGGCGGGGAATCAGAGTCCGGGAATCAGATATGGGGAAACAGAAGCGGGGAATCAGAGGCGGGGAAACAGAGGCTGGGAATCAGGTATGGGGAATCAGATGTGGGGAATCAGAGGCGGGGAATCAGAGCTGGGGAATCAGAGGTGGGGAATCAAAGTTGGGGAATCAGAGGCGGGGACTTAGATATGGGGAAACAGAGGCGGGGAATCAGAGACGGGGAAACAGAGGCGGGGATTCAGATATGCGGAATCAGAGGCGGGGAATCAGAGGCGGGGAAACAGAGGCGAGGAATCAGATATGGGGAATCAGAGGTGGGGAATCAGAGGTTGGGAATCAGAGGCAGGGAATCAGAGGCTTGGAATCAGATGCAGGGAATCAGATGCGGGGAATCAGGGGCGGGGAATCAGAGCTGGGGAAACAGAGGTGGGGAATCAGAGTTGGGGAATCAGAGGCGGGGACTTAGATATTGGGAAACAGAGGCGGGGAATCAGAGGCGGGGAAACAGAGGCGGGGAGTCAGATATGGGGAATCAGAGGTGGGGAATCAGAGGCAGGGAATCAGATGTGCGGAATCAGAGATGGGGAATCAGAGGCAGGGAATCAGAATCAGAAGCAGGGAATCAGAGGCCGGGAATCAGAGGCCTGAATCAGATGCCGGGAATAAGAGGCCGGGAATCAGAGGTGGGGAATCAGAGGCCGGGAATCAGAGATGGGGAGTCAGAGGCGGGGAATGAAATATGGAGAATCAGAGGCGGGGAATCAGAGGCGGGGAAACAGAGGTGGGGAATCAGATATGGGGAATCAGAGGTGGCGAATCAAAGGCGGTGAATCAGAGATGGGGAATCAGAGGCGGGGAATCAGAGGCAGGGAATCAAATACGGGGAATCAGAGGCGGGGAATCAGAGCTGGGGAATCAGAGGCTGGGAATCAGAGATGCGGAATCAGAGTCAGGGAATCAGATATGGGGAAACAGGGGCGGGGAATCAGAGGCGGGGAAACAGAGGCGGGGAATCAGATATGGGGAATCGGAGGCGGGGAATTAGAGTTGGGGAATCAGAGGCGGGGAATCAGTGGTGGGGAGACAGAGGCGGGGAATCAAACACGGGGAATCAGAGGTGGGGAATCAGAGGTTGGAAATCAGAGGCAGGGAATCAGCGGCGGGGAATCAGAGGCGGGGAATCAGAGGCAGGGAATCAGATGTGCGGAATCGGTGATGGGGAATCAGAGGCAGGGAATCAGAGGCGGGGAATCAGAGGCCGGGTATCAGATATGGGGAAACAGAGGCGGGGAATCAGAGGCGGGGAAACAGAGGCTGGGAATCAGATATGGGGAATCAGAGGTGGGGAATCAGAGGTTGGGAATCAGAGGCAGGGGATCAGAGGCTTGGAATCAGATGCAGGGAATCAGATGCGGGGAATCAGAGGTGGGAATCAGAGCTGGGGAATCAGAGTCTGGGAATCAAAGTTGGGGAATCTGAGGCAGGGAATCAGATATGGGGAAACAGGGGTGGGGAATCAGAGGCGGGGAAACAGAGGCGGGGAATCAGATATGGGGAATCAGAGGCGGGGAATTAGAGTTGGGGAATCAGAGGCGGGGAATCAGAGGCGGGGAAACAGAGGCGGGGAATCAAACACGGGGAATCAGAGGTGGGGAATCAGAGGTTGGGAATCAGAGGCAGGGAATCAGAGGCGGGGAATCAGAGGCGGGGAATGAGAGGCAGGGAATCAGATGTGCGGAATCGGAGATGGGGAATCAGAGGCAGGGAATCAGAGGCGGGGAATCAGAGGCGGGGAATCAGAGGCCGGGAATCAGATATGGGGAAACAGAAGCGGGGAATCAGAGGCGGGGAAACAGAGGCTGGGAATCAGGTATGGGGAATCAGATGTGGGGAATCAGAGGCGGGGAATCAGAGCTGGGGAATCAGAGGTGGGGAATCAAAGTTGGGGAATCAGAGGCGGGGACTTAGATATGGGGAAACAGAGGCGGGGATTCAGATATGGGGAATCAGAGGCGGGGAATCAGAGGCGGGGAAACAGAGGCGAGGAATCAGATATGGGGAATCAGAGGTGGGGAATCAGAGGTTGGGAATCAGAGGCTGGGAATCAGAGGCTGGGAATCAGATGCATGGAATCAGATGCGGGGAATCAGAGGCGGGGAATCAGAGCTGGGGAATCAGAGGTGGGGAATCAAAGTTGGGGAATCAGAGGCCGGGACTTAGATATGGGGAAACAGAGGCAGGGAATCAGAGGCGGGGAATCAGAAGCAGGGAATCAGAGACCGGGAATCAGAGGCCGGAATCAGATGCCGGGAATAAGAGGCCGGGAATCAGAGGTGGGGAATCAGAGTCCGGGAATCAGAGATGGGGAATCAGAGGCGGGGAATGAGATATGGGGAATCAGAGGCGGGGAATCAGAGGCGGGGAAACAGAGGCGAGGAATCAGATATGGGGAATCAGAGGTGGCGAATCAAAGGCGGTGAATCAGAGATGGGGAATCAGAGGCGGGGAATCAGAGGCAGGGAATCAAACACGGGGAATCAGAGGCGGGGAATCAGAGCTGGGGAATCAGAGGCGGGGAATCAGTGTTGGGGAATCAGAGGCGGGGAATCAGAGCTGGGGAATCAGAGGTGGGGATCAGAGTCGGGGAATCAGAGGCAGGGAATCAGATGTGCGGAATCAGAGATGGCGAATCAGAGGTGGGGAATCAGAGGCTGTGAATCAGAGATGGGGAATCAGAGGCGGGGAATCAGAGGCAAGAAATCAGACACGGGGTTTCAGAGGCTGGGAATCAGACGGGGGAATCAAAGGCGGGGAATCAGAGCTGGGGAATCAGAGGCAGGGAATCAGAGTTGGGGATTCAGAGGCGGGGAATCAGATATGGGGAAACAGAGGCGGGGAATCAGAGGCGGGCAAACAGAGGCGGGGAATTAGATATGGGGAATCAGAGGTGGGGAATCAGAGGTGGTGAATCAGAGATGGGGAATCACTGGCCAATCAGAGGCAGGGAATAGAACGCGGGGAATCAGAGGCATGGAATCAGAGTTGGGGCATCAGAGGTTGGGAATTAGATATGGGGAAACAGAGGCGGGGAATCAGAGGCGGGGAAACAGAGGCGGGATATCAGATATGGGGAATCAGAGGTGGGGAATCAGAGGCAGGGAATCAGATGTGCGGAATCAGAGATGGGGAATCAGAGGCAGGGAATCAGAATCAGAAGCGGGGAATCAGAGGCGGGGAAACAGAGGCGGGATATCAGATATGGGGAATCAGAGGTGGGGAATCAGACGCAGGGAATCAGATGAGCGGAATCAGAGATGGGGAATCAGAGGCAGGGAATCAGAATCAGAGGCGGGGAATCAGAGGCGGGGAAACAGAGGTGGGGAATCAGATATGTGGAATCAGAGGTGGCGAATCAAAGGCGGTGAATCAGAGATGGGGAATCAGAGGCCGGGAATCAGAGGCAGGGAATCAAACACGGGAAATCAGAGGCGGGGATTCAGAGCTGGGGAATCAGAGGCGGGGAATCAGAGTTGGGGAATCAGAGGCAGGGAATCAGATATGGGGAAACTGGGGCAGGGAATCAGAGGCGGGGAATCAGAGGCGGGGAATCAGAGGCGGGGAATCAGAGGCAGGGAATCAGATGTGCGGAATCGGAGATGGGGAATCAGAGGCAGGGAATCAGAGGCGGGGAATCAGAGGCGGGGAATCAGACGCCGGGAATCAGATATGGGGAAACAGAGGTGGGGAATCAGAGGCGGGGAAACAGAGGCGGGGAATCAGATATGGGGAATCAGAGATGGCGAATCAAAGGCGGTGAATCAGAGATGGGGAATCAGAGGCCGGGAATCAGAGGCAGGGAATCAAACACGGGGAATCAGAGGAGGGGAATCAGAGCTGGGGAATCAGACGCAGGGAATCAATATGGGAAATCAGAGGTGGGGAATGAGTGGTTGGGAATCAGAGGAAGGGAATCAGAGGCGAGGAATCAGAGCTGGGGAATCAGAGGCGGGGAATCAGAATTGGGGAATCAGAGATGGGGAATCAGAGATGGGGAATCAGAGGCGGGGAATCAGACGCGGGGAAACAGAGGTGGTGAATCAGAGATGTGGGATCAGAGGCGGGGAATCAGAGGCAGGGAATCAGACGCGGGGAATCAGAGGCGGGGAATCATAGCTGGCGAATCAGAGGCGGGGAATGAGATATGGGGAATCAGAGGCGGGGAATCAGAGGCGGGGAAACAGTGGCGAGGAATCAGAAAAGGGGAATCAGAGGTGGCGAATCAAAGGCGGTGAATCAGAGATGGGGAATCAGAGGCGGGGAATCAGAGGCAGGGGATCAAACACGGGGAATCAGAGGCGGGAAATCAGAGCTGGGGAATCAGAGGCGGGGTATCAGATTTGGGGAATCAGAGGCGGGGAATCAGAGCTGGGGAATCAGAGGTGGGGAATCAGAGTCGGGGAATCAGAGGCAGGGAATCGGATGTGCGGAATCAGAGATGGGGAATCAGAGGTGGGGAATCAGAGGCAGGTTATCAGACACGGGGATTCAGAGGCTGGGAATCAGACGGGGGGAATCAAAGGCGGGGAATGAAGCTGGGGATTCAGAGGCAGGGAATCAGAGTTGGGGATTCAGCGGCGGGGAATCAGATATGGGGAAACAGAGGCGGGGAATCAGAGGCGGGCAAACAGAGGCGGGGAATTAGATATGGGGAATCAGTGGTGGGGAATCAGAGGTTGTGAATCAGAGATGGGGAATCACAGGCGGGGAATCAGAGGCAGGGAATAGAACGCGGGGAATCAGAGGCAGGGAATCAGAGCTGGGGAATCAGAGGCGGGGAATCATAGTTGGGAATCAGAGGCGGGGAATCAGATATGGGGAAACAGAGGCGGGGAATCAGGGGCGGGGAAACAGAGTCGGGGAATCAGATATGGGGAATCGAATGCGGGGAATCAGAGGCGGGGAATCAGAGTTGGGGCATCAGAGGTGGGGAATTAGATATGGGGAAACAGAGGCGGGGAATCAGAGGCGTGGAAACAGAGGCGGGGAATCAGATATGGGGAATCAGAGGTGGGGAATCAGAGGCAGGTAATCAGATGTGCGGAATCAGAGATGGGGAATCAGAGGCAGGGAATCAGAATCAGAAGCGGGGAGTCAGAGGCCGGGAATCAGAGGCCTGGAATCAGATGCTGGGAATAAGAGGCCGGGAATCAGAGGTGGGGAATCAGAGTCCGGGAGTCAGAGATGGGGATTCAGAGGCGGGGAATGAGATATGGAGAATCAGAGGCGGGGAATCAGAGGCGGGGAATCAAAGGCGGTGAATCAGAGATGGGGAATCAGAGGCGGGGAATCAGAGGCAGGGAATCAAACATGGGGAATCAGAGGCGGGGAATCAGAGCTGGGGGAATCAGAGGCTGGGAATCAAAGTTGTGGAATCAGAGGCAGGGAATCAGATATGGGGAAACAGGGGCGGGGAATCAGAGGCGGGGAAACAGAGGCGGGGAATCAAACACGGGGAATCAGAGGTGGGGAATCAGAGGTTGGGAATCAGAGGCAGGGAATCAGAGGCGGGGAATCAGAGGCGGGGAATGAGAGGCAGGGAATCAGATGTGCGGAATCGGAGATGGGGAATCAGAGGCAGGGAATCAGAGGCGGGGAATCAGAGGCGGGGAATCAGAGGCCGGGAATCAGATATGGGGAAACAGAGGCGGGGAATCAGAGGCGGGGAAACAGAGGCTGGGAATCAGATATGGGGAATCAGAGGTGGGGAATCAGAGGTTGGGAATCAGAGGCAGGGAATCAGAGGCTTGGAATCAGATGCAGGGAATCAGATGCGGGGAATCAGAGGCGGGGAATCAGAGCTGGGGAATCAGAGGTGGGGAATCAGAGTTGGGGAATCAGAGGCGGGGACTTAGATATTGGGAAACAGAGGCGTGGAATCAGAGGCGGGGAAACAGATGCGGGGAATCAGATATGGGGAATCAGAGATGGGGAATCAGAGGCAGGGAATCAGATGTGCGGAATCAGAGATGGGGAATCAAAGGCAGGGAATCAGAATCAGAAGCAGGGAATCAGAGGCCGGGAATCAGAGGCCGGAATCAGATGCCGGGAATAAGAGGCCGGGAATCAGAGGTGGGGATTCAGAGGCGGGGAATGAGAAATGGGGAATCAGAGGCGGGGAATCAGAGGCGGGGAAGCAGATATGTGGAATCAGAGGTGGCGAATCAAAGGCGGTGAATCAGAGATGGGGAATCAGAGGCCGGGAATCAGAGGCAGGGAATCAAACACGGGAAATCAGAGGCGGGGATTCAGAGCTGGGGAATCAGATGCGGGGAATCAGAGATGGGGAATCAGAGGCAGGGAATCAGATATGGGGAAACTGGGGCAGGGAATCAGAGGCGGGGAAACAGAGGCGGGGAATCAGATATGGGGAATCAGAGGTGTGGAATCAGAGGTTGGGAATCAGAGGCAGGGAATCAGAGGCGGGGAAAGAGGCGGGGAATCAGATATGGGGAATCAGAGGTGGCGAATCAAAGGCGGTGAAAAAGAGATGGGGAATCAGGGCAGGGAATCAGAGGCAGGGAATCAAACACGGGGAATCAGAGCTGGGGAATCAGAGGCGGGGAATTAGAGTTGGGGAATCAGAGGAGGGGAATCAGAGGCGGGGAAACAGAGGCGGGGAATCAGATATGGGGAATCAGAGGTGGGGAATCAGAGGTTGGGAATCAGAGGCAGGGAATCAGAGGCGGGGAATCAGAGGCGGGGAATCAGAGGCAGGGAATCAGATGTGCGGAATCGGAGATGGGGAATCAGAGGCAGGGAATCAGAGGCGGGGAATCAGAGGCGGGGAATCAGAGGCCGGGAATCAGATATGGGGAAACAGAAGTGGGGAATCAGAGGCGGGGAATCAGAGGCGGGGAATCAGGGGCGGGGAATCAGAGCTGGGGAAACAGAGGTGGGGAATCAGAGTTGGTGAATCAGAGGCGGGGACTTAGATATTGGGAAACAGAGGCGGGGAATCAGAGGCGGGGAAACAGAGGCGGGGAGTCAGATATGGGGAATCAGAGGTGGGGAATCAGAGGCAGGGAATCAGATGTGCGGAATCAGAGATGGGGAATCAGAGGCAGGGAATCAGAATCAGAAGCAGGGAATCAGAGGCCGGGAATCAGAGGCCTGAATCAGATGCCGGGAATAAGAGGCCGGGAATCAGAGGTGGGGAATCAGAGTCTGGGAATCAGAGGCGGGGAAACAGAGGCGGGGAATCAGATATGGGGAATCAGAGATGGCGAATCAAAGGCGGTGAATCAGAGATGGGGAATCAGAGGCCGGGAATCAGAGGCAGGGAATCAAACACGGGGAATCAGAGGAGGGGAATCAGAGCTGGGGAATCAGAGGCGGGGAATCAGAGTTGGGGAATCAGAGGCGGGGAATCAGACGCAGGGAATCAATATGGGAAATCAGAGGTGGGGAATGAGTGGTTGGGAATCAGAGGAAGGGAATCAGAGGCGAGGAATCAGAGCTGGGGAATCAGAGGCGGGGAATCAGAATTGGGGAATCAGAGATGGGGAATCAGAGATGGGGAATCAGAGGCGGGGAATCAGACGCGGGGAAACAGAGGTGGTGAATCAGAGATGTGGAATCAGAGGCGGGGAATCAGAGGCAGGGAATCAGACGCGGGGAATCAGAGGCGGGGAATCATAGCTGGCGAATCAGAGGCGGGGAATGAGATATGGGGAATCAGAGGCGGGGAATCAGAGGCGGGGAAACAGTGGCGAGGAATCAGAAAAGGGGAATCAGAGGTGGCGAATCAAAGGCGGTGAATCAGAGATGGGGAATCAGAGGCGGGGAATCAGAGGCAGGGGATCAAACACGGGGAATCAGAGGCGGGAAATCAGAGCTGGGGAATCAGAGGCGGGGTATCAGAGTTGGGGAATCAGAGGCGGGGAATCAGAGGTGGGGAATCAGAGGTGGGGAATCAGAGTCGGGGAATCAGAGGCAGGGAATCGGATGTGCGGAATCAGAGATGGGGAATCAGAGGTGGGGAATCAGAGGCAGGTTATCAGACACGGGGATTCAGAGGCTGGGAATCAGACGGGGGGAATCAAAGGCGGGGAATGAAGCTGGGGATTCAGAGGCAGGGAATCAGAGTTGGGGATTCAGAGGCGGGGAATCAGATATGGGGAAACAGAGGCGGGGAATCAGAGGCGGGCAAACAGAGGCGGGGAATTAGATATGGGGAATCAGTGGTGGGGAATCAGAGGTTGTGAATCAGAGCTGGGGAATCACAGGCGGGGAATCATAGTTGGGAATCAGAGGCGGGGAATCAGATATGGGGAAACAGAGGCGGGGAATCAGGGGCGGGGAAACAGAGTCGGGGAATCAGATATGGGGAATCGAATGCGGGGAATCAGAGGCGGGGAATCAGAGTTGGGGCATCAGAGGTGGGGAATTAGATATGGGGAAACAGAGGCGGGGAATCAGAGGCGTGGAAACAGAGGCGGGGAGTTTGATATGGGGAATCAGAGGTGGGGAATCAGAGGCAGGTAATCAGATGTGCGGAATCAGAGATGGGGAATCAGAGGCAGGGAATCAGAATCAGAAGCGGGGAGTCAGAGGCCGGGAATCAGAGGCCTGGAATCAGATGCTGGGAATAAGAGGCCGGGAATCAGAGGTGGGGAATCAGAGTCCGGGAGTCAGAGATGGGGATTCAGAGGCGGGGAATGAGATATGGAGAATCAGAGGCGGGGAATCAGAGGCGGGGAATCAAAGGCGGTGAATCAGAGATGGGGAATCAGAGGCGGGGAATCAGAGGCAGGGAATCAAACACGGGGAATCAGAGGCGAGGAATCAGAGCTGGGGGAATCAGAGGCTGGGAATCAAAGTTGTGGAATCAGAGGCAGGGAATCAGATATGGGGAAACAGGGGCGGGGAATCAGAGGCGGGGAAACAGAGGCGGGGAATCAAACACGGGGAATCAGAGGTGGGGAATCAGAGGTTGGGAATCAGAGGCAGGGAATCAGAGGCGGGGAATCAGAGGCGGGGAATGAGAGGCAGGGAATCAGATGTGCGGAATCGGAGATGGGGAATCAGAGGCAGGGAATCAGAGGCGGGGAATCAGAGGCGGGGAATCAGAGGCCGGGAATCAGATATGGGGAAACAGAGGCGGGGAATCAGAGGCTGGGAATCAGATATGGGGAATCAGAGGTGGGGAATCAGAGGTTGGGAATCAGAGGCAGGGAATCAGAGGCTTGGAATCAGATGCAGGGAATCAGATGCGGGGAATCAGAGGCGGGGAATCAGAGCTGGGGAATCAGAGGTGGGGAATCAGAGTTGGGGAATCAGAGGCGGGGACTTAGATATTGGGAAACAGAGGCGTGGAATCAGAGGCGGGGAAATAGATGCGGGGAATCAGATATGGGGAATCAGAGATGGGGAATCAGAGGCAGGGAATCAGATGTGCGGAATCAGAGATGGGGAATCAAAGGCAGGGAATCAGAATCAGAAGCAGGGAATCAGAGGCCGGGAATCAGAGGCCGGAATCAGATGCCGGGAATAAGAGGCCGGGAATCAGAGGTGGGGATTCAGAGGCGGGGAATGAGATATGGAGAATCAGAGGCGGGGAATCAGAGGCGGGGAAACAGAGGTGGGGAATCAGATATGGGGAATCAGAGGTGGCGAATCAAAGGCGGTGATTCAGAGATGGGGAATCAGAGGCCGGGAATCAGAGGCAGGGAATCAAACACGGGGAATCAGAGGCGGGGAATCAGAGCTGGGGAATCAGAGGCTGGGAATCAAAGTTGGGGAATCAGAGGCAGGGAATCAGATATGGGGAAACAAGGGCGGGGAATCAGAGGCGGGGAAACAGAGGCGGGGAATCAGATATGGGGAATCAGAGGCGGGGAATTAGAGCTGGGGAATCAGAGGCGGGGAATCAGAGGAGGGGAAACAGAGACGGGGAATCAAACACGGGGAATCAGAGGTGGGGAATCAGAGGTTGGGAATCAGAGGCAGGGAATCAGAGGCGGGGAATCAGAGGCGGGGAATCAGAGGCAGGGAATCAGATATGGGGAAACAGGGGCGGGGAATCAGAGGCGGGGAAACAGAGGCGGGGAATCAGATATGGGGAATCAGAGGCGGGGAATTAGAGTTGGGGAATCAGAGGCGGGGAATCAGAGGTGGGGAAACAGAGGCGGGGAATCAAACACGGGGAATCAGAGGTGGGGAATCAGAGGTTGGGAATCAGAGGCAGGGAATCAGAGGCGGGGAATCAGAGGCGGGGAATGAGAGGCAGGGAATCAGATGTGCGGAATCGGAGATGGGGAATCAGAGGCAGGGAATCAGAGGCGGGGAATCAGAGGCGGGGAATCAGAGGCCGGGAATCAGATATGGGGAAACAGAGGCGGGGAATCAGAGGCGGGGAAACAGAGGCTGGGAATCAGATATGGGGAATCAGAGGTGGGGAATCAGAGGTTGGGAATCAGAGGCAGGGAATCAGAGGCTTGGAATCAGATGCTGGGAATCAGATGCGGGGAATCAGAGGCGGGGAATCAGAGCTGGGGAATCAGAGGTGGGGAATCAGAGTTGGGGAATCAGAGGCGGGGACTTAGATATTGGGAAACAGAGGCGTGGAATCAGAGGCGGGGAAACAGATGCAGGGAATCAGATATGGGGAATCAGAGATGGGGAATCAGAGGCAGGGAATCAGATGTGCGGAATCAGAGATGCGGAATCAAAGGCAGGGAATCAGAATCAGAAGCAGGGAATCAGAGGCCGGGAATCAGAGGCCGGAATCAGATGCCGGGAATAAGAGGCCGGGAATCAGAGGTGGGGATTCAGAGGCGGGGAATGAGATATGGGGATCAGAGGCGGGGAATCAGAGGCGGGGAAGCAGAGGTGGGGAATCAGATATGGGGAATCAGAGGTGGCGAATCAAAGGCGGTGATTCAGAGATGGGGAATCAGAGGCCGGGAATCAGAGGCAGGGAATCAAACACGGGGAATCAGAGGCGGGGTATCAGAGCTGGGGAATCAGAGGCTGGGAATCAAAGTTGGGGAATCAGAGGCAGGGAATCAGATATGGGGAAACAGGGGCGGGGAATCAGAGGCGGGGAAACAGAGGCGGGGAATCGGATATGGGGAATCAGAGGCGGTGAATTAGAGCTGGGGAATCAGAGGCGGGGAATCAGAGGCGGGGAAACAGAGACGGGGAATCAAACACGGGGAATCAGAGGTGGGGAATCAGAGGTTGGGAATCAGAGGCAGGGAATCAGAGGCGGGGAATCAGAGTCCGGGAATCAGATATGGGGAAACAGAGGCGGGGAATCAGAGGCGGGGAAACAGAGGCTGGGAATCAGATATGGGGATTCAGAGGTGGGGAATCAGAGGTTGGGAATCAGAGGCAGGGAATCAGAGGCTTGGAATCAGATGCAGGGAATCAGATGCAGGGAATCAGAGGCGGGGAATCAGAGCTGGGGAATCAGAGGTGGGGAATCAGAGTTGGGGAATCAGAGGCGGGGACTTAGATATTGGGAAACAGAGGCGGGGAATCAGAGGCGGGGAAACAGAGGCGGGGAATCAAATATGGGGAATCAGAGATGGGGAATCAGAGGCAGGGAATCAGATGTTCGGAATCAGAGATGGGGAATCAAAGGCAGGGAATCAGAATCAGAAGCAGGGAATCAGAGGCCGGGAATCAGAGGCCGGAATCAAATGCCGGGAATAAGAGGCTGGGAATCAGAGGTGGGGAATCAGAGTCCGGGAATCAGAGATGGGGAATCAGAGGCGGGGAATGAGATATGGGGAATCAGAGGCGGGGTATCAGAGGCGGGGAAACAGAGGCGAGGAATCAGATATGGGGAATCAGAGGTGGCGAATCAAAGGCGGTGAATCAGAGGCGGGGAATCAGAGGCAGGGAATCAAACACGGGGAATCAGAGGCGGGGAATCAGAGCTGGGCAATCAGAGGCGGGGAATCAGAGTTGGGGAATCAGAGGCGGGGAATCAGAGCTTGGGAATCAGAGGTGGGGATCAGAGTCAGGGAATCAGAGGCAGGGAATCAGATGTGCGGAATCCGAGATGGGGAATCAGAGGTGGGGAATCAGAGGCTGTGAATCAGAGATTGGGAATCAGAGGCGGGGAATCAGAGGCAGGAAATCAGACACGGGGATTCAGAGGCTGGGAATCAGACGGGGGGAATCAAAGGCGGAAAATCAGAGCTGGGGAATCAGAGGCAGGGAATCAGAGTTGGGGATTCAGAGTCGGGGAATCAGATATGGGGAAACAGAGGCGGGGAATCAGAGGCGGGCAAACAGAGGCGGGGAATTAGATATGGGGAATCAGAGGTGGGGAATCAGAGGTGGTGAATCAGAGATGGGGAATCACAGGCGGGGAATCAGAGGCAGGGAATAGAACGCGGGGAATCAGAGGCAGGGAATCAGAGTTGGGGCATCAGAGGTTGGGAATTAGATATGGGGAAACAGAGGCGGGGAATCAGAGGCGGGGAAACAGAGGCGGGAAATCAGATATGGGGAATCAGAGGTGGGGAATCAGAGGCAGGGAATCAGATGTGCGGAATCAGAGATGGGGAATCAGAGGCAGCGAATCAGAATCAGAAGCGGGGAATCAGAGGCCGGGAATCAGAGGCCGGGAATCAGATGCTGGGAATAAGAGGCCGGGAATCAGAGGTGGGGAATCAGAGTCCGGGAATCAGAGATGGGGATTCAGAGGCGGAAAATGAGATATGTAGAATCAGAGGCGGGGAATCAGAGGCGGGGAAACAGAGGTGGGGAATCAGATATGTGGAATCAGAGGTGGCGAATCAAAGGCGGTGAATCAGAGATGGGGAATCAGAGGCGGGGAATCAGAGGAAGGGAATCAAACACGGGAAATCAGGGGCGGGGAATCAGAGCTGGGGAATCAGAGGCGGGGAATCAGAGTTGGGGAATCAGAGGCAGGGAATCAGATATGTGGATACAAGGGCAGGGAATCAGAGGCGGGGAAACAGAGGCGGGGAATCAGATATGGGGAATCAGAGGTGTGGAATCAGAGGTTGGGAATCAGAGGCAGGGAATCAGAGGCGGCGAAACAGAGGCGGGGAATCAGATATGGGGAATCAGAGGTGGCGAATCAAAGGCGGTGAAACAGAGATGGGGAATCAGGGCAGGGAATCAGAGGCAGGGAATCAAACACGGGGAATCAGAGCTGGGGAATCAGAGGCGGGGAATTAGAGTTGGGGAATCAGAGGAGGGGAATCAGAGGCGGGGAAACAGAGGCGGGGAATCAGATATGGGGAATCAGAGGTGGGGAATCAGAGGTTCGGAATCAGAGGCAGGGAATCAGAGGCGGGGAATCAGAGGCAGGGAATCAGATGTGCGGAATCGGAGATGGGGAATCAGAGGTAGGGAATCAGAGGTGGGGAATCAGAGGCGGGGAATAAGATGCCGGGAATCAGATATGGGGAAACAGAGGTGGGGAATCAGTGGCGGGGAAACAGAGGCGGGGAATCAGATATGGGGAATCAGAGGTGGGGAATCAGAGGTTGGGAATCAGAGGCAGGGAATCAGAGGCTTGGAATCAGATGCAGGGAATCAGATGCGGGGAATCAGAGGCGGGGAATCAGAGCTGGGGAATCAGAGGTGGGGAATGAGAGTTGGGGAATCAGAGGCGGGGACTTAGATATTGGGAAACAGAGGCGGGGAATCAGAGGCGGGGAAACAGAGGCGGGGAATCAGATATGGGGAATCAGAGGTGGGGAATCAGAGGCAGGGAATCAGATGTGCGGAATCAGGGATGGGGAATCAGAGGCAGGGAATCAGAATCAGAAGCAGGGAATCAGAGGCCGGGAATCAGAGGCCGGAATCAGATGCCGGGAATAAGAGGCCGGGAATCAGAGGTGGGGAATCAGAGTCCGGGAATCAGAGATGGGGATTCAGAGGCGGGGAATGAGATATGGGGAATCAGAGGCGGGGAATCAGAGGCGGGGAAACAGATGCGGGGAATCAGATATGGGGAATCAGAGGTGGCGAATCAAAGGCGGTCAATCAGAGATGCGGAATCAGAGGCCGGGAATCAGAGGCAGGGAATCAAACACGGGGAATCAGAGGCGGGGAATCAGAGCTGGGGAATCAGAGGCGGGGAATCAGAGTTGGGGAATCAGAGGCGGGGAAGCAGATGCAGGGAATCAGACGTGGGGATTCAGAGGCGGGGAATCATAGTTGGGAATCAGAGGCGGATAATCAGATATGGGGAAACAGAGGCGGGGAATCAGGGGCGGGGAAACAGAGGCGGGGAATCAGATATGGCGAATCGGATGCGGGGAATCAGAGGCGGGGAATCAGAGCTGTGGAATCAGAGGCGGGGAATCAGAGTTGGGGCATCAGAGGTGGGGAATTAGATATGGGGAATCGGATGCGGGGAATCAGAGGCGGGGAATCAGAGGCGTGGAAACAGAGGTGGGGAATCAGATATGGGGAATCAGACGTGGGGAATCAGAGGCAGGTAATCAGATGTGCGGAATCAGAGGTGGAGAATCAAAGGCGGTGAATCAGAGATGGGGAATCAGAGGCGGGGAATCAGAGGCAGGGAATGAAACACGGGGAATCAGAGGCGGGGAATCAGAGCTGGGGAATCAGAGGCTGGGAATCAAAGTTGGGGAATCAGAGTCAGGGAATCAGATATGGGGAAACAGGGGCGGGGAATCAGAGGCGGGGAAACAGAGGCGGGGAATCAGATATGGGGAATCAGAGGCGGGGAATTAGAGTTGGGGAATCAGATGCGGGGAATCAGTGGTGGGGAAACAGAGGCGGGGAATCAAACACGGGGAATCAGAGGTGGGGAATCAGAGGTTGGAAATCAGAGGAAGGGAATCAGCGGCGGGGAATCAGAGGCGGGGAATCAGAGGCAGGGAATCAGATGTGCGGAATCGGTGATGGGGAATCAGAGGCAGGGAATCAGAGGCGGGGAATCAGAGGCCGGGAATCAGATATGGGGAAACAGGCGGGGAATCAGATATCGGGAATCAGAGGTGGGGAATCAGAGGTTGGGAATCTGAGGCAGGGGATCAGAGGCTTGGAATCAGATGCAGGGAATCAGATGCCGGGAATCAGAGGCGGGTAATCAGAGCTGGGGAATCAGAGTCTGGGAATCAAATTTGTGGAATCAGAGGCAGGGAATCAGATATGGGGAAACAGGGGCGGGGAATCAGAGGCGGGGAATCAGAGGCCGGAATCAGATGCCGGGAATAAGAGGTCGGGAATCAGAGGTGGGGAATCAGAGTCCGGGAATCAGAGATGGGGAATCAGAGGCGGGGAATGAGATATGGGGAATCAGAGGCCGGGAATCAGAGATGGGGAATCAGAGGCGGGGAATGAGATATGGGGAATCAGAGGCGGGGAATCAGAGGCGGGGAAACAGTGGCGAGGAATCAGATATGGGGAATCAGAGGTGGCGAATCAAAGGCGGTGAATCAGAGATGGGGAATCAGAGCTGGGGAATCAGAGGCAGGGGATCAAACACGGGGAATCAGAGGCGGGGAATCAGAGCTGGGGAATCAGAGGCGGGGAATCAGAGTTGGGGAATCAGAGGCGGGGAATCAGAGCTGGGGAATCAGAGGCGGTGAATCTGAGATGGGGAATCAGAGGCGGGGAATCAGAGGCAGGTTATCAGACACGGGGATTCAGAGGCTGGGAATCAGACGGGGGGAATCAAAGGCGGGGAATGAAGCTGGGGAATCAGAGGCAGGGAATCAGAGTTGGGGATTCAGAGGCGGGGAATCAGATATGGGGAAACAGAGGCGGGGAATCAGAGGCGGGGAAACAGAGGCTGGGAATCAGATATGGGGAATCAGAGGTGGGGAATCAGAGGTTGGGAATCAGAGGCAGGGAATCAGAGGCTTGGAATCAGATGCAGGGAATCAGATGCGGGGAATCAGAGGTGGGGAATCAGAGCTGGGGAATCAGAGTCTGGGAATCAAAGTTGGGGAATCAGAGGCAGGGAATCAGATATGGGGAAACAGGGGCGGGGAATCAGAGGCGGGGAAACAGAGGCGGGGAATAAGATATGGGGAATCAGAGGCGGGGAATTAGAGTTGGGGAATCAGAGGCGGGGAATCAGAGGCGGGGAAACAGAGGCGGGGAATCAAACACGGGGAATCAGAGGTGGGGAATCAGAGGTTGGGAATCAGAGGCAGGGAATCAGAGGCGGGGAATCAGAGGCGGGGAATGAGAGGCAGGGAATCAGATGTGCGGAATCGGAGATGGGGAATCAGAGGCAGGGAATCAGAGGCGGGGAATCAGAGGCGGGGAATCAGAGGCCGGGAATCAGATATGGGGAAACAGAAGCGGGGAATCAGAGGCGGGGAAACAGAGGCTGGGAATCAGGTATGGGGAATCAGATGTGGTGAATCAGAGGCGGAGAATCAGAGCTGGGGAATCAGAGGTGGGGAATCAAAGTTGGGGAATCAGAGGCGGGGACTTAGATATGGGGAAACCGAGGCGGGGAATCAGAGACGGGGAAACAGAGGCGGGGATTCAGATATGGGGAATCAGAGGCGGGGAATCAGAGGCGGGGAAACAGAGGCGAGGAATCAGATATGGGGAATCAGAGGTGGGGAATCAGAGGTTGGGAATCAGAGGCAGGGAATCAGAGGCTTGGAATCAGATGCAGGGAATCAGATGCGGGGAATCAGGGGCGGGGAATCAGAGCTGGGGAAACAGAGGTGGGGAATCAGAGTTGGGGAATCAGAGGCGGGGACTTAGATATTGGGAAACAGAGGTGGGGAATCAGAGGCGGGGAAACAGAGGCGGGGAGTCAGATATGGGGAATCAGAGGTGGGGAATCAGAGGCAGGGAATCAGATGTGCGGAATCAGAGATGGGGAATCAGAGGCAGGGAATCAGAATCAGAAGCAGGGAATCAGAGGCCGGGAATCAGAGGCCTGAATCAGATGCCGGGAATAAGAGGCCGGGAATCAGAGGTGGGGAATCAGAGGCCGGGAATCAGAGATGGGGAGTCAGAGGCGGGGAATGAAATATGGAGAATCAGAGGCGGGGAATCAGAGGCAGGGAAACAGAGGTGGGGAATCAGATATGGGGAATCAGAGGTGGCGAATCAAAGGCGGTGAATCAGAGATGGGGAATCAGAGGCGGGGAATCAGAGGCAGGGAATCAAACACGGGGAATCAGAGGCGGGGAATCAGAGCTGGGGAATCAGAGGCTGGGAATCAGAGATGCGGAATCAGAGTCAGGGAATCAGATATGGGGAAACAGGGGCGGGGAATCAGAGGCGGGGAAACAGAGGCGGGGAATCAGATATGGGGAATCGGAGGCGGGGAATTAGAGTTGGGGAATCAGAGGCGGGGAATCAGTGGTGGGGAGACAGAGGCGGGGAATCAAACACGGGGAATCAGAGGTGGGGAATCAGAGGTTGGAAATCAGAGGCAGGGAATCAGCGGCGGGGAATCAGAGGCGGGGAATCAGAGGCAGGGAATCAGATGTGCGGAATCGGTGATGGGGAATCAGAGGCAGGGTATCAGAGGCGGGGAATCAGAGGCCGGGAATCAGATATGGGGAAACAGAGGCGGGGAATCAGAGGCGGGGAAACAGAGGCTGGGAATCAGATATGGGGAACCAGAGGTGGGGAATCAGAGGTTGGGAATCAGAGGCAGGGGATCAGAGGCTTGGAATCAGATGCAGGGAATCAGATGCGGGGAATCAGAGGTGGGGAATCAGAGCTGGGGAATCAGAGTCTGGGAATCAAAGTTGGGGAATCTGAGGCAGGGAATCAGATATGGGGAAACAGGGGTGGGGAATCAGAGGCGGGGAAACAGGCGGGGAATCAGATATGGGGAATCAGAGGCGGGGAATTAGAGTTGGGGAATCAGAGGCGGGGAATCAGAGGCGGGGAAACAGAGGCGGGGAATCAAACACGGGGAATCAGAGGTGGGGAATCAGAGGTTGGGAATCAGAGGCAGGGAATCAGAGGCGGGGAATCAGAGGCGGGGAATGAGAGGCAGGGAATCAGATGTGCGGAATCGGAGATGGGGAATCAGAGGCAGGGAATCAGAGGCGGGGAATCAGAGGCGGGGAATCAGAGGCCGGGAATCAGATATGGGGAAACAGAAGCGGGGAATCAGAGGCGGGGAAACAGAGGCTGGGAATCAGGTATGGGGAATCAGATGTGGGGAATCAGAGGCGGGGAATCAGAGCTGGGGAATCAGAGGTGGGGAATCAAAGTTGGGGAATCAGAGGCGGGGACTTAGATATGGGGAAACAGAGGCGGGGAATCAGAGACGGGGAAACAGAGGCGGGGATTCAGATATGGGGAATCAGAGGCGGGGAATCAGAGGCGGGGAAACAGAGGCGAGGAATCAGATATGGGGAATCAGAGGTGGGGAATCAGAGGTTGGGAATCAGAGGCTGGGAATCAGAGGCTGGGAATCAGATGCATGGAATCAGATGTGGGGAATCAGAGGCGGGGAATCAGAGCTGGGGAATCAGAGGTGGGGAATCAAAGTTGGGGAATCAGAGGCCGGGACTTAGATATGGGGAAACAGAGGTGGGGAATCAGAGGCGGGGAATCAGAAGCAGGGAATCAGAGACCAGGAATCAGAGGCCGGAATCAGATGCCGGGAATAAGAGGCCGGGAATCAGAGGTGGGGAATCAGAGTCCGGGAATCAGAGATGGGGAATCAGAGGCGGGGAATGAGATATGGGGAATCAGAGGCGGGGAATCAGAGGCGGGGAAACAGAGGCGAGGAATCAGATATGGGGAATCAGAGGTGGCGAATCAAAGGCGGTGAATCAGAGATGGGGAATCAGAGGCGGGGAATCAGAGGCAGGGAATCAAACACGGGGAATCAGAGGCGGGGAATCAGAGCTGGGGAATCAGAGGCGGGGAATCAGTGTTGGGGAATCAGAGGCGGGGAATCAGAGCTGGGGAATCAGAGGTGGGGATCAGAGTCGGGGAATCAGAGGCAGGGAATCAGATGTGCGGAATCAGAGATGGCGAATCAGAGGTGGGGAATCAGAGGCTGTGAATCAGAGATGGGGAATCAGAGGCGGGGAATCAGAGGCAAGAAATCAGACACGGGGTTTCAGAGGCTGGGAATCAGACGGGGGAATCAAAGGCGGGGAATCAGAGCTGGGGAATCAGAGGCAGGGAATCAGAGTTGGGGATTCAGAGGCGGGGAATCAGATATGGGGAAACAGAGGCGGGGAATCAGAGGTGGGCAAACAGAGGCGGGGAATTAGATATGGGGAATCAGAGGTGGGGAATCAGAGGTGGTGAATCAGAGATGGGGAATCACTGGCCAATCAGAGGCAGGGAATAGAACGCGGGGAATCAGAGGCAGGGAATCAGAGTTGGGGCATCAGAGGTTGGGAATTAGATATGGGGAAACAGAGGCGGGGAATCAGAGGCGGGGAAACAGAGGCGGGATATCAGATATGGGGAATCAGAGGTGGGGAATCAGAGGCAGGGAATCAGATGTGCGGAATCAGAGATGGGGAATCAGAGGCAGGGAATCAGAATCAGAGGCGGGGAATCAGAGGCGGGGAAACAGAGGTGGGGAATCAGATATGTGGAATCAGAGGTGGCGAATCAAAGGCGGTGAATCAGAGATGGGGAATCAGAGGCAGGGAATCAAACACGGGAAATCAGAGGCGGGGATTCAGAGCTGGGGAATCAGAGGCGGGGAATCAGAGTTGGGGAATCAGAGGCAGGGAATCAGATATGGGGAAACTGGGGCAGGGAATCAGAGGCGGGGAAACAGAGGCGGGGAATCAGATATGGGGAATCAGAGGTGTGGAATCAGAGGTTGGGAATCAGAGGCAGGGAATCAGAGGCGGGGAAACAGAGGCGGGGAATCAGATATGGGGAATCAGAGGTGGCGAATCAAAGGCGGTGAAACAGAGATGGGGAATCAGGGCAGGGAATCAGAGGCAGGGAATCAAACACGGGGAATCAGAGCTGGGGAATCAGAGGCGGGGAATTAGAGTTGCGGAATCAGAGGAGGGGAATCAGAGGCGGGGAAACAGAGGCGGGGAATCAGATATGGGGAATCAGAGGTGGGGAATCAGAGGTTGGGAATCAGAGGCAGGGAATCAGAGGCGGGGAATCAGAGGCGGGGAATCAGAGGCAGGGAATCAGATGTGCGGAATCGGAGATGGGGAATCAGAGGCAGGGAATCAGAGGCGGGGAATCAGAGGCGGGGAATCAGAGGCCGGGAATCAGATATGGGGAAACAGAGGTGGGGAATCAGAGGCGGGGAAACAGAGGCGGGGATTCAGATATGGGGAATCAGAGGTGGTGAATCAGAGGTTGGGAATCAGAGGCAGGGAATCAGAGGCTTGGAATCAGATGCAGGGAATCAGATGCGGGGAATCAGGGGCGGGGAATCAGAGCTGGGGAAACAGAGGTGGGGAATCAGAGTTGGGGAATCAGAGGCGGGGACTTAGATATTGGGAAACAGAGGCGGGGAATCAGAGGCGGGGAAACAGAGGCGGGGAGTCAGATATGGGGAATCAGAGGTGGGGAATCAGAGGCAGGGAATCAGATGTGCGGAATCAGAGATGGGGAATCAGAGGCAGGGAATCAGAATCAGAAGCAGGGAATCAGAGGCCGGGAATCAGAGGCCTGAATCAGATGCCGGGAATAAGAGGCCGGGAATCAGAGGTGGGGAATCAGAGTCTGGGAATCAGAGGCGGGGAAACAGAGGCAGGGAATCAGATATGGGGAATCAGAGATGGCGAATCAAAGGCGGTGAATCAGAGATGGGGAATCAGAGGCCGGGAATCAGAGGCAGGGAATCAAACACGGGGAATCAGAGGATGGGAATCAGTGCTGGGGAATCAGAGGCGGGGAATCAGAGTTGGGGAATCAGAGGCGGGGAATCAGACGCAGGGAATCAATATGGGAAATCAGAGGTGGGGAATGAGTGGTTGGGAATCAGAGGAAGGGAATCAGAGGCGAGGAATCAGAGCTGGGGAATCAGAGGCGGGGAATCAGAATTGGGGAATCAGAGATGGGGAATCAGAGATGTGGAATCAGAGGCGGGGAATCAGACGCGGGGAAACAGAGGTGGTGAATCAGAGATGTGGAATCAGAGGCGGGGAATCAGAGGCAGGGAATCAGACGCGGGGAATCAGAGGCGGGGAATCATAGCTGGCGAATCAGAGGCGGGGAATGAGATATGGGGAATCAGAGGCGGGGAATCAGAGGCGGGGAAACAGTGGCGAGGAATCAGAAAAGGGGAATCAGAGGTGGCGAATCAAAGGCGGTGAATCAGAGATGGGGAATCAGAGGCGGGGAATCAGAGGCAGGGGATCAAACACGGGGAATCAGAGGCGGGAAATCAGAGCTGGGGAATCAGAGGCGGGGTATCAGAGTTGGGGAATCAGAGGCGGGGAATCAGAGCTGGGGAATCAGAGGTGGGGAATCAGAGTCGGGGAATCAGAGGCAGGGAATCGGATGTGCGGAATCAGAGATGGGGAATCAGAGGTGGGGAATCAGAGGCAGGTTATCAGACACGGGGATTCAGAGGCTGGGAATCAGACGGGGGGAATCAAAGGCGGGGAATGAAGCTGGGGATTCAGAGGCAGGGAATCAGAGTTGGGGATTCAGAGGCGGGGAATCAGATATGGGGAAACAGAGGCGGGGAATCAGAGGCGGGCAAACAGAGGCGGGTAATTAGATATGGGGAATCAGTGGTGGGGAATCAGAGGTTGTGAATCAGAGATGGGGAATCACAGGCGGGGAATCAGAGGCAGGGAATAGAACGCGGGGAATCAGAGGCAGGGAATCAGAGCTGGGGAATCAGAGGCGGGGAATCATAGTTGGGAATCAGAGGCGGGGAATCAGATATGGGGAAACAGAGGCGGGGAATCAGGGGCGGGGAAACAGAGTCGGGGAATCAGATATGGGGAATCGAATGCGGGGAATCAGAGGCGGGGAATCAGAGTTGGGGCATCAGAGGTGGGGAATTAGATATGGGGAAACAGAGGCGGGGAATCAGAGGCGTGGAAACAGAGGCGGGGAATCAGATATGGGGAATCAGAGGTGGGGAATCAGAGGCAGGTAATCAGATGTGCGGAATCAGAGATGGGGAATCAGAGGCAGGGAATCAGAATCAGAAGCGGGGAGTCAGAGGCCGGGAATCAGAGGCCTGGAATCAGATGCTGGGAATAAGAGGCCGGGAATCAGAGGTGGGGAATCAGAGTCCGGGAGTCAGAGATGGGGATTCAGAGGCGGGGAATGAGATATGGAGAATCAGAGGCGGGGAATCAGAGGCGGGGAATCAAAGGCGGTGAATCAGAGATGGGGAATCAGAGGCGGGGAATCAGAGGCAGGGAATCAAACACGGGGAATCAGAGGCGGGGAATCAGAGCTGGGGGAATCAGAGGCTGGGAATCAAAGTTGTGGAATCAGAGGCAGGGAATCAGATATGGGGAAACAGGGGCGGGGAATCAGAGGCGGGGAAACAGAGGCGGGGAATCAAACACGGGGAATCAGAGGTGGGGAATCACAGGTTGGGAATCAGAGGCAGGGAATCAGAGGCGGGGAATCAGAGGCGGGGAATGAGAGGCAGGGAATCAGATGTGCGGAATCGGAGATGGGGAATCAGAGGCAGGGAATCAGAGGCGGGGAATCAGAGGCGGGGAATCAGAGGCCGGGAATCAGATATGGGGAAACAGAGGCGGGGAATCAGAGGCGGGGAAACAGAGGCTGGGAATCAGATATGGGGAATCAGAGGTGGGGAATCAGAGGTTGGGAATCAGAGGCAGGGAATCAGAGGCTTGGAATCAGATGCAGGGAATCAGATGCGGGGAATCAGAGGCGGGGAATCAGAGCTGGGGAATCAGAGGTGGGGAATCAGAGTTGGGGAATCAGAGGCGGGGACTTAGATATTGGGAAACAGAGGCGTGGAATCAGAGGCGGGGAAACAGATGCGGGGAATCAGATATGGGGAATCAGAGATGGGGAATCAGAGGCAGGGAATCAGATGTGCGGAATCAGAGATGGGGAATCAAAGGCAGGGAATCAGAATCAGAAGCAGGGAATCAGAGGCCGGGAATCAGAGGCCGGAATCAGATGCCGGGAATAAGAGGCCGGGAATCAGAGGTGGGGATTCAGAGGCGGGGAATGAGATATGGGGAATCAGAGGCGGGGAATCAGAGGCGGGGAAACAGATATGTGGAATCAGAGGTGGCGAATCAAAGGCGGTGAATCAGAGATGGGGAATCAGAGGCCGGGAATCAGAGGCAGGGAATCAAACACGGGAAATCAGAGGCGGGGAATCAGACGGGGGAATCAAAGGCGGGGAATCAGATGCGGGGAATCAGAGGCGGGGAATCAGAGCTGGGGAATCAGAGGTGGGGAATCAAAGTTGGGGAATCAGAGGCCGGGACTTAGATATGGGGAAACAGAGGCGGGGAATCAGAGGCGGGGAATCAGAAGCAGGGAATCAGAGACCAGGAATCAGAGGCCGGAATCAGATGCCGGGAATAAGAGGCCGGGAATCAGAGGTGGGGAATCAGAGTCCGGGAATCAGAGATGGGGAATCAGAGGCGGGGAATGAGATATGGGGAATCAGAGGCGGGGAATCAGAGGCGGGGAAACAGAGGCGAGGAATCAGATATGGGGAATCAGAGGTGGCGAATCAAAGGCGGTGAATCAGAGATGGGGAATCAGAGGCGGGGAATCAGAGGCAGGGAATCAAACACGGGGAATCAGAGGCGGGGAATCAGAGCTGGGGAATCAGAGGCGGGGAATCAGTGTTGGGGAATCAGAGGCGGGGAATCAGAGCTGGGGAATCAGAGGTGGGGATCAGAGTCGGGGAATCAGAGGCAGGGAATCAGATGTGCGGAATCAGAGATGGCGAATCAGAGGTGGGGAATCAGAGGCTGTGAATCAGAGATGGGGAATCAGAGGCGGGGAATCAGAGGCAAGAAATCAGACACGGGGTTTCAGAGGCTGGGAATCAGACGGGGGAATCAAAGGCGGGGAATCAGAGCTGGGGAATCAGAGGCAGGGAATCAGATTTGGGGATTCAGAGGCGGGGAATCAGATATGGGGAAACAGAGGCGGGGAATCAGAGGCGGGCAAACAGAGGCGGGGAATTAGATATGGGGAATCAGAGGTGGGGAATCAGAGGTGGTGAATCAGAGATGGGGAATCACTGGCCAATCAGAGGCAGGGAATAGAACGCGGGGAATCAGAGGCAGGGAATCAGAGTTGGGGCATCAGAGGTTGGGAATTAGATATGGGGAAACAGAGGCGGGGAATCAGAGGCGGGGAAACAGAGGCGGGATATCAGATATGGGGAATCAGAGGTGGGGAATCAGAGGCAGGGAATCAGATGTGCGGAATCAGAGATGGGGAATCAGAGGCAGGGAATCAGAATCAGAAGCGGGGAATCAGAGGCGGGGAAACAGAGGTGGGATATCAGATATGGGGAATCAGAGGTGGGGAATCAGACGCAGGGAATCAGATGTGCGGAATCAGAGATGGGGAATCAGAGGCAGGGAATCAGAATCAGAAGCAGGGAATCAGAGGCCGGGAATCAGAGGCCGGAATCAGATGCCGGGAATAAGAGGCCGGGAATCAGAGGTGGGGATTCAGAGGCGGGGAATGAGATATGGGGAATCAGAGGCGGGGAATCAGAGGCGGGGAAACAGATATGTGGAATCAGAGGTGGCGAATCAAAGGCGGTGAATCAGAGATGGGGAATCAGAGGCCGGGAATCAGAGGCAGGGAATCAAACACGGGAAATCAGAGGCGGGGAATCAGACGGGGGAATCAAAGGCGGGGAATCAGATGCGGGGAATCAGAGGCGGGGAATCAGAGGCGGGGAAACAGAGGTGGGGAATCAGATATGTGGAATCAGAGGTGGCGAATCAAAGGCGGTGAATCAGAGATGGGGAATCAGAGGCAGGGAATCAAACACGGGAAATCAGAGGCGGGGATTCAGAGCTGGGGAATCAGAGGCGGGGAATCAGAGTTGGGGAATCAGAGGCAGGGAATCAGATATGGGGAAACTGGGGCAGGGAATCAGAGTCGGGGAAACAGAGGCGGGGAATCAGATATGGGGAATCAGAGGTGTGGAATCAGAGGTTGGGAATCAGAGGCAGGGAATCAGAGGCGGGGAAACAGAGGCGGGGAATCAGATATGGGGAATCAGAGGTGGCGAATCAAAGGCGGTGAAACAGAGATGGGGAATCAGGGCAGGGAATCAGAGGCAGGGAATCAAACACGGGGAATCAGAGCTGGGGAATCAGAGGCGGGGAATTAGAGTTGCGGAATCAGAGGAGGGGAATCAGAGGCGGGGAAACAGAGGCGGGGAATCAGATATGGGGAATCAGAGGTGGGGAATCAGAGGTTGGGAATCAGAGGCAGGGAATCAGAGGCGGGGAATCAGAGGCGGGGAATCAGAGGCAGGGAATCAGATGTGCGGAATCGGAGATGGGGAATCAGAGGCAGGGAATCAGAGGCGGGGAATCAGAGGCGGGGAATCAGAGGCCGGGAATCAGATATGGGGAAACAGAGGTGGGGAATCAGAGGCGGGGAAACAGAGGCGGGGATTCAGATATGGGGAATCAGAGGTGGTGAATCAGAGGTTGGGAATCAGAGGCAGGGAATCAGAGGCTTGGAATCAGATGCAGGGAATCAGATGCGGGGAATCAGGGGCGGGGAATCAGAGCTGGGGAAACAGAGGTGGGGAATCAGAGTTGGGGAATCAGAGGCGGGGACTTAGATATTGGGAAACAGAGGCGGGGAATCAGAGGCGGGGAAACAGAGGCGGGGAGTCAGATATGGGGAATCAGAGGTGGGGAATCAGAGGCAGGGAATCAGATGTGCGGAATCAGAGATGGGGAATCAGAGGCAGGGAATCAGAATCAGAAGCAGGGAATCAGAGGCCGGGAATCAGAGGCCTGAATCAGATGCCGGGAATAAGAGGCCGGGAATCAGAGGTGGGGAATCAGAGTCTGGGAATCAGAGGCGGGGAAACAGAGGCAGGGAATCAGATATGGGGAATCAGAGATGGCGAATCAAAGGCGGTGAATCAGAGATGGGGAATCAGAGGCCGGGAATCAGAGGCAGGGAATCAAACACGGGGAATCAGAGGATGGGAATCAGTGCTGGGGAATCAGAGGCGGGGAATCAGAGTTGGGGAATCAGAGGCGGGGAATCAGACGCAGGGAATCAATATGGGAAATCAGAGGTGGGGAATGAGTGGTTGGGAATCAGAGGAAGGGAATCAGAGGCGAGGAATCAGAGCTGGGGAATCAGAGGCGGGGAATCAGAATTGGGGAATCAGAGATGGGGAATCAGAGATGTGGAATCAGAGGCGGGGAATCAGACGCGGGGAAACAGAGGTGGTGAATCAGAGATGTGGAATCAGAGGCGGGGAATCAGAGGCAGGGAATCAGACGCGGGGAATCAGAGGCGGGGAATCATAGCTGGCGAATCAGAGGCGGGGAATGAGATATGGGGAATCAGAGGCGGGGAATCAGAGGCGGGGAAACAGTGGCGAGGAATCAGAAAAGGGGAATCAGAGGTGGCGAATCAAAGGCGGTGAATCAGAGATGGGGAATCAGAGGCGGGGAATCAGAGGCAGGGGATCAAACACGGGGAATCAGAGGCGGGAAATCAGAGCTGGGGAATCAGAGGCGGGGTATCAGAGTTGGGGAATCAGAGGCGGGGAATCAGAGCTGGGGAATCAGAGGTGGGGAATCAGAGTCGGGGAATCAGAGGCAGGGAATCGGATGTGCGGAATCAGAGATGGGGAATCAGAGGTGGGGAATCAGAGGCAGGTTATCAGACACGGGGATTCAGAGGCTGGGAATCAGACGGGGGGAATCAAAGGCGGGGAATGAAGCTGGGGATTCAGAGGCAGGGAATCAGAGTTGGGGATTCAGAGGCGGGGAATCAGATATGGGGAAACAGAGGCGGGGAATCAGAGGCGGGCAAACAGAGGCGGGTAATTAGATATGGGGAATCAGTGGTGGGGAATCAGAGGTTGTGAATCAGAGATGGGGAATCACAGGCGGGGAATCAGAGGCAGGGAATAGAACGCGGGGAATCAGAGGCAGGGAATCAGAGCTGGGGAATCAGAGGCGGGGAATCATAGTTGGGAATCAGAGGCGGGGAATCAGATATGGGGAAACAGAGGCGGGGAATCAGGGGCGGGGAAACAGAGTCGGGGAATCAGATATGGGGAATCGAATGCGGGGAATCAGAGGCGGGGAATCAGAGTTGGGGCATCAGAGGTGGGGAATTAGATATGGGGAAACAGAGGCGGGGAATCAGAGGCGTGGAAACAGAGGCGGGGAATCAGATATGGGGAATCAGAGGTGGGGAATCAGAGGCAGGTAATCAGATGTGCGGAATCAGAGATGGGGAATCAGAGGCAGGGAATCAGAATCAGAAGCGGGGAGTCAGAGGCCGGGAATCAGAGGCCTGGAATCAGATGCTGGGAATAAGAGGCCGGGAATCAGAGGTGGGGAATCAGAGTCCGGGAGTCAGAGATGGGGATTCAGAGGCGGGGAATGAGATATGGAGAATCAGAGGCGGGGAATCAGAGGCGGGGAATCAAAGGCGGTGAATCAGAGATGGGGAATCAGAGGCGGGGAATCAGAGGCAGGGAATCAAACACGGGGAATCAGAGGCGGGGAATCAGAGCTGGGGGAATCAGAGGCTGGGAATCAAAGTTGTGGAATCAGAGGCAGGGAATCAGATATGGGGAAACAGGGGCGGGGAATCAGAGGC
Organism: Narcine bancroftii; assembly: GCF_036971445.1. Lineage (NCBI taxonomy): Eukaryota > Metazoa > Chordata > Chondrichthyes > Torpediniformes > Narcinidae > Narcine > Narcine bancroftii. The sequence goes on along the minus strand of NW_027211895.1, from coordinate 1,812,957 downwards.
GGGGAAACAGAGGCGGGGAATCAAACACGGGGAATCAGAGGTGGGGAATCAGAGGTTGGGAATCAGAGGCAGGGAATCAGAGGCGGGGAATCAGAGGCGGGGAATGAGAGGCAGGGAATCAGATGTGCGGAATCGGAGATGGGGAATCAGAGGCAGGGAATCAGAGGCGGGGAATCAGAGGCGGGGAATCAGAGGCCGGGAATCAGATATGGGGAAACAGAGGCGGGGAATCAGAGGCGGGGAAACAGAGGCTGGGAATCAGATATGGGGAATCAGAGGTGGGGAATCAGAGGTTGGGAATCAGAAGCAGGGAATCAGAGGCTTGGAATCAGATGCAGGGAATCAGATGCGGGGAATCAGAGGCGGGGAATCAGAGCTGGGGAATCAGAGGTGGGGAATCAGAGTTGGGGAATCAGAGGCGGGGACTTAGATATTGGGAAACAGAGGCGTGGAATCAGAGGCGGGGAAACAGATGCGGGGAATCAGATATGGGGAATCAGAGATGGGGAATCAGAGGCAGGGAATCAGATGTGCGGAATCAGAGATGGGGAATCAAAGGCAGGGAATCAGAATCAGAAGCAGGGAATCAGAGGCCGGGAATCAGAGGCCGGAATCAGATGCCGGGAATAAGAGGCCGGGAATCAGAGGTGGGGATTCAGAGGCGGGGAATGAGATATGGGGAATCAGAGGCGGGGAATCAGAGGCGGGGAAACAGATATGTGGAATCAGAGGTGGCGAATCAAAGGCGGTGAATCAGAGATGGGGAATCAGAGGCCGGGAATCAGAGGCAGGGAATCAAACACGGGAAATCAGAGGCGGGGAATCAGACGGGGGAATCAAAGGCGGGGAATCAGATGCGGGGAATCAGAGGCGGGGAATCAGAGCTGGGGAATCAGAGGTGGGGAATCAAAGTTGGGGAATCAGAGGCCGGGACTTAGATATGGGGAAACAGAGGCGGGGAATCAGAGGCGGGGAATCAGAAGCAGGGAATCAGAGACCAGGAATCAGAGGCCGGAATCAGATGCCGGGAATAAGAGGCCGGGAATCAGAGGTGGGGAATCAGAGTCCGGGAATCAGAGATGGGGAATCAGAGGCGGGGAATGAGATATGGGGAATCAGAGGCGGGGAATCAGAGGCGGGGAAACAGAGGCGAGGAATCAGATATGGGGAATCAGAGGTGGCGAATCAAAGGCGGTGAATCAGAGATGGGGAATCAGAGGCGGGGAATCAGAGGCAGGGAATCAAACACGGGGAATCAGAGGCGGGGAATCAGAGCTGGGGAATCAGAGGCGGGGAATCAGTGTTGGGGAATCAGAGGCGGGGAATCAGAGCTGGGGAATCAGAGGTGGGGATCAGAGTCGGGGAATCAGAGGCAGGGAATCAGATGTGCGGAATCAGAGATGGCGAATCAGAGGTGGGGAATCAGAGGCTGTGAATCAGAGATGGGGAATCAGAGGCGGGGAATCAGAGGCAAGAAATCAGACACGGGGTTTCAGAGGCTGGGAATCAGACGGGGGAATCAAAGGCGGGGAATCAGAGCTGGGGAATCAGAGGCAGGGAATCAGATTTGGGGATTCAGAGGCGGGGAATCAGATATGGGGAAACAGAGGCGGGGAATCAGAGGCGGGCAAACAGAGGCGGGGAATTAGATATGGGGAATCAGAGGTGGGGAATCAGAGGTGGTGAATCAGAGATGGGGAATCACTGGCCAATCAGAGGCAGGGAATAGAACGCGGGGAATCAGAGGCAGGGAATCAGAGTTGGGGCATCAGAGGTTGGGAATTAGATATGGGGAAACAGAGGCGGGGAATCAGAGGCGGGGAAACAGAGGCGGGATATCAGATATGGGGAATCAGAGGTGGGGAATCAGAGGCAGGGAATCAGATGTGCGGAATCAGAGATGGGGAATCAGAGGCAGGGAATCAGAATCAGAAGCGGGGAATCAGAGGCGGGGAAACAGAGGCGGGATATCAGATATGGGGAATCAGAGGTGGGGAATCAGACGCAGGGAATCAGATGTGCGGAATCAGAGATGGGGAATCAGAGGCAGGGAATCAGAATCAGAGGCGGGGAATCAGAGGCGGGGAAACAGAGGTGGGGAATCAGATATGTGGAATCAGAGGTGGCGAATCAAAGGCGGTGAATCAGAGATGGGGAATCAGAGGCCGGGAATCAGAGGCAGGGAATCAAACACGGGAAATCAGAGGCGGGGATTCAGAGCTGGGGAATCAGAGGCGGGGAATCAGAGTTGGGGAATCAGAGGCAGGGAATCAGATATGGGGAAACTGGGGCAGGGAATCAGAGGCGGGGAAACAGAGGCGGGGAATCAGATATGGGGAATCAGAGGTGTGGAATCAGAGGTTGGGAATCAGAGGCAGGGAATCAGAGGCGGGGAAAAAGAGGCGGGGAATCAGATATGGGGAATCAGAGGTGGCGAATCAAAGGCGGTGAAAAAGAGATGGGGAATCAGGGCAGGGAATCAGAGGCAGGGAATCAAACACGGGGAATCAGAGCTGGGGAATCAGAGGCGGGGAATTAGAGTTGCGGAATCAGAGGAGGGGAATCAGAGGCGGGGAAACAGAGGCGGGGAATCAGATATGGGGAATCAGAGGTGGGGAATCAGAGGTTGGGAATCAGAGGCAGGGAATCAGAGGCGGGGAATCAGAGGCGGGGAAACAGAGGTGGGGAATCAGATATGTGGAATCAGAGGTGGCGAATCAAAGGCGGTGAATCAGAGATGGGGAATCAGAGGCAGGGAATCAAACACGGGAAATCAGAGGCGGGGATTCAGAGCTGGGGAATCAGAGGCGGGGAATCAGAGTTGGGGAATCAGAGGCAGGGAATCAGATATGGGGAAACTGGGGCAGGGAATCAGAGGCGGGGAAACAGAGGCGGGGAATCAGATATGGGGAATCAGAGGTGTGGAATCAGAGGTTGGGAATCAGAGGCAGGGAATCAGAGGCGGGGAAACAGAGGCGGGGAATCAGATATGGGGAATCAGAGGTGGCGAATCAAAGGCGGTGAAACAGAGATGGGGAATCAGGGCAGGGAATCAGAGGCAGGGAATCAAACACGGGGAATCAGAGCTGGGGAATCAGAGGCGGGGAATTAGAGTTGCGGAATCAGAGGAGGGGAATCAGAGGCGGGGAAACAGAGGCGGGGAATCAGATATGGGGAATCAGAGGTGGGGAATCAGAGGTTGGGAATCAGAGGCAGGGAATCAGAGGCGGGGAATCAGAGGCGGGGAATCAGAGGCAGGGAATCAGATGTGCGGAATCGGAGATGGGGAATCAGAGGCAGGGAATCAGAGGCGGGGAATCAGAGGCGGGGAATCAGAGGCCGGGAATCAGATATGGGGAAACAGAGGTGGGGAATCAGAGGCGGGGAAACAGAGGCGGGGATTCAGATATGGGGAATCAGAGGTGGTGAATCAGAGGTTGGGAATCAGAGGCAGGGAATCAGAGGCTTGGAATCAGATGCAGGGAATCAGATGCGGGGAATCAGGGGCGGGGAATCAGAGCTGGGGAAACAGAGGTGGGGAATCAGAGTTGGGGAATCAGAGGCGGGGACTTAGATATTGGGAAACAGAGGCGGGGAATCAGAGGCGGGGAAACAGAGGCGGGGAGTCAGATATGGGGAATCAGAGGTGGGGAATCAGAGGCAGGGAATCAGATGTGCGGAATCAGAGATGGGGAATCAGAGGCAGGGAATCAGAATCAGAAGCAGGGAATCAGAGGCCGGGAATCAGAGGCCTGAATCAGATGCCGGGAATAAGAGGCCGGGAATCAGAGGTGGGGAATCAGAGTCTGGGAATCAGAGGCGGGGAAACAGAGGCAGGGAATCAGATATGGGGAATCAGAGATGGCGAATCAAAGGCGGTGAATCAGAGATGGGGAATCAGAGGCCGGGAATCAGAGGCAGGGAATCAAACACGGGGAATCAGAGGATGGGAATCAGTGCTGGGGAATCAGAGGCGGGGAATCAGAGTTGGGGAATCAGAGGCGGGGAATCAGACGCAGGGAATCAATATGGGAAATCAGAGGTGGGGAATGAGTGGTTGGGAATCAGAGGAAGGGAATCAGAGGCGAGGAATCAGAGCTGGGGAATCAGAGGCGGGGAATCAGAATTGGGGAATCAGAGATGGGGAATCAGAGATGTGGAATCAGAGGCGGGGAATCAGACGCGGGGAAACAGAGGTGGTGAATCAGAGATGTGGAATCAGAGGCGGGGAATCAGAGGCAGGGAATCAGACGCGGGGAATCAGAGGCGGGGAATCATAGCTGGCGAATCAGAGGCGGGGAATGAGATATGGGGAATCAGAGGCGGGGAATCAGAGGCGGGGAAACAGTGGCGAGGAATCAGAAAAGGGGAATCAGAGGTGGCGAATCAAAGGCGGTGAATCAGAGATGGGGAATCAGAGGCGGGGAATCAGAGGCAGGGGATCAAACACGGGGAATCAGAGGCGGGAAATCAGAGCTGGGGAATCAGAGGCGGGGTATCAGAGTTGGGGAATCAGAGGCGGGGAATCAGAGCTGGGGAATCAGAGGTGGGGAATCAGAGTCGGGGAATCAGAGGCAGGGAATCGGATGTGCGGAATCAGAGATGGGGAATCAGAGGTGGGGAATCAGAGGCAGGTTATCAGACACGGGGATTCAGAGGCTGGGAATCAGACGGGGGGAATCAAAGGCGGGGAATGAAGCTGGGGATTCAGAGGCAGGGAATCAGAGTTGGGGATTCAGAGGCGGGGAATCAGATATGGGGAAACAGAGGCGGGGAATCAGAGGCGGGCAAACAGAGGCGGGTAATTAGATATGGGGAATCAGTGGTGGGGAATCAGAGGTTGTGAATCAGAGATGGGGAATCACAGGCGGGGAATCAGAGGCAGGGAATAGAACGCGGGGAATCAGAGGCAGGGAATCAGAGCTGGGGAATCAGAGGCGGGGAATCATAGTTGGGAATCAGAGGCGGGGAATCAGATATGGGGAAACAGAGGCGGGGAATCAGGGGCGGGGAAACAGAGTCGGGGAATCAGATATGGGGAATCGAATGCGGGGAATCAGAGGCGGGGAATCAGAGTTGGGGCATCAGAGGTGGGGAATTAGATATGGGGAAACAGAGGCGGGGAATCAGAGGCGTGGAAACAGAGGCGGGGAATCAGATATGGGGAATCAGAGGTGGGGAATCAGAGGCAGGTAATCAGATGTGCGGAATCAGAGATGGGGAATCAGAGGCAGGGAATCAGAATCAGAAGCGGGGAGTCAGAGGCCGGGAATCAGAGGCCTGGAATCAGATGCTGGGAATAAGAGGCCGGGAATCAGAGGTGGGGAATCAGAGTCCGGGAGTCAGAGATGGGGATTCAGAGGCGGGGAATGAGATATGGAGAATCAGAGGCGGGGAATCAGAGGCGGGGAATCAAAGGCGGTGAATCAGAGATGGGGAATCAGAGGCGGGGAATCAGAGGCAGGGAATCAAACACGGGGAATCAGAGGCGGGGAATCAGAGCTGGGGGAATCAGAGGCTGGGAATCAAAGTTGTGGAATCAGAGGCAGGGAATCAGATATGGGGAAACAGGGGCGGGGAATCAGAGGCGGGGAAACAGAGGCGGGGAATCAAACACGGGGAATCAGAGGTGGGGAATCAGAGGTTGGGAATCAGAGGCAGGGAATCAGAGGCGGGGAATCAGAGGCGGGGAATGAGAGGCAGGGAATCAGATGTGCGGAATCGGAGATGGGGAATCAGAGGCAGGGAATCAGAGGCGGGGAATCAGAGGCGGGGAATCAGAGGCCGGGAATCAGATATGGGGAAACAGAGGCGGGGAATCAGAGGCGGGGAAACAGAGGCTGGGAATCAGATATGGGGAATCAGAGGTGGGGAATCAGAGGTTGGGAATCAGAAGCAGGGAATCAGAGGCTTGGAATCAGATGCAGGGAATCAGATGCGGGGAATCAGAGGCGGGGAATCAGAGCTGGGGAATCAGAGGTGGGGAATCAGAGTTGGGGAATCAGAGGCGGGGACTTAGATATTGGGAAACAGAGGCGTGGAATCAGAGGCGGGGAAACAGATGCGGGGAATCAGATATGGGGAATCAGAGATGGGGAATCAGAGGCAGGGAATCAGATGTGCGGAATCAGAGATGGGGAATCAAAGGCAGGGAATCAGAATCAGAAGCAGGGAATCAGAGGCCGGGAATCAGAGGCCGGAATCAGATGCCGGGAATAAGAGGCCGGGAATCAGAGGTGGGGATTCAGAGGCGGGGAATGAGATATGGGGAATCAGAGGCGGGGAATCAGAGGCGGGGAAACAGATATGTGGAATCAGAGGTGGCGAATCAAAGGCGGTGAATCAGAGATGGGGAATCAGAGGCCGGGAATCAGAGGCAGGGAATCAAACACGGGAAATCAGAGGCGGGGAATCAGACGGGGGAATCAAAGGCGGGGAATCAGATGCGGGGAATCAGAGGCGGGGAATCAGAGCTGGGGAATCAGAGGTGGGGAATCAAAGTTGGGGAATCAGAGGCCGGGACTTAGATATGGGGAAACAGAGGCGTGGAATCAGAGGCGGGGAATCAGAAGCAGGGAATCAGAGACCAGGAATCAGAGGCCGGAATCAGATGCCGGGAATAAGAGGCCGGGAATCAGAGGTGGGGAATCAGAGTCCGGGAATCAGAGATGGGGAATCAGAGGCGGGGAATGAGATATGGGGAATCAGAGGCGGGGAATCAGAGGCGGGGAAACAGAGGCGAGGAATCAGATATGGGGAATCAGAGGTGGCGAATCAAAGGCGGTGAATCAGAGATGGGGAATCAGAGGCGGGGAATCAGAGGCAGGGAATCAAACACGGGGAATCAGAGGCGGGGAATCAGAGCTGGGGAATCAGAGGCGGGGAATCAGTGTTGGGGAATCAGAGGCGGGGAATCAGAGCTGGGGAATCAGAGGTGGGGATCAGAGTCGGGGAATCAGAGGCAGGGAATCAGATGTGCGGAATCAGAGATGGCGAATCAGAGGTGGGGAATCAGAGGCTGTGAATCAGAGATGGGGAATCAGAGGCGGGGAATCAGAGGCAAGAAATCAGACACGGGGTTTCAGAGGCTGGGAATCAGACGGGGGAATCAAAGGCGGGGAATCAGAGCTGGGGAATCAGAGGCAGGGAATCAGATTTGGGGATTCAGAGGCGGGGAATCAGATATGGGGAAACAGAGGCGGGGAATCAGAGGCGGGCAAACAGAGGCGGGGAATTAGATATGGGGAATCAGAGGTGGGGAATCAGAGGTGGTGAATCAGAGATGGGGAATCACTGGCCAATCAGAGGCAGGGAATAGAACGCGGGGAATCAGAGGCAGGGAATCAGAGTTGGGGCATCAGAGGTTGGGAATTAGATATGGGGAAACAGAGGCGGGGAATCAGAGGCGGGGAAACAGAGGCGGGATATCAGATATGGGGAATCAGAGGTGGGGAATCAGAGGCAGGGAATCAGATGTGCGGAATCAGAGATGGGGAATCAGAGGCAGGGAATCAGAATCAGAAGCGGGGAATCAGAGGCGGGGAAACAGAGGCGGGATATCAGATATGGGGAATCAGAGGTGGGGAATCAGACGCAGGGAATCAGATGTGCGGAATCAGAGATGGGGAATCAGAGGCAGGGAATCAGAATCAGAGGCGGGGAATCAGAGGCGGGGAAACAGAGGTGGGGAATCAGATATGTGGAATCAGAGGTGGCGAATCAAAGGCGGTGAATCAGAGATGGGGAATCAGAGGCCGGGAATCAGAGGCAGGGAATCAAACACGGGAAATCAGAGGCGGGGATTCAGAGCTGGGGAATCAGAGGCGGGGAATCAGAGTTGGGGAATCAGAGGCAGGGAATCAGATATGGGGAAACTGGGGCAGGGAATCAGAGGCGGGGAAACAGAGGCGGGGAATCAGATATGGGGAATCAGAGGTGTGGAATCAGAGGTTGGGAATCAGAGGCAGGGAATCAGAGGCGGGGAAAAAGAGGCGGGGAATCAGATATGGGGAATCAGAGGTGGCGAATCAAAGGCGGTGAAAAAGAGATGGGGAATCAGGGCAGGGAATCAGAGGCAGGGAATCAAACACGGGGAATCAGAGCTGGGGAATCAGAGGCGGGGAATTAGAGTTGCGGAATCAGAGGAGGGGAATCAGAGGCGGGGAAACAGAGGCGGGGAATCAGATATGGGGAATCAGAGGTGGGGAATCAGAGGTTGGGAATCAGAGGCAGGGAATCAGAGGCGGGGAATCAGAGGCGGGGAATCAGAGGCAGGGAATCAGATGTGCGGAATCGGAGATGGGGAATCAGAGGCAGGGAATCAGAGGCGGGGAATCAGAGGCGGGGAATCAGAGGCCGGGAATCAGATATGGGGAAACAGAGGTGGGGAATCAGAGGCGGGGAAACAGAGGCGGGGATTCAGATATGGGGAATCAGAGGTGGTGAATCAGAGGTTGGGAATCAGAGGCAGGGAATCAGAGGCTTGGAATCAGATGCAGGGAATCAGATGCGGGGAATCAGGGGCGGGGAATCAGAGCTGGGGAAACAGAGGTGGGGAATCAGAGTTGGGGAATCAGAGGCGGGGACTTAGATATTGGGAAACAGAGGCGGGGAATCAGAGGCGGGGAAACAGAGGCGGGGAGTCAGATATGGGGAATCAGAGGTGGGGAATCAGAGGCAGGGAATCAGATGTGCGGAAACAGAGATGGGGAATCAGAGGCAGGGAATCAGAATCAGAAGCAGGGAATCAGAGGCCGGGAATCAGAGGCCTGAATCAGATGCCGGGAATAAGAGGCCGGGAATCAGAGGTGGGGAATCAGAGTCTGGGAATCAGAGGCGGGGAAACAGAGGCAGGGAATCAGATATGGGGAATCAGAGATGGCGAATCAAAGGCGGTGAATCAGAGATGGGGAATCAGAGGCCGGGAATCAGAGGCAGGGAATCAAACACGGGGAATCAGAGGAGGGGAATCAGTGCTGGGGAATCAGAGGCGGGGAATCAGAGTTGGGGAATCAGAGGCGGGGAATCAGACGCAGGGAATCAATATGGGAAATCAGAGGTGGGGAATGAGTGGTTGGGAATCAGAGGAAGGGAATCAGAGGCGAGGAATCAGAGCTGGGGAATCAGAGGCGGGGAATCAGAATTGGGGAATCAGAGATGGGGAATCAGAGATGTGGAATCAGAGGCGGGGAATCAGACGCGGGGAAACAGAGGTGGTGAATCAGAGATGTGGAATCAGAGGCGGGGAATCAGAGGCAGGGAATCAGACGCGGGGAATCAGAGGCGGGGAATCATAGCTGGCGAATCAGAGGCGGGGAATGAGATATGGGGAATCAGAGGCGGGGAATCAGAGGCGGGGAAACAGTGGCGAGGAATCAGAAAAGGGGAATCAGAGGTGGCGAATCAAAGGCGGTGAATCAGAGATGGGGAATCAGAGGCGGGGAATCAGAGGCAGGGGATCAAACACGGGGAATCAGAGGCGGGAAATCAGAGCTGGGGAATCAGAGGCGGGGTATCAGAGTTGGGGAATCAGAGGCGGGGAATCAGAGCTGGGGAATCAGAGGTGGGGAATCAGAGTCGGGGAATCAGAGGCAGGGAATCGGATGTGCGGAATCAGAGATGGGGAATCAGAGGTGGGGAATCAGAGGCAGGTTATCAGACACGGGGATTCAGAGGCTGGGAATCAGACGGGGGGAATCAAAGGCGGGGAATGAAGCTGGGGATTCAGAGGCAGGGAATCAGAGTTGGGGATTCAGAGGCGGGGAATCAGATATGGGGAAACAGAGGCGGGGAATCAGAGGCGGGCAAACAGAGGCGGGTAATTAGATATGGGGAATCAGTGGTGGGGAATCAGAGGTTGTGAATCAGAGATGGGGAATCACAGGCGGGGAATCAGAGGCAGGGAATAGAACGCGGGGAATCAGAGGCAGGGAATCAGAGCTGGGGAATCAGAGGCGGGGAATCATAGTTGGGAATCAGAGGCGGGGAATCAGATATGGGGAAACAGAGGCGGGGAATCAGGGGCGGGGAAACAGAGTCGGGGAATCAGATATGGGGAATCGAATGCGGGGAATCAGAGGCGGGGAATCAGAGTTGGGGCATCAGAGGTGGGGAATTAGATATGGGGAAACAGAGGCGGGGAATCAGAGGCGTGGAAACAGAGGCGGGGAATCAGATATGGGGAATCAGAGGTGGGGAATCAGAGGCAGGTAATCAGATGTGCGGAATCAGAGATGGGGAATCAGAGGCAGGGAATCAGAATCAGAAGCGGGGAGTCAGAGGCCGGGAATCAGAGGCCTGGAATCTGATGCTGGGAATAAGAGGCCGGGAATCAGAGGTGGGGAATCAGAGTCCGGGAGTCAGAGATGGGGATTCAGAGGCGGGGAATGAGATATGGAGAATCAGAGGCGGGGAATCAGAGGCGGGGAATCAAAGGCGGTGAATCAGAGATGGGGAATCAGAGGCGGGGAATCAGAGGCAGGGAATCAAACACGGGGAATCAGAGGCGGGGAATCAGAGCTGGGGGAATCAGAGGCTGGGAATCAAAGTTGTGGAATCAGAGGCAGGGAATCAGATATGGGGAAACAGGGGCGGGGAATCAGAGGCGGGGAAACAGAGGCGGGGAATCAAACACGGGGAATCAGAGGTGGGGAATCAGAGGTTGGGAATCAGAGGCAGGGAATCAGAGGCGGGGAATCAGAGGCGGGGAATGAGAGGCAGGGAATCAGATGTGCGGAATCGGAGATGGGGAATCAGAGGCAGGGAATCAGAGGCGGGGAATCAGAGGCGGGGAATCAGAGGCCGGGAATCAGATATGGGGAAACAGAGGCGGGGAATCAGAGGCGGGGAAACAGAGGCTGGGAATCAGATATGGGGAATCAGAGGTGGGGAATCAGAGGTTGGGAATCAGAGGCAGGGAATCAGAGGCTTGGAATCAGATGCAGGGAATCAGATGCGGGGAATCAGAGGCGGGGAATCAGAGCTGGGGAATCAGAGGTGGGGAATCAGAGTTGGGGAATCAGAGGCGGGGACTTAGATATTGGGAAACAGAGGCGTGGAATCAGAGGCGGGGAAACAGATGCGGGGAATCAGATATGGGGAATCAGAGATGGGGAATCAGAGGCAGGGAATCAGATGTGCGGATTCAGAGATGGGGAATCAAAGGCAGGGAATCAGAATCAGAAGCAGGGAATCAGAGGCCGGGAATCAGAGGCCGGAATCAGATGCCGGGAATAAGAGGCCGGGAATCAGAGGTTGGGATTCAGAGGCGGGGAATGAGATACGGGGAATCAGAGGCGGGGAATCAGAGGCGGGGAAACAGATATGTGGAATCAGAGGTGGCGAATCAAAGGCGGTGAATCAGAGATGGGGAATCAGAGGCCGGGAATCAGAGGCAGGGAATCAAACACGGGAAATCAGAGGCGGGGATTCAGAGCTGGGGAATCAGAGGCGGGGAATCAGAGATGGGGAATCAGAGGCAGGGAATCAGATATGGGGAAACTGGGGCAGGGAATCAGAGGCGGGGAAACAGAGGCGGGGAATCAGATATGGGGAATCAGAGGTGTGGAATCAGAGGTTGGGAATCAGAGGCAGGGAATCAGAGGCGGGGAAACAGAGGCGGGGAATCAGATATGGGGAATCAGAGGTGGCGAATCAAAGGCGGTGAAAAAGAGATGGGGAATCAGGGCAGGGAATCAGAGTCAGGGAATCAAACACGGGGAATCAGAGCTGGGGAATCAGAGGCGGGGAATTAGAGTTGGGGAATCAGAGGAGGGGAATCAGAGGCGGGGAAACAGAGGCGGGGAATCAGATATGGGGAATCAGAGGTGGGGAATCAGAGGTTGGGAATCAGAGGCAGGGAATCAGAGGCGGGGAATCAGAGGCGGGGAATCAGAGGCAGGGAATCAGATGTGCGGAATCGGAGATGGGGAATCAGAGGCAGGGAATCAGAGGCGGGGAATCAGAGGCGGGGAATCAGAGGCCGGGAATCAGATATGGGGAAACAGAAGTGGGGAATCAGAGGCGGGGAAACAGAGGCGGGGATTCAGATATGGGGAATCAGAGGTGGTGAATCAGAGGTTGGGAATCAGAGGCAGGGAATCAGAGGCTTGGAATCAGATGCAGGGAATCAGATGCGGGGAATCAGGGGCGGGGAATCAGAGCTGGGGAAACAGAGGTGGGGAATCAGAGTTGGGGAATCAGAGGCGGGGACTTAGATATTGGGAAACAGAGGCGGGGAATCAGAGGCGGGGAAACAGAGGCGGGGAGTTAGATATGGGGAATCAGAGGTGGGGAATCAGAGGCAGGGAATCAGATGTGCGGAATCAGAGATGGGGAATCAGAGGCAGGGAATCAGAATCAGAAGCAGGGAATCAGAGGCCGGGAATCAGAGGCCTGAATCAGATGCCGGGAATAAGAGGCCGGGAATCAGAGGTGGGGAATCAGAGTCTGGGAATCAGAGGCGGGGAAACAGAGGCGGGGAATCAGATATGGGGAATCAGAGATGGCGAATCAAAGGCGGTGAATCAGAGATGGGGAATCAGAGGCCGGGAATCAGAGGCAGGGAATCAAACACGGGGAATCAGAGGAGGGGAATCAGAGCTGGGGAATCAGAGGCGGGGAATCAGAGTTGGGGAATCAGAGGCGGGGAATCAGACGCAGGGAATCAATATGGGAAATCAGAGGTGGGGAATGAGTGGTTGGGAATCAGAGGAAGGGAATCAGAGGCGAGGAATCAGAGCTGGGGAATCAGAGGCGGGGAATCAGAATTGGGGAATCAGAGATGGGGAATCAGAGATGGGGAATCAGAGGCGGGGAATCAGACGCGGGGAAACAGAGGTGGTGAATCAGAGATGTGGAATCAGAGGCGGGGAATTAGAGGCAGGGAATCAGACGCGGGGAATCAGAGGCGGGGAATCATAGCTGGCGAATCAGAGGCGGGGAATGAGATATGGGGAATCAGAGGCGGGGAATCAGTGGCGGGGAAACAGTGGCGAGGAATCAGAAAAGGGGAATCAGAGGTGGCGAATCAAAGGCGGTGAATCAGAGATGGGGAATCAGAGGCGGGGAATCAGAGGCAGGGGATCAAACACGGGGAATCAGAGGCGGGAAATCAGAGCTGGGGAATCAGAGGCGGGGTATCAGAGTTGGGGAATCAGAGGCGGGGAATCAGAGCTGGGGAATCAGAGGTGGGGAATCAGAGTCGGGGAATCAGAGGCAGGGAATCGGATGTGCGGAATCAGAGATGGGGAATCAGAGGTGGGGAATCAGAGGCAGGTTATCAGACACGGGGATTCAGAGGCTGGGAATCAGACGGGGGGAATCAAAGGCGGGGAATGAAGCTGGGGATTCAGAGGCAGGGAATCAGAGTTGGGGATTCAGAGGCGGGGAATCAGATATGGGGAAACAGAGGCGGGGAATCAGAGGCGGGCAAACAGAGGCGGGGAATTAGATATGGGGAATCAGTGGTGGGGAATCAGAGGTTGTGAATCAGAGATGGGGAATCACAGGCGGGGAATCAGAGGCAGGGAATAGAACGCGGGGAATCAGAGGCAGGGAATCAGAGCTGGGGAATCAGAGGCGGGGAATCATAGTTGGGAATCAGAGGCGGGGAATCAGATATGGGGAAACAGAGGCGGGGAATCAGGGGCGGGGAAACAGAGTCGGGGAATCAGATATGGGGAATCGAATGCGGGGAATCAGAGGCGGGGAATCAGAGTTGGGGCATCAGAGGTGGGGAATTAGATATGGGGAAACAGAGGCGGGGAATCAGAGGCGTGGAAACAGAGGCGGGGAGTCAGATATGGGGAATCAGAGGTGGGGAATCAGAGGCAGGTAATCAGATGTGCGGAATCAGAGATGGGGAATCAGAGGCAGGGAATCAGAATCAGAAGCGGGGAGTCAGAGGCCGGGAATCAGAGGCCTCGAATCAGATGCTGGGAATAAGAGGCCGGGAATCAGAGGTGGGGAATCAGAGTCCAGGAGTCAGAGATGGGGATTCAGAGGCGGGGAATGAGATATGGAGAATCAGAGGCGGGGAATCAGAGGCGGGGAATCAAAGGCGGTGAATCAGAGATGGGGAATCAGAGGCGGGGAATCAGAGGCAGGGAATCAAACACGGGGAATCAGAGGCGGGGAATCAGAGCTGGGGGAATCAGAGGCTGGGAATCAAAGTTGTGGAATCAGAGGCAGGGAATCAGATATGGGGAAACAGGGGCGGGGAATCAGAGGCGGGGAAACAGAGGCGGGGAATCAAACACGGGGAATCAGAGGTGGGGAATCAGAGGTTGGGAATCAGAGGCAGGGAATCAGAGGCGGGGAATCAGAGGCGGGGAATGAGAGGCAGGGAATCAGATGTGCGGAATCGGAGATGGGGAATCAGAGGCAGGGAATCAGAGGCGGGGAATCAGAGGCGGGGAATCAGAGGCCGGGAATCAGATATGTGGAAACAGAGGCGGGGAATCAGAGGCGGGGAAACAGAGGCTGGGAATCAGATATGGGGAATCAGAGGTGGGGAATCAGAGGTTGGGAATCAGAGGCAGGGAATCAGAGGCTTGGAATCAGATGCAGGGAATCAGATGCGGGGAATCAGAGGCGGGGAATCAGAGCTGGGGAATCAGAGGTGGGGAATCAGAGTTGGGGAATCAGAGGCGGGGACTTAGATATTGGGAAACAGAGGCGTGGAATCAGAGGCGGGGAAACAGATGCGGGGAATCAGATATGGGGAATCAGAGATGGGGAATCAGAGGCAGGGAATCAGATGTGCGGAATCAGAGATGGGGAATCAAAGGCAGGGAATCAGAATCAGAAGCAGGGAATCAGAGGCCGGGAATCAGAGGCCGGAATCAGATGCCGGGAATAAGAGGCCGGGAATCAGAGGTGGGGATTCAGAGGCGGGGAATGAGATATGGAGAATCAGAGGCGGGGAATCAGAGGCGGGGAAACAGAGGTGTGGAATCAGATATGGGGAATCAGAGGTGGCGAATCAAAGGCGGTGATTCAGAGATGGGGAATCAGAGGCCGGGAATCAGAGGCAGGGAATCAAACACGGGGAATCAGAGGCGGGGAATCAGAGCTGGGGAATCAGAGGCTGGGAATCAAAGTTGGGGAATCAGAGGCAGGGAATCAGATATGGGGAAACAGGGGCGGGGAATCAGAGGCGGGGAAACAGAGGCGGGGAATCAGATATGGGGAATCAGAGGCGGGGAATTAGAGCTGGGGAATCAGAGGCGGGGAATCAGAGGCGGGGAAACAGAGACGGGGAATCAAACACGGGGAATCAGAGGTGGGGAATCAGAGGTTGGGAATCAGAGGCAGGGAATCAGAGGCGGGGAATCAGAGGCGGGGAATCAGAGGCAGGGAATCAGATATGGGGAAACAGGGGCGGGGAATCAGAGGCGGGGAAACAGAGGCGGGGAATCAGATATGGGGAATCAGAGGCGGGGAATTAGAGTTGGGGAATCAGAGGCGGGGAATCAGAGGTGGGGAAACAGAGGCGGGGAATCAAACACGGGGAATCAGAGGTGGGGAATCAGAGGTTGGGAATCAGAGGCAGGGAATCAGAGGCAGGGAATCAGAGGCGGGGAATGAGAGGCAGGGAATCAGATGTGCGGAATCGGAGATGGGGAATCAGAGGCAGGGAATCAGAGGCGGGGAATCAGAGGCGGGGAATCAGAGGCCGGGAATCAGATATGGGGAAACAGAGGCGGGGAATCAGAGGCGGGGAAACAGAGGCTGGGAATCAGATATGGGGAATCAGAGGTGGGGAATCAGAGGTTGGGAATCAGAGGCAGGGAATCAGAGGCTTGGAATCAGATGCAGGGAATCAGATGCGTGGAATCAGAGGCGGGGAATCAGAGCTGGGGAATCAGAGGTGGGGAATCAGAGTTGGGGAATCAGAGGCGGGGACTTAGATATTGAGAAACAGAGGCGTGGAATCAGAGGCGGGGAAACAGATGCGGGGAATCAGATATGGGGAATCAGAGATGGGGAATCAGAGGCAGGGAATCAGATGTGCGGAATCAGAGATGGGGAATCAAAGGCAGGGAATCAGAATCAGAAGCAGGGAATCAGAGGCCGGGAATCAGAGGCCGGAATCAGATGCCGGGAATAAGAGGCCGGGAATCAGAGGTGGGGATTCAGAGGCGGGGAATGAGATATGGGGAATCAGAGGCGGGGAATCAGAGGCGGGGAAGCAGAGGTGGGGAATCAGATATGGGGAATCAGAGGTGGCGAATCAAAGGCGGTGATTCAGAGATGGGGAATCAGAGGCCGGGAATCAGAGGCAGGGAATCAAACACGGGGAATCAGAGGCGGGGAATCAGAGCTGGGGAATCAGAGGCTGGGAATCAAAGTTGGGGAATCAGAGGCAGGGAATAAGATATGGGGAAACAGGGGCGGGGAATCAGAGGCGGGGAAACAGAGGCGGGGAATCAGATATGGGGAATCAGAGGCGGGGAATTAGAGCTGGGGAATCAGAGGCGGGGAATCAGAGGCGGGGAAACAGAGACGGGGAATCAAACACGGGGAATCAGAGGTGGGGAATCAGAGGTTGGGAATCAGAGGCAGGGAATCAGAGGCGGGGAATCAGAGTCCGGGAATCAGATATGGGGAAACAGAGGCGGGGAATCAGAGGCGGGGAAACAGAGGCTGGGAATCAGATATGGGGATTCAGAGGTGGGGAATCAGAGGTTGGGAATCAGAGGCAGGGGATCAGAGGCTTGGAATCAGATGCAGGGAATCAGATGCAGGGAATCAGAGGCGGGGAATCAGAGCTGGGGAATCAGAGGTGGGGAATCAGAGTTGGGGAATCAGAGGCGGGGACTTAGATATTGGGAAACAGAGGCGGGGAATCAGAGGCGGGGAAACAGAGGCGGGGAATCAGAGGCGGGGAATCAGAGCTTGGGAATCAGAGGTGGGGATCAGAGTAAGGGAATCAGAGGCAGGGAATCAGATGTGCGGAATCCGAGATGGGGAATCAGAGGTGGGGAATCAGAGGCTGTGAATCAGAGATTGGGAATCAGAGGCGGGGAATCAGAGGCAGGAAATCAGACACGGGGATTCAGAGGCTGGGAATCAGACGGGGGGAATCAAAGGCGGGGAATCAGAGCTGGGGAATCAGAGGCAGGGAATCAGAGTTGGGGATTCAGAGGCGGGGAATCAGATATGGGGAAACAGAGGCGGGGAATCAGAGGCGGGCAAACAGAGGCGGGGAATTAGATATGGGGAATCAGAGGTGGGGAATCAGAGGTGGTGAATCAGAGATGGGGAATCAAAGGCGGGGAATCAGAGGCAGGGAATAGAACGCGGGGAATCAGAGGCAGGGAATCAGAGTTGGGGCATCAGAGGTTGGGAATTAGATATGGGGAAACAGAGGCGGGGAATCAGAGGCGGGGAAACAGAGGCGGGAAATCAGATATGGGGAATCAGAGGTGGGGAATCAGAGGCAGGGAATCAGATGTGCGGAATCAGAGATGGGGAATCAGAGGCAGCGAATCAGAATCAGAAGCGGGGAATCAGAGGCCGGGAATCAGAGGTCGGGAATCAGATGCTGGGAATAAGAGGCCGGGAATCAGAGGTGGGGAATCAGAGTCCGGGAATCAGAGATGGGGATTCAGAGGCGGAAAATGAGATATGTAGAATCAGAGGCGGGGAATCAGAGGCGGGGAAACAGAGGTGGGGAATCAGATATGTGGAATCAGAGGTGGCGAATCAAAGGCGGTGAATCAGAGATGGGGAATCAGAGGCGGGGAATCAGACGAAGGGAATCAAACACGGGAAATCAGGGGCGGGGAATCAGAGCTGGGGAATCAGAGGCGGGGAATCAGAGTTGGGGAATCAGAGGCAGGGAATCAGATATGGGGAAACAAGGGCAGGGAATCAGAGGCGGGGAAACAGAGGCGGGGAATCAGATATGGGGAATCAGAGGTGTGGAATCAGAGGTTGGGAATCAGAGGCAGGGAATCAGAGGCGGCGAAACAGAGGCGGGGAATCAGATATGGGGAATCAGAGGTGGCGAATCAAAGGCGGTGAAACAGAGATGGGGAATCAGGGCAGGGAATCAGAGGCAGGGAATCAAACACGGGGAATCAGAGCTGGGGAATCAGAGGCGGGGAATTAGAGTTGGGGAATCAGAGGAGGGGAATCAGAGGCGGGGAAACAGAGGCGGGGAATCAGATATGGGGAATCAGAGGTGGGGAATCAGAGGTTGGGAATCAGAGGCAGGGAATCAGAGGCTTGGAATCAGATGCAGGGAATCAGATGCGGGGAATCAGAGGCGGGGAATCAGAGCTGGGGAATCAGAGGTGGGGAATGAGAGTTGGGGAATCAGAGGCGGGGACTTAGATATTGGGAAACAGAGGCGGGGAATCAGAGGCGGGGAAACAGAGTCGGGGAATCAGATATGGGGAATCAGAGGTGGGGAATCAGAGGCAGGGAATCAGATGTGCGGAATCAGGGATGGGGAATCAGAGGCAGGGAATCAGAATCAGAAGCAGGGAATCAGAGGCCGGGAATCAGAGGCCGGAATCAGATGCCGGGAATAAGAGGCCGGGAATCAGAGGTGGGGAATCAGAGTCCGGGAATCAGAGATGGGGATTCAGAGGCGGGGAATGAGATATGGGGAATCAGAGGCGGGGAATCAGAGGCGGGGAAACAGATGCGGGGAATCAGATATGGGGAATCAGAGGTGGCGAATCAAAGGCGGTCAATCAGAGATGCGGAATCAGAGGCCGGGAATCAGAGGCAGGGAATCAAACACGGGGAATCAGAGGCGGGGAATCAGAGCTGGGGAATCAGAGGCGGGGAATCAGAGTTGGGGAATCAGAGGCGGGGAAGCAGATGCAGGGAATCAGACGTGGGGATTCAGAGGCGGGGAATCATAGTTGGGAATCAGAGGCGGATAATCAGATATGGGGAAACAGAGGCGGGGAATCAGGGGCGGGGAAACAGAGGCGGGGAATCAGATATGGCGAATCGGATGCGGGGAATCAGAGGCGGGGAATCAGAGCTGTGGAATCAGAGGCGGGGAATCAGAGTTGGGGCATCAGAGGTGGGGAATTAGATATGGGGAAACAGAGGCGGGGAATCAGAGGCGTGGAAACAGAGGCGGGGAATCAGATATGGGGAATCAGACGTGGGGAATCAGAGGCAGGTAATCAGATGTGCGGAATCAGAGGTGGAGAATCAAAGGCGGTGAATCAGAGATGGGGAATCAGAGGCGGGGAATCAGAGGCAGGGAATGAAACACGGGGAATCAGAGGCGGGGAATCAGAGCTGGGGAATCAGAGGCTGGGAATCAAAGTTGGGGAATCAGAGTCAGGGAATCAGATATGGGGAAACAGGGGCGGGGAATCAGAGGCGGGGAAACAGAGGCGGGGAATCAGATATGGGGAATCAGAGGCGGGGAATTAGAGTTGGGGAATCAGATGCGGGGAATCAGTGGTGGGGAAACAGAGGCGGGGAATCAAACACGGGGAATCAGAGGTGGGGAATCAGAGGTTGGAAATCAGAGGCAGGGAATCAGCGGCGGGGAATCAGAGGCGGGGAATCAGAGGCAGGGAATCAGATGTGCGGAATCGGTGATGGGGAATCAGAGGCAGGGAATCAGAGGCGGGGAATCAGAGGCCGGGAATCAGATATGGGGAAACAGAGGCGGGGAATCAGATATCGGGAATCAGAGGTGGGGAATCAGAGGTTGGGAATCAGAGGCAGGGGATCAGAGGCTTGGAATCAGATGCAGGGAATCAGATGCCGGGAATCAGAGGCGGGTAATCAGAGCTGGGGAATCAGAGTCTGGGAATCAAAGTTGTGGAATCAGAGGCAGGGAATCAGATATGGGGAAACAGGGGCGGGGAATCAGATGCGGGGAAACAGAGGCGGGGAATCAGATATGGGGAATCAGAGGCGGGGAATTAGAGTTGGGGAAACAGAGGCGGGGAATCAAACACGGGGAATCAGAGGCGGGGAATGAGAGGCAGGGAATCAGATGTGCGGAATCGGAGATGGGGAATCAGAGGCAGGGAATCAGAGGCGGGGAATCAGAGGCGGGGAATCAGAGGCCGGGAATCAGATATGGGGAAACAGAAGCGGGGAATCAGAGGCGGGGAAACAGAGGCTGGGAATCAGGTATGGGGAATCAGATGTGGGGAATCAGAGGCGGGGAATCAGAGCTGGGGAATCAGAGGTGGGGAATCAAAGTTGGGGAATCAGAGGCGGGGACTTAGACATGGGGAAACAGAGGCGGGGAATCAGAGACGGGGATTCAGATATGGGGAATCAGAGGTGGGGAATCAGAGGCAGGGAATTAGATGTGCGGAATCAGAAATGGGGAATCAGAGGCAGGGAATCAGAATCAGAAGCAGGGAATCAGAGGCCGGGAATCAGAGGCCGGAATCAGATGCCGGGAATAAGAGGTCGGGAATCAGAGGTGGGGAATCAGAGTCCGGGAATCAGAGATGGGGAATCAGATGCGGGGAATGAGATATGGGGAATCAGAGGCGGGGAATCAGAGGCGGGGAAACAGTGGCGAGGAATCAGATATGGGGAATCAGAGGTGGCGAATCAAAGGCGGTGAATCAGAGATGGGGAATCAGAGCTGGGGAATCAGAGGCAGGGGATCAAACACGGGGAATCAGAGGCGGGGAATCAGAGCTGGGGAATCAGAGGCGGGGAATCAGAGTTGGGGAATCAGAGGCGGGGAATCAGAGCTGGGGAATCAGAGGTGGGGAATCAGAGTCGGGGAATCAGAGGCAGGGAATCGGATGTGCGGAATCAGAGATGGGGAATCAGAGGTGGGGAATCAGAGGCGGTGAATCTGAGATGGGGAATCAGAGGCGGGGAATCAGAGGCAGGTTATCAGACACGGGGATTCAGAGGCTGGGAATCAGACGGGGGGAATCAAAGGCGGGGAATGAAGCTCGGGAATCAGAGGCAGGGAATCAGAGTTGGGGATTCAGAGGCGGGGAATCAGATATGGGGAAACAGAGGCGGGGAATCAGAGGCGGGGAAACAGAGGCTGGGAATCAGATATGGGGAATCAGAGGTGGGGAATCAGAGGTTGGGAATCAGAGGCAGGGAATCAGAGGCTTGGAATCAGATGCAGGGAATCAGATGCGGGGAATCAGAGGCGGGGAATCAGAGCTGGGGAATCAGAGGTGGGGAATCAGAGTTGGGGAATCAGAGGCGGGGACTTAGATGTTGGGAAACAGAGGCGTGGAATCAGAGGCGGGGAAACAGAGGCGGGGAATCAGATATGGGGAATCAGAGATGGGGAATCAGAGGCAGGGAATCAGATATGCGGAATCAGAGATGGGGAATCAAAGGCAGGGAATCAGAATCAGAAGCAGGGAATCAGAGGCCGGGAATCAGAGGACGGAATCAGATGCCGGGAATAAGAGGCCGGGAATCAGAGGTGGGGAATCAGAGTCCGGGAATCAGAGATGGGGATTCAGAGGCGGGGAATGAGATATGGGGAATCAGAGGCGGGGAATCAGAGGCGGGGAAACAGAGGCGGGGAATCAGATATGGGGAATCAGAGGTGGCGAATCAAAGGCGGTGAATCAGAGATGGGGAATCAGAGGCCGGGAATCAGAGGCAGGGAATCAAACACGGGGAATCAGAGGCGGGGAATCAGAGCTGGGGAATCAGAGGCTGGGAATCAAAGTTGGGGAATCAGAGGCAGGGAATCAGATATGGGGAAACAGGGGCGGGGAATCAGAGGCGGGGAAACAGAGGCGGGGAATCAGATATGGGGAATCAGAAGCGGGGAATTAGAGTTGGGGAATCAGAGGCGGGGAATCAGAGGCGGGGAAACAGAGGCGGGGAATCAAACACGGGGAATCAGAGGTGGGGAATCAGAGGTTGGGAATCAGAGGCAGGGAATCAGAGGCGGGGAATCAGAGGCGGGGAATCAGAGGCAGGGAATCAGATGTGCGGAATCGGAGATGGGGAATCAGAGGCAGGGAATCAGAGGCGGGGAATCAGAGTCCGGGAATCAGATATGGGGAAACAGAGGCGGGGAATCAGAGGCGGGGAAACAGAGGCTGCGAATCAGATATGGGGAATCAGAGGTGGGGAATCAGAGGTTGTGAATCAGAGGCAGGGAATCAGAGGCTTGGAATCAGATGCAGGGAATCAGATGCAGGGAATCAGAGGCGGGGAATCAGAGCTGTGGAATCAGAGGTGGGGAATCAGAGTTGGGGAATCAGAGGCGGGGACTTAGATATTGGGAAACAGAGGCGGGGAATCAGAGGCGGGGAAACAGAGGCGGGGAATCAGATATGGGGAATCAGAGATGGGGAATCAGAGGCAGGGAATCAGATGTTCGGAATCAGAGATGGGGAATCAAAGGCAGGGAATCAGAATCAGAAGCAGGGAATCAGAGGCCGGGAATCAGAGGCCGGAATCAGATGCCAGAATAAGAGGCTGGGAATCAGAGGTGGGGAATCAGAGTCCGGGAATCAGAGATGGGGCATCAGAGGCGGGGAATCAGAGCTTGGGAATCAGAGGTGGGGATCAGAGTCAGGGAATCAGAGGCAGGGAATCAGATGTGCGGAATCCGAGATGGGGAATCAGAGGTGGGGAATCAGAGGCTGTGAATCAGAGATGGGGAATCAGAGGCGGGGAATCAGAGGCAGGAAATCAGACACGGGGATTCAGAGGCTGGGAATCAGACGGGGGGAATCAAAGGCGGGGAATCAGAGCTGGGGAATCAGAGGCAGGGAATCAGAGTTGGGGATTCAGAGGCGGGGAATCAGATATGGGGAAACAGAGGCGGGGAATCAGAGGCGGGCAAACAGAGGCGGGGAATTTGATATGGGGAATCAGAGCTGGGGAATCAGAGGCAGGGGATCAAACACGGGGAATCAGAGGCGGGGAATCAGAGCTGGGGAATCAGAGGCGGGGAATCAGAGTTGGGGAATCAGAGGCGGGGAATCAGAGGTGGGGAATCAGAGGTGGGGAATCAGAGTCTGGGAATCAGAGGCAGGGAATCGGATGTGCGGAATCAGAGATGGGGAATCAGAGGTGGGGAATCAGAGGCGGGGAAACAGAGGTGGGGAATCAGATATGGGGAATCAGAGGTGGCGAATCAAAGGCGGTGATTCAGAGATGGGGAATCAGAGGCCGGGAATCAGAGGCAGGGAATCAAACACGGGGAATCAGAGGCGGGGAATCAGAGCTGGGGAATCAGAGGCTGGGAATCAAAGTTGGGGAATCAGAGGCAGGGAATCAGATATGGGGAAACAGGGGCGGGGAATCAGAGGCGGGGAAACAGAGGCGGGGAATCAGATATGGGGAATCAGAGGCGGGGAATTAGAGCTGGGGAATCAGAGGCGGGGAATCAGAGGCGGGGAAACAGAGATGGGGAATCAAACACGGGGAATCAGAGGTGGGGAATCAGAGGTTGGGAATCAGAGGCAGGGAATCAGAGGCGGGGAATCAGAGTCCGGGAATCAGATATGGGGAAACAGAGGCGGGGATTCAGAGGTGGGGAATCAGAGGTTGGGAATCAGAGGCAGGGAATCAGAGGCTTGGAATCAGATGCAGGGAATCAGAGGCGGGGAATCAGAGCTGGGGAATCAGAGGTGGGGAATCAAAGTTGGGGAATCAGAGGCGGGGACTTAGACATGGGGAAACAGAGGCGGGGAATCAGAGACGGGGATTCAGATATGGGGAATCAGAGGTGGGGAATCAGAGGCAGGGAATTAGATGTGCGGAATCAGAAATGGGGAATCAGAGGCAGGGAATCAGAATCAGAAGCAGGGAATCAGAGGCCGGGAATCAGAGGCCGGAATCAGATGCCGGGAATAAGAGGTCGGGAATCAGAGGTGGGGAATCAGAGTCCGGGAATCAGAGATGGGGAATCAGATGCGGGGAATGAGATATGGGGAATCAGAGGCGGGGAATCAGAGGCGGGGAAACAGTGGCGAGGAATCAGATATGGGGAATCAGAGGTGGCGAATCAAAGGCGGTGAATCAGAGATGGGGAATCAGAGCTGGGGAATCAGAGGCAGGGGATCAAACACGGGGAATCAGAGGCGGGGAATCAGAGCTGGGGAATCAGAGGCGGGGAATCAGAGGCAGGGAATCGGATGTGCGGAATCAGAGATGGGGAATCAGAGGTGGGGAATCAGAGGCGGTGAATCTGAGATGGGGAATCAGAGGCGGGGAATCAGAGGCAGGTTATCAGACACGGGGATTCAGAGGCTGGGAATCAGACGGGGGGAATCAAAGGCGGGGAATGAAGCTGGGGAATCAGAGGCAGGGAATCAGAGTTGGGGATTCAGAGGCGGGGAATCAGATATGGGGAAACAGAGGCGGGGAATCAGAGGCGGGGAAACAGAGGCTGGGAATCAGATATGGGGAATCAGAGGTGGGGAATCAGAGGTTGGGAATCAGAGGCAGGGAATCAGAGGCTTGGAATCAGATGCAGGGAATCAGATGCGGGGAATCAGAGGCGGGGAATCAGAGCTGGGGAATCAGAGGTGGGGAATCAGAGTTGGGGAATCAGAGGCGGGGACTTAGATGTTGGGAAACAGAGGCGTGGAATCAGAGGCGGGGAAACAGAGGCGGGGAATCAGATATGGGGAATCAGAGATGGGGAATCAGAGGCAGGGAATCAGATATGCGGAATCAGAGATGGGGAATCAAAGGCAGGGAATCAGAATCAGAAGCAGGGAATCAGAGGCCGGGAATCAGAGGACGGAATCAGATG
Source organism: Narcine bancroftii (assembly GCF_036971445.1). Taxonomy (NCBI): domain Eukaryota; kingdom Metazoa; phylum Chordata; class Chondrichthyes; order Torpediniformes; family Narcinidae; genus Narcine; species Narcine bancroftii. The sequence continues at coordinate 1,788,245 of NW_027211895.1, read as the reverse complement.
CCGGGAATAAGAGGCCGGGAATCAGAGGTGGGGAATCAGAGTCCGGGAATCAGAGATGGGGATTCAGAGGCGGGGAATGAGATATGGGGAATCAGAGGCGGGGAATCAGAGGCGGGGAAACAGAGGCGGGGAATCAGATATGGGGAATCAGAGGTGGCGAATCAAAGGCGGTGAATCAGAGATGGGGAATCAGAGGCCGGGAATCAGAGGCAGGGAATCAAACACGGGGAATCAGAGGCGGGGAATCAGAGCTGGGGAATCAGAGGCTGGGAATCAAAGTTGGGGAATCAGAGGCAGGGAATCAGATATGGGGAAACAGGGGCGGGGAATCAGAGGCGGGGAAACAGAGGCGGGGAATCAGATATGGGGAATCAGAAGCGGGGAATTAGAGTTGGGGAATCAGAGGCGGGGAATCAGAGGCGGGGAAACAGAGGCGGGGAATCAAACACGGGGAATCAGAGGTGGGGAATCAGAGGTTGGGAATCAGAGGCAGGGAATCAGAGGCGGGGAATCAGAGGCGGGGAATCAGAGGCAGGGAATCAGATGTGCGGAATCGGAGATGGGGAATCAGAGGCAGGGAATCAGAGGCGGGGAATCAGAGTCCGGGAATCAGATATGGGGAAACAGAGGCGGGGAATCAGAGGCGGGGAAACAGAGGCTGCGAATCAGATATGGGGAATCAGAGGTGGGGAATCAGAGGTTGTGAATCAGAGGCAGGGAATCAGAGGCTTGGAATCAGATGCAGGGAATCAGATGCAGGGAATCAGAGGCGGGGAATCAGAGCTGTGGAATCAGAGGTGGGGAATCAGAGTTGGGGAATCAGAGGCGGGGACTTAGATATTGGGAAACAGAGGCGGGGAATCAGAGGCGGGGAAACAGAGGCGGGGAATCAGATATGGGGAATCAGAGATGGGGAATCAGAGGCAGGGAATCAGATGTTCGGAATCAGAGATGGGGAATCAAAGGCAGGGAATCAGAATCAGAAGCAGGGAATCAGAGGCCGGGAATCAGAGGCCGGAATCAGATGCCAGAATAAGAGGCTGGGAATCAGAGGTGGGGAATCAGAGTCCGGGAATCAGAGATGGGGCATCAGAGGCGGGGAATCAGAGCTTGGGAATCAGAGGTGGGGATCAGAGTCAGGGAATCAGAGGCAGGGAATCAGATGTGCGGAATCCGAGATGGGGAATCAGAGGTGGGGAATCAGAGGCTGTGAATCAGAGATGGGGAATCAGAGGCGGGGAATCAGAGGCAGGAAATCAGACACGGGGATTCAGAGGCTGGGGATCAGACGGGGGGAATCAAAGGCGGGGAATCAGAGCTGGGGAATCAGAGGCAGGGAATCAGAGTTGGGGATTCAGAGGCGGGGAATCAGATATGGGGAAACAGAGGCGGGGAATCAGAGGCGGGCAAACAGAGGCGGGGAATTAGATATGGGGAATCAGAGCTGGGGAATCAGAGGCAGGGGATCAAACACGGGGAATCAGAGGCGGGGAATCAGAGCTGGGGAATCAGAGGCGGGGAATCAGAGTTGGGGAATCAGAGGCGGGGAATCAGAGGTGGGGAATCAGAGGTGGGGAATCAGAGTCTGGGAATCAGAGGCAGGGAATCGGATGTGCGGAATCAGAGATGGGGAATCAGAGGTGGGGAATCAGAGGCGGGGAAACAGAGGTGGGGAATCAGATATGGGGAATCAGAGGTGGCGAATCAAAGGCGGTGATTCAGAGATGGGGAATCAGAGGCCGGGAATCAGAGGCAGGGAATCAAACACGGGGAATCAGAGGCGGGGAATCAGAGCTGGGGAATCAGAGGCTGGGAATCAAAGTTGGGGAATCAGAGGCAGGGAATCAGATATGGGGAAACAGGGGCGGGGAATCAGAGGCGGGGAAACAGAGGCGGGGAATCAGATATGGGGAATCAGAGGCGGGGAATTAGAGCTGGGGAATCAGAGGCGGGGAATCAGAGGCGGGGAAACAGAGATGGGGAATCAAACACGGGGAATCAGAGGTGGGGAATCAGAGGTTGGGAATCAGAGGCAGGGAATCAGAGGCGGGGAATCAGAGTCCGGGAATCAGATATGGGGAAACAGAGGCGGGGATTCAGAGGTGGGGAATCAGAGGTTGGGAATCAGAGGCAGGGAATCAGAGGCTTGGAATCAGATGCAGGGAATCAGATGCAGGGAATCAGAGGCGGGGAATCAGAGCTGGGGAATCAGAGGTGGGGAATCAGAGTTGGGGAATCAGAGGCGGGGACTTAGATATTGGGAAACAGAGGCGGGGAATCAGAGGCGGGGAAACAGAGGCGGGGAATCAAATATGGGGAATCAGAGATGGGGAATCAGAGGCAGGGAATCAGATGTTCGGAATCAGAGATGGGGAATCAAAGGCAGGGAATCAGAATCAGAAGCAGGGAATCAGAGGCCGGGAATCAGAGGCCGGAATCAGATGCCGGGAATAAGAGGCTGGGAATCAGAGGTGGGGAATCAGAGTCCGGGAATCAGAGATGGGGAATCAGAGGCGGGGAATGAGATATGGGGAATCAGAGGCGGGGTATCAGAGGCGGGGAAACAGAGGCGAGGAATCAGATATGGGGAATCAGAGGTGGCGAATCAAAGGCGGTGAATCAGAGATGGGGAATCAGAGGCGGGGAATCAGAGGCAGGGAATCAAACACGGGGAATCAGAGGCGGGGAATCAGAGCTGGGGAATCAGAGGCGGGGAATCAGATTTGGGGAATCAGAGGCGGGGAATCAGAGCTTGGGAATCAGAGGTGGGGATCAGAGTCAGGGAATCAGAGGCAGGGAATCCAATGTGCGGAATCCGAGTTGGGGAATCAGAGGTGGGGAATCAGAGGCTGTGAATCAGAGATTGGGAATCAGAGGCGGGGAATCAGAGGCAGGAAATCAGACACGGGGATTCAGAGGCTGGGAATCAGACGGGGGGAATCAAAGGCGGGGAATCAGAGCTGGGGAATCAGAGGCAGGGAATCAGAGTTGGGGATTCAGAGGCGGGGAATCAGATATGGGGAAACAGAGGCGGGGAATCAGAGGCGGGCAAACAGAGGCGGGGAATTAGATATGGGGAATCAGAGGTGGGGAATCAGAGGTGGTGAATCAGAGATGGGGAATCACAGGCGGGGAATCAGAGGCAGGGAATAGAACGCGGGGAATCAGAGGCAGGGAATCAGAGTTGGGGCATCAGAGGTTGGGAATTAGATATGGGGAAACAGAGGCGGTGAATCAGAGGCGGGGAAACAGAGGCGGGAAATCAGATATGGGGAATCAGAGGTGGGGAATCAGAGGCAGGGAATCAGATGTGCGGAATCAGAGATGGGGAATCAGAGGCAGCGAATCAGAATCAGAAGCGGGGAATCAGAGGCCGGGAATCAGAGGCCGGGAATCAGATGCTGGGAATAAGAGGCCGGGAATCAGAGGTGGGGAATCAGAGTCCGGGAATCAGAGATGGGGATTCAGAGGCGGAAAATGAGATATGTAGAATCAGAGGCGGGGAATCAGAGGCGGGGAAACAGAGGTGGGGAATCAGATATGTGGAATCAGAGGTGGCGAATCAAAGGCGGTGAATCAGAGATGGGGAATCAGAGGCGGGGAATCAGAGGAAGGGAATCAAACACGGGAAATCAGGGGCGGGGTATCAGAGCTGGGGAATCAGAGGCGGGGAATCAGAGCTGGGGAATCAGAGGTGGGGAATCAGAGTTGGGGAATCAGAGGCGGGGACTTAGATATTGGGAAAAAGAGGCGTGGAATCAGAGGCGGGGAAACAGATGCGGGGAATCAGATATGGGGAATCAGAGATGGGGAATCAGAGGCAGGGAATCAGATGTGCGGAATCAGAGATGGGGAATCAAAGGCAGGGAATCAGAATCAGAAGCAGGGAATCAGAGGCCGGGAATCAGAGGCCGGAATCAGATGCCGGGAATAAGAGGCCGGGAATCAGAGGTGGGGATTCAGAGGCGGGGAATGAGATATGGGGAATCAGAGGCGGGGAATCAGAGGCGGGGAAGCAGAGGTGGGGAATCAGATATGGGGAATCAGAGGTGGCGAATCAAAGGCGGTGATTCAGAGATGGGGAATCAGAGGCCGGGAATCAGAGGCAGGGAATCAAACACGGGGAATCAGAGGCGGGGAATCAGAGCTGGGGAATCAGAGGCTGGGAATCAAAGTTGGGGAATCAGAGGCAGGGAATCAGATATGGGGAAACAGGGGCGGGGAATCAGAGGCGGGGAAACAGAGGCGGGGAATCAGATATGGGGAATCAGAGGCGGGGAATTAGAGCTGGGGAATCAGAGGCGGGGAATCAGAGGCGGGGAAACAGAGACGGGGAATCAAACACGGGGAATCAGAGGTGGGGAATCAGAGGTTGGGAATCAGAGGCAGGGAATCAGAGGCGGGGAATCAGAGTCCGGGAATCAGATATGGGGAAACAGAGGCGGGGAATCAGAGGCGGGGAAACAGAGGCTGGGAATCAGATATGGGGATTCAGAGGTGGGGAATCAGAGGTTGGGAATCAGAGGCAGGGAATCAGAGGCTTGGAATCAGAAGCAGGGAATCAGATGCAGGGAATCAGAGGCGGGGAATCAGAGCTGGGGAATCAGAGGTGGGGAATCAGAGTTGGGGAATCAGAGGCGGGGACTTAGATATTGGGAAACAGAGGCGGGGAATCAGAGGCGGGGAAACAGAGGCGGGGAATCAGAGGCGGGGAATCAGAGCTTGGGAATCAGAGGTGGGGATCAGAGTCAGGGAATCAGAGGCAGGGAATCAGATGTGCGGAATCCGAGATGGGGAATCAGAGGTGGGGAATCAGAGGCTGTGAATCAGAGATTGGGAATCAGAGGCGGGGAATCAGAGGCAGGAAATCAGACACGGGGATTCAGAGGCTGGGAATCAGACGGGGGGAATCAAAGGCGGGGAATCAGAGCTGGGGAATCAGAGGCAGGGAATCAGAGTTGGGGATTCAGAGGCGGGGAATCAGATATGGGGAAACAGAGGCGGGGAATCAGAGGCGGGCAAACAGAGGCGGGGAATTAGATATGGGGAATCAGAGGTGGGGAATCAGAGGTGGTGAATCAGAGATGGGGAATCACAGGCGGGGAATCAGAGGCAGGGAATAGAACGCGGGGAATCAGAGGCAGGGAATCAGAGTTGGGGCATCAGAGGTTGGGAATTAGATATGGGGAAACAGAGGCGGGGAATCAGAGGCGGGGAAACAGAGGCGGGAAATCAGATATGGGGAATCAGAGGTGGGGAATCAGAGGCAGGGAATCAGATGTGCGGAATCAGAGATGGGGAATCAGAGGCAGCGAATCAGAATCAGAAGCGGGGAATCAGAGGCCGGGAATCAGAGGCCGGGAATCAGATGCTGGGAATAAGAGGCCGGGAATCAGAGGTGGGGAATCAGAGTCCGGGAATCAGAGATGGGGATTCAGAGGCGGAAAATGAGATATGTAGAATCAGAGGCGGGGAATCAGAGGCGGGGAAACAGAGGTGGGGAATCAGATATGTGGAATCAGAGGTGGCGAATCAAAGGCGGTGAATCAGAGATGGGGAATCAGAGGCGGGGAATCAGACGAAGGGAATCAAACACGGGAAATCAGGGGCGGGGAATCAGAGCTGGGGAATCAGAGGCGGGGAATCAGAGTTGGGGAATCAGAGGCAGGGAATCAGATATGGGGAAACAAGGGCAGGGAATCAGAGGCGGGGAAACAGAGGCGGGGAATCAGATATGGGGAATCAGAGGTGTGGAATCAGAGGTTGGGAATCAGAGGCAGGGAATCAGAGGCGGCGAAACAGAGGCGGGGAATCAGATATGGGGAATCAGAGGTGGCGAATCAAAGGCGGTGAAACAGAGATGGGGAATCAGGGCAGGGAATCAGAGGCAGGGAATCAAACACGGGGAATCAGAGCTGGGGAATCAGAGGCGGGGAATTAGAGTTGGGGAATCAGAGGAGGGGAATCAGAGGCGGGGAAACAGAGGCGGGGAATCAGATATGGGGAATCAGAGGTGGGGAATCAGAGGTTCGGAATCAGAGGCAGGGAATCAGAGGCGGGGAATCAGAGGCAGGGAATCAGATGTGCGGAATCGGAGATGGGGAATCAGGGGTAGGGAATCAGAGGTGGGGAATCAGAGGCGGGGAATAAGAGGCCGGGAATCAGATATGGGGAAACAGAGGTGGGGAATCAGAGGCGGGGAAACAGAGGCGGGGAATCAGATATGGGGAATCAGAGGTGGGGAATCAGAGGTTGGGAATCAGAGGCAGGGAATCAGAGGCTTGGAATCAGATGCAGGGAATCAGATGCGGGGAATCAGAGGCGGGGAATCAGAGCTGGGGAATCAGAGGTGGGGAATGAGAGTTGGGGAATCAGAGGCGGGGACTTAGATATTGGGAAACAGAGGCGGGGAATCAGAGGCGGGGAAACAGAGGCGTGGAATCAGATATGGGGAATCAGAGGTGGGGAATCAGAGGCAGGGAATCAGATGTGCGGAATCAGGGATGGGGAATCAGAGGCAGGGAATCAGAATCAGAAGCAGGGAATCAGAGGCCGGGAATCAGAGGCCGGAATCAGATGCCGGGAATAAGAGGCCGGGAATCAGAGGTGGGGAATCAGAGTCCGGGAATCAGAGATGGGGATTCAGAGGCGGGGAATGAGATATGGGGAATCAGAGGCGGGGAATCAGAGGCGGGGAAACAGATGCGGGGAATCAGATATGGGGAATCAGAGGTGGCGAATCAAAGGCGGTCAATCAGAGATGCGGAATCAGAGGCCGGGAATCAGAGGCAGTGAATCAAACACGGGGAATCAGAGGCGGGGAATCAGAGCTGGGGAATCAGAGGCGGGGAATCAGAGTTGGGGAATCAGAGGCGGGGAAGCAGATGCAGGGAATCAGACGTGGGGATTCAGAGGCGGGGAATCATAGTTGGGAATCAGAGGCGGATAATCAGATATGGGGAAACAGAGGCGGGGAATCAGGGGCGGGGAAACAGAGGCGGGGAATCAGATATGGCGAATCGGATGCGGGGAATCAGAGGCGGGGAATCAGAGCTGTGGAATCAGAGGCGGGGAATCAGAGTTGGGGCATCAGAGGTGGGGAATTAGATATGGGGAAACAGAGGCGGGGAATCAGAGGCGTGGAAACAGAGGCGGGGAATCAGATATGGGGAATCAGACGTGGGGAATCAGAGGCAGGTAATCAGATGTGCGGAATCAGAGGTGGAGAATCAAAGGCGGTGAATCAGAGATGGGGAATCAGAGGCGGGGAATCAGAGGCAGGGAATGAAACACGGGGAATCAGAGGCGGGGAATCAGAGCTGGGGAATCAGAGGCTGGGAATCAAAGTTGGGGAATCAGAGTCAGGGAATCAGATATGGGGAAACAGGGGCGGGGAATCAGAGGCGGGGAAACAGAGGCGGGGAATCAGATATGGGGAATCAGAGGCGGGGAATTAGAGTTGGGGAATCAGATGCGGGGAATCAGTGGTGGGGAAACAGAGGCGGGGAATCAAACACGGGGAATCAGAGGTGGGGAATCAGAGGTTGGAAATCAGAGGCAGGGAATCAGCGGCGGGGAATTAGAGGCGGGGAATCAGAGGCAGGGATTCAGATGTGCGGAATCGGTGATGGGGAATCAGAGGCAGGGAATCAGAGGCGGGGAATCAGAGGCCGGGAATCAGATATGGGGAAACAGAGGCGGGGAATCAGATATCGGGAATCAGAGGTGGGGAATCAGAGGTTGGGAATCAGAGGCAGGGGATCAGAGGCTTGGAATCAGATGCAGGGAATCAGATGCCGGGAATCAGAGGCGGGTAATCAGAGCTGGGGAATCAGAGTCTGGGAATCAAAGTTGTGGAATCAGAGGCAGGGAATCAGATATGGGGAAACAGGGGCGGGGAATCAGAGGCGGGGAAACAGAGGCGGGGAATCAGATATGGGGAATCAGAGGCGGGGAATTAGAGTTGGGGAAACAGAGGCGGGGAATCAAACACGGGGAATCAGAGGCGGGGAATGAGAGGCAGGGAATCAGATGTGCGGAATCGGAGATGGGGAATCAGAGGCAGGGAATCAGAGGCGGGGAATCAGAGGCGGGGAATCAGAGGCCGGGAATCAGATATGGGGAAACAGAAGCGGGGAATCAGAGGCGGGGAAACAGAGGCTGGGAATCAGGTATGGGGAATCAGATGTGGGGAATCAGAGGCGGGGAATCAGAGCTGGGGAATCAGAGGCTTGGAATCAGATGCAGGGAATCAGAGGCGGGGAATCAGAGCTGGGGAATCAGAGGTGGGGAATCAAAGTTGGGGAATCAGAGGCGGGGACTTAGACATGGGGAAACAGAGGCGGGGAATCAGAGACGGGGATTCAGATATGGGGAATCAGAGGTGGGGAATCAGAGGCAGGGAATTAGATGTGCGGAATCAGAAATGGGGAATCAGAGGCAGGGAATCAGAATCAGAAGCAGGGAATCAGAGGCCGGGAATCAGAGGCCGGAATCAGATGCCGGGAATAAGAGGTCGGGAATCAGAGGTGGGGAATCAGAGTCCGGGAATCAGAGATGGGGAATCAGATGCGGGGAATGAGATATGGGGAATCAGAGGCGGGGAATCAGAGGCGGGGAAACAGTGGCGAGGAATCAGATATGGGGAATCAGAGGTGGCGAATCAAAGGCGGTGAATCAGAGATGGGGAATCAGAGCTGGGGAATCAGAGGCAGGGGATCAAACACGGGGAATCAGAGGCGGGGAATCAGAGCTGGGGAATCAGAGGCGGGGAATCAGAGGCAGGGAATCGGATGTGCGGAATCAGAGATGGGGAATCAGAGGTGGGGAATCAGAGGCGGTGAATCTGAGATGGGGAATCAGAGGCGGGGAATCAGAGGCAGGTTATCAGACACGGGGATTCAGAGGCTGGGAATCAGACGGGGGGAATCAAAGGCGGGGAATGAAGCTGGGGAATCAGAGGCAGGGAATCAGAGTTGGGGATTCAGAGGCGGGGAATCAGATATGGGGAAACAGAGGCGGGGAATCAGAGGCGGGGAAACAGAGGCTGGGAATCAGATATGGGGAATCAGAGGTGGGGAATCAGAGGTTGGGAATCAGAGGCAGGGAATCAGAGGCTTGGAATCAGATGCAGGGAATCAGATGCGGGGAATCAGAGGCGGGGAATCAGAGCTGGGGAATCAGAGGTGGGGAATCAGAGTTGGGGAATCAGAGGCGGGGACTTAGATGTTGGGAAACAGAGGCGTGGAATCAGAGGCGGGGAAACAGAGGCGGGGAATCAGATATGGGGAATCAGAGATGGGGAATCAGAGGCAGGGAATCAGATATGCGGAATCAGAGATGGGGAATCAAAGGCAGGGAATCAGAATCAGAAGCAGGGAATCAGAGGCCGGGAATCAGAGGACGGAATCAGATGCCGGGAATAAGAGGCCGGGAATCAGAGGTGGGGAATCAGAGTCCGGGAATCAGAGATGGGGATTCAGAGGCGGGGAATGAGATATGGGGAATCAGAGGCGGGGAATCAGAGGCGGGGAAACAGAGGCGGGGAATCAGATATGGGGAATCAGAGGTGGCGAATCAAAGGCGGTGAATCAGAGATGGGGAATCAGAGGCCGGGAATCAGAGGCAGGGAATCAAACACGGGGAATCAGAGGCGGGGAATCAGAGCTGGGGAATCAGAGGCTGGGAATCAAAGTTGGGGAATCAGAGGCAGGGAATCAGATATGGGGAAACAGGGGCGGGGAATCAGAGGCGGGGAAACAGAGGCGGGGAATCAGATATGGGGAATCAGAAGCGGGGAATTAGAGTTGGGGAATCAGAGGCGGGGAATCAGAGGCGGGGAAACAGAGGCGGGGAATCAAACACGGGGAATCAGAGGTGGGGAATCAGAGGTTGGGAATCAGAGGCAGGGAATCAGAGGCGGGGAATCAGAGGCGGGGAATCAGAGGCAGGGAATCAGATGTGCGGAATCGGAGATGGGGAATCAGAGGCAGGGAATCAGAGGCGGGGAATCAGAGTCCGGGAATCAGATATGGGGAAACAGAGGCGGGGAATCAGAGGCGGGGAAACAGAGGCTGCGAATCAGATATGGGGAATCAGAGGTGGGGAATCAGAGGTTGTGAATCAGAGGCAGGGAATCAGAGGCTTGGAATCAGATGCAGGGAATCAGATGCAGGGAATCAGAGGCGGGGAATCAGAGCTGTGGAATCAGAGGTGGGGAATCAGAGTTGGGGAATCAGAGGCGGGGACTTAGATATTGGGAAACAGAGGCGGGGAATCAGAGGCGGGGAAACAGAGGCGGGGAATCAGATATGGGGAATCAGAGATGGGGAATCAGAGGCAGGGAATCAGATGTTCGGAATCAGAGATGGGGAATCAAAGGCAGGGAATCAGAATCAGAAGCAGGGAATCAGAGGCCGGGAATCAGAGGCCGGAATCAGATGCCAGAATAAGAGGCTGGGAATCAGAGGTGGGGAATCAGAGTCCGGGAATCAGAGATGGGGCATCAGAGGCGGGGAATCAGAGCTTGGGAATCAGAGGTGGGGATCAGAGTCAGGGAATCAGAGGCAGGGAATCAGATGTGCGGAATCCGAGATGGGGAATCAGAGGTGGGGAATCAGAGGCTGTGAATCAGAGATGGGGAATCAGAGGCGGGGAATCAGAGGCAGGAAATCAGACACGGGGATTCAGAGGCTGGGGATCAGACGGGGGGAATCAAAGGCGGGGAATCAGAGCTGGGGAATCAGAGGCAGGGAATCAGAGTTGGGGATTCAGAGGCGGGGAATCAGATATGGGGAAACAGAGGCGGGGAATCAGAGGCGGGCAAACAGAGGCGGGGAATTAGATATGGGGAATCAGAGCTGGGGAATCAGAGGCAGGGGATCAAACACGGGGAATCAGAGGCGGGGAATCAGAGCTGGGGAATCAGAGGCGGGGAATCAGAGTTGGGGAATCAGAGGCGGGGAATCAGAGGTGGGGAATCAGAGGTGGGGAATCAGAGTCTGGGAATCAGAGGCAGGGAATCGGATGTGCGGAATCAGAGATGGGGAATCAGAGGTGGGGAATCAGAGGCGGGGAAACAGAGGTGGGGAATCAGATATGGGGAATCAGAGGTGGCGAATCAAAGGCGGTGATTCAGAGATGGGGAATCAGAGGCCGGGAATCAGAGGCAGGGAATCAAACACGGGGAATCAGAGGCGGGGAATCAGAGCTGGGGAATCAGAGGCTGGGAATCAAAGTTGGGGAATCAGAGGCAGGGAATCAGATATGGGGAAACAGGGGCGGGGAATCAGAGGCGGGGAAACAGAGGCGGGGAATCAGATATGGGGAATCAGAGGCGGGGAATTAGAGCTGGGGAATCAGAGGCGGGGAATCAGAGGCGGGGAAACAGAGATGGGGAATCAAACACGGGGAATCAGAGGTGGGGAATCAGAGGTTGGGAATCAGAGGCAGGGAATCAGAGGCGGGGAATCAGAGTCCGGGAATCAGATATGGGGAAACAGAGGCGGGGATTCAGAGGTGGGGAATCAGAGGTTGGGAATCAGAGGCAGGGAATCAGAGGCTTGGAATCAGATGCAGGGAATCAGATGCAGGGAATCAGAGGCGGGGAATCAGAGCTGGGGAATCAGAGGTGGGGAATCAGAGTTGGGGAATCAGAGGCGGGGACTTAGATATTGGGAAACAGAGGCGGGGAATCAGAGGCGGGGAAACAGAGGCGGGGAATCAAATATGGGGAATCAGAGATGGGGAATCAGAGGCAGGGAATCAGATGTTCGGAATCAGAGATGGGGAATCAAAGGCAGGGAATCAGAATCAGAAGCAGGGAATCAGAGGCCGGGAATCAGAGGCCGGAATCAGATGCCGGGAATAAGAGGCTGGGAATCAGAGGTGGGGAATCAGAGTCCGGGAATCAGAGATGGGGAATCAGAGGCGGGGAATGAGATATGGGGAATCAGAGGCGGGGTATCAGAGGCGGGGAAACAGAGGCGAGGAATCAGATATGGGGAATCAGAGGTGGCGAATCAAAGGCGGTGAATCAGAGATGGGGAATCAGAGGCGGGGAATCAGAGGCAGGGAATCAAACACGGGGAATCAGAGGCGGGGAATCAGAGCTGGGGAATCAGAGGCGGGGAATCAGATTTGGGGAATCAGAGGCGGGGAATCAGAGCTTGGGAATCAGAGGTGGGGATCAGAGTCAGGGAATCAGAGGCAGGGAATCCAATGTGCGGAATCCGAGTTGGGGAATCAGAGGTGGGGAATCAGAGGCTGTGAATCAGAGATTGGGAATCAGAGGCGGGGAATCAGAGGCAGGAAATCAGACACGGGGATTCAGAGGCTGGGAATCAGACGGGGGGAATCAAAGGCGGGGAATCAGAGCTGGGGAATCAGAGGCAGGGAATCAGAGTTGGGGATTCAGAGGCGGGGAATCAGATATGGGGAAACAGAGGCGGGGAATCAGAGGCGGGCAAACAGAGGCGGGGAATTAGATATGGGGAATCAGAGGTGGGGAATCAGAGGTGGTGAATCAGAGATGGGGAATCACAGGCGGGGAATCAGAGGCAGGGAATAGAACGCGGGGAATCAGAGGCAGGGAATCAGAGTTGGGGCATCAGAGGTTGGGAATTAGATATGGGGAAACAGAGGCGGTGAATCAGAGGCGGGGAAACAGAGGCGGGAAATCAGATATGGGGAATCAGAGGTGGGGAATCAGAGGCAGGGAATCAGATGTGCGGAATCAGAGATGGGGAATCAGAGGCAGCGAATCAGAATCAGAAGCGGGGAATCAGAGGCCGGGAATCAGAGGCCGGGAATCAGATGCTGGGAATAAGAGGCCGGGAATCAGAGGTGGGGAATCAGAGTCCGGGAATCAGAGATGGGGATTCAGAGGCGGAAAATGAGATATGTAGAATCAGAGGCGGGGAATCAGAGGCGGGGAAACAGAGGTGGGGAATCAGATATGTGGAATCAGAGGTGGCGAATCAAAGGCGGTGAATCAGAGATGGGGAATCAGAGGCGGGGAATCAGAGGAAGGGAATCAAACACGGGAAATCAGGGGCGGGGTATCAGAGCTGGGGAATCAGAGGCGGGGAATCAGAGCTGGGGAATCAGAGGTGGGGAATCAGAGTTGGGGAATCAGAGGCGGGGACTTAGATATTGGGAAAAAGAGGCGTGGAATCAGAGGCGGGGAAACAGATGCGGGGAATCAGATATGGGGAATCAGAGATGGGGAATCAGAGGCAGGGAATCAGATGTGCGGAATCAGAGATGGGGAATCAAAGGCAGGGAATCAGAATCAGAAGCAGGGAATCAGAGGCCGGGAATCAGAGGCCGGAATCAGATGCCGGGAATAAGAGGCCGGGAATCAGAGGTGGGGATTCAGAGGCGGGGAATGAGATATGGGGAATCAGAGGCGGGGAATCAGAGGCGGGGAAGCAGAGGTGGGGAATCAGATATGGGGAATCAGAGGTGGCGAATCAAAGGCGGTGATTCAGAGATGGGGAATCAGAGGCCGGGAATCAGAGGCAGGGAATCAAACACGGGGAATCAGAGGCGGGGAATCAGAGCTGGGGAATCAGAGGCTGGGAATCAAAGTTGGGGAATCAGAGGCAGGGAATCAGATATGGGGAAACAGGGGCGGGGAATCAGAGGCGGGGAAACAGAGGCGGGGAATCAGATATGGGGAATCAGAGGCGGGGAATTAGAGCTTGGGAATCAGAGGCGGGGAATCAGAGGCGGGGAAACAGAGACGGGGAATCAAACACGGGGAATCAGAGGTGGGGAATCAGAGGTTGGGAATCAGAGGCAGGGAATCAGAGGCGGGGAATCAGAGTCCGGGAATCAGATATGGGGAAACAGAGGCGGGGAATCAGAGGCGGGGAAACAGAGGCTGGGAATCAGATATGGGGATTCAGAGGTGGGGAATCAGAGGTTGGGAATCAGAGGCAGGGAATCAGAGGCTTGGAATCAGAAGCAGGGAATCAGATGCAGGGAATCAGAGGCGGGGAATCAGAGCTGGGGAATCAGAGGTGGGGAATCAGAGTTGGGGAATCAGAGGCGGGGACTTAGATATTGGGAAACAGAGGCGGGGAATCAGAGGCGGGGAAACAGAGGCGGGGAATCAGAGGCGGGGAATCAGAGCTTGGGAATCAGAGGTGGGGATCAGAGTCAGGGAATCAGAGGCAGGGAATCAGATGTGCGGAATCCGAGATGGGGAATCAGAGGTGGGGAATCAGAGGCTGTGAATCAGAGATTGGGAATCAGAGGCGGGGAATCAGAGGCAGGAAATCAGACACGGGGATTCAGAGGCTGGGAATCAGACGGGGGGAATCAAAGGCGGGGAATCAGAGCTGGGGAATCAGAGGCAGGGAATCAGAGTTGGGGATTCAGAGGCGGGGAATCAGATATGGGGAAACAGAGGCGGGGAATCAGAGGCGGGCAAACAGAGGCGGGGAATTAGATATGGGGAATCAGAGGTGGGGAATCAGAGGTGGTGAATCAGAGATGGGGAATCACAGGCGGGGAATCAGAGGCAGGGAATAGAACGCGGGGAATCAGAGGCAGGGAATCAGAGTTGGGGCATCAGAGGTTGGGAATTAGATATGGGGAAACAGAGGCGGGGAATCAGAGGCGGGGAAACAGAGGCGGGAAATCAGATATGGGGAATCAGAGGTGGGGAATCAGAGGCAGGGAATCAGATGTGCGGAATCAGAGATGGGGAATCAGAGGCAGCGAATCAGAATCAGAAGCGGGGAATCAGAGGCCGGGAATCAGAGGCCGGGAATCAGATGCTGGGAATAAGAGGCGGGGAATCAGATATGGCGAATCGGATGCGGGGAATCAGAGGCGGGGAATCAGAGCTGTGGAATCAGAGGCGGGGAATCAGAGTTGGGGCATCAGAGGTGGGGAATCAGAGTCCGGGAATCAGAGATGGGGATTCAGAGGCGGAAAATGAGATATGTAGAATCAGAGGCGGGGAATCAGAGGCGGGGAAACAGAGGTGGGGAATCAGATATGTGGAATCAGAGGTGGCGAATCAAAGGCGGTGAATCAGAGATGGGGAATCAGAGGCGGGGAATCAGACGAAGGGAATCAAACACGGGAAATCAGGGGCGGGGAATCAGAGCTGGGGAATCAGAGGCGGGGAATCAGAGTTGGGGAATCAGAGGCAGGGAATCAGATATGGGGAAACAAGGGCAGGGAATCAGAGGCGGGGAAACAGAGGCGGGGAATCAGATATGGGGAATCAGAGGTGTGGAATCAGAGGTTGGGAATCAGAGGCAGGGAATCAGAGGCGGCGAAACAGAGGCGGGGAATCAGATATGGGGAATCAGAGGTGGCGAATCAAAGGCGGTGAAACAGAGATGGGGAATCAGGGCAGGGAATCAGAGGCAGGGAATCAAACACGGGGAATCAGAGCTGGGGAATCAGAGGCGGGGAATTAGAGTTGGGGAATCAGAGGAGGGGAATCAGAGGCGGGGAAACAGAGGCGGGGAATCAGATATGGGGAATCAGAGGTGGGGAATCAGAGGTTCGGAATCAGAGGCAGGGAATCAGAGGCGGGGAATCAGAGGCAGGGAATCAGATGTGCGGAATCGGAGATGGGGAATCAGGGGTAGGGAATCAGAGGTGGGGAATCAGAGGCGGGGAATAAGAGGCCGGGAATCAGATATGGGGAAACAGAGGTGGGGAATCAGAGGCGGGGAAACAGAGGCGGGGAATCAGATATGGGGAATCAGAGGTGGGGAATCAGAGGTTGGGAATCAGAGGCAGGGAATCAGAGGCTTGGAATCAGATGCAGGGAATCAGATGCGGGGAATCAGAGGCGGGGAATCAGAGCTGGGGAATCAGAGGTGGGGAATGAGAGTTGGGGAATCAGAGGCGGGGACTTAGATATTGGGAAACAGAGGCGGGGAATCAGAGGCGGGGAAACAGAGGCGTGGAATCAGATATGGGGAATCAGAGGTGGGGAATCAGAGGCAGGGAATCAGATGTGCGGAATCAGGGATGGGGAATCAGAGGCAGGGAATCAGAATCAGAAGCAGGGAATCAGAGGCCGGGAATCAGAGGCCGGAATCAGATGCCGGGAATAAGAGGCCGGGAATCAGAGGTGGGGAATCAGAGTCCGGGAATCAGAGATGGGGATTCAGAGGCGGGGAATGAGATATGGGGAATCAGAGGCGGGGAATCAGAGGCGGGGAAACAGATGCGGGGAATCAGATATGGGGAATCAGAGGTGGCGAATCAAAGGCGGTCAATCAGAGATGCGGAATCAGAGGCCGGGAATCAGAGGCAGTGAATCAAACACGGGGAATCAGAGGCGGGGAATCAGAGCTGGGGAATCAGAGGCGGGGAATCAGAGTTGGGGAATCAGAGGCGGGGAAGCAGATGCAGGGAATCAGACGTGGGGATTCAGAGGCGGGGAATCATAGTTGGGAATCAGAGGCGGATAATCAGATATGGGGAAACAGAGGCGGGGAATCAGGGGCGGGGAAACAGAGGCGGGGAATCAGATATGGCGAATCGGATGCGGGGAATCAGAGGCGGGGAATCAGAGCTGTGGAATCAGAGGCGGGGAATCAGAGTTGGGGCATCAGAGGTGGGGAATTAGATATGGGGAAACAGAGGCGGGGAATCAGAGGCGTGGAAACAGAGGCGGGGAATCAGATATGGGGAATCAGACGTGGGGAATCAGAGGCAGGTAATCAGATGTGCGGAATCAGAGGTGGAGAATCAAAGGCGGTGAATCAGAGATGGGGAATCAGAGGCGGGGAATCAGAGGCAGGGAATGAAACACGGGGAATCAGAGGCGGGGAATCAGAGCTGGGGAATCAGAGGCTGGGAATCAAAGTTGGGGAATCAGAGTCAGGGAATCAGATATGGGGAAACAGGGGCGGGGAATCAGAGGCGGGGAAACAGAGGCGGGGAATCAGATATGGGGAATCAGAGGCGGGGAATTAGAGTTGGGGAATCAGATGCGGGGAATCAGTGGTGGGGAAACAGAGGCGGGGAATCAAACACGGGGAATCAGAGGTGGGGAATCAGAGGTTGGAAATCAGAGGCAGGGAATCAGCGGCGGGGAATCAGAGGCGGGGAATCAGAGGCAGGGATTCAGATGTGCGGAATCGGTGATGGGGAATCAGAGGCAGGGAATCAGAGGCGGGGAATCAGAGGCCGGGAATCAGATATGGGGAAACAGAGGCGGGGAATCAGATATCGGGAATCAGAGGTGGGGAATCAGAGGTTGGGAATCAGAGGCAGGGGATCAGAGGCTTGGAATCAGATGCAGGGAATCAGATGCCGGGAATCAGAGGCGGGTAATCAGAGCTGGGGAATCAGAGTCTGGGAATCAAAGTTGTGGAATCAGAGGCAGGGAATCAGATATGGGGAAACAGGGGCGGGGAATCAGAGGCGGGGAAACAGAGGCGGGGAATCAGATATGGGGAATCAGAGGCGGGGAATTAGAGTTGGGGAAACAGAGGCGGGGAATCAAACACGGGGAATCAGAGGCGGGGAATGAGAGGCAGGGAATCAGATGTGCGGAATCGGAGATGGGGAATCAGAGGCAGGGAATCAGAGGCGGGGAATCAGAGGCGGGGAATCAGAGGCCGGGAATCAGATATGGGGAAACAGAAGCGGGGAATCAGAGGCGGGGAAACAGAGGCTGGGAATCAGGTATGGGGAATCAGATGTGGGGAATCAGAGGCGGGGAATCAGAGCTGGGGAATCAGAGGTGGGGAATCAAAGTTGGGGAATCAGAGGCGGGGACTTAGACATGGGGAAACAGAGGCGGGGAATCAGAGACGGGGATTCAGATATGGGGAATCAGAGGTGGGGAATCAGAGGCAGGGAATTAGATGTGCGGAATCAGAAATGGGGAATCAGAGGCAGGGAATCAGAATCAGAAGCAGGGAATCAGAGGCCGGGAATCAGAGGCCGGAATCAGATGCCGGGAATAAGAGGTCGGGAATCAGAGGTGGGGAATCAGAGTCCGGGAATCAGAGATGGGGAATCAGAGGCAGGGAATGAGATATGGGGAATCAGAGGCGGGGAATCAGAGGCGGGGAAACAGTGGCGAGGAATCAGATATGGGGAATCAGAGGTGGCGAATCAAAGGCGGTGAATCAGAGATGGGGAATCAGAGCTGGGGAATCAGAGGCAGGGGATCAAACACGGGGAATCAGAGGCGGGGAATCAGAGCTGGGGAATCAGAGGCGGGGAATCAGAGTTGGGGAATCAGAGGCGGGGAATCAGAGCTGGGGAATCAGAGGTGGGGAATCAGAGTCGGGGAATCAGAGGCAGGGAATCGGATGTGCGGAATCAGAGATGGGGAGTCAGAGGTGGGGAATCAGAGGCGGTGAATCTGAGATGGGGAATCCGAGGCGGGGAATCAGAGGCAGGTTATCAGACACGGGGATTCAGAGGCTGGGAATCAGACGGGGGGAATCAAAGGCGGGGAATGAAGCTGGGGAATCAGAGGCAGGGAATCAGAGTTGGGGATTCAGAGGCGGGGAATCAGATATGGGGAAACAGAGGCGGGGAATCAGAGGCGGGGAAACAGAGGCTGGGAATCAGATATGGGGAATCAGAGGTGGGGAATCAGAGGTTGGGAATCAGAGGCAGGGAATCAGAGGCTTGGAATCAGATGCAGGGAATCAGATGCAGGGAATCAGAGGCGGGGAATCAGAGCTGGGGAATCAGAGGTGGGGAATCAGAGTTGGGGAATCAGAGGCGGGGACTTAGATGTTGGGAAACAGAGGCGTGGAATCAGAGGCGGGGAAACAGAGGCGGGGAATCAGATATGGGGAATCAGAGATGGGGAATCAGAGGCAGGGAATCAGATATGCGGAATCAGAGATGGGGAATCAAAGGCAGGGAATCAGAATCAGAAGCAGGGAATCAGAGGCCGGGAATCAGAGGCCGGAATCAGATGCCGGGAATAAGAGGCCGGGAATCAGAGGTGGAGAATCAGAGTCCGGGAATCAGAGATGGGGATTCAGAGGCGGGGAATGAGATATGGGGAATCAGAGGCGGGGAATCAGAGGCGGGGAAACAGAGGCGGGGAATCAGATATGGGGAATCAGAGGTGGCGAATCAAAGGCGGTGAATCAGAGATGGGGAATCAGAGGCCGGGAATCAGAGGCAGGGAATCAAACACGGGGAATCAGAGGCGGGGAATCAGAGCTGGGGAATCAGAGGCTGGGAATCAAAGTTGGGGAATCAGAGGCAGGGAATCAGATATGGGGAAACAGGGGCGGGGAATCAGAGGCGGGGAAACACAGGCGGGGAATCAGATATGGGGAATCAGAAGCGTGGAATTAGAGTTGGGGAATCAGAGGCGGGGAATCAGAGGCGGGGAAACAGAGGCGGGGAATCAAACACGGGGAATCAGAGGTGGGGAATCAGAGGTTGGGAATCAGAGGCAGGGAATCAGAGGCGGGGAATCAGAGGCGGGGAATCAGAGGCAGGGAATCAGATGTGCGGAATCGGAGATGGGGAATCAGAGGCAGGGAATCAGAGGCGGGGAATCAGAGTCCGGGAATCAGATATGGGGAAACAGAGGCGGGGAATCAGAGGCGGGGAAACAGAGGCTGCGAATCAGATATGGGGAATCAGAGGTGGGGAATCAGAGGTTGTGAATCAGAGGCAGGGAATCAGAGGCTTGGAATCAGATGCAGGGAATCAGATGCAGGGAATCAGAGGCGGGGAATCAGAGCTGTGGAATCAGAGGTGGGGAATCAGAGTTGGGGAATCAGAGGCGGGGACTTAGATATTGGGAAACAGAGGCGGGGAATCAGAGGCGGGGAAACAGAGGCGGGGAATCAGATATGGGGAATCAGAGATGGGGAATCAGAGGCAGGGAATCAGATGTTCGGAATCAGAGATGGGGAATCAAAGGCAGGGAATCAGAATCAGAAGCAGGGAATCAGAGGCCGGGAATCAGAGGCCGGAATCAGATGCCGGGAATAAGAGGCTGGGAATCAGAGGTAGGGAATCAGAGTCCGGGAATCAGAGATGGGGCATCAGAGGCGGGGAATGAGATATGGGGAATCAGAGGCAGGGAATCAGAGGCGGGGAAACAGAGGCGAGGAATCAGAAATGGGGAATCAGAGGTGGCGAATCAAAGGCGGTGAATCAGAGATGGGGAATCAGAGGCGGGGAATCAGAGGCAGGGAATCAAACACGGGGAATCAGAGGCCGGGAATCAGAGCTGGGGAATCAGAGGCGGGGAATCAGAGTTGGGGAATCAGAGGCGGGGAATCAGAGCTTGGGAATCAGAGGTGGGGATCAGAGTCAGGGAATCAGAGGCAGGGAATCAGATGTGAGGAATCCGAGATGGGGAATCAGAGGTGGGGAATCAGAGGCTGTGAATCAGAGATGGGGAATCAGAGGCGGGGAATCAGAGGCAGGAAATCAGACACGGGGATTCAGAGGCTGGGAATCAGACGGGGGGAATCAAAGGCGGGGAATCAGAGCTGGGGAATCAGAGGCAGGGAATCAGAGTTGGGGATTCAGAGGCGGGGAATCAGATATGGGGAAACAGAGGCGGGGAATCAGAGGCGGGCAAACAGAGGCGGGGAATTAGATATGGGGAATCAGAGCTGGGGAATCAGAGGCAGGGGATCAAACACGGGGAATCAGAGGCGGGGAATCAGAGCTGGGGAATCAGAGGCGGGGAATCAGAGTTGGGGAATCAGAGGCGGGGAATCAGAGGTGGGGAATCAGAGGTGGGGAATCAGAGTCTGGGAATCAGAGGCAGGGAATCGGATGTGCGGAATCAGAGATGGGGAATCAGAGGTGGGGAATCAGAGGCGGGGAAACAGAGGTGGGGAATCAGATATGGGGAATCAGAGGTGGCGAATCAAAGGCGGTGATTCAGAGATGGGGAATCAGAGGCCGGGAATCAGAGGCAGGGAATCAAACACGGGGAATCAGAGGCGGGGAATCAGAGCTGGGGAATCAGAGGCTGGGAATCAAAGTTGGGGAATCAGAGGCAGGGAATCAGATATGGGGAAACAGGGGCGGGGTATCAGAGGCGGGGAAACAGAGGCGGGGAATCAGATATGGGGAATCAGAGGCGGGGAATTAGAGCTGGGGAATCAGAGGCGGGGAATCAGAGGCGGGGAAACAGAGATGGGGAATCAAACACGGGGAATCAGAGGTGGTGAATCAGAGGTTGGGAATCAGAGGCAGGGAATCAGAGGCGGGGAATCAGAGTCCGGGAATCAGATATGGGGAAACAGAGGCGGGGATTCAGAGGTGGGGAATCAGAGGTTGGGAATCAGAGGCAGGGAATCAGAGGCTTGGAATCAGATGCAGGGAATCAGATGCAGGGAATCAGAGGCGGGGAATCAGAGCTGGGGAATCAGAGGTGGGGAATCAGAGTTGGGGAATCAGAGGCGGGGACTTAGATATTGGGAAACAGAGGCGGGGAATCAGAGGCGGGGAAACAGAGGCGGGGAATCAAATATGGGGAATCAGAGATGGGGAATCAGAGGCAGGGAATCAGATGTTCGGAATCAGAGATGGGGAATCAAAGGCAGGGAATCAGAATCAGAAGCAGGGAATCAGAGGCCGGGAATCAGAGGCCGGAATCAGATGCCGGGAATAAGAGGCTGGGAATCAGAGGTGGGGAATCAGAGTCCGGGAATCAGAGATGGGGAATCAGAGGCGGGGAATGAGATATGGGGAATCAGAGGCGGGGTATCAGAGGCGGGGAAACAGAGGCGAGGAATCAGATATGGGGAATCAGAGGTGGCGAATCAAAGGCGGTGAATCAGAGATGGGGAATCAGAGGCGGGGAATCAGAGGCAGGGAATCAAACACGGGGAATCAGAGGCGGGGAATCAGAGCTGGGGAATCAGAGGCGGGGAATCAGATTTGGGGAATCAGAGGCGGGGAATCAGAGCTTGGGAATCAGAGGTGGGGATCAGAGTCAGGGAATCAGAGGCAGGGAATCAGATGTGCGGAATCCGAGATGGGGAATCAGAGGTGGGGAATCAGAGGCTGTGAATCAGAGATTGGGAATCAGAGGCGGGGAATCAGAGGCAGGAAATCAGACACGGGGATTCAGAGGCTGGGAATCAGACGGGGGGAATCAAAGGCGGGGAATCAGAGCTGGGGAATCAGAGGCAGGGAATCAGAGTTGGGGATTCAGAGGCGGGGAATCAGATATGGGGAAACAGAGGCGGGGAATCAGAGGCGGGCAAACAGAGGCGGGGAATTAGATATGGGGAATCAGAGGTGGGGAATCAGAGGTGGTGAATCAGAGATGGGGAATCACAGGCGGGGAATCAGAGGCAGGGAATAGAACGCGGGGAATCAGAGGCAGGGAATCAGAGTTGGGGCATCAGAGGTTGGGAATTAGATATGGGGAAAGAGGCGGGGAATCAGAGGCGGGGAAACAGAGGCGGGAAATCAGATATGGGGAATCAGAGGTGGGGAATCAGAGGCAGGGAATCAGATGTGCGGAATCAGAGATGGGGAATCAGAGGCAGCGAATCAGAATCAGAAGCGGGGAATCAGAGGCCGGGAATCAGAGGCCGGGAATCAGATGCTGGGAATAAGAGGCCGGGAATCAGAGGTGGGGAATCAGAGTCCGGGAATCAGAGATGGGGATTCAGAGGCGGAAAATGAGATATGTAGAATCAGAGGCGGGGAATCAGAGGCGGGGAAACAGAGGTGGGGAATCAGATATGTGGAATCAGAGGTGGCGAATCAAAGGCGGTGAATCAGAGATGGGGAATCAGAGGCGGGGAATCAGAGGAAGGGAATCAAACACGGGAAATCAGGGGCGGGGAATCAGAGCTGGGGAATCAGAGGCGGGGAATCAGAGTTGGGGAATCAGAGGCAGGGAATCAGATATGGGGAAACAAGGGCAGGGAATCAGAGGCGGGGAAACAGAGGCGGGGAATCAGATATGGGGAATCAGAGGTGTGGAATCAGAGGTTGGGAATCAGAGGCAGGGAATCAGAGGCGGCGAAACAGAGGCGGGGAATCAGATATGGGGAATCAGAGGTGGCGAATCAAAGGCGGTGAAACAGAGATGGGGAATCAGGGCAGGGAATCAGAGGCAGGGAATCAAACACGGGGAATCAGAGCTGGGGAATCAGATGCGGGGAATTAGAGTTGGGGAATCAGAGGAGGGGAATCAGAGGCGGGGAAACAGAGGCGGGGAATCAGATATGGGGAATCAGAGGTGGGGAATCAGAGGTTCGGAATCAGAGGCAGGGAATCAGAGGCGGGGAATCAGAGGCAGGGAATCAGATGTGCGGAATCGGAGATGGGGAATCAGAGGTAGGGAATCAGAGGTGGGGAAAAAGAGGCGGGGAATAAGAGGCCGGGAATCAGATATGGGGAAACAGAGGTGGGGAATCAGAGGCGGGGAAACAGAGGCGGGGAATCAGATATGGGAAATCAGAGGTGGGGAATCAGAGGTTGGGAATCAGAGGCAGGGAATCAGAGGCATGGAATCAGATGCAGGGAATCAGATGCGGGGAATCAGAGGCGGGGAATCAGAGCTGGGGAATCAGAGGTGGGGAATGAGAGTTGGGGAATCAGAGGCGGGGACTTAGATATTGGGAAACAGAGGCGGGGAATCAGAGGCGGGGAAACAGAGGCGGGGAATCAGATATGGGGAATCAGAGGTGGGGAATCAGAGGCAGGGAATCAGATGTGCGGAATCAGGGATGGGGAATCAGAGGCAGGGAATCAGAATCAGAAGCAGGGAATCAGAGGCCGGGAATCAGAGGCCGGAATCAGATGCCGGGAATAAGAGGCCGGGAATCAGAGGTGGGGAATCAGAGTCCGGGAATCAGAGATGGGGATTCAGAGGCGGGGAATGAGATATGGGGAATCAGAGGCGGGGAATCAGAGGCGGGGAAACAGATGCGGGGAATCAGATATGGGGAATCAGAGGTGGCGAATCAAAGGCGGTCAATCAGAGATGCGGAATCAGAGGCCGGGAATCAGAGGCAGGGAATCAAACACGGGGAATCAGAGGCGGGGAATCAGAGCTGGGGAATCAGAGGCGGGGAATCAGAGTTGGGGAATCAGAGGCGGGGAAGCAGATGCAGGGAATCAGACGTGGGGATTCAGAGGCGGGGAATCATAGTTGGGAATCAGAGGCGGATAATCAGATATGGGGAAACAGAGGCGGGGAATCAGGGGCGGGGAAACAGAGGCGAGGAATCAGATATGGCGAATCGGATGCGGGGAATCAGAGGCGGGGAATCAGAGCTGTGGAATCAGAGGCGGGGAATCAGAGTTGGGGCATCAGAGGTGGGGAATTAGATATGGGGAAACAGAGGCGGGGAATCAGAGGCGTGGAAACAGAGGCGGGGAATCAGATATGGGGAATCAGACGTGGGGAATCGGAGGCAGGTAATCAGATGTGCGGAATCAGAGGTGGAGAATCAAAGGCGGTGAATCAGAGATGGGGAATCAGAGGCGGGGAATCAGAGGCAGGGAATGAAACACGGGGAATCAGAGGCGGGGAATCAGAGCTGGGGAATCAGAGGCTGGGAATCAAAGTTGGGGAATCAGAGTCAGGGAATCAGATATGTGGAAACAGGGGCGGGGAATCAGAGGCGGGGAAACAGAGGCGGGGAATCAGATATGGGGAATCAGAGGCTGGGAATTAGAGTTGGGGAATCAGATGCGGGGAATCAGTGGTGGGGAAACAGAGGCGGGGAATCAAACACGGGGAATCAGAGGTGGGGAATCAGAGGTTGGAAATCAGAGGCAGGGAATCAGCGGCGGGGAATCAGAGGCGGGGAATCAGAGGCAGGGAATCAGATGTGCGGAATCGGTGATGGGGAATCAGAGGCAGGAAATCAGAGGCGGGGAATCAGAGGCCGGGAATCAGATATGGGGAAACAGAGGCGGGGA
Source organism: Narcine bancroftii (assembly GCF_036971445.1). NCBI lineage: Eukaryota > Metazoa > Chordata > Chondrichthyes > Torpediniformes > Narcinidae > Narcine > Narcine bancroftii. Next base: position 1,763,360 of record NW_027211895.1, on the reverse strand, counting down.
ATCAGAGGCGGGGAAACAGAGGCTGGGAATCAGATATCGGGAATCAGAGGTGGGGAATCAGAGGTTGGGAATCAGAGGCAGGGGATCAGAGGCTTGGAATCAGATGCAGGGAATCAGATGCCGGGAATCAGAGGCGGGTAATCAGAGCTGGGAAATCAGAGTCTGGGAATCAAAGTTGTGGAATCAGAGGCAGGGAATCAGATATGGGGAAACAGGGGCGGGGAATCAGAGGCGGGGAAACAGAGGCGGGGAATCAGATATGGGGAATCAGAGGCGGGGAATTAGAGTTGGGGAAACAGAGGCGGGGAATCAAACACGGGGAATCAGAGGCGGGGAATGAGAGGCAGGGAATCAGATGTGCGGAATCGGAGATGGGGAATCAGAGGCAGGGAATCAGAGGCGGGGAATCAGAGGCGGGGAATCAGAGGCCGGGAATCAGATATGGGGAAACAGAAGCGGGGAATCAGAGGCGGGGAAACAGAGGCTGGGAATCAGGTATGGGGAATCAGATGTAGGGAATCAGAGGCGGGGAATCAGAGCTGGGGAATCAGAGGTGGGGAATCAAAGTTGGGGAATCAGAGGCGGGGACTTAGATATGGGGAAACAGAGGCGGGGAATCAGAGACGGGGATTCAGATATGGGGAATCAGAGGTGGGGAATCAGAGGCAGGGAATTAGATGTGCGGAATCAGAAATGGGGAATCAGAGGCAGGGAATCAGAATCAGAAGCAGGGAATCAGAGGCCGGGAATCAGAGGCCGGAATCAGATGCCGGGAATAAGAGGTCGGGAATCAGAGGTGGGGAATCAGAGTCCGGGAATCAGAGATGGGGAATCAGAGGCGGGGAATGAGATATGGGGAATCAGAGGCGGGGAATCAGAGGCGGGGAAACAGTGGCGAGGTATCAGATATGGGGAATCAGAGGTGGCGAATCAAAGGCGGTGAATCAGAGATGGGGAATCAGAGCTGGGGAATCAGAGGCAGGGGATCAAACACGGGGAATCAGAGGCGGGGAATCAGAGCTGGGGAATCAGAGGCGGGGAATCAGAGTTGGGGAATCAGAGGCGGGGAATCAGAGCTGGGGAATCAGAGGTGGGGAATCAGAGTTGGGGAATCAGAGGCAGGGAATCGGATGTGCGGAATCAGAGATGGGGAATCAGAGGTGGGGAATCAGAGGCGGTGAATCTGAGATGGGGAATCAGAGGCGGGGAATCAGAGGCAGGTTATCAGACACGGGGATTCAGAGGCTGGGAATCAGACGGGGGAATCAAAGGCGGGGAATGAAGCTGGGGAATCAGAGGCAGGGAATCAGAGTTGGGGATTCAGAGGCGGGGAATCAGATATGGGGAAACAGAGGCGGGGAATCAGAGGCGGGGAAACAGAGGCTGGGAATCAGATATGGGGAATCAGAGGTGGGGAATCAGAGGTTGGGAATCAGAGGCAGGGAATCGGAGGCTTGGAATCAGATGCAGGGAATCAGATGCGGGGAATCAGAGGCGGGGAATCAGAGCTGGGGAATCAGAGGTGGGGAATCAGAGTTGGGGAATCAGAGGCGGGGACTTAGATGTTGGGAAACAGAGGCGTGGAATCAGAGGCGGGGAAACAGAGGCGGGGAATCAGATATGGGGAATCAGAGATGGGGAATCAGAGGCAGGGAATCAGATATGCGGAATCAGAGATGGGGAATCAAAGGCAGGGAATCAGAATCAGAAGCAGGGAATCAGAGGCCGGGAATCAGAGGCCGGAATCAGATGCCGGGAATAAGAGGCCGGGAATCAGAGGTGGGGAATCAGAGTCCGGGAATCAGAGATGGGGATTCAGAGGCGGGGAATGAGATATGGGGAATCAGAGGCGGGGAATCAGAGGCGGGGAAACAGAGGCGGGGAATCAGATATGGGGAATCAGAGGTGGCGAATCAAAGGCGGTGAATCAGAGATGGGGAATCAGAGGCCGGGAATCAGAGGCAGGGAATCAAACACGGGGAATCAGAGGCGGGGAATCAGAGCTGGGGAATCAGAGGCTGGGAATCAAAGTTGGGGAATCAGAGGCAGGGAATCAGATATGGGGAAACAGGGGCGGGGAATCAGAGGCGGGGAAACAGAGGCGGGGAATCAGATATGGGGAATCAGAAGCGGGGAATTAGAGTTGGGGAATCAGAGGCGGGGAATCAGATGCAGGGAAACAGAGGCGGGGAATCAAACACGGGGAATCAGAGGTGGGGAATCAGAGGTTGGGAATCAGAGGCAGGGAATCAGAGGCGGGGAATCAGAGGCGGGGAATCAGAGGCAGGGAATCAGATGTGCGGAATCGGAGATGGGGAATCAGAGGCAGGGAATCAGAGGCGGGGAATCAGAGTCCGGGTATCAGATATGGGGAAACAGAGGTGGGGAATCAGAGGCGGGGAAACAGAGGCGGGGAATCAGATATGGGGAATCAGAGGTGGGGAATCAGAGGCAGGGAATCAAACACGGGGAGTCAGAGGCCGGGAATCAGAGCTGGGGAATCAGAGGCGGGGAATCAGAGTTGGGGAATCAGAGGCGGGGAATCAGAGCTTGGGAATCAGAGGTGGGGATCAGAGTCAGGGAATCAGAGGCAGGGAATCAGATGTGCGGAATCCGAGATGGGGAATCAGAGGTGGGGAATCAGAGGCTGTGAATCAGAGATGGGGAATCAGAGGCGGGGAATCAGAGGCAGGAAATCAGACACGGGGATTCAGAGGCTGGGAATCAGACGGGGGGAATCAAAGGCGGGGAATCAGAGCTGGGGAATCAGATGCAGGGAATCAGAGTTGGGGATTCAGAGGCGGGGAATCAGATATGGGGAAACAGAGGCGGGGAATCAGAGGCGGGCAAACAGAGGCGGGGAATTAGATATGGGGAATCAGAGGTGGGGAATCAGAGGTGGTGAATCAGAGATGGGGAATCACAGGCGGGGAATCAGAGGCAGGGAATAGAACGCGGGGAATCAGAGGCAGGGAATCAGAGTTGGGGCATCAGAGGTTGGGAATTAGATATGGGGAAACAGAGGCGGGGAATCAGAGGCGGGGAAACAGAGGCGGGAAATCAGATATGGGGAATCCGAGGTGGGGAATCAGAGGCAGGGAATCAGATGTGCGGAATCAGAGATGGGGAATCAGAGGCAGCGAATCAGAATCAGAAGCGGGGAATCAGAGGCTGGGAATCAGAGGCCGGGAATCAGATGCTGGGAATAAGAGGCCGGGAATCAGAGGTGGGGAATCAGAGTCCGGGAATCAGAGATGGGGATTCAGAGGCGGAAAATGAGATATGTAGAATCAGAGGCGGGGAATCAGAGGCGGGGAAACAGAGGTGGGGAATCAGATATGTTGGATCAGAGGTGGCGAATCAAAGGCGGTGAATCAGAGATGGGGAATCAGAGGCGGGGAATCAGAGGAAGGGAATCAAACACGGGAAATCAGGGGCGGGGAATCAGAGCTGGGGAATCAGAGGCGGGGAATCAGAGTTGGGGAATCAGAGGCAGGGAATCAGATATGGGGAAACAAGGGCAGGGAATCAGAGGCGGGGAAACAGAGGCGGGGAATCAGATATGGGGAATCAGAGGTGTGGAATCAGAGGTTGGGAATCAGAGGCAGGGAATCAGAGGCGGCGAAACAGAGGCGGGGAATCAGATATGGGGAATCAGAGGTGGCGAATCAAAGGCGGTGAAACAGAGATGGGGAATCAGGGCAGGGAATCAGAGGCAGGGAATCAAACACGGGGAATCAGAGCTGGGGAATCAGAGGCGGGGAATTAGAGTTGGGGAATCAGAGGAGGGGAATCAGAGGCGGGGAAACAGAGGCGGGGAATCAGATATGGGGAATCAGAGGTGGGGAATCAGAGGTTCGGAATCAGAGGCAGGGAATCAGAGGCGGGGAATCAGAGGCAGGGAATCAGATGTGCGGAATCGGAGATGGGGAATCAGAGGTAGGGAATCAGAGGTGGGGAATCAGAGGCGGGGAATAAGAGGCCGGGAATCAGATATGGGGAAACAGAGGTGGGGAATCAGAGGCGGGGAAACAGAGGCGGGGAATCAGATATGGGGAATCAGAGGTGGGGAATCAGAGTTTGGGAATCAGAGGCAGGGAATCAGAGGCTTGGAATCAGATGCAGGGAATCAGATGCGGGGAATCAGAGGCGGGGAATCAGAGCTGGGGAATCAGAGGTGGGGAATCAGAGTTGGGGAATCAGAGGCGGGGACTTAGATATTGGGAAACAGAGGCGGGGAATCAGAGGCGGGGAAACAGAGGCGGGGAATCAGATATGGGGAATCAGAGGTGGGGAATCAGAGGCAGGGAATCAGATGTGCGGAATCAGGGATGGGGAATCAGAGGCAGGGAATCAGAATCAGAAGCAGGGAATCAGAGGCCGGGAATCAGAGGCCGGAATCAGATGCCGGGAATAAGAGGCCGGGAATCAGAGGTGGGGAATCAGAGTCCGGGAATCAGAGATGGGGATTCAGAGGCGGGGAATGAGATATGGGGAATCAGAGGCGGGGAATCAGAGGCGGTGAAACAGATGCGGGGAATCAGATATGGGGAATCAGAGGTGGCGAATCAAAGGCGGTGAATCAGAGATGCGGAATCAGAGGCCGGGAATCAGAGGCAGGGAATCAAACACGGGGAATCAGAGGTGGGGAATCAGAGCTGGGGAATCAGAGGCGGGGAAGCAGATGCAGGGAATCAGACGTGGGGATTCAGAGGCGGGGAATCATAGTTGGGAATCAGAGGCGGATAATCAGATATGGGGAAACAGAGGCGGGGAATCAGGGGCGGGGAAACAGAGGCGGGGAATCATATATGGCGAATCGGATGCGGGGAATCAGAGGCGGGGAATCAGAGCTGTGGAATCAGAGGCGGGGAATCAGAGTTGGGGCATCAGAGGTGGGGAATTAGATATGGGGAAACAGAGGCGGGGAATCAGAGGCGTGGAAACAGAGGCGGGGAATCAGATATGGGGAATCAGACGTGGGGAATCAGAGGCAGGTAATCAGATGTGCGGAATCAGAGGTGGAGAATCAAAGGTGGTGAATCAGAGATGGGGAATCAGAGGCGGGGAATCAGAGGCAGGGAATTAAACACGGGGAATCAGAGGCGGGGAATCAGAGCTGGGGAATCAGAGGCTGGGAATCAAAGTTGGGGAATCAGAGTCAGGGAATCAGATATGGGGAAACAGGGGCGGGGAATCAGAGGCGGGGAAACAGAGGCGGGGAATCAGATATGGGGAATCAGAGGCGGGGAATTAGAGTTGGGGAATCAGATGCGGGGAATCAGTGGTGGGGAAACAGAGGCGGGGAATCAAACACGGGGAATCAGAGGTGGGGAATCAGAGGCAGGGAATCAGATGTGCGGAATCTGTGATGGGGAATCAGAGGCAGGGAATCAGAGGCGGGGAATCAGAGGCCGGGAATCAGATATGGGGAAACAGAGGCGGGGAATCAGAGGCGGGGAAACAGAGGCTGGGAATCAGATATCGGGAATCAGAGGTGGGGAATCAGAGGTTGGGAATCAGAGGCAGGGGATCAGAGGCTTGGAATCAGATGCAGGGAATCAGATGCCGGGAATCAGAGGCGGGTACTCAGAGCTGGGGAATCAGAGTCTGGGAATCAAAGTTGGGGAATCAGAGGCAGGGAATCAGATATGGGGAAACAGGGGCGGGGAATCAGAGGCGGGGAAACAGAGGCGGGGAATCAGATATGGGGAATCAGAGGCGGGGAATTAGAGTTGGGGAATCAGAGGCAGGGAATCAGCGGAGGGGAATCAGAGGCGGGGAATCAGAGGCAGGGAATCAGATGTGCGGAATCGGTGATGGGGAATCAGAGGCAGGGAATCAGAGGCGGGGAATCAGAGGCCGGGAATCAGATATGGGGAAACAGAGGCGGGGAATCAGAGGCGGGGAAACAGAGGCTGGGAATCAGATATCGGGAATCAGAGGTGGGGAATCAGAGGTTGGGAATCAGAGGCAGGGGATCAGAGGCTTGGAATCAGATGCAGGGAATCAGATGCCGGGAATCAGAGGCGGGTAATCAGAGCTGGGGAATCAGAGTCTGGGAATCAAAGTTGGGGAATCAGAGGCAGGGAATCAGATATGGGGAAACAGGGGCGGGGAATCAGAGGCGGGGAAACAGAGGCGGGGAATCAGATATGGGGAATCAGAGGCGGGGAATTAGAGTTGGGGAATCAGAGGCGGGGAATCAGAGGCGGGGAAACAGAGGCGGGGCATCAAACACGGGGAATCAGAGGCGGGGAATGAGAGGCAGGGAATCAGATGTGGGGAAACAGAAGCGGGGAATCAGAGGCGGGGAAACAGAGGCTGGGAATCAGGTATGGGGAATCAGATGTGGGGAATCAGAGGCGGGGAATCAGAGCTGGGGAATCAGAGGTGGGGAATCAAAGTTGGGGAATCAGAGGCGGGGACTTAGATATGGGGAAACAGAGGCGGGGAATCAGAGACGGGGATTCAGATATGGGGAATCAGAGGTGGGGAATCAGAGGCAGGGAATTAGATGTGCGGAATCAGAAATGGGGAATCAGAGGCAGGGAATCAGAATCAGAAGCAGGGAATCAGAGGCCGGGAATCAGAGGCCGGAATCAGATGCCGGGAATAAGAGGTCGGGAATCAGAGGTGGGGAATCAGAGTCCGGGAATCAGAGATGGGGAATCAGAGGCGGGGAATGAGATATGGGGAATCAGAGGCGGGGAATCAGAGGCGGGGAAACAGTGGCGAGGAATCAGATATGGGGAATCAGAGGTGGCGAATCAAAGGCGGTGAATCAGAGATGGGGAATCAGAGCTGGGGAATCAGAGGCAGGGGATCATACACGGGGAATCAGAGGCGGGGAATCAGAGCTGGGGAATCAGAGGCGGGGAATCAGAGTTGGGGAATCAGAGGCGGGGAATCAGAGGCTGGGAATCAGATATCGGGAATCAGAGGTGGGGAATCAGAGGTTGGGAATCAGAGGCAGGGGATCAGAGGCTTGGAATCAGATGCAGGGAATCAGATGCCGGGAATCAGAGGCGGGTAATCAGAGCTGGGGAATCAGAGTCTGGGAATCAAAGTTGGGGAATCAGAGGCAGGGAATCAGATATGGGGAAACAGGGGCGGGGAATCAGAGGCGGGGAAACAGAGGCGGGGAATCAGATATGGGGAATCAGAGGCGGGGAATTAGAGTTGGGGAATCAGAGGCGGGGAATCAGAGGCGGGGAAACAGAGGCGGGGCATCAAACACGGGGAATCAGAGGCGGGGAATGAGAGGCAGGGAATCAGATGTGGGGAAACAGAAGCGGGGAATCAGAGGCGGGGAAACAGAGGCTGGGAATCAGGTATGGGGAATCAGATGTGGGGAATCAGAGGCGGGGAATCAGAGCTGGGGAATCAGAGGTGGGGAATCAAAGTTGGGGAATCAGAGGCGGGGACTTAGATATGGGGAAACAGAGGCGGGGAATCAGAGACGGGGATTCAGATATGGGGAATCAGAGGTGGGGAATCAGAGGCAGGGAATTAGATGTGCGGAATCAGAAATGGGGAATCAGAGGCAGGGAATCAGAATCAGAAGCAGGGAATCAGAGGCCGGGAATCAGAGGCCGGAATCAGATGCCGGGAATAAGAGGTCGGGAATCAGAGGTGGGGAATCAGAGTCCGGGAATCAGAGATGGGGAATCAGAGGCGGGGAATGAGATATGGGGAATCAGAGGCGGGGAATCAGAGGCGGGGAAACAGTGGCGAGGAATCAGATATGGGGAATCAGAGGTGGCGAATCAAAGGCGGTGAATCAGAGATGGGGAATCAGAGCTGGGGAATCAGAGGCAGGGGATCATACACGGGGAATCAGAGGCGGGGAATCAGAGCTGGGGAATCAGAGGCGGGGAATCAGAGTTGGGGAATCAGAGGCGGGGAATCAGAGCTGGTGAATCAGAGGTGGGGAATCAGAGTCGGGGAATCAGAGGCAGGGAATCTGATGTGCGGAATCAGAGATGGGGAATCAGAGGTGGGGAATCAGAGGCGGTGAATCTGAGATGGGGAATCAGAGGCGGGGAATCAGAGGCAGGTTATCAGACACGGGGATTCAGAGGCTGGGAATCAGACGGGGGGAATCAAAGGCGGGGAATGAAGCTGGGGAATCAGAGGAAGGGAATCAGAGTTGGGGATTCAGAGGCGGGGAATCAGATATGGGGAAACAGAGGCGGGGAATCAGAGGCGGGGAAACAGAGGCTGGGAATCAGATATGGGGAATCAGAGGTGGGGAATCAGAGGTTGGGAATCAGAGGCAGGGAGTCAGAGGCTTGGAATCAGATGCAGGGAATCAGATGCGGGGAATCAGAGGCGGGGAATCAGAGCTGGGGAATCAGAGGTGGGGAATCAGAGTTGGGGAATCAGAGGCGGGGACTTAGATGTTGGGAAACAGAGGCGTGGAATCAGAGGCGGGGAAACAGAGGCGGGGAATCAGATATGGGGAATCAGAGATGGGGAATCAGAGGCAGGGAATCAGATGTGCGGAATCAGAGATGGGGAATCAAAGGCAGGGAATCAGAATCAGAAGCAGGGAATCAGAGGCCGGGAATCAGAGGCCGGAATCAGATGCCGGGAATAAGAGGCCGGGAATCAGAGGTGGGGAATCAGAGTCCGGGAATCAGAGATGGGGATTCAGAGGCGGGGAATGAGATATGGGGAATCAGAGGCGGGGAATCAGAGGCGGGGAAACAGAGGCGGGGAATCAGATATGGGGAATCAGAGGTGGCGAATCAAAGGCGGTGAATCAGAGATGGGGAATCAGAGGCCGGGAATCAGAGGCAGGGAATCAAACACGGGGAATCAGAGGCGGGGAATCAGAGCTGGGGAATCAGAGGCTGGGAATCAAAGTTGGGGAATCAGAGGCAGGGAATCAGATATGGGGAAACAGGGGCGGGGAATCAGAGGCGGGGAAACAGAGGCGGGGAATCAGATATGGGGAATCAGAGGCGGGGAATTAGAGTTGGGGAATCAGAGGCGGGGAATCAGAGGCGGGGAAACAGAGGCGGGGAATCAAACACGGGGAATCAGAGGTGGGGAATCAGAGGTTGGGAATCAGAGGCAGGGAATCAGAGGCGGGGAATCAGAGGCGGGGAATCAGAGGCAGGGAATCAGATGTGCGGAATCGGAGATGGGGAATCAGAGGCAGGGAATCAGAGGCGGGGAATCAGAGTCCGGGAATCAGATATGGGGAAACAGAGGCGGGGAATCAGAGGCGGGGAAACAGAGGCTGCGAATCAGATATGGGGAATCAGAGGTGGGGAATCAGAGGTTGTGAATCAGAGGCAGGGAATCAGAGGCTTGGAATCAGATGCAGGGAATCTGATGCAGGGAATCAGAGGCGGGGAATCAGAGCTGGGGAATCAGAGGTGGGGAATCAGAGTTGGGGAATCAGAGGCGGGGACTTAGATATTGGGAAACAGAGGCGGGGAATCAGAGGCGGGGAAACAGAGGCGGGGAATCAGATATGGGGAATCAGAGATGGGGAATCAGAGGCAGGGAATCAGATGTTCGGAATCAGAGATGGGGAATCAAAGGCAGGGAATCAGAATCAGAAGCAGGGAATCAGAGGCCGGGAATCAGAGGCCGGAATCAGATGCCGGGAATAAGAGGCTGGGAATCAGAGGTGGGGAATCAGAGTCCGGGAATCAGAGATGGGGAATCAGAGGCGGGGAATGAGATATGGGGAATCAGAGGCGGGGAATCAGAGGCGGGGAAACAGAGGCGAGGAATCAGATATGGGGAATCAGAGGTGGCGAATCAAAGGCGGTGAATCAGAGATGGGGAATCAGAGGCGGGGAATCAGAGGCAGGGAATCAAACACGGGGAATCAGAGGCGGGGAATCAGAGCTGGGGAATCAGAGGCGGGGAATCAGAGTTGGGGAATCAGAGGCGGGGAATCAGAGCTTGGGAATCAGAGGTGGGGATCAGAGTCAGGGAATCAGAGGCAGGGAATCAGATGTACGGAATCCGAGATGGGGAATCAGAGGTGGGGAATCAGAGGCTGTGAATCAGAGATGGGGAATCAGAGGCGGGGAATCAGAGGCAGGAAATCAGACACGGGGAATCAGAGGCAGGGAATCAGAGTTGGGGATTCAGAGGCGGGGAATCAGATATGGGGAAACAGAGGCGGGGAATCAGAGGCGGGCAAACAGAGGCGGGGAATTAGATATGGGGAATCAGAGGTGGGGAATCAGAGGTGGTGAATCAGAGATGGGGAATCACAGGCGGGGAATCAGAGGCTGGGAATAGAACGCGGGGAATCAGAGGCAGGGAATCAGAGTTGGGGCATCAGAGGTTGGGAATTAGATATGGGGAAACAGAGGCGGGGAATCAGAGGCGGGGAAACAGAGGCGGGAAATCAGATATGGGGAATCAGAGGTGGGGAATCAGAGGCAGGGAATCAGATGTGCGGAATCAGAGATGGGGAATCAGAGGCAGCGAATCAGAATCAGAAGCGGGGAATCAGAGGCCGGGAATCAGAGGCCGGGAATCTGATGCTGGGAATAAGAGGCCGGGAATCAGAGGTGGGGAATCAGAGTCCGGGAATCAGAGATGGGGATTCAGAGGCGGAAAATGAGATATGTAGAATCAGAGGCGGGGAATCAGAGGCGGGGAAACAGAGGTGGGGAATCAGATATGTGGAATCAGAGGTGGCGAATCAAAGGCGGTGAATCAGAGATGGGGAATCAGAGGCTGGGAATCAGAGGCAGGGAATCAAACACGGGAAATCAGGGGCGGGGAATCAGAGCTGGGGAATCAGAGGCGGGGAATCAGAGTTGGGGAATCAGAGGCAGGGAATCAGATATGGGGAAACAAGGGCAGGGAATCAGAGGCGGGGAAACAGAGGCGGGGAATCAGATATGGGGAATCAGAGGTGTTGAATCAGAGGTTGGGAATCAGAGGCAGGGAATCAGAGGCGGCGAAACAGAGGCGGGGAATCAGATATGGGGAATCAGAGGTGGCGAATCAAAGGCGGTGAAACAGAGATGGGGAATCAGGGCAGGGAATCAGAGGCAGGGAATCAAACACGGGGAATCAGAGCTGGGGAATCAGAGGCGGGGAATTAGAGTTGGGGAATCAGAGGAGGGGAATCAGAGGCGGGGAAACAGAGGCGGGGAATCAGATATGGGGAATCAGAGGTGGGGAATCAGAGGTTCGGAATCAGAGGCAGGGAATCAGAGGCGGGGAATCAGAGGCAGGGAATCAGATGTGCGGAATCGGAGATGGGGAATCAGAGGTAGGGAATCAGAGGTGGGGAATCAGAGGCGGGGAATAAGAGGCCGGGAATCAGATATGGGGAAACAGAGGTGGGGAATCAGAGGCGGGGAAACAGAGGCGGGGAATCAGATATGGGGAATCAGAGGTGGGGAATCAGAGGTTGGGAATCAGAGGCAGGGAATCAGAGGCTTGGAATCAGATGCAGGGAATCAGATGCGGGGAATCAGAGGTGGGGAATCAGAGCTGGGGAATCAGAGGTGGGGAATCAGAGTTGGGGAATCAGAGGCGGGGACTTAGATATTGGGAAACAGAGGCGGGAAATCAGAGGCGGGAAACAGAGGCGGGGAATCAGATATGGGGAATCAGAGGTGGGGAATCAGAGGCAGGGAATCAGATGTGCGGAATCAGAGATGGGGAATCAGAGGCAGGGAATCAGAATCAGAAGCAGGGAATCAGAGGCCGGGAATCAGAGGCCGGAATCAGATGCCGGGAATAAGAGGCCGGGAATCAGAGATGGGGATTCAGAGGCGGGGAATGAGATATGGGGAATAAGAGGCGGGGAATCAGAGGCGGGGAATCAGAGGCGGGGAAACAGATGCGGGGAATCAGATATGGGGAATCGGAGGTGGCGAATCAAAGGCGGTGAATCAGAGATGCGGAATCAGAGGCCGGGAATCAGAGGCAGGGAATCAAACACGGGGAATCAGAGGCGGGGAATCAGAGCTGGGGAATCAGAGGCGGGTTATCAGAGTTGGGGAATCAGAGGCGGGGAAGCAGAGGCAGGGAATCAGACGCGGGGATTCAGAGGCGGGGAATCATAGTTGGGAATCAGAGGCGGATAATCAGATATGGGGAAACAGAGGCGGGGAATCAGGGGCGGGGAAACAGAGGCGGGGAATCAGATATGGGGAATCGGATGCGGGGAATCAGAGGCGGGGAATCAGAGCTGTGGAATCAGAGGCGGGGAATCAGAGTTGGGGCATCAGAGGTGGGGAATTAGATATGGGGAAACAGAGGCGGGGTATCAGAGGCGTGGAAACAGAGGCGGGGAATCAGATATGGGGAATCAGACGTGGGGAATCAGAGGCAGGTAATCAGACGTGCGGAATCAGAGATGGGGAATCAGAGGCCTGGAATCAGATGCTGGGAATAAGAGGCCGGGAATCAGAGGTGGGGAATCAGAGTCCGGGAATCAGAGATGGGGAGTCAGAGGCGGGGAATGAGATATGGAGAATCAGAGGCGGGGAATCAGAGGCGGGGAAACAGAGGTGGGGAATCAGATATGGGGAATCAGAGGTGGCGAATCAAAGGCGGTGAATCAGAGATGGGGAATCAGAGGCGGGGAATCAGAGGCAGGGAATCAAACACGGGGAATCAGAGGCGGGGAATCAGAGCTGGGGAATCAGAGGCTGGGAATCAAAGTTGGGGAATCAGAGTCAGGGAATCAGATATGGGGAAACAGGGGCGGGGAATCAGAGGCGGGGAAACAGAGGCGGGGAATCAGATATGGGGAATCAGAGGCGGGGAATTAGAGGCGTGGAAACAGAGGCGGGGAATCAGATATGGGGAATCAGAGGCGGGGAATCAGAGGCGTGGAAACAGAGGCGGGGAATCAGATATGGGGAATCAGAGGTGGGGAATCAGAGGCAGGTAATCAGATGTGCGGAATCAGAGATGGGGAATCAGAGGCAGGGAATCAGAATCAGAAGCGGGGAGTCAGAGGCCGGGAATCAGAGGCCTGGAATCAGATGCTGGGAATAAGAGGCCGGGAATCAGAGGTGGGGAATCAGAGTCCGGGAGTCAGAGATGGGGATTCAGAGGCGGGGAATGAGATATGGAGAATCAGAGGCGGGGAATCAGAGGCGGGGAAACAGAGGTGGGGAATCAGATATGGGGAATCAGAGGTGGCGAATCAAAGGCGGTGAATCAGAGATGGGGAATCAGAGGCGGGGAATCAGAGGCAGGGAATCAAACACGGGGAATCAGAGGCGGGGAATCAGAGCTGGGGGAATCAGAGGCTGGGAATCAAAGTTGTGGAATCAGAGGCAGGGAATCAGATATGGGGAAACAGGGGCGGGGAATCAGAGGCGGGGAAACAGAGGCGGGGAATCAGATATGGGGAATCAGAGGCGGGGAATTAGAGTTGGGGAATCAGAGGCGGGGAATCAGAGGTGGGGAAACAGAGGCGGGGAATCAAACACGGGGAATCAGAGGTGGGGAATCAGAGGTTGGGAATCAGAGGCAGGGAATCAGAGGCGGGGAATCAGAGGCGGGGAATCAGAGGCAGGGATTCAGATGTGCGGAATCGGAGATGGGGAATCAGAGTCAGGGAATCAGAGGCGGGGAATCAGAGGCGGGGAATCAGAGGCCGGGAATCAGATATGGGGAATCAGAGGCGGGGAATCAGAGGTGGGGAAACAGAGGCTGGGAATCAGATATGGGGAATCAGAGGTGGGGAATCAGAGGTTGGGAATCAGAGGCAGGGAATCAGAGGCTTGGAATCAGATGCAGGGAATCAGATGCGGGGAATCAGAGGCGGGGAATCAGAGCTGGGGAATCAGAGGTGGGGAATCAGAGTTGGGGAATCAGAGGCGGGGACTTAGATATTGGGAAACAGAGGCGTGGAATCAGAGGCGGGGAAACAGAGGCGGGGAATCAGATATGGGGAATCAGAGATGGGGAATCAGAGGCAGGGAATCAGATGTGCGGAATCAGAGATGGGGAATCAAAGGCAGGGAATCAGAATCAGAAGCAGGGAATCAGAGGCCTGGAATCAGAGGCCGGAATCAGATGCCGGGAATAAGAGGCCGGGAATCAGAGGTGGGGATTCAGAGGCGGGGAATGAGATATGGGGAATCAGAGGCGGGGAATCAGAGGCGGGGAAACAGAGGCGGGGAATCAGATATGGGGAATCAGAGGTGGCGAATCAAAGGCGGTGATTCAGAGATGGGGAATCAGAGGACGGGAATCAGAGGCAGGGAATCAAACACGGGGAATCAGAGGCGGGGAATCAGAGCTGGTGAATCAGAGGCTGGGAATCAAAGTTGGGGAATCAGAGGCAGGGAATCAGATATGGGGAAACAGGGGCGGGGAATCAGAGGCAGGGAAACAGAGGCGGGGAATCAGATATGGGGAATCAGAGGCGGGGAATTAGAGTTGGGGAATCAGAGGCGGGGAATCAGAGGCGGGGAAACAGAGACGGGGAATCAAACACGGGGAATCAGAGGTGGGGAATCAGAGGTTGGGAATCAGAGGCAGGGAATCAGAGGCGGGGAATCAGAGGCGGGGAATCAGAGGCAGGGAATCAGATGTGCGGAATCGGAGATGGGGAATCAGAGGCAGGGAATCAGAGGCGGGGAATCAGAGTCCGGGAATCAGATATGGGGAAACAGAGGCGGGGAATCAGAGGCGGGGAAACAGAGGCTGGGAATCAGATATGGGGAATCAGAGGTGGGGAATCAGAGGTTGGGAATCAGAGGCAGGGAATCAGAGGCTTGGAATCAGATGCAGGGAATCAGATGCAGGGAATCAGAGGCGGGGAATCAGAGCTGGGGAATCAGAGGTGGGGAATCAGAGTTGGGGAATCAGAGGCGGGGACTTAGATATTGGGAAACAGAGGCAGGGAATCAGAGGCGGGGAAACAGAGGCGGGGAATCAGATATGGGGAATCAGAGATGGGGAATCAGAGGCAGGGAATCAGATGTTCGGAATCAGAGATGGGCAATCAAAGGCAGGGAATCAGAATCAGAAGCAGGGAATCAGAGGCCGGGAATCAGAGGCCGGAATCAGATGCCGGGAATAAGAGGCTGGGAATCAGAGGTGGGGAATCAGAGTCCGGGAATCAGAGATGGGGAATCAGAGGCGGGGAATGAGATATGGGGAATCAGAGGCGGGGAATCAGAGGCGGGGAAACAGAGGCGAGGAATCAGTTATGGGGAATCAGAGGTGGCGAATCAAAGGCGGTGAATCAGAGATGGGGAATCAGAGGCGGGGAATCAGAGGCAGGGAATCAAACACGGGGAATCAGAGGCGGGGAATCAGAGCTGGGGAATCAGAGGCGGGGAATCAGAGTTGGGGAATCAGAGGCGGGGAATCAGAGCTTGGGAATCAGAGGTGGGGATCAGAGTCAGGGAATCAGAGGCAGGGAATCAGATGTGCGGAATCCGAGATGGGGAATCAGAGGTGGGGAATCAGAGGCTGTGAATCAGAGATGGGGAATCAGAGGCGGGGAATCAGAGGCAGGAAATCAGACACGGGGATTCAGAGGCTGGGAATCAGACGGGGCGAATCAAAGGCGGGGAATCAGAGCTGGGGAATCAGAGGCAGGGAATCAGAGTTGGGGATTCAGAGGCGGGGAATCAGATATGGGGAAACAGAGGCGGGGAATCAGAGGCAGGCAAACAGAGGCGGGGAATTAGATATGGGGAATCAGAGGTGGGGAATCAGAGGTGGTGAATCAGAGATGTGGAATCACAGGCGGGGAATCAGAGGCAGGGAATAGAACGCGGGGAATCAGAGGCAGGGAATCAGAGTTGGGGCATCAGAGGTTGGGAATTAGATATGGGGAAACAGAGGCGGGGAATCAGAGGCGGGGAAACAGAGGCGGGAAATCAGATATGGGGAATCAGAGGTGGGGAATCAGAGGCAGGGAATCAGATGTGCGGAATCAGAGATGGGGAATCAAAGGCAGCGAATCAGAATCAGAAGCGGGGAATCAGAGGCCGGGAATCAGAGGCCGGGAATCAGATGCTGGGAATAAGAGGCCGGGAATCAGAGGTGGGGAATCAGAGTCCGGGAATCAGAGATGGGGATTCAGAGGCGGAAAATGAGATATGTAGAATCAGAGGCGGGGAATCAGAGGCGGGGAAACAGAGGTGGGGAATCAGATATGTGGAATCAGAGGTGGCGAATCAAAGGCAGTGAATCAGAGATGGGGAATCAGAGGCGGGGAATCAGAGGCAGGGAATCAAACACGGGAAATCAGGGGCGGGGAATCAGAGCTGGGGAATCAGAGGCGGGGAATCAGAGTTGGGGAATCAGAGGCAGGGAATCAGATATGGGGAAACAAGGGCAGGGAATCAGAGGCGGGGAAACAGAGGCGGGGAATCAGAGCTGGGGAATCAGAGGTGTGGAATCAGAGGTTGGGAATCAGAGGCGGGGAATCAGAGCTGGGAAATCAGAGGTGGGGAATCAGAGTCGGGGAATCAGAGGCAGGGAATCGGATGTGCGGAATCAGAGATGGGGAATCAGAGGTGGGGAATCAGAGGCGGTGAATCTGAGATGGGGAATCAGAGGCGGGGAATCAGAGGCAGGTTATCAGACACGGGGATTCAGAGGCTGGGAATCAGACGGGGGGAATCAAAGGCGGGGAATGAAGCTGGGGAATCAGAGGCAGGGAATCAGAGTTGGGGATTCAGAGGCGGGGAATCAGATATGGGGAAACAGAGGCGGGGAATCAGAGGCGGGGAAACAGAGGCTGGGAATCAGATATGGGGAATCAGAGGTGGGGAATCAGAGGTTGGGAATCAGAGGCAGGGAATCAGAGGCTTGGAATCAGATGCAGGGAATCAGATGCGGGGAATCAGAGGCGGGGAATCAGAGCTGGGGAATCAGAGGTGGGGAATCAGAGTTGGGGAATCAGAGGCGGGGACTTAGATGTTGGGAAACAGAGGCGTGGAATCAGAGGCGGGGAAACAGAGGCGGGGAATCAGATATGGGGAATCAGAGATGGGGAATCAGAGGCAGGGAATCAGATGTGCGGAATCAGAGATGGGGAATCAAAGGCAGGGAATCAGAATCAGAAGCAGGGAATCAGAGGCCGGGAATCAGAGGCCGGAATCAGATGCCGGGAATAAGAGGCCGGGAATCAGAGGTGGGGAATCAGAGTCCGGGAATCAGAGATGGGGATTCAGAGGCGGGGAATGAGATATGGGGAATCAGAGGCGGGGAATCAGAGGCGGGGAAACAGAGGCGGGGAATCAGATATGGGGAATCAGAGGTGGCGAATCAAAGGCGGTGAATCAGAGATGGGGAATCAGAGGCCGGGAATCAGAGGCAGGGAATCAAACACGGGGAATCAGAGGCGGGGAATCAGAGCTGGGGAATCAGAGGCTGGGAATCAATGTTGGGGAATCAGAGGCAGGGAATCAGATATGGGGAAACAGGGGCGGGGAATCAGAGGCGGGGAAACAGAGGCGGGGAAACAGATATGGGGAATCAGAGGCGGGGAATTAGAGTTGGGGAATCAGAGGCGGGGAATCAGAGGCGGGGAAACAGAGGCGGGGAATCAAACACGGGGAATCAGAGGTGGGGAATCAGAGGTTGGGAATAAGAGGCAGGGAATCAGAGGCGGGGAATCAGAGGCGGGGAATCAGAGGCAGGGAATCAGATGTGCGGAATCGGAGATGGGGAATCAGAGGCAGGGAATCAGAGGCGGGGAATCAGAGTCCGGGAATCAGATATGGGGAAACAGAGGCGGGGAATCAGAGGCGGGGAAACAGAGGCTGCGAATCAGATATGGGGAATCAGAGGTGGGGAATCAGAGGTTGTGAATCAGAGGCAGGGAATCAGAGGCTTGGAATCAGATGCAGGGAATCAGATGCAGGGAATCAGAGGCGGGGAATCAGAGCTGGGGAATCAGAGGTGGGGAATCAGAGTTGGGGAATCAGAGGCGGGGACTTAGATATTGGGAAACAGAGGCGGGGAATCAGAGGCGGGGAAACAGAGGCGGGGAATCAGATATGGGGAATCAGAGATGGGGAATCAGAGGCAGGGAATCAGATGTTCGGAATCAGAGATGGGGAATCAAAGGCAGGGAATCAGAATCAGAAGCAGGGAATCAGAGGCCGGGAATCAGAGGCCGGAATCAGATGCCGGGAATAAGAGGCTGGGAATCAGAGGTGGGGAATCAGAGTCCGGGAATCAGAGATGGGGAATCAGAGGCGGGGAATGAGATATGGGGAATCAGAGGCGGGGAATCAGAGGCGGGGAAACAGAGGCGAGGAATCAGATATGGGGAATCAGAGGTGGCGAATCAAAGGCGGTGAATCAGAGATGGGGAATCAGAGGCGGGGAATCAGAGGCAGGGAATCAAACACGGGGAATCAGAGGCGGGGAATCAGAGCTGGGGAATCAGAGGCGGGGAATCAGAGTTGGGGAATCAGAGGCGGGGAATCAGAGCTTGGGAATCAGAGGTGGGGATCAGAGTCAGGGAATCAGAGGCAGGGAATCAGATGTGCGGAATCCGAGATGGGGAATCAGAGGTGGGGAATCAGAGGCTGTGAATCAGAGATGGGGAATCAGAGGCGGGGAATCAGAGGCAGGAAATCAGACACGGGGATTCAGAGGCTGGGAATCAGACGGGGGGAATCAAAGGCGGGGAATCAGAGCTGGGGAATCAGAGGCAGGGAATCAGAGTTGGGGATTCAGAGGCGGGGAATCAGATATGGGGAAACAGAGGCGGGGAATCAGAGGCGGGCAAACAGAGGCGGGGAATTAGATATGGGGAATCAGAGGTGGGGAATCGGAGGTGGTGAATCAGAGATGGGGAATCACAGGCGGGGAATCAGAGGCAGGGAATAGAACGCGGGGAATCAGAGGCAGGGAATCAGAGTTGGGGCATCAGAGGTTGGGAATTAGATATGGGGAAACAGAGGCGGGGAATCAGAGGCGGGGAAACAGAGGCGGGAAATCAGATATGGGGAATCAGAGGTGGGGAATCAGAGGCCGGGAATCAGATGCTGGGAATAAGAGGCCGGGAATCAGAGGTGGGGAATCAGATGCTGGGAATAAGAGGCCGGGAATCAGAGGTGGGGAATCAGAGTCCGGGAATCAGAGATGGGGATTCAGAGGCGGAAAATGAGATATGTAGAATCAGAGGCGGGGAATCAGAGGCGGGGAAACAGAGGTGGGGAATCAGATATGTGGAATCAGAGGTGGCGAATCAAAGGCGGTGAATCAGAGATGGGGAATCAGAGGCTGGGAATCAGAGGCAGGGAATCAAACACATGAAATCAGGGGCTGGGAATCAGAGCTGGTGAATCAGAGGCTGGGAATCAAAGTTGGGGAATCAGAGGCAGGGAATCAGATATGGGGAAACAGGGGCGGGGAATCAGAGGCAGGGAAACAGAGGCGGGGAATCAGATATGGGGAATCAGAGGCGGGGAATTAGAGTTGGGGAATCAGAGGCGGGGAATCAGAGGCGGGGAAACAGAGACGGGGAATCAAACACGGGGAATCAGAGGTGGGGAATCAGAGGTTGGGAATCAGAGGCAGGGAATCAGAGGCGGGGAATCAGAGGCGGGGAATCAGAGGCAGGGAATCAGATGTGCGGAATCGGAGATGGGGAATCAGAGGCAGGGAATCAGAGGCGGGGAATCTGAGTCCGGGAATCAGATATGGGGAAACAGAGGCGGGGAATCAGAGGCGGGGAAACAGAGGCTGGGAATCAGATATGGGGAATCAGAGGTGGGGAATCAGAGGTTGGGAATCAGAGGCAGGGAATCAGAGGCTTGGAATCAGATGCAGGGAATCAGATGCAGGGAATCAGAGGCGGGGAATCAGAGCTGGGGAATCAGAGGTGGGGAATCAGAGTTGGGGAATCAGAGGCGGGGACTTAGATATTGGGAAACAGAGGCAGGGAATCAGAGGCGGGGAAACAGAGGCGGGGAATCAGATATGGGGAATCAGAGATGGGGAATCAGAGGCAGGGAATCAGATGTTCGGAATCAGAGATGGGCAATCAAAGGCAGGGAATCAGAATCAGAAGCAGGGAATCAGAGGCCGGGAATCAGAGGCCGGAATCAGATGCCGGGAATAAGAGGCTGGGAATCAGAGGTGGGGAATCAGAGTCCGGGAATCAGAGATGGGGAATCAGAGGCGGGGAATGAGATATGGGGAATCAGAGGCGGGGAATCAGAGGCGGGGAAACAGAGGCGAGGAATCAGTTATGGGGAATCAGAGGTGGCGAATCAAAGGCGGTGAATCAGAGATGGGGAATCAGAGGCGGGGAATCAGAGGCAGGGAATCAAACACGGGGAATCAGAGGCGGGGAATCAGAGCTGGGGAATCAGAGGCGGGGAATCAGAGTTGGGGAATCAGAGGCGGGGAATCAGAGCTTGGGAATCAGAGGTGGGGATCAGAGTCAGGGAATCAGAGGCAGGGAATCAGATGTGCGGAATCCGAGATGGGGAATCAGAGGTGGGGAATCAGAGGCTGTGAATCAGAGATGGGGAATCAGAGGCGGGGAATCAGAGGCAGGAAATCAGACACGGGGATTCAGAGGCTGGGAATCAGACGGGGCGAATCAAAGGCGGGGAATCAGAGCTGGGGAATCAGAGGCAGGGAATCAGAGTTGGGGATTCAGAGGCGGGGAATCAGATATGGGGAAACAGAGGCGGGGAATCAGAGGCAGGCAAACAGAGGCGGGGAATTAGATATGGGGAATCAGAGGTGGGGAATCAGAGGTGGTGAATCAGAGATGTGGAATCACAGGCGGGGAATCAGAGGCAGGGAATAGAACGCGGGGAATCAGAGGCAGGGAATCAGAGTTGGGGCATCAGAGGTTGGGAATTAGATATGGGGAAACAGAGGCGGGGAATCAGAGGCGGGGAAACAGAGGCGGGAAATCAGATATGGGGAATCAGAGGTGGGGAATCAGAGGCAGGGAATCAGATGTGCGGAATCAGAGATGGGGAATCAAAGGCAGCGAATCAGAATCAGAAGCGGGGAATCAGAGGCCGGGAATCAGAGGCCGGGAATCAGATGCTGGGAATAAGAGGCCGGGAATCAGAGGTGGGGAATCAGAGTCCGGGAATCAGAGATGGGGATTCAGAGGCGGAAAATGAGATATGTAGAATCAGAGGCGGGGAATCAGAGGCGGGGAAACAGAGGTGGGGAATCAGATATGTGGAATCAGAGGTGGCGAATCAAAGGCAGTGAATCAGAGATGGGGAATCAGAGGCGGGGAATCAGAGGCAGGGAATCAAACACGGGAAATCAGGGGCGGGGAATCAGAGCTGGGGAATCAGAGGCGGGGAATCAGAGTTGGGGAATCAGAGGCAGGGAATCAGATATGGGGAAACAAGGGCAGGGAATCAGAGGCGGGGAAACAGAGGCGGGGAATCAGAGCTGGGGAATCAGAGGTGTGGAATCAGAGGTTGGGAATCAGAGGCGGGGAATCAGAGCTGGGAAATCAGAGGTGGGGAATCAGAGTCGGGGAATCAGAGGCAGGGAATCGGATGTGCGGAATCAGAGATGGGGAATCAGAGGTGGGGAATCAGAGGCGGTGAATCTGAGATGGGGAATCAGAGGCGGGGAATCAGAGGCAGGTTATCAGACACGGGGATTCAGAGGCTGGGAATCAGACGGGGGGAATCAAAGGCGGGGAATGAAGCTGGGGAATCAGAGGCAGGGAATCAGAGTTGGGGATTCAGAGGTGGGGAATCAGATATGGGGAAACAGAGGCGGGGAATCAGAGGCGGGGAAACAGAGGCTGGGAATCAGATATGGGGAATCAGAGGTGGGGAATCAGAGGTTGGGAATCAGAGGCAGGGAATCAGAGGCTTGGAATCAGATGCAGGGAATCAGATGCGGGGAATCAGAGGCGGGGAATCAGAGCTGGGGAATCAGAGGTGGGGAATCAGAGTTGGGGAATCAGAGGCGGGGACTTAGATGTTGGGAAACAGAGGCGTGGAATCAGAGGCGGGGAAACAGAGGCGGGGAATCAGATATGGGGAATCAGAGATGGGGAATCAGAGGCAGGGAATCAGATGTGCGGAATCAGAGATGGGGAATCAAAGGCAGGGAATCAGAATCAGAAGCAGGGAATCAGAGGCCGGGAATCAGAGGCCGGAATCAGATGCCGGGAATAAGAGGCCGGGAATCAGAGGTGGGGAATCAGAGTCCGGGAATCAGAGATGGGGATTCAGAGGCGGGGAATGAGATATGGGGAATCAGAGGCGGGGAATCAGAGGCGGGGAAACAGAGGCGGGGAATCAGATATGGGGAATCAGAGGTGGCGAATCAAAGGCGGTGAATCAGAGATGGGGAATCAGAGGCCGGGAATCAGAGGCAGGGAATCAAACACGGGGAATCAGAGGCGGGGAATCAGAGCTGGGGAATCAGAGGCTGGGAATCAATGTTGGGGAATCAGAGGCAGGGAATCAGATATGGGGAAACAGGGGCGGGGAATCAGAGGCGGGGAAACAGAGGCGGGGAAACAGATATGGGGAATCAGAGGCGGGGAATTAGAGTTGGGGAATCAGAGGCGGGGAATCAGAGGCGGGGAAACAGAGGCGGGGAATCAAACACGGGGAATCAGAGGTGGGGAATCAGAGGTTGGGAATAAGAGGCAGGGAATCAGAGGCGGGGAATCAGAGGCGGGGAATCAGAGGCAGGGAATCAGATGTGCGGAATCGGAGATGGGGAATCAGAGGCAGGGAATCAGAGGCGGGGAATCAGAGTCCGGGAATCAGATATGGGGAAACAGAGGCGGGGAATCAGAGGCGGGGAAACAGAGGCTGCGAATCAGATATGGGGAATCAGAGGTGGGGAATCAGAGGTTGTGAATCAGAGGCAGGGAATCAGAGGCTTGGAATCAGATGCAGGGAATCAGATGCAGGGAATCAGAGGCGGGGAATCAGAGCTGGGGAATCAGAGGTGGGGAATCAGAGTTGGGGAATCAGAGGCGGGGACTTAGATATTGGGAAACAGAGGCGGGGAATCAGAGGCGGGGAAACAGAGGCGGGGAATCAGATATGGGGAATCAGAGATGGGGAATCAGAGGCAGGGAATCAGATGTTCGGAATCAGAGATGGGGAATCAAAGGCAGGGAATCAGAATCAGAAGCAGGGAATCAGAGGCCGGGAATCAGAGGCCGGAATCAGATGCCGGGAATAAGAGGCTGGGAATCAGAGGTGGGGAATCAGAGTCCGGGAATCAGAGATGGGGAATCAGAGGCGGGGAATGAGATATGGGGAATCAGAGGCGGGGAATCAGAGGCGGGGAAACAGAGGCGAGGAATCAGATATGGGGAATCAGAGGTGGCGAATCAAAGGCGGTGAATCAGAGATGGGGAATCAGAGGCGGGGAATCAGAGGCAGGGAATCAAACACGGGGAATCAGAGGAGGGGAATCAGAGCTGGGGAATCAGAGGCGGGGAATCAGAGTTGGGGAATCAGAGGCGGGGAATCAGAGCTTGGGAATCAGAGGTGGGGATCAGAGTCAGGGAATCAGAGGCAGGGAATCAGATGTGCGGAATCCGAGATGGGGAATCAGAGGTGGGGAATCAGAGGCTGTGAATCAGAGATGGGGAATCAGAGGCGGGGAATCAGAGGCAGGAAATCAGACACGGGGATTCAGAGGCTGGGAATCAGACGGGGGGAATCAAAGGCGGGGAATCAGAGCTGGGGAATCAGAGGCAGGGAATCAGAGTTGGGGATTCAGAGGCGGGGAATCAGATATGGGGAAACAGAGGCGGGGAATCAGAGGCGGGCAAACAGAGGCGGGGAATTAGATATGGGGAATCAGAGGTGGGGAATCGGAGGTGGTGAATCAGAGATGGGGAATCACAGGCGGGGAATCAGAGGCAGGGAATAGAACGCGGGGAATCAGAGGCAGGGAATCAGAGTTGGGGCATCAGAGGTTGGGAATTAGATATGGGGAAACAGAGGCGGGGAATCAGAGGCGGGGAAACAGAGGCGGGAAATCAGATATGGGGAATCAGAGGTGGGGAATCAGAGGCCGGGAATCAGATGCTGGGAATAAGAGGCCGGGAATCAGAGGTGGGGAATCAGATGCTGGGAATAAGAGGCCGGGAATCAGAGGTGGGGAATCAGAGTCCGGGAATCAGAGATGGGGATTCAGAGGCGGAAAATGAGATATGTAGAATCAGAGGCGGGGAATCAGAGGCGGGGAAACAGAGGTGGGGAATCAGATATGTGGAATCAGAGGTGGCGAATCAAAGGCGGTGAATCAGAGATGGGGAATCAGAGGCTGGGAATCAGAGGCAGGGAATCAAACACATGAAATCAGGGGCTGGGAATCAGAGCTGGGGAATCAGAGGCGGGGAATCAGAGTTGGGGAATCAGAGGCAGGGAATCAGATATGGGAAAACAAGGGCAGGGAATCAGAGGCGGGGAAACAGAGGCGGGGAATCAGATATGGGGAATCAGAGGTGTGGAATCAGAGGTTGGGAATCAGAGGCAGGGAATCAGAGGCGGCGAAACAGAGGCGGGGAATCAGATATGGGGAATCAGAGGTGGCGAATCAAAGGCGGTGAAACAGAGATGGGGAATCAGGGCAGGGAATCAGAGGCAGGGAATCAAACACGGGGAATCAGAGCTGGGGAATCAGAGGCGGGGAATTAGAGTTGGGGAATCAGAGGAGGGGAATCAGAGGCGGGGAAACAGAGGCGGGGAATCAGATATGGGGAATCAGAGGTGGGGAATCAGAGGTTCGGAATCAGAGGCAGGGAATCAGAGGCGGGGAATCAGAGGCAGGGAATCAGATGTGCGGAATCGGAGATGGGGAATCAGA
This sequence comes from Narcine bancroftii, assembly GCF_036971445.1. Classification (NCBI taxonomy): domain Eukaryota; kingdom Metazoa; phylum Chordata; class Chondrichthyes; order Torpediniformes; family Narcinidae; genus Narcine; species Narcine bancroftii. The sequence continues at coordinate 1,738,583 of NW_027211895.1, read as the reverse complement.
GGTAGCGAATCAGAGGTGGGGAATCAGAGGCGGGGAATAAGAGGCCGGGAATCAGATATGGGGAAACAGAGGTGGGGAATCAGAGGCGGGGAAACAGAGGCGGGGAATCAGATATGGGGAATCAGAGGTGGGGAATCAGAGGTTGGGAATCAGAGGCAGGGAATCAGAGGCTTGGAATCAGATGCAGGGAATCAGATGCGGGGAATCAGAGGCGGGGAATCAGAGCTGGGGAATCAGAGGTGGGGAATCAGAGTTGGGGAATCAGAGGCGGGGACTTAGATATTGGGAAACAGAGGCGGGAAATCAGAGGCGGGGAAACAGAGGCGGGGAATCAGATATGGGGAATCAGAGGTGGGGAATCAGAGGCAGGGAATCAGATGTGCGGAATCAGAGATGGGGAATCAGAGGCAGGGAATCAGAATCAGAAGCAGGGAATCAGAGGCCGGGAATCAGAGGCCGGAATCAGATGCCGGGAATAAGAGGCCGGGAATCAGAGATGGGGATTCAGAGGCGGGGAATGAGATATGGGGAATCAGAGGCGGGGAATCAGAGGCGGGGAATCAGAGGCGGGGAAACAGATGCGGGGAATCAGATATGGGGAATCAGAGGTGGCAAATCAAAGGCGGTGAATCAGAGATGCGGAATCAGAGGCCGGGAATCAGAGGCAGGGAATCAAACACGGGGAATCAGAGGCGGGGAATCAGAGCTGGGGAATCAGAGGCGGGGAATCAGAGTTGGGGAATCAGACGCGGGGAAGCAGAGGCAGGGAATCAGACGCGGGGATTCAGAGGCGGGGAATCATAGTTGGGAATCAGAGGCGGATAATCAGATATGGGGAAACAGAGGCGGGGAATCAGAGCTGTGGAATCAGAGGCGGGGAATCAGAGTTGGGGCATCAGAGGTGGGGAATTAGATATGGGGAAACAGAGGCGGGGAATCAGAGGCTTGGAAACAGAGGCGGGGAATCAGATATGGGGAATCAGACGTGGGGAATCAGAGGCAGGTAATCAGACGTGCGGAATCAGAGATGGGGAATCAGAGGCAGGGAATCAGAATCAGAAGCGGGGAGTCAAAGGCCGGGAATCAGAGGCCTGGAATCAGATGCTGGGAATAAGAGGCCGGGAATCAGAGGTGGGGAATCAGAGTCCGGGAATTAGAGATGGGGAGTCAGAGGCGGGGAATGAGATATGGAGAATCAGAGGCGGGGAATCAGAGGCGGGGAAACAGAGGTGGGGAATCAGATATGGGGAATCAGAGGTGGCGAATCAAAGGCGGTGAATCAGAGATGGGGAATCAGAGGCGGGGAATCAGAGGCAGGGAATCAAACACGGGGAATCAGAGGCGGGGAATCAGAGCTGGGGAATCAGAGGCTGGGAATCAAAGTTGGGGAATCAGAGTCAGGGAATCAGATATGGGGAAACAGGGGCGGGGAATCAGAGGCGGGGAAACAGAGGCGGGGAATCAGATATGGGGAATCAGAGGCGGGGAATTAGAGGCGTGGAAACAGAGGCGGGGAATCAGATATGGGGAATCAGAGGCGGGGAATCAGAGGCGTGGAAACAGAGGCGGGGAATCAGATATGGGGAATCAGAGGTGGGGAATCAGAGGCAGGTAATCAGATGTGCGGAATCAGAGATGGGGAATCAGAGGCAGGGAATCAGAATCAGAAGCGGGGAGTCAGAGGCCGGGAATCAGAGGCCTGGAATCAGATGCTGGGAATAAGAGGCCGGGAATCAGAGGTGGGGAATCAGAGTCCGGGAGTCAGAGATGGGGATTCAGAGGCGGGGAATGAGATATGGAGAATCAGAGGCGGGGAATCAGAGGCGGGGAAACAGAGGTGGGGAATCAGATATGGGGAATCAGAGGTGGCGAATCAAAGGCGGTGAATCAGAGATGGGGAATCAGAGGCGGGGAATCAGAGGCAGGGAATCAAACACGGGGAATCAGAGGCGGGGAATCAGAGCTGGGGGAATCAGAGGCTGGGAATCAAAGTTGTGGAATCAGAGGCAGGGAATCAGATATGGGGAAACAGGGGCGGGGAATCAGAGGCGGGGAAACAGAGGCGGGGAATCAGATATGGGGAATCAGAGGCGGGGAATTAGAGTTGGGGAATCAGAGGCGGGGAATCAGAGGTGGGGAAACAGAGGCGGGGAATCAAACACGGGGAATCAGAGGTGGGGAATCAGAGGTTGGGAATCAGAGGCAGGGAATCAGAGGCGGGGAATCAGAGGCGGGGAATCAGAGGCAGGGATTCAGATGTGCGGAATCGGAGATGGGGAATCAGAGGCAGGGAATCAGAGGCAGGGAATCAGAGGCGGGGAATCAGAGGCCGGGAATCAGATATGGGGAATCAGAGGCGGGGAATCAGAGGTGGGGAAACAGAGGCTGGGAATCAGATATGGGGAATCAGAGGTGGGGAATCAGAGGTTGGGAATCAGAGGCAGGGAATCAGAGGCTTGGAATCAGATGCAGGGAATCAGATGCGGGGAATCAGAGGCGGGGAATCAGAGCTGGGGAATCAGAGGTGGGGAATCAGAGTTGGGGAATCAGAGGCGGGGACTTAGATATTGGGAAACAGAGGCGTGGAATCAGAGGCGGGGAAACAGAGGCGGGGAATCAGATATGGGGAATCAGAGATGGGGAATCAGAGGCAGGGAATCAGATGTGCGGAATCAGAGATGGGGAATCAAAGGCAGGGAATCAGAATCAGAAGCAGGGAATCAGAGGCCGGGAATCAGAGGCCGGAATCAGATGCCGGGAATAAGAGGCCGGGAATCAGAGGTGGGGATTCAGAGGCGGGGAATGAGATATGGGGATTCAGAGGCGGGGAATCAGAGGCGGGGAAACAGAGGCGGGGAATGAGATATGGGGAATCAGAGGTGGCGAATCAAAGGCGGTGATTCAGAGATGGGGAATCAGAGGACGGGAATCAGAGGCAGGGAATCAAACACGGGGAATCAGAGGCGGGGAATCAGAGCTGGGGAATCAGAGGCTGGGAATCAAAGTTGGGGAATCAGAGGCAGGCAATCAGATATGGGGAAACAGGTGCGGGGAATCAGAGGCAGGGAAACAGAGGCGGGGAATCAGATATGGGGAATCAGAGGCGGGGAATTAGAGTTGGGGAATCAGAGGCGGGGAATCTGAGGCGGGGAAACAGAGACGGGGAATCAAACACGGGGAATCAGAGGTGGGGAATCAGAGGTTGGGAATCAGAGGCAGGGAATCAGAGGCGGGGAATCAGAGGCGGGGAATCAGAGGCAGGGAATCAGATGTGCGGAATCGGAGATGGGGAATCAGAGGCAGGGAATCAGAGGCGGGGAATCAGAGTCCGGGAATCAGATATGGGGAAACGGAGGCGGGGAATCAGAGGCGGGGAAACAGAGGCTGGGAATCAGATATGGGGAATCAGAGGTGGGGAATCAGAGGTTGGGAATCAGAGGCAGGGAATCAGAGGCTTGGAATCAGATGCAGGGAATCAGATGCAGGGAATCAGAGGCGGGGAATCAGAGCTGGGGAATCAGAGGTGGGGAATCAGAGTTGGGGAATCAGAGGCGGGGACTTAGATATTGGGAAACAGAGGCAGGGAATCAGAGGCGGGGAAACAGAGGCGGGGAATCAGATATGGGGAATCAGAGATGGGGAATCAGAGGCAGGGAATCAGATGTTCGGAATCAGAGATGGGGAATCAAAGGCAGGGAATCAGAATCAGAAGCAGGGAATCAGAGGCCGGGAATCAGAGGCCGGAATCAGATGCCGGGAATAAGAGGCTGGGAATCAGAGATGGGGAATCAGAGTCCGGGAATCAGAGATGGGGAATCAGAGGCGGGGAATGAGATATGGGCAATCAAAGGCGGGGAATCAGAGCTGGGGAATCAGAGGCAGGGAATCAGAGTTGGGGATTCAGAGGCGGGGAATCAGATATGGGGAAACAGAGGCGGGGAATCAGAGGCGGGCAAACAGAGGCGGGGAATTAGATATGGGGAATCAGAGGTGGGGAATCAGAGGTGGTGAATCAGAGATGGGGAATCACAGGCGGGGAATCAGAGGCAGGGAATAGAACGCGGGGAATCAGAGGCAGGGAATCAGAGTTGGGGCATCAGAGGTTGGGAATTAGATATGGGGAAACAGAGGCGGGGAATCAGAGGCGCGGAAACAGAGGCGGGAAATCAGATATGGGGAATCAGAGGTGGGGAATCAGAGGCAGGGAATCAGATGTGCGGAATCAGAGATGGGGAATTAGAGGCAGCGAATCAGAATCAGAAGCGGGGAATCAGAGGCCGGGAATCAGAGGCCGGGAATCAGATGCTGGGAATAAGAGGCCGGGAATCAGAGGTGGGGAATCAGAGTCCGGGAATCAGTGATGGGGATTCAGAGGCGGAAAATGAGATATGTAGAATCAGAGGCGGGGAATCAGATGCGGGGAAACAGAGGTGGGGAATCAGATATGTGGAATCAGAGGTGGCGAATCAAAGGCAGTGAATCAGAGATGGGGAATCAGAGGCGGGGAATCAGAGGCAGGGAATCAAACACGGGAAATCAGGGGCGGGGAATCAGAGCTGGGGAATCAGAGGCGGGGAATCAGAGTTGGGGAATCAGAGGCAGGGAATCAGATATGGGGAAACAAGGGCAGGGAATCAGAGGCGGGAAAACAGAGGCGGGGAATCAGATATGGGGAATCAGAGGTGTGGAATCAGAGGTTGGGAATCAGAGGCAGGGAATCAGAGGCGGCGAAACAGAGGCGGGGAATCAGATATGGGGAATCAGAGGTGGCGAATCAAAGGCGGTGTAACAGAGATGGGGAATCAGGGCAGGGAATCAGAGGCAGGGAATCAAACACGGGGAATCAGAGCTGGGGAATCAGAGGCGGGGAATTAGAGTTGGGGAATCAGAGGAGGGGAATCAGAGGCGGGGCAACAGAGGCGGGGAATCAGATATGGGGAATCAGAGGTGGGGAATCAGAGGTTCGGAATCAGAGGCAGGGAATCAGAGGCGGGGAATCAGAGGCAGGGAATCAGATGTGCGGAATCGGAGATGGGGAATCAGAGGTAGGGAATCAGAGGTGGGGAATCAGAGGCGGGGAATAAGAGGCCGGGAATCAGATATGGGGAAACAGAGGTGGGGAATCAGAGGCGGGGAAACAGAGGCGGGGAATCAGATATGGGGAATCAGAGGTGGGGAATCAGAGGTTGGGAATCAGAGGCAGCGAATCAGAGGCTTGGAATCAGATGCAGGGAATCAGATGCGGGGAATCAGAGGCGGGGAATCAGAGCTGGGGAATCAGAGGTGGGGAATCAAAGTTGGGGAATCAGAGGCGGGGACTTAGATATTGGGAAACAGAGGCGGGAAATCAGAGGCGGGGAAACAGAGGCGGGGAATCAGATATGGGGAATCAGAGGTGGGGAATCAGAGGCAGGGAATCAGATGTGCGGAATCAGAGATGGGGAATCAGAGGCAGGGAATCAGAATCAGAAGCAGGGAATCAGAGGCCGGGAATCAGAGGCCGGAATCAGATGCCGGGAATAAGAGGCCGGGAATCAGAGGTGGGGAATCAGAGTCCGGGAATCAGAGATGGGGATTCAGAGGCGGGGAATGAGATATGGGGAATCAGAGGCGGGGAATCAGAGGCGGGGAAACAGATGCGGGGAATCAGATATGGGGAATCAGAGGTGGCGAATCAAAGGCGGTGAATCAGAGATGCGGAATCAGAGGCCGGGAATCAGAGGCAGGGAATCAAACACGGGGAATCAGAGGCGGGGAATCAGAGCTGGGGAATCAGAGGCGGGGAATCAGAGTTGGGGAATCAGAGGCGGGGAAGCAGAGGCAGGGAATCAGACGCGGGGATTCAGAGGCGGGGAATCATAGTTGGGAATCAGAGGCGGATAATCAGATATGGGGAAACAGAGGCGGGGAATCAGGGGCGGGGAAACAGAGGCGGGGAATCAGATATGGGGAATCGGATGCGGGGAATCAGAGGCGGGGAATCAGAGCTGTGGAATCAGAGGCGGGGAATCAGAGTTGGGGCATCAGAGGTGGGGAATTAGATATGGGGAAACAGAGGCGGGGAATCAGAGGCGTGGAAACAGAGGCGGGGAATCAGATATGGGGAATCAGACGTGGGGAATCAGAGGCAGGTAATCAGACGTGCGGAATCAGAGATGGGGAATCAGAGGCAGGGAATCAGAATCAGAAGCGGGGAGTCAGAGGCCGGGAATCAGAGGCCTGGAATCAGATGCTGGGAATAAGAGGCCGGGAATCAGAGGTGGGGAATCAGAGTCCGGGAATTAGAGATGGGGAGTCAGAGGCGGGGAATGAGATATGGAGAATCAGAGGCGGGGAATCAGAGGCGGGGAAACAGAGGTGGGGAATCAGATATGGGGAATCAGAGGTGGCGAATCAAAGGCGGTGAATCAGAGATGGGGAATCAGAGGCGGGGATTCAGAGGCAGGGAATCAAACACGGGGAATCAGAGGCGGGGAATCAGAGCTGGGGAATCAGAGGCTGGGAATCAAAGTTGGGGAATCAGAGTCAGGGAATCAGATATGGGGAAACAGGGGCGGGGAATCAGAGGCGGGGAAACAGAGGCGGGGAATCAGATATGGGGAATCAGAGGCGGGGAATTAGAGGCGTGGAAACAGAGGCGGGGAATCAGATATGGGGAATCAGAGGCGGGGAATCAGAGGCGTGGAAACAGAGGCGGGGAATCAGATATGGGGAATCAGAGTTGGGGAATCAGCGCAGGTAATCAGATGTGCGGAATCAGAGATGGGGAATCAGAGGCAGGGAATCAGAATCAGAAGCGGGGAGTCAGAGGCCGGGAATCAGAGGCCTGGAATCAGATGCTGGGAATAAGAGGCCGGGAATCAGAGGTGGGGAATCAGAGTCCGGGAGTCAGAGATGGGGATTCAGAGGCGGGGAATGAGATATGGAGAATCAGAGGCGGGGAATCAGAGGCGGGGAAACAGAGGTGGGGAATCAGATATGGGGAATCAGAGGTGGCGAATCAAAGGCGGTGAATCAGAGATGGGGAATCAGAGGCGGGGAATCAGAGGCAGGGAATCAAACACGGGGAATAAGAGGCGGGGAATCAGAGCTGGGGGAATCAGAGGCTGGGAATCAAAGTTGTGGAATCAGAGGCAGGGAATCAGATATGGGGAAACAGGGGCGGGGAATCAGAGGTGGGGAAACAGAGGCGGGGAATCAGATATGGGGAATCAGAGGCGGGGAATTAGAGTTGGGGAATCAGAGGCGGGGAATCAGAGGTGGGGAAACAGAGGCGGGGAATCAAACACGGGGAATCAGAGGTGGGGAATCAGAGGTTGGGAATCAGAGGCAGGGAATCAGAGGCGGGGAATCAGAGGCGGGGAATCAGAGGCAGGGATTCAGATGTGCGGAATCGGAGATGGGGAATCAGAGGCAGGGAATCAGAGGCGGGGAATCAGAGGCGGGGAATCAGAGGCCGGGAATCAGATATGGGGAATCAGAGGCGGGGAATCAGAGGTGGGGAAACAGAGGCTGGGAATCAGATATGGGGAATCAGAGGTGGGGAATCAGAGGTTGGGAATCAGAGGCAGGGAATCAGAGGCTTGGAATCAGATGCAGGGAATCAGATGCGGGGAATCAGAGGCGGGGAATCAGAGCTGGGGAATCAGAGGTGGGGAATCAGAGTTGGGGAATCAGAGGCGGGGACTTAGATATTGGGAAACAGAGGCGTGGAATCAGAGGCGGGGAAACAGAGGCGGGGAATCAGATATGGGGAATCAGAGATGGGGAATCAGAGGCAGGGAATCAGATGTGCGGAATCAGAGATGGGGAATCAAAGGCAGGGAATCAGAATCAGAAGCAGGGAATCAGAGGCCGGGAATCAGAGGCCGGAATCAGATGCCGGGAATAAGAGGCCGGGAATCAGAGGTGGGGATTCAGAGGCGGGGAATGAGATATGGGGATTCAGAGGCGGGGAATCAGAGGCGGGGAAACAGAGGCGGGGAATGAGATATGGGGAATCAGAGGTGGCAAATCAAAGGCGGTGATTCAGAGATGGGGAATCAGAGGACGGGAATCAGAGGCAGGGAATCAAACACGGGGAATCAGAGGCGGGGAATCAGAGCTGGGGAATCAGAGGCTGGGAATCAAAGTTGGGGAATCAGAGGCAGGCAATCAGATATGGGGAAACAGGGGCGGGGAATCAGAGGCAGGGAAACAGAGGCGGGGAATCAGATATGGGGAATCAGAGTCGGGGAATTAGAGTTGGGGAATCAGAGGCGGGGAATCTGAGGCGGGGAAACAGAGACGGGGAATCAAACACGGGGAATCAGAGGTGGGGAATCAGAGGTTGGGAATCAGAGGCAGGGAATCAGAGGCGGGGAATCAGAGGCGGGGAATCAGAGGCAGGGAATCAGATGTGCGGAATCGGAGATGGGGAATCAGAGGCAGGGAATCAGAGGCGGGGAATAAGAGGCCGGGAATCAGATATGGGGAAACGGAGGCGGGGAATCAGAGGCGGGGAAACAGAGGCTGGGAATCAGATATGGGGAATCAGAGGTGGGGAATCAGAGGTTGGGAATCAGAGGCAGGGAATCAGAGGCTTGGAATCAGATGCAGGGAATCAGATGCAGGGAATCAGAGGCGGGGAATCAGAGCTGGGGAATCAGAGGTGGGGAATCAGAGTTGGGGAATCAGAGGCGGGGACTTAGATATTGGGAAACAGAGGCAGGGAATCAGAGGCGGGGAAACAGAGGCGGGGAATCAGATATGGGGAATCAGAGATGGGGAATCAGAGGCAGGGAATCAGATGTTCGGAATCAGAGATGGGGAATCAAAGGCAGGGAATCAGAATCAGAAGCAGGGAATCAGAGGCCGGGAATCAGAGTCCGGAATCAGATGCCGGGAATAAGAGGCTGGGAATCAGAGGTGGGGAATCAGAGTCCGGGAATCAGAGATGGGGAATCAGAGGCGGGGAATGAGATATGGGGAATCAGAGGCGGGGAATCAGAGGCGGGGAAACAGAGGCGAGGAATCAGATATGGGGAATCAGAGGTGGCGAATCAAAGGCGGTGAATCAGAGATGGGGAATCAGAGGCGGGGAATCAGAGGCAGGGAATCAAACACGGGGAATCAGAGGCGGGGAATCAGAGCTGGGGAATCAGAGGCGGGGAATCAGAGTTGGGGAATCAGAGGCGGGGAATCAGAGCTTGGGAATCAGAGGTGGGGATCAGAGTCAGGGAATCAGAGGCAGGGAATCAGATGTGCGGAATCCGAGATGGGGAATCAGAGGTGGGGAATCAGAGGCTGTGAATCAGAGATGGGGAATCAGAGGCGGGGAATCAGAGGCAGGAAATCAGACACGGGGATTCAGAGGCTGGGAATCAGACGGGGCGAATCAAAGGCGGGGAATCAGAGCTGGAGAATCAGAGGCAGGGAATCAGAGTTGGGGATTTAGAGGCGGGGAATCAGATATGGGGAAACAGAGGCGGGGAATCAGAGGCGGGCAAACAGAGGCGGGGAATTAGATATGGGGAATCAGAGGTGGGGAATCAGAGGTGGTGAATCAGAGATGGGGAATCACAGGCGGGGAATCAGAGGCAGGGAATAGAACGCGGGGAATCAGAGGCAGGGAATCAGAGTTGGGGCATCAGAGGTTGGGAATTAGATATGGGGAAACAGAGGCGGGGAATCAGAGGCGGGGAAACAGAGGCGGGAAATCAGATATGGGGAATCAGAGGTGGGGAATCAGAGGCAGGGAATCAGATGTGCGGAATCAGAGATGGGGAATCAGAGGCAGCGAATCAGAATCAGAAGCGGGGAATCAGAGGCCGGGAATCAGAGGCCGGGAATCAGATGCTGGGAATAAGAGGCCGGGAATCAGAGGTGGGGAATCAGAGTCCGGGAATCAGAGATGGGGATTCAGAGGCGGGGAATTAGAGTTGGGGAATCAGAGGCGGGGAATCAGAGGTGGGGAAACAGAGGCGGGGAATCAAACACGGGGAATCAGAGGTGGGGAATCAGAGGTTGGGAATCAGAGGCAGGGAATCAGAGGCGGGGAATCAGAGGCGGGGAATCAGAGGCAGGGATTCAGATGTGCGGAATCGGAGATGGGGAATCAGAGGCAGGGAATCAGAGGCGGGGAATCAGAGGCGGGGAATCAGAGGCCGGGAATCAGATATGGGGAATCAGAGGCGGGGAATCAGAGGTGGGGAAACAGAGGCTGGGAATCAGATATGGGGAATCAGAGGTGGGGAATCAGAGGTTGGGAATCAGAGGCAGGGAATCAGAGGCTTGGAATCAGATGCAGGGAATCAGATGCGGGGAATCAGAGGCGGGGAATCAGAGCTGGGGAATCAGAGGTGGGGAATCAGAGTTGGGGAATCAGAGGCGGGGACTTAGATATTGGGAAACAGAGGCGTGGAATCAGAGGCGGGGAAACAGAGGCGGGGAATCAGATATGGGGAATCAGAGATGGGGAATCAGAGGCAGGGAATCAGATGTGCGGAATCAGAGATGGGGAATCAAAGGCAGGGAATCAGAATCAGAAGCAGGGAATCAGAGGCCGGGAATCAGAGGCCGGAATCAGATGCCGGGAATAAGAGGCCGGGAATCAGAGGTGGGGATTCAGAGGCGGGGAATGAGATATGGGGATTCAGAGGCGGGGAATCAGAGGCGGGGAAACAGAGGCGGGGAATGAGATATGGGGAATCAGAGGTGGCGAATCAAAGGCGGTGATTCAGAGATGGGGAATCAGAGGACGGGAATCAGAGGCAGGGAATCAAACACGGGGAATCAGAGGCGGGGAATCAGAGCTGGGGAATCAGAGGCTGGGAATCAAAGTTGGGGAATCAGAGGCAGGCAATCAGATATGGGGAAACAGGGGCGGGGAATCAGAGGCAGGGAAACAGAGGCGGGGAATCAGATATGGGGAATCAGAGGCGGGGAATTAGAGTTGGGGAATCAGAGGCGGGGAATCTGAGGCGGGGAAACAGAGACGGGGAATCAAACACGGGGAATCAGAGGTGGGGAATCAGAGGTTGGGAATCAGAGGCAGGGAATCAGAGGCGGGGAATCAGAGGCGGGGAATCAGAGGCAGGGAATCAGATGTGCGGAATCGGAGATGGGGAATCAGAGGCAGGGAATCAGAGGCGGGGAATCAGAGTCCGGGAATCAGATATGGGGAAACGGAGGCGGGGAATCAGAGGCGGGGAAACAGAGGCTGGGAATCAGATATGGGGAATCAGAGGTGGGGAATCAGAGGTTGGGAATCAGAGGCAGGGAATCAGAGGCTTGGAATCAGATGCAGGGAATCAGATGCAGGGAATCAGAGGCGGGGAATCAGAGCTGGGGAATCAGAGGTGGGGAATCAGAGTTGGGGAATCAGAGGCGGGGACTTAGATATTGGGAAACAGAGGCAGGGAATCAGAGGCGGGGAAACAGAGGCGGGGAATCAGATATGGGGAATCAGAGATGGGGAATCAGAGGCAGGGAATCAGATGTTCGGAATCAGAGATGGGGAATCAAAGGCAGGGAATCAGAATCAGAAGCAGGGAATCAGAGGCCGGGAATCAGAGGCCGGAATCAGATGCCGGGAATAAGAGGCTGGGAATCAGAGATGGGGAATCAGAGTCCGGGAATCAGAGATGGGGAATCAGAGGCGGGGAATGAGATATGGGCAATCAAAGGCGGGGAATCAGAGCTGGGGAATCAGAGGCAGGGAATCAGAGTTGGGGATTCAGAGGCGAGGAATCAGATATGGGGAAACAGAGGCGGGGAATCAGAGGCGGGCAAACAGAGGCGGGGAATTAGATATGGGGAATCAGAGGTGGGGAATCAGAGGTGGTGAATCAGAGATGGGGAATCACAGGCGGGGAATCAGAGGCAGGGAATAGAACGCGGGGAATCAGAGGCAGGGAATCAGAGTTGGGGCATCAGAGGTTGGGAATTAGATATGGGGAAACAGAGGCGGGGAATCAGAGGCGGGGAAACAGAGGCGGGAAATCAGATATGGGGAATCAGAGGTGGGGAATCAGAGGCAGGGAATCAGATGTGCGGAATCAGAGATGGGGAATTAGAGGCAGCGAATCAGAATCAGAAGCGGGGAATCAGAGGCCGGGAATCAGAGGCCGGGAATCAGATGCTGGGAATAAGAGGCCGGGAATCAGAGGTGGGGAATCAGAGTCCGGGAATCAGTGATGGGGATTCAGAGGCGGAAAATGAGATATGTAGAATCAGAGGCGGGGAATCAGAGGCGGGGAAACAGAGGTGGGGAATCAGATATGTGGAATCAGAGGTGGCGAATCAAAGGCAGTGAATCAGAGATGGGGAATCAGAGGCGGGGAATCAGAGGCAGGGAATCAAACACGGGAAATCAGGGGCGGGGAATCAGAGCTGGGGAATCAGAGGCGGGGAATCAGAGTTGGGGAATCAGAGGCAGGGAATCAGATATGGGGAAACAAGGGCAGGGAATCAGAGGCGGGAAAACAGAGGCGGGGAATCAGATATGGGGAATCAGAGGTGTGGAATCAGAGGTTGGGAATCAGAGGCAGGGAATCAGAGGCGGCGAAACAGAGGCGGGGAATCAGATATGGGGAATCAGAGGTGGCGAATCAAAGGCGGTGTAACAGAGATGGGGAATCAGGGCAGGGAATCAGAGGCAGGGAATCAAACACGGGGAATCAGAGCTGGGGAATCAGAGGCGGGGAATTAGAGTTGGGGAATCAGAGGAGGGGAATCAGAGGCGGGGCAACAGAGGCGGGGAATCAGATATGGGGAATCAGAGGTGGGGAATCAGAGGTTCGGAATCAGAGGCGGGGAATCAGAGGCAGGGAATCAGATGTGCGGAATCGGAGATGGGGAATCAGAGGTAGGGAATCAGAGGTGGGGAATCAGAGGCGGGGAATCAGAGGCGGGGAATAAGAGGCCGGGAATCAGATATGGGGAAACAGAGGTGGGGAATCAGAGGCGGGGAAACAGAGGCGGGGAATCTGATATGGGGAATCAGAGGTGGGGAATCAGAGGTTGGGAATCAGAGGCAGCGAATCAGAGGCTTGGAATCAGATGCAGGGAATCAGATGCGGGGAATCAGAGGCGGGGAATCAGAGCTGGGGAATCAGAGGTGGGGAATCAAAGTTGGGGAATCAGAGGCGGGGACTTAGATATTGGGAAACAGAGGCGGGAAATCAGAGGCGGGGAAACAGAGGCGGGGAATCAGATATGGGGAATCAGAGGTGGGGAATCAGAGGCAGGGAATCAGATGTGCGGAATCAGAGATGGGGAATCAGAGGCAGGGAATCAGAATCAGAAGCAGGGAATCAGAGGCCGGGAATCAGAGGCCGGAATCAGATGCCGGGAATAAGAGGCCGGGAATCAGAGGTGGGGAATCAGAGTCCGGGAATCAGAGATGGGGATTCAGAGGCGGGGAATGAGATATGGGGAATCAGAGGCGGGGAATCAGAGGCGGGGAAACAGATGCGGGGAATCAGATATGGGGAATCAGAGGTGGCGAATCAAAGGCGGTGAATCAGAGATGCGGAATCAGAGGCCGGGAATCAGAGGCAGGGAATCAAACACGGGGAATCAGAGGCGGGGAATCAGAGCTGGGGAATCAGAGGCGGGGAATCAGAGTTGGGGAATCAGAGGCGGGGAAGCAGAGGCAGGGAATCAGACGCGGGGATTCAGAGGCGGGGAATCATAGTTGGGAATCAGAGGCGGATAATCAGATATGGGGAAACAGAGGCGGGGAATCAGGGGCGGGGAAACAGAGGCGGGGAATCAGATATGGGGAATCGGATGCGGGGAATCAGAAGCGGGGAATCAGAGCTGTGGAATCAGAGGCGGGGAATCAGAGTTGGGGCATCAGAGGTGGGGAATTAGATATGGGGAAACAGAGGCGGGGAATCAGAGGCGTGGAAACAGAGGCGGGGAATCGGATATGGGGAATCAGACGTGGGGAATCAGAGGCAGGTAATCAGACGTGCGGAATCAGAGATGGGGAATCAGAGGCAGGGAATCAGAATCAGAAGCGGGGAGTCAGAGGCCGGGAATCAGAGGCCTGGAATCAGATGCTGGGAATAAGAGGCCGGGAATCAGAGGTGGGGAATCAGAGTCCGGGAATTAGAGATGGGGAGTCAGAGGCGGGGAATGAGATATGGAGAATCAGAGGCGGGGAATCAGAGGCGGGGAAACAGAGGTGGGGAATCAGATATGGGGAATCAGAGGTGGCGAATCAAAGGCGGTGAATCAGAGATGGGGAATCAGAGGCGGGGATTCAGAGGCAGGGAATCAAACACGGGGAATCAGAGGCGGGGAATCAGAGCTGGGGAATCAGAGGCTGGGAATCAAAGTTGGGGAATCAGAGTCAGGGAATCAGATATGGGGAAACAGGGGCGGGGAATCAGAGGCGGGGAAACAGAGGAGGGGAATCAGATATGGGGAATCAGAGGCGGGGAATTAGAGGCGTGGAAACAGAGGCGGGGAATCAGATATGGGGAATCAGAGGCGGGGAATCAGAGGCGTGGAAACAGAGGCGGGGAATCAGATATGGGGAATCAGAGTTGGGGAATCAGCGCAGGTAATCAGATGTGCGGAATCAGAGATGGGGAATCAGAGGCAGGGAATCAGAATCAGAAGCGGGGAGTCAGAGGCCGGGAATCAGAGGCCTGGAATCAGATGCTGGGAATAAGAGGCCGGGAATCAGAGGTGGGGAATCAGAGTCCGGGAGTCAGAGATGGGGATTCAGAGGCGGGGAATGAGATATGGAGAATCAGAGGCGGGGAATCAGAGGCGGGGAAACAGAGGTGGGGAATCAGATATGGGGAATCAGAGGTGGCGAATCAAAGGCGGTGAATCAGAGATGGGGAATCAGAGGCGGGGAATCAGAGGCAGGGAATCAAACACGGGGAATAAGAGGCGGGGAATCAGAGCTGGGGGAATCAGAGGCTGGGAATCAAAGTTGTGGAATCAGAGGCAGGGAATCAGATATGGGGAAACAGGGGCGGGGAATCAGAGGTGGGGAAACAGAGGCGGGGAATCAGATATGGGGAATCAGAGGCGGGGAATTAGAGTTGGGGAATCAGAGGCGGGGAATCAGAGGTGGGGAAACAGAGGCGGGGAATCAAACACGGGGAATCAGAGGTGGGGAATCAGAGGTTGGGAATCAGAGGCAGGGAATCAGAGGCGGGGAATCAGAGGCGGGGAATCAGAGGCAGGGATTCAGATGTGCGGAATCGGAGATGGGGAATCAGAGGCAGGGAATCAGAGGCGGGGAATCAGAGGCGGGGAATCAGAGGCCGGGAATCAGATATGGGGAATCAGAGGCGGGGAATCAGAGGTGGGGAAACAGAGGCTGGGAATCAGATATGGGGAATCAGAGGTGGGGAATCAGAGGTTGGGAATCAGAGGCAGGGAATCAGAGGCTTGGAATCAGATGCAGGGAATCAGATGCGGGGAATCAGAGGCGGGGAATCAGAGCTGGGGAATCAGAGGTGGGGAATCAGAGTTGGGGAATCAGAGGCGGGGACTTAGATATTGGGAAACAGAGGCGTGGAATCAGAGGCGGGGAAACAGAGGCGGGGAATCAGATATGGGGAATCAGAGATGGGGAATCAGAGGCAGGGAATCAGATGTGCGGAATCAGAGATGGGGAATCAAAGGCAGGGAATCAGAATCAGAAGCAGGGAATCAGAGGCCGGGAATCAGAGGCCGGAATCAGATGCCAGGAATAAGAGGCCGGGAATCAGAGGTGGGGATTCAGAGGCGGGGAATGAGATATGGGGATTCAGAGGCGGGGAATCAGAGGCGGGGAAACAGAGGCGGGGAATGAGATATGGGGAATCAGAGGTGGCGAATCAAAGGCGGTGATTCAGAGATGGGGAATCAGAGGACGGGAATCAGAGGCAGGGAATCAAACACGGGGAATCAGAGGCGGGGAATCAGAGCTGGGGAATCAGAGGCTGGGAATCAAAGTTGGGGAATCAGAGGCAGGCAATCAGATATGGGGAAACAGGGGCGGGGAATCAGAGGCAGGGAAACAGAGGCGGGGAATCAGATATGGGGAATCAGAGGCGGGGAATTAGAGTTGGGGAATCAGAGGCGGGGAATCTGAGGCGGGGAAACAGAGACGGGGAATCAAACACGGGGAATCAGAGGTGGGGAATCAGAGGTTGGGAATCAGAGGCAGGGAATCAGAGGCGGGGAATCAGAGGCGGGGAATCAGAGGCAGGGAATCAGATGTGCGGAATCGGAGATGGGGAATCAGAGGCAGGGAATCAGAGGCGGGGAATCAGAGTCCGGGAATCAGATATGGGGAAACGGAGGCGGGGAATCAGAGGCGGGGAAACAGAGGCTGGGAATCAGATATGGGGAATCAGAGGTGGGGAATCAGAGGTTGGGAATCAGAGGCAGGGAATCAGAGGCTTGGAATCAGATGCAGGGAATCAGATGCAGGGAATCAGAGGCGGGGAATCAGAGCTGGGGAATCAGAGGTGGGGAATCAGAGTTGGGGAATCAGAGGCGGGGACTTAGATATTGGGAAACAGAGGCAGGGAATCAGAGGCGGGGAAACAGAGGCGGGGAATCAGATATGGGGAATCAGAGATGGGGAATCAGAGGCAGGGAATCAGATGTTCGGAATCAGAGATGGGGAATCAAAGGCAGGGAATCAGAATCAGAAGCAGGGAATCAGAGGCCGGGAATCAGAGGCCGGAATCAGATGCCGGGAATAAGAGGCTGGGAATCAGAGGTGGGGAATCAGAGTCCGGGAATCAGAGATGGGGAATCAGAGGCGGGGAATGAGATATGGGGAATCAGAGGCGGGGAATCAGAGGCGGGGAAACAGAGGCGAGGAATCAGATATGGGGAATCAGAGGTGGCGAATCAAAGGCGGTGAATCAGAGATGGGGAATCAGAGGCGGGGAATCAGAGGCAGGGAATCAAACACGGGGAATCAGAGGCGGGGAATCAGAGCTGGGGAATCAGAGGCGGGGAATCAGAGTTGGGGAATCAGAGGCGGGGAATCAGAGCTTGGGAATCAGAGGTGGGGATCAGAGTCAGGGAATCAGAGGCAGGGAATCAGATGTGCGGAATCCGAGATGGGGAATCAGAGGTGGGGAATCAGAGGCTGTGAATCAGAGATGGGGAATCAGAGGCGGGGAATCAGAGGCAGGAAATCAGACACGGGGATTCAGAGGCTGGGAATCAGACGGGGCGAATCAAAGGCGGGGAATCAGAGCTGGAGAATCAGAGGCAGGGAATCAGAGTTGGGGATTTAGAGGCGGGGAATCAGATATGGGGAAACAGAGGCGGGGAATCAGAGGCGGGCAAACAGAGGCGGGGAATTAGATATGGGGAATCAGAGGTGGGGAATCAGAGGTGGTGAATCAGAGATGGGGAATCACAGGCGGGGAATCAGAGGCAGGGAATAGAACGCGGGGAATCAGAGGCAGGGAATCAGAGTTGGGGCATCAGAGGTTGGGAATTAGATATGGGGAAACAGAGGCGGGGAATCAGAGGCGGGGAAACAGAGGCGGGAAATCAGATATGGGGAATCAGAGGTGGGGAATCAGAGGCAGGGAATCAGATGTGCGGAATCAGAGATGGGGAATCAGAGGCAGCGAATCAGAATCAGAAGCGGGGAATCAGAGGCCGGGAATCAGAGGCCGGGAATCAGATGCTGGGAATAAGAGGCCGGGAATCAGAGGTGGGGAATCAGAGTCCGGGAATCAGAGATGGGGATTCAGAGGCGGGGAATTAGAGTTGGGGAATCAGAGGCGGGGAATCAGAGGTGGGGAAACAGAGGCGGGGAATCAAACACGGGGAATCAGAGGTGGGGAATCAGAGGTTGGGAATCAGAGGCAGGGAATCAGAGGCGGGGAATCAGAGGCGGGGAATCAGAGGCAGGGATTCAGATGTGCGGAATCGGAGATGGGGAATCAGAGGCAGGGAATCAGAGGCGGGGAATCAGAGGCCGGGAATCAGAGGCCGGGAATCAGATATGGGGAATCAGAGGCGGGGAATCAGAGGTGGGGAAACAGAGGCTGGGAATCAGATATGGGGAATCAGAGGTGGGGAATCAGAGGTTGGGAATCAGAGGCAGGGAATCAGAGGCTTGGAATCAGATGCAGGGAATCAGATGCGGGGAATCAGAGGCGGGGAATCAGAGCTGGGGAATCAGAGGTGGGGAATCAGAGTTGGGGAATCAGAGGCGGGGACTTAGATATTGGGAAACAGAGGCGTGGAATCAGAGGCGGGGAAACAGAGGCGGGGAATCAGATATGGGGAATCAGAGATGGGGAATCAGAGGCAGGGAATCAGATGTGCGGAATCAGAGATGGGGAATCAAAGGCAGGGAATCAGAATCAGAAGCAGGGAATCAGAGGCCGGGAATCAGAGGCCGGAATCAGATGCCGGGAATAAGAGGCCGGGAATCAGAGGTGGGGATTCAGAGGCGGGGAATGAGATATGGGGATTCAGAGGCGGGGAATCAGAGGCGGGGAAACAGAGGCGGGGAATGAGATATGGGGAATCAGAGGTGGCGAATCAAAGGCGGTGATTCAGAGATGGGGAATCAGAGGACGGGAATCAGAGGCAGGGAATCAAACACGGGGAATCAGAGGCGGGGAATCAGAGCTGGGGAATCAGAGGCTGGGAATCAAAGTTGGGGAATCAGAGGCAGGCAATCAGATATGGGGAAACAGGGGCGGGGAATCAGAGGCAGGGAAACAGAGGCGGGGAATCAGATATGGGGAATCAGAGGCGGGGAATTAGAGTTGGGGAATCAGAGGCGGGGAATCTGAGGCGGGGAAACAGAGACGGGGAATCAAACACGGGGAATCAGAGGTGGGGAATCAGAGGTTGGGAATCAGAGGCAGGGAATCAGAGGCGGGGAATCAGAGGCGGGGAATCAGAGGCAGGGAATCAGATGTGCGGAATCGGAGATGGGGAATCAGAGGCAGGGAATCAGAGGCGGGGAATCAGAGTCCGGGAATCAGATATGGGGAAACGGAGGCGGGGAATCAGAGGCGGGGAAACAGAGGCTGGGAATCAGATATGGGGAATCAGAGGTGGGGAATCAGAGGTTGGGAATCAGAGGCAGGGAATCAGAGGCTTGGAATCAGATGCAGGGAATCAGATGCAGGGAATCAGAGGCGGGGAATCAGAGCTGGGGAATCAGAGGTGGGGAATCAGAGTTGGGGAATCAGAGGCGGGGACTTAGATATTGGGAAACAGAGGCAGGGAATCAGAGGCGGGGAAACAGAGGCGGGGAATCAGATATGGGGAATCAGAGATGGGGAATCAGAGGCAGGGAATCAGATGTTCGGAATCAGAGATGGGGAATCAAAGGCAGGGAATCAGAATCAGAAGCAGGGAATCAGAGGCCGGGAATCAGAGGCCGGAATCAGATGCCGGGAATAAGAGGCTGGGAATCAGAGGTGGGGAATCAGAGTCCGGGAATCAGAGATGGGGAATCAGAGGCGGGGAATGAGATATGGGGAATCAGAGGCGGGGAATCAGAGGCGGGGAAACAGAGGCGAGGAATCAGATATGGGGAATCAGAGGTGGCGAATCAAAGGCGGTGAATCAGAGATGGGGAATCAGAGGCGGGGAATCAGAGGCAGGGAATCAAACACGGGGAATCAGAGGCGGGGAATCAGAGCTGGGGAATCAGAGGCGGGGAATCAGAGTTGGGGAATCAGAGGCGGGGAATCAGAGCTTGGGAATCAGAGGTGGGGATCAGAGTCAGGGAATCAGAGGCAGGGAATCAGATGTGCGGAATCCGAGATGGGGAATCAGAGGTGGGGAATCAGAGGCTGTGAATCAGAGATGGGGAATCAGAGGCGGGGAATCAGAGGCAGGAAATCAGACACGGGGATTCAGAGGCTGGGAATCAGACGGGGCGAATCAAAGGCGGGGAATCAGAGCTGGAGAATCAGAGGCAGGGAATCAGAGTTGGGGATTTAGAGGCGGGGAATCAGATATGGGGAAACAGAGGCGGGGAATCAGAGGCGGGCAAACAGAGGCGGGGAATTAGATATGGGGAATCAGAGGTGGGGAATCAGAGGTGGTGAATCAGAGATGGGGAATCACAGGCGGGGAATCAGAGGCAGGGAATAGAACGCGGGGAATCAGAGGCAGGGAATCAGAGTTGGGGCATCAGAGGTTGGGAATTAGATATGGGGAAACAGAGGCGGGGAATCAGAGGCGGGGAAACAGAGGCGGGAAATCAGATATGGGGAATCAGAGGTGGGGAATCAGAGGCAGGGAATCAGATGTGCGGAATCAGAGATGGGGAATCAGAGGCAGCGAATCAGAATCAGAAGCGGGGAATCAGAGGCCGGGAATCAGAGGCCGGGAATCAGATGCTGGGAATAAGAGGCCGGGAATCAGAGGTGGGGAATCAGAGTCCGGGAATCAGAGATGGGGATTCAGAGGCGGAAAATGAGATATGTAGAATCAGAGGCGGGGAATCAGAGGCGGGGAAACAGAGGTGGGGAATCAGATATGTGGAATCAGAGGTGGCGAATCAAAGGCAGTGAATCAGAGATGGGGAATCAGAGGCGGGGAATCAGAGGCAGGGAATCAAACACGGGAAATCAGGGGCGGGGAATCAGAGCTGGGGAATCAGAGGCGGGGAATCAGAGTTGGGGAATCAGAGGCAGGGAATCAGATATGGGGAAACAAGGGCAGGGAATCAGAGGCGGGGAAACAGAGGCGGGGAATCAGATATGGGGAATCAGAGGTGTGGAATCAGAGGTTGGGAATCAGAGGCAGGGAATCAGAGGTGGCGAAACAGAGGCGGGGAATCAGATATGGGGAATCAGAGGTGGCGAATCAAAGGCGGTGTAACAGAGATGGGGAATCAGGGCAGGGAATCAGAGGCAGGGAATCAAACACGGGGAATCAGAGCTGGGGAATCAGAGGCGGGGAATTAGAGTTGGGGAATCAGAGGAGGGGAATCAGAGGCGGGGCAACAGAGGCGGGGAATCAGATATGGGGAATCAGAGGTGGGGAATCAGAGGTTCGGAATCAGAGGCAGGGAATCAGAGGCGGGGAATCAGAGGCAGGGAATCAGATGCGCGGAATCGGAGATGGGGAATCAGAGGTAGGGAATCAGAGGTGGGGAATCAGAGGCGGGGAATAAGAGGCCGGGAATCAGATATGGGGAAACAGAGGTGGGGAATCAGAGGCGGGGAAACAGAGGCGGGGAATCAGATATGGGGAATCAGAGGTGGGGAATCAGAGGTTGGGAATCAGAGGCAGCGAATCAGAGGCTTGGAATCAGATGCAGGGAATCAGATGCGGGGAATCAGAGGCGGGGAATCAGAGCTGGGGAATAAGAGGTGGGGAATCAGAGTTGGGGAATCAGAGGCGGGGACTTAGATATTGGGAAACAGAGGCGGGAAATCAGAGGCGGGGAAACAGAGGCGGGGAATCAGATATGGGGAATCAGAGGTGGGGAATCAGAGGCAGGGAATCAGATGTGCGGAATCAGAGATGGGAAATCAGAGGCAGGGAATCAGAATCAGAAGCAGGGAATCAGAGGCCGGGAATCAGAGGCCGGAATCAGATGCCGGGAATAAGAGGCCGGGAATCAGAGGTGGGGAATCAGAGGCGGCGAATGAGATATGGGGAATCAGAGGCGGGGAATCAGAGGCGGGGAAACAGAGGCGAGGAATCAGATATGGGGAATCAGAGGTGGCGAATCAAAGGCGGTGAATCAGAGATGGGGAATCAGAGGCGGGGAATCAGAGGCAGGGAATCAAACACGGGAAATCAGGGGCGGGGAATCAGAGCTGGGGAATCAGAGGCGGGGAATCAGAGTTGGGGAATCAGAGGCAGGGAATCAGATATGGGGAAACAAGGGCAGGGAATCAGAGGCGGGGAAACAGAGGCGGGGAATCAGATATGGGGAATCAGAGGTGTGGAATCAGAGGTTGGGAATCAGAGGCAGGGAATCAGAGGCGGCGAAACAGAGGCGGGGAATCAGATATGGGGAATCAGAGGTGGCGAATCAAAGGCGGTGTAACAGAGATGGGGAATCAGGGCAGGGAATCAGAGGCAGGGAATCAAACACGGGGAATCAGAGCTGGGGAATCAGAGGCGGGGAATTAGAGTTGGGGAATCAGAGGAGGGGAATCAGAGGTTCGGAATCAGAGGCAGGGAATCAGAGGCGGGGAATCAGAGGCAGGGAATCAGATGCGCGGAATCGGAGATGGGGAATCAGAGGTAGGGAATCAGAGGTGGGGAATCAGAGGCGGGGAATAAGAGGCCGGGAATCAGATATGGGGAAACAGAGGTGGGGAATCAGAGGCGGGGAAACAGAGGCGGGGAATCAGATATGGGGAATCAGAGGTGGGGAATCAGAGGTTGGGAATCAGAGGCAGCGAATCAGAGGCTTGGAATCAGATGCAGGGAATCAGATGCGGGGAATCAGAGGCGGGGAATCAGAGCTGGGGAATAAGAGGTGTGGAATCAGAGTTGGGGAATCAGAGGCGGGGACTTAGATATTGGGAAACAGAGGCGGGAAATCAGAGGCGGGGAAACAGAGGCGGGGAATCAGATATGGGGAATCAGAGGTGGGGAATCAGAGGCAGGGAATCAGATGTGCGGAATCAGAGATGGGGAATCAGAGGCAGGGAATCAGAATCAGAAGCAGGGAATCAGAGGCCGGGAATCAGAGGCCGGAATCAGATGCCGGGAATAAGAGGCCGGGAATCAGAGGTGGGGAATCAGAGGCGGGGAATGAGATATGGGGAATCAGAGGCGGGGAATCAGAGGCGGGGAAACAGAGGCGAGGAATCAGATATGGGGAATCAGAGGTGGCGAATCAAAGGCGGTGAATCAGAGATGGGGAATCAGAGGCGGGGAATCAGAGGCAGGGAATCAAACACGGGGAATCAGAGGCGGGGAATCAGAGCTGGGGAATCAGAGGCGGGGAATCAGAGTTGGGGAATCAGAGGCGGGGAATCAGAGCTTGGGAATCAGAGGTGGGGATCAGAGTCAGGGAATCAGAGGCAGGGAATCAGATGTGCGGAATCCGAGATGGGGAATCAGAGGTGGGGAATCAGAGGCTGTGAATCAGAGATGGGGAATCAGAGGCGGGGAATCAGAGGCAGGAAATCAGACACGGGGATTCAGAGGCTGGGAATCAGACGGGGCGAATCAAAGGCGGGGAATCAGAGCTGGGGAATCAGAGGCAGGGAATCAGAGTTGGGGATTCAGAGGCGGGGAATCAGATATGGGGAAACAGAGGCGGGGAATCAGAGGCGGGCAAACAGAGGCGGGGAATTAGATATGGGGAATCAGAGGTGGGGAATCAGAGGTGGTGAATCAGAGATGGGGAATCACAGGCGGGGAATCAGAGGCAGGGAATAGAACGCGGGGAATCAGAGGCAGGGAATCAGAGTTGGGGCATCAGAGGTTGGGAATTAGATATGGGGAAACAGAGGCGGGGAATCAGAGGGGGGGAAACAGAGGCGGGAAATCAGATATGGGGAATCAGAGGTGGGGAATCAGAGGCAGGGAATCAGATGTGCGGAATCAGAGATGGGGAATCAGAGGCAGCGAATCAGAATCAGAAGCGGGGAATCAGAGGCCGGGAATCAGAGGCCGGGAATCAGATGCTGGGAATAAGAGGCCGGGAATCAGAGGTGGGGAATCAGAGTCCGGGAATCAGAGATGGGGATTCAGAGGCGGAAAATGAGATATGTAGAATCAGAGGCGGGGAATCAGAGGCGGGGAAACAGAGGTGGGGAATCAGATATGTGGAATCAGAGGTGGCGAATCAAAGGCAGTGAATCAGAGATGGGGAATCAGAGGCGGGGAATCAGAGGCAGGGAATCAAACACGGGAAATCAGGGGCGGGGAATCAGAGCTGGGGAATCAGAGGCGGGGAATCAGAGTTGGGGAATCAGAGGCAGGGAATCAGATATGGGGAAACAAGGGCAGGGAATCAGAGGCGGGGAAACAGAGGCGGGGAATCAGATATGGGGAATCAGAGGTGTGGAATCAGAGGTTGGGAATCAGAGGCAGGGAATCAGAGGCGGCGAAACAGAGGCGGGGAATCAGATATGGGGAATCAGAGGTGGCGAATCAAAGGCGGTGTAACAGAGATGGGGAATCAGGGCAGGGAATCAGAGGCAGGGAATCAGATGTGCGGAATCGGAGATGGGGAATCAGAGGTAGGGAATCAGAGGTGGGGAATCAGAGGCGGGGAATAAGAGGCCGGGAATCAGATATGGGGAAACAGAGGTGGGGAATCAGAGGCGGGGAAACAGAGGCGGGGAATCAGATATGGGGAATCAGAGGTGGGGAATCAGAGGTTGGGAATCAGAGGCAGCGAATCAGAGGCTTGGAATCAGATGCAGGGAATCAGATGCGGGGAATCAGAGGCGGGGAATCAGAGCTGGGGAATAAGAGGTGGGGAATCAGAGTTAGGGAATCAGAGGCGGGGACTTAGATATTGGGAAACAGAGGCGGGAAATCAGAGGCGGGGAAACAGAGGCGGGGAATCAGATATGGGGAATCAGAGGTGGGGAATCAGAGGCAGGGAATCAGATGGTCGGAATCAGAGATGGGGAATCAGAGGCAGGGAATCAGAATCAGAAGCAGGGAATCAGAGGCCGGGAATCAGAGGCCGGAATCAGATGCCGGGAATAAGAGGCCGGGAATCAGAGGTGGGGAATCAGAGTCCGGGAATCAGAGATGGGGATTCAGAGGCGGGGAATGAGATATGGGGAATCAGAGGCGGGGAATCAGAGGCGGGGAAACAGATGCGGGGAATCAGATATGGGGAATCAGAGGTGGCGAATCAAAGGCGGTGAATCAGAGATGCGGAATCAGAGGCCGGGAATCAGAGGCAGGGAATCAAACACGGGGAATCAGAGGCGGGGAATCAGAGCTGGGGAATCAGAGGCGGGGAATCAGAGTTGGGGAATCAGAGGCGGGGAAGCAGAGGCAGGGAATCAGACGCGGGGATTCAGAGGCGGTGAATCATAGTTGGGAATCAGAGGCGGATAATCAGATATGGGGAAACAGAGGAGGGGAATCAGGGGCGGGGAAACAGAGGCGGGGAATCAGATATGGGGATTCGGATGCGGGGAATCAGAGGCGGGGAATCAGAGCTGTGGAATCAGAGGCGGGGAATCAGAGTTGGGGCATCAGAGGTGGGGAATTAGATATGGGGAAACAGAGGCGGGGATTCAGAGGCGTGGAAACAGAGGCGGGGAATCAGATATGGGGAATCAGACGTGGGGAATCACAGGCAGGGAATCAGAATCAGAAGCGGGGAGCCAGAGGCCGGGAATCAGAGGCCTGGAATCAGATGCTGGGAATAAGAGGCCGGGAATCAGAGGTGGGGAATCAGAGTCCGGGAATCAGAGATGGGGAGTCAGAGGCGGGGAATGAGATATGGAGAATCAGAGGCGGGGAATCAGAGGCGGGGAAACAGAGGTGGGGAATCAGATATGGGGAATCAGAGGTGGCGAATCAAAGGCGGTGAATCAGAGATGGGGAATCAGAGGCGGGGAATCAGAGGCAGGGAATCAAACACGGGGAATCAGAGGCGGGGAATCAGAGCTGGGGAATCAGAGGCTGGGAATCAAAGTTGGGGAATCAGAGTCAGGGAATCAGATATGGGGAAACAGGGGCGGGGAATCAGAGGCGGGGAAACAGAGGCGGGGAATCAGATATGGGGAATCAGAGGCGGGGAATTAGAGTTGGGGAATCAGAGGCGGGGAATTAGTGGTGGGGAAACAGAGGCGGGGAATCAAACACGGGGAATCAGAGGTGGGGAATCAGAGGTTGGAAATTAGAGGCAGGGAATCAGCGGCGGGGAATCAGAGGCAGGGAATCAGAGGCAGGGAATCAGATGTGCGGAATCGGTGATGGGGAATCAGAGGCAGGGAATCAGAGGCGGGGAATCAGAGGCCGGGAATCAGATATGGGGAAACAGAGGCGGGGAATCAGAGGCGGGGAAACAGAGGCTGGGAATCAGATATGGGGAATCAGAGGTGGGGAATCAGAGGTTGGGAATCAGAGGCAGGGGATCAGAGGCTTGGAATCAGATGCAGGGAATCAGATGCGGGGAATCAGAGGCGGGGAATCAGAGCTGGGGAATCAGAGTCTGGGAATCAAAGTTGGGGAATCAGAGGCAGGGAATCAGATATGGGGAACAGGGTCGGGGAATCAGAGGCGGGGAAACAGAGGCGGGGAATCAGATATGGGGAATCAGAGGCGGGGAATTAGAGTTGGGGAATCAGAGGCGGGGAATCAGAGGCGGGGAAACAGAGGCGGGGAATCAAACACGGGGAATCAGAGGTGGGGAATCAGAGGTTGGGAACCAGAGGCAGGGAATCAGAGGCGGGGAATCAGAGGCGGGGAATGAGAGGCAGGGAATCAGATGTGCGGAATCGGAGATGGGGAATCAGAGGCAGGGAATCAGAGGCGGGGAATCAGAGGCGGGGAATCAGAGGCCGGGAATCAGATATGGGGAAACAGAAGCGGGGAATCAGTGGCGGGGAAACAGAGGCTGGGAATCAGGTATGGGGAATCAGATGTGGGGAATCAGAGGCGGGGAATCAGAGCTGGGGAATCAGAGGTGGGGAATCAAAGTTGGGGAATCAGAGGCGGGGACTTAGATATGGGGAAACAGAGGCGGGGAATCAGAGATGGGGAAACAGAGGCGGGGATTCAGATATGGGGAATCAGAGGTGGGGAATCAGAGGCAGGGAATTAGATGTGCGGAATCAGAAATGGGGAATCAGAGGCAGGGAATCAGAATCAGAAGCAGGGAATCAGAGGCCGGGAATCAGAGGCCGGAATCAGATGCCGGGAATAAGAGGTCGGGAATCAGAGGTGGGGAATCAGAGTCCGGGAATCAGAGATGGGGAATCAGAGGCGGGGAATGAGATATGGGGAATCAGAGGCGGGGAATCAGAGGCGGGGAAACAGTGGCGAGGAATCAGATATGGGGAATCAGAGGTGGCGAATCAAAGGCGGTGAATCAGAGATGGGGAATCAGAGCTGGGGAATCAGAGGCAGGGGATCAAACACGGGGAATCAGAGGCGGGGAATCAGAGCTGGGGAATCAGAGGCGGGGAATCAGAGTTGGGGAATCAGAGGCGGGGAATCAGAGCTGGGGAATCAGAGGTGGGGAATCAGAGTCGGGGAATCAGAGGCAGGGAATCGGATGTGCGGAATCAGAGATGGGGAATCAGAGGTGGGGAATCAGAGGCGGTGAATCTGAGATGGGGAATCAGAGGCGGGGAATCAGAGGCAGGTTATCAGACACGGGGATTCAGAGGCTGGGAATCAGACGGGGGGAATCAAAGGCGGGGAATGAAGCTGGGGAATCAGAGGCAGGGAATCAGAGTTGGGGATTCAGAGGCGGGGAATCAGATATGGGGAAACAGAGGCGGGGAATCAGAGGCGGGCAAACAGAGGCGGGGAATTAGATATGGGGAATCAGTGGTGGGGAATCAGAGGTGGTGAATCAGTGATGGGGAATCACAGGCGGGGAATCAGAGGCAGGGAATAGAACGCGGGGAATCAGAGGCAGGGAATCAGAGCTGGGGAATAAGAGGCGGGGAATCATAGTTGGGAATCAGAGGCGGGGAATCAGATATGGGGAAACAGAGGCGGGGAATCAGGGGCGGGGAAACAGAGGCGGGGAATCAGATATGGGGAATCGGATGTGGAGAATCAGAGGCAGGGAATCAGAGCTGGGGAATCAGAGGCGGGGAATCAGAGTTGGGGCATCAGAGGTGGGGAATTAGATCTGGGGAAACAGAGGCGGGGAATCAGATGTGCGGAATCAGAGGCGGGGAATCAGAGGCAGGGAATCAGAATCAGAAGCGGGGAGTCAGAGGCCGGGAATCAGAGGCCTGGAATCAGATGCTGGGAATAAGAGGCCGGGAATCAGAGGTGGGGAATCAGAGTCCGGGAATCAGAGATGGGGAGTCAGAGGCGGGGAATGAGATATGGAGAATCAGAGGTGGGGAATCAGAGGTGGGGAAACAGAGGTGGGGAATCAGATATGGGGAATCAGAGGTGGCGAATCAAAGGCTGTGTATCAGAGATGGGGAATCAGAGGCGGGGAATCAGAGGCAGGGAATCAAACACAGGGAATTAGAGGCGGGGAATCAGAGCTGGGGAATCAGAGGCTGGGAATCAAAGTTGGGGAATCAGAGGCAGGGAATCAGATATGGGGAAACAGGGGCGGGGAATCAGAGGCGGGGAAACAGAGGCAGGGAATCAGATATGGGGAATCAGAGGCGGGGAATTAGAGTTGGGGAATCAGAGGCGGGGAATCAGAGGCGGGGAAACAGAGGCGGGGAATCAAACACGTGGAATCAGAGGTGGGGAATCAGAGGTTGGGAATCAGAGGCAGGGAATCAGAGGCGGGGAATCAGAGGCGGGGAATCAGAGGCAGGGAATCAGATGTGCGGAATCGGAGATGAGGAATCAGAGGCAGGGAATCAGAGGCTGGGAATCAGATGCGGGGAATCAGAGGCCGGGAATCAGATATGGGGAAACAGAGGCGGGGAATCAGAGGCGGGGAAACAGAGGCTGGGAATCAGATATGGGGAATCAGAGGTGGGGAAACAGAGGTTGGGAATCAGAGGCAGGGAATCAGAGGCTTGGAATCAGATGCAGGGAATCAGATGCGGGGAATCAGAGGCGGGGAATCAGAGCTGGGGAATCAGAGGCTGGGAATCAAAGTTGGGGAATCAGAGGCAGGGAATCAGAGGCGGGGAATCAGATGCGGGGAATCAGAGGCCGAGAATCAGATATGGGGAAACAGAGGCGGGGAATCAGAGGCGGGTAAACAGAGGCTGGGAATCAGATATGGGGAATCAGAGGTGGGGAATCAGAGGTTGGGAATCAGAGGCAGGGAATCAGAGGCTTGGAATCAGATGCAGGGAATCAGATGCGGGGAATCAGAGGCGGGGAATCAGAGATGGGGAATCAGAGGCTGGGAATCAAAGTTGGGGAATCAGAGGCAGGGAATCAGATATGGGGAAACAGGGGCGGGGAATCAGAGGCGGGGAAACAGAGGCGGGGAATCAGATATGGGGAATCAGAGGCGGGGAATTAGAGTTGGGGAATCAGAGGCGGGGAATCAGAGGCGGGGATACAGAGGCGGGGAATCAAACACGGGGAATCAGAGGTGGGGAATCAGAGGTTGGGAATCAGAGGCAGGGAATCAGAGGCGGGGAATCAGAGGCGGGGAATCAGAGGCAGGGAATCAGATGTGCGGAATCGGAGATGGGGAATCAGAGGCAGGGAATCAGAGGCGGGGAATCAGAGGCGGGGAACCAGAGGCCGGGAATCAGATATGGGGAAACAGAGGCGGGGAATCAGAGGCGGGGAAACAGATGCTGGGAATCAGATATGGGGAATCAGATGTGGGGAATCAGAGGTTGGGAATCAGAGGCAGGGGATCAGAGGCTTGGAATCAGATGCAGGGAATCAGATGCGGGGAATCAGAGGCGGGGAATCAGAGCTGGGGAATCAGAGTCTGGGAATCAAAGTTGGGGAATCAGAGGCGGGGAATCAGATATGGGGAAACAGGGGCGGGGAATCAGAGGCGGGGAAACAGAGGCGGGGAATCAGATATGGGGAAGCAGAGGCGGGGAATTAGAGTTGGGGAATCAGAGGCGGGGAATCAGAGGCGGGGAGACAGAGGCGGGGAATCAAACACGGGGAATCAGAGGTGGGGAATCAGAGGTTGGGAATCAGAGGCAGGGAATCAGAGGCGGGGAATCAGAGGCGGGGAATGAGAGGCAGGGAATCAGATGTGCGGAATCGGAGATGGGGAATCAGAGGCACGGAATCAGAGGCGGGGAATCAGAGGCGGGGAATCAGAGGCCGGGAATCAGATATGGGGAAACAGAAGCGGGGAATCAGAGGCGGGGAAACAGAGGCTGGGAATCAGGTATGGGGAATCAGATGTGGGGAATCAGAGGCGGGGAATCAGAGCTGGGGAATCAGAGGTGGGGAATCAAAGTTGGGGAATCAGAGGCGGGGACTTAGATATGGGGAACCAGAGGCGGGGAATCAGAGACGGGGAAACAGAGGCGGGGATTCAGATATGGGGAATCAGAGGTGGGGAATAAGAGGCAGGGAATTAGATGTGCGGAATCAGAAATGGGGAATCAGAGGCAGGGAATCAGAATCAGAAGCAGGGAATCAGAGGCCGGGAATCAGAGGCCGGAATCAGATGCCGGGAATAAGAGGTCGGGAATCAGAGGTGGGGAATCAGAGTCCGGGAATCAGAGATGGGGAATCAGAGGCGGGGAATGAGATATGGGGAATCAGAGGCGGGGAATCAGAGGCGGGGAAACAGTGGCGAGGAATCAGATATGGGGAATCAGAGGTGGCGAATCAAAGGCGGTGAATCAGAGATGGGGAATCAGAGCTGGGGAATCAGAGGCAGGGGATCAAACACGGGGAATCAGAGGCGGGGAATCAGAGCTGGGGAATCAGAGGCGGGGAATCAGAGTTGGGGAATCAGAGGCGGGGAATCAGAGCTGGGGAATCAGAGGTGGGGAATCAGAGTCGGGGAATCAGAGGCAGGGAATCGGATGTGCGGAAACAGAGATGGGGAATCAGAGGTGGGGAATCAGAGGCGGTGAATCTGAGATGGGGAATCAGAGGCGGGGAATCAGAGGCAGGTTATCAGACACGGGGATTCAGAGGCTGGGAATCAGACGGGGGGAATCAAAGGCGGGGAATGAAGCTGGGGAATCAGAGGCAGGGAATCAGAGTTGGGGATTCAGAGGCGGGGAATCAGATATGGGGAAACAGAGGCGGGGAATCAGAGGCGGGCAAACAGAGGCGGGGAATTAGATATGGGGAATCAGTGGTGGGGAATCAGAGGTGGTGAATCAGTGATGGGGAATCACAGGCGGGGAATCAGAGGCAGGGAATAGAACGCGGGGAATCAGAGGCAGGGAATCAGAGCTGGGGAATAAGAGGCGGGGAATCATAGTTGGGAATCAGAGGCGGGGAATCAGATATGGGGAAACAGAGGCGGGGAATCAGGGGCGGGGAAACAGAGGCGGGGAATCAGATATGGGGAATCGGATGTGGAGAATCAGAGGCAGGGAATCAGAGCTGGGGAATCAGAGGCGGGGAATCAGAGTTGGGGCATCAGAGGTGGGGAATTAGATCTGGGGAAACAGAGGCGGGGAATCAGATGTGCGGAATCAGAGGCGGGGAATCAGAGGCAGGGAATCAGAATCAGAAGCGGGGAGTCAGAGGCCGGGAATCAGAGGCCTGGAATCAGATGCTGGGAATAAGAGGCCGGGAATCAGAGGTGGGGAATCAGAGTCCGGGAATCAGAGATGGGGAGTCAGAGGCGGGGAATGAGATATGGAGAATCAGAGGCGGGGAATCAGAGGTGGGGAAACAGAGGTGGGGAATCAGATATGGGGAATCAGAGGTGGCGAATCAAAGGCTGTGAATCAGAGATGGGGAATCAGAGGCGGGGAATCAGAGGCAGGGAATCAAACACGGGGAATCAGAGGCGGGGAATCAGAGCTGGGGAATCAGAGGCTGGGAATCAAAGTTGGGGAATCAGAGGCAGGGAATCAGATATGGGGAAACAGGGGCGGGGAATCAGAGGCGGGGAAACAGAGGCAGGGAATCAGATATGGGGAATCAGAGGCGGGGAATTAGAGTTGGGGAATCAGAGGCGGGGAATTAGTGGTGGGGAAACAGAGGCGGGGAATCAAACACGGGGAATCAGAGGTGGGGAATCAGAGGTTGGAAATTAGAGGCAGGGAATCAGCGGCGGGGAATCAGAGGCAGGGAATCAGAGGCAGGGAATCAGATGTGCGGAATCGGTGATGGGGAATCAGAGGCAGGGAATCAGAGGCGGGGAATCAGATGCCGGGAATCAGATATGGGGAAACAGAGGCGGGGAATCAGAGGCGGGGAAACAGAGGCTGGGAATCAGATATGGGGAATCAGAGGTGGGGAATCAGAGGTTGGGAATCAGAGGCAGGGGATCAGAGGCTTGGAATCAGATGCAGGGAATCAGATGCGGGGAATCAGAGGCGGGGAATCAGAGCTGGGGAATCAGAGTCTGGGAATCAAAGTTGGGGAATCAGAGGCAGGGAATCAGATATGGGGAACAGGGTCGGGGAATCAGAGGCGGGGAAACAGAGGCGGGGAATCAGATATGGGGAATCAGAGGCGGGGAATTAGAGTTGGGGAATCAGAGGCGGGGAATCAGAGGCGGGGAAACAGAGGCGGGGAATCAAACACGGGGAATCAGAGGTGGGGAATCAGAGGTTGGGAATCAGAGGCAGGGAATCAGAGGCGGGGAATCAGAGGCGGGGAATGAGAGGCAGGGAATCAGATGTGCGGAATCGGAGATGGGGAATCAGAGGCAGGGAATCAGAGGCGGGGAATCAGAGGCGGGGAATCAGAGGCCGGGAATCAGATATGGGGAAACAGAAGCGGGGAATCAGTGGCGGGGAAACAGAGGCTGGGAATCAGGTATGGGGAATCAGATGTGGGGAATCAGAGGCGGGGAATCAGAGCTGGGGAATCAGAGGTGGGGAATCAAAGTTGGGGAATCAGAGGCGGGGACTTAGATATGGGGAAACAGAGGCGGGGAATCAGAGATGGGGAAACAGAGGCGGGGATTCAGATATGGGGAATCAGAGGTGGGGAATCAGAGGCAGGGAATTAGATGTGCGGAATCAGAAATGGGGAATCAGAGGCAGGGAATCAGAATCAGAAGCAGGGAATCAGAGGCCGGGAATCAGAGGCCGGAATCAGATGCCGGGAATAAGAGGTCGGGAATCAGAGGTGGGGAATCAGAGTCCGGGAATCAGAGATGGGGAATCAGAGGCGGGGAATGAGATATGGGGAATCAGAGGCGGGGAATCAGAGGCGGGGAAACAGTGGCGAGGAATCAGATATGGGGAATCAGAGGTGGCGAATCAAAGGCGGTGAATCAGAGATGGGGAATCAGAGCTGGGGAATCAGAGGCAGGGGATCAAACACGGGGAATCAGAGGCGGGGAATCAGAGCTGGGGAATCAGAGGCGGGGAATCAGAGTTGGGGAATCAGAGGCGGGGAATCAGAGCTGGGGAATCAGAGGTGGGGAATCAGAGTCGGGGAATCAGAGGCAGGGAATCGGATGTGCGGAATCAGAGATGGGGAATCAGAGGTGGGGAATCAGAGGCGGTGAATCTGAGATGGGGAATCAGAGGCGGGGAATCAGAGGCAGGTTATCAGACACGGGGATTCAGAGGCTGGGAATCAGACGGGGGGAATCAAAGGCGGGGAATGAAGCTGGGGAATCAGAGGCAGGGAATCAGAGTTGGGGATTCAGAGGCGGGGAATCAGATATGGGGAAACAGAGGCGGGGAATCAGAGGCGGGCAAACAGAGGCGGGGAATTAGATATGGGGAATCAGTGGTGGGGAATCAGAGGTGGTGAATCAGTGATGGGGAATCACAGGCGGGGAATCAGAGGCAGGGAATAGAACGCGGGGAATCAGAGGCAAGGAATCAGAGCTGGGGAATAAGAGGCGGGGAATCATAGTTGGGAATCAGAGGCGGGGAATCAGATATGGGGAAACAGAGGCGGGGAATCAGGGGCGGGGAAACAGAGGCGGGGAATCAGATATGGGGAATCGGATGTGGAGAATCAGAGGCAGGGAATCAGAGCTGGGGAATCAGAGGCGGGGAATCAGAGTTGGGGCATCAGAGGTGGGGAATTAGATCTGGGGAAACAGAGGCGGGGAATCAGATGTGCGGAATCAGAGGCGGGGAATCAGAGGCAGGGAATCAGAATCAGAAGCGGGGAGTCAGAGGCCGGGAATCAGAGGCCTGGAATCAGATGCTGGGAATAAGAGGCCGGGAATCAGAGGTGGGGAATCAGAGTCCGGGAATCAGAGATGGGGAGTCAGAGGCGGGGTATGAGATATGGAGAATCAGAGGCGGGGAATCAGAGGTGGGGAAACAGAGGTGGGGTATCAGATATGGGGAATCAGAGGTGGCGAATCAAAGGCTGTGAATCAGAGATGGGGAATCAGAGGCGAGGAATCAGAGGCAGGGAATCAAACACAGGGAATTAGAGGCGGGGAATCAGAGCTGGGGAATCAGAGGCTGGGAATCAAAGTTGGGGAATCAGAGGCAGGGAATCAGATATGGGGAAACAGGGGCGGGGAATCAGAGGCGGGGAAACAGAGGCAGGGAATCAGATATGGGGAATCAGAGGCGGGGAATTAGAGTTGGGGAATCAGAGGCGGGGAATCAGAGGCGGGGAAACAGAGGCGGGGAATCAAACACGGGGAATCAGAGGTGGGGAATCAGAGGTTGGGAATCAGAGGCAGGGAATCAGAGGCGGGGAATCAGAGGCGGGGAATCAGAGGCAGGGAATCAGATGTGCGGAATCGGAGATGAGGAATCAGAGGCAGGGAATCAGAGGCGGGGAATCAGATGCGGGGAATCAGAGGCCGGGAATCAGATATGGGGAAACAGAGGCGGGGAATCAGAGGCGGGGAAACAGAGGCTGGGAATCAGATATGGGGAATCAGAGGTGGGGAAACAGAGGTTGGGAATCAGAGGCAGGGAATCAGAGGCTTGGAATCAGATGCAGGGAATCAGATGCGGGGAATCAGAGGCGGGGAATCAGAGCTGGGGAATCAGAGGCTGGGAATCAAAGTTGGGGAATCAGAGGCAGGGAATCAGAGGCGGGGAATCAGATGCGGGGAATCAGAGGCCGGGAATCAGATATGGGGAAACAGAGGCGGGGAATCAGAGGCGGGGAAACAGAGGCTGGGAATCAGATATGGGGAATCAGAGGTGGGGAATCAGAGGTTGGGAATCAGAGGCAGGGAATCAGAGGCTTGGAATCAGATGCAGGGAATCAGATGCGGGGAATCAGAGGCGGGGAATCAGAGCTGGGGAATCAGAGGCTGGGAATCAAAGTTGGGGAATCAGAGGCAGGGAATCAGATATGGGGAAACAGGGGCCGGGAATCAGAGGCGGGGAAACAGAGGCGGGGAATCAGATATGGGGAATCAGAGGCGGGGAATTAGAGTTGGGGAATCAGAGGCGGGGAATCAGAGGCGGGGATACAGAGGCGGGGAATCAAACACGGGGAATCAGAGGTGGGGAATCAGAGGTTGGGAATCAGAGGCAGGGAATCAGAGGCGGGGAATCAGAGGCGGGGAATCAGAGGCAGGGAATCAGATGTGCGGAATCGGAGATGGGGAATCAGAGGCAGGGAATCAGAGGCGGGGAATCAGAGGCGGGGAACCAGAGGCCGGGAATCAGATATGGGGAAACAGAGGCGGGGAATCAGAGGCGGGGAAACAGATGCTGGGAATCAGATATGGGGAATCAGATGTGGGGAATCAGAGGCGGGGAATCAGAGCTGGGGAATCAGAGGTGGGGAATCAAAGTTGGGGATCAGAGGCGGGGACTTAGATATGGGGAAACAGAGGCGGGGAATCAGAGACGGGGAAACAGAGGCGGGGATTCAGATATGGGGAATCAGAGGTGGGGAATAAGAGGCAGGGAATTAGATGTGCGGAATCAGAAATGGGGAATCAGAGGCAGGGAATCAGAATCAGAAGCAGGGAATCAGAGGCCGGGAATCAGAGGCCGGAATCAGATGCCGGGAATAAGAGGTAGGGAATCAGAGGTGGGGAATCAGAGTCCGGGAATCAGAGATGGGGAATCAGAGGCGGGGAATGAGATATGGGGAATCAGAGGCGGGGAATCAGAGGCGGGGAAACAGTGGCGAGGAATCAGATATGGGGAATCAGAGGTGGCGAATCAAAGGCGGTGAATCAGAGATGGGGAATCAGAGCTGGGGAATCAGAGGCAGGGGATCAAACACGGGGAATCAGAGGCGGGGAATCAGAGCTTGGGAATCAGAGGCGGGGAATCAGAGTTGGGGAATCAGAGGCGGGGAATCAGAGCTGGGGAATCAGAGGTGGGGAATCAGAGTCGGGGAATCAGAGGCAGGGAATCGGATGTGCGGAAACAGAGATGGGGAATCAGAGGTGGGGAATCAGAGGCGGTGAATCTGAGATGGGGAATCAGAGGCGGGGAATCAGAGGCAGGTTATCAGACACGGGGATTCAGAGGCTGGGAATCAGACGGGGGGAATCAAAGGCGGGGAATGAAGCTGGGGAATCAGAGGCAGAAATCAGAGTTGGGGATTCAGAGGCGGGGAATCGGATATGGGGAAACAGAGGCGGGGAATCAGAGGCGGGCAAACAGAGGCGGGGAATTAGATATGGGGAATCAGTGGTGGGGAATCAGAGGTGGTGAATCAGTGATGGGGAATCACAGGCGGGGAATCAGAGGCAGGGAATAGAACGCGGGGAATCAGAGGCAGGGAATCAGAGCTGGGGAATAAGAGGCGGGGAATCATAGTTGGGAATCAGAGGCGGGGAATCAGATATGGGGAAACAGAGGCGGGGAATCAGGGGCGGGGAAACAGAGGCGGGGAATCAGATATGGGGAATCGGATGTGGAGAATCAGAGGCAGGGAATCAGAGCTGGGGAATCAGAGGCGGGGAATCAGAGTTGGGGCATCAGAGGTGGGGAATTAGATCTGGGGAAACAGAGGCGGGGAATCAGATGTGCGGAATCAGAGGCGGGGAATCAGAGGCAGGGAATCAGAATCAGAAGCGGGGAGTCAGAGGCCGGGAATCAGAGGCCTGGAATCAGATGCTGGGAATAAGAGGCCGGGAATCAGAGGTGGGGAATCAGAGTCCGGGAATCAGAGATGGGGAGTCAGAGGCGGGGAATGAGATATGGAGAATCAGAGGCGGGGAATCAGAGGTGGGGAAACAGAGGTGGGGAATCAGATATGGGGAATCAGAGGTGGCGAATCAAAGGCTGTGAATCAGAGATGGGGAATCTGAGGCGGGGAATCAGAGGCAGGGAATCAAACACGGGGAATCAGAGGCGGGGAATCAGAGCTGGGGAATCAGAGGCTGGGAATCAAAGTTGGGGAATCAGAGGCAGGGAATCAGATATGGGGAAACAGGGGCGGGGAATCAGAGGCGGGGAAACAGAGGCAGGGAATCAGATATGGGGAATCAGAGGCGGGGAATTAGAGTTGGGGAATCAGAGGCGGGGAATCAGAGGCGGGGAAACAGAGGCGGGGAATCAAACACGGGGAATCAGAGGTGGGGAATCAGAGGTTGGGAATCAGAGGCAGGGAATCAGAGGCGGGGAATCAGAGGCGGGGAATCAGAGGCAGGGAATCAGATGTGCGGAATCGGAGATGAGGAATCAGAGGCAGGGAATCAGAGGCGGGGAATCAGATGCGGGGAATCAGAGGCCGGGAATCAGATATGGGGAAACAGAGGCGGGGAATCAGAGGCGGGGAAACAGAGGCTGGGAATCAGATATGGGGAATCAGAGGTGGGGAAACAGAGGTTGGGAATCAGAGGCAGGGAATCAGAGGCTTGGAATCAGATGCAGGGAATCAGATGCGGGGAATCAGAGGCGGGGAATCAGAGCTGGGGAATCAGAGGCTGGGAATCAAAGTTGGGGAATCAGAGGCAGGGAATCAGATATGGGGAAACAGGGGCGGGGAATCAGAGGCGGGGAAACAGAGGCGGGGAATCAGATATGGGGAATCAGAGGCGGGGAATTAGAGTTGGGGAATCAGAGGCGGGGAATCAGAGGCGGGGATACAGAGGCGGGTAATCAAACACGGGGAATCAGAGGTGGGGAATCAGAGGTTGGGAATCAGAGGCAGTGAATCAGAGGCGGGGAATCAGAGGCGGGGAATCAGAGGCAGGGAATCAGATGTGCGGAATCGGAGATGGGGAATCAGAGGCAGGGAATCAGAGGCGGGGAATCAGAGGCGGGGAACCAGAGGCCGGGAATCAGATATGGGGAAACAGAGGCGGGGAATCAGAGGCGGGGAAACAGATGCTGGGAATCAGATATGGGGAATCAGAGGTGGGGAATCAGAGGTTGGGAATCAGAGGCAGGGGATCAGAGGCTTGGAATCAGATGCAGGGAATCAGATGCGGGGAATCAGAGGCGGGGAATCAGAGCTGTGGGATCAGAGTCTGGGAATCAAAGTTGGGGAATCAGAGGCGGGGAATCAGATATGGGGAAACAGGGGCGGGGAATCAGAGGCGGGGAAACAGAGGCGGGGAATCAGATATGGGGAAGCAGAGGCGGGGAATTAGAGTTGGGGAATCAGAGGCGGGGAATCAGAGGCGGGGAGACAGAGGCGGGGAATCAAACACGGGGAATCAGAGGTGGGGAATCAGAGGTTGGGAATCAGAGGCAGGGAATCAGAGGCGGGGAATCAGAGGCGGGGAATGAGAGGCAGGGAATCAGATGTGCGGAATCGGAGATGGGGAATCAGAGGCACGGAATCAGAGGCGGGGAAGCAGAGGCGGGGAATCAGAGGCCGGGAATCAGATATGGGGAAACAGAAGCGGGGAATCAGAGGCGGGGAAACAGAGGCTGGGAATCAGGTATGGGGAATCAGATGTGGGGAATCAGAGGCGGGGAATCAGAGCTGGGGAATCAGAGGTGGGGAATCAAAGTTGGGGAATCAGAGGCGGGGACTTAGATATGGGGAAACAGAGGCGGGGAATCAGAGACGGGGAAACAGAGGCGGGGATTCAGATATGGGGAATCAGAGGTGGGGAATAAGAGGCAGGGAATTAGATGTGCGGAATCAGAAATGGGGAATCAGAGGCAGGGAATCAGAATCAGAAGCAGGGAATCAGAGGCCGGGAATCAGAGGCCGGAATCAGATGCCGGGAATAAGAGGTCGGGAATCAGAGGTGGGGAATCAGAGTCCGGGAATTAGAGATGGGGAATCAGAGGCGGGGAATGATATATGGGGAATCAGAGGCGGGGAATCAGAGGCGGGGAAACAGTGGCGAGGAATCAGATATGGGGAATCAGAGGTGGCGAATCAAAGGCGGTGAATCAGAGATGGGGAATCAGAGCTGGGGAATCAGAGGCAGGGGATCAAACACGGGGAATCAGAGTCGGGGAATCAGAGCTGGGGAATCAGAGGTGGCAAATCAGAGTCGGGGAATCAGAGGCAGGGAATCGGATGTGCGGAAACAGAGATGGGGA
Organism: Narcine bancroftii; assembly: GCF_036971445.1. NCBI lineage: Eukaryota > Metazoa > Chordata > Chondrichthyes > Torpediniformes > Narcinidae > Narcine > Narcine bancroftii. Next base: position 1,699,500 of record NW_027211895.1, on the reverse strand, counting down.
ATCAGAGGTGGGGAATCAGAGGCGGTGAATCTGAGATGGGGAATCAGAGGCTGGGAATCAGAGGCAGGTTATCAGACACGGGGATTCAGAGGCTGGGAATCAGACGGGGGGAATCAAAGGCGGGGAATGAAGCTGGGGAATCAGAGGCAGGGAATCAGAGTTGGGGATTCAGAGGCGGGGAATCAGATATGGGGAAACAGAGGCGGGGAATCAGAGGCGGGCAAACAGAGGCGGGGAATTAGATATGGGGAATCAGTGGTGGGGAATCAGAGGTGGTGAATCAGTGATGGGGAATCACAGGCGGGGAATCAGAGGCAGGGAATAGAACGCGGGGAATCAGAGGCAGGGAATCAGAGCTGGGGAATAAGAGGCGGGGAATCATAGTTGGGAATCAGAGGCGGGGAATCAGATATGGGGAAACAGAGGCGGGGAATCAGGGGCGGGGAAACAGAGGCGGGGAATCAGATATGGGGAATCGGATGTGGAGAATCAGAGGCAGGGAATCAGAGCTGGGGAATCAGAGGCGGGGAATCAGAGTTGGGGCATCAGAGGTGGGGAATTAGATCTGGGGAAACAGAGGCGGGGAATCAGATGTGCGGAATCAGAGGCGGGGAATCAGAGGCAGGGAATCAGAATCAGAAGCGGGGAGTCAGAGGCCGGGAATCAGAGGCCTGGAATCAGATGCTGGGAATAAGAGGCCGGGAATCAGAGGTGGGGAATCAGAGTCCGGGAATCAGAGATGGGGAGTCAGAGGCGGGGAATGAGATATGGAGAATCAGAGGCGGGGAATCAGAGGTGGGGAAACAGAGGTGGGGAATCAGATATGGGGAATCAGAGGTGGCGAATCAAAGGCTGTGAATCAGAGATGGGGAATCAGAGGCGGGGAATCAGAGGCAGGGAATCAAACACGGGGAATCAGAGGCGGGGAATCAGAGCAGGGGAATCAGAGGCTGGGAATCAAAGTTGGGGAATCAGAGGCAGGGAATCAGATATGGGGAAACAGGGGCGGGGAATCAGAGGCGGGGAAACAGAGGCAGGGAATCAGATATGGGGAATCAGAGGCGGGGAATTAGAGTTGGGGAATCAGAGGCGGGGAATCAGAGGCGGGGAAACAGAGGCGGGGAATCAAACAGGGGGAATCAGAGGTGGGGAATCAGAGGTTGGGAATCAGAGGCAGGGAATCAGAGGCGGGGAATCAGAGACGGGGAATCAGAGGCAGGGAATCAGATGTGCGGAATCGGAGATGAGGAATCAGAGGCAGGGAATCAGAGGCGGGGAATCAGATGCGGGGAATCAGAGGCCGGGAATCAGATATGGGGAAACAGAGGCGGGGAAACAGAGGCGGGGAATCAGAGGCTGGGAATCAGATATGGGGAATCAGAGGTGGGGAATCAGAGGTTGGGAATCAGAGGCAGGGAATCAGAGGCTTGGAATCAGATGCAGGGAATCAGATGCGGGGAATCAGAGGCGGGGAATCAGAGCTGGGGAATCAGAGGCTGGGAATCAAAGTTGGGGAATCAGAGGCAGGGAATCAGATATGGGGAAACAGGGGCGGGGAATCAGAGGCGGGGAAACAGAGGCGGGGAATCAGATATGGGGAATCAGAGACGGGGAATTAGAGTTGGGGAATCAGAGGCGGGGAATCAGAGGCGGGGATACAGAGGCGGGGAATCAAACACGGGGAATCAGAGGTGGGGAATCAGAGGTTGGGAATCAGAGGCAGGGAATCAGAGGCGGGGAATCAGAGGCGGGGAATCAGAGGCAGGGAATCAGATGTGCGGAATCGGAGATGGGGAATCAGAGGCAGGGAATCAGAGGCGGGGAATCAGAGGCGGGGAACCAGAGGCCGGGAATCAGATATGGGGAAACAGAGGCGGGGAATCAGAGGCGGGGAAACAGATGCTGGGAATCAGATATGGGGAATCAGAGGTGGGGAATCAGAGGTTGGGAATCAGAGGCAGGGAATCAGAGGCTTGGAATCAGATGCAGGGAATCAGATGCAGGGAATCAGAGGCGGGGAATCAGAGCTGGGGAATCAGAGGTGGGGAATTAGAGTTGGGGAATCAGAGGCGGGGACTTAGATATTGGGAAACAGAGGCGGGGAATCAGAGGCGGGGAAACATAGGCGGGGAATCAAACACGGGGAATCAGAGGTGGGGAATCAGAGGTTGGAAATCAGAGGCAGGGAATCAGAGGCGGGGAATCAGAGGCGGGGAATCAGAGGCAGGGAATCACATGTGCGGAATCGGAGATGGGGAATCAGAGGCAGGGAATCAGAGGCGGGGAATCAGAGGCGGGGAATCAGAGGCCGGGAATCAGATATGGGGAAACAGAGGCGGGGAATCAGAGGTTGGGAATCAGAGGCATGGAATCAGAGGCTTGGAATCAGATGCAGGGAATCAGATGCGGGGAATCAGAGGCGGGGAATCAGAGCTGGGGAATCAGAGGCTGGGAATCAAAGTTGGGGATTTCAGAGGCAGGGAATCAGATATGGGGAAACAGGGGCGGGGAATCAGAGGCGGTGAAACAGAGGCGGGGAATCAGAGCTGGGGAATCAGAGGTGGGGAATCAGAGTTGGGGAATCAGAGGCAGGGAATTAGATATTGGGAAACAGAGGCAGGGAATCAAAGGCGGGGAAACAGAGGCGGGGAATCAGATATGGGGAATCAGAGGTTGGGAATCAGAGGCAGGGAATCAGATGTGCGGAATCAGAGATGGGGAATCAGAGGCAGGGATTCAGAATCAGAAGCAGGGAATCAGAGGCCGGGAATCAGAGGCCGGAATCAGATGCCGGGAATAAGAGGCCGGGAATCAGAGGTGAGGAATCAGAGTCCGGGAATCAGAGATGGGGATTTAGAGGCGGGGAATGAGATATGGGGAATCAGAGGCGGGGAATCAGAGGTGGGGAAACAGAGGCGGGGAATCAGATATGGGGAATCAGAGGTTGCGAATCAAAGGCGGTGAATCAGAGATGGGGAATCAGAGGCCGGGAATCAGAGGCAGGGAATCAAACACGGGGAATCAGATGTGGGGAATCAGAGCTGGGGAATCAGAGGCGGGGAATCAGAGTTGGGGAATCAGAGGCGGGGAATCAGACGCAGGGAATCAATATGGGAAATCAGAGGTGGGGAATCAGACGCAGGGAATCAATATGGGAAATCAGAGGTGGGGAATCAGAGGTTGGGAATCAGAGGAAGGGAATCAGAGGCGAGGAATCAGAGCTGGGGAATCAGAGGCGGGGAATCAGAATTGGGGAATCAGAGATGGGGAATCAGAGATGGGGAATCAGAGGCGGGGAATCAGACGCGTGGAATCATAGGTGGTGAATCAGAGATGTGGAATTAGAGGCGGGGAATCAGAGGCAGGGAATCAGACGCGGGGAATCAGAGGCGGGGAATCATAGCTGGCGAATCAGAGGCGGGGAATGAGATATGGGGAATCAGAGGCGGGGAATCAGAGGCGGGGAAACAGTGGCGAGGAATCAGATATGGGGAATCAGAGGTGGCGAATCAAAGGCGGTGAATCAGAGATGGGGAATCAGAGGCGGGGAATCAGAGGCAGGGGCTCAAACACGGGGAATCAGAGGCGGGGAATCAGAGCTGTGGAATCAGAGGCAGGGAATCAGAGTTGGGGAATCAGAGGCGGGGAATCAGAGCTGGGGAATCAGAGGTGGGGAATCAGAGTCGGGGAATCAGATGCAGGGAATCGGATGTGCGGAATCAGAGATGGGGAATAAGAGGTGGGGAATCAGAGGCGGTGAATCTGAGATGGGGAATCAGAGGCGGGGAATCAGAGGCAGGTTATCAGACACGGGGAATCAGAGGCAGGGAATCAGAGTTGGGGATTCAGAGGCGGGGAATCAGATATGGGGAAACAGAGGCGGGGAATCAGAGGCGGGGAATCAGAATCAGAAGCGGGGAGTCAGAGGCCGGGAATCAGAGGCCTGGAATCAGATGCTGGGAATAAGAGGCCGGGAATCAGAGGTGGGGAATCAGAGTCCGGGAATCAGAGATGGGGATTCAGAGGCGGGGAATGAGATATGGAGAATCAGAGGTGGGGAATCAGAGGCAGGGAATCAGATGTGCGGAATCAGAGATGGGGAATCAGAGGCAGTGAATCAGAATCAGAAGCAGGGAATCAGAGGCCGGGAATCAGAGGCCGGAATCAGATGCCGGGAATAAGAGGCCGGGAATCAGAGGTGCGGAATCAGAGTCCGGGAATCAGAGATGGGGAATCAGTGGTGGGAAATCAGAGGTGGTGAATCAGAGATGGGGAATCACAGGCGGGGAATCAGAGGCAGGGAATAGAACGCGGGGAATCAGAGGCAGGGAATCAGAGCTGGGGAATCAGAGGCGGGGAATCATAGTTGGGAATCAGAGGCGGGGAATCAGATATGGGGAAACAGAGGCGGGGAATCAGGGGCGGGGAAACAGAGGCGGGGAATCTGATATGGGGAATCGGATGCGGGGAATCAGAGGCGGGGAATCAGAGCTGGGGAATCAGATATGGGGAATCAGAGGTGGGGAATCAGAGGCGTGGAAACAGAGGCGGGGAATCAGATATGGGGAATCAGAGGTGGGGAATCAGAGGCAGGTAATCAGATGTGCGGAATCAGAGATGGGGAATAAGAGGCCGGGAATCAGAGGTTGGGAATTAGAGTCCGGGAATCAGAAATGGGGATTCAGAGGCGGGGAATGAGATATGGAGAATCAGAGGCGGGGAATCAGAGGCGGGGAAACAGAGGTGGGGAATCAGATATGGGGAATCAGAGGTGGCGAATCAAAGGCGGTGAATCAGAGATGGGGAATCAGAGGCGGGGAATCAGAGGCAGGGAATCAAACACGGGGAATCAGAGGTGGGATATCAGAGCTGGGGAATCAGAGGCGGGGAATCAGAGTTGGGGAATCAGAGGCGGGGAATCAGATATGGGGAAACAGAGGTGGGGAATCAGAGGCAGGGAAACAGAGGTGGGGAATCAGATATGGGGAATCAGAGGTGGGGAATCAGAGGTTGGGAAACAGAGGCAGACAATCAGAGGCGGGGAGTCTGAGGCGGGGAATCAGAGGCAAGGAATCAGATGTGCGGAATCAGAGATGGGGAATCAGAGGCAGCGAATCAGAGGCGGGGAACCAGAGGCGGGGAATCAGAGGCCGGGAATCAGAGGCCGGGAATGAGAGGCCGGGAATCAGAGGCCTGGAATCAGAGATGGGGAATCAGAGGCGGGGAATCAAACACGGGGAATCAGTTCTGGGGAATCAGTTCTGGGGAATCAGATATGGGGAAACAGAGGCGGGGAATCAGAGGCGGGGAATCAGAGGCGCAGAAACAGTGGCGGGGTATCAGATATGGGGAATCAGAGGTGGGGTATCAGGGGCGGGGTATCAGAGGCTGGGTATCAGACACGGGGATTCAGAGGCGGGGAATCAGAGATGGGAATCAGAGGCGGGAAATCAGAGGCAGGGAATCAGATGTGCGGAATCAGAGATGGGGAATCAGAGGCAGCGAATCAGAGGCGGGGAACCAGAGGCGGGGAAACAGAGGTGGGGAATCAGATATGGGGAATCAGAGGTGGGGAATCAGAGGTTGGGAAACAGAGGCAGGGAATCAGAGGCGGGGAGTCAGAGGCGGGGAATCAGAGGCAGGGAATCAGATGTGCGGAATCAGAGATGGGGAATCAGAGGCAGCGAATCAGAGGCGGGGAACCAGAGGCGGGGAATCAGAGGCCGGGAATCAGAGGCCGGGAATGAGAGGCTGGGAATCAGAGGCCGGGATTCAGAGATGGGGAATCAGAGGCGGGGAATCAAACACGGGGAATCAGATCTGGGGAATCAGAGGTGGGGAATCAGAGTTGGGGAATCAGAGGCGGCGAATCAGATATGGGGAAACAGAGGCGGGGAATCAGAGGCGGGGAATCAGAGGCGCAGAAACAGAGGCGGGGTATCAGATATGGGGAATCAGAGGTGGGGAATCAGGGGCGGGGTATCAGAGGCTGGGTATCAGACACGCGGATTCAGAGGTGGGGAATCAGAGATGGGGAATCAGAGGCGGGGAATCAGAGGCAGGGAATCAGATGTGCGGAATCAGAGATGGGGAATCAGAGGCAGCGAATCAGAGGCAGGGAACCAGAGGCGGGCATTCAGAGGTGGGGAATCAGATATGGGGAATCAGAGGTTGGGAAACAGAGGCAGGGAATCAGAGGCGGGGAGTCAGAGGCGGGGAATCAGAGGCAGGGAATCAGATGTGCGGAATCAGAGATGGGGAATCAGAGGCAGCGAATCAGACGCGGGGAACCAGAGGCGGGGATTCAGAGGCGGGGAATCAGATATGGGGAAACAGAGGCGGGGAATTAGAGGCGGGCAATCAGAGGTGGGGAATCAGAGGTTGTGAATCAGAGATGGGGTATCACAGGCGGGAAATCAGAGGCAGGGAATCAGAGCTGGGGAATCAGAGGCGGGGAATCAGAGCTGGGGAATCAGAGGCAGGGAATCAGAGTTGGGGATTCAAAGGTGGGAAATCAGAGCTGGGGAATCAGAGGCGGGGAATCAGAGGCAGGGAATCAGAGGCGGGGAATCAGAGGCAGGGAATCAGATATGGGGATTCAGAGGTGGGGAATCAGAGGTTGGGAATCAGAGGCAGGGAATCGGAGGCAGGGAATCAGAGGCAGGGAATCAGATGTGGGGAATCAGAGGCGTGGAATCAGAGCTGGGGAATCAAAGTCGGGGAATCAGAGTTTGGGAATCAGAGGCGGGGAATTAGATATGGGGAAACAGAGGCGGGGAATCAGAGGTGGGGAAACAGAGCTGGGGAATCAGAGGTGTGGAATCAGAGTTGGGGAATCAGAGGCGGGGAATCAGATATGGGGAATCAGAGGCAGGGAATCAGAGGCGCGGAAAGAGAGGCGGTGAATCAGATATGGGGAATCAGAGGTGGGGAATCAGATATGGGGAAACAGAGGCGGGGAATCAGAGGCGGGGTAAGAGAGGCTGGGAATCTGATATGGGGAATCAGAGGTGGCGAATGAAAGGCGGTGAATCAGAGATGGGGAATCAGAGGCGGGGAATCAGAGGCAGGGAATCAAACACGGGGAATCAGAGGTGGGGAATCAGAGCTGGGGAATCAGACGCTGGGTATCAGAGTTGGGGAAACAGAGGCGGGGAATCAGAGGCGGGGAATAAGAGGCACAGAAACAGAGGCGGGGTATCAGATATGGGGAATCAGAGGTGGGGAATCAGGGGCGGGGTATCAGAGGCTGTGTATCAGACACGGGGATTCAGAGGCGGGGAATCAGAGATGGGGAATCAGAGGCGGGGAATCAGAGGCAGGGAATCAGATGTGCGGAATCAGAGATGGGGAATCAGAGGCAGCGAATCAGAGGCGGGGAACCAGAGGCGGGGATTCAGAGGTGGGGAATCAGATATGGGGAATCAGAGGTTGGGAAACAGAGGCAGGGAATCAGAGGCGGGGAGTCAGAGGCGGGGAATCAGAGGCAGGGTATCAGATGTGCGGAATCAGAGATGGGGAATCAGAGGCAGCGAATCAGAGGCGGGGAACCAGAGGCGGGATTCAGAGGCGGGGAATCAGATATGGGGAAACAGAGGCGGGGAATTAGAGGCGGGCAAACAGAGGCGGGGAATCAGATATGGGGAATGAGAGGTGGGGAATCAGAGGTTGTGAATCAGAGATGGGGAATCACAGGCGGGAAATCAGAGGCAGGGAATCAGAGCTGGGGAATCAGACGCGGGAAATCAGAGCTGGGGATTCAGAGGCAGGGAATCAGAGTTGGGGATTCAGAGGCGGGAAATCAGAGCTGGGGAATAAGAGGCGGGGAATCAGAGGCAGGGAATCAGAGGCGGGGAATCAGAGGCAGGGAATCAGATATGGGGATTCAGAGGTGGGGAATCAGAGGTTGGGAATCAGAGGCAGGGAATCGGAGGCAGGGAATCAGAGGCAGGGAATCAGATGTGGGGAATCAGAGGCGGGGAATCAGAGCTGGGGAATCAGAGTCGGGGAATCAGAGTTTTGGAATCAGAGGCGGGGAATTAGATATGGGGAAACAGAGGCGGGGAATCAGAGGTGGGGAAACAGAGCTGGGGAATCAGAGGTGGGGAATCAGAGTTGGGGAATCATAGGCGGGGAATCAGATATTGGGAATCAGAGGCGGGGAATCAGAGGCGCGGAAAGAGAGGCGGGGAATCAGATATGGGGAATCAGAGGTGGGGAATCAGATATGGGGAAACGGAGGCGGGGAATCAGAGGCGGGGAAACAGAGGCGGGGAATCTGATATGGGGAATCAGAGGTGGCGAATGAAAGGCGGTGAATCAGAGATGGGGAATCAGAGGCGGGGAATCAGAGGCAGGGAATCAAACATGGGGAATCAGAGGTGGGGAATCAGAGCTGGGGAATCAGAGGCGGGGTATCAGAGTTGGGGAATCAGAGGCGGGATATCAGATATGGGGAAACAGAGGTGGGAAATCAGAGGCAGGGAAACAGAGGTGGGGAATCAGAGGCGGGGAAACAGAGGCGGGGAATCTGATATGGGGAATCAGAGGTGGCGAATGAAAGGCGGTGGATCAGAGATGGGGAATCAGAGGCGGGGAATCAGAGGCAGGGAATCAAACACGGGGAATCAGAGGTGGGGAATCAGAGCAGGGGAATCAGAGGCTGGGAATCAGAGTTGGGGAAACAGAGGCGGGGAATCAGAGGCGGGGAATAAGAGGCACAGAAACAGAGGCGGGGTATCAGATATGGGGAATCAGAGGTGGGGAATCAGGGGCGGGGTATCAGAGGCTGTGTATCAGACACGGGGATTCAGAGGCGGGGAATCAGAGATGGGGAGTCAGAGGCGGGGAATCAGAGGCAGGGTATCAGATGTGCGGAATCAGAGATGGGGAATCAGAGGCAGCGAATCAGAGGCGGGGAACCAGAGGCGGGATTCAGAGGCGGGGAATCAGATATGGGGAAACAGAGGCGGGGAATTAGAGGCGGGCAAACAGAGGTGGGGAATCAGATATGGGGAATCAGAGGTGGGGAATCAGAGGTTGTGAATCAGAGATGGGGAATCACAGGCGGGAAATCAGAGGCAGGGAATCAGAGCTGGGGAATCAGAGGCGGGGAATCAGAGCTGGGGAATCAGAGGCAGGGAATCAGAGTTGGGGATTCAGAGGCGGGAAATCAGAGCTGGGGAATCAGAGGCGGGGAATCAGAGGCAGGGAATCAGAGGCGGGGAATCAGAGGCAGGGAATCAGATAGGAGGATTCAGAGGTGGGGAATCAGAGGTTGGGAATCAGAGGCAGGGAATCGGAGGCAGGGTATAAGAGGCAGGGAATCAGATGTGGGGAATCAGAGGCGGGGAATCAGAGCTGGGGAATCAGAGTCGGGGAATCAGAGTTTAGGAATCAGAGGCGGGGAATTAGATATGGGGAAACAGAGGCGGGGAATCAGAGGTGGGGAAACAGAGCTGGGGAATCAGAGGTGGGGAATCAGAGTTGGGGAATCAGAGGCGGGGAATCAGATATGGGGAATCAGAGGCGGGGAATCAGAGGCGCGGAAAGAGAGGCAGGGAATCAGATGTGCAGAATCAGAGATGGGGAATCAGAGGCAGCGAATCAGAGGCGGGGAACCAGAGGCGGGGATTCAGAGGTGGGGAATCAGATATGGGGAATCAGAGGTTGGGAAACAGAGGCAGGGAATCAGAGGCGGGGAGTCAGAGGCGGGGAATCAGAGGCAGGGTATCAGATGTGCGGAATCAGAGATGGGGAATCAGAGGCAGCGAATCAGAGGCGGGGAACAAGAGGCGGGATTCAGAGGTGGCGAATCAGATATGGGGAAACAGAGGCGGGGAATTAGAGGCGGGCAAACAGAGGCGGGGAATCAGATATGGGGAATCAGAGGTGGGGAATCAGAGGTTGTGAATCAGAGATGGGGAATCACAGGCGGGAAATCAGAGGCAGGGAATCAGAGCTGGGGAATCAGAGGCGGGGAATCAGAGCTGGGGATTCAGAGGCAGGGAATCAGACTTGGGGATTCAGAGGCGGGAAATCAGAGCTGGGGAATCAGAGGCGGGGAATCAGAGTCAGGGAATCAGAGGCGGGGAATCAGAGGCAGGGAATCAGATATGGGGATTCAGAGGTGGGGAATCAGAGGTTGGGAATCAGAGGCAAGGAATCGAGGCAGGGAATCAGAGGCAGGGAATCAGATGTGGGGAATCAGAGGCGGGGAATCAGAGCTGGGGAATCAGAGTCGGGGAATCAGAGTTTGGGAATCAGAGGCGGGGAATTAGATATGGGGAAACAGAGGCGGGGAATCAGAGGTGGGGAAACAGAGCAGGGGAATCAGAGGTGGGGAATCAGAGTTGGGGAATCAGAGGCGGGGAATCAGATATGGGGAATCAGAGGCGGGGAATCAGAGGCGCGGAAAGAGAGGCGGGGAATCAGATATGGGGAATCAGAGGTGGGGAATCAGATATGGGGAAACAGAGGCGGGGAATCAGAGGCGGGGAAACAGTGGCGGGGAATCTGATATGGGGAATCAGAGGTGGCGAATGAAAGGCGGTGAATCTGAGATGGGGAATCAGAGGCGGGGAATCAGAGGCAGGGAATCAAACATGGGGAATCAGAGGTGGGGAATCAGAGCTGGGGAATCAGAGGCGGGGTATCAGAGTTGGGGAATCAGAGGCGGGATATCAGATATGGGGAAACAGAGGTGGGGAATCAGAGGCAGGGAAACAGAGGTGGGGAATCAGAGGCGGGGAAACAGAGGCAGGGAATCTGATATGGGGAATCAGAGGTGGCGAATGAAAGGCGGTGAATCAGAGATGGGGAATCAGAGGCGGGGAATCAGAGGCAGGGAATCAAACACGGGGAATCAGAGCTGGGGAATCAGAGCTGGGGAATCACAGGCTGGGTATCAGAGTTGGGGAAACAGAGGCGGGGAATCAGAGGCGGGGAATAAGAGGCACAGAAACAGAGGCGGGTTATCAGATATGGGGAATTAGAGGTGGGGAATCAGGGGCGGGGTATCAGAGGCTGTGTATCAGACACGGGGATTCAGAGGCGGGGAATCAGAGATGGGGAATCAGAGGCGGGGAATCAGAGGCAGGGAATCAGATGTGCGGAATCAGAGATGGGGAATCAGAGGCAGCGAATCAGAGGCGGGGAACCAGAGGCGGGGATTCAGAGGTGGGGAATCAGATATGGGGAATCAGAGGTTGGGAAACAGAGGCAGGGAATCAGAGGCGGGGAGTCAGAGGCGGGGAATCAGAGGCAGGGTATCAGATGTGCGGAATCAGAGATGGGGAATCAGAGGCAGCGAATCAGAGGCGGGGAACCAGAGGCGGGATTCAGAGGCGGGGAATCAGATATGAGGAAACAGAGGCGGGGAATTAGAGGCGGGCAAACAGAGGCGGGGAATCAGATATGGGGAATCAGAGGTGGGGAATCAGAGGTTGTGAATCAGAGATGGGGAATCAGATGCGGGGAATCAGAGGCAGGGAATCAGAGGCGGGGAATCAGAGGCAGGGAATCAGATATGGGGATTCAGAGGTGGGGAATCAGAGGTTGGGAATCAGAGGCAGGGAATCGGAGGCAGGGAATCAGAGGCAGGGAATCAGATGTGGGGAATCAGAGGCGGGGAATCAGAGCTGGGGAATCAGAGTCGGGGAATCAGAGTTTGGGAATCAGAGGCGGGGAATTAGATATGGGGAAACAGGCGGGGAATCAGAGGTGGGGAAACAGAGCTGGGGAATCAGAGGTGGGGAATCAGAGTTGAGGAATCAGAGGCGGGGAATCAGATATGGGGAATCAGAGGCGGGGAATCAGAGGCGCGGAAAGAGAGGCGGGGAATCAGATATGGGGAATCAGAGGTGGGGAATCAGATATGGGGAAACAGAGGCGGGGAATCAGAGGCGGGGAAACAGAGGCGGGGAATCTGATATGGGGAATCAGAGGTGGCGAATGAAAGGCGGTGAATCAGAGATGGGGAATCAGAGGCGGGGAATCATAGGCAGGGAATCAAACACGGGGAATCAGAGGTGGGGAATCAAAGCTGGGGAATCAGAGGCGGGGTATCAGAGTTGGGGAATCAGAGGCGGGATATCAGATATGGGGAAACAGAGGTGGGGAATCAGAGGCAGGGAAACAGAGGTGGGGAATCAGATATGGGGAATCAGAGGTGGGGAATCAGAGGTTGGGAAACAGAGGCAGGGAATCAGAGGCGGGGAGTCAGAGGCGGGGAATCAGAGGCAGGGAATCAGATGTGCGGAATCAGAGATGGGGAATCAGAGGCAGCGAATCAGAGGCGGGGAACCAGAGGCGGGGAATCAGAGGCGGAGAATCAGAGCCTGGGAATCAGAGGCGGGGAATCAGAGGCGGGGAAACAGAGGCGGGGAAACAGATATGGGGAATCAGAGGTTGGGAATCAGAGGCAGGGAATCAGAGGCAGGGAATCAGAGGCAGGGAATCAGAGTTGGGGATTCAGAGGCGGGGAATCAGAGCTGGGGAATCAGAGGCGGGGAATCAGAGGCAGGGAATCAGAGGCGGGGAATCAGAGGCAGGGAATCAGATATGGGGATTCAGAGGTGGGGAATCAGAGGTTGGGAATCAGAGGTGGGGATCAGAGTCGGGGAATCAGAGGCAGGGAATCAGATGTGCGGAATCAGAGATGGGGAATCAGAGGTGGGGAATCAGAGGCTGTGAATCAGATATGGGGAAACAGAGGCGGGGAATCAGAGGCGGGGAAACAGAGGCGGGGAATCTGATATGGGGAATCAGAGGTGGCGAATGAAAGGCGGTGAATCAGAGATGGGGAATCAGAGGCGGGGAATCAGAGGCAGGGAATCAAACACGGGGAATCAGAGGTGGGGAATCAAAGCTGGGGAATCAGAGGCGGGGTATCAGAGTTGGGGAATCAGAGGCGGGATATCAGATATGGGGAAACAGAGGTGGGGAATCAGAGGCAGGGAAACAGAGGTGGGGAATCAGATGTGCGGACTCAGAGATGGGGAATCAGAGGCAGCGATTCAGAGGCGGGGAACCAGAGGCGGGGAATCAGAGGCGGAGAATCAGAGCCTGGGAATCAGAGGCGGGGAATCAGAGGCGGGGAAACAGAGGCGGGGAAACAGATATGGGGACTCAGAGGTGGGGAATCAGAGGTTGGGAATCAGAGGCAGGGAATCAGAGGCAGGGAATCAGAGGCAGGGAATCAGAGTTGGGGATTCAGAGGCGGGGAATCAGAGCTGGGGAATCAGAGGCGGGGAATCAGAGGCAGGGAATCAGAGGCGGGGAATCAGAGGCAGGGAATCAGATATGGGGATTCAGAGGTGGGGAATCAGAGGTTGGGAATCAGAGGTGGGGATCAGAGTCGGGGAATCAGAGGCAGGGAATCAGATGTGCGGAATCAGAGATGGGGAATCAGAGGTGGGGAATCAGAGGCTGTGAATCATAGATGGGGAATCAGAGGTGGGGAATCAGAGGCAGGAAATCAGACACGGGGATTCAGAGGCTGGGAATCAGACGGGCGGAATCAAAGGCGGGGAATCAGAGCTGGGGAATCAGAGGCAGGGAATTAGAGTTGGGGATTCAGAGGCGGGGAATCAGATATGGGGAAACAGAGGCGGGGAATCAGAGGCGGGCAAACAGAGGCGGGGAATTAGATATGGGGAATCAGAGGTGGGGAATCAGAGGTGGTGAATCAGAGATGGGGAATCACAGGCGGGGAATCAGAGGCAGGGAATAGAACGCGGGGAATCAGAGGCAGAGAATCAGAGTTGGGGCATCAGAGGTTGGGAATTAGATATGGGGAAACAGAGGCGGGGAATCAGAGGCAGTGAATCAGATGTGCGGAATCAGAGATGGGGAATCAGAGGTGGGGAATCAGAGGCTCTGAATCAGAGATGGGGAATCAGAGGTGGGGAATCAGAGGCAGGAAATCAGACACGGGGATTCAGAGGCTGGGAATCAGACGGGAAGAATCAAAGGCGGGGAATCAGAGCTGGGGAATCAGAGGCAGGGAATCAGAGTTGGGGATTCAGAGGCGGGGAATCAGATATGGGGAAACAGAGGCGGGGAATCAGAGGCGGGCAAACAGAGGCGGGGAATTAGATATGGGGAATCAGAGGTGGGGAATCAGAGGTGGTGAATCAGAGATGGGGAATCACAGGCGGGGAATCAGAGGCAGGGAATAGAACGCGGGGAATCAGAGGCAGGGAATCAGAGTTGGGGCATCAGAGGTTGGGAATTAGATATGGGGAAACAGAGGCGGGGAATCAGAGGCGGGGAAACAGAGGCGGGAAATCAGATATGGGGAATCAGAGGTGGGGAATCAGAGGCAGTGAATCAGATGTGCGGAATCAGAGATGGGGAATCAGAGGCAGGGAATCAGAATCAGAAGCGGGGAATCAGAGGCCGGGAATCAGAGGCCGGGAATCAGATGCTGGGAATGAGAGGCCGGGAATCAGAGGTGGGGAATCAGAGTCCGGGAATCAGAGATGGGGATTCAGAGGCGGGGAATGAGATATGGAGAATCAGAGGCGGGGAATCAGAGGCGGGGAAACAGAGGTGGGGAATCAGATATGTGGAATCAGAGGTGGCGAATCAAAGGCGGTGAATCAGAGATGGGGAATCAGAGGCGGGGAATCAGAGGCAGGGAATCAAACACGGGAAATCAGAGGCGGGGAATCAGAGCTGGGGAATCAGAGGCGGGGAATCTGAGTTGGGGAATCAGAGGCAGGGAATCAGATATGGGGAAACAGGGGCAGGGAATCAGAGGCGGGGAAACAGAGGCGGGGAATCAGATATGGGGAATCAGAGGTGTGGAATCAGAGGCAGGGAATCAGAGGCTTGGAATCAGTTGCAGGGAATCAGATGCGGGGAATCAGAGGCGGGGAATCAGAGCTGGGGAATCAGAGGTGGGGAATCAGAGTTGGGGAATCAGAGGCGGGGACTTAGATATTGGGAAACAGAGGCGGGGAATCAAAGGTGGGGAAACAGAGGCGGGGAATCAGATATGGGGAATCAGAGGTGGGGAATCAGAGGCAGGGAATCAGATGTGCGGAATCAGAGATGGGGAATCAGAGGCAGGGAATCAGAATCAGAAGCAGGGAATCAGAGGCCGGGAATCAGAGGCCGGAATCAGATGCCGGGAATAAGAGGCCGGGAATCACAGGTGGGGAATCAGAGTCCGGGAATCAGAGATGGGGATTTAGAGGCGGGGAATGAGATATGGGGAATCAGAGGCGGGGAATCACAGGCGGGGAATCAGAGGCAGGGAATAGAACGCGGGGAATCAGAGGCAGGGAATCAGAGTTGGGGCATCAGAGGTTGGGAATTAGATATGGGGAAACAGAGGCGGGGAATCAGAGGCAGTGAATCAGATGTGCGGAATCAGAGATGGGGAATCAGAGGTGGGGAATCAGAGGCTGTGAATCAGAGATGGGGAATCAGAGGTGGGGAATCAGAGGCAGGAAATCAGACACGGGGATTCAGAGGCTGGGAATCAGACGGGAGGAATCAAAGGCGGGGAATCAGAGCTGGGGAATCAGAGGCAGGGAATCAGAGTTGGGGATTCAGAGGCGGGGAATCAGATATGGGGAAACAGAGGCGGGGAATCAGAGGCGGGCAAACAGAGGCGGGGAATTAGATGTGGGGAATCAGAGGTGGGGAATCAGAGGTGGTGAATCAGAGATGGGGAATCACAGGCGGGGAATCAGAGGCAGGGAATAGAACGCGGGGAATCAGAGGCAGGGAATCAGAGTTGGGGCATCAGAGGTTGGGAATTAGATATGGGGAAACTGAGGCGGGGAATCAGAGGCGGGGAAACAGAGGCGGGAAATCAGATATGGGGAATCAGAGGTGGGGAATCAGAGGCAGTGAATCAGATGTGCGGAATCAGAGATGGGGAATCAGAGGCAGGGAATCAGAATCAGAAGCGGGGAATCAGAGGCCGGGAATCAGAGGCCGGGAATCAGATGCTGGGAATGAGAGGCCGGGAATCAGAGGTGGGGAATCAGAGTCCGGGAATCAGAGATGGGGATTCAGAGGCGGGGAATGAGATATGGAGAATCAGAGGCGGGGAATCAGAGGCGGGGAAACAGAGGTGGGGAATCAGATATGTGGAATCAGAGGTGGCGAATCAAAGGCGGTGAATCAGAGATGGGGATTCAGAGGCGGGGAATCAGAGGCAGGGAATCAAACACGGGAAATCAGAGGCGGGGAATCAGAGCTGGGGAATCAGAGGCGGGGAATCTGAGTTGGGGAATCAGAGGCAGGGAATCAGATATGGGGAAACAGGGGCAGGGAATCAGAGGCGGGGAAACAGAGGCGGGGAATCAGATATGGGGAATCAGAGGTGTGGAATCAGAGGCAGGGAATCAGAGGCTTGGAATCAGTTGCAGGGAATCAGATGCGGGGAATCAGAGGCGGGGAATCAGAGCTGGGGAATCAGAGGTGGGGAATCAGAGTTGGGGAATCAGAGGCGGGGACTTAGATATTGGGAAACAGAGGCGGGGAATCAAAGGTGGGGAAACAGAGGCGGGGAATCAGATATGGGGAATCAGAGGTGGGGAATCAGAGGCAGGGAATCAGATGTGCGGAATCAGAGATGGGGAATCAGAGGCAGGGAATCAGAATCAGAAGCAGGGAATCAGAGGCCGGGAATCAGAGGCCGGAATCAGATGCCGGGAATAAGAGGCCGGGAATCACAGGTGGGGAATCAGAGTCCGGGAATCAGAGATGGGGATTTAGAGGCGGGGAATGAGATATGGGGAATCAGAGGCGGGGAATCAGAGGCGGGGAAACAGAGGCGGGGAATCAGATATGGGGAATCAGAGGTTGCGAATCAAAGGCGGTGAATCAGAGATGGGGAATCAGAGGCCGGGAATCAGAGGCAGGGAATCAAACACGGGAAATCAGATGCGGGGAATCAGAGCTGGGGAATCAGAGGCGGGGAATCAGACTTGGGGAATCAGAGGCGGGGAATCAGACGCAGGGAATCAATATGGGAAATCAGAGGTGGGGAATCAGACGCAGGGAATCAATATGGAAAATCAGAGGTGGGGAATCAGAGGTTGGGAATCAGAGGAAAGGAATCAGAGGCGAGGAATCAGAGCTGGGGAATCAGAGGCGGGGAATCAGAATTGGGGAGTCAGAGATGGGGAATCAGAGATGGGGAATCAGAGGCGGGGAATCAGACGCGTGGAATCAGAGGCCGGAATCAGATGCCGGGAATAAGAGGCCGGGAATCAGAGGCGGGGAAACAGTGGCGAGGAATCAGATATGGGGAATCAGAGGTGGCGAATCAAAGGCGGTGAATCAGAGATGGGGAATAAGAGGCGGGGAATCAGAGGCAGGGGATCAAACACGGGGAATCAGAGGCGGGGAATCAGAGCTGTGGAATCAGAGGCGGGGAATCAGAGTTGGGGAATCAGAGGCGGGGAATCAGAGCTGGGGAATCAGAGGTGGGGAATCAGAGTCGGGGAATCAGAGGCAGGGAGTCGGATGTGCGGAATCAGAGATGGGGAATCAGAGGTGGGGAATCAGAGGCGGTGAATCTGAGATCGGGAATCAGAGGCGGGGAATCAGAGGCGGGGAATCTGAGTTGGGGAATCAGAGGCAGGGAATCAGATATGGGGAAACAGGGGCAGGGAATCAGAGGCGGGGAAACAGAGGCGGGGAATCAGATATGGGGAATCAGAGGTGTGGAATCAGAGGTTGGGAATCAGAGGCAGGGAATCAGAGGCGGGGAAACAGAGGCGGGGAATCAGATATGGGGAATCAGAGGTGGCGAATCAAAGGCGGTGAAACAGAGATGGGGAATCAGGGCAGGGAATCAGAGGCAGGGAATCAAACACGGGGAATCAGAGCTGGGGAATCAGAGGCGGGAAATTAAAGTTGGGGAATCAGAGGAGGGGAATCAGAGGCGGGGAAACAGAGGCGGGGAATCAGATATGGGGAATCAGAGGTGGGGAATCAGAGGTTGGGAATCAGAGGCAGGGAATCAGAGGCGGGGAATCAGAGGCGGGGAATCAGAGGCAGGGAATCAGATGTGCGGAATCGGAGATGGGGATCAGAGGCAGGGAATCAGAGGCGGGGAATCAGAGGCGGGGAATCAGAGGCCGGGAATCAGATATTGGGAAACAGAGGTGGGGAATCAGAGGCGGGGAAACAGAGGCGGGGAATCAGATATGGGGAATTAGAGGTGGGGAATCAGAGGTTGGGAATCAGAGGCAGGGAATCAGAGGCTTGGAATCAGATGCAGGGAATCAGATGCGGGGAATCAGAGGCGGGGAATCAGAGCTGGGGAATCAGAGGTGGGGAATCAGAGTTGGGGAATCAGAGGCGGGGACTTAGATATTGGGAAACAGAGGCGGGGAATCAGAGGCGGGGAAACAGAGGGGGGTAATCAGAGGCAGGGAATCAGATGTGCGGAATCAGAGATGGGGAATCAGAGGCAGGGAATCAGAATCAGAAGCAGGGAATCAGAGGCCGGGAATCAGAGGCCGGAATCAGATGCCGGGAATAAGAGGCCGGGAATCAGAGGTGGGGAATCAGAGTCCGGGAATCAGAGATGGGGATTCAGAGGCGGGGAATGAGATATGGGGAATCAGAGGCGGGGAACCAGAGGCGGGGAAACAGAGGCGGGGAATCAGATTTGGGGAATCAGAGGTGGCGAATCAAAGGCGGTGAATCAGAGATGGGGAATCAGAGGCCGGGAATCAGAGGCAGGGAATCAAACACGGGGAATCAGAGGCGGGGAATCAGAGCTGGGGAATCAGAGGCGGGGAATCAGAGTTGGGGAATCAGAGGCGGGGAATCAGACGCAGGGAATCAATATGGGAAATCAGAGGTGGGGAATCAGAGGTTAGGAATCAGAGGAAGGGAATCAGAGGCGAGGAATCAGAGCTGGGGAATCAGAGCTGGGGAATCAGAGGCGGGGAATCAGAATTGGGGAATCAGAGATGGGGAATCAGAGATGGGGAATCAGAGGCGGGGAATCAGACGCGGGGAATCAGTGGTGGTGAATCAGAGATGTGGAATCAGAGGCGGGGAATCAGAGGCAGGGAATCAGACGCGGGGAATCAGAGGCGGGGAATCATAGCTGGCGAATCAGAGGCGGGGAATCAGAGGTGGGGAATCAGAGGCGGGGAATCAGATATTGGGAATCAGAGGTGGGGAATCAGAGGCGGGGAAACAGAGGCGGGGAATCAGATATGGGGAATCAGAGGTGGGGAATCAGAGGTTGTGAATCAGAGATGGGGAATCAGAGGCGGGGAATCAGAGGCCGGTAATCAGACGCGGGGAATCAGAGGCGGGGAATCAGACATGGGAAATTAGAGGCAGGGAATCAGAGTTGGGGATTCAGAGGCGGGGAATCAGATATGGGGAAACAGAGGCGGGGAATCAGAGGCGGGCAAATAGAGGCGGGGATCAGATATGGGGAAACAGAGGCGGGGAATCAGAGGCGGGGAAACAGAGGCGGGGAATCAGATATGGGGAATCAGAGGTGGGGAATCAGAGGTTGGGAATCAGAGATGCGGAATTAGAGGCGGGGAATGAGATATGTGGAATCAGAGGCGGGGAATCAGAGGCGGGGAAACAGAGGCGGGGAATCAGATATGGGGAATCAGAGGTGTGGAATTAGAGGTTGGGAATCAGAGGTTGGGAATCAGAGGCAGGGAATCAGAGGCTTGGAATCAGTTGCAGGGAATCAGATGCGGGGAATCAGAGGCGGGGAATCAGAGCTGGGGAATCAGAGGTGGGGAATCAGAGTTGGGGAATCAGAGGTGGGGAATCAGAGGCAGGGAATCAGATGTGCGGAATCAGAGATGGGGAATCAGAGGCAGGGAATCAGAATCAGAATCAGGGAATCAGAGGCCGGGAATCAGAGGCCGGAATCAGATGCCGGGAATAAGAGGCCGGGAATCACAGGTGGGGAATCAGAGTCCGGGAATCAGAGATGGGGATTTAGAGGCGGGGAATGAGATATGGGGAATCAGAGGCGGGGAATCAGAGGCGGGGAAACAGAGGCGGGGAATCAGATATGGGGAATCAGAGGTTGCGAATCAAAGGCGGTGAATCAGAGCTGGGGAATCAGAGGCGGGGAATCAGAGTTGGGGAATCAGAAGCGGGGAATCAGACGCAGGGAATCAATATGGGAAATCAGAGGTGGGGAATCAGACGCAGGGAATCAATATGGGAAATCAGAGGTGGGGAATCAGAGGTTGGGAATCAGAGGAAAGGAATCAGAGGCGAGGAATCAGAGCTGGGGAATCAGAGGCGGGGAATCAGAATTGGGGAGTCAGAGATGGGGAATCAGAGATGGGGAATCAGAGGCGGGGAATCAGACGCGTGGAATCAGAGGTGGTGAATCAGAGATGTGGAATCAGAGGCGGGGAATCAGAGGCAGGGAATCAGACGCGGGGAATCAGAGGCGGGGAATCATAGCTGGCGAATCAGAGGCGGGGAATGAGATATGGGGAATCAGAGGCGGGGAATCAGAGGCGGGGAAACAGTGGCGAGGAATCAGATATGGGGAATCAGAGGTGGCGAATCAAAGGCGGTGAATCAGAGATGGGGAATCAGAGGCGGGGAATCAGAGGCAGGGGATCAAACACGGGGAATCAGAGGCGGGGAATCAGAGGCGGGGAATCAGAGCTGTGGAATCAGAGGCGTGGAATCAGAGTTGGGGAATCAGAGGCGGGGAATCAGAGCTGGGGAATCAGAGGAGGGGAATCAGAGTCGGGGAATCAGAGGCAGGGAGTCGGATATGCGGAATCAGAGATGGGGAATCAGAGGCGGGGAATCAGAGGCAGGTTATCAGACACGGGGATTCAGAGGCTGGGAATCAGACGGGGGAATCAAAGGCGGGGAATGAAGCTGGGGAATCAGAGGCAGGGAATCAGAGTTGGGGATTCAGAGGCGGGGAATCAGATATGGGGAAACAGAGGCGGGGAATCAGAGGCGGGCAAACAGAGGCGGGGAATTAGATATGGGGAATCAGTGGTGGGGAATCAGAGGTGGTTTATCAGAGATGGGGAATCACAGGCGGGGAATCAGAGGCAGGGAATAGAACACGGGGAATCAGAGGCAGGGAATCAGAGCTGGCGAATCAGAGGCGGGGAATCATAGTTGGGAATCAGAGGCGGGGAATCAGATATGGGGAAACAGAGGCGGGGAATCAGGGGCGGGTTAACAGAGGCGGGGAATCAGAGCTGGGGAATCAGAGGTGGGGAATCAGAGGCGGGGAATCAGACCTGGGGAATCAGAGGTGGGGAATCAGAGTCGGGGAATCAGAGGCAGGGAATCGGATGTGCGGAATCAGAGATGGGGAATCAGAGGTGGGGAATCAGAGGCGGTGAATCTGAGATGGGGAATCAGAGGCGGGGAATCAGAGGCAGGTTTTCAGACACGGGGATTCAGAGGCTGGGAATCAGACGGGGGGAATCAAAGGCGGGGAATGAAGCTGGGGAATCAGAGGCAGGGAATCAGAGGCAGGGAATCAAACACGGGGAATCAGAGCTGGGGAATCAGAGGCGGGGAATTAGAGTTGGGGAAACAGAGGAGGGGAATCAGAGGCGGGGAAACAGAGGCGGGGAATCAGATATGGGGAATCAGAGGTGGGGAATCAGAGGTTGGGAATCAGAGGCAGGGAATCAGAGGCGGGGAATCAGAGGCAGGGAATCAGATGTGCGGAATCGGAGATGGGTAATCAGAGGTAGGGAATCAGAGGTGGGGAATCAGAGGCGGGGAATAAGAGGCCGGGAATCAGATATGGGGAAACAGAGGTGGGGAATCAGAGGCGGGGAAACAGAGGCGGGGAATCAGATATGGGGAATCAGAGGTGGGGAATCAGAGGTTGGGAATCAGAGGCAGGGAATCAGAGGCTTGGAATCAGATGCAGGGAATCAGATGCGGGGAATCAGAGGCGGGGAATCAGAGCTGGGTAATCAGAGGTGGGGAATCAGAGTTGGGGAATCAGAGGCGGGGACTTAGATATTGGGAAACAAAGGCGGGGAATCAGAGGCGGGGAAACAGAGGCGGGGAGTCAGATATGGGGAATCAGAGGTGGGGAATCAGAGGCAGGGAATCAGATGTGCGGAATCAGAGATGGGGAATCAGAGGCAGGGAATCAGAATCAGAAGCAGGGAATCAGAGGCCGGGAATCAGAGGTCGGAATCAGATGCCGGGAATAAGAGGCCGGGAATCAGAGGTGGGGAATCAGAGTCCGGGAATCAGAGATGGGGATTCAGAGGCGGGGAATGAGATATGGGGAATCAGATATGGGGAATCAGAGGTTGGGAATCAAAGTTGGGGAAACAGAGGTGGGGAATCAGATATGGGGAATCAGAGGCCTGGAATCAGAGGCCGGAATCAGATGCCGGGAATAAGAGGTCGGGAATCAGAGGTGGGTAATCAGAGTCCGGGAATCAGAGATGGGGAATCAGAGGCGGGGAATGAGATATGGGGAATCAGAGGCGGGGAATCAGAGGCGGGAAAACAGTGGCGAGGAATCAGATATGGGGAATCAGAGGTGGCGAATCAAAGGCGGTGAATCAGAGATGGGGAATCAGAGCTGGGGAATCAGAGGCAGGGGATCAAACACGGGGAATCAGAGGCGGGGAATCAGAGCTGGGGAATCAGAGGCGGGGAATCAGAGTTGGGGAATCAGAGGCGGGGAATCAGAGCTGGGGAATCAGAGGTGGGGAATCAGAGTCGGGGAATCAGAGGCAGGGAATCGGATGTGCGGAATCAGAGATGGGGAATCAGAGGTGGGGAATCAGAGGCGGTGAATCTGAGATGGGGAATCAGAGGCGGGGAATCAGAGGCAGGTTATCAGACACGGGGATTAAGAGGCTGGGAATCAGAGCTGTGGAATCAGAGGCGGGGAATCAGAGTTGGGGAATCAGAGGCGGGGAATCAGAGCTGGGGAATCAGAGGTGGGGAATCAGAGTCGGGGAATCAGAGGCAGGGAGTCGGATGTGCGGAATCAGAGATGGGGAATCAGAGGTGGGGAATCAGAGGCGGTGAATCTGAGATGGGGAATCAGAGGCGGGGAATCAGAGGCAGGTTATCAGACACGGGGATTCAGAGGCTGGGAATCAGACGGGGGAATCAAAGGCGGGGAATGAAGCTGGGGAATCAGAGGCAGGGAATCAGAGTTGGGGATTCAGAGGCGGGGAATCAGATATGGGGAAACAGAGGCGGGGAATCAGAGGCGGGCAAACAGAGGCGGGGAATTAGATATGGGGAATCAGTGGTGGGGAATCAGAGGTGGTTTATCAGAGATGGGGAATCACAGGCGGGGAATCAGAGGCAGGGAATAGAACACTGGGAATCAGAGGCAGGGAATCAGAGCTGGGGAATCAGAGGCGGGGAATCATAGTTGGGAATCAGAGGCGGGGAATCAGTTATGGGGAAACAGAGGCGGGGAATCAGGGGCGGGGAAACAGAGGCGGGGAATCAGAGCTGGGGAATCAGAGGTGGGGAATCAGAGGCGGGGAATCAGAGCTGGGGAATCAGAGGTGGGGAATCAGAGTCGGGGAATCAGAGGCAGGGAATCGGATGTGCGGAATCAGAGATGGGGAATCAGAGGTGGGGAATCAGAGGCGGTGAATCTGAGATGGGGAATCAGAGGCGGGGAATCAGAGGCAGGTTATCAGACACGGGGATTCAGAGGCTGGGAATCAGACGGGGGGAATCAAAGGCGGGGAATGAAGCTGGGGAATCAGAGGCAGGGAATCAGAGGCAGGGAATCAAACACGGGGAATCAGAGCTGGGGAATCAGAGGCGGGGAATTAGAGTTGGGGAAACAGAGGAGGGGAATCAGAGGCGGGGAAACAGAGGCGGGGAATCAGATATGGGGAATCAGAGGTGGGGAATCAGAGGTTGGGAATCAGAGGCAGGGAATCAGAGGCGGGGAATCAGAGGCAGGGAATCAGATGTGCGGAATCGGAGATGGGTAATCAGAGGTAGGGAATCAGAGGTGGGGAATCAGAGGCGGGGAATAAGAGGCCGGGAATCAGATATGGGGAAACAGAGGTGGGGAATCAGAGGCGGGGAAACAGAGGCGGGGAATCAGATATGGGGAATCAGAGGTGGGGAATCAGAGGTTGGGAATCAGAGGCAGGGAATCAGAGGCTTGGAATCAGATGCAGGGAATCAGATGCGGGGAATCAGAGGCGGGGAATCAGAGCTGGGTAATCAGAGGTGGGGAATCAGAGTTGGGGAATCAGAGGCGGGGACTTAGATATTGGGAAACAAAGGCGGGGAATCAGAGGCGGGGAAACAGAGGCGGGGAGTCAGATATGGGGAATCAGAGGTGGGGAATCAGAGGCAGGGAATCAGATGTGCGGAATCAGAGATGGGGAATCAGAGGCAGGGAATCAGAATCAGAAGCAGGGAATCAGAGGCCGGGAATCAGAGGCCGGAATCAGATGCCGGGAATAAGAGGCCGGGAATCAGAGGTGGGGAATCAGAGTCCGGGAATCAGAGATGGGGATTCAGAGGCGGGGAATGAGATATGGGGAATCAGAGGCGGGGAAACAGATGCGGGGAATCAGATATGGGGAATCAGAGGTTGGGAATCAAAGTTGGGGAAACAGAGGTGGGGAATCAGATATGGGGAATCAGAGGCCTGGAATCAGAGGCCGGAATCAGATGCCGGGAATAAGAGGTCGGGAATCAGAGGTGGGGAATCAGAGTCCGGGAATCAGAGATGGGGAATCAGAGGCGGGGAATGAGATATGGGGAATCAGAGGCGGGGAATCAGAGGCGGGAAAACAGTGGCGAGGAATCAGATATGGGGAATCAGAGGTGGCGAATCAAAGGCGGTGAATCAGAGATGGGGAATCAGAGCTGGGGAATCAGAGGCAGGGGATCAAACACGGGGAATCAGAGGCGGGGAATCAGAGCTGGGGAATCAGAGGCGGGGAATCAGAGTTGGGGAATCAGAGGCGGGGAATCAGAGCTGGGGAATCAGAGGTGGGGAATCAGAGTCGGGGAATCAGAGGCAGGGAATCGGATGTGCGGAATCAGAGATGGGGAATCAGAGGTGGGGAATCAGAGGCGGTGAATCTGAGATGGGGAATCAGAGGCGGGGAATCAGAGGCAGGTTATCAGACACGGGGATTCAGAGGCTGGGAATCAGACGGGGGAATCAAAGGCGGGGAATGAAGCTGGGGAATCAGAGGCAGGGAATCAGAGTTGGGGATTCAGAGGCGGGGAATCAGATATGGGGAAACAGAGGCGGGGAATCAGAGGTGGGCAAACAGAGGCGGGGAATTAGATATGGGGAATCAGTGGTGGGGAATCAGAGGTGGGGAATCAGAGGCGGGGAATCATAGTTGGGAATCAGAGGCGGGGAATCAGATATGGGGAAACAGAGGCGGGGAATCAGGGGCGGGGAAACAGAGGCGGGGAATCAGAGCTGGGGAATCAGAGGTGGGGAATCAGAGGCGGGGAATCAGAGCTGGGGAATCAGAGGTGGGGAATCAGAGTCGGGGAATCAGAGGCAGGGAATCGGAAGTGCGGAATCAGAGATGGGGAATCAGAGGTGGGGAATCAGAGGCGGTGAATCTGAGATGGGGAATCAGAGGCGGGGAATCAGAGGCAGGTTTTCAGACACGGGGATTCAGAGGCTGGGAATCAGACGGGGGGAATCAAAGGCGGGGAATGAAGCTGGGGAATCAGAGGCAGGGAATCAGAGGCAGGGAATCAAACACGGGGAATCAGAGCTGGGGAATCAGAGGCGGGGAATTAGAGTTGGGGAAACAGAGGAGGGGAATCAGAGGCGGGGAAACAGAGGCGGGGAATGAGATATGGGGAATCAGAGGTGGGGAATCAGAGGTTGGGAATCAGAGGCAGGGAATCAGAGGCGGGGAATCAGAGGCAGGGAATCAGATGTGCGGAATCGGAGATGGGTAATCAGAGGTAGGGAATCAGAGGTGGGGAATCAGAGGCGGGGAATAAGAGGCCGGGAATCAGATATGGGGAAACAGAGGTGGGGAATCAGAGGCGGGGAAACAGAGGCGGGGAATCAGATATGGGGAATCAGAGGTGGGGAATCAGAGGTTGGGAATCAGAGGCAGGGAATCAGAGGCTTGGAATCAGATGCAGGGAATCAGATGCGGGGAATCAGAGGCGGGGAATCAGAGCTGGGGAATCAGAGGTGGAGAATCAGAGTTGGGGAATCAGAGGCGGGGACTTAGATATTGGGAAACAAAGGCGGGGAATCAGAGGCGGGGAAACAGAGGCGGGGAGTCAGATATGGGGAATCAGAGGTGGGGAATCAGAGGCAGGGAATCAGATGTGCGGATTCAGAGATGGGGAATCAGAGGCAGGGAATCAGAATCAGAAGCAGGGAATCAGAGGCCGGGAATCAGAGGCCGGAATCAGATGCCGGGAATAAGAGGCCGGGAATCAGAGGTGGGGAATCAGAGTCCGGGAATCAGAGATGGTGATTCAGAGGCGGGGAATGAGATATGGGGAATCAGAGGCGGGGATTCAGAGGCGGGGAAACAGATGCGGGGAATCAGATATGGGGAATCAGAGGTTGGGAATCAAAGTTGGGGAAACAGAGGTGGGGATTCAGATATGGGGAATCAGAGGCCTGGAATCAGAGGCCGGAATCAGATGCCGGGAATAAGAGGTCGGGAATCAGATGTGGGGAATCAGAGTCCGGGAATCAGAGATGGGGAATCAGAGGCGGGGAATGAGATATGGGGAATCAGAGGCGGGGAATCAGAGGCGGGAAAACAGTGGCGAGGAATCAGATATGGGGAATCAGAGGTGGCGAACCAAAGGCGGTGAATCAGAGATGGGGAATCAGAGCTGGGGAATCAGAGGCAGGGGATCAAACACGGGGAATCAGAGGTGGGGAATCAGAGCTGGGGAATCAGAGGCGGGGAATCAGAGTTGGGGAATCAGAGGCGGGGAATCAGAGCTGGGGAATCAGAGGTGGGGAATCAGAGTCGGGGAATCAGAGGCAGGGAATCGGATGTGCGGAATCAGAGATGGGGAATCAGAGGTGGGGAATCAGAGGCGGTGAATCTGAGATGGGGAATCAGAGGCGGGGAATCAGAGGCAGGTTATCAGACACGGGGATTCAGAGGCTGGGAATCAGAGCTGTGGAATCAGAGGCGGGGAATCAGAGTTGGGGAATCAGAGGCGGGGAATCAGAGCTGGGGAATCAGAGGTGGGGAATCAGAGTCGGGGAATCAGAGGCAGGGAGTCGGATGTGGGGAATCAGAGATGGGGAATCAGAGGTGGGGAATCAGAGGCGGTGAATCTGAGATGGGGAATCAGAGGCGGGGAATCAGAGGCAGGTTATCAGACACGGGGATTCAGAGGCTGGGAATCAGACGGGGGAATCAAAGGCGGGGAATGAAGCTGGGGAATCAGAGGCAGGGAATCAGAGTTGGGGATTCAGAGGCGGGGAATCAGATATGGGGAAACAGAGGCGGGGAATCAGAGGCGGGCAAACAGAGGCGGGGAATTAGATATGGGGAATCAGTGGTGGGGAATCAGAGGTGGTTTATCAGAGATGGGGAATCACAGGCGGGGAATCAGAGGCAGGGAATAGAACACGGGGAATCAGAGGCAGGGAATCAGAGCTGGGGAATCAGAGGCGGGGAATCATAGTTGGGAATCAGAGGCGGGGAATCAGATATTGGGAAACAGAGGCGGGGAATCAGGGGCGGGGAAACAGAGGCGGGGAATCAGAGCTGGGGTATCAGAGGTGGGGAATCAGAGGCGGGGAATCAGAGCTGGGGAATCAGAGGTGGGGAATCAGAGTCGGGGAATCAGAGGCAGGGAATCGGATGTGCGGAATCAGAGATGGGGAATCAGAGGTGGGGAATCAGAGGCGGTGAATCTGAGATGGGGAATCAGAGGCGGGGAATCAGAGGCAGGTTATCAGACACGGGGATTCAGAGGCTGGGAATCAGACGGGGGGAATCAAAGGCGGGGAATGAAGCTGGGGAATCAGAGGCAGGGAATCAGAGGCAGGGAATCAAACACGGGGAATCAGAGCTGGGGAATCAGAGGCGGGGAATTAGAGTTGGGGAAACAGAGGAGGGGAATCAGAGGCGGGGAAACAGAGGCGGGGAATCAGATATGGGGAATCAGAGGTGGGGAATCAGAGGTTGGGAATCAGAGGCAGGGAATCAGAGGCGGGGAATCAGAGGAAGGGAATCAGATGTGCGGAATCGGAGATGGGTAATCAGAGGTAGGGAATCAGAGGTGGGGAATCAGAGGCGGGGAATAAGAGGCCGGGAATCAGATATGGGGAAACAGAGGTGGGGAATCAGAGGCGGGGAAACAGAGGCGGGGAATCAGATATGGGGAATCAGAGGTGGGGAATCAGAGGTTGGGAATCAGAGGCAGGGAATCAGAGGCTTGGAATCAGATGCAGGGAATCAGATGCGGGGAATCAGAGGCGGGGAATCAGAGCTGGGGAATCAGAGGTGGGGAATCAGAGTTGGGGAATCAGAGGCGGGGACTTAGATATTGGGAAACAAAGGCGGGGAATCAGAGGCGGGGAAACAGAGGCGGGGAGTCAGATATGGGGAATCAGAGGTGGGGAATCAGAGGCAGGGAATCAGATGTGCGGATTCAGAGATGGGGAATCAGAGGCAGGGAATCAGAATCAGAAGCAGGGAATCAGAGGCCGGGAATCAGAGGCCGGAATCAGATGCCGGGAATAAGAGGCCGGGAATCAGAGGTGGGGAATCAGAGTCCGGGAATCAGAGATGGGGATTCAGAGGCGGGGAATGAGATATGGGGAATCAGAGGCGGGGATTCAGAGGCGGGGAAACAGATGCGGGGAATCAGATATGGGGAATCAGAGGTTGGGAATCAAAGTTGGGGAAACAGAGGTGGGGATTCAGATATGGGGAATCAGAGGCCTGGAATCAGAGGCCGGAATCAGATGCCGGGAATAAGAGGTCGGGAATCAGAGGTGGGGAATCAGAGTCCGGGAATCAGAGATGGGGAATCAGAGGCGGGGAATGAGATATGGGGAATCAGAGGCGGGGAATCAGAGGCGGGAAAACAGTGGCGAGGAATCAGATATGGGGAATCAGATGTGGCGAATCAAAGGCGGTGAATCAGAGATGGGGAATCAGAGCTGGGGAATCAGAGGCAGGGGATCAAACACGGGGAATCAGAGGCGGGGAATCAGAGCTGGGGAATCAGAGGCGGGGAATCAGAGTTGGGGAATCAGAGGTGGGGAATCAGAGCTGGGGAATCAGAGGTGGGGAATCAGAGTCGGGGAATCAGAGGCAGGGAATCGGATGTGCGGAATCAGAGATGGGGAATCAGAGGTGGGGAATCAGAGACGGTGAATCTGAGATGGGGAATCAGAGGCGGGGAATCAGAGGCAGGTTATCAGACACGGGGATTCAGAGGCTGGGAATCAGAGCTGTGGAATCAGAGGCGGGGAATCAGAGTTGGGGAATCAGAGGCGGGGAATCAGAACTGGGGAATCAGAGGTGGGGAATCAGAGTCGGGGAATCAGAGGCAGGGAGTCGGATGTGGGGAATCAGAGATGGGGAATCAGAGGTGGGGAATCAGAGGCGGTGAATCTGAGATGGGGAATCAGAGGCGGGGAATCAGAGGCAGGTTATCAGACACGGGGATTCAGAGGCTGGGAATCAGACGGGGGAATCAAAGGCGGGGAATGAAGCTGGGGAATCAGAGGCAGGGAATCAGAGTTGGGGATTCAGAGGCGGGGAATCAGATATGGGGAAACAGAGGCGGGGAATCAGAGGCGGGCAAACAGAGGCGGGGAATTAGATATGGGGAATCAGTGGTGGGGAATCAGAGGTGGTTTATCAGAGATGGGGAATCACAGGCGGGGAATCAGAGGCAGGGAATAGAACACGGGGAATCAGAGGCAGGGAATCAGAGCTGGGGAATCAGAGGCGGGGAATCATAGTTGGGAATCAGAGGCGGGGAATCAGATATGGGGAAACAGAGGCGGGGAATCAGGGGCGGGGAAACAGAGGCGGGGAATCAGAGCTGGGGTATCAGAGGTGGGGAATCAGAGGCGGGGAATCAGAGCTGGGGAATCAGAGGTGGGGAATCAGAGTCGGGGAATCAGAGGCAGGGAATCGGATGTGCGGAATCAGAGATGGGGAATCAGAGGTGGGGAATCAGAGGCGGTGAATCTGAGATGGGGAATCAGAGGCGGGGAATCAGAGGCAGGTTATCAGACACGGGGATTCAGAGGCTGGGAATCAGACGGGGGGAATCAAAGGCGGGGAATGAAGCTGGGGAATCAGAGGCAGGGAATCAGAGGCAGGGAATCAAACACGGGGAATCAGAGCTGGGGAATCAGAGGCGGGGAATTAGAGTTGGGGAAACAGAGGAGGGGAATCAGAGGCGGGGAAACAGAGGCGGGGAATCAGATATGGGGAATCAGAGGTGGGGAATCAGAGGTTGGGAATCAGAGGCAGGGAATCAGAGGCGGGGAATCAGAGGCAGGGAATCAGATGTGCGGAATCGGAGATGGGTAATCAGAGGTAGGGAATCAGAGGTGGGGAATCAGAGGCGGGGAATAAGAGGACGGGAATCAGATATGGGGAAACAGAGGTGGGGAATCAGAGGCGGGGAAACAGAGGCGGGGAATCAGATATGGGGAATCAGAGGTGGGGAATCAGAGGTTGGGAATCAGAGGCAGGGAATCAGAGGCTTGGAATCAGATGCAGGGAATCAGATGCGGGGAATCAGAGGCGGGGAATCAGAGCTGGGGAATCAGAGGTGGGGAATCAGAGTTGGGGAATCAGAGGCGGGGACTTAGATATTGGGAAAAAAAGGCGGGGAATCAGAGGCGGGGAAACAGAGGCGGGGAGTCAGATATGGGGAATCAGAGGTGGGGAATCAGAGGCAGGGAATCAGATGTGCGGATTCAGAGATGGGGAATCAGAGGCAGGGAATCAGAATCAGAAGCAGGGAATCAGAGGCCGGGAATCAGAGGCCGGAATCAGATGCCGGGAATAAGAGGCCGGGAATCAGAGGTGGGGAATCAGAGTCCGGGAATCAGAGATGGGGATTCAGAGGCGGGGAATGAGATATGGGGAATCAGAGGCGGGGATTCAGAGGCGGGGAAACAGATGCGGGGAATCAGATATGGGGAATCAGAGGTTGGGAATCAAAGTTGGGGAAACAGAGGTGGGGATTCAGATATGGGGAATCAGAGGCCTGGAATCAGAGGCCGGAATCAGATGCCGGGAATAAGAGGTCGGGAATCAGAGGTGGGGAATCAGAGTCCGGGAATCAGAGATGGGGAATCAGAGGCGGGGAATGAGATATGGGGAATCAGAGGCGGGGAATCAGAGGCGGGAAAACAGTGGCGAGGAATCAGATATGGGGAATCAGAGGTGGCGAATCAAAGGCGGTGAATCAGAGATGGGGAATCAGAGCTGGGGAATCAGAGGCAGGGGATCAAACACGGGGAATCAGAGGCGGGGAATCAGAGCTGGGGAATCAGAGGCGGGGAATCAGAGTTGGGGAATCAGAGGTGGGGAATCAGAGCTGGGGAATCAGAGGTGGGGAATCAGAGTCGGGGAATCAGAGGCAGGGAATCGGATGTGCGGAATCAGAGATGGGGAATCAGAGGTGGGGAATCAGAGACGGTGAATCTGAGATGGGGAATCAGAGGCGGGGAATCAGAGGCAGGTTATCAGACACGGGGATTCAGAGGCTGGGAATCAGAGCTGTGGAATCAGAGGCGGGGAATCAGAGTTGGGGAATCAGAGGCGGGGAATCAGAACTGGGGAATCAGAGGTGGGGAATCAGAGTCGGGGAATCAGAGGCAGGGAGTCGGATGTGGGGAATCAGAGATGGGGAATCAGAGGTGGGGAATCAGAGGCGGTGAATCTGAGATGGGGAATCAGAGGCGGGGAATCAGAGGCAGGTTATCAGACACGGGGATTCAGAGGCTGGGAATCAGACGGGGGAATCAAAGGCGGGGAATGAAGCTGGGGAATCAGAGGCAGGGAATCAGAGTTGGGGATTCAGAGGCGGGGAATCAGATATGGGGAAACAGAGGCGGGGAATCAGAGGCGGGCAAACAGAGGCGGGGAATTAGATATGGGGAATCAGTGGTGGGGAATCAGAGGTGGTTTATCAGAGATGGGGAATCACAGGCGGGGAATCAGAGGCAGGGAATAGAACACGGGGAATCAGAGGCAGGGAATCAGAGCTGGGGAATCAGAGGCGGGGAATCATAGTTGGGAATCAGAGGCGGGGAATCAGATATGGGGAAACAGAGGCGGGGAATCAGGGGCGGGGAAACAGAGGCGGGGAATCAGAGCTGGGGTATCAGAGGTGGGGAATCAGAGGCGGGGAATCAGAGCTGGGGAATCAGAGGTGGGGAATCAGAGTCGGGGAATCAGAGGCAGGGAATCGGATGTGCGGAATCAGAGATGGGGAATCAGAGGTGGGGAATCAGAGGCGGTGAATCTGAGATGGGGAATCAGAGGCGGGGAATCAGAGGCAGGTTATCAGACACGGGGATTCAGAGGCTGGGAATCAGACGGGGGGAATCAAAGGCGGGGAATGAAGCTGGGGAATCAGAGGCAGGGAATCAGAGGCAGGGAATCAAACACGGGGAATCAGAGCTGGGGAATCAGAGGCGGGGAATTAGAGTTGGGGAAACAGAGGAGGGGAATCAGAGGCGGGGAAACAGAGGCGGGGAATCAGATATGGGGAATCAGAGGTGGGGAATCAGAGGTTGGGAATCAGAGGCAGGGAATCAGAGGCGGGGAATCAGAGGCAGGGAATCAGATGTGCGGAATCGGAGATGGGTAATCAGAGGTAGGGAATCAGAGGTGGGGAATCAGAGGCGGGGAATAAGAGGACGGGAATCAGATATGGGGAAACAGAGGTGGGGAATCAGAGGCGGGGAAACAGAGGCGGGGAATCAGATATGGGGAATCAGAGGTGGGGAATCAGAGGTTGGGAATCAGAGGCAGGGAATCAGAGGCTTGGAATCAGATGCAGGGAATCAGATGCGGGGAATCAGAGGCGGGGAATCAGAGCTGGGGAATCAGAGGTGGGGAATCAGAGTTGGGGAATCAGAGGCGGGGACTAAGATATTGGGAAACAAAGGCGGGGAATCAGAGGCGGGGAAACAGAGGCGGGGAGTCAGATATGGGGAATCAGAGGTGGGGAATCAGAGGCAGGGAATCAGATGTGCGGAATCAAAGATGGGGAATCAGAGGCAGGGAATCAGAATCAGAAGCAGGGAATCAGAGGCCGGGAATCAGAGGCCGGAATCAGATGCCGGGAATAAGAGGCCGGGAATCAGAGGTGGGGAATCAGAGTCCGGGAATCAGAGATGGGGATTCAGAGGCGGGGAATGAGATATGGGGAATCAGAGGCGGGGAATCAGAGGCGGGGAAACAGATGCAGGGAATCAGATATGGGGAATCAGAGGTTGGGAATCAAAGTTGGGGAAACAGAGGTGGGGAATCAGATATGGGGAATCAGAGGCCTGGAATCAGAGGCCGGAATCAGATGCCGGGAATAAGAGGTCGGGAATCAGAGGTGGGGAATCAGAGTCCGGGAATCAGAGATGGGGAATCAGAGGCGGGGAATGAGATATGGGGAATCAGAGGCGGGGAATCAGAGGCGGGAAAACAGTGGCGAGGAATCAGATATGGGGAATCAGAGGTGGCGAATCAAAGGCGGTGAATCAGAGATGGGGAATCAGAGCTGGGGAATCAGAGGCAGGGGATCAAACACGGGGAATCAGAGGCGGGGAATCAGAGCTGGGGAATCAGAGGCGGGGAATCAGAGTTGGGGAATCAGAGGCGGGGAATCAGAGCTGGGGAATCAGAGGTGGGGAATCAGAGTCGGGGAATCAGAGGCAGGGAATCGGATGTGCGGAATCAGAGATGGGGAATCAGAGGTGGGGAATCAGAGGCGGTGAATCTGAGATGGGGAATCAGAGGCGGGGAATCAGAGGCAGGTTATCAGACACGGGGATTCAGAGGCTGCGAATCAGACGGGGGGAATCAAAGGCGGGGAATGAAGCTGGGGAATCAGAGGCAGGGAATCAGAGGCAGGGAATCAAACACGGGGAATCAGAGCTGGGGAATCAGAGGCGGGGAATTAGAGTTGGGGAATCAGAGGAGGGGAATCAGAGGCGGGGAAACAGAGGCGGGGAATCAGATGTGCGGAATCGGAGATGGGCAATCAGAGGTAGGGAATCAGAGGTGGGGAATCAGAGGCGGGGAATAAGAGGCCGGGAATCAGATATGGGGAAACAGAGGTGGGGAATCAGAGGCGGGGAAACAGAGGCGGGTAATCAGATATGGGGAATCAGAGGTGGGGAATCAGAGGTTGGGAATCAGAGGCAGGGAATCAGAGGCTTGGAATCAGATGCAGGGAATCAGATGCGGGGAATCAGAGGCGGGGAATCAGAGCTGGGGAATCAGAGGTGGGGAATCAGAGTTGGGGAATCAGAGGCGGGGACTTAGATATTGGGAAACAAAGGCGGGGAATCAGAGGCGGGGAAACAGAGGCGGGGAGTCAGATATGGGGAATCAGAGGTGGGGAATCAGAGGCAGGGAATCAGATGTGCGGAATCAGAGATGGGGAATCAGAGGCAGGGAATCAGAATCAGAAGCAGGGAATCAGAGGCCGGGAATCAGAGGCCGGAATCAGAGGCCGGGAATCAGAGGCCGGAATCAGATGCCGGGAATAAGAGGCCGGGAATCAGAGATGGGGATTCAGAGGCGGGGAATGAGATATGGGGAATCAGAGGCGGGGAATCAGAGGCGGGGAAACAGATGCGGGGAATCAGATATGGGGAATCAGAGGTGGCGAATCAAAGGCGGTGAATCAGAGATGGGGAATCAGTGGCCGGGAATCAGAGGCAGGGAATCAAACACGGGGAATCAGAGGCGGGGAATCAGAGCTGGGGAATCAGAGTTGGGGAATCAGAGGCGGGGAAGCAGAGGCAGGGAATCAGACGCGGGGATTCAGAGGCGGGGAATCATAGTTGGGAATCAGAGGCGGATAATCAGATATGGGGAAACAGAGGCGGGGAATCAGGGGCGGGGAAACAGAGGCGGGGAATCAGATATGGGGAATCGGATGCAGGGAATCAGAGGCGGGGAATCAGAGCTGGGGAATCAGAGGCGGGGAATCAGAGTTGGGGCATCAGAGGTGGGGAATTAGATATGGGGAAACAGAGGCGGGGAATCAGAGGCGTGGAAACAGAGGCGGGGAATCAGATATGGGGAATCAGAGGTGGGGAATCAGAGGCAGGTAATCAGATGTGCGGAATCAGAGATGGGGAATCAGAGGCAGGGAATCAGAATCAGAAGCGGGGAGTCAGAGGCCGGGAATCAGAGGCCTGGAATCAGATGCTGGGAATAAGAGGCCGGGAATCAGAGGTGGGGAATCAGAGTCCGGGAATCAGAGATGGGGAGTCAGAGGCGGGGAATGAGATATGGAGAATCAGAGGCGGGGAATCAGAGGCGGGGAAACAGAGGTGGGGAATCAGATATGGGGAATCAGAGGTGGCGAATCAAAGGCGGTGAATCAGAGATGGGGAATCAGAGGCGGGGAATCAGAGGCAGGGAATCAAACACGGGGAATCAGAGGCGGGGAATCAGAGCTGGGGAATCTGAGGCTGGGAATCAAAGTTGGGGAATCAGAGTCAGGGAATCAGATATGGGGAAACAGGGGCGGGGAATCAGAGGCGGGGAAACAGAGGCGGGGAATCAGATATGGGGAATCAGAGGCGGGGAATTAGAGTTGGGGAATCAGAGGCGGGGAATCAGTGGCGGGGAAACAGAGGCGGGGAATCAAACATGGGGAATCAGAGGTGGGGAATCAGAGGCGGGGAATCAGAGGCAGGGAATCAGATGTGCGGAATCGGAGATGGGGAATCAGAGGCAGGGAATCAGAGGCGGGGAATCAGAGGCGGGGAATCAGAGGCCGGGAATCAGATATGGGGAAACAGAGGCGGCGAATCAGAGGCGGGGTAACAGTGGCTGGGAATCAGATATGGGGAATCAGAGGTGGGGAATCAGAGGTTGGGAATCAGAGGCAGGGAATCAGAGGCTTGGAATCAGATGCAGGGAATCAGATGTGCGGAATCAGAGATGGGGAATCAGAGGCAGGGAATCAGAATCAGAAGCGGGGAGTCAGAGGCCGGGAATCAGAGGCCTGGAATCAGATGCTGGGAATAAGAGGCCGGGAATCAGAGGTGGGGAATCAGAGTCCGGGAATCAGAGATGGGGAGTCAGAGGCGGGGAATGAGATATGGAGAATCAGAGGCGGGGAATCAGAGGCGGGGAAACAGAGGTGGGGAATCAGATATGGGGAATCAGAGGTGGCGAATCAAAGGCGGTGAATCAGAGATGGGGAATCAGAGGCGGGGAATCAGAGGCAGGGAATCAAACACGGGGAATCAGAGGCGGGGAATCAGAGCTGGGGAATCAGAGTCTGGGAATCAAAGTTGGGGAATCAGAGGCAGGGAATCAGATATGGGGAAACAGGGGCGGGGAATCAGAGGCGGGGAAACAGAGGCGGGGAATCAGATATGGGGAATCAGAGGCGGGGAATTAGGGTTGGGGAATCAGAGGCGGGGAATCAGAGGCGGGGAAACAGAGGCGGGGAATCAAACACGGGGAATCAGAAGTGGGGAATCAGAGGTTGGGAATCAGAGGCAGGGAATCAGAGGCGGGGAATCAGAGGCGGGGAATGAGAGGCAGGGAATCAGATGTGCGGAATCGGAGATGGGGAATCAGAGGCAGGGAATCAGAGGCGGGGAATCAGAGGCAGGGAATCAGAGGCCGGGAATCAGATATGTGGAAACAGAAGCGGGTAATCAGAGGCGGGGAAACAGAGGCAGGGAATCAGGTATGGGGAATCAGAGGTGGGGAATCAGAGGCGGGGAATCAGAGCTGGGGAATCAGAGGTGGGGAATCAAAGTTGGGGAATCAGAGGCGGGGACTTAGATATTGGGAAACAGAGGCGGGGAATCAGAGACGGGGAAACAGAGGCGGGCATTCAGATATGGGGAATCAGAGGTGGGGAATCAGAGGCAGGGAATTAGATGTGCGGAATCAGAAATGGGGAATCAGAGGCAGGGAATCAGAATCAGAAGCAGGGAATCAGAGGCCGGGAATCAGAGGCCGGAATCAGATGCCGGGAATAAGAGGTCGGGAATCAGAGGTGGGGAATCAGAGTCCGGGAATCAGAGATGGGGAATCAGAGGCGTTGAATGAGATATGGGGAATCAGAGGCGGGGAATCAGAGGCGGGGAAACAGTGGCGAGGAATCAGATATGGGGAATCAGAGGTGGCGAATCAAAGGCGGTGTATCAGAGATGGGGAATCAGAGCTGGGGAATCAGAGGCAGGGGATCAAACACGGGGAATCAGAGGCGGGGAATCAGAGCCGGGGAATCAGAGGCGTGGAATCAGAGTTGGGGAATCAGAGGCGGGGAATCAGAGCTGGGGAATCAGAGGTGGGGAATCAGAGTCGGGGAATCAGAGGCAGGGAATCGGATGTGCGGAATCAGAGATGGGGAATCAGAGGTGGGGACTCAGAGCCGGTGAATCTGAGATGGGGAATCAGAGGCGGGGAATCAGAGGCAGGTTATCAGACACGGGGATTCAGAGGCTGGGAATCAGACGGGTGGAATCAAAGGCGGGGAATGAAGCTGGGGAATCAGAGGCAGGGAATCACAGGCAGGGAATCAAACACGGGGAATCAGAGCTGGGGAATCAGAGGCGGGGAATTAGAGTTGGGGAATCAGAGGAGGGGAATCAGAGGCGGGGAAACAGAGGCGGGGAATCAGATATGGGGAATCAGAGGTGGGGAATCAGAGGTTGGGAATCAGAGGCAGGGAATCAGAGGCGGGGAATCAGAGGCAGGGAATCAGATGTGCGGAATCGGAGATGGGTAATCAGAGGTAGGGAATCAGAGGTGGGGAATCAGAGGCGGGGAATAAGAGGCCGGGAATCAGATATGGGGAAACAGAGGTGGGAAATCAGAGGCGGGGAAACAGAGGCGGGGAATCAGATATGGGGAATCAGAGGTGGGGAATCAGAGGTTGGGAATCAGAGGCAGGGAATCAGAGGCTTGGAATCAGATGCAGGGAATCAGATGCGGGGAATCAGAGGCGGGGAATCAGAGCTGGGGAATCAGAGGTGGGGAATCAGAGGTGGGGAATCAGAGTTGGGGAATCAGAGGCGGGGACTTAGATATTGGGAAACAAAGGCGGGGAATCAGAGGCGGGGAAACAGAGGCGGGGAGTCAGATATGGGGAATCAGAGGTGGGGAATCAGAGGCAGGGAATCAGATGTGCGGATTCAGAGATGGGGAATCAGAGGCAGGGAATCAGAATCAGAAGCAGGGAATCAGAGGCCGGGAATCAGAGGCCGGAATCAGATGCCGGGAATAAGAGGCCGGGAATCAGAGGTGGGGAATCAGAGTCCGGGAATCAGAGATGGGGATTCAGAGGCGGGGAATGAGATATGGGGAATCAGAGGCGGGGATTCAGAGGCGGGGAAACAGATGCGGGGAATCAGATATGGGGAATCAGAGGTTGGGAATCAAAGTTGGGGAAACAGAGGTGGGGATTCAGATATGGGGAATCAGAGGCCTGGAATCAGAGGCCGGAATCAGATGCCGGGAATAAGAGGTCGGGAATTAGAGGTGGGGAATCAGAGGCGGGGAATGAGATATGGGGAATCAAAGGCGGGGAATCAGAGGCGGGAAAACAGTGGCGAGGAATCAGATATGGGGAATCAGAGGTGGCGAATCAAAGGCGGTGAATCAGAGATGGGGAATCAGAGCTGGGGAATCAGAGGCAGGGGATCAAACACGGGGAATCAGAGGCGGGGAATCAGAGCTGGGGAATCAGAGGCGGGGAATCAGAGTTGGGGAATCAGAGGCGGGGAATCAGAGCTGGGGAATCAGAGGTGGGGAATCAGAGTCGGGGAATCAGAGGCAGGGAATCGGATGTGCGGAATCAGAGATGGGGAATCAGAGGTGGGGAATCAGAGACGGTGAATCTGAGATGGGGAATCAGAGGCGGGGAATCAGAGGCAGGTTATCAGACACGGGGATTCAGAGGCTGGGAATCAGAGCTGTGGAATCAGAGGCGGGGAATCAGAGTTGGGGAATCAGAGGCGGGGAATCAGAGCTGGGGAATCAGAGGTGGGGAATCAGAGTCGGGGAATCAGAGGCAGGGAGTCGGATGTGGGGAATCAGAGATGGGGAATCAGAGGTGGGGAATCAGAGGCGGTGAATCTGAGATGGGGAATCAGAGGCGGGGAATCAGAGGCAGGTTATCAGACACGGGGATTCAGAGGCTGGGAATCAGACGGGGGAATCAAAGGCGGGGAATGAAGCTGGGGAATCAGA
Source organism: Narcine bancroftii (assembly GCF_036971445.1). Taxonomy (NCBI): domain Eukaryota; kingdom Metazoa; phylum Chordata; class Chondrichthyes; order Torpediniformes; family Narcinidae; genus Narcine; species Narcine bancroftii. Next base: position 1,660,117 of record NW_027211895.1, on the reverse strand, counting down.
GGCAGGGAATCAGAGTTGGGGATTCAGAGGCGGGGAATCAGATATGGGGAAACAGAGGCGGGGAATCAGAGGCGGGCAAACAGAGGCGGGGAATTAGATATGGGGAATCAGTGGTGGGGAATCAGAGGTGGTTTATCAGAGATGGGGAATCACAGGCGGGGAATCAGAGGCAGGGAATAGAACACGGGGAATCAGAGGCAGGGAATCAGAGCTGGGGAATCAGAGGCGGGGAATCATAGTTGGGAATCAGAGGCGGGGAATCAGATATGGGGAAACAGAGGCGGGGAATCAGGGGCGGGGAAACAGAGGCGGGGAATCAGAGCTGGGGTATCAGAGGTGGGGAATCGGAGGCGGGGAATCAGAGCTGGGGAATCAGAGGTGGGGAATCAGAGTCGGGGAATCAGAGGCAGGGAATCGGATGTGCGGAATCAGAGATGGGGAATCAGAGGTGGGGAATCAGAGGCGGTGAATCTGAGATGGGGAATCAGAGGCGGGGAATCAGAGGCAGGTTATCAGACACGGGGATTCAGAGGCTGGGAATCAGACGGGGGGAATCAAAGGCGGGGAATGAAGCTGGGGAATCAGAGGCAGGGAATCAGAGGCAGGGAATCAAACACGGGGAATCAGAGCTGGGGAATCAGAGGCGGGGAATTAGAGTTGGGGAAACAGAGGAGGGGAATCAGAGGCGGGGAAACAGAGGCGGGGAATCAGATATGTGGAATCAGAGGTGGGGAATCAGAGGTTGGGAATCAGAGGCAGGGAATCAGAGGCGGGGAATCAGAGGCAGGGAATCAGATGTGCGGAATCGGAGATGGGTAATCAGAGGTAGGGAATCAGAGGTGGGGAATCAGAGGCGGGGAATAAGAGGACGGGAATCAGATATGGGGAAACAGAGGTGGGGAATCAGAGGCGGGGAAACAGAGGCGGGGAATCAGATATGGGGAATCAGAGGTGGGGAATCAGAGGTTGGGAATCAGAGGCAGGGAATCAGAGGCTTGGAATCAGATGCAGGGAATCAGATGCGGGGAATCAGAGGCGGGGAATCAGAGCTGGGGAATCAGAGGTGGGGAATCAGAGTTGGGGAATCAGAGGCGGGGACTTAGATATTGGGAAACAAAGGCGGGGAATCAGAGGCGGGGAAACAGAGGCGGGGAGTCAGATATGGGGAATCAGAGGTGGGGAATCAGAGGCAGGGAATCAGATGTGCGGAATCAGAGATGGGGAATCAGAGGCAGGGAATCAGAATCAGAAGCAGGGAATCAGAGGCCGGGAATCAGAGGCCGGAATCAGATGCCGGGAATAAGAGGCCGGGAATCAGAGGTGGGGAATCAGAGTCCGGGAATCAGAGATGGGGATTCAGAGGCGGGGAATGAGATATGGGGAATCAGAGGCGGGGAATCAGAGGCGGGGAAACAGATGCAGGGAATCAGATATGGGGAATCAGAGGTTGGGAATCAAAGTTGGGGAAACAGAGGTGGGGAATCAGATATGGGGAATCAGAGGCCTGGAATCAGAGGCCGGAATCAGATGCCGGGAATAAGAGGTCGGGAATCAGAGGTGGGGAATCAGAGTCCGGGAATCAGAGATGGGGAATCAGAGGCGGGGAATGAGATATGGGGAATCAGAGGCGGGGAATCAGAGGCGGGAAAACAGTGGCGAGGAATCAGATATGGGGAATCAGAGGTGGCGAATCAAAGGCGGTGAATCAGAGATGGGGAATCAGAGCTGGGGAATCAGAGGCAGGGGATCAAACACGGGGAATCAGAGGCGGGGAATCAGAGCTGGGGAATCAGAGGCGGGGAATCAGAGTTGGGGAATCAGAGGCGGGGAATCAGAGCTGGGGAATCAGAGGTGGGGAATCAGAGTCGGGGAATCAGAGGCAGGGAATCGGATGTGCGGAATCAGAGATGGGGAATCAGAGGTGGGGAATCAGAGGCGGTGAATCTGAGATGGGGAATCAGAGGCGGGGAATCAGAGGCAGGTTATCAGACACGGGGATTCAGAGGCTGGGAATCAGACGGGGGGAATCAAAGGCGGGGAATGAAGCTGGGGAATCAGAGGCAGGGAATCAGAGGCAGGGAATCAAACACGGGGAATCAGAGCTGGGGAATCAGAGGCGGGGAATTAGAGTTGGGGAATCAGAGGAGGGGAATCAGAGGCGGGGAAACAGAGGCGGGGAATCAGATATGGGGAATCAGAGGTGGGGAATCAGAGGTTGGGAATCAGAGGCAGGGAATCAGAGGCGGGGAATCAGAGGCAGGGAATCAGATGTGCGGAATCGGAGATGGGCAATCAGAGGTAGGGAATCAGAGGTGGGGATTCAGAGGCGGGGAATAAGAGGCCGGGAATCAGATATGGGGAAACAGAGGTGGGGAATCAGAGGCGGGGAAACAGAGGCGGGTAATCAGATATGGGGAATCAGAGGTGGGGAATCAGAGGTTGGGAATCAGAGGCAGGGAATCAGAGGCTTGGAATCAGATGCAGGGAATCAGATGCGGGGAATCAGAGGCGGGGAATCAGAGCTGGGGAATCAGAGGTGGGGAATCAGAGTTGGGGAATCAGAGGCGGGGACTTAGATATTGGGAAACAAAGGCGGGGAATCAGAGGCGGGGAAACAGAGGCGGGGAGTCAGATATGGGGAATCAGAGGTGGGGAATCAGAGGCAGGGAATCAGATGTGCGGAATCAGAGATGGGGAATCAGAGGCAGGGAATCAGAATCAGAAGCAGGGAATCAGAGGCCGGGAATCAGAGGCCGGAATCAGAGGCCGGGAATCAGAGGCCGGAATCAGATGCCGGGAATAAGAGGCCGGGAATCAGAGGTGGGGAATCAGAGTCCGGGAATCAGAGATGGGGATTCAGAGGCGGGGAATGAGATATGGGGAATCAGAGGCGGGGAATCAGAGGCGGGGAAACAGATGCGGGGAATCAGATATGGGGAATCAGAGGTGGCGAATCAAAGGCGGTGAATCAGAGATGGGGAATCAGTGGCCGGGAATCAGAGGCAGGGAATCAAACACGGGGAATCAGAGGCGGGGAATCAGAGCTGGGGAATCAGAGTTGGGGAATCAGAGGCGGGGAAGCAGAGGCAGGGAATCAGACGCGGGGATTCAGAGGCGGGGAATCATAGTTGGGAATCAGAGGCGGATAATCAGATATGGGGAAACAGAGGCGGGGAATCAGGGGCGGGGAAACAGAGGCGGGGAATCAGATATGGGGAATCGGATGCAGGGAATCAGAGGCGGGGAATCAGAGCTGGGGAATCAGAGGCGGGGAATCAGAGTTGGGGCATCAGAGGTGGGGAATTAGATATGGGGAAACAGAGGCGGGGAATCAGAGGCGTGGAAACAGAGGCGGGGAATCAGATATGGGGAATCAGAGGTGGGGAATCAGAGGCAGGTAATCAGATGTGCGGAATCAGAGATGGGGAATCAGAGGCAGGGAATCAGAATCAGAAGCGGGGAGTCAGAGGCCGGGAATCAGAGGCCTGGAATCAGATGCTGGGAATAAGAGGCCGGGAATCAGAGGTGGGGAATCAGAGTCCGGGAATCAGAGATGGGGAGTCAGAGGCGGGGAATGAGATATGGAGAATCAGAGGCGGGGAATCAGAGGCGGGGAAACAGAGGTGGGGAATCAGATATGGGGAATCAGAGGTGGCGAATCAAAGGCGGTGAATCAGAGATGGGGAATCAGAGGCGGGGAATCAGAGGCAGGGAATCAAACACGGGGAATCAGAGGCGGGGAATCAGAGCTGGGGAATCTGAGGCTGGGAATCAAAGTTGGGGAATCAGAGTCAGGGAATCAGATATGGGGAAACAGGGGCGGGGAATCAGAGGCGGGGAAACAGAGGCGGGGAATCAGATATGAGGAATCAGAGGCGGGGAATTAGAGTTGGGGAATAAGAGGCGGGGAATCAGTGGCGGGGAAACAGAGGCGGGGAATCAAACACGGGGAATCAGAGGTGGGGAATCAGAGGTTGGAAATCAGAGGCAGGAAATCAGAGGCGGGGAATCAGAGGCGGGGAATCAGAGGCAGGGAATCAGATGTGCGGAATCGGAGATGGGGAATCAGAGGCAGGGAATCAGAGGCGGGGAATCAGAGGCGGGGAATCAGAGGCCGGGAATCAGATATGGGGAAACAGAGGTGGGGAATCAGAGGCGGGGTAACAGTGGCTGGGAATCAGATATGGGGAATCAGAGGTGGGGAATCAGAGGTTGGGAATCAGAGGCAGGGAATCAGAGGCTTGGAATCAGATGCAGGGAATCAGATGCGGGGAATCAGAGGCGGGGAATCAGAGCTGGGGAATCAGAGTCTGGGAATCAAAGTTGGGGAATCAGAGGCAGGGAATCAGATATGGGGAAACAGGGGCGGGGAATCAGAGGCGGGGAAACAGAGGCGGGGAATCAGATATGGGGAATCAGAGGCGGGGAATTAGGGTTGGGGAATCAGAGGCGGGGAATCAGAGGCGGGGAAACAGAGGCGGGGAATCAAACACGGGGAATCAGAGGTGGGGAATCAGAGGTTGGGAATCAGAGGCAGGGAATCAGAGGCGGGGAATCAGAGGCGGGGAATGAGAGGCAGGGAATCAGATGTGCGGAATCGGAGATGGGGAATCAGAGGCAGGGAATCAGAGGCGGGGAATCAGAGGCAGGGAATCAGAAGCCGGGAATCAGATATGTGGAAACAGAAGCGGGTAATCAGAGGTGGGGAATCAGAGGCAGGGAATCAGAGCTGGGGAATCAGAGGTGGGGAATCAAAGTTGGGGAATCAGAGGCGGGGACTTAGATATGGGGAAACAGAGGCGGGGAATCAGAGACGGGGAAACAGAGGCGGGGATTCAGATATGGGGAATCAGAGGTGGGGAATCAGAGGCAGGGAATTAGATGTGCGGAATCAGAAATGGGGAATCAGAGGCAGGGAATCAGAATCAGAAGCAGGGAATCAGAGGCCGGGAATCAGAGGCCGGAATCAGATGCCGGGAATAAGAGGTCGGGAATCAGAGGTGGGGAATCAGAGTCCGGGAATCAGAGATGGGGAATCAGAGGCGTTGAATGAGATATGGGGAATCAGAGGCGGGGAATCAGAGGCGGGGAAACAGTGGCGAGGAATCAGATATGGGGAATCAGAGGTGGCGAATCAAAGGCGGTGTATCAGAGATGGGGAATCAGAGCTGGGGAATCAGAGGCAGGGGATCAAACACGGGGAATCAGAGGCGGGGAATCAGAGCCGGGGAATCAGAGGCGTGGAATCAGAGTTGGGGAATCAGAGGCGGGGAATCAGAGCTGGGGAATCAGAGGTGGGGAATCAGAGTCGGGGAATCAGAGGCAGGGAATCGGATGTGCGGAATCAGAGATGGGGAATCAGAGGTGGGGACTCAGAGGTGGGGAATCAGAGGTGGGGAATCAGAGGAGGGGAATCAGAGGCGGGGAAACAGAGGCGGGGAATCAGATATGGGGAATCAGAGGTGGGGAATCAGAGGTTGGGAATCAGAGGCAGGGAATCAGAGGCTTGGAATCAGATGCAGGGAATCAGATGCGGGGAATCAGAGGCGGGGAATCAGAGCTGGGGAATCAGAGGTGGGGAATCAGAGTTGGGGAATCAGAGGCGGGGACTTAGATATTGGGAAACAAAGGCGGGGAATCAGAGGCGGGGAAACAGAGGCGGGGAGTCAGATATGGGGAATCAGAGGTGGGGAATCAGAGGCAGGGAATCAGATGTGCGGAATCAGAGATGGGGAATCAGAGGCAGGGAATCAGAATCAGAAGCAGGGAATCAGAGGCCGGGAATCAGAGGCCGGAATCAGAGGCCGGGAATCAGAGGCCGGAATCAGATGCCGGGAATAAGAGGCCGGGAATCAGAGGTGGGGAATCAGAGTCCGGGAATCAGAGATGGGGATTCAGAGGCGGGGAATGAGATATGGGGAATCAGAGGCGGGGAATCAGAGGCGGGGAAACAGATGCGGGGAATCAGATATGGGGAATCAGAGGTGGCGAATCAAAGGCGGTGAATCAGAGATGGGGAATCAGTGGCCGGGAATCAGAGGCAGGGAATCAAACACGGGGAATCAGAGGCGGGGAATCAGAGCTGGGGAATCAGAGTTGGGGAATCAGAGGCGGGGAAGCAGAGGCAGGGAATCAGACGCGGGGATTCAGAGGCGGGGAATCATAGTTGGGAATCAGAGGCGGATAATCAGATATGGGGAAACAGAGGCGGGGAATCAGGGGCGGGGAAACAGAGGCGGGGAATCAGATATGGGGAATCGGATGCAGGGAATCAGAGGCGGGGAATCAGAGCTGGGGAATCAGAGGCGGGGAATCAGAGTTGGGGCATCAGAGGTGGGGAATTAGATATGGGGAAACAGAGGCGGGGAATCAGAGGCGTGGAAACAGAGGCGGGGATTCAGATATGGGGAATCAGAGGTGGGGAATCAGAGGCAGGTAATCAGATGTGCGGAATCAGAGATGGGGAATCAGAGGCAGGGAATCAGAATCAGAAGCGGGGAGTCAGAGGCCGGGAATCAGAGGCCTGGAATCAGATGCTGGGAATAAGAGGCCGGGAATCAGAGGTGGGGAATCAGAGTCCGGGAATCAGAGATGGGGAGTCAGAGGCGGGGAATGAGATATGGAGAATCAGAGGCGGGGAATCAGAGGCGGGGAAACAGAGGTGGGGAATCAGATATGGGGAATCAGAGGTGGCGAATCAAAGGCGGTGAATCAGAGATGGGGAATCAGAGGCGGGGAATCAGAGGCAGGGAATCAAACACGGGGAATCAGAGGCGGGGAATCAGAGCTGGGGAATCTGAGGCTGGGAATCAAAGTTGGGGAATCAGAGTCAGGGAATCAGATATGGGGAAACAGGGGCGGGGAATCAGAGGCGGGGAAACAGAGGAGGGGAATCAGATATGGGGAATCAGAGGCGGGGAATTAGAGTTGGGGAATCAGAGGCGGGGAATCAGTGGCGGGGAAACAGAGGCGGGGAATCAAACACGGGGAATCAGAGGTGGGGAATCAGAGGTTGGAAATCAGAGGCAGGAAATCAGAGGCGGGGAATCAGAGGCGGGGAATCAGAGGCAGGGAATCAGATGTGCGGAATCGGAGATGGGGAATCAGAGGCAGGGAATCAGAGGCGGGGAATCAGAGGCGGGGAATCAGAGGCCGGGAATCAGATATGGGGAAACAGAGGCGGGGAATCAGAGGCGGGGTAACAGTGGCTGGGAATCAGATATGGGGAATCAGAGGTGGGGAATCAGAGGTTGGGAATCAGAGGCAGGGAATCAGAGGCTTGGAATCAGATGCAGGGAATCAGATGCGGGGAATCAGAGGCGGGGAATCAGAGCTGGGGAATCAGAGTCTGGGAATCAAAGTTGGGGAATCAGAGGCAGGGAATCAGATATGGGGAAACAGGGGCGGGGAATCAGAGGCGGGGAAACAGAGGCGGGGAATCAGATATGGGGAATCAGAGGCGGGGAATTAGGGTTGGGGAATCAGAGGCGGGGAATCAGAGGCGGGGAAACAGAGGCGGGGAATCAAACACGGGGAATCAGAGGTGGGGAATCAGAGGTTGGGAATCAGAGGCAGGGAATCAGAGGCGGGGAATCAGAGGCGGGGAATGAGAGGCAGGGAATCAGATGTGCGGAATCGGAGATGGGGAATCAGAGGCAGGGAATCAGAGGCGGGGAATCAGAGGCAGGGAATCAGAGGCCGGGAATCAGATATGTGGAAACAGAAGCGGGTAATCAGAGGCGGGGAAACAGAGGCAGGGAATCAGGTATGGGGAATCAGAGGTGGGGAATCAGAGGCGGGGAATCAGAGCTGGGGAATCAGAGGTGGGGAATCAAAGTTGGGGAATCAGAGGCGGGGACTTAGATATGGGGAAACAGAGGCGGGGAATCAGAGACGGGGAAACAGAGGCGGGGATTCAGATATGGGGAATCAGAGGTGGGGAATCAGAGGCAGGGAATTAGATGTGCGGAATCAGAAATGGGGAATCAGAGGCAGGGAATCAGAATCAGAAGCAGGGAATCAGAGGCCGGGAATCAGAGGCCGGAATCAGATGCCGGGAATAAGAGGTCGGGAATCAGAGGTGGGGAATCAGAGTCCGGGAATCAGAGATGGGGAATCAGAGGCGTTGAATGAGATATGGGGAATCAGAGGCGGGGAATCAGAGGCGGGGAAACAGTGGCGAGGAATCAGATATGGGGAATCAGAGGTGGCGAATCAAAGGCGGTGTATCAGAGATGGGGAATCAGAGCTGGGGAATCAGAGGCAGGGGATCAAACACGGGGAATCAGAGGCGGGGAATCAGAGCCGGGGAATCAGAGGCGTGGAATCAGAGTTGGGGAATCAGAGGCGGGGAATCAGAGCTGGGGAATCAGAGGTGGGGAATCAGAGTCGGGGAATCAGAGGCAGGGAATCGGATGTGCGGAATCAGAGATGGGGAATCAGAGGTGGGGACTCAGAGGTGGGGAATCAGAGGTGGGGAATCAGAGGAGGGGAATCAGAGGCGGGGAAACAGAGGCGGGGAATCAGATATGGGGAATCAGAGGTGGGGAATCAGAGGTTGGGAATCAGAGGCAGGGAATCAGAGGCGGGGAATCAGAGGCAGGGAATCAGATGTGCGGAATCGGAGATGGGTAATCAGAGGTAGGGAATCAGAGGTGGGGAATCAGAGGCGGGGAATAAGAGGCCCGGAATCCGATATGGGGAAACAGAGGTGGGAAATCAGAGGCGGGGAAACAGAGGCGGGGAATCAGATATGGGGAATCAGAGGTGGGGAATCAGAGGTTGGGAATCAGAGGCAGGGAATCAGAGGCTTGGAATCAGATGCAGGGAATCAGATGCGGGGAATCAGAGGCGGGGAATCAGAGCTGGGGAATCAGAGGTGGGGAATCAGAGTTGGGGAATCAGAGGCGGGGACATAGATATTGGGAAACAAAGGCGGGGAATCAGAGGCGTGGAAACAGAGGCGGGGAGTCAGATATGGGGAATCAGAGGTGGGGAATCAGAGGCAGGGAATCAGATGTGCGGAATCAGAGATGGGGAATCAGAGGCAGGGAATCAGAATCAGAAGCAGGGAATCAGAGGCCGGGAATCAGAGGCCGGAATCAGATGCCGGGAATAAGAGGCCGGGAATCAGAGGTGGGGAATCAGAGTCCGGGAATCAGAGATGGGGATTCAGAGGCGGGGAATGAGATATGGGGAATCAGAGGCGGGGAATCAGAGGCGGGGAAACAGATGCGGGGAATCAGATATGGGGAATCAGAGGTGGCGAATCAAAGGCGGTGAATCAGAGATGGGGAATCAGAGGCCGGGAATCAGAGGCAGGGAATCAAAGACGGGGAATCAGAGGCGGGGAATCAGAGCTGGGGAATCAGAGGCGGGGAATCAGAGTTGGGGAATCAGAGGCGGGGAATCAGAGGCAGGGAATCGGATGTGCGGAATCAGAGATGGGGAATCAGAGGTGGGGAATCAGAGGCGGTGAATCTGAGAAGGGGAATCAGAGGCGGGGAATCAGAGGCAGGTTATCAGACACGGGGATTCAGAGGCTGGGAATCAGACGGGGGGAATCAAAGGCGGGGAATGAAGCTGGGGAATCAGAGGCAGGGAATCAGAGGCAGGGAATCAAACACGGGGAATCAGAGCTGGGGAATCAGAGGCGGGGAATTAGAGTTGGGGAATCAGAGGAGGGGAATCAGAGGAGGGGAAACAGAGGTGGGGAATCAGATATGGGGAATCAGAGGTGGGGAATCAGAGGTTGGGAATCAGAGGCAGGGAATCAGATGCGGGGAATCAGAGGCAGGGAATCAGATGTGCGGAATTGGAGATGGGTAATCAGAGGTAGGGAATCAGAGGTGGGGAATCAGAGGGGGGGGGAATAAGAGGCCGGGAATCAGATATGGGGAAACAGAGGTGGGAAATCAGAGGCGGGGAAACAGAGGCGGGGAATCAGATATGGGGAATCAGAGGTGGGGAATCAGAGGTTGGGAATCAGAGGCAGGGAATCAGAGGCTTGGAATCAGATGCAGGGAATCAGATGCGGGGAATCAGAGGCGGGGAATCAGAGACGGGGAATCAGAGGCGGGGAGTCAGATATGGGGATCAGAGGTGGGGAATCAGAGGCAGGGAATCAGATGTGCGGAATCAGAGATGGGGAATCAGAGGCAGGGAATCAGAATCAGAAGCAGGGAATCAGAGGCCGGGAATCAGAGGCCGGAATCAGATGCCGGGAATAAGAGGCCGGGAATCAGAGGTGGGGAATCAGAGTCCGGGAATCAGAGATGGGGATTCAGAGGCGGGGAATGAGATATGGGGAATCAGAGGCGTGGAATCAGAGGCGGGGAAACAGATGCGGGGAATCAGATATGGGGAATCAGAGGTGGCGAATCAAAGGCGGTGAATCAGAGATGGGGAATCAGAGGCCGGGAATCAGAGGCAGAGAATCAAACACGGGGAATCAGAGGCGGGGAATCAGAGCTGGGGAATCAGAGGCGGGGAATCAGAGTTGGGGAATCAGAGGCGGGGAAGCAGAGGCAGGGAATCAGACGCGGGGATTCAGAGGCGGGGAATCATAGTTGGGAATCAGAGTCGGATAATCAGATATGGGGAAACAGAGGCGGGGAATCAGGGGCGGGGAAAGAGAGGCGGGGAATCAGATATGGGGAATCGGATGCAGGGAATCAGAGGCGGGGAATCAGAGCTGGGGAATCAGAGGCGGGGAATCAGAGTTGGGGCATCAGAGGTGGGGAATTAGATATGGGGAAACAGAGGCGGGGAATCAGAGGCGTGGAAACAGAGGCGGGGAATCAGATATGGGGAATCAGAGGTGGTGAATCAGAGGCAGGTAATCAGATGTGCGGAATCAGAGATGGGGAATCAGAGGCAGGGAATCAGAATCAGAAGCGGGGAGTCAGAGTCCGGGAATCAGAGGCCTGGAATCAGATGCTGGGAATAAGAGGCCGGGAATCAGAGGTGGGGAATCAGAGTCCGGGAATCAGAGATGGGGAGTCAGAGGCGGGGAATGAGATATGGAGAATCAGAGGCGGGGTATCAGAGGCGGGGAAACAGAGGTGGGGAATCAGATATGGGGAATCAGAGGTGGCGAATCAAAGGCGGTGAATCAGAGATGGGGAATCAGAGGCGGGGAATCAGAGGCAGGGAATCAAACACGGGGAATCAGAGGCGGGGAATCAGAGCTGGGGAATCAGAGGCTGGGAATCAAAGTTGGGGAATCAGAGGCAGGGAATCAGATATGGGGAAACAGGGGCGGGGAATCAGAGGCGGGGAAACAGAGGCGGGGAATCAGATATGGGGAATCAGAGGCGGGGAATTAGAGTTGGGGAATCAGAGGCGGGGAATCAGTGGCGGGGAAACAGAGGCGGGGAATCAAACACGGGGAATCAGAGGTGGGGAATCAGAGGTTGGAAATCAGAGGCAGGGAATCAGAGGCGGGGAATCAGAGGCGGGGAATCAGAGGCAGGGAATCAGATGTGCGGAATCGGAGATGGGGAATCAGAGGCAGGGAATCAGAGGCGGGGAATCAGAGGCGGGGAATCAGAGGCCGGGAATCAGATATGGGGAAACAGAGGCGGGGAATCAGAGGCGGGGTAACAGAGGCTGGGAATCAGATATGGGGAATCAGAGGTGGGGAATCAGAGGTTGGGAATCAGAGGCAGGGAATCAGAGGCTTGGAATCAGATGCAGGGAATCAGATGCGGGGAATCAGAGGCGGGGAATCAGAGCTGGGGAATCAGAGTCTGTGAATCAAAGTTGGGGAATCAGAGGCAGGGAATCAGATATGGGGAAACAGGGGCGGGGAATCAGAGGCGGGGAAACAGAGGCGGGGAATCAGATATGGGGAATCAGAGGCGGGGAATTACGGTTGGGGAATCAGAGGCGGGGAATCAGAGGCGGGGAAACAGAGGCGGGGAATCAAACACGGGGAATCAGAGGTGGGGAATCAGAGGTTTGGAATCAGAGGCAGGGAATCAGAGGCGGGGAATCAGAGGCGGGGAATGAGAGGCAGGGAATCAGATGTGCGGAATCGGAGATGGGGAATCAGAGGCAGGGAATCAGAGGCGGGGAATCAGGTATGGGGAATCAGAGGTGGGGAATCAGAGGCGGGGAATCAGAGCTGGGGAATCAGAGGTGGGGAATCAAAGTTGGGGAATCAGAGGCGGGGACTTAGATATGGGGAAACAGTGGCGGGGAATCAGAGACGGGGAAACAGAGGCGGGGATTCAGATATGGGGAATCAGAGGTGGGGAATCAGAGGCAGGGAATTAGATGTGCGGAATCAGAAATGGGGAATCAGAGGCAGGGAATCAGAATCAGAAGCAGGGAATCAGAGGCCGGGAATCAGAGGCCGGAATCAGATGCCGGGAATAAGAGGTCGGGAATCAGAGGTGGGGAATCAGAGTCCGGGAATCAGAGATGGGGAATCAGAGGCGGGGAATGAGATATGGGGAATCAGAGGCGGGGAATCAGAGGCGGGGAAACAGTGGCGAGGAATCAGATATGGGGAATCAGAGGTGGTGAATCAAAGGCGGTGAATCAGAGATGGGGAATCAGAGCTGGGGAATCAGAGGCAGGGGATCAAACACGGGGAATCAGAGGCGGGGAATCAGAGGCGGGGAAACAGAGGCGGGGAATCAGATATGGGGAATCAGAGGTGGGGAATCAGAGGTTGGGAATCAGAGGCAGGGAATCAGAGGCGGGGAATCAGAGGCAGGGAATCAGATGTGCGGAATCGGAGATTGGTAATCAGAGGTAGGGAATCAGAGGTGGGGAATCAGAGGCGGGGAATAAGAGGCCGGGAATCAGATATGGGGAAACAGAGGTGGGAAATCAGAGGCGGGGAAACAGAGGCGTGGAATCAGATATGGGGAATCAGAGGTGGGGAATCAGAGGTTGGGAATCAGAGGCAGGGAATCAGAGGCTTGGAATCAGATGCAGGGAATCAGATGTGGGGAATCAGAGGCGGGGAATCAGAGCTGGGGAATCAGAGGTGGGGAATCAGAGTTGGGGAATCAGAGGCGGGGACTTAGATATTGGGAAACAAAGGCGGGGAATCAGAGGCGGGGAAACAGAGGCGGGGAGTCAGATATGGGGAATCAGAGGTTGGGAATCAGAGGCAGGGAATCAGATGTGCGGAATCAGAGATGGGGAATCAGAGGCAGGGAATCAGAATCAGAAGCAGGGAATCAGAGGCCGGGAATCAGAGGCCGGAATCAGAAGCCGGGAATAAGAGGCCGGGAATCAGAGGTGGGGAATCAGAGTCTGGGAATCAGAGATGGGGATTCAGAGGCGGGGAATGAGATATGGGGAATCAGAGGCGGGGAATCAGAGGCGGGGAAACAGATGCGGGAAATCAGATATGGGGAATCAGAGGTGGCGAATCAAAGGCGGTGAATCAGAGATGGGGTATCAGAGGCCGGGAATCAGAGGCAGGGAATCAAACACGGGGAATCAGAGGCGGGGAATCAGAGCTGGGGAATCAGAGGCGGGGAATCAGAGTTGGGGAATCAGAGGCGGGGAAGCAGAGGCAGGGAATCAGACGCGGGGATTCAGAGGCGGGGAATCATAGTTGGGAATCAGAGGCGGATAATCAGATATGGGGAAACAGAGGCGGGGTATCAGGGGCGGGGAAACAGAGGCAGGAAATCAGATATGGGGAATCGGATGCAGGGAATCAGAGGCGGGGAATCAGAGCTGGGGAATCAGAGGCGGGGAATCAGAGTTGGGGCATCAGAGGTGGGGAATTAGATATGGGGAAACAGAGGCGGGGAATCAGAGGCGTGGAAACAGAGGCGGGGAATCAGATATGGGGAATCAGAGGTGGGGAAACAGAGGCAGGTAATCAGATGTGCGGAATCAGAGATGGGGAATCAGAGGCGGGGAAACAGATGCGGGGAATCAGATATGGGGAATCAGAGGTGGCGAATCAAAGGCGGTGAATCAGAGATGGGGAATCAGAGGCCGGGAATCAGAGGCAGAGAATCAAACACGGGGAATCAGAGGCGGGGAATCAGAGCTGGGGAATCAGAGGCGGGGAATCAGAGTTGGGGAATCAGAGGCGGGGAAGCAGAGGCAGGGAATCAGACGCGGGGATTCAGAGGCGGGGAATCATAGTTGGGAATCAGAGTCGGATAATCAGATATGGGGAAACAGAGGCGGGGAATCAGGGGCGGGGAAACAGAGGCGGGGAATCAGATATGGGGAATCGGATGCAGGGAATCAGAGGCGGGGAATCAGAGCTGGGGAATCAGAGGCGGGAATCAGAGTTGGGGCATCAGAGGTGGGGAATTAGATATGGGGAAACAGAGGCGGGGAATCAGAGGCGTGGAAACAGAGGCGGGGAATCAGATATGGGGAATCAGAGGTGGGGAATCAGAGGCAGGTAATCAGATGTGCGGAATCAGAGATGGGGAATCAGAGGCAGGGAATCAGAATCAGAAGCGGGGAGTCAGAGTCCGGGAATCAGAGGCCTGGAATCAGATGCTGGGAATAAGAGGCCGGGAATCAGAGGTGGGGAATCAGAGTCCGGGAATCAGAGATGGGGAGTCAGAGGCGGAAAATGAGATATGGAGAATCAGAGGCGGGGAATCAGAGGCGGGGAAACAGAGGTGGGGAATCAGATATGGGGAATCAGAGGTGGCGAATCAAAGGCGGTGAATCAGAGATGGGGAATCAGAGGCGGGGAATCAGAGGCAGGGAATCAAACACGGGGAATCAGAGGCGGGGAATCAGAGCTGGGGAATCAGAGGCTGGGAATCAAAGTTGGGGAATCAGAGGCAGGGAATCAGATATGGGGAAACAGGGGCGGGGAATCAGAGGCGGGGAAACAGAGGCGGGGAATCAGATATGGGGAATCAGAGGCGGGGAATTAGAGTTGGGGAATCAGAGGCGGGGAATCAGTGGCGGGGAAACAGAGGCGGGGAATCAAACACGGGGAATCAGAGGTGGGGAATCAGAGGTTGGAAATCAGAGGCAGGGAATCAGAGGCGGGGAATCAGAGGCGGGGAATCAGAGGCAGGGAATCAGATGTGCGGAATCGGAGATGGGGAATCAGAGGCAGGGAATCAGAGGCGGGGAATCAGAGGCGGGGAATCAGAGGCCGGGAATCAGATATGGGGAAACAGAGGCGGGGAATCAGAGGCGGGGTAACAGAGGCTGGGAATCAGATATGGGGAATCAGAGGTGGGGAATCAGAGGTTGGGAATCAGAGGCAGGGAATCAGAGGCTTGGAATCAGATGCAGGGAATCAGATGCGGGGAATCAGAGGCGGGGAATCAGAGCTGTGGAATCAGAGTCTGTGAATCAAAGTTGGGGAATCAGAGGCAGGGAATCAGATATGGGGAAACAGGGGCGGGGAATCAGAGGCGGGGAAACAGAGGCGGGGAATCAGATATGGGGAATCAGAGGCGGGGAATTACGGTTGGGGAATCAGAGGCGGGGAATCAGAGGCGGGGAAACAGATGCGGGGAATCAAACACGGGGAATCAGAGGTGGGGAATCAGAGGTTTGGAATCAGAGGCAGGGAATCAGAGGCGGGGAATCAGAGGCGGGGAATGAGAGGCAGGGAATCAGATGTGCGGAATCGGAGATGGGGAATCAGGGGCAGGGAATCAGAGGCGGGGAATCAGGTATGGGGAATCAGAGGTGGGGAATCAGAGGCGGGGAATCAGAGCTGGGGAATCAGAGGTGGGGAATCAAAGTTGGGGAATCAGAGGCGGGGACTTAGATATGGGGAAACAGAGGCGGGGAATCAGAGACGGGGAAACAGAGGCGGGGATTCAGATATGGGGAATCAGAGGTGGGGAATCAGAGGCAGGGAATTAGATGTGCGGAATCAGAAATGGGGAATCAGAGGCAGGGAATCAGAATCAGAAGCAGGGAATCAGAGGCCGGGAATCAGAGGCCGGAATCAGATGCCGGGAATAAGAGGTCGGGAATCAGAGGTGGGGAATCAGAGTCCGGGAATCAGAGATGGGGAATCAGAGGCGGGGAATGACATATGGGGAATCAGAGGCGGGGAATCAGAGGCGGGGAAACAGTGGCGAGGAATCAGATATGGGGAATCAGAGGTGGTGAATCAAAGGCGGTGAATCAGAGATGGGGAATCAGAGCTGGGGAATCAGAGGCAGGGGATCAAACACGGGGAATCAGAGGCGGGGAATCAGAGGCGGGGAAACAGAGGCGGGGAATCAGATATGGGGAATCAGAGGTGGGGAATCAGAGGTTGGGAATCAGAGGCAGGGAATCAGAGGCGGGGAATCAGAGGCAGGGAATCAGATGTGCGGAATCGGAGATTGGTAATCAGAGGTAGGGAATCAGAGGTGGGGAATCAGAGGCGGGGAATAAGAGGCCGGGAATCCGATATGGGGAAACAGAGGTGGGAAATCAGAGGCGGGGAAACAGAGGCGTGGAATCAGATATGGGGAATCAGAGGTGGGGAATCAGAGGTTGGGAATCAGAGGCAGGGAATCAGAGGCTTGGAATCAGATGCAGGGAATCAGATGTGGGGAATCAGAGGCGGGGAATCAGAGCTGGGGAATCAGAGGTGGGGAATCAGAGGTTGGGAATCAGAGGCAGGGAATCAGATGTGGGGAATCAGAGGCGGGGAAACAGAGGCGGGGAGTCAGATATGGGGAATCAGAGGTTGGGAATCAGAGGCAGGGAATCAGATGTGCGGAATCAGAGATGGGGAATCAGAGGCAGGGAATCAGAATCAGAAGCAGGGAATCAGAGGCCGGGAATCAGAGGCCGGAATCAGAAGCCGGGAATAAGAGGCCGGGAATCAGAGGTGGGGAATCAGAGTCCGGGAATCAGAGATGGGGATTCAGAGGCGGGGAATGAGATATGGGGAATCAGAGGCGGGGAATCAGAGGCGGGGAAACAGATGCGGGGAATCAGATATGGGGAATCAGAGGTGGCGAATCAAAGGCGGTGAATCAGAGATGGGGTATCAGAGGCCGGGAATCAGAGGCAGGGAATCAAACACGGGGAATCAGAGGCGGGGAATCAGAGGCGGGGAAACAGAGGCGGGGAATCAGATATGGGGAATCAGAGGTGGGGAATCAGAGGTTGGGAATCAGAGGCAGGGAATCAGAGGCGGGGAATCAGAGGCAGGGAATCAGATGTGCGGAATCGGAGATTGGTAATCAGAGGTAGGGAATCAGAGGTGGGGAATCAGAGGCGGGGAATAAGAGGCCGGGAATCAGATATGGGGAAACAGAGGTGGGAAATCAGAGGCGGGGAAACAGAGGCGTGGAATCAGATATGGGGAATCAGAGGTGGGGAATCAGAGGTTGGGAATCAGAGGCAGGGAATCAGAGGCTTGGAATCAGATGCAGGGAATCAGATGTGGGGAATCAGAGGCGGGGAATCAGAGCTGGGGAATCAGAGGTGGGGAATCAGAGTTGGGGAATCAGAGGCGGGGACTTAGATATTGGGAAACAAAGGCGGGGAATCAGAGGCGGGGAAACAGAGGCGGGGAGTCAGATATGGGGAATCAGAGGTTGGGAATCAGAGGCAGGGAATCAGATGTGCGGAATCAGAGATGGGGAATCAGAGGCAGGGAATCAGAATCAGAAGCAGGGAATCAGAGGCCGGGAATCAGAGGCCGGAATCAGAAGCCGGGAATAAGAGGCCGGGAATCAGAGGTGGGGAATCAGAGTCTGGGAATCAGAGATGGGGATTCAGAGGCGGGGAATGAGATATGGGGAATCAGAGGCGGGGAATCAGAGGCGGGGAAACAGATGCGGGAAATCAGATATGGGGAATCAGAGGTGGCGAATCAAAGGCGGTGAATCAGAGATGGGGTATCAGAGGCCGGGAATCAGAGGCAGGGAATCAAACACGGGGAATCAGAGGCGGGGAATCAGAGCTGGGGAATCAGAGGCGGGGAATCAGAGTTGGGGAATCAGAGGCGGGGAAGCAGAGGCAGGGAATCAGACGCGGGGATTCAGAGGCGGGGAATCATAGTTGGGAATCAGAGGCGGATAATCAGATATGGGGAAACAGAGGCGGGGAATCAGGGGCGGGGAAACAGAGGCAGGAAATCAGATATGGGGAATCGGATGCAGGGAATCAGAGGCGGGGAATCAGAGCTGGGGAATCAGAGGCGGGGAATCAGAGTTGGGGCATCAGAGGTGGGGAATTAGATATGGGGAAACAGAGGCGGGGAATCAGAGGCGTGGAAACAGAGGCGGGGAATCAGATATGGGGAATCAGAGGTGGGGAAACAGAGGCAGGTAATCAGATGTGCGGAATCAGAGATGGGGAATCAGAGGCGGGGAAACAGATGCGGGGAATCAGATATGGGGAATCAGAGGTGGCGAATCAAAGGCGGTGAATCAGAGATGGGGAATCAGAGGCCGGGAATCAGATGCAGAGAATCAAACACGGGGAATCAGAGGCGGGGAATCAGAGCTGGGGAATCAGAGGCGGGGAATCAGAGTTGGGGAATCAGAGGCGGGGAAGCAGAGGCAGGGAATCAGACGCGGGGATTCAGAGGCGGGGAATCATAGTTGGGAATCAGAGTCGGATAATCAGATATGGGGAAACAGAGGCGGGGAATCAGGGGCGGGGAAACAGAGGCGGGGAATCAGATATGGGGAATCGGATGCAGGGAATCAGAGGCGGGGAATCAGAGCTGGGGAATCAGAGGCGGGAATCAGAGTTGGGGCATCAGAGGTGGGGAATTAGATATGGGGAAACAGAGGCGGGGAATCAGAGGCGTGGAAACAGAGGCGGGGAATCAGATATGGGGAATCAGAGGTGGGGAATCAGAGGCAGGTAATCAGATGTGCGGAATCAGAGATGGGGAATCAGAGGCAGGGAATCAGAATCAGAAGCGGGGAGTCAGAGTCCGGGAATCAGAGGCCTGGAATCAGATGCTGGGAATAAGAGGCCGGGAATCAGAGGTGGGGAATCAGAGTCCGGGAATCAGAGATGGGGAGTCAGAGGCGGGGAATGAGATATGGAGAATCAGAGGCGGGGAATCAGAGGCGGGGAAACAGAGGTGGGGAATCAGATATGGGGAATCAGAGGTGGCGAATCAAAGGCGGTGAATCAGAGATGGGGAATCAGAGGCGGGGAATCAGAGGCAGGGAATCA
This sequence comes from Narcine bancroftii, assembly GCF_036971445.1. NCBI lineage: Eukaryota > Metazoa > Chordata > Chondrichthyes > Torpediniformes > Narcinidae > Narcine > Narcine bancroftii. The sequence continues at coordinate 1,641,004 of NW_027211895.1, read as the reverse complement.
AACACGGGGAATCAGAGGCGGGGAATCAGAGCTGGGGAATCAGAGGCTGGGAATCAAAGTTGGGGAATCAGAGGCAGGGAATCAGATATGGGGAAACAGGGGCGGGGAATCAGAGGCGGGGAAACAGAGGCGGGGAATCAGATATGGGGAATCAGAGGCGGGGAATTAGAGTTGGGGAATCAGAGGCGGGGAATCAGTGGCGGGGAAACAGAGGCGGGGAATCAAACACGGGGAATCAGAGGTGGGGAATCAGAGGTTGGAAATCAGAGGCAGGGAATCAGAGGCGGGGAATCAGAGGCGGGGAATCAGAGGCAGGGAATCAGATGTGCGGAATCGGAGATGGGGAATCAGAGGCAGGGAATCAGAGGCGGGGAATCAGAGGCGGGGAATCAGAGGCCGGGAATCAGATATGGGGAAACAGAGGCGGGGAATCAGAGGCGGGGTAACAGAGGCTGGGAATCAGATATGGGGAATCAGAGGTGGGGAATCAGAGGTTGGGAATCAGAGGCAGGGAATCAGAGGCTTGGAATCAGATGCAGGGAATCAGATGCGGGGAATCAGAGGCGGGGAATCAGAGCTGTGGAATCAGAGTCTGTGAATCAAAGTTGGGGAATCAGAGGCAGGGAATCAGATATGGGGAAACAGGGGCGGGGAATCAGAGGCGGGGAAACAGAGGCGGGGAATCAGATATGGGGAATCAGAGGCGGGGAATTACGGTTGGGGAATCAGAGGCGGGGAATCAGAGGCGGGGAAACAGATGCGGGGAATCAAACACGGGGAATCAGAGGTGGGGAATCAGAGGTTTGGAATCAGAGGCAGGGAATCAGAGGCGGGGAATCAGAGGCGGGGAATGAGAGGCAGGGAATCAGATGTGCGGAATCGGAGATGGGGAATCAGGGGCAGGGAATCAGAGGCGGGGAATCAGGTATGGGGAATCAGAGGTGGGGAATCAGAGGCGGGGAATCAGAGCTGGGGAATCAGAGGTGGGGAATCAAAGTTGGGGAATCAGAGGCGGGGACTTAGATATGGGGAAACAGAGGCGGGGAATCAGAGACGGGGAAACAGAGGCGGGGATTCAGATATGGGGAATCAGAGGTGGGGAATCAGAGGCAGGGAATTAGATGTGCGGAATCAGAAATGGGGAATCAGAGGCAGGGAATCAGAATCAGAAGCAGGGAATCAGAGGCCGGGAATCAGAGGCCGGAATCAGATGCCGGGAATAAGAGGTCGGGAATCAGAGGTGGGGAATCAGAGTCCGGGAATCAGAGATGGGGAATCAGAGGCGGGGAATGACATATGGGGAATCAGAGGCGGGGAATCAGAGGCGGGGAAACAGTGGCGAGGAATCAGATATGGGGAATCAGAGGTGGTGAATCAAAGGCGGTGAATCAGAGATGGGGAATCAGAGCTGGGGAATCAGAGGCAGGGGATCAAACACGGGGAATCAGAGGCGGGGAATCAGAGGCGGGGAAACAGAGGCGGGGAATCAGATATGGGGAATCAGAGGTGGGGAATCAGAGGTTGGGAATCAGAGGCAGGGAATCAGAGGCGGGGAATCAGAGGCAGGGAATCAGATGTGCGGAATCGGAGATTGGTAATCAGAGGTAGGGAATCAGAGGTGGGGAATCAGAGGCGGGGAATAAGAGGCCGGGAATCCGATATGGGGAAACAGAGGTGGGAAATCAGAGGCGGGGAAACAGAGGCGTGGAATCAGATATGGGGAATCAGAGGTGGGGAATCAGAGGTTGGGAATCAGAGGCAGGGAATCAGAGGCTTGGAATCAGATGCAGGGAATCAGATGTGGGGAATCAGAGGCGGGGAATCAGAGCTGGGGAATCAGAGGTGGGGAATCAGAGGTTGGGAATCAGAGGCAGGGAATCAGATGTGGGGAATCAGAGGCGGGGAAACAGAGGCGGGGAGTCAGATATGGGGAATCAGAGGTTGGGAATCAGAGGCAGGGAATCAGATGTGCGGAATCAGAGATGGGGAATCAGAGGCAGGGAATCAGAATCAGAAGCAGGGAATCAGAGGCCGGGAATCAGAGGCCGGAATCAGAAGCCGGGAATAAGAGGCCGGGAATCAGAGGTGGGGAATCAGAGTCCGGGAATCAGAGATGGGGATTCAGAGGCGGGGAATGAGATATGGGGAATCAGAGGCGGGGAATCAGAGGCGGGGAAACAGATGCGGGGAATCAGATATGGGGAATCAGAGGTGGCGAATCAAAGGCGGTGAATCAGAGATGGGGTATCAGAGGCCGGGAATCAGAGGCAGGGAATCAAAAACGGGGAATCAGAGGCGGGGAATCAGAGCTGGGGAATCAGAGGCGGGGAATCAGAGTTGGGGAATCAGAGGCGGGGAAGCAGAGGCAGGGAATCAGACGCGGGGATTCAGAGGCGGGGAATCATAGTTGGGAATCAGAGGCGGATAATCAGATATGGGGAAACAGAGGCGGGGAATCAGGGGCGGGGAAACAGAGGCGGGGAATCAGATATGGGGAATCGGATGCAGGGAATCAGAGGCGGGGAATCAGAGCTGGGGAATCAGAGGCGGGGAATCAGAGTTGGGGCATCAGAGGTGGGGAATTAGATATGGGGAAACAGAGGCGGGGAATCAGAGGCATGGAAACAGAGGCGGGGAATCAGATATGGGGAATCAGAGGTGGGGAATCAGAGGCAGGTAATCAGATGTGCGGAATCAGAGATGGGGAATCAGAGGCAGGGAATCAGAATCAGAAGCGGGGAGTCAGAGGCCGGGAATCAGAGGCCGGGAATCAGAGGCCTGGAATCAGATGCTGGGAATAAGAGGCCGGGAATCAGAGGTGGGGAATCAGAGTCCGGGAATCAGAGATGGGGAGTCAGAGGCGGGGAATGAGATATGGAGAATCAGAGGCGGGGAATCAGAGGCGGGGAAACAGAGGTGGGGAATCAGATATGGGGAATCAGAGGTGGCGAATCAAAGGCGGTGAATCAGAGATGGGGAATCAGAGGCGGGGAATCAGAGGCAGGGAATCAAACACGGGGAATCAGAGGCGGGGAATCAGAGCTGGGGAATCAGAGGCGGGGAATCAGAGTTGGGGAATCAGAGGCGGGGAATCAGAGGCTTGGAATCAGATGCAGGGAATCAGATGCGGGGAATCAAAGGCGGGGAATCAGAGCTGGGGAATCAGAGGTGGGGAATCAGAGTTGGGGAATCAGAGGCGGGGACTTAGATATTGGGAAACAAAGGCGGGGAATCAGAGGCGTGGAAACAGAGGCGGGGAGTCAGATATGGGGAATCAGAGGTGGGGAATCAGAGGCAGGGAATCAGATGTGCGGAATCAGAGGCGGGGAATCAGAGTTGGGGAATCAGAGGCGGGGAAGCAGAGGCAGGGAATCAGATGCGGGGATTCAGAGGCGGGGAATCATAGTTGGGAATCAGAGGCGGATAATCAGATATGGGGAAACAGAGGCGGGGAATCAGGGGCGGGGAAACAGAGGCGGGGAATCAGATATGGGGAATCGGATGCAGGGAATCAGAGGCGGGGAATCAGAGCTGGGGAATCAGAGGCGGGGAATCAGAGTTGGGGCATCAGAGGTGGGGAATTAGATATGGGGAAACAGAGGCGGGGAATCAGAGGCGTGGAAACAGAGGCAGGGAATCAGATATGGGGAATCAGAGGTGGGGAATCAGAGGCAGGTAATCAGATGTGCGGAATCAGAGATGGGGAATCAGAGGCAGGGAATCAGAATCAGAAGCGGGGAGTCAGAGGCCGGGAATCAGAGGGCTGGAATCAGATGCTGGGAATAAGAGGCCGGGAATCAGAGGTGGGGAATCAGAGTCCGGGAATCAGAGATGGGGAGTCAGAGGCGTGGAATGAGATATGGAGAATCAGAGGCGGGGAATCAGAGGCGGGGAAAGAGAGGTGGGGAATCAGATATGGGGAATCAGAGGTGGCGAATCAAAGGCGGTGAATCAGAGATGGGGAATCAGAGGCGGGGAATCAGAGGCAGGGATCAAACACGGGGAATCAGAGGCGGGGAATCAGAGTTGGGGAATCAGAGGCTGGGAATCAAAGTTGGGGAATCAGAGGCAGGAAATCGGATGTGCGGAATCAGAGATGGGGAATCAGAGGTGGGGAATCAGAGGCGGTGAATCTGAGATGGGGAATCAGAGGCGGGGAATCAGAGGCAGGTTATCAGACACGGGGATTCAGAGGCTGGGAATCAGACGGGGGGAATCAAAGGCGGGGAATGAAGCTGGGGAATCAGAGGCAGGGAATCAGAGGCAGGGAATCAAACACGGGGAATCAGAGCTGGGGAATCAGAGGCGGGGAATTAGAGTTGGGGAATCAGAGGAGGGGAATCAGAGGAGGGGAAACAGAGGTGGGGAATCAGATATGGGGAATCAGAGGTGGGGAATCAGAGGTTGGGAATCAGAGGCAGGGAATCAGAGGCGGGGAATCAGAGGCAGGGAATCAGATGTGCGGAATTGGAGATGGGTAATCAGAGGTAGGGAATCAGAGGTGGGGAATCAGAGGGGGGGGAATAAGAGGCCGGGAATCAGATATGGGGAAACAGAGGTGGGAAATCAGAGGCGGGGAAACAGAGGCGGGGAATCAGATATGGGGAATCAGAGGTGGGGAATCAGAGGTTGGGAATCAGAGGCAGGGAATCAGAGGCTTGGAATCAGATGCAGGGAATCAGATGCGGGGAATCAGAGGCGGGGAATCAGAGACGGGGAATCAGAGGCGGGGAGTCAGATATGGGGATCAGAGGTGGGGAATCAGAGGCAGGGAATCAGATGTGCGGAATCAGAGATGGGGAATCAGAGGCAGGGAATCAGAATCAGAAGCAGGGAATCAGAGGCCGGGAATCAGAGGCCGGAATCAGATGCCGGGAATAAGAGGCCGGGAATCAGAGGTGGGGAATCAGAGTCCGGGAATCAGAGATGGGGATTCAGAGGCGGGGAATGAGATATGGGGAATCAGAGGCGTGGAATCAGAGGCGGGGAAACAGATGCGGGGAATCAGATATGGGGAATCAGAGGTGGCGAATCAAAGGCGGTGAATCAGAGATGGGGAATCAGAGGCCGGGAATCAGAGGCAGAGAATCAAACACGGGGAATCAGAGGCGGGGAATCAGAGCTGGGGAATCAGAGGCGGGGAATCAGAGTTGGGGAATCAGAGGCGGGGAAGCAGAGGCAGGGAATCAGACGCGGGGATTCAGAGGCGGGGAATCATAGTTGGGAATCAGAGTCGGATAATCAGATATGGGGAAACAGAGGCGGGGAATCAGGGGCGGGGAAACAGAGGCGGGGAATCAGATATGGGGAATCGGATGCAGGGAATCAGAGGCGGGGAATCAGAGCTGGGGAATCAGAGGCGGGGAATCAGAGTTGGGGCATCAGAGGTGGGGAATTAGATATGGGGAAACAGAGGCGGGGAATCAGAGGCGTGGAAACAGAGGCGGGGAATCAGATATGGGGAATCAGAGGTGGTGAATCAGAGGCAGGTAATCAGATGTGCGGAATCAGAGATGGGGAATCAGAGGCAGGGAATCAGAATCAGAAGCGGGGAGTCAGAGTCCGGGAATCAGAGGCCTGGAATCAGATGCTGGGAATAAGAGGCCGGGAATCAGAGGTGGGGAATCAGAGTCCGGGAATCAGAGATGGGGAGTCAGAGGCGGGGAATGAGATATGGAGAATCAGAGGCGGGGAATCAGAGGCGGGGAAACAGAGGTGGGGAATCAAAGGCGGTGAATCAGAGATGGGGAATCAGAGGTGGGGAATCAGAGGTTGGGAATCAGAGGCAGGGAATCAGAGGCTTGGAATCAGATGCAGGGAATCAGATGCGGGGAATCAGAGGCGGGGAATCAGAGACGGGGAATCAGAGGCGGGGAGTCAGATATGGGGATCAGAGGTGGGGAATCAGAGGCAGGGAATCAGATGTGCGGAATCAGAGATGGGGAATCAGAGGCAGGGAATCAGAATCAGAAGCAGGGAATCAGAGGCCGGGAATCAGAGGCCGGAATCAGATGCCGGGAATAAGAGGCCGGGAATCAGAGGTGGGGAATCAGAGTCCGGGAATCAGAGATGGGGATTCAGAGGCGGGGAATGAGATATGGGGAATCAGAGGCGTGGAATCAGAGGCGGGGAAACAGATGCGGGGAATCAGATATGGGGAATCAGAGGTGGCGAATCAAAGGCGGTGAATCAGAGATGGGGAATCAGAGGCCGGGAATCAGAGGCAGAGAATCAAACACGGGGAATCAGAGGCGGGGAATCAGAGCTGGGGAATCAGAGGCGGGGAATCAGAGTTGGGGAATCAGAGGCGGGGAAGCAGAGGCAGGGAATCAGACGCGGGGATTCAGAGGCGGGGAATCATAGTTGGGAATCAGAGTCGGATAATCAGATATGGGGAAACAGAGGCGGGGAATCAGGGGCGGGGAAACAGAGGCGGGGAATCAGATATGGGGAATCGGATGCAGGGAATCAGAGGCGGGGAATCAGAGCTGGGGAATCAGAGGCGGGGAATCAGAGTTGGGGCATCAGAGGTGGGGAATTAGATATGGGGAAACAGAGGCGGGGAATCAGAGGCGTGGAAACAGAGGCGGGGAATCAGATATGGGGAATCAGAGGTGGTGAATCAGAGGCAGGTAATCAGATGTGCGGAATCAGAGATGGGGAATCAGAGGCAGGGAATCAGAATCAGAAGCGGGGAGTCAGAGTCCGGGAATCAGAGGCCTGGAATCAGATGCTGGGAATAAGAGGCCGGGAATCAGAGGTGGGGAATCAGAGTCCGGGAATCAGAGATGGGGAGTCAGAGGCGGGGAATGAGATATGGAGAATCAGAGGCGGGGAATCAGAGGCGGGGAAACAGAGGTGGGGAATCAGATATGGGGAATCAGAGGTGGCGAATCAAAGGCGGTGAATCAGAGATGGGGAATCAGAGGCGGGGAATCAGAGGCAGGGAATCAAACACGGGGAATCAGAGGCGGGGAATCAGAGCTGGGGAATCAGAGGCTGGGAATCAAAGTTGGGGAATCAGAGGCAGGGAATCAGATATGGGGAAACAGGGGCGGGGAATCAGAGGCGGGGAAACAGAGGCGGGGAATCAGATATGGGGAATCAGATGCGGGGAATTAGAGTTGGGGAATCAGAGGCGGGGAATCAGTGGCGGGGAAACAGAGGCGGGGAATCAAACACGGGGAATCAGAGGTGGGGAATCAGAGGTTGGAAATCAGAGGCAGGGAATCAGAGGCGGGGAATCAGAGGCGGGGAATCGGAGATGGGGAATCACAGGCAGGGAATCAGAGGCGGGGAATCAGAGGCGGGGAATCAGAGGCCGGGAATCAGATATGGGGAAACAGAGGCGGGGAATCAGAGGCGGGGTAACAGAGGCTGGGAATCAGATATGGGGAATCAGAGGTGGGGAATCAGAGGTTGGGAATCAGAGGCAGGGAATCAGAGGCTTGGAATCAGATGCAGGGAATCAGATGCGGGGAATCAGAGGCGGGGAATCAGAGCTGGGGAATCAGAGTCTGTGAATCAAAGTTGGGGAATCAGAGGCAGGGAATCAGATATGGGGAAACAGGGGCGGGGAATCAGAGGCGGGGAAACAGAGGCGGGGAATCAGATATGGGGAATCAGAGGCGGGGAATTACGGTTGGGGAATCAGAGGCGGGGACTTAGATATGGGGAAACAGTGGCGGGGAATCAGAGACGGGGAAACAGAGGCGGGGATTCAGATATGGGGAATCAGAGGTGGGGAATCAGAGGCAGGGAATTAGATGTGCGGAATCGGAGATGGGGAATCAGAGGCAGGGAATCAGAGGCGGGGAATCAGGTATGGGGAATCAGAGGTGGGGAATCAGAGGCGGGGAATCAGAGCTGGGGAATCAGAGGTGGGGAATCAAAGTTGGGGAATCAGAGGCGGGGACTTAGATATGGGGAAACAGTGGCGGGGAATCAGAGACGGGGAAACAGAGGCGGGAATTCAGATATGGGGAATCAGAGGTGGGGAATCAGAGGCAGGGAATTAGATGTGCGGAATCAGAAATGGGGAATCAGAGGCAGGGAATCAGAATCAGAAGCAGGGAATCAGAGGCCGGGAATCAGAGGCGGGGAATCAGAGGCCGGGAATCAGATATGGGGAAACAGAGGCGGGGAATCAGAGGCGGGGTAACAGAGGCTGGGAATCAGATATGGGGAATCAGAGGTGGGGAATCAGAGGTTGGGAATCAGAGGCAGGGAATCAGAGGCTTGGAATCAGATGCAGGGAATCAGATGCGGGGAATCAGAGGCGGGGAATCAGAGCTGTGGAATCAGAGTCTGTGAATCAAAGTTGGGGAATCAGAGGCAGGGAATCAGATATGGGGAAACAGGGGCGGGGAATCAGAGGCGGGGAAACAGAGGCGGGGAATCAGATATGGGGAATCAGAGGCGGGGAATTACGGTTGGGGAATCAGAGGCGGGGAATCAGAGGCGGGGAAACAGATGCGGGGAATCAAACACGGGGAATCAGAGGTGGGGAATCAGAGGTTTGGAATCAGAGGCAGGGAATCAGAGGCGGGGAATCAGAGGCGGGGAATGAGAGGCAGGGAATCAGATGTGCGGAATCGGAGATGGGGAATCAGGGGCAGGGAATCAGAGGCGGGGAATCAGGTATGGGGAATCAGAGGTGGGGAATCAGAGGCGGGGAATCAGAGCTGGGGAATCAGAGGTGGGGAATCAAAGTTGGGGAATCAGAGGCGGGGACTTAGATATGGGGAAACAGAGGCGGGGAATCAGAGACGGGGAAACAGAGGCGGGGATTCAGATATGGGGAATCAGAGGTGGGGAATCAGAGGCAGGGAATTAGATGTGCGGAATCAGAAATGGGGAATCAGAGGCAGGGAATCAGAATCAGAAGCAGGGAATCAGAGGCCGGGAATCAGAGGCCGGAATCAGATGCCGGGAATAAGAGGTCGGGAATCAGAGGTGGGGAATCAGAGTCCGGGAATCAGAGATGGGGAATCAGAGGCGGGGAATGACATATGGGGAATCAGAGGCGGGGAATCAGAGGCGGGGAAACAGTGGCGAGGAATCAGATATGGGGAATCAGAGGTGGTGAATCAAAGGCGGTGAATCAGAGATGGGGAATCAGAGCTGGGGAATCAGAGGCAGGGGATCAAACACGGGGAATCAGAGGCGGGGAATCAGAGGCGGGGAAACAGAGGCGGGGAATCAGATATGGGGAATCAGAGGTGGGGAATCAGAGGTTGGGAATCAGAGGCAGGGAATCAGAGGCGGGGAATCAGAGGCAGGGAATCAGATGTGCGGAATCGGAGATTGGTAATCAGAGGTAGGGAATCAGAGGTGGGGAATCAGAGGCGGGGAATAAGAGGCCGGGAATCCGATATGGGGAAACAGAGGTGGGAAATCAGAGGCGGGGAAACAGAGGCGTGGAATCAGATATGGGGAATCAGAGGTGGGGAATCAGAGGTTGGGAATCAGAGGCAGGGAATCAGAGGCTTGGAATCAGATGCAGGGAATCAGATGTGGGGAATCAGAGGCGGGGAATCAGAGCTGGGGAATCAGAGGTGGGGAATCAGAGGTTGGGAATCAGAGGCAGGGAATCAGATGTGGGGAATCAGAGGCGGGGAAACAGAGGCGGGGAGTCAGATATGGGGAATCAGAGGTTGGGAATCAGAGGCAGGGAATCAGATGTGCGGAATCAGAGATGGGGAATCAGAGGCAGGGAATCAGAATCAGAAGCAGGGAATCAGAGGCCGGGAATCAGAGGCCGGAATCAGAAGCCGGGAATAAGAGGCCGGGAATCAGAGGTGGGGAATCAGAGTCCGGGAATCAGAGATGGGGATTCAGAGGCGGGGAATGAGATATGGGGAATCAGAGGCGGGGAATCAGAGGCGGGGAAACAGATGCGGGGAATCAGATATGGGGAATCAGAGGTGGCGAATCAAAGGCGGTGAATCAGAGATGGGGTATCAGAGGCCGGGAATCAGAGGCAGGGAATCAAAAACGGGGAATCAGAGGCGGGGAATCAGAGCTGGGGAATCAGAGGCGGGGAATCAGAGTTGGGGAATCAGAGGCGGGGAAGCAGAGGCAGGGAATCAGACGCGGGGATTCAGAGGCGGGGAATCATAGTTGGGAATCAGAGGCGGATAATCAGATATGGGGAAACAGAGGCGGGGAATCAGGGGCGGGGAAACAGAGGCGGGGAATCAGATATGGGGAATCGGATGCAGGGAATCAGAGGCGGGGAATCAGAGCTGGGGAATCAGAGGCGGGGAATCAGAGTTGGGGCATCAGAGGTGGGGAATTAGATATGGGGAAACAGAGGCGGGGAATCAGAGGCATGGAAACAGAGGCGGGGAATCAGATATGGGGAATCAGAGGTGGGGAATCAGAGGCAGGTAATCAGATGTGCGGAATCAGAGATGGGGAATCAGAGGCAGGGAATCAGAATCAGAAGCGGGGAGTCAGAGGCCGGGAATCAGAGGCCGGGAATCAGAGGCCTGGAATCAGATGCTGGGAATAAGAGGCCGGGAATCAGAGGTGGGGAATCAGAGTCCGGGAATCAGAGATGGGGAGTCAGAGGCGGGGAATGAGATATGGAGAATCAGAGGCGGGGAATCAGAGGCGGGGAAACAGAGGTGGGGAATCAGATATGGGGAATCAGAGGTGGCGAATCAAAGGCGGTGAATCAGAGATGGGGAATCAGAGGCGGGGAATCAGAGGCAGGGAATCAAACACGGGGAATCAGAGGCGGGGAATCAGAGCTGGGGAATCAGAGGCGGGGAATCAGAGTTGGGGAATCAGAGGCGGGGAATCAGAGGCTTGGAATCAGATGCAGGGAATCAGATGCGGGGAATCAAAGGCGGGGAATCAGAGCTGGGGAATCAGAGGTGGGGAATCAGAGTTGGGGAATCAGAGGCGGGGACTTAGATATTGGGAAACAAAGGCGGGGAATCAGAGGCGTGGAAACAGAGGCGGGGAGTCAGATATGGGGAATCAGAGGTGGGGAATCAGAGGCAGGGAATCAGATGTGCGGAATCAGAGGCGGGGAATCAGAGTTGGGGAATCAGAGGCGGGGAAGCAGAGGCAGGGAATCAGATGCGGGGATTCAGAGGCGGGGAATCATAGTTGGGAATCAGAGGCGGATAATCAGATATGGGGAAACAGAGGCGGGGAATCAGGGGCGGGGAAACAGAGGCGGGGAATCAGATATGGGGAATCGGATGCAGGGAATCAGAGGCGGGGAATCAGAGCTGGGGAATCAGAGGCGGGGAATCAGAGTTGGGGCATCAGAGGTGGGGAATTAGATATGGGGAAACAGAGGCGGGGAATCAGAGGCGTGGAAACAGAGGCGGGGAATCAGATATGGGGAATCAGAGGTGGGGAATCAGAGGCAGGTAATCAGATGTGCGGAATCAGAGATGGGGAATCAGAGGCAGGGAATCAGAATCAGAAGCGGGGAGTCAGAGGCCGGGAATCAGAGGGCTGGAATCAGATGCTGGGAATAAGAGGCCGGGAATCAGAGGTGGGGAATCAGAGTCCGGGAATCAGAGATGGGGAGTCAGAGGCGTGGAATGAGATATGGAGAATCAGAGGCGGGGAATCAGAGGCGGGGAAAGAGAGGTGGGGAATCAGATATGGGGAATCAGAGGTGGCGAATCAAAGGCGGTGAATCAGAGATGGGGAATCAGAGGCGGGGAATCAGAGGCAGGGATCAAACACGGGGAATCAGAGGCGGGGAATCAGAGTTGGGGAATCAGAGGCTGGGAATCAAAGTTGGGGAATCAGAGGCAGGAAATCGGATGTGCGGAATCAGAGATGGGGAATCAGAGGTGGGGAATCAGAGGCGGTGAATCTGAGATGGGGAATCAGAGGCGGGGAATCAGAGGCAGGTTATCAGACACGGGGATTCAGAGGCTGGGAATCAGACGGGGGGAATCAAAGGCGGGGAATGAAGCTGGGGAATCAGAGGCAGGGAATCAGAGGCAGGGAATCAAACACGGGGAATCAGAGCTGGGGAATCAGAGGCGGGGAATTAGAGTTGGGGAATCAGAGGAGGGGAATCAGAGGAGGGGAAACAGAGGTGGGGAATCAGATATGGGGAATCAGAGGTGGGGAATCAGAGGTTGGGAATCAGAGGCAGGGAATCAGAGGCGGGGAATCAGAGGCAGGGAATCAGATGTGCGGAATTGGAGATGGGTAATCAGAGGTAGGGAATCAGAGGTGGGGAATCAGAGGGGGGGGAATAAGAGGCCGGGAATCAGATATGGGGAAACAGAGGTGGGAAATCAGAGGCGGGGAAACAGAGGCGGGGAATCAGATATGGGGAATCAGAGGTGGGGAATCAGAGGTTGGGAATCAGAGGCAGGGAATCAGAGGCTTGGAATCAGATGCAGGGAATCAGATGCGGGGAATCAGAGGCGGGGAATCAGAGACGGGGAATCAGAGGCGGGGAGTCAGATATGGGGATCAGAGGTGGGGAATCAGAGGCAGGGAATCAGATGTGCGGAATCAGAGATGGGGAATCAGAGGCAGGGAATCAGAATCAGAAGCAGGGAATCAGAGGCCGGGAATCAGAGGCCGGAATCAGATGCCGGGAATAAGAGGCCGGGAATCAGAGGTGGGGAATCAGAGTCCGGGAATCAGAGATGGGGATTCAGAGGCGGGGAATGAGATATGGGGAATCAGAGGCGTGGAATCAGAGGCGGGGAAACAGATGCGGGGAATCAGATATGGGGAATCAGAGGTGGCGAATCAAAGGCGGTGAATCAGAGATGGGGAATCAGAGGCCGGGAATCAGAGGCAGAGAATCAAACACGGGGAATCAGAGGCGGGGAATCAGAGCTGGGGAATCAGAGGCGGGGAATCAGAGTTGGGGAATCAGAGGCGGGGAAGCAGAGGCAGGGAATCAGACGCGGGGATTCAGAGGCGGGGAATCATAGTTGGGAATCAGAGTCGGATAATCAGATATGGGGAAACAGAGGCGGGGAATCAGGGGCGGGGAAACAGAGGCGGGGAATCAGATATGGGGAATCGGATGCAGGGAATCAGAGGCGGGGAATCAGAGCTGGGGAATCAGAGGCGGGGAATCAGAGTTGGGGCATCAGAGGTGGGGAATTAGATATGGGGAAACAGAGGCGGGGAATCAGAGGCGTGGAAACAGAGGCGGGGAATCAGATATGGGGAATCAGAGGTGGTGAATCAGAGGCAGGTAATCAGATGTGCGGAATCAGAGATGGGGAATCAGAGGCAGGGAATCAGAATCAGAAGCGGGGAGTCAGAGTCCGGGAATCAGAGGCCTGGAATCAGATGCTGGGAATAAGAGGCCGGGAATCAGAGGTGGGGAATCAGAGTCCGGGAATCAGAGATGGGGAGTCAGAGGCGGGGAATGAGATATGGAGAATCAGAGGCGGGGAATCAGAGGCGGGGAAACAGAGGTGGGGAATCAAAGGCGGTGAATCAGAGATGGGGAATCAGAGGTGGGGAATCAGAGGTTGGGAATCAGAGGCAGGGAATCAGAGGCTTGGAATCAGATGCAGGGAATCAGATGCGGGGAATCAGAGGCGGGGAATCAGAGACGGGGAATCAGAGGCGGGGAGTCAGATATGGGGATCAGAGGTGGGGAATCAGAGGCAGGGAATCAGATGTGCGGAATCAGAGATGGGGAATCAGAGGCAGGGAATCAGAATCAGAAGCAGGGAATCAGAGGCCGGGAATCAGAGGCCGGAATCAGATGCCGGGAATAAGAGGCCGGGAATCAGAGGTGGGGAATCAGAGTCCGGGAATCAGAGATGGGGATTCAGAGGCGGGGAATGAGATATGGGGAATCAGAGGCGTGGAATCAGAGGCGGGGAAACAGATGCGGGGAATCAGATATGGGGAATCAGAGGTGGCGAATCAAAGGCGGTGAATCAGAGATGGGGAATCAGAGGCCGGGAATCAGAGGCAGAGAATCAAACACGGGGAATCAGAGGCGGGGAATCAGAGCTGGGGAATCAGAGGCGGGGAATCAGAGTTGGGGAATCAGAGGCGGGGAAGCAGAGGCAGGGAATCAGACGCGGGGATTCAGAGGCGGGGAATCATAGTTGGGAATCAGAGTCGGATAATCAGATATGGGGAAACAGAGGCGGGGAATCAGGGGCGGGGAAACAGAGGCGGGGAATCAGATATGGGGAATCGGATGCAGGGAATCAGAGGCGGGGAATCAGAGCTGGGGAATCAGAGGCGGGGAATCAGAGTTGGGGCATCAGAGGTGGGGAATTAGATATGGGGAAACAGAGGCGGGGAATCAGAGGCGTGGAAACAGAGGCGGGGAATCAGATATGGGGAATCAGAGGTGGTGAATCAGAGGCAGGTAATCAGATGTGCGGAATCAGAGATGGGGAATCAGAGGCAGGGAATCAGAATCAGAAGCGGGGAGTCAGAGTCCGGGAATCAGAGGCCTGGAATCAGATGCTGGGAATAAGAGGCCGGGAATCAGAGGTGGGGAATCAGAGTCCGGGAATCAGAGATGGGGAGTCAGAGGCGGGGAATGAGATATGGAGAATCAGAGGCGGGGAATCAGAGGCGGGGAAACAGAGGTGGGGAATCAGATATGGGGAATCAGAGGTGGCGAATCAAAGGCGGTGAATCAGAGATGGGGAATCAGAGGCGGGGAATCAGAGGCAGGGAATCAAACACGGGGAATCAGAGGCGGGGAATCAGAGCTGGGGAATCAGAGGCTGGGAATCAAAGTTGGGGAATCAGAGGCAGGGAATCAGATATGGGGAAACAGGGGCGGGGAATCAGAGGCGGGGAAACAGAGGCGGGGAATCAGATATGGGGAATCAGATGCGGGGAATTAGAGTTGGGGAATCAGAGGCGGGGAATCAGTGGCGGGGAAACAGAGGCGGGGAATCAAACACGGGGAATCAGAGGTGGGGAATCAGAGGTTGGAAATCAGAGGCAGGGAATCAGAGGCGGGGAATCAGAGGCGGGGAATCGGAGATGGGGAATCACAGGCAGGGAATCAGAGGCGGGGAATCAGAGGCGGGGAATCAGAGGCCGGGAATCAGATATGGGGAAACAGAGGCGGGGAATCAGAGGCGGGGTAACAGAGGCTGGGAATCAGATATGGGGAATCAGAGGTGGGGAATCAGAGGTTGGGAATCAGAGGCAGGGAATCAGAGGCTTGGAATCAGATGCAGGGAATCAGATGCGGGGAATCAGAGGCGGGGAATCAGAGCTGGGGAATCAGAGTCTGTGAATCAAAGTTGGGGAATCAGAGGCAGGGAATCAGATATGGGGAAACAGGGGCGGGGAATCAGAGGCGGGGAAACAGAGGCGGGGAATCAGATATGGGGAATCAGAGGCGGGGAATTACGGTTGGGGAATCAGAGGCGGGGACTTAGATATGGGGAAACAGTGGCGGGGAATCAGAGACGGGGAAACAGAGGCGGGGATTCAGATATGGGGAATCAGAGGTGGGGAATCAGAGGCAGGGAATTAGATGTGCGGAATCGGAGATGGGGAATCAGAGGCAGGGAATCAGAGGCGGGGAATCAGGTATGGGGAATCAGAGGTGGGGAATCAGAGGCGGGGAATCAGAGCTGGGGAATCAGAGGTGGGGAATCAAAGTTGGGGAATCAGAGGCGGGGACTTAGATATGGGGAAACAGTGGCGGGGAATCAGAGACGGGGAAACAGAGGCGGGAATTCAGATATGGGGAATCAGAGGTGGGGAATCAGAGGCAGGGAATTAGATGTGCGGAATCAGAAATGGGGAATCAGAGGCAGGGAATCAGAATCAGAAGCAGGGAATCAGAGGCCGGGAATCAGAGGCCGGAATCAGATGCCGGGAATAAGAGGTCGGGAATCAGAGGTGGGGAATCAGAGTCCGGGAATCAGAGATGGGGAATCAGAGGCGGGGAATGAGATATGGGGAATCAGAGGCGGGGAATCAGAGGCGGGGAAACAGTGGCGAGGAATCAGATATGGGGAATCAGAGGTGGTGAATCAAAGGCGGTGAATCAGAGATGGGGAATCAGAGCTGGGGAATCAGAGGCAGGGGATCAAACACGGGGAATCAGAGGCGGGGAATCAGAGGCGGGGAAACAGAGGCGGGGAATCAGATATGGGGAATCAGAGGTGGGGAATCAGAGGTTGGGAATCAGAGGCAGGGAATCAGAGGCGGGGAATCAGAGGCAGGGAATCAGATGTGCGGAATCGGAGATTGGTAATCAGAGGTAGGGAATCAGAGGTGGGGAATCAGAGGCGGGGAATAAGAGGCCGGGAATCAGATATGGGGAAACAGAGGTGGGAAATCAGAGGCGGGGAAACAGAGGCGTGGAATCAGATATGGGGAATCAGAGGTGGGGAATCAGAGGTTGGGAATCAGAGGCAGGGAATCAGAGGCTTGGAATCAGATGCAGGGAATCAGATGTGGGGAATCAGAGGCGGGGAATCAGAGCTGGGGAATCAGAGGTGGGGAATCAGAGTTGGGGAATCAGAGGCGGGGACTTAGATATTGGGAAACAAAGGCGGGGAATCAGAGGCGGGGAAACAGAGGCGGGGAGTCAGATATGGGGAATCAGAGGTTGGGAATCAGAGGCAGGGAATCAGATGTGCGGAATCAGAGATGGGGAATCAGAGGCAGGGAATCAGAATCAGAAGCAGGGAATCAGAGGCCGGGAATCAGAGGCCGGAATCAGAAGCCGGGAATAAGAGGCCGGGAATCAGAGGTGGGGAATCAGAGTCTGGGAATCAGAGATGGGGATTCAGAGGCGGGGAATGAGATATGGGGAATCAGAGGCGGGGAATCAGAGGCGGGGAAACAGATGCGGGGAATCAGATATGGGGAATCAGAGGTGGCGAATCAAAGGCGGTGAATCAGAGATGGGGTATCAGAGGCCGGGAATCAGAGGCAGGGAATCAAACACGGGGAATCAGAGGCGGGGAATCAGAGCTGGGGAATCAGAGGCGGGGAATCAGAGTTGGGGAATCAGAGGCGGGGAAGCAGAGGCAGGGAATCAGACGCGGGGATTCAGAGGCGGGGAATCATAGTTGGGAATCAGAGGCGGATAATCAGATATGGGGAAACAGAGGCGGGGAATCAGGGGCGGGGAAACAGAGGCGGGGAATCAGATATGGGGAATCGGATGCAGGGAATCAGAGGCGGGGAATCAGAGCTGGGGATTCAGAGGCGGGGAATCAGAGTTGGGGCATCAGAGGTGGGGAATTAGATATGGGGAAACAGAGGCGGGGAATCAGAGGCGTGGAAACAGAGGCGGGGAATCAGATATGGGGAATCAGAGGTGGGGAAACAGAGGCAGGTAATCAGATGTGCGGAATCAGAGATGGGGAATCAGAGGCGGGGAAACAGATGCGGGGAATCAGATATGGGGAATCAGAGGTGGCGAATCAAAGGCGGTGAATCAGAGATGGGGAATCAGAGGCCGGGAATCAGAGGCAGAGAATCAAACACGGGGAATCAGAGGCGGGGAATCAGAGCTGGGGAATCAGAGGTGGGGAATCAGAGTTGGGGAATCAGAGGCGGGGAAGCAGAGGCAGGGAATCAGACGCGGGGATTCAGAGGCGGGGAATCATAGTTGGGAATCAGAGTCGGATAATCAGATATGGGGAAACAGAGGCGGGGAATCAGGGGCGGGGAAACAGAGGCGGGGAATCAGATATGGGGAATCGGATGCAGGGAATCAGAGGCGGGGAATCAGAGCTGGGGAATCAGAGGCGGGGAATCAGAGTTGGGGCATCAGAGGTGGGGAATTAGATATGGGGAAACAGATGCGGGGAATCAGAGGCGTGGAAACAGAGGCGGGGAATCAGATATGGGGAATCAGAGGTGGGGAATCAGAGGCAGGTAATCAGATGTGCGGAATCAGAGATGGGGAATCAGAGGCAGGGAATCAGAATCAGAAGCGGGGAGTCAGAGTCCGGGAATCAGAGGCCTGGAATCAGATGCTGGGAATAAGAGGCCGGGAATCAGAGGTGGGGAATCAGAGTCCGGGAATCAGAGATGGGGAGTCAGAGGCGAGGAATGAGATATGGAGAATCAGAGGCGGGGAATCAGAGGCGGGGAAACAGAGGTGGGGAATCAGATATGGGGAATCAGAGGTGGCGAATCAAAGGCGGTGAATCAGAGATGGGGAATCAGAGGCGGGGAATCAGAGGCAGGGAATCAAACACGGGGAATCAGAGGCGGGGAATCAGAGCTGGGGAATAAGAGGCTGGGAATCAAAGTTGGGGAATCAGAGGGAGGGAATCAGATATGGGGAAACAGGGGCGGGGAATCAGAGGCGGGGAAACAGAGGCGGGGAATCAGATATGGGGAATCAGAGGCGGGGAATTAGAGTTGGGGAATCAGAGGCGGGGAATCAGTGGCGGGGAAACAGAGGCGGGGAATCAAACACGGGGAATCAGAGGTGGGGAATCAGAGGTTGGAAATCAGAGGCAGGGAATCAGAGGCGGGGAATCAGAGGCGGGGAATCAGAGGCAGGGAATCAGATGTGCGGAATCGGAGATGGGGAATCAGAGGAAGGGAATCAGAGGCGGGGAATCAGAGGCGGGGAATCAGAGGCCGGGAATCAGATATGGGGAAACAGAGGCGGGGAATCAGAGGCGGGGTAACAGAGGCTGGGAATCAGATATGGGGAATCAGAGGTGGGGAATCAGAGGTTGGGAATCAGAGGCAGGGAATCAGAGGCTTGGAATCAGATGCAGGGAATCAGATGCGGGGAATCAGAGGCGGGGAATCAGAGCTGGGGAATCAGAGTCTGTGAATCAAAGTTGGGGAATCAGAGGCAGGGAATCAGATATGGGGAAACAGGGGCGGGGAATCAGAGGCGGGGAAACAGAGGCGGGGAATCAGATATGGGGAATCAGAGGCGGGGAATTACGGTTGGGGAATCAGAGGCGGGGAATCAGAGGCGGGGAAACAGATGCGGGGAATCAAACACGGGGAATCAGAGGTGGGGAATCAGAGGTTTGGAATCAGAGGCAGGGAATCAGAGGCGGGGAATCAGAGGCGGGGAATGAGAGGCAGGGAATCAGATGTGCGGAATCGGAGATGGGGAATCAGAGGCAGGGAATCAGAGGCGGGGAATCAGGTATGGGGAATCAGAGGTGGGGAATCAGAGGCGGGGAATCAGAGCTGGGGAATCAGAGGTGGGGAATCAAAGTTGGGGAATCAGAGGCGGGGACTTAGATATGGGGAAACAGAGGCGGGGAATCAGAGACGGGGAAACAGAGGCGGGGATTCAGATATGGGGAATCAGAGGTGGGGAATCAGAGGCAGGGAATTAGATGTGCGGAATCAGAAATGGGGAATCAGAGGCAGGGAATCAGAATCAGAAGCAGGGAATCAGAGGCCGGGAATCAGAGGCCGGAATCAGATGCCGGCAATAAGAGGTCGGGAATCAGAGGTGGGGAATCAGAGTCCGGGAATCAGAGATGGGGAATCAGAGGCGGGGAATGAGATATGGGGAATCAGAGGCGGGGAATCAGAGGCGGGGAAACAGTGGCGAGGAATCAGATATGGGGAATCAGAGGTGGTGAATCAAAGGCGGTGAATCAGAGATGGGGAATCAGAGCTGGGGAATCAGAGGCAGGGGATCAAACACGGGGAATCAGAGGCGGGGAATCAGAGGCGGGGAAACAGAGGCGGGGAATCAGATATGGGGAATCAGAGGTGGGGAATCAGAGGTTGGGAATCAGAGGCAGGGAATCAGAGGCGGGGAATCAGAGGCAGGGAATCAGATGTGCGGAATCGGAGATTGGTAATCAGAGGTAGGGAATCAGAGGTGGGGAATCAGAGGCGGGGAATAAGAGGCCGGGAATCAGATATGGGGAAACAGAGGTGGGAAATCAGAGGCGGGGAAACAGAGGCGTGGAATCAGATATGGGGAATCAGAGGTGGGGAATCAGAGGTTGGGAATCAGAGGCAGGGAATCAGAGGCTTGGAATCAGATGCAGGGAATCAGATGTGGGGAATCAGAGGCGGGGAATCAGAGCTGGGGAATCAGAGGTGGGGAATCAGAGTTGGGGAATCAGAGGCGGGGACTTAGATATTGGGAAACAAAGGCGGGGAATCAGAGGCGGGGAAACAGAGGCGGGGAGTCAGATATGGGGAATCAGAGGTTGGGAATCAGAGGCAGGGAATCAGATGTGCGGAATCAGAGATGGGGAATCAGAGGCAGGGAATCAGAATCAGAAGCAGGGAATCAGAGGCCGGGAATCAGAGGCCGGAATCAGAAGCCGGGAATAAGAGGCCGGGAATCAGAGGTGGGGAATCAGAGTCCGGGAATCAGAGGCAGGGAATCAAAAACGGGGAATCAGAGGCGGGGAATCAGAGATGGGGTATCAGAGGCCGGGAATCAGAGGCAGGGAATCAAAAACGGGGAATCAGAGGCGGGGAATCAGAGCTGGGGAATCAGAGGCGGGGAATCAGAGGCGGGGAAGCAGAGGCAGGGAATCAGACGCGGGGATTCAGAGGCGGGGAATCATAGTTGGGAATCAGAGGCGGATAATCAGATATGGGGAAACAGAGGCGGGGAATCAGGGGCGGGGAAACAGAGGCGGGGAATCAGATATGGGGAATCGGATGCAGGGAATCAGAGGCGGGGAATCAGAGCTGGGGAATCAGAGGCGGGGAATCAGAGTTGGGGCATCAGAGGTGGGGAATTAGATATGGGGAAACAGAGGCGGGGAATCAGAGGCGTGGAAACAGAGGCGGGGAATCAGATATGGGGAATCAGAGGTGGGGAATCAGAGGCAGGTAATCAGATGTGCGGAATCAGAGATGGGGAATCAGAGGCAGGGAATCAGAATCAGAAGCGGGGAGTCAGAGGCCGGGAATCAGAGGCCGGGAATCAGAGGCCTGGAATCAGATGCTGGGAATAAGAGGCAGGGAATCAGAGGTGGGGAATCAGAGTCCGGGAATCAGAGATGGGGAGTCAGAGGCGGGGAATGAGATATGGAGAATCAGAGGCGGGGAATCAGAGGCGGGGAAACAGAGGTGGGGAATCAGATATGGGGAATCAGAGGTGGCGAATCAAAGGCGGTGAATCAGAGATGGGGAATCAGAGGCGGGGAATCAGAGGCAGGGAATCAAACACGGGGAATCAGAGGCGGGGAATCAGTGCTGGGGAATCAGAGGCTGGGAATCAAAGTTGGGGAATCAGAGGCAGGGAATCAGATATGGCGAAACAGGGGCGGGGAATCAGAGGCGGGGAAACAGAGGCAGGGAATCAGATATGGGGAATCAGAGGCGGGGAATTAGAGTTGGGGAATCAGAGGCGGGGAATCAGAGGCGGGGAAACAGAGGCGGGGAATCAAACACGGGGAATCAGAGGTGGGGAATCAGAGGTTGGGAATCAGATGCAGGGAATCAGAGGCGGGGAATCAGAGGCGGGGAATCAGAGGCAGGGAATCAGATGTGCGGAATCGGAGATGGGGAATCAGAGGCAGGGAATCAGAGGCGGGGAATCAGAGGCGGGGAATCAGAGGCGGGGAATCAGAGGCCGGGAATAAGATATGGGGAAACAGAGGCGGGGAAACAGAGGCTGGGGATCAGATATGGGGAATCAGAGGTGGGGAATCAGAGGTTGGGAATCAGAGGCAGGGAATCAGAGGCTTGGAATCAGATGCAGGGAATCAGATGCGGGGAATCAGAGGCGGGGATTCAGAGCTGGGGAATCAGATGCTGGGAATCAAAGTTGGGGAATCAGAGGCAGGGAATCAGATATGGGGAAACAGGGGCGGGGAATCAGAGGCGGGGAAACAGAGGCGGGGAATCAGATATGGGGAATCAGAACCGGGGAATTAGAGTTGGGGAATCAGAGGCGGGGAATCAGTGGCGGGGAAACAGAGGCGGGGAATCAAACACGGGGAATCAGAGGTGGGGAATCAGAGGTTGGGAATCAGAGGCAGGGAATCAGAGGCGGGGAATCAGAGGCGGGGAATCAGAGGCAGGGAATCAGATGTGCGGAATCGGAGATGGGGAATCAGAGGCAGGGAATCAGAGGCGGGGAATCAGAGGCGGGGAACCAGAGGCCGGGAATCAGATATGGGGAAACAGAGGCGGGGAATCAGAGGCGGGGAAACAGAGGCTGGGAATCAGATATGGGGAATCAGAGGTGGGGAATCAGAGGTTGGGAATCAGAGGCAGGGAATAAGAGGCTTGGAATCAGATGCAGGGAATCAGATGCGGGGAATCAGAGGCGGGGAATCAGAGCTGGGGAATCAGAGGTGGGGAATTAGAGTTGGGGAATCAGAGGCGGGGACTTAGATATTGGGAAACAGAGGCGGGGAATCAGAGGCGGGGAAACAGAGGCGGGGAATCAGATATGGGGAATCAGAGATGGGGAATCAGAGGCAGGGAATCAGATGTGCGGAATCAGAGATGGGGAATCAAAGGCAGGGAATCAGAATCAGAAGCAGGGAATCAGAGGTGGGGAATCAGAGTCCGGGAATCAGAGATGGGGATTCAGAACCGGGGAATGAGATATGGGGAATCAGAGGCGGGGAATCAGAGGCGGGGAAAGAGAGGCGGGGAATCAGATATGGGGAATCAGAGGTGGCGAATCAAAGGCGGTGAATCAGAGATGGGGAATCAGAGGCCGGGAATCTGAGGCAGGGAATCAAACACGGTGAATCAGAGGCGGGGAATCATAGCTGGCAAATCAGAGGCGGGGAATCAGAGGTGGGGAATCAGAGGCGGGGAAACAGATATTGGGAATCAGAGGTGGGGAATCAGAGGCGGGGAAACAGAGGCGGGGAATCAGATATGGGGTATCAGAGGTGGGGAATCAGAGGTTGTGAATCAGAGATGGGGAATCAGAGGCGGGGAATCAGAGGCCGGTAATCAGACGCGTGGAATCAGAGGCGGGGAATCAGAGCTGGGAAATTAGAGGCAGGGAATCAGAGTTGGGGATTCAGAGGCGGGGAATCAGATATGGGGAAACAGAGGCGGGGAATCAGATGCGGGCAAATAGAGGCGGGGATCAGATATGGGGAAACAGAGGCGGGGAATCAGAGGCGGGTAAACAGAGGCGGGGAATCAGATATGGGAAATCAGAGGTGGGGAATCAGAGGTTGGGAATCAGAGGCTGGGAATCAGAGGCTGGGAATCAGATGCATGGAATCAGAGATGGGGAATCAGAGGTGGCGAATCAAAGGCGGTGAATCAGAGATGGGGAATCAGAGGCGGGGAATCAGAGGCAGGGAATCAAACACGGGGAATCAGAGGCGGGGAATCAGAGCTGGGGAATCAGAGGCTGGGAATCAAAGTTGGGGAATCAGAGGCAGGGAATCAGATATGGGGAAACAGGGGCGGGGAATCAGAGGCGGGGAAACAGAGGCGGGGAATCAGATATGGGGAAAGAGGCGGGGAATTAGAGTTGGGGAATCAGAGGCGGGGAATCAGTGGCGGGGAAACAGAGGCGGGGAATCAAACACGGGGAATCAGAGGTGGGGAATCAGAGGTTGGAAATCAGAGGCAGGGAATCAGAGGCGGGGAATCAGAGGCGGGGAATCAGAGGCAGGGAATCAGATGTGCGGAATCGGAGATGGGGAATCAGAGGCAGGGAATCAGAGGCGGGGAATCAGAGGCGGGGAATCAGAGGCCGGGAATCAGATATGGGGAAACAGAGGCGGGGAATCAGAGGCGGGGTAACAGAGGCTGGGAATCAGATATGGGGAATCAGAGGTGGGGAATCAGAGGTTGGGAATCAGAGGCAGGGAATCAGAGGCTTGGAATCAGATGCAGGGAATCAGATGCGGGGAATCAGAGGCGGGGAATCAGAGCTGGGGAATCAGAGTCTGTGAATCAAAGTTGGGGAATCAGAGGCAGGGAATCAGATATGGGGAAACAGGGGCGGGGAATCAGAGGCGGGGAAACAGAGGCGGGGAATCAGATATGGGGAATCAGAGGCGGGGAATTACGGTTGGGGAATCAGAGGCGGGGAATCAGAGGCGGGGAAACAGATGCGGGGAATCAAACACGGGGAATCAGAGGTGGGGAATCAGAGGTTTGGAATCAGAGGCAGGGAATCAGAGGCGGGGAATCAGAGGCGGGGAATGAGAGGCAGGGAATCAGATGTGCGGAATCGGAGATGGGGAATCAGAGGCAGGGAATCAGAGGCGGGGAATCAGGTATGGGGAATCAGAGGTGGGGAATCAGAGGCGGGGAATCAGAGCTGGGGAATCAGAGGTGGGGAATCAAAGTTGGGGAATCAGAGGCGGGGACTTAGATATGGGGAAACAGAGGCGGGGAATCAGAGACGGGGAAACAGAGGCGGGGATTCAGATATGGGGAATCAGAGGTGGGGAATCAGAGGCAGGGAATTAGATGTGCGGAATCAGAAATGGGGAATCAGAGGCAGGGAATCAGAATCAGAAGCAGGGAATCAGAGGCCGGGAATCAGAGGCCGGAATCAGATGCCGGCAATAAGAGGTCGGGAATCAGAGGTGGGGAATCAGAGTCCGGGAATCAGAGATGGGGAATCAGAGGCGGGGAATGAGATATGGGGAATCAGAGGCGGGGAATCAGAGGCGGGGAAACAGTGGCGAGGAATCAGATATGGGGAATCAGAGGTGGTGAATCAAAGGCGGTGAATCAGAGATGGGGAATCAGAGCTGGGGAATCAGAGGCAGGGGATCAAACACGGGGAATCAGAGGCGGGGAATCAGAGGCGGGGAAACAGAGGCGGGGAATCAGATATGGGGAATCAGAGGTGGGGAATCAGAGGTTGGGAATCAGAGGCAGGGAATCAGAGGCGGGGAATCAGAGGCAGGGAATCAGATGTGCGGAATCGGAGATTGGTAATCAGAGGTAGGGAATCAGAGGTGGGGAATCAGAGGCGGGGAATAAGAGGCCGGGAATCAGATATGGGGAAACAGAGGTGGGAAATCAGAGGCGGGGAAACAGAGGCGTGGAATCAGATATGGGGAATCAGAGGTGGGGAATCAGAGGTTGGGAATCAGAGGCAGGGAATCAGAGGCTTGGAATCAGATGCAGGGAATCAGATGTGGGGAATCAGAGGCGGGGAATCAGAGCTGGGGAATCAGAGGTGGGGAATCAGAGTTGGGGAATCAGAGGCGGGGACTTAGATATTGGGAAACAAAGGCGGGGAATCAGAGGCGGGGAAACAGAGGCGGGGAGTCAGATATGGGGAATCAGAGGTTGGGAATCAGAGGCAGGGAATCAGATGTGCGGAATCAGAGATGGGGAATCAGAGGCAGGGAATCAGAATCAGAAGCAGGGAATCAGAGGCCGGGAATCAGAGGCCGGAATCAGAAGCCGGGAATAAGAGGCCGGGAATCAGAGGTGGGGAATCAGAGTCCGGGAATCAGAGGCAGGGAATCAAAAACGGGGAATCAGAGGCGGGGAATCAGAGATGGGGTATCAGAGGCCGGGAATCAGAGGCAGGGAATCAAAAACGGGGAATCAGAGGCGGGGAATCAGAGCTGGGGAATCAGAGGCGGGGAATCAGAGGCGGGGAAGCAGAGGCAGGGAATCAGACGCGGGGATTCAGAGGCGGGGAATCATAGTTGGGAATCAGAGGCGGATAATCAGATATGGGGAAACAGAGGCGGGGAATCAGGGGCGGGGAAACAGAGGCGGGGAATCAGATATGGGGAATCGGATGCAGGGAATCAGAGGCGGGGAATCAGAGCTGGGGAATCAGAGGCGGGGAATCAGAGTTGGGGCATCAGAGGTGGGGAATTAGATATGGGGAAACAGAGGCGGGGAATCAGAGGCGTGGAAACAGAGGCGGGGAATCAGATATGGGGAATCAGAGGTGGGGAATCAGAGGCAGGTAATCAGATGTGCGGAATCAGAGATGGGGAATCAGAGGCAGGGAATCAGAATCAGAAGCGGGGAGTCAGAGGCCGGGAATCAGAGGCCGGGAATCAGAGGCCTGGAATCAGATGCTGGGAATAAGAGGCAGGGAATCAGAGGTGGGGAATCAGAGTCCGGGAATCAGAGATGGGGAGTCAGAGGCGGGGAATGAGATATGGAGAATCAGAGGCGGGGAATCAGAGGCGGGGAAACAGAGGTGGGGAATCAGATATGGGGAATCAGAGGTGGCGAATCAAAGGCGGTGAATCAGAGATGGGGAATCAGAGGCGGGGAATCAGAGGCAGGGAATCAAACACGGGGAATCAGAGGCGGGGAATCAGTGCTGGGGAATCAGAGGCTGGGAATCAAAGTTGGGGAATCAGAGGCAGGGAATCAGATATGGCGAAACAGGGGCGGGGAATCAGAGGCGGGGAAACAGAGGCAGGGAATCAGATATGGGGAATCAGAGGCGGGGAATTAGAGTTGGGGAATCAGAGGCGGGGAATCAGAGGCGGGGAAACAGAGGCGGGGAATCAAACACGGGGAATCAGAGGTGGGGAATCAGAGGTTGGGAATCAGATGCAGGGAATCAGAGGCGGGGAATCAGAGGCGGGGAATCAGAGGCAGGGAATCAGATGTGCGGAATCGGAGATGGGGAATCAGAGGCAGGGAATCAGAGGCGGGGAATCAGAGGCGGGGAATCAGAGGCGGGGAATCAGAGGCCGGGAATAAGATATGGGGAAACAGAGGC
Source organism: Narcine bancroftii (assembly GCF_036971445.1). Classification (NCBI taxonomy): domain Eukaryota; kingdom Metazoa; phylum Chordata; class Chondrichthyes; order Torpediniformes; family Narcinidae; genus Narcine; species Narcine bancroftii. The sequence continues at coordinate 1,614,426 of NW_027211895.1, read as the reverse complement.
GGGGAAACAGAGGCTGGGGATCAGATATGGGGAATCAGAGGTGGGGAATCAGAGGTTGGGAATCAGAGGCAGGGAATCAGAGGCTTGGAATCAGATGCAGGGAATCAGATGCGGGGAATCAGAGGCGGGGATTCAGAGCTGGGGAATCAGATGCTGGGAATCAAAGTTGGGGAATCAGAGGCAGGGAATCAGATATGGGGAAACAGGGGCGGGGAATCAGAGGCGGGGAAACAGAGGCGGGGAATCAGATATGGGGAATCAGAACCGGGGAATTAGAGTTGGGGAATCAGAGGCGGGGAATCAGTGGCGGGGAAACAGAGGCGGGGAATCAAACACGGGGAATCAGAGGTGGGGAATCAGAGGTTGGGAATCAGAGGCAGGGAATCAGAGGCGGGGAATCAGAGGCGGGGAATCAGAGGCAGGGAATCAGATGTGCGGAATCGGAGATGGGGAATCAGAGGCAGGGAATCAGAGGCGGGGAATCAGAGGCGGGGAACCAGAGGCCGGGAATCAGATATGGGGAAACAGAGGCGGGGAATCAGAGGCGGGGAAACAGAGGCTGGGAATCAGATATGGGGAATCAGAGGTGGGGAATCAGAGGTTGGGAATCAGAGGCAGGGAATAAGAGGCTTGGAATCAGATGCAGGGAATCAGATGCGGGGAATCAGAGGCGGGGAATCAGAGCTGGGGAATCAGAGGTGGGGAATTAGAGTTGGGGAATCAGAGGCGGGGACTTAGATATTGGGAAACAGAGGCGGGGAATCAGAGGCGGGGAAACAGAGGCGGGGAATCAGATATGGGGAATCAGAGATGGGGAATCAGAGGCAGGGAATCAGATGTGCGGAATCAGAGATGGGGAATCAAAGGCAGGGAATCAGAATCAGAAGCAGGGAATCAGAGGTGGGGAATCAGAGTCCGGGAATCAGAGATGGGGATTCAGAACCGGGGAATGAGATATGGGGAATCAGAGGCGGGGAATCAGAGGCGGGGAAAGAGAGGCGGGGAATCAGATATGGGGAATCAGAGGTGGCGAATCAAAGGCGGTGAATCAGAGATGGGGAATCAGAGGCCGGGAATCTGAGGCAGGGAATCAAACACGGTGAATCAGAGGCGGGGAATCATAGCTGGCAAATCAGAGGCGGGGAATCAGAGGTGGGGAATCAGAGGCGGGGAAACAGATATTGGGAATCAGAGGTGGGGAATCAGAGGCGGGGAAACAGAGGCGGGGAATCAGATATGGGGTATCAGAGGTGGGGAATCAGAGGTTGTGAATCAGAGATGGGGAATCAGAGGCGGGGAATCAGAGGCCGGTAATCAGACGCGTGGAATCAGAGGCGGGGAATCAGAGCTGGGAAATTAGAGGCAGGGAATCAGAGTTGGGGATTCAGAGGCGGGGAATCAGATATGGGGAAACAGAGGCGGGGAATCAGATGCGGGCAAATAGAGGCGGGGATCAGATATGGGGAAACAGAGGCGGGGAATCAGAGGCGGGTAAACAGAGGCGGGGAATCAGATATGGGAAATCAGATGTGGGGAATCAGAGGTTGGGAATCAGAGGCTGGGAATCAGAGGCTGGGAATCAGATGCATGGAATCAGAGATGGGGAATCAGAAGCAGGGAATCAGAGGCCGGGAATCAGAGGCCGGAATCAGATGCCGGGAATAAGAGGCCGGGAATCAGAGGTGGGGAATCAGAGTCCGGGAATCAGAGATGGGGAAGCAGAGGCGGGGAATGAGATATGGGGAATCAGAGGCGGGGAATCAGAGGCGGGGAAACAGAGGCAAGGAATCAGATATGGGGAATCAGAGGTGGCGAATCAAAGGCGGTGAATCAGAGATGGGGAATCAGAGGCGGGGAATCAGAGGCAGGGAATCAAAGACGGGGAATCAGAGGCGGGGAATCAGAGCTGGGGAATCAGAGGCGGGGAATCAGAGGCAGGGAATCAGATGTTCGGAATCAGAGATGGGGAATCAGAGGTGGGGAATCAGAGGCTGTGAATCAGAGATGGGGAATTAGAGGCGGGGAATCAGAGGCAAGAAATCAGACACGGGGTTTCAGAGGCTGGGAATCAGACGGGGGAATCAAAGGCGGGGAATCAGAGCTGGGGAATCAGAGGCAGGGAATCAGAGTTGGGGATTCAGAGACCGGGAATCAGATATGGGGAAACAGAGGCGGGGAATCAGAGTCGGGCAAACAGAGGCGGGGAATTAGATATGGGGAATCAGAGGTGGGGAATCAGAGGAGGTGAATCAGAGATGGGGAATCACATGCGGGGAATAAGAGGCAGGGAATAGAACGCGGGGAATCAGAGGCAGGGAATCAGAGTTGGGGCATCAGAGGTTGGGAATTAGATATGGGGAAACAGAGGCGGGGAATCAGAGGCGTGGAAACAGAGGCGGGGAATCAGATATGGGGAATCAGAGGTGGGGAATCAGAGGCGGGGAATCAGAGCTGGGGAATCAGAGGCGGGGAATCAGAGTTGGGGCATCAGAGGTGGGGAATTAGATATGGGGAAACAGAGGCGGGGAATCAGAGGCGTGGAAACAGAGGCGGGGAATCAGATATGGGGAATCAGAGGTGGGGAATCAGAGGCAGGTAATCAGATGTGCGGAATCAGAGATGGGGAATCAGAGGCAGGGAATCAGAATCAGAAGCGGGGAGTCAGAGGCCGGGAATCAGAGGCCGGGAATCAGAGGCCTGGAATCAGATGCTGGGAATAAGAGGCAGGGAATCAGAGGTGGGGAATCAGAGTCCGGGAATCAGAGATGGGGAGTCAGAGGCGGGGAATGAGATATGGAGAATCAGAGGCGGGGAATCAGAGGCGGGGAAACAGAGGTGGGGAATCAGATATGGGGAATCAGAGGTGGCGAATCAAAGGCGGTGAATCAGAGATGGGGAATCAGAGGCGGGGAATCAGAGGCAGGGAATCAAACACGGGGAATCAGAGGCGGGGAATCAGTGCTGGGGAATCAGAGGCTGGGAATCAAAGTTGGGGAATCAGAGGCAGGGAATCAGATATGGCGAAACAGGGGCGGGGAATCAGAGGCGGGGAAACAGAGGCAGGGAATCAGATATGGGGAATCAGAGGCGGGGAATTAGAGTTGGGGAATCAGAGGCGGGGAATCAGAGGCGGGGAAACAGAGGCGGGGAATCAAACACGGGGAATCAGAGGTGGGGAATCAGAGGTTGGGAATCAGATGCAGGGAATCAGAGGCGGGGAATCAGAGGCGGGGAATCAGAGGCAGGGAATCAGATGTGCGGAATCGGAGATGGGGAATCAGAGGCAGGGAATCAGAGGCGGGGAATCAGAGGCGGGGAATCAGAGGCGGGGAATCAGAGGCCGGGAATAAGATATGGGGAAACAGAGGCGGGGAAACAGAGGCTGGGGATCAGATATGGGGAATCAGAGGTGGGGAATCAGAGGTTGGGAATCAGAGGCAGGGAATCAGAGGCTTGGAATCAGATGCAGGGAATCAGATGCGGGGAATCAGAGGCGGGGATTCAGAGCTGGGGAATCAGATGCTGGGAATCAAAGTTGGGGAATCAGAGGCAGGGAATCAGATATGGGGAAACAGGGGCGGGGAATCAGAGGCGGGGAAACAGAGGCGGGGAATCAGATATGGGGAATCAGAACCGGGGAATTAGAGTTGGGGAATCAGAGGCGGGGAATCAGTGGCGGGGAAACAGAGGCGGGGAATCAAACACGGGGAATCAGAGGTGGGGAATCAGAGGTTGGGAATCAGAGGCAGGGAATCAGAGGCGGGGAATCAGAGGCGGGGAATCAGAGGCAGGGAATCAGATGTGCGGAATCGGAGATGGGGAATCAGAGGCAGGGAATCAGAGGCGGGGAATCAGAGGCGGGGAACCAGAGGCCGGGAATCAGATATGGGGAAACAGAGGCGGGGAATCAGAGGCGGGGAAACAGAGGCTGGGAATCAGATATGGGGAATCAGAGGTGGGGAATCAGAGGTTGGGAATCAGAGGCAGGGAATAAGAGGCTTGGAATCAGATGCAGGGAATCAGATGCGGGGAATCAGAGGCGGGGAATCAGAGCTGGGGAATCAGAGGTGGGGAATTAGAGTTGGGGAATCAGAGGCGGGGACTTAGATATTGGGAAACAGAGGCGGGGAATCAGAGGCGGGGAAACAGAGGCGGGGAATCAGATATGGGGAATCAGAGATGGGGAATCAGAGGCAGGGAATCAGATGTGCGGAATCAGAGATGGGGAATCAAAGGCAGGGAATCAGAATCAGAAGCAGGGAATCAGAGGTGGGGAATCAGAGTCCGGGAATCAGAGATGGGGATTCAGAACCGGGGAATGAGATATGGGGAATCAGAGGCGGGGAATCAGAGGCGGGGAAAGAGAGGCGGGGAATCAGATATGGGGAATCAGAGGTGGCGAATCAAAGGCGGTGAATCAGAGATGGGGAATCAGAGGCCGGGAATCTGAGGCAGGGAATCAAACACGGTGAATCAGAGGCGGGGAATCATAGCTGGCAAATCAGAGGCGGGGAATCAGAGGTGGGGAATCAGAGGCGGGGAAACAGATATTGGGAATCAGAGGTGGGGAATCAGAGGCGGGGAAACAGAGGCGGGGAATCAGATATGGGGTATCAGAGGTGGGGAATCAGAGGTTGTGAATCAGAGATGGGGAATCAGAGGCGGGGAATCAGAGGCCGGTAATCAGACGCGTGGAATCAGAGGCGGGGAATCAGAGCTGGGAAATTAGAGGCAGGGAATCAGAGTTGGGGATTCAGAGGCGGGGAATCAGATATGGGGAAACAGAGGCGGGGAATCAGATGCGGGCAAATAGAGGCGGGGATCAGATATGGGGAAACAGAGGCGGGGAATCAGAGGCGGGTAAACAGAGGCGGGGAATCAGATATGGGAAATCAGAGGTGGGGAATCAGAGGTTGGGAATCAGAGGCTGGGAATCAGAGGCTGGGAATCAGATGCATGGAATCAGAGATGGGGAATCAGAAGCAGGGAATCAGAGGCCGGGAATCAGAGGCCGGAATCAGATGCCGGGAATAAGAGGCCGGGAATCAGAGGTGGGGAATCAGAGTCCGGGAATCAGAGATGGGGAAGCAGAGGCGGGGAATGAGATATGGGGAATCAGAGGCGGGGAATCAGAGGCGGGGAAACAGAGGCAAGGAATCAGATATGGGGAATCAGAGGTGGCGAATCAAAGGCGGTGAATCAGAGATGGGGAATCAGAGGCGGGGAATCAGAGGCAGGGAATCAAAGACGGGGAATCAGAGGCGGGGAATCAGAGCTGGGGAATCAGAGGCGGGGAATCAGAGGCAGGGAATCAGATGTTCGGAATCAGAGATGGGGAATCAGAGGTGGGGAATCAGAGGCTGTGAATCAGAGATGGGGAATTAGAGGCGGGGAATCAGAGGCAAGAAATCAGACACGGGGTTTCAGAGGCTGGGAATCAGACGGGGGAATCAAAGGCGGGGAATCAGAGCTGGGGAATCAGAGGCAGGGAATCAGAGTTGGGGATTCAGAGACCGGGAATCAGATATGGGGAAACAGAGGCGGGGAATCAGAGTCGGGCAAACAGAGGCGGGGAATTAGATATGGGGAATCAGAGGTGGGGAATCAGAGGAGGTGAATCAGAGATGGGGAATCACATGCGGGGAATAAGAGGCAGGGAATAGAACGCGGGGAATCAGAGGCAGGGAATCAGAGTTGGGGCATCAGAGGTTGGGAATTAGATATGGGGAAACAGAGGCGGGGAATCAGAGGCGGGGAAACAGAGGCTGGAAATCAGATATGGGGAATCAGAGGTGTGGAATCAGAGGCAGGGAATCAGATGTGCGGAATCAGAGATGGGGAATCAGAGGCAGGGAATCAGAATCAGAAGCGGGGAATCAGAGGCCGGGAAACAGAGGCGGGGAATCAGATATGGGGAATCAGAGGTGGGGAATCAGAGGCAGGGAATTAGACTTGCGGAATCAGAGATGGGGTATCAGAAGCAGGGAATCAGAGGCCGGGAATCAGAGGCCGGAATCAGATGCCGGGAATAAGAGGCCGGGAATCAGAGGTGGGGAATCAGAGTCCGGGAATCAGAGATGGGGAATCAGAGGCGGGGAATGAGATATGGGGAATCAGAGGCGGGGAATCAGAGGCAGGGAATCAAACACGGGAAATCAGAGGCGGGGAATCAGAGCTGGGGAATCAGAGGTGGGGATCAGAGTCGGGGAATCAGAGGCAGGGAATCAGATGTGCGGAATCAGAGATGGGGAATCAGAGGTGGGGAATCAGAGGCTGTGAATCAGAGATGGGGAATCAGAGGCGGGGAATCAGAGGCAAGAAATCAGACACGGGGTTTCGGAGGCTTGGAATTAGACGGGGGAATGAAAGGCGGGGAATCAGAATTGGGGAATCAGAGGCAGGGAATCAGAGTTGGGGATTCAGAGGCGGGGAATCAGATATGGGGAAACAGAGGCGGGGAATCAGAGGCGGGCAAACAGAGGCGGGGAATTAGATATGGGGAATCAGAGGTGGGGAATCAGAGGTGGTGAATCAGAGATGGGGAATCACAGGCGGTGAATCAGAGGCAGGGAATAGAACGCGGGGAATCAGAGGCAGGGAATCAGAGTTGGGGCATCAGAGGTTGGGAATTAGATATGGGGAAACAGAGGCGGGGAATCAGAGGTGGGGAAACAGAGGCGGGATATCAGATATGGGGAATCAGAGATGGGGAATTAGAGGCGGGGAATCAGAGGCAAGAAATCAGACACGGGGTTTCAGAGGCTGGGAATCAGACGGGGGAATCAAAGGCGGGGAATCAGAGCTGGGGAATCAGAGGCAGGGAATCAGAGTTGGGGATTCAGAGGCCGGGAATCAGATATGGGGAAACAGAGGCGGGGAATCAGAGTCGGGCAAACAGAGGCGGGGAATTAGATATGGGGAATCAGAGGTGGGGAATCAGAGGAGGTGAATCAGAGATGGGGAATCACATGCGGGGAATAAGAGGCAGGGAATAGAACGCGGGGAATCAGAGGCAGGGAATCAGAGTTGGGGCATCAGAGGTTGGGAATTAGATATGGGGAAACAGAGGCGGGGAATCAGAGGCGGGGAAACAGAGGCGGGAAATCAGATATGGGGAATCAGAGGTGTGGAATCAGAGGCAGGGAATCAGATGTGCGGAATCAGAGATGGGGAATCAGAGGCAGGGAATCAGAATCAGAAGCGGGGAATCAGAGGCCGGGAAACAGAGGCGGGGAATCAGATATGGGGAATCAGAGGTGGGGAATCAGAGGCAGGGAATTAGACTTGCGGAATCAGAGATGGGGAATCAGAAGCAGGGAATCAGAGGCCGGGAATCAGAGGCCGGAATCAGATGCCGGGAATAAGAGGCCGGGAATCAGAGGTGGGGAATCAGAGTCCGGGAATCAGAGATGGGGAATCAGAGGCGGGGAATGAGATATGGGGAATCAGAGGCGGGGAATCAGAGGCAGGGAATCAAACACGGGAAATCAGAGGCGGGGAATCAGAGCTGGGGAATCAGAGGTGGGGATCAGAGTCGGGGAATCAGAGGCAGGGAATCAGATGTGCGGAATCAGAGATGGGGAATCAGAGGTGGGGAATCAGAGGCTGTGAATCAGAGATGGGGAATCAGAGGCGGGGAATCAGAGGCAAGAAATCAGACACGGGGTTTCAGAGGCTTGGAATTAGACGGGGGAATCAAAGGCGGGGAATCAGAGCTGGGGAATCAGAGGCAGGGAATCAGAGTTAGGGATTCAGAGGCGGGGAATCAGATATGGGGAAACAGAGGCGGGGAATCAGAGGCGGGCAAACAGAGGCGGGGAATTAGATATGGGGAATCAGAGGTGGGGAATCAGAGGTGGTGAATCAGAGATGGGGAATCACAGGCGGGGAATCAGAGGCAGGGAATAGAACGCGGGGAATCAGAGGCAGGGAATCAGAGTTGGGGCATCAGAGGTTGGGAATTAGATATGGGGAAACAGAGGCGGGGAATCAGAGGTGGGGAAACAGAGGCGGGATATCAGATATGGGGAATCAGAGGTGGGGAATCAGAGGCAGGGAATCAGATGTGCGGAATCAGAGATGGGGAATCAGAGGCAGCGAATCAGAATCAGAAGCGGGGAATCAGAGGCCGGGAATCAGAGGCCGGGAATCATATGCTGGGAATAACAGGCCGGGAATCAGAGGTGGGGAATCAGAGTCCGGGAATCAGAGATGGGGATTCAGAGGCGGGGAATGAGATATGGAGAATCAGAGGCGGGGAATCAGAGGCGGGGAAACAGAGGTGGGGAATCAGATATGTGGAATCAGAGGTGGCGAATCAAAGGCGGTGAATCAGAGATGGGGAATCAGAGGCGGGGAATCAGAGGCAGGGAATCAAACACGGGAAATCAGAGGCGGGGAATCAGAGCTGGGGAATCAGAGGCGGGGAATCAGAGTTGGGGAATCAGAGGCAGGGAATCAGATATGGGGAAACAGGGGCAGGGAATCAGAGGCGGGGAAACAGAGGCGGGGAATCAGATATGGGGAATCAGAGGTGTGGAATCAGAGGTTGGGAATCAGAGGCAGGGAATCAGAGGCGGGGAAACAGAGGCGGGGAATCAGATCTGGGGAATCAGAGGTGGCGAATCAAAGGCGGTGAAACAGAGATGGTGAATCAGGGCAGGGAATCAGAGGCATGGAATCAAACACGGGGAATCAGAGCTGGGGAATCAGAGGTGGGGAATCAGAGGCGGGGAATCAGATATTGGGAATCAGAGGTGGGGAATCAGAGGCGGGGAAACAGAGGCGGGGAATCAGATATGGGGTATCAGAGGTGGGGAATCAGAGGTTGTGAATCAGAGATGGGGAATCAGAGGCGGGGAATCAGAGGCCGGTAATCAGACGCGGGGAATCAGAGGCGGGGAATCAGAGCTGGGAAATTAGAGGCAGGGAATCAGAGTTGGGGATCCAGAGGCGGGGAATCAGATATGGGGAAACAGAGGCGGGGAATCAGATGCGGGCAAATAGAGGCGGGGATCAGATATGGGGAAACAGAGGCGGGGAATCAGAGGCGGGGAAACAGAGGCGGGGAATCAGATATGGGGAATCAGAGGTGGGGAATCAGAGGTTGGGAATCAGAGGCTGGGAATCAGAGGCTGGGAATCAGATGCATGGAATCAGAGATGGGGAATCAGGAGCAGGGAATCAGAGGCCGGGAATCAGAGGCCGGAATCAGATGCCGGGAATAAGAGGCCGGGAATCAGAGGTGGGGAATCAGAGTCCGGGAATCAGAGATGGGGAATCAGAGGCGGGGAATGAGATATGGGGAATCAGAGGCGGGGAATCAGAGGCGGGGAAACAGAGGCGAGGAATCAGATATGGGGAATCAGAGGTGGCGAATCAAAGGCGGTGAATCAGAGATGGGGAATCAGAGGCGGGGAATCAGAGGCAGGGAATCAAACACGGGGAATCAGAGGCGGGGAATCAGAGCTGGGGATTCAGAGGCGGGGAATCAGAGTTGGGGAATCAGAGGCGGGGAATCAGAGCTGGGGAATCAGAGGTGGGGATCAGAGTCGGGGAATCAGAGGCAGGGAATCAGATGTGCGGAATCAGAGATGGGGAATCAGAGGTGGGAAATCAGAGGCTGTGAATCAGAGATGGGGAATCAGAGGCGGGGAATCAGAGGCAAGAAATCAGACACGGGGTTTCAGAGGCTGGGAATCAGACGGGGGAATCAAAGGCGGGGAATCAGAGCTGGGGAATCAGAGGCGGGGAATCAGAGTCGGGCAAACAGAGGCGGGGAATTAGATATGGGGAATCAGAGGTGGGGAATCAGAGGAGGTGAATCAGAGATGGGGAATCACATGCGGGGAATCAGAGGCAGGGAATAGAACGCGGGGAATCAGAGGCAGGGAATCAGAGTTGGGGCATCAGAGGTTGGGAATTAGATATGGGGAAACAGAGGCGGGGAATCAGAGGCGGGGAAACAGAGGCGGGAAATCAGATATGGGGAATCAGAGGTGGGGAATCAGAGGCAGGGAATCAGATGTGCGGAATCAGAGATGGGGAATCAGAGGCAGGGAATCAGAATCAGAAGCAGGGAATCAGAGGCCGGGAAACAGAGGCGGGGAATCAGATATGGGGAATCAGAGGTGGGGAATCAGAGGCAGGGAATTAGACTTGCGGAATCAGAGATGGGGAATCAGAAGCAGGGAATCAGAGGCCGGGAATCAGAGGCAGGAATCAGATGCCGGGAATAAGAGGCCGGGAATCTGAGGTGGGGAATCAGAGTCCGGGAATCAGAGATGGGGAATCAGAGGCGGGGAATGAGATATGTTTGAATCAGAGGCGGGGAATCAGAGGCAGGGAATCAAACACGGGAAATCAGAGGCGGGGAATCAGAGCTGGGGAATCAGAGGTGGGGATCAGAGTCGGGGAATCAGAGGCAGGGAATCAGATGTGCGGAATCAGAGATGGGGAATCAGAGGTGGGGAATCAGAGGCTGTGAATCAGAGATGGGGAATCAGAAGCGGGGAATCAGAGGCCGGGAATCAGAGGCCGGGAATCATATGCTGGGAATAAGAGGCCGGGAATAAGAGGTGGGGAATCAGAGTCCGGGAATCAGAGATGGGGATTCAGAGGCGGGGAATGAGATATGGAGAATCAGAGGCGGGGAATCAGAAGCGGGGAAACAGAGGTGGGGAATCAGATATGTGGAATCAGAGGTGGCGAATCAAAGGCGGTGAATCAGAGATGGCGAATCAGAGGCGGGGAATCAGAGGCAGGGAATCAAACACGGGAAATCAGAGGCGGGGAATCAGAGCTGGGGAATCAGAGGCGGGGAATCAGCGTTGGGGAATCAGAGGCAGGGAATCAGATATGGGGAAACAGGGGCAGGGAATCAGAGGCGGGGAAACAGAGGCGGGGAATCAGATATGGGGAATCAGAGGTGTGGAATCAGAGGTTGGGAATCAGAGGCAGGGAATCAGAGGCGGGGAAACAGAGGCGGGGAATCAGATATGGGGAATCAGAGGTGGCAAATCCAAGGCGGTGAAACAGAGATGGGGAATCAGGGCAGGGAATCAGCGGCATGGAATCAAACACGGGGAATCAGAGCTGAGGAATCAGAGGCGGGGAATTAGAGTTGGGGAATCAGAGGAGGGGAATCAGAGGCGGGGAAACAGAGGCGGGGAATCAGATATTGGGAATCAGAGGTGGGGAATCAGAGGTTGGGAATCAGAGGCAGCGAATCAGAGGCGGGGAATCAGAGGCGGGGAATCAGAGGCAGGGAATCAGATGTGCGGAATCGGAGATGGGGAATCAGAGGCAGGGAATCAGAGGCGGGGAATCAGAGGCGGGGAATCAGAGGCCGGGAATCAGATATGGGGAAACAGAGGTGGGGAATCAGAGGCGGCGAAACAGAGGCGGGGATTCAGATATGGGGAATCAGAGGTGGGGAATCAGAGGTTGGGAATCAGAGGCAGGGAATCAGAGGCTTGGAATCAGATGCAGGGAATCAGATGCGGGGAATCAGAGGCGGGGAATCAGAGCTGGGGAAACAGAGGTGGGGAATCAGAGTTGGGGAATCAGAGGCGGGGACTTAGATATTGGGAAACAGAGGCGTGGAATCAGAGGCGGGGAAACAGAGGCGGGAAGTCAGATATGGGGAATCAGAGGTGGGGAATCAAAGGCAGGGAATCAGATGTGCGGAATCAGAGATGGGGAATCAGAGGCAGGGAATCAGAATCAGAAGCAGGGAATCAGAGGCCGGGAATCAGAGGCCTGAATCAGATGCCGGGAATAAGAGGCCGGGAATCAGAGGTGGGGAATCAGAGTCCGGGAATCAGAGGCGGGGAAACAGAGGCGGGGAATCAGAAATGGGGAATCAGAGGCGGGAAATCAGAGGCAGGGAATCAAACAAGGGAAATCAGAGGCGGGGAATCAGAGCTGGGGAATCAGAGCTGGGGATCAGAGTCGGGGAGTCAGAGGCAGGGAATCAGATGTGCGGAATCAGAGATGGGGAATCAGAGGTGGGGAATCAGAGGCTGTGAATCAGAGATGGGGAATCAGAGGCGGGGAATCAGAGGCTGTGAATCAGAGATGGGGAATCAGAGGCGGGGAAACAGAGGCGGGGAATCAGAAATGGGGAATCAGAGGTTGCGAATCAAAGGCGGTGAATCAGAGATGGGGAATCGGAGGCCGGGAATCAGAGGCAGGGAATCAAACACGGGGAATCAGAGGCGGGGAATCAGAGCTGGGGAATCAGAGGCGGGGAATCAGAGTTGGGGAATCAGAGGCGGGGAATCAGACACAGGGAATCAATATGGGAAATCAGAGGTGGGGAATGAGTGGTTGGGAATCAGAGGAAGGGAATCAGAGGCGAGGAATCAGAGCTGGGGAATCAGAGGCGGGGAATCAGAATTGGGGAATCAGAGATGGGGAATAAGAGATGGGGAATCAGAGGCGGGGAATCAGACGTGGGGAAACAGAGGTGGTGAATCCGAGATGTGGAACCAGAGGCGGGGAATCAGAGGTGGCGAATCAGAGCTGGGGAATCAGAGGTGGGGAATCAAAGTTGGGGAATCAGAGGCGGGGACTTAGATATGGGGAAACAGAGGCGGGGAATCAGAGGCGGGGAAACAGAGGCGGGGAATCAGATATGGGGAATCAGAGGTGGGGAATCAGAGGCAGGGAATTAGATTTGCGGAATCAGAGATGGGGAATCAGAAGCAGGGAATCAGAGGCCGGGAATCAGAGGCCGGAATCAGATGCCGGGAATAAGAGGCCGGGAATCAGAGGTGGGGAATCAGAGTCCGGGAATCAGAGATGGGGAATCAGAGGCGGGGAATGAGATATGGGGAATCAGATGCGGGGAATCAGACGCGAGGAAACAGAGGCGAGGAATCAGATATGGGGAATCAGAGGTGGCGAATCAAAGGCGGTGAATCAGAGATGGGGAATCAGAGGCGGGGAATCAGAGGCAGGGAATCAAACACGGGGAATCAGAGGCGGGGAATCAGAGCTGGGGAATCAGAGGCGGGGAATCAGAGTTGGGGAATCAGAGGCGGGGAATCAGAGCTGGGGAATCAGAGGTGGGGATCAGAGTCGGGGAATCAGAGGCAGGGAATCAGATGTGCGGAATCAGAGATGGGGAATCAGAGGTGGGGAATCAGAGGCTGTGAATCAGATATGGGGAAACAGAGGCGGGGAATCAGAGTCGGGCAAACAGAGGCGGGGAATTAGATATGGGGAATCAGAGGTGGGGAATCAGAGGTGGTGAATCAGAGATGGGGAATCACATGCGGGGAATCAGAGGCAGGGAATAGAACGCGGGGAATCAGAGGCAGGGAATCAGAGTTGGGGCATCAGAGGTTGGGAATTAGATATGGGGAAACAGAGGCGGGGAATCAGAGGCGGGGAGACAGAGGCGGGAAATCAGATATGGGGAATCAGAGGTGGGGAATCAGAGGCAGGGAATCAGATGTGCGGAATCAGAGATGGGGAATCAGAGGCAGGGAATCAGAATCAGAAGCGGGGAATCAGAGGCCGGGAAACAGAGGCGGGGAATCAGATATGGGGAATCAGAGGTGGGGAATCAGAGGCAGGGAATTAGATTTGCGGAATCAGAGATGGGGAATCAGAAGCAGGGAATCAGAGGCCGGGAATCAGAGGCCGGAATCAGATGCCGGGAATAAGAGGCCGGGAATCAGAGGTGGGGAATCAGAGTCCGGGAATCAGAGATGGGGAATCAGAGGCAGGGAATGAGATATGGGGAATCAGAGGCGGGAAATCAGAGGCAGGGAATCAAACAAGGGAAATCAGAGGCGGGGAATCAGAGCTGGGGAATCAGAGCTGGGGATCAGAGTCGGGGAGTCAGAGGCAGGGAATCAGATGTGCGGAATCAGAGATGGGGAATCAGAGGTGGGGAATCAGAGGCTGTGAATCAGAGATGGGGAATCAGAGGCGGGGAATCAGAGGCTGTGAATCAGAGATGGGGAATCAGAGGCGGGGAATCAAGGCAAGAAATCAGACACGGGGTTTCAGAGGCTGGGAATCAGACGGGGGAATCAAAGGTGGGGAATCAGAGCTGGGGAATCAGAGGCAGGGAATCAGAGTTGGGGATTCAGAGGCGGGGAATCAGATATGGGGAAACAGAGGCGGGGAATCAGAGGCGGGCAAACAGAAGCGGGGAATTAGATATGGGGAATCAGAGGTGGGGAATCAGAGGTGGTGAATCAGAGATGGGGAATCACAGGCGGGGAATCAGAGGCAGGGAATAGAACGCGGGGAATCAGAGGCAGGGAATCAGAGTTGGGGCATCAGAGGTTGGGAATTAGATATGGGGAAACAGAGGCGGGGAATCAGAGGCGGGGAAACAGAAGCGGGATATCAGATATGGGGAATAAGAGGTGGGGAATCAGAGGCAGGGAGTCAGATGTGCGGAATCAGAGATGGGGAATCATAGGCAGGGAATCAGAATCAGAAGCGGGGAATCAGAGGCCGGGAATCAGAGGCCGGGAATCAGATGCTGGGAATAAGAGGCCGGGAATCAGAGGTGGGGAATCAGAGTCCGGGAATCAGAGATGGGGATTCAGAGGCGGGGAATGAGATATGGAGAATCAGAGGCGGGGAATCAGAGGCGGGGAAACAGAGGTGGGGAATCAGATATGTGGAATCAGAGGTGGCGAATCAAAGGCGGTGAATCAGAGATGGGGAATCAGAGGCGGGGAATCAGAGGCAGGGAATCAAACACTGGAAATCAGAGGCGGGGAATCAGAGCTGGGGAATCAGAGGCGGGGAATCAGAGTTGGGGAATCAGAGGCAGGGAATCAGATATGGGGAAACAGGGGCAGGGAATCAGAGGCGGGGAAACAGAGGCGGGGAATCAGATATGGGGAATCAGAGGTGTGGAATCAGAGGTTGGGAATCAGAGGCAGGGAATCAGAGGCGGGGAAACAGAGGCGGTTAATCAGATATGGGGAATCAGAGGTGGCGAATCAAAGGCGGTGAAACAGAGATGGGGAATCAGGGCAGGGAATCAGAGGCAGGGAATCAAACACGGGGAATCAGAGCTGGGGAATCAGAGGCGGGGAATTAGAGTTGGGGAATCAGAGGAGGGGAATCAGAGGCGGGGAAACAGAGGCGGGGAATCAGATATGGGGAATCAGAGGTGGGGAATCAGAGGTTGGGAATCAGAGGCAGGGAATCAGAGGCGGGGAATCAGAGGCGGGGAATCAGAGGCAGGGAATCAGATGTGCGGAATCGGAGATGGGGAATCAGAGGCAGGGAATCAGAGGCGGGGAATCAGAGGCGGGGAATCAGAGGCCGGGAATCAGATATGGGGAAACAGAGGTGGGGAATCAGAGGCGGGGAAACAGAGGCGGGGATTCAGATATGGGGAATCAGAGGTGGGGAATCAGAGGTTGGGAATCAGAGGCAGGGAATCAGAGGCTTGGAATCAGATGCAGGGAATCAGATGCGGGGAATCAGAGGCGGGGAATCAGAGCTGGGGAAACAGAGGTGGGGAATCAGAGTTGGGGAATCAGAGGCGGGGACTTAGATATTGGGAAACAGAGGCGGGGAATCAGAGGCGGGGAAACAGAGGCGGGGAGTCAGATATGGGGAATCAGAGGTGGGGAATCAGAGGCAGGGAATCAGATGTGCGGAATCAGAGATGGGGAATCAGAGGCAGGGAATCAGAATCAGAAGCAGGGAATCAGAGGCCGGGAATCAGAGGCCTGAATCAGATGCCGGGAATAAGAGGCCGGGAATCAGAGGTGTGGAATCAGAGTCCGGGAATCAGAGGCAGGGAAACAGAGGCGGGGAATCAGATATGGGGAATCAGAGGTGGCGAATCAAAGGCGGTGAATCAGAGATGGGGATTCAGAGGCCGGGAATCAGAGGCAGGGAATCAAACACGGGGAATCAGAGGCGGGGAATCAGAGCTGGGGAATCAGAGGCGGGGAATCAGAGTTGGGGAATCAGAGGCGGGGAATCAGACGCAGGGAATCAATATGGGAAATCAGAGGTGGGGAATGAGTGGTTGGGAATCAGAGGAAGGGAATCAGAGGCGAGGAATCAGAGCTGGGGAATCAGAGGCGGGGAATCAGAATTGGGGAATCAGAGATGGGGAATCAGAGATGGGGAATCAGAGGCGGGGAATCAGACGCGGGGAAACAGAGGTGGTGAATCAGAGATGTGGAATCAGAGGCGGGGAATCAGAGGCAGGGAATCAGACGCGGGGAATCAGAGGCGGGGAATCATAGCTGGCGAATCAGAGGCGGGGAATGAGATATGGGGAATCAGAGGCGGGGAATCAGAGGCGGGGAAACAGTGGCGAGGAATCAGATAAGGGGAATCAGAGGTGGCGAAGCAAAGGCGGTGAATCAGAGATGGGGAATCAGAGGCGGGGAATCAGAGGCAGGGGATCAAACACGGGGAATCAGAGGCGGGGAATCAGAGCTGGGGAATCAGAGGCAGGGAATCAGAGTTGGGGAATCAGAGGCGGGGAATCAGAGCTGGGGAATCAGAGGTGGGGAATCAGAGTCGGGGAATCAGAGGCAGGGAATCGGATGTGCGGAATCAGAGATGGGGAATCAGAGGTGGGGAATCAGAGGCGGTGAATCTGAGATGGGGAATCAGAGGCGGGGAATCAGAGGCAGGTTATCAGACACGGGGATTCAGAGGCTGGGAATCAGACGGGGGGAATCAAAGGCGGGGAATGAAGCTGGGGATTCAGAGGCAGGGAATCAGAGTTGGGGATTCAGAGGCGGGGAATCAGATATGGGGAAACAGAGGCGGGGAATCAGAGGCGGGCAAACAGAGGAGGGGAATTAGATATGGGGAATCAGTGGTGGGGAATCAGAGGTGGTGAATCAGAGATGGGGAATCACATGCGGGGAAACAGGGGCAGGGAATAGAACGCGGGGAATCAGAGGCAGGGAATCGGAGCTGGGGAATCAGAGGCGGGGAATCATAGTTGGGAATCAGAGGCGGGGAATCAGATATGGGGAAACAGAGGCGGGGAATCAGGGGCGGGGAAACAGAGGCGGGGAATCAGATATGGGGAATCGGATGCGGGGAATCAGAGGCGGGGAATCAGAGCTGGGGAATCAGAGGCGGGGAATCAGAGTTGGGGCATCAGAGGTGGGGAATTAGATATGGGGAAACAGAGGCGGGGAATCAGAGGCGTGGAAACAGAGGCTTGGAATCAGATATGGGGAATCAGAGGTGGGGAATCAGAGGCACGTAATCAGATGTGCGGAATCAGAGATGGGGAATCAGAGGCAGGGAATCAGAATCAGAAGCGGGGAGTCAGAGGCCGGGAATCAGAGGCCTGGAATCAGATGCTGGGAATAAGAGGCCGGGAATCAGAGGTGGGGAATCAGAGTCCGGGAATCAGAGATGGGGATTCAGAGGCGGGGAATGAGATATGGAGAATCAGAGGCGGGGAATCAGAGGCGGGGAAACAGAGGTGGGGAATCAGATATGGGGAATCAGAGGTGGCGAATCAAAGGCGGTGGATCAGAGATGGGGAATCAGAGGCGGGGAATCAGAGGCAGGGAATCAAACACGGGGAATCAGAGGCGGGGAATCAGAGCTGGGGAATCAGAGGCTGGGAATCAAAGTTGTGGAATCAGAGGCAGGGAATCAGATATGGGGAAACAGGGGCGGGGAATCAGAGGCGGGGAAACAGAGGCAGGGAATCAGATATGGGGAATCAGAGGCGGGGAATTAGAGTTGGGGAATCAGAGGCGGGGAATCAGAGGTGGGGAAACAGAGGCGGGGAATCAAACACAGGGAATCAGAGGTGGGGAATCAGAGGTTGGGAATCAGAGGCAGGGAATCAGAGGCGGGGAATCAGAGGCGGGGAATCAGAGGCAGGGAATCAGATGTGCGGAATCGGAGATTGGGAATCAGAGGCAGGGAATCAGAGGCGGGGAATCAGAGGCGGGGAATCAGAGGCCGGGAATCAGATATGGGGAAACAGAGGCGGGGAATCAGAGGCGGGGAAACAGAGGCTGGGAATCAGATATGGGGAATCAGAGGTGGGGAATCAGAGGTTGGGAATCAGAGGCAGGGAATCAGAGGCTTGGAATCAGATGCAGGGAATCAGATGCGGGGATTCAGAGGCGGGGAATCAGAGCTGGGGAATCAGAGGTGGGGAATCAGAGTTGGGGAATCAGAGGCGGGGACTTAGATATTGGGAAACAGAGGCGGGGAATCAGAGGCGGGGAAACAGGGGCAGGGAATAGAACGCGGGGAATCAGAGGCAGGGAATCAGAGCTGGGGAATCACAGGCGGGGAATCAGGGGCAGGGAATAGAACGCGGGGAATCAGAGGCAGGGAATCAGAGCTGGGGAATCAGAGGCGGGGAATCATAGTTGGGAATCAGAGGCGGGGAATCAGATATGGGGAAACAGAGGCGGGGAATCAGGGGCGGGGAAACAGAGGTGGGGAATCAGATATGGGGAATCGGATGCGGGGAATCAGAGGCGGGGAATCAGAGCTGGGGAATCAGAGGCGGGGAATCAGAGTTGGGGCATCAGAGGTGGGGAATTAGATATGGGGAAACAGAGGCGGGGAATCAGAGGCGTGGAAACAGAGGCGGGGAATCAGATATGGGGAATCAGAGGTGGGGAATCAGAGGCACGTAATCAGATGTGCGGAATCAGAGATGGGGAATCAGAGGCAGGGAATCAGAATCAGAAGCGGGGAGTCAGAGTCCGGGAATCAGAGGCCTGGAATCAGATGCTGGGAATAAGAGGCCGGGAATCAGAGGTGGGGAATCAGAGTCCGGGAATCAGAGATGGGGATTCAGAGGCGGGGAATGAGATATGGAGAATCAGAGGCAGGGAATCAGAGGCGGGGAAACAGAGGTGGGGAATCAGATATGGGGAATCAGAGGTGGCGAATCAAAGGCGGTGAATCAGAGATGGGGAATCAGAGGCGGGGAATCAGAGGCAGGGAATCAAACACGGGGAATCAGAGGCGGGGAATCAGAGCTGGGGAATCAGAGGCTGGGAATCAAAGTTGTGGAATCAGAGGCAGGGAATCAGATATGGGGAAACAGGGGCGGGGAATCAGAGGCGGGGAAACAGAGGCGGGGAATCAGATATGGGGAATCAGAGGCGGGGAATTAGAGTTGGGGAATCAGAGGCGGGGAATCAGAGGTGGGGAAACAGAGGCGGGGAATCAAACACGGGGAATCAGAGGTGGGGAATCAGAGGTTGGGAATCAGAGGCAGGGAATCAGAGGCGGGGAATCAGAGGCGGGGAATCAGAGGCAGGGAATCAGATGTGCGGAATCGGAGATTGGGAATCAGAGTCAGGGAATCAGAGGCGGGGAATCAGAGGCGGGGAATCAGAGGCCGGGAATCAGATATGGGGAAACAGAGGCGGGGAATCAGAGGCGGGGAAACAGAGGCTGGGAATCAGATATAGGGAATCAGAGGTGGGGAATCAGAGGTTGGGAATCAGAGGCAGGGAATCAGAGGCTTGGAATCAGATGCAGGGAATCAGATGCGGGGATTCAGAGGCGGGGAATCAGAGCTGGGGAATCAGAGGTGGGGAATCAGAGTTGGGGAATCAGAGGCGGGGACTTAGATATTGGGAAACAGAGGCGGGGAATCAGAGGCGGGGAAACAGAGGCGGGGAATCAGATATGGGGAATCAGAGATGGGGAATCAGAGGCAGGGAATCAGATGTGCGGAATCAGAGATAGGGAATCAAAGGCAGGGAATCAGAATCAGAAGCAGGGAATCAGATGCCGGGAATCAGAGGCCGGAATCAGATGCCGGGAATAAGAGGCCGGGAATCAGAGGTGGGGAATCAGAGTCCGGGAATCAGAGATGGGGATTCAGAGGCGGGGAATGAGATATGGGGAATCAGAGGCGGGGAATCAGAGGCGGGGAAACAGAAGCGGGGAATCAGATATGGGGAATCAGAGGTGGCGAATCAAAGGCGGTGAATCAGAGATGGGGAATCAGAGGCCGGGAATCGGAGGCAGGGAATCAAACACGGGGAATCAGAGGCGGGGAATCAGAGCTGGGGAATCAGAGGCTGGGAATCAAAGTTGGGGAATCAGAGGCAGGGAATCAGATATGGGGAAACAGGGGCGGGGAATCAGAGGCGGGGAAACAGAGGCAGGGAATCAGATATGGGGAATCAGAGGCGGGTAATTAGAGTTGGGGAATCAGAGGCGGGGAATCAGAGGCGGGGAAACAGAGGCGGGGAATCAAACACGGGGAATCAGAGGTGGGGAATCAGAGGTTGGGAATCAGATGCAGGGAATCAGAGGCGGGGAATCAGAGGCGGGGAATCAGAGGCAGGGAATCAGATGTGCGGAATCGGAGATGGGGAATCAGAGGCAGGGAATCAGAGGCGGGGAATCAGAGGCGGGGAATCAGAGGCCGGGAATAAGATATGGGGAAACAGAGGCGGGGAAACAGAGGCTGGGGATCAGATATGGGGAATCAGAGGTGGGGAATCAGAGGTTGGGAATCAGAGGCAGGGAATCAGAGGCTTGGAATCAGATGCAGGGAATCAGATGCGGGGAATCAGAGGCGGGGAATCAGAGCTGGGGAATCAGATGCTGGGAATCAAAGTTGGGGAATCAGAGGCAGGGAATCAGATATGGGGAAATAGGGGCGGGGAATCAGAGGCGGGGAAACAGAGGCGGGGAATCAGATATGGGGAATCAGAACCGGGGAATTAGAGTTGGGGAATCAGAGGCGGGGAATCAGAGGCGGGGAAACAGAGGCGGGGAAACAAACACGGGGAATCAGAGGTGGGGAATCAGAGGTTGGGAATCAGAGGCAGGGAATCAGAGGCGGGGAATCAGAGGGGGGAATCAGAGGCAGGGAATCAGATGTGCTGAATCGAAGATGGGGAATCAGAGGCAGGGAATCAGAGGCGGGGAATCAGAGGCGGGGAACCAGAGGCCGGGAATCAGATATGGGGAAACAGAGGCGGGGAATCAGAGGTGGGGAATCAGAGGTTGGGAATCAGAGGCAGGGAATAAGAGGCTTGGAATCAGATGCAGGGAATCAGATGCGGGGAATCAGAGGCGGGGAATCAGAGCTGGGGAATCAGAGGTGGGGAATTAGAGTTGGGGTATCAGAGGCGGGGACTTCGATATTGGGAAACAGAGGCGGGGAATCAGAGGCGGGGAAACAGAGGTGGGGAATCAGATATGGGGAATCAGAGATGGGGAATCAGAGGCAGGGAATCAGATGTGCGGAATCAGAGATGGGGAATCAAAGGCAGGGAATCAGAATCAGAAGCAGGGAATCAGAGGTGGGGAATCAGAGTCCGGGAATCAGAGATGGGGATTCAGAGGCGGGGAATGAGATATGGGGAATCAGAGGCGGGGAATCAGAGGCGGGGAAACAGAGGCGGGGAATCAGATATGGGGAATCAGAGGTGGCGAATCAAAGGCGGTGAATCAGAGATGGGGAATCAGAGGCCGGGAATCTGAGGCAGGGAATCAAACACGGTGAATCAGAGGCGGGGAATCATAGCTGGCGAATCAGAGGCGGGGAATCAGAGGTGGGGAATCAGAGGCGGGGAATCAGATATTGGGAATCAGAGGTGGGGAATCAGAGGCGGGGAAACAGAGGCGGGGAATCAGATATGGGGTATCAGAGGTTGGGAATCAGAGGTTGTGAATCAGAGATGGGGAATCAGAGGCGGGGAATCAGAGGCCGGTAATCAGACGCGGGGAATCAGAGGCGGGGAATCAGAACTGGGAAATTAGAGGCAGGGAATCAGAGTTGGGGTTTCAGAGGCGGGGAATCAGATATGGGGAAACAGAGGCGGGGAATCAGATGCGGGCAAATAGAGGCGGGGATCAGATATGGGGAAACAGAGGCGGGGAATCAGAGGCGGGGAAACAGAGGCGGGGAATCAGATATGGGGAATCAGAGGTGGGGAATCAGAGGTTGGGAATCAGAGGCTGGGAATCAGAGGCTGGGAATCAGATGCATGGAATCAGAGATGGGGAATCAGAAGCAGGGAATCAGAGGCCGGGAATCAGAGGCCGGAATCAGATGCCGGGAATAAGAGGCCGGGAATCAGAGGTGGGGAATCAGAGTCCGGGAATCAGAGATGGGGAATCAGAGGCGGGGAATGAGATATGGGGAATCAGAGGCGGGGAATCAGAGGCGGGGAAACAGAGGCGAGGAATCAGATATGGGGAATCAGAGGTGGCGAATCAAAGGCGGTGAATCAGAGATGGGGAATCAGAGGCGGGGAATCAGAGGCAGGGAATCAAACACGGGGAATCAGAGGCGGGGAATCAGAGCTGGGGAATCAGAGGCGGGGAATCAGAGTTGGGGAATCAGAGGCGGGGAATCAGAGCTGGGGAATCAGAGGTGGGGATCAGAGTCGGGGAATCAGAGGCAGGGAATCAGATGTTCTGAATCAGAGATGGGGAATCAGAGGTGGGGAATCAGAGGCTGTGAATCAGAGATGGGGAATTAGAGGCGGGGAATCAGAGGCAAGAAATCAGACACGGGGTTTCAGAGGCTGGGAATCAGACGGGGGAATCAAAGGCAGGGAATCAGAGCTGGGGAATCAGAGGCAGGGAATCAGAGTTGGGGATTCAGAGGCCGGGAATCAGATATGGGGAAACAGAGGCGGGGAATCAGAGTCGGGCAAACAGAGGCGGGGAATTAGATATGGGGAATCAGAGGTGGGGAATCAGAGGAGGTGAATCAGAGATGGGGAATCACATGCGGGGAATAAGAGGCAGGGAATAGAACGCGGGGTATCAGAGGCAGGGAATCAGAGTTGGGGCATCAGAGGTTGGGAATTAGATATGGGGAAACAGAGGCGGGGAATCAGAGGCGGGGAAACAGAGGCGGGAAATCAGATATGGGGAATCAGAGGTGTGGAATCAGAGGCAGGGAATCAGATGTGCGGAATCAGAGATGGGGAATCAGAGGCAGGGAATCAGAATCAGAAGCGGGGAATCAGAGGCCGGGAAACAGAGGCGGGGAATCAGATATGGGGAATCAGAGGTGGGGAATCAGAGGCAGGGAATTAGACTTGCGGAATCAGAGATGGGGAATCAGAAGCAGGGAATCAGAGGCCGGGAATCAGAGGCCGGAATCAGATGCCGGGAATAAGAGGCCGGGAATCAGAGGTGGGGAATCAGAGTCCGGGAATCAGAGATGGGAATCAGAGGCGGGGAATGAGATATGGGGAATCAGAGGCGGGGAATCAGAGGCAGGGAATCAAACACGGGAAATCAGAGGCGGGGAATCAGAGCTGGGGAATCAGAGGTGGGGATCAGAGTCGGGGAATCAGAGGCAGGGAATCAGATGTGCGGAATCAGAGATGGGGAATCAGAGGTGGGGAATCAGAGGCTGTGAATCAGAGATAGGGAATCAGAGGCGGGGAATCAGAGGCAAGAAATCAGACACGGGGTTTCAGAGGCTTAGAATTAGACGGGGGAATCAAAGGCGGGGAATCAGAGCTGGGGAATCAGAGGCAGGGAATCAGAGTTGGGGATTCAGAGGCGGGGAATCAGATATGGGGAAACAGAGGCGGGGAATCAGAGGCGGGCAAACAGAGGCGGGGAATTAGATATGGGGAATCAGAGGTGGTGAATCAGAGGTGGTGAATCAGAGATGGGGAATCACAGGCGGGGAATCAGAGGCAGGGAATAGAACGCGGGGAATCAGAGGCAGGGAATCAGAGTTGGGGCATCAGAGGTTGGGAATTAGATACGGGGAAACAGAGGCGGGGAATCAGAGGTGGGGAAACAGAGGCGGGATATCAGATATGGGGAATCAGAGGTGGGGAATCAGAGGCAGGGAATCAGATGTGCGGAATCAGAGATGGGGAATCAGAGGCAGGGAATCAGTATCAGAAGCGGGGAATCAGAGGCCGGGAATCAGAGGCCGGGAATCATATGCTGGGAATAACAGGCCGGGAATCAGAGGTGGGGAATCAGAGTCCGGGAATCAGAGATGGGGATTCAGAGGCGGGGAATGAGATATGGAGAATCAGAGGCGGGGAATCAGAGCGGGGAAACAGAGGTGGGGAATCAGATATGTGGAATCAGAGGTGGCGAATCAAAGGCGGTGAATCAGAGATGGGGAATCAGAGGCGGGGAATCAGAGGCAGGGAATCAAACACGGGAAATCAGAGGCGGGGAATCAGAGCTGGGGAATCAGAGGCGGGGAATCAGAGTTGGGGAATCAGAGGCAGGGAATCAGATATGGGGAAACAGGGGCAGGGAATCAGAGGCGGGGAATCTGAGATGGGGAATCAGAGGCGGGGACTTAGATATTGGGAAACAGAGGCGGGGAATCAGAGGCGGGGAAACAGAGGCAGGTTATCAGACACGGGGATTCAGAGGCTGGGAATCAGACGGGGGGAATCAAAGGCGGGGAATGAAGCTGGGGATTCAGAGGCAGGGAATCAGAGTTGGGGATTCAGAGGCGGGGAATCAGATATGGGGAAACAGAGGCGGGGAATCAGAGGCGGGCAAACAGAGGAGGGGAATTAGATATGGGGAATCAGTGGTGGGGAATCAGAGGTGGTGAATCAGAGATGGGGAATCACAGGCGGGGAATCAGGGGCAGGGAATAGAACGCAGGGAATCAGAGGCAGGGAATCAGAGCTGGGGAATCAGAGGCGGGGAATCATAGTTGGGAATCAGAGGCGGGGAATCAGATATGGGGAAACAGAGGCGGGGAATCAGGGGCGGGGAAACAGAGGCGGGGAATCAGATATGGGGAATCGGATGCGGGGAATCAGAGGCGGGGAATCAGAGCTGGGGAATCAGAGGCGGGGAATCAGAGTTGGGGCATCAGAGGTGGGGAATTAGATATGGGGAAACAGAGGCGGGGAATCAGAGGCGTGGAAACAGAGGCTTGGAATCAGATATGGGGAATCAGAGGTGGGGAATCAGAGGCACGTAATCAGATGTGCGGAATCAGAGATGGGGAATCAGAGGCAGGGAATCAGAATCAGAAGCGGGGAGTCAGAGGCCGGGAATCAGAGGCCTGGAATCAGATGCTGGGAATAAGAGGCCGGGAATCAGAGGTGGGGAATCAGAGTCCGGGAATCAGAGATGGGGATTCAGAGGCGGGGAATGAGATATGGAGAATCAGAGGCGGGGAATCAGAGGCGGGGAAACAGAGGTGGGGAATCAGATATGGGGAATCAGAGGTGGCGAATCAAAGGCGGTGAATCAGAGATGGGGAATCAGAGGCGGGGAATCAGAGGCAGGGGATCAAACACGGGGAATCAGAGGCGGGGAATCAGAGCTGGGGAATCAGAGGCTGGGAATCAAAGTTGTGGAATCAGAGGCAGGGAATCAGATATGGGGAAACAGGGGCGGGGAATCAGAGGCGGGGAAACAGAGGCAGGGAATCAGATATGGGGAATCAGAGGCGGGGAATTAGAGTTGGGGAATCAGAGGCGGGGAATCAGAGGTGGGGAAACAGAGGCGGGGAATCAAACACGGGGAATCAGAGGTGGGGAATCAGAGGTTGGGAATCAGAGGCAGGGAATCAGAGGCGGGGAATCAGAGGCGGGGAATCAGAGGCAGGGAATCAGATGTGCGGAATCGGAGATTGGGAATCAGAGGCAGGGAATCAGAGGCGGGGAATCAGAGGCGGGGAATCAGAGGCCGGGAATCAGATATGGGGAAACAGAGGCGGGGAATCAGAGGCGGGGAAACAGAGGCTGGGAATCAGATATGGGGAATCAGAGGTGGGGAATCAGAGGTTGGGAATCAGAGGCAGGGAATCAGAGGCTTGGAATCAGATGCAGGGAATCAGATGCGGGGATTCAGAGGCGGGGAATCAGAGGCCGGGAATAAGATATGGGGAAACAGAGGCGGGGAAACAGAGGCTGGGGATCAGATATGGGGAATCAGAGGTGGGGAATCAGAGGTTGGGAATCAGAGGCAGGGAATCAGAGGCTTGGAATCACATGCAGGGAATCAGATGCGGGGAATCAGAGGCGGGGTATCAGAGCTGGGGAATCAGATGCTGGGAATCAAAGTTGGGGAATCAGAGGCAGGGAATCAGATATGGGGAAATAGGGGCGGGGAATCAGAGGCGGGGAAACAGAGGCGGGGAATCAGATATGGGGAATCAGAACCGGGGAATTAGAGTTGGGGAATCAGAGGCGGGGAATCAGAGGCGGGGAAACAGAGGCGGGGAATCAAACACGGGGAATCAGAGGTGGGGAATCAGAGGTTGGGAATCAGAGGCAGGGAATCAGAGGCGGGGAATCAGAGGCGGGGAATCAGAGGCAGGGAATCAGATGTGCTGAATCGGAGATGGGGAATCAGAGGCAGGGAATCAGAGGCGGGGAATCAGAGGCGGGGAACCAGAGGCCGGGAATCAGATATGGGGAAACAGAGGCAGGGAATCAGAGGCGGGGAAACAGAGGCTGGGAATCAGATATGGGGAATCAGAGGTGGGGAATCAGAGGTTGGGAATCAGAGGCAGGGAATAAGAGGCTTGGAATCAGATGCAGGGAATCAGATGCGGGGAATCAGAGGCGGGGATTCAGAGCTGGGGAATCAGAGGTGGGGAATTAGAGTTGGGGAATCAGAGGCGGGGACTTAGATATTGGGAAACAGAGGCGGGGAATCAGAGGCGGGGAAACAGAGGCGGGGAATCAGATATGGGGAATCAGAGATGGGGAATCAGAGGCAGGGAATCAGATGTGCGGAATCAGAGA
Source organism: Narcine bancroftii (assembly GCF_036971445.1). Taxonomy (NCBI): domain Eukaryota; kingdom Metazoa; phylum Chordata; class Chondrichthyes; order Torpediniformes; family Narcinidae; genus Narcine; species Narcine bancroftii. The sequence continues at coordinate 1,587,739 of NW_027211895.1, read as the reverse complement.
TGGGGAATCAAAGGCAGGGAATCAGAATCAGAAGCAGGGAATCAGAGGTGGGGAATCAGAGTCCGGGAATCAGAGATGGGGATTCAGAGGCGGGGAATGAGATATGGGGAATCAGAGGCGGGGAATCAGAGGCGGAGAAACAGAGGCGGGGAATCAGATATGGGGAATCAGAGGTGGCGAATCAAAGGTGGTGAATCAGAGATGGGGAATCAGAGGCCGGGAATCTGAGGCAGGGAATCAAACACGGTGAATCAGAGGCGGGGAATCATAGCTGGCGAATCAGAGGCGGGGAATCAGAGGTGGGGAATCAGAGGCGGGGAATCAGATATTGGGAATCAGAGGTGGGGAATCAGAGGCGGGGAAACAGAGGCGGGGAATCAGATATGGGGTATCAGAGGTGGGGAATCAGAGGTTGTGAATCAGAGATGGGGAATCAGAGGCGGGGAATCAGAGGCCGGTAATCAGACGCGGGGAATCAGAGGCGGGGAATCAGAGCTGGGAAATTAGAGGCAGGGAATCAGAGTTGGGGATTCAGAGGCGGGGAATCAGATATGGGGAAACAGAGGCGGGGAATCAGATGCGGGCAAATAGAGGCGGGGATCAGATATGGGGAAACAGAGGCGGGGAATCAGAGGAGGGGAAACAGAGGCGGGGAATCAGATATGGGGAATCAGAGGTGGGGAATCAGAGGTTGGGAATCAGAGGCTGGGAATCAGAGGCTGGGAATCAGATGCATGGAATCAGAGATGGGGAATCAGAAGCAGGGAATCAGAGGCCGGGAATCAGAGGCCGGAATCAGATGCCGGGAATAAGAGGCCGGGAATCAGAGGTGGGGAATCAGAGTCCGGGAATCAGAGATGGGGAATCAGAGGCGGGGAATGAGATATGGGGAATCAGAGGCGGGGAATCAGAGGCGGGGAAACAGAGGCGAGGAATCAGATATGGGGAATCAGAGGTGGCGAATCAAAGGCGGTGAATCAGAGATGGGGAATCAGAGGCGGGGAATCAGAGGCAGGGAATCAAACACGGGGAATCAGAGGCGGGGAATCAGAGCTGGGGAATCAGAGGCGGGGAATCAGAGTTGGGGAATCAGAGGCGGGGAATCAGAGCTGGGGAATCAGAGGTGGGGATCAGAGTCGGGGAATCAGAGGCAGGGAATCAGATGTTCGGAATCAGAGATGGGGAATCAGAGGTGGGGAATCAGAGGCTGTGAATCAGAGATGGGGAATTAGAGGCGGGGAATCAGAGGCAAGAAATCAGACACGGGGTTTCAGAGGCTGGGAATCAGACGGGGGAATCAAAGGCAGGGAATCAGAGCTGGGGAATCAGAGGCAGGGAATCAGAGTTGGGGATTCAGAGGCCGGGAATCAGATATGGGGAAACAGAGGCGGGGAATCAGAGTCGGGCAAACAGAGGCGGGGAATTAGATATGGGGAATCAGAGGTGGGGAATCAGAGGAGGTGAATCAGAGATGGGGAATCAGAGGCGGGGAATCAGAGGCAAGAAATCAGACACGGGGTTTCAGAGGCTTGGAATTAGACGGGGGAATCAAAGGCGGGGAATCAGAGCTGGGGAATCAGAGGCAGGGAATCAGAGTTGGGGATTCAGAGGCGGGGAATCAGATATGGGGAAACAGAGGCGGGGAATCAGAGGCGGGGAATCAGAGGCCGGGAATCAGATATGGGGAAACAGAGGCGGGGAATCAGAGGCGGGGAAACAGAGGCTGGGAATCAGATATGGGGAATCAGAGGTGGGGAATCAGAGGTTGGGAATCAGAGGCAGGGAATCAGAGGCTTGGAATCAGATGCAGGGAATCAGATGCGGGGATTCAGAGGCGGGGAATCAGAGGCCGGGAATAAGATATGGGGAAACAGAGGCGGGGAAACAGAGGCTGGGGATCAGATATGGGGAATCAGAGGTGGGGAATCAGAGGTTGGGAATCAGAGGCAGGGAATCAGAGGCTTGGAATCACATGCAGGGAATCAGATGCGGGGAATCAGAGGCGGGGTATCAGAGCTGGGGAATCAGATGCTGGGAATCAAAGTTGGGGAATCAGAGGCAGGGAATCAGATATGGGGAAATAGGGGCGGGGAATCAGAGGCGGGGAAACAGAGGCGGGGAATCAGATATGGGGAATCAGAACCGGGGAATTAGAGTTGGGGAATCAGAGGCGGGGAATCAGAGGCGGGGAAACAGAGGCGGGGAATCAAACACGGGGAATCAGAGGTGGGGAATCAGAGGTTGGGAATCAGAGGCAGGGAATCAGAGGCGGGGAATCAGAGGCGGGGAATCAGAGGCAGGGAATCAGATGTGCTGAATCGGAGATGGGGAATCAGAGGCAGGGAATCAGAGGCGGGGAATCAGAGGCGGGGAACCAGAGGCCGGGAATCAGATATGGGGAAACAGAGGCGGGGAATCAGAGGCGGGGAAACAGAGGCTGGGAATCAGATATGGGGAATCAGAGGTGGGGAATCAGAGGTTGGGAATCAGAGGCAGGGAATAAGAGGCTTGGAATCAGATGCAGGGAATCAGATGCGGGGAATCAGAGGCGGGGATTCAGAGCTGGGGAATCAGAGGTGGGGAATTAGAGTTGGGGAATCAGAGGCGGGGACTTAGATATTGGGAAACAGAGGCGGGGAATCAGAGGCGGGGAAACAGAGGTGGGGAATCAGATATGGGGAATCAGAGATGGGGAATCAGAGGCAGGGAATCAGATGTGCGGAATCAGAGATGGGGAATCAAAGGCAGGGAATCAGAATCAGAAGCAGGGAATCAGAGGTGGGGAATCAGAGTCCGGGAATCAGAGATGGGGATTCAGAGGCGGGGAATGAGATATGGGGAATCAGAGGCGGGGAATCAGAGGCGGAGAAACAGAGGCGGGGAATCAGATATGGGGAATCAGAGGTGGCGAATCAAAGGTGGTGAATCAGAGATGGGGAATCAGAGGCCGGGAATCTGAGGCAGGGAATCAAACACGGTGAATCAGAGGCGGGGAATCATAGCTGGCGAATCAGAGGCGGGGAATCAGAGGTGGGGAATCAGAGGCGGGGAATCAGATATTGGGAATCAGAGGTGGGGAATCAGAGGCGGGGAAACAGAGGCGGGGAATCAGATATGGGGTATCAGAGGTGGGGAATCAGAGGTTGTGAATCAGAGATGGGGAATCAGAGGCGGGGAATCAGAGGCCGGTAATCAGACGCGGGGAATCAGAGGCGGGGAATCAGAACTGGGAAATTAGAGGCAGGGAATCAGAGTTGGGGATTCAGAGGCGGGGAATCAGATATGGGGAAACAGAGGCGGGGAATCAGATGCGGGCAAATAGAGGCGGGGATCAGATATGGGGAAACAGAGGCGGGGAATCAGAGGAGGGGAAACAGAGGCGGGGAATCAGATATGGGGAATCAGAGGTGGGGAATCAGAGGTTGGGAATCAGAGGCTGGGAATCAGAGGCTGGGAATCAGATGCATGGAATCAGAGATGGGGAATCAGAAGCAGGGAATCAGAGGCCGGGAATCAGAGGCCGGAATCAGATGCCGGGAATAAGAGGCCGGGAATCAGAGGTGGGGAATCAGAGTCCGGGAATCAGAGATGGGGAATCAGAGGCGGGGAATGAGATATGGGGAATCAGAGGCGGGGAATCAGAGGCGGGGAAACAGAGGCGAGGAATCAGATATGGGGAATCAGAGGTGGCGAATCAAAGGCGGTGAATCAGAGATGGGGAATCAGAGGCGGGGAATCAGAGGCAGGGAATCAAACACGGGGAATCAGAGGCGGGGAATCAGAGCTGGGGAATCAGAGGCGGGGAATCAGAGTTGGGGAATCAGAGGCGGGGAATCAGAGCTGGGGAATCAGAGGTGGGGATCAGAGTCGGGGAATCAGAGGCAGGGAATCAGATGTTCGGAATCAGAGATGGGGAATCAGAGGTGGGGAATCAGAGGCTGTGAATCAGAGATGGGGAATTAGAGGCGGGGAATCAGAGGCAAGAAATCAGACACGGGGTTTCAGAGGCTGGGAATCAGACGGGGGAATCAAAGGCAGGGAATCAGAGCTGGGGAATCAGAGGCAGGGAATCAGAGTTGGGGATTCAGAGGCGGGGAATCAGATATGGGGAAACAGAGGCGGGGAATCAGAGGCGGGCAAACAGAGGCGGGGAATTAGATATGGGGAATCAGAGGTGGGGAATCAGAGGTGGTGAATCAGAGATGGGGAATCACAGGCGGGGAATCAGAGGCAGGGAATAGAACGCGGGGAATCAGAGGCAGGGAATCAGAGTTGGGGCATCAGAGGTTGGGAATTAGATATGGGGAAACAGAGGCGGGGAATCAGAGGTGGGGAAACAGAGGCGGGATATCAGATATGGGGAATCAGAGGTGGGGAATCAGAGGCAGGGAATCAGATGTGCGGAATCAGAGATGGGGAATCAGAGGCAGGGAATCAGTATCAGAAGCGGGGAATCAGAGGCCGGGAATCAGAGGCCGGGAATCATATGCTGGGAATAACAGGCCGGGAATCAGAGGTGGGGAATCAGAGTCCGGGAATCAGAGATGGGGATTCAGAGGCGGGGAATGAGATATGGAGAATCAGAGGCGGGGAATCAGAGCGGGGAAACAGAGGTGGGGAATCAGACATGTGGAATCAGAGGTGGCGAATCAAAGGCGGTGAATCAGAGATGGGGAATCAGAGGCGGGGAATCAGAGGCAGGGAATCAAACACGGGAAATCAGAGGCGGGGAATCAGAGCTGGGGAATCAGAGGCGGGGAATCAGAGTTGGGGAATCAGAGGCAGGGAATCAGATATGGGGAAACAGGGGCAGGGAATCAGAGGCGGGGAATCTGAGATGGGGAATCAGAGGCGGGGACTTAGATATTGGGAAACAGAGGCGGGGAATCAGAGGCGGGGAAACAGAGGCAGGTTATCAGACACGGGGATTCAGAGGCTGGGAATCAGACGGGGGGAATCAAAGGCGGGGAATGAAGCTGGGGATTCAGAGGCAGGGAATCAGAGTTGGGGATTCAGAGGCGGGGAATCAGATATGGGGAAACAGAGGCGGGGAATCAGAGGCGGGCAAACAGAGGAGGGGAATTAGATATGGGGAATCAGTGGTGGGGAATCAGAGGTGGTGAATCAGAGATGGGGAATCACAGGCGGGGAATCAGGGGCAGGGAATAGAACGCGGGGAATCAGAGGCAGGGAATCAGAGCTGGGGAATCAGAGGCGGGGAATCATAGTTGGGAATCAGAGGCGGGGAATCAGATATGGGGAAACAGAGGCGGGGAATCAGGGGCGGGGAAACAGAGGCGGGGAATCAGATATGGGGAATCGGATGCGGGGAATCAGAGGCGGGGAATCAGAGCTGGGGAATCAGAGGCGGGGAATCAGAGTTGGGGCATCAGAGGTGGGGAATTAGATATGGGGAAACAGAGGCGGGGAATCAGAGGCGTGGAAACAGAGGCTTGGAATCAGATATGGGGAATCAGAGGTGGGGAATCAGAGGCACGTAATCAGATGTGCGGAATCAGAGATGGGGAATCAGAGGCAGGGAATCAGAATCAGAAGCGGGGAGTCAGAGGCCGGGAATCAGAGGCCTGGAATCAGATGCTGGGAATAAGAGGCCGGGAATCAGAGGTGGGGAATCAGAGTCCGGGAATCAGAGATGGGGATTCAGAGGCGGGGAATGAGATATGGAGAATCAGAGGCGGGGAATCAGAGGCGGGGAAACAGAGGTGGGGAATCAGATATGGGGAATCAGAGGTGGCGAATCAAAGGCGGTGAATCAGAGATGGGGAATCAGAGGCGGGGAATCAGAGGCAGGGGATCAAACACGGGGAATCAGAGGCGGGGAATCAGAGCTGGGGAATCAGAGGCTGGGAATCAAAGTTGTGGAATCAGAGGCAGGGAATCAGATATGGGGAAACAGGGGCGGGGAATCAGAGGCGGGGAAACAGAGGCAGGGAATCAGATATGGGGAATCAGAGGCGGGGAATTAGAGTTGGGGAATCAGAGGCGGGGAATCAGAGGTGGGGAAACAGAGGCGGGGAATCAAACACGGGGAATCAGAGGTGGGGAATCAGAGGTTGGGAATCAGAGGCAGGGAATCAGAGGCGGGGAATCAGAGGCGGGGAATCAGAGGCAGGGAATCAGATGTGCGGAATCGGAGATTGGGAATCAGAGGCAGGGAATCAGAGGCGGGGAATCAGAGGCGGGGAATCAGAGGCCGGGAATCAGATATGGGGAAACAGAGGCGGGGAATCAGAGGCGGGGAAACAGAGGCTGGGAATCAGATATGGGGAATCAGAGGTGGGGAATCAGAGGTTGGGAATCAGAGGCAGGGAATCAGAGGCTTGGAATCAGATGCAGGGAATCAGATGCGGGGATTCAGAGGCGGGGAATCAGAGGCCGGGAATAAGATATGGGGAAACAGAGGTGGGGAAACAGAGGCTGGGGATCAGATATGGGGAATCAGAGGTGGGGAATCAGAGGTTGGGAATCAGAGGCAGGGAATCAGAGGCTTGGAATCACATGCAGGGAATCAGATGCGGGGAATCAGAGGCGGGGTATCAGAGCTGGGGAATCAGATGCTGGGAATCAAAGTTGGGGAATCAGAGGCAGGGAATCAGATATGGGGAAATAGGGGCGGGGAATCAGAGGCGGGGAAACAGAGGCGGGGAATCAGATATGAGGAATCAGAACCGGGGAATTAGAGTTGGGGAATCAGAGGTGGGGAATCAGAGGCGGGGAAACAGAGGCGGGGAATCAAACACGGGGAATCAGAGGTGGGGAATCAGAGGTTGGGAATCAGAGGCAGGGAATCAGAGGCGGGGAATCAGAGGCGGGGAATCAGAGGCAGGGAATCAGATGTGCTGAATCGGAGATGGGGAATCAGAGGCAGGGAATCAGAGGCGGGGAATCAGAGGCGGGGAACCAGAGGCCGGGAATCAGATATGGGGAAACAGAGGCGGGGAATCAGAGGCGGGGAAACAGAGGCTGGGAATCAGATATGGGGAATCAGAGGTGGGGAATCAGAGGTTGGGAATCAGATGCAGGGAATAAGAGGCTTGGAATCAGATGCAGGGAATCAGATGCGGGGAATCAGAGGCGGGGATTCAGAGCTGGGGAATCAGAGGTGGGGAATTAGAGTTGGGGAATCAGAGGCGGGGACTTAGATATTGGGAAACAGAGGCGGGGAATCAGAGGCGGGGAAACAGAGGCGGGGAATCAGATATGGGGAATCAGAGATGGGGAATCAGAGGCAGGGAATCAGATGTGCGGAATCAGAGATGGGGAATCAAAGGCAGGGAATCAGAATCAGAAGCAGGGAATCAGAGGTGGGGAATCAGAGTCCGGGAATCAGAGATGGGGATTCAGAGGCGGGGAATGAGATATGGGGAATCAGAGGCGGGGAATCAGAGGCGGAGAAACAGAGGCGGGGAATCAGATATGGGGAATCAGAGGTGGCGAATCAAAGGTGGTGAATCAGAGATGGGGAATCAGAGGCCGGGAATCTGAGGCAGGGAATCAAACACGGTGAATCAGAGGCGGGGAATCATAGCTGGCGAATCAGAGGCGGGGAATCAGAGGTGGGGAATCAGAGGCGGGGAATCAGATATTGGGAATCAGAGGTGGGGAATCAGAGGCGGGGAAACAGAGGCGGGGAATCAGATATGGGGTATCAGAGGTGGGGAATCAGAGGTTGTGAATCAGAGATGGGGAATCAGAGGCGGGGAATCAGAGGCCGGTAATCAGACGCGGGGAATCAGATGCGGGGAATCAGAGCTGGGAAATTAGAGGCAGGGAATCAGAGTTGGGGATTCAGAGGCGGGGAATCAGATATGGGGAAACAGAGGCGGGGAATCAGATGCGGGCAAATAGAGGCGGGGATCAGATATGGGGAAACAGAGGCGGGGAATCAGAGGAGGGGAAACAGAGGCGGGGAATCAGATATGGGGAATCAGAGGTGGGGAATCAGAGGTTGGGAATCAGAGGCTGGGAATCAGAGGCTGGGAATCAGATGCATGGAATCAGAGATGGGGAATCAGAAGCAGGGAATCAGAGGCCGGGAATCAGAGGCCGGAATCAGATGCCGGGAATAAGAGGCCGGGAATCAGAGGTGGGGAATCAGAGTCCGGGAATCAGAGATGGGGAATCAGAGGCGGGGAATGAGATATGGGGAATCAGAGGCGGGGAATCAGAGGCGGGGAAACAGAGGCGAGGAATCAGATATGGGGAATCAGAGGTGGCGAATCAAAGGCGGTGAATCAGAGATGGGGAATCAGAGGCGGGGAATCAGAGGACGGGAATCAAACACGGGGAATCAGAGGCAGGGAATCAGAGCTGGGGAATCAGAGGCGGGGAATCAGAGTTGGGGAATCAGAGGCGGGGAATCAGAGCTGGGGAATCAGAGGTGGGGATCAGAGTCGGGGAATCAGAGGCAGGGAATCAGATGTTCGGAATCAGAGATGGGGAATCAGAGGTGGGGAATCAGAGGCTGTGAATCAGAGATGGGGAATTAGAGGCGGGGAATCAGAGGCAAGAAATCAGACACGGGGTTTCAGAGGCTGGGAATCAGACGGGGGAATCAAAGGCAGGGAATCAGAGCTGGGGAATCAGAGGCAGGGAATCAGAGTTGGGGATTCAGAGGCCGGGAATCAGATATGGGGAAACAGAGGCGGGGAATCAGAGTCGGGCAAACAGAGGCGGGGAATTAGATATGGGGAATCAGAGGTGGGGAATCAGAGGAGGTGAATCAGAGATGGGGAATCACATGCGGGGAATAAGAGGCAGGGAATAGAACGCGGGGAATCAGAGGCAGGGAATCAGAGTTGGGGCATCAGAGGTTGGGAATTAGATATGGGGAAACAGAGGCGGGGAATCAGAGGCGGGGAAACAGAGGCGGGAAATCAGATAAGGGGAATCAGAGGTGTGGAATCAGAGGCAGGGAATCAGATGTGCGGAATCAGAGATGGGGAATCAGAGGCAGGGAATCAGAATCAGAAGCGGGGAATCAGAGGCCGGGAAACAGAGGCGGGGAATCAGATATGGGGAATCAGAGGTGGGGAATCAGAGGCAGGGAATTAGACTTGCGGAATCAGAGATGGGGAATCAGAAGCAGGGAATCAGAGGCCGGGAATCAGAGGACGGAATCAGATGCCGGGAATAAGAGGCCGGGAATCAGAGGTGGGGAATCAGAGTCCGGGAATCAGAGATGGGGAATCAGAGGCGGGGAATGAGATATGGGGAATCAGAGGCGGGGAATCAGAGGCAGGGAATCAAACACGGGAAATCAGAGGCGGGGAATCAGAGCTGGGGAATCAGAGGTGGGGATCAGAGTCGGGGAATCAGAGGCAGGGAATCAGATGTGCGGAATCAGAGATGGGGAATCAGAGGTGGGGAATCAGAGGCTGTGAATCAGAGATGGGGAATCAGAGGCGGGGAATCAGAGGCAAGAAATCAGACACGGGGTTTCAGAGGCTTGGAATTAGACGGGGGAATCAAAGGCGGGGAATCAGAGCTGGGGAATCAGAGGCAGGGAATCAGAGTTGGGGATTCAGAGGCGGGGAATCAGATATGGGGAAACAGAGGCGGGGAATCAGAGGCGGGCAAACAGAGGCGGGGAATTAGATATGGGGAATCAGAGGTGGGGAATCAGAGGTGGTGAATCAGAGATGGGGAATCACAGGCGGGGAATCAGAGGCAGGGAATAGAACGCGGGGAATCAGAGGCAGGGAATCAGAGTTGGGGCATCAGAGGTTGGGAATTAGATATGGGGAAACAGAGGCGGGGAATCAGAGGTGGGGAAACAGAGGCGGGATATCAGATATGGGGAATCAGAGGTGGGGAATCAGAGGCAGGGAATCAGATGTGCGGAATCAGAGATGGGGAATCAGAGGCAGGGAATCAGAATCAGAAGCGGGGAATCAGAGGCCGGGAATCAGAGGCCGGGAATCATATGCTGGGAATAACAGGCCGGGAATCAGAGGTGGGGAATCAGAGTCCGGGAATCAGAGATGGGGATTCAGAGGCGGGGAATGAGATATGGAGAATCAGAGGCGGGGAATCAGAGGCGGGGAAACAGAGGTGGGGAATCAGATATGTGGAATCAGAGGTGGCGAATCAAAGGCGGTGAATCAGAGATGGGGAATCAAAGGCGGGGAATCAGAGGCAGGGAATCAAACACGGGAAATCAGAGGCGGGGAATCAGAGCTGGGGAATCAGAGGCGGGGAATCAGAGTTGGGGAATCAGAGGCATGGAATCAGATATGGGGAAACAGGGGCAGGGAATCAGAGGCGGGGAAACAGAGGCGGGGAATCAGATATGGGGAATCAGAGGTGTGGAATCAGAGGTTGGGAATCAGAGGCAGGATATCAGAGGCGGGGAAACAGAGGCGGGGAATCAGATATGGGGAATCAGAGGTGGCGAATCAAAGGCGGTGAAACAGAGATGGTGAATCAGGGCAGGGAATCAGAGGCATGGAATCAAACACGGGGAATCAGAGCTGGGGAATCAGAGGTGGGGAATCAGAGGCGGGGAATCAGATATTGGGAATCAGAGGTGGGGAATCAGAGGCGGGGAAACAGAGGCGGGGAATCAGATATGGGGTATCAGAGGTGGGGAATCAGAGGTTGTGAATCAGAGATGGGGAATCAGAGGCGGGGAATCAGAGGCCGGTAATCAGACGCGGGGAATCAGAGGCGGGGAATCAGAGCTGGGAAATTAGAGGCAGGGAATCAGAGTTGGGGATTCAGAGGCGGGGAATCAGATATGGGGAAACAGAGGCGGGGAATCAGATGCGGGCAAATAGAGGCGGGGATCAGATATGGGGAAACAGAGGCGTGGAATCAGAGGCGGGGAAACAGAGGCGGGGAATCAGATATGGGGAATCAGAGGTGGGAAATCAGAGGTTGGGAATCAGAGGCTGGGAATCAGAGGCTGGGAATCAGATGCATGGAATCAGAGATGGGGAATCAGGAGCAGGGAATCAGAGGCCGGGAATCAGAGGCCGGAATCAGATGCCGGGAATAAGAGGCCGGGAATCAGAGGTGGGGAATCAGAGTCCGGGAATCAGAGATGGGGAATCAGAGGCGGGGAATGAGATATGGGGAATCAGAGGCGGGGAATCAGAGGCGGGGAAACAGAGGCGAGGAATCAGATATGGGGAATCAGAGGTGGCGAATCAAAGGCGGTGAATCAGAGATGGGGAATCAGAGGCGGGGAATCAGAGGCAGGGAATCAAACACGGGGTATCAGAGGCTGGGAATCAGAGCTGGGGAATCAGAGGCGGGGAATCAGAGTTGGGGAATCAGAGGCGGGGAATCAGAGCTGGGGAATCAGAGGTGGGGATCAGAGTCGGGGAATCAGAGGCAGGGAATCAGATGTGCGGAATCAGAGATGGGGAATCAGAGGTGGGAAATCAGAGGCTGTGAATCAGAGATGGGGAATCAGAGGCGGGGAATCAGAGGCAAGAAATCAGACACGGGGTTTCAGAGGCTGGGAATCAGACGGGGGAATCAAAGGCGGGGAATCATAGCTGGGGAATCAGAGGCAGGGAATCAGAGTTGGGGATTCAGAGGCGGGGAATCAGATATGGGGAAACAGAGGCGGGGAATCAGAGTCGGGCAAACAGAGGCGGGGAATTAGATATGGGGAATCAGAGGTGGGGAATCAGAGGAGATGAATCAGAGATGGGGAATCACATGCGGGGAATCAGAGGCAGGGAATAGAACGCGGGGAATCAGAGGCAGGGAATCAGAGTTGGGGCATCAGAGGTTGGGAATTAGATATGGGGAAACAGAGGCGGGGAATCAGAGGCGGGGAAACAGAGGCGGGAAATCAGATATGGGGAATCAGAGGTGGGGAATCAGAGGCAGGGAATCAGATGTGCGGAATCAGAGATGGGGAATCAGAGGCAGGGAATCAGAATCAGAAGCAGGGAATCAGAGGCCGGGAAACAGAGGCGGGGAATCAGATATGGGGAATCAGAGGTGGGGAATCAGAGGCAGGGAATTAGACTTGCGGAATCAGAGATGGGGAATCAGAAGCAGGGAATCAGAGGCCGGGAATGAGAGGCCGGAATCAGATGCCGGGAATAAGAGGCTGGGAATCAGAGGTGGGGAATCAGAGTCCGGGAATCAGAGATGGGGAATCAGAGGCGGGGAATGAGATATGGGGAATCAGAGGCGGGGAATCAGAGGCAGGGAATCAAACACGGGAAATCAGAGGCGGGGAATCAGAGCTGGGGAATCAGAGGTGGGGATCAGAGTCGGGGAATCAGAGGCAGGGAATCAGATGTGCGGAATCAGAGATGGGGAATCAGAGGTGGGGAATCAGAGGCTGTGAATCAGAGATGGGGAATCAGAGGCGGGGAATCAGAGGCAAGAAATCAGACACGGGGTTTCAGAGGCTGGGAATTAGACGGGGGAATCAAAGGCGGGGAATCAGAGCTGGGGAATCAGAGGCAGGGAATCAGAGTTGGGGATTCAGAGGCGGGGAATCAGATATGGGGAAACAGAGGCGGGGAATCAGAGGCGGGCAAACAGAGGCGGGGAATTAGATATGGGGAATCAGAGTGGGGAATCAGAGGTGGTGAATCAGAGATGGGGAATCACAGGCGGGGAATCAGAGGCAGGGAATAGAACGCGGGGAATCAGAGGCAGGGAATCAGAGTTGGGGCATCAGAGGTTGGGAATTAGATATGGGGAAACAGAGGCGGGGAATCAGAGGTGGGGAAACAGAGGCGGGATATCAGATATGGGGAATCAGAGGTGGGGAATCAGAGGCAGGGAATCAGATGTGCGGAATCAGAGATGGGGAATCAGAGGCAGGGAATCAGAATCAGAAGCGGGGAATCAGAGGCCGGGAATCAGAGGCCGGGAATCATATGCTGGGAATAAGAGGCCGGGAATAAGAGGTGGGGAATCAGAGTCCGGGAATCAGAGATGGGGATTCAGAGGCGGGGAATGAGATATGGAGAATCAGAGGCGGGGAATCAGAAGCGGGGAAACAGAGGTGGGGAATCAGATATGTGGAATCAGAGGTGGCGAATCAAAGGCGGTGAATCAGAGATGGCGAATCAGAGGCGGGGAATCAGAGGCAGGGAATCAAACACGGGAAATCAGAGGCGGGGAATCAGAGCTGGGGAATCAGAGGCAGGGAATCAGAGTTGGGGAATCAGAGGCAGGGAATCAGATATGGGGAAACAGGGGCAGGGAATCAGAGGCGGGGAAACAGAGGCGGGGAATCAGATATGGGGAATCAGAGGTGTGGAATCAGAGGTTGGGAATCAGAGGCAGGGAATCAGAGGCGGGGAAACAGAGGCGGGGAATCAGATATGGGGAATCAGAGGTGGCGAATCAAAGGCGGTGAAACAGAGATGGGGAATCAGGGCAGGGAATCAGAGGCATGGAATCAAACACGGGGAATCAGAGCTGAGGAATCAGAGGCGGGGAATTAGAGTTGGGGAATCAGAGGAGGGGAATCAGAGGCGGGGAAACAGAGGCGGGGAATCAGATATTGGGAATCAGAGGTGGGGAATCAGAGGTTGGGAATCAGAGGCAGCGAATCAGAGGCGGGGAATCAGAGGCAGGGAATCAGAGGCAGGGAATCAGATGTGCGGAATCGGAGATGGGGAATCAGAGGCAGGGAATCAGAGGCGGGGAATCAGAGGCGGGGAATCAGAGGCCGGGAATCAGATATGGGGAAACAGAGGTGGGGAATCAGAGGCGGGGAAACAGAGGCGGGGATTCAGATATGGGGAATCAGAGGTGGGGAATCAGAGGTTGGGAATCAGAGGCAGGGAATCAGAGGCTTGGAATCAGATGCAGGGAATCAGATGCGGGGAATCAGAGGCGGGGAATCAGAGCTGGGGAAACAGAGGTGGGGAATCAGAGTTGGGGAATCAGAGGCGGGGACTTAGATATTGGGAAACAGAGGCGTGGAATCAGAGGCGGGGAAACAGAGGCGGGGAGTCAGATATGGGGAATCAGAGGTGGGGAATCAGAGGCAGGGAATCAGATGTGCGGAATCAGAGATGGGGAATCAGAGGCAGGGAATCAGAATCAGAAGCAGGGAATCAGAGGACGGGAATCAGAGGCCTGAATCAGATGCCGGGAATAAGAGGCCGGGAATCAGAGGTGCGGAATCAGAGTCCGGGAATCAGAGGCGGGGAAACAGAGGCGGGGAATCAGAAATGGGGAATCAGAGGTGGCGAATCAAAGGCGGTGAATCAGACATGGGGAATCGGAGGCCGGGAATCAGAGGCAGGGAATCAAACACGGGGAATCAGAGGCGGGGAATCAGAGCTGGGGAATCAGAGGCGGGGAATCAGAGTTGGGGAATCAGAGGCGGGGAATAAGACACAGGGAATCAATATGGGAAATCAGAGGTGGGGAATGAGTGGTTGGGAATCAGAGGAAGGGAATCAGAGGCGAGGAATCAGAGCTGGGGAATCAGAGGCGGGGAATCAGAATTGGGGAATCAGAGATGGGGAATCAGAGATGTGGAATCAGAGGCGGGGAATCAGAGGTGGCGAATCAGAGCTGGGGAATCAGAGGTGGGGAATCAAAGTTGTGGAATCAGAGGCGGGGACTTAGATATGGGGAAACAGAGGCGGGGAATCAGAGGCGGGGAAACAGAGGCGGGGAATCAGATATGGGGAATCAGAGGTGGGGAATCAGAGGAAGGAATTAGATTTGTGGAATCAGAGATGGGGAATCAGAAGCAGGGAATCAGAGGCCGGGAATCAGAGGCCGGAATCAGATGCCGGGAATAAGAGGCCGGGAATCAGAGGTGGGGAATCAGAGTCCGGGAATCAGAGATGGGGAATCAGAGGCGGGGAATGAGATATGGGGAATCAGAGGCGGGGAATCAGACGCGAGGAAACAGAGGCGAGGAATCAGATATGGGGAATCAGAGGTGGCGAATCAAAGGCGGTGAATCAGAGATGGGGAATCAGAGGCGGGGAATCAGAGGCAGGGAATCAAACACGGGGAATCAGAGGCGGGGAATCAGAGCTGGGGAATCAGAGGCGGGGAATCAGAGTTGGGGAATCAGAGGCGGGGAATCAGAGCTGGGGAATCAGAGGTGGGGATCAGAGTCGGGGAATCAGAGGCAGGGAATCAGATGTGCGGAATCAGAGATGGGGAATCAGAGGTGGGGAATCAGAGGCTGTGAATCAGAGATGGGGAATCAGAGGCGGGGAATCAGAGGCAAGAAATCAGACACGGGTTTTCAGAGGCTGGGAATCAGACGGGGGAATCAAAGGCGGGGAATCAGAGCTGGGGAATCAGAGGCAGGGAATCAGAGTTGGGGATTCAGAGGCGGGGAATCAGATATGGGGAAACAGAGGAGGGGAATCAGAGTCGGGCAAACAGAGGCGGGGAATTAGATATGGGGAATCAGAGGTGGGGAATCAGAGGTGGTGAATCAGAGATGGGGAATCACATGCGGGGAATCAGAGGCAGGGAATAGAACGCGGGGAATCAGAGGCAGGGAATCAGAGTTGGGGCATCAGAGGTTGGGAATTAGATATGGGGAAACAGAGGCGGGGAATCAGAGGCGGGGAGACAGAGGCGGGAAATCAGATATGGGGAATCAGAGGTGGGGAATCAGAGGCAGGGAATCAGATGTGCGGAATCAGAGATGGGGAATCAGAGGCAGGGAATCAGAATCAGAAGCGGGGAATCAGAGGCCGGGAAACAGAGGCGGGGAATCAGATATGGGGAATCAGAGGTGGGGAATCAGAGGCAGGGAATTAGATTTGCGGAATCAGAGATGGGGAATCAGAAGCAGGGAAGCAGAGGCCGGGAATCAGAGGCCGGAATCAGATGCCGGGAATAAGAGGCCGGGAATCAGAGGTGGGGAATCAGAGTCCGGGAATCAGAGATGGGGAATCAGAGGCGGGGAATGAGATATGGGGAATCAGAGGCGGGAAATCAGAGGCAGGGAATCAAACACGGGAAATCAGAGGCGGGGATTCAGAGCTGGGGAATCAGAGCTGGGGAACAGAGTCGGGGAGTCAGAGGCAGGGAATCAGATGTGCGGAATCAGAGATGGGGAATCAGAGGTGGGGAATCAGAGGCTGTGAATCAGAGATGGGGAATCAGAGGCGGGGAATCAGAGGCAAGAAATCAGACACGGGGTTTCAGAGGCTGGGAATCAGACGGGGGAATCAAAGGTGGGGAATCAGAGCTGGGGAATCAGAGGCAGGGAATCAGATATGGGGAATCAGAGGCGGGGAATTAGGGTTGGGGAATCAGAGGCGGGGAATCAGAGGCGGGGAAACAGAGGCGGGGAATTAGATATGGGGAATCAGAGGTGGGGAATCAGAGGTGGTGAATCAGAGATGGGGAATCACAGGCGGGGAATCAGAGGCAGGGAATAGAACGCGGGGAATCAGAGGCAGGGAATCAGAGTTGGGGCATCAGAGGTTGGGAATTAGATATGGGGAAACAGAGGCGGGGAATCAGAGGCGGGGAAACAGAGGCGGGATATCAGATATGGGGAATCAGAGGTGGGGAATCAGAGGCAGGGAATCAGATGTGCGGAATCAGAGATGGGGAATCAGAGGCAGGGAATCAGAATAAGAAGCGGGGATTCAGAGGCCGGGAATCAGAGGCCGGGAATCAGATGCTGGGAATAAGAGGCCGGGAATCAGAGGTGGGGAATCAGAGTCAGGGAATCAGAGATGGGGATTCAGAGGCGGGGAATGAGATATGGAGAATCAGAGGCGGGGAATCAGAGGCGGGGAAACAGAGGTGGGGAATCAGATATGTGGAATCAGAGGTGGCGAATCAAAGGCGGTGAATCAGAGATGGGGAATCAGAGGCGGGGAATCAGAGGCAGGGAATCAAACACTGGAAATCAGAGGCGGGGAATCAGAGCTGGGGAATCAGAGGCGGGGAATCAGAGTTGGGGAATCAGAGGCAGGGAATCAGATATGGGGAAACAGGGGCAGGGAATCAGAGGCGGGGAAACAGAGGCGGGGAATCAGATATGGGGAATCAGAGGTGTGGAATCAGAGGTTGGGAATCAGAGGCAGGGAATCAGAGGCGGGGAAACAAAGGCGGTTAATCAGATATGGGGAATCAGAGGTGGCGAATCAAAGGCGGTGAAACAGAGATGGGGAATCAGGGCAGGGAATCAGAGGCAGGGAATCAAACACGGGGAATCAGAGCTGGGGAATCAGAGGCGGGGAATTAGAGTTGGGGAATCAGCGGAGGGGAATCAGAGGCGGGGAAACAGAGGCGGGGAATCAGATATGGGGAATCAGAGGTGGGGAATCAGAGGTTGGGAATCAGAGGCAGGGAATCAGAGGCGGGGAATCAGAGGCGGGGAATCAGAGGCAGGGAATCAGATGTGCGGAATCGGAGATGGGGAATCAGAGGCAGGGAATCAGAGGCGGGGAATCAGAGGCGGGGAATCAGAGGCCGGGAATCAGATATGGGGAAACAGAGGTGGGGAATCAGAGGCGGGGAAACAGAGGCGGGGATTCAGATATGGGGAATCAGAGGTGGGGAATCAGAGGTTGGGAATCAGAGGCAGGGAATCAGAGGCTTGGAATGAGATGCAGGGAATCAGATGCGGGGAATCAGAGGCGGGGAATCAGAGCTGGGGAAACAGAGGTGGGGAATCAGAGTTGGGGAATCAGAGGCGGGGACTTAGATATTGGGAAACAGAGGCGGGGAATCAGAGGCGGGGAAACAGAGGCGGGGAGTCAGATATGGGGAATCAGAGGTGGGGAATCAGAGGCAGGGAATCAGATGTGCGGAATCAGAGATGGGGAATCAGAGGCAGGGAATCAGAATCAGAAGCAGGGAATCAGAGGCCGGGAATCAGAGGCCTGAATCAGATGCCGGGAATAAGAGGCCGGGAATCAGAGGTGGGGAATCAGAGTCCGGGAATCAGAGGCGGGGAAACAGAGGCGGGGAATCAGATATGGGGAATCAGAGGTGGCGAATCAAAGGCGGTGAATCAGAGATGGGGATTCAGAGGCCGGGAATCAGATGCAGGGAATCAAACACGGGGAATCAGAGGCGGGGAATCAGAGCTGGGGAATCAGAGGCGGGGAATCAGAGTTGGGGAATCAGAGGCGGGGAATCAGACGCAGGGAATCAATATGGGAAATCAGAGGTGGGGAATGAGTGGTTGGGAATCAGAGGAAGGGAATCAGAGGCGAGGAATCAGAGCTGGGGAATCAGAGGCGGGGAATCAGAATTTGGGAATCAGAGATGGGGAATCAGAGATGGGGAATCAGAGGCGGGGAATCAGATGCGGGGAAACAGAGGTGGTGAATCAGAGATGTGGAATCAGAGGCGGGGAATCAGAGGCAGGGAATCAGACGCGGGGAATCAGAGGCGGGGAATCATAGCTGGCGAATCAGAGGCGGGGAATGAGATATGGGGTATCAGAGGCGGGGAATCAGAGGCGGGGAAACAGTGGCGAGGAATCAGATAAGGGGAATCAGAGGTGGCGAATCAAAGGCGGTGAATCAGAGATGGGGAATCAGAGGCGGGGAATCAGAGGCAGGGGATCAAACACGGGGAATCAGAGGCGGGGAATAAGAGCTGGGGAATCAGAGGCGGGGAATCAGAGTTGGGGAATCAGAGGCGGGGAATCAGAGCTGGGGAATCAGAGGTGGGGAATCAGAGTCGGGGAATCAGAGGCAGGGAATCGGATGTGTGGAATCAGAGATGGGGAATCAGAGGTGGGGAATCAGAGGCGGTGAATCTGAGATGGGGAATCAGAGGCGGGGAATCAGAGGCAGGTTATCAGACACGGGAATTCAGAGGCTGGGAATCAGAGTTGGGGATTCAGAGGCGGGGAATCAGATATGGGGAAACAGAGGCGAGGAATCAGAGGCGGGCAAACAGAGGAGGGGAATTAGATATGGGGAATCGGTGGAGTGGAATCAGAGGTGGTGAATCAGAGATGGGGAATCACAGGCGGGGAATCAGGGGCAGGGAATAGAACGCGGGGAATCAGAGGCAGGGAATCAGAGCTGGGGAATCAGAGGCGGGGAATCATAGTTGGGAATCAGAGGCGGGGAATCAGATATGGGGAAACAGAGGCGGGGAATCAGGGGCGGGGAAACAGAGGCAGGGAATCAGATATGGGGAATCGGATGCGGGGAATCAGAGGCGGGGAATCAGAGCTGGGGAATCAGAGGCGGGGAATCAGAGTTGGGGCATCAGAGGTGGGGAATTAGATATGGGGAAACAGAGGCGGGGAATCAGAGGCGTGGAAACAGAGGCGGGGAATCAGATATGGTGAATCAGAGGTGGGGAATCAGAAGCAGGTAATCAGATGTGCGGAATCAGAGATGGGGAATCAGAGGCAGGGAACCAGAATCAGAAGCGGGGAGTCAGAGGCCGGGAATCAGAGGCCTGGAATCAGATGCTGAGAATAAGAGGCCGGGAATCAGAGGTGGGGAATCAGAGTCCGGGAATCAGAGATGGGGATTCAGAGGCGGGGAATGAGATATGGAGAATCAGAGGCGGGGAATCAGAGGCGGGGAAACAGAGGTGGGGAATCAGATATGGGGAATCAGAGGTGGCGAATCAAAGGCGGTGAATCAGAGACGGGGAATCAGAGGCGGGGAATCAGAGGCAGGGAATCAAACACGGGGAATCAGAGGCGGGGAATCAGAGCTGGGGAATCAGAGGCTGGGAATCAAAGTTGTGGAATCAGAGGCAGGGAATCAGATATGGGGAAACAGGGGCGGGGAATCAGAGGCGGGGAAACAGAGGCAGGGAATCAGATATGGGGAATCAGAGGCGGGGAATTAGAGTTGGGGAATCAGAGGCGGGGAATCAGAGGTGGGGAAACAGAGGCGTGGAATCAAACACGGGGAATCAGAGGTGGGGAATCAGAGGTTGGGAATCAGAGGCAGGGAATCAGAGGCGGGGAATCAGAGGCGGGGAATCAGAGGCAGGGAATCAGATGTGCGGAATCGGAGATTGGGAATCAGAGGCAGGGAATCAGAGGCGGGGAATCAGAGGCGGGGAATCAGAGGCCGGGAATCAGATATGGGGAAACAGAGGCGGGGAATCAGAGGCGGGGAAACAGAGGCTGGTAATCAGATATGGGGAATCAGAGGTGGGGAATCAGAGGATGGGAATCAGAGGCAGGGAATCAGAGGCTTGGAATCAGATGCAGGGAATCAGATGCGGGGATTCAGAGGCGGGGAATCAGAGCTGGGGAATCAGAGGTGGGGAATCAGAGTTGGGGAATCAGAGGCGGGGACTTAGATATTGGGAAACAGAGGCGGGGAATCAGAGGCGGGGAAACAGGGGCAGGGAATAGAACGCGGGGAATCAGAGGCAGGGAATCAGAGCTGGGGAATCACAGGCGGGGAATCAGGGGCAGGGAATAGAACGCGGGGAATCAGAGGCAGGGAATCACAGCTGGGGAATCAGAGGCGGGGAATCAGAGTTGGGGAATCAGAGGCGGGGAATCAGAGCTGGGGAATCAGAGGCGGGGAATCAGAGTTGGGGAATCAGAGGCGGGGAATCAGAGCTGGGGAATCAGAGGTGGGGATCAGAGTCGGGGAATCAGAGGCAGGGAATCAGATGTGCGGAATCAGAGATGGGGAATCAGAGGTGGGGAATCAGAGGCTGTGAATCAGAGATGGGGAATCAGAGGCGGGGAATCAGAGGCAAGAAATCAGACACGGGTTTTCAGAGGCTGGGAATCAGACGGGGGAATCAAAGGCGGGGAATCAGAGCTGGGGAATCAGAGGCAGGGAATCAGAGTTGGGGATTCAGAGGCGGGGAATCAGATATGGGGAAACAGAGGTGGGGAATCAGAGTCGGGCAAACAGAGGCGGGGAATTAGATATGGGGAATCAGAGGTGGGGAATCAGAGGTGGTGAATCAGAGATGGGGAATCACATGCGGGGAATCAGAGGCAGGGAATAGAACGCGGGGAATCAGAGGCAGGGAATCAGAGTTGGGGCATCAGAGGTTGGGAATTAGATATGGGGAAACAGAGGCGGGGAATCAGAGGCGGGGAGACAGAGGCGGGAAATCAGATATGGGGAATCAGAGGTGGGGAATCAGAGGCAGGGAATCAGATGTGCGGAATCAGAGATGGGGAATCAGAGGCAGGGAATCAGAATCAGAAGCGGGGAATCAGAGGCCGGGAAACAGAGGCGGGGAATCAGATATGTGGAATCAGAGGTGGGGAATCAGAGGCAGGGAATTAGATTTGCGGAATCAGAGATGGGGAATCAGAAGCAGGGAAGCAGAGGCCGGGAATCAGAGGCCGGAATCAGATGCCGGGAATAAGAGGCCGGGAATCAGAGGTGGGGAATCAGAGTCCGGGAATCAGAGATGGGGAATCAGAGGCGGGGAATGAGATATGGGGAATCAGAGGCGGGAAATCAGAGGCAGGGAATCAAACACGGGAAATCAGAGGCGGGGATTAAGAGCTGGGGAATCAGAGCTGGGGAACAGAGTCGGGGAGTCAGAGGCAGGGAATCAGATGTGCGGAATCAGAGATGGGGAATCAGAGGTGGGGAATCAGAGGCTGTGAATCAGAGATGGGGAATCAGAGGCGGGGAATCAGAGGCAAGAAATCAGACACGGGGTTTCAGAGGCTGGGAATCAGACGGGGGAATCAAAGGTGGGGAATCAGAGCTGGGGAATCAGAGGCAGGGAATCAGATATGGGGAATCAGAGGCGGGGAATTAGGGTTGGGGAATCAGAGGCGGGGAATCAGAGGCGGGGAAACAGAGGCGGGGAATTAGATATGGGGAATCAGAGGTGGGGAATCAGAGGTGGTGAATCAGAGATGGGGAATCACAGGCGGGGAATCAGAGGCAGGGAATAGAACGCGGGGAATCAGAGGCAGGGAATCAGAGTTGGGGCATCAGAGGTTGGGAATTAGATATGGGGAAACAGAGGCGGGGAATCAGAGGCGGGGAAACAGAGGCGGGATATCAGATATGGGGAATCAGAGGTGGGGAATCAGAGGCAGGGAATCAGATGTGCGGAATCAGAGATGGGGAATCAGAGGCAGGGAATCAGAATAAGAAGCGGGGATTCAGAGGCCGGGAATCAGAGGCCGGGAATCAGATGCTGGGAATAAGAGGCCGGGAATCAGAGGTGGGGAATCAGAGTCAGGGAATCAGAGATGGGGATTCAGAGGCGGGGAATGAGATATGGAGAATCAGAGGCGGGGAATCAGAGGCGGGGAAACAGAGGTGGGGAATCAGATATGTGGAATCAGAGGTGGCGAATCAAAGGCGGTGAATCAGAGATGGGGAATCAGAGGCGGGGAATCAGAGGCAGGGAATCAAACACTGGAAATCAGAGGCGGGGAATCAGAGCTGGGGAATCAGAGGCGGGGAATCAGAGTTGGGGAATCAGAGGCAGGGAATCAGATATGGGGAAACAGGGGCAGGGAATCAGAGGCGGGGAAACAGAGGCGGGGAATCAGATATGGGGAATCAGAGGTGTGGAATCAGAGGTTGGGAATCAGAGGCAGGGAATCAGAGGCGGGGAAACAAAGGCGGTTAATCAGATATGGGGAATCAGAGGTGGCGAATCAAAGGCGGTGAAACAGAGATGGGGAATCAGGGCAGGGAATCAGAGGCAGGGAATCAAACACGGGGAATCAGAGCTGGGGAATCAGAGGCGGGGAATTAGAGTTGGGGAATCAGCGGAGGGGAATCAGAGGCGGGGAAACAGAGGCGGGGAATCAGATATGGGGAATCAGAGGTGGGGAATCAGAGGTTGGGAATCAGAGGCAGGGAATCAGAGGCGGGGAATCAGAGGCGGGGAATCAGAGGCAGGGAATCAGATGTGCGGAATCGGAGATGGGGAATCAGAGGCAGGGAATCAGAGGCGGGGAATCAGAGGCGGGGAATCAGAGGCCGGGAATCAGATATGGGGAAACAGAGGTGGGGAATCAGAGGCGGGGAAACAGAGGCGGGGATTCAGATATGGGGAATCAGAGGTGGGGAATCAGAGGTTGGGAATCAGAGGCAGGGAATCAGAGGCTTGGAATGAGATGCAGGGAATCAGATGCGGGGAATCAGAGGCGGGGAATCAGAGCTGGGGAAACAGAGGTGGGGAATCAGAGTTGGGGAATCAGAGGCGGGGACTTAGATATTGGGAAACAGAGGCGGGGAATCAGAGGCGGGGAAACAGAGGCGGGGAGTCAGATATGGGGAATCAGAGGTGGGGAATCAGAGGCAGGGAATCAGATGTGCGGAATCAGAGATGGGGAATCAGAGGCAGGGAATCAGAATCAGAAGCAGGGAATCAGAGGCCGGGAATCAGAGGCCTGAATCAGATGCCGGGAATAAGAGGCCGGGAATCAGAGGTGGGGAATCAGAGTCCGGGAATCAGAGGCGGGGAAACAGAGGCGGGGAATCAGATATGGGGAATCAGAGGTGGCGAATCAAAGGCGGTGAATCAGAGATGGGGATTCAGAGGCCGGGAATCAGAGGCAGGGAATCAAACACGGGCAATCAGAGGCGGGGAATCAGAGCTGGGGAATCAGAGGCGGGGAATCAGAGTTGGGGAATCAGAGGCGGGGAATCAGACGCAGGGAATCAATATGGGAAATCAGAGGTGGGGAATGAGTGGTTGGGAATCAGAGGAAGGGAATCAGAGGCGAGGAATCAGAGCTGGGGAATCAGAGGCGGGGAATCAGAATTTGGGAATCAGAGATGGGGAATCAGAGATGGGGAATCAGAGGCGGGGAATCAGACGCGGGGAAACAGAGGTGGTGAATCAGAGATGTGGAATCAGAGGCGGGGAATCAGAGGCAGGGAATCAGACGCGGGGAATCAGAGGCGGGGAATCATAGCTGGCGAATCAGAGGCGGGGAATGAGATATGGGGTATCAGAGGCGGGGAATCAGAGGCGGGGAAACAGTGGCGAGGAATCAGATAAGGGGAATCAGAGGTGGCGAATCAAAGGCGGTGAATCAGAGATGGGGAATCAGAGGCGGGGAATCAGAGGCAGGGGATCAAACACGGGGAATCAGAGGCGGGGAATAAGAGCTGGGGAATCAGAGGCGGGGAATCAGAGTTGGGGAATCAGAGGCGGGGAATCAGAGCTGGGGAATCAGAGGTGGGGAATCAGAGTCGGGGAATCAGAGGCAGGGAATCGGATGTGTGGAATCAGAGATGGGGAATCAGAGGTGGGGAATCAGAGGCGGTGAATCTGAGATGGGGAATCTGAGGCGGGGAATCAGAGGCAGGTTATCAGACACGGGGATTCAGAGGCTGGGAATCAGAGTTGGGGATTCAGAGGCGGGGAATCAGATATGGGGAAACAGAGGCGGGGAATCAGAGGCGGGCAAACAGAGGAGGGGAATTAGATATGGGGAATCGGTGGAGTGGAATCAGAGGTGGTGAATCAGAGATGGGGAATCACAGGCGGGGAATCAGGGGCAGGGAATAGAACGCGGGGAATCAGAGGCAGGGAATCAGAGCTGGGGAATCAGAGGCGGGGAATCATAGTTGGGAATCAGAGGCGGGGAATCAGATATGGGGAAACAGAGGCGGGGAATCAGGGGCGGGGAAACAGAGGCAGGGAATCAGATATGGGGAATCGGATGCGGGGAATCAGAGGCGGGGAATCAGAGCTGGGGAATCAGAGGCGGGGAATCAGAGTTGGGGCATCAGAGGTGGGGAATTAGATATGGGGAAACAGAGGCGGGGAATCAGAGGCGTGGAAACAGAGGCGGGGAATCAGATATGGTGAATCAGAGGTGGGGAATCAGAAGCAGGTAATCAGATGTGCGGAATCAGAGATGGGGAATCAGAGGCAGGGAATCAGAATCAGAAGCGGGGAGTCAGAGGCCGGGAATCAGAGGCCTGGAATCAGATGCTGAGAATAAGAGGCCGGGAATCAGAGGTGGGGAATCAGAGTCCGGGAATCAGAGATGGGGATTCAGAGGCGGGGAATGAGATATGGAGAATCAGAGGCGGGGAATCAGAGGCGGGGAAACAGAGGTGGGGAATCAGATATGGGGAATCAGAGGTGGCGAATCAAAGGCGGTGAATCAGAGACGGGGAATCAGAGGCGGGGAATCAGAGGCAGGGAATCAAACACGGGGAATCAGAGGCGGGGAATCAGAGCTGGGGAATCAGAGGCTGGGAATCAAAGTTGTGGAATCAGAGGCAGGGAATCAGATATGGGGAAACAGGGGCGGGGAATCAGAGGCGGGGAAACAGAGGCAGGGAATCAGATATGGGGAATCAGAGGCGGGGAATTAGAGTTGGGGAATCAGAGGCGGGGAATCAGAGGTGGGGAAACAGAGGCGTGGAATCAAACACGGGGAATCAGAGGTGGGGAATCAGAGGTTGGGAATCAGAGGCAGGGAATCAGAGGCGGGGAATCAGAGGCGGGGAATCAGAGGCAGGGAATCAGATGTGCGGAATCGGAGATTGGGAATCAGAGGCAGGGAATCAGAGGCGGGGAATCAGAGGCGGGGAATCAGAGGCCGGGAATCAGATATGGGGAAACAGAGGCGGGGAATCAGAGGCGGGGAAACAGAGGCTGGTAATCAGATATGGGGAATCAGAGGTGGGGAATCAGAGGTTGGGAATCAGAGGCAGGGAATCAGAGGCTTGGAATCAGATGCAGGGAATCAGATGCGGGGATTCAGAGGCGGGGAATCAGAGCTGGGGAATCAGAGGTGGGGAATCAGAGTTGGGGAATCAGAGGCGGGGACTTAGATATTGGGAAACAGAGGCGGGGAATCAGAGGCGGGGAAACAGGGGCAGGGAATAGAACGCGGGGAATCAGAGGCAGGGAATCAGAGCTGGGGAATCACAGGCGGGGAATCAGGGGCA
This sequence comes from Narcine bancroftii, assembly GCF_036971445.1. Taxonomy (NCBI): domain Eukaryota; kingdom Metazoa; phylum Chordata; class Chondrichthyes; order Torpediniformes; family Narcinidae; genus Narcine; species Narcine bancroftii. The sequence continues at coordinate 1,561,934 of NW_027211895.1, read as the reverse complement.
GGGAATAGAACGCGGGGAATCAGAGGCAGGGAATCACAGCTGGGGAATCAGAGGCGGGGAATCATAGTTGGGAATCAGAGGCGGGGAATCAGATATGGGGAAACAGAGGCGGGGAATCAGGGGCGGGGAAACAGAGGCGGGGAATCCGATATGGGGAATCGGATGCGGGGAATCAGAGGCGGGGAATCATAGCTGGGGAATCAGAGGCGGGGAATCAGAGTTGGGGCATCAGAGGTGGGGAATTAGATATGGGGAAACAGAGGCGGGGAATCAGAGGCGTGGAAACAGAGGCGGGGAATCAGATATGGGGAATCAGAGGTGGGGAATCAGAGGCACGTAATCAGATGTGCGGAATCAGAGATGGGGAATCAGAGGCAGGGAATCAGAATCAGAAGCGGGGAGTCAGAGGCCGGGAATCAGAGGCCTGGAATCAGATGCTGGGAATAAGAGGCCGGGAATCAGAGGTGGGGAATCAGAGTCCGGGAATCAGAGATGGGGATTCAGAGGCGGGGAATGAGATATGGAGAATCAGAGGCGGGGAATCAGAGGCGGGGAAACAGAGGTGGGGAATCAGATATGGGGAATCAGAGGTGGCGAATCAAAGGCGGTGAATCAGAGATGGGGAATCAGAGGCGGGGAATCAGAGGCAGGGAATCAAACACGGGGAATCAGAGGCGGGGAATCAGAGCTGGGGAATCAGAGGCTGGGAATCAAAGTTGTGGAATCAGAGGCAGGGAATCAGATATGGGGAAACAGGGGCGGGGAATCAGAGGCGGGGAAACAGAGGCGGGGAATCAGATATGGGGAATCAGAGGCGGGGAATTAGAGTTGGGGAATCAGATGCTGGGAATAAGAGGCCGGGAATCAGAGGTGGGGAATCAGAGTCCGGGAATCAGAGATGGGGATTCAGAGGCGGGGAATGAGATATGGAGATTCAGAGGCGGGGAATCAGAGGCGGGGAAACAGAGGTGGGGAATCAGATATGGGGAATCAGAGGTGGCGAATCAAAGGCGGTGAATCAGAGATGGGGAATCAGAGGCGGGGAATCAGAGGCAGGGAATCAAACACGGGGAATCACAGGCGGGGAATCAGAGCTGGGGAATCAGAGGCTGGGAATCAAAGTTGTGGAATCAGAGGCAGGGAATCAGATATGGGGAAACAGGGGCGGGGAATCAGAGGCGGGGAAACAGAGGCGGGGAATCAGATATGGGGAATCAGAGGCGGGGAATTAGAGTTGGGGAATCAGAGGCGGGGAATCAGAGGTGGGGAAACAGAGGCGGGGAATCAAACACGGGGAATCAGATGTGGGGAATCAGAGGTTGGGAATCAGAGGCAGGGAATCAGAGGCGGGGAATCAGAGGCGGGGAATCAGAGGCAGGGAATCAGATGTGCGGAATCGGAGATTGGGAATAGAGTCAGGGAATCAGAGGCGGGGAATCAGAGGCGGGGAATCAGAGGCCGGGAATCAGATATGGGGAAACAGAGGCGGGGAATCAGAGGCGGGGAAACAGAGGCTGGGAATCAGATATGGGGAATCAGAGGTGGGGAATCAGAGGTTGGGAATCAGAGGCAGGGAATCAGAGGCTTGGAATCAGATGCAGGGAATCAGATGCGGGGATTCAGAGGCGGGGAATCAGAGCTGGGGAATCAGAGGTGGGGAATCAGAGTTGGGGAATCAGAGGCGGGGACTTAGATATTGGGAAACAGAGGCGGGGAATCAGAGGCTGGGAAACAGAGGCGGGGAATCAGATATGGGGAATCAGAGATGGGGAATCAGAGGCAGGGAATCAGATGTGCGGAATCAGAGATGGGGAATCAAAGGCAGGGAATCAGAATCAGAAGCAGGGAATCAGAGGCCGGGAATCAGAGGCCGGAATCAGATGACGGGAATAAGAGGCCGGGAATCAGAGGTGGGGAATCAGAGTCCGGGAATCAGAGATGGGGATTCAGAGGCGGGGAATGAGTTATGGGGAATCAGAGGCGGGGAATCAGAGGCGGGGAAACAGAAGCGGGGAATCAGATATGGGGAATCAGAGGTGGCGAATCAAAGGCGGTGAATCAGAGATGGGGAATCAGAGGCCGGGAATCGGAGGCAGGGAATCAAACACGGGGAATCAGAGGCGGGGAATCAGAGCTGGGGAATCAGAGGCTGGGAATCAAAGTTGGGGAATCAGAGGCAGGGAATCAGATATGGGGAAACAGGGGCGGGGAATCAGAGGCGGGGAAACAGAGGCAGGGAATCAGATATGGGGAATCAGAGGCGGGGAATCAGAATCAGAAGCGGGGAATCAGAGGCCGGGAATCAGAGGCCGGGAATCAGATGCTGGGAATAAGAGGCCGGGAATCAGAGGTGGGGAATCAGAGTCCGGGAATCAGAGATGGGGATTCAGAGGCGGGGAATGAGATATGGAGAATCAGAGGTGGGGAATCAGAGGTTGGGAATCAGAGGCAGGGAATCAGAGGCTTGGAATCAGATGCAGGGAATCAGATGCGGGGATTCAGAGGCGGGGAATCAGAGCTGGGGAATCAGAGGTGGGGAATCAGAGTTGGGGAATCAGAGGCGGGGACTTAGATATTGGGAAACAGAGGCGGGGAATCAGAGGCTGGGAAACAGAGGCGGGGAATCAGATATGGGGAATCAGAGATGGGGAATCAGAGGCAGGGAATCAGATGTGCGGAATCAGAGATGGGGAATCAAAGGCAGGGAATCAGAATCAGAAGCAGGGAATCAGAGGCCGGGAATCAGAGGCCGGAATCAGATGACGGGAATAAGAGGCCGGGAATCAGAGGTGGGGAATCAGAGTCCGGGAATCAGAGATGGGGATTCAGAGGCGGGGAATGAGTTATGGGGAATCAGAGGCGGGGAATCAGAGGCGGGGAAACAGAAGCGGGGAATCAGATATGGGGAATCAGAGGTGGCGAATCAAAGGCGGTGAATCAGAGATGGGGAATCAGAGGCCGGGAATCGGAGGCAGGGAATCAAACACGGGGAATCAGAGGCGGGGAATCAGAGCTGGGGAATCAGAGGCTGGGAATCAAAGTTGGGGAATCAGAGGCAGGGAATCAGATATGGGGAAACAGGGGCGGGGAATCAGAGGCGGGGAAACAGAGGCAGGGAATCAGATATGGGGAATCAGAGGCGGGGAATCAGAATCAGAAGCGGGGAATCAGAGGCCGGGAATCAGAGGCCGGGAATCAGATGCTGGGAATAAGAGGCCGGGAATCAGAGGTGGGGAATCAGAGTCCGGGAATCAGAGATGGGGATTCAGAGGCGGGGAATGAGATATGGAGAATCAGAGGCGGGGAATCAGAGGCGGGGAAACAGAGGTGGGGAATCAGATATGTGGAATCAGAGGTGGGGAATCAGAGGCTGTGAATCAGAGATGGGGAATCAGAGGTGGGGAATCAGAGGCAGGAAATCAGACACGGGGATTCAGTGGCTGGGAATCAGACGGGGGTAATCAAAGGCGGGGAATCAGAGCTGGGGAATCAGAGGCAGGGAATCAGAGTTGGGGATTCAGAGGCGGGGAATCAGATATGGGGAAACAGAGGCGGGGAATCAGAGGCGGGCAAACAGAGGCGGGGAATTAGATGTGCGGAATCAGAGATGGGGAATCAGAGGCAGGGAATCAGAATCAGAAGCAGGGAATCAGAGGCCGGGAATCAGAGGCCGGAATCGGATGCCGGGAATAAGAGGCCGGTAATCAGAGGTGGGGAATCAGAGTCCGGGAATCAGAGATGCGGAATCAGAGGCGGGGAATGAGATATGGGGAATCAGAGGCGGGGAATCAGAGGCGGGGAAACAGAGGCGGGGAATCAGATATGGGGAATCAGAGGTGTGGAATCAGAGGTTGGGAATCAGAGGTTGGGAATCAGAGGCAGGGAATCAGAGGCTTGGAATCAGTTGCAGGGAATCAGATGCGGGGAATCAGAGGCGGGGAATCAGAGCTGGGGAATCAGAGGTGGGGAATCAGAGTTGGGGAATCAGAGGCAGGGAATTAGATATTGGGAAACAGAGGCGGGGAATCAAAGGCGGGGAAACAGAGGCGGGGAATCAGATATGGGGAATCAGAGGTGGGGAATCAGAGGCAGGGAATCAGATGTGCGGAATCAGAGATGGGGAATCAGAGGCAGGGAATCAGAATCAGAAGCAGGGAATCAGAGGCCGGGAATCAGAGGCCGGAATCAGATGCCGGGAATAAGAGGCCGGGAATCAGAGGTGCGGAATCAGAGTCCGGGAATCAGAGATGGGGATTTAGAGGCGGGGAATGAGATATGGGGAATCAGAGGCGGGGAATCAGAGGCGGGGAAACAGAGGCGGGGAATCAGATATGGGGAATCAGAGGTTGCGAATCAAAGGCGGTGAATCAGAGATGGGGAATCAGAGGCCGGGAATCAGAGGCAGGGAATCAAACACGGGGAATCAGATGTGGGGAATCAGAGCTGGGGAATCAGAGGCGGGGAATCAGAGTTGGGGAATCAGAGGCGGGGAATCAGACGCAGGGAATCAATAAGGGAAATCAGAGGTGGGGAATCAGACGCAGGGAATCAATATGGGAAATCAGAGGTGGGGAATCAGAGGTTGGGAATCAGAGGAAGGGAATCAGAGGCGAGGAATCAGAGCTGGGGAATCAGAGGCGGGGAATCAGAATTGGGGAATCAGAGATGGGAATCAGAGATGGGGAATCAGAGGCGGGGAATCAGACGCGTGGAATCATAGGTGGTGAATCAGAGATGTGGAATTAGAGGCGGGGAATCAGAGGCAGGGAATCAGACGCGGGGAATCAGAGGCGGGGAATCATAGCTGGCGAATCAGAGGCGGGGAATGAGATATGGGGAATCAGAGGCGGGGAATCAGAGGCGGGGAAACAGTGGCGAGGAATCAGATATGGGGAATCAGAGGTGGCGAATCAAAGGCGGTGAATCAGAGATGGGGAATCAGAGGCGGGGAATCAGAGGCAGGGGCTCAAACACGGGGAATCAGAGGCAGGGAATCAGAGCTGTGGAATCAGAGGCAGGGAATCAGAGTTGGGGAATCAGAGGCGGGGAATCAGAGCTGGGGAATCAGAGGTGGGGAATCAGAGTCGGGGAATCAGATGCAGGGAATCGGAGATGGGGATTCAGAGGCGGGGAATCAGATATGGGGAAACAGAGGCGGGGAATCAGAGGCGGGCAAACAGAGGCGGGGAATTAGATATGGGGAATCAGAGGTGTGGAATCAGAGGTTGGGAATCAGAGGTTGGGAATCAGAGGCAGGGAATCAGAGGCTTGGAATCAGTTGCAGGGAATCAGATGCGGGGAATCAGAGGCGGGGAATCAGAGCTGGGGAATCAGAGGTGGGGAATCAGAGTTGGGGAATCAGAGGCAGGGAATTAGATATTGGGAAACAGAGGCGGGGAATCAAAGGCGGGGAAACAGAGGCGGGGAATCAGATATGGGGAATCAGAGGTGGGGAATCAGAGGCAGGGAATCAGATGTGCGGAATCAGAGATGGGGAATCAGAGGCAGGGAATCAGAATCAGAAGCAGGGAATCAGAGGCCGGGAATCAGAGGCCGGAATCAGATGCCGGGAATAAGAGGCCGGGAATCAGAGGTGCGGAATCAGAGTCCGGGAATCAGAGATGGGGATTTAGAGGCGGGGAATGAGATATGGGGAATCAGAGGCGGGGAATCAGAGGCGGGGAAACAGAGGCGGGGAATCAGATATGGGGAATCAGAGGTTGCGAATCAAAGGCGGTGAATCAGAAATGGGGAATCAGAGGCCGGGAATCAGAGGCAGGGAATCAAACACGGGGAATCAGATGTGGGGAATCAGAGCTGGGGAATCAGAGGCGGGGAATCAGAGTTGGGGAATCAGAGGCGGGGAATCAGACGCAGGGAATCAATAAGGGAAATCAGAGGTGGGGAATCAGACGCAGGGAATCAATATGGGAAATCAGAGGTGGGGAATCAGAGGTTGGGAATCAGAGGAAGGGAATCAGAGGCGAGGAATCAGAGCTGGGGAATCAGAGGCGGGGAATCAGAATTGGGGAATCAGAGATGGGAATCAGAGATGGGGAATCAGAGGCGGGGAATCAGACGCGTGGAATCATAGGTGGTGAATCAGAGATGTGGAATTAGAGGCGGGGAATCAGAGGCAGGGAATCAGAGGCGGGGAAACAGTGGCGAGGAATCAGATATGGGGAATCAGAGGTGGCGAATCAAAGGCGGTGAATCAGAGCTGTGGAATCAGAGGCAGGGAATCAGAGTTGGGGAATCAGAGGCGGGGAATCAGAGCTGGGGAATCAGAGGTGGGGAATCAGAGTCGGGGAATCAGATGCAGGGAATCGGAGATGGGGATTCAGAGGCGGGGAATCAGATATGGGGAAACAGAGGCGGGGAATCAGAGGCGGGCAAACAGAGGCGGGGAATTAGATATGGGGAATCAGTGGTGGGGAATCAGAGGTGGTGAATCAGAGATGGGGAATCACAGGCGGGGAATCAGAGGCAGGGAATAGAACGCGGGGAATCAGAGGCAGGGAATCAGAGCTGGGGAATCAGAGGCGGGGAATCATAGTTGGGAATCAGAGGCGGGGAATCAGATATGGGGAAACAGAGGCGGGGAATCAGGGGCGGGGAAACAGAGGCGGGGAATCAGATATGGGGAATCGGATGCGGGGAATCAGAGGCGGGGAATCAGAGCTGGGGAATCAGATATGGGGAATCAGAGGTGGGGAATCAGAGGCGTGGAAACAGAGGCGGGGAATCAGATATGGGGAATCAGAGGTGGGGAATCAGAGGCAGGTAATCAGATGTGCGGAATCAGAGATGGGGAATAAGAGGCCGGGAATCAGAGGTTGGGAATTAGAGTCCGGGAATCAGAGATGGGGATTCAGAGGCGGGGAATGAGATATGGAGAATCAGAGGCGGGGAATCAGAGGCGGGGAAACAGAGGTGGGGAATCAGATATGGGGAATCAGAGGTGGCGAATCAAAGGCGGTGAATCAGAGATGGGGAATCAGAGGCGGGGAATCAGAGGCAGGGAATCAAACACGGGGAATCAGAGGTGGGAAATCAGAGCTGGGGAATCAGAGGCGGGGAATCAGAGTTGGGGAATCAGAGGCGGGGAATCAGATATGGGGAAACAGAGGTGGGGAATCAGAGGCAGGGAAACAGAGGTGGGGAATCAGATATGGGGAATCAGAGGTGGGGAATCAGAGGTTGGGAAACAGAGGCAGACAATCAGAGGCGGGGAGTCTGAGGCGGGGAATCAGAGGCAAGGAATCAGATGTGCGGAATCAGAGATGGGGAATCAGAGGCAGCGAATCAGAGGCGGGGAACCAGAGGCGGGGAATCAGAGGCCGGGAATCAGAGGCCGGGAATGAGAGGCCGGGAATCAGAGGCCTGGAATCAGAGATGGGGAATCAGAGGCGGGGAATCAAACACGGGGAATCAGTTCTGGGGAATCAGAGGCGGGGAATCAGATATGGGGAAAGAGAGGCGGGGAATCAGAGGCGGGGAATCAGAGGCGCAGAAACAGAGGCGGGGTATCAGATATGGGGAATCAGAGGTGGGGAATCAGGGGCGGGGTATCAGAGGCTGGGTATCAGACACGGGGATTCAGAGGCGGGGAATCAGAGATGGGAATCAGAGGTGGGGAATCAGAGGCAGGGAATCAGATGTGCGGAATCAGAGATGGGGAATCAGAGGCAGCGAATCAGAGGCGGGGAACCAGAGGCGGGGAAACAGAGGTGGGGAATCAGATATGGGGAATCAGAGGTGGGGAATCAGAGGTTGGGAAACAGAGGCATGGAATCAGAGGCGGGGAGTCAGAGGCGGGGAATCAGAGGCAGGGAATCAGATGTGCGGAATCAGAGATGGGGAATCAGAGGCAGCGAATCAGAGGCGGGGAACCAGAGGCGGGGAATCAGAGGCCGGGAATCAGAGGCCGGGAATGAGAGGCTGGGAATCAGAGGCCGGGATTCAGAGATGGGGAATCAGAGGCGGGGAATCAAACACGGGGAATCAGATCTGGGGAATCAGAGGTGGGGAATCAGAGTTGGGGAATCAGAGGCGGCGAATCAGATATGGGGAAACAGAGGCGGGGAATCAGAGGCGGGGAATCAGAGGCGCAGAAACAGAGGCGGGGTATCAGATATGGGGAATCAGAGGTGGGGAATCAGGGGCGGGGTATCAGAGGCTGGGTATCAGACACGCGGATTCAGAGGTGGGGAATCAGAGATGGGGAATCAGAGGCGGGGAATCAGAGGCAGGGAATCAGATGTGCGGAATCAGAGATGGGGAATCAGAGGCAGCGAATCAGAGGCAGGGAACCAGAGGCGGGCATTCAGAGGTGGGGAATCAGATATGGGGAATCAGAGGTTGGGAATCAGAGGCAGGGAATCAGAGGCGGGGAGTCAGAGGCGGGGAATCAGAGGCAGGGAATCAGATGTGCGGAATCAGAGATGGGGAATCAGAGGCAGCGAATCAGAGGCGGGGAACCAGTGGCGGGGATTCAGAGGCGGGGAATCAGATATGGGGAAACAGAGGCGGGGAATTAGAGGCGGGCAATCAGAGGTGGGGAATCAGAGGTTGTGAATCAGAGATGGGGTATCACAGGCGGGAAATCAGAGGCAGGGAATCAGAGCTGGGGAATCAGAGGCGGGGAATCAGAGCTGGGGAATCAGAGGCAGGGAATCAGAGTTGGGGATTCAGAGGTGGGAAATCAGAGCTGGGGAATCAGAGGCGGGGAATCAGAGGCAGGGAATCAGAGGCGGGGAATCAGAGGCAGGGAATCAGATATGGGGATTCAGAGGTGGGGAATCAGAGGTTGGGAATCAGAGGCAGGGAATCGGAGGCAGGGAATCAGAGGCAGGGAATCAGATGTGGGGAATCAGAGGCGTGGAATCAGAGCTGGGGAATCAAAGTCGGGGAATCAGAGTTTGGGAATCAGAGGCGGGGAATTAGATATGGGGAAACAGAGGCGGGGAATCAGAGGTGGGGAAACAGAGCTGGGGAATCAGAGGTGTGGAATCAGAGTTGGGGAATCAGAGGCGGGGAATCAGATATGGGGAATCAGAGGCAGGGAATCAGATGCGCGGAAAGAGAGGCGGTGAATCAGATATGGGGAATCAGAGGTGGGGAATCAGATATGGGGAAACAGAGGCGGGGAATCAGAGGCGGGGTAAGAGAGGCTGGGAATCTGATATGGGGAATCAGAGGTGGCGAATGAAAGGCGGTGAATCAGAGATGGGGAATCAGAGGCGGGGAATCAGAGGCAGGGAATCAAACACGGGAATTCAGAGGTGGGGAATCAGAGCTGGGGAATCAGAGGCTGGGTATCAGAGTTGGGGAAACAGAGGCGGGGAATCAGAGGCGGGGAATAAGAGGCACAGAAACAGAGGCGGGGTATCAGATATGGGGAATCAGAGGTGGGGAATCAGGGGCGGGGTATCAAAGGCTGTGTATCAGACACGGGGATTCAGAGGCGGGGAATCAGAGATGGGGAATCAGAGGCGGGGAATCAGAGGCAGGGAATCAGATGTGCGGAATCAGAGATGGGGAATCAGAGGCAGCGAATCAGAGGCGGGGAACCAGAGGCGGGGATTCAGAGGTGGGGAATCAGATATGGGGAATCAGAGGTTGGGAAACAGAGGCAGGGAATCAGAGGCGGGGAGTCAGAGGCGGGGAATCAGAGGCAGGGTATCAGATGTGCGGAATCAGAGATGGGGAATCAGAGGCAGCAAATCAGAGGCGGGGAACCAGAGGCGGGATTCAGAGGCGGGGAATCAGATATGGGGAAACAGAGGCGGGGAATTAGAGGCGGGCAAACAGAGGCGGGGAATCAGATATGGGGAATCAGAGGTGGGGAATCAGAGGTTGTGAATCAGAGATGGGGAATCACAGGCGGGAAATCAGAGGCAGGGAATCAGAGCTGGGGAATCAGAGGCGGGAAATCAGAGCTGGGGATTCAGAGGCAGGGAATCAGAGTTGGGGATTCAGAGGCGGGAAATCAGAGCTGGGGAATCAGAGGCGGGGAATCAGAGGCAGGGAATCAGAGGCGGGGAATCAGAGGCAGGGAATTAGATATGGGGATTCAGAGGTGGGGAATCAGAGGTTGGGAATCAGAGGCAGGGAATCGGAGGCAGGGAATCAGAGGCAGGGAATCAGATGTGGGGAATCAGAGGCGGGGAATCAGAGCTGGGGAATCAGAGTCGGGGAATCAGAGTTTGGGAATCAGAGGCGGGGAATTAGATATGGGGAAACAGAGGCGGGGAATCAGAGGTGGGGAAACAGAGCTGGGGAATCAGAGGTGGGGAATCAGAGTTGGGGAATCATAGGCGGGGAATCAGATATGGGGAATCAGAGGCGGGGAATCAGAGGCGCGGAAAGAGAGGCGGGGAATCAGATATGGGGAATCAGAGGTGGGGAATCAGATATGGGGAAACGGAGGCGGGGAATCAGAGGCGGGGAAACAGAGGCGGGGAATCTGATATGGGGAATCAGAGGTGGCGAATGAAAGGCGGTGAATCAGAGATGGGGAATCAGAGGCGGGGAATCAGAGGCAGGGAATCAAACATGGGGAATCAGAGGTGGGGAATCAGAGCTGGGGAATCAGAGGCGGGGTATCAGAGTTGGGGAATCGGAGGCGGGATATCAGATATGGGGAAACAGAGGTGGGGAATCAGAGGCAGGGAAACAGAGGTGGGGAATCAGAGGCGGGGAAACAGAGGCGGGGAATCTGATATGGGGAATCAGAAGTGGCGAATGAAAGGTGGTGAATCAGAGATGGGGAATCAGAGCCGGGGAATCAGAGGCAGGGAATCAAACACGGGGAATCAGAGGTGGGGAATCAGAGCTGGGGAATCAGAGGCTGAGTATCAGAGTTGGGGAAACAGAGGCGGGGAATCAGAGGCGGGGAATAAGAGGCACAGAAACAGAGGCGGGGTATCAGATATGGGGAATCAGAGGTGGGGAATCAGGGGCGGGGTATCAGAGGCTGTGTATCAGACACGGGGATTCAGAGGCGGGGAATCAGAGATGGGGAATCAGAGGCGGGGAATCAGAGGCAGGGAATCAGATGTGCGGAATCAGAGATGGGGAATCAGAGGCAGCGAATCAGAGGCGGGGAACCAGAGGCGGGGATTCAGAGGTGGGGAATCAGATATGGGGAATCAGACGTTGGGAAACAGAGGCAGGGAATCAGAGGCGGGGAGTCAGAGGCGGGGAATCAGAGGCAGGGTATCAGATGTGCGGAATCAGAGATGGGGAATCAGAGGCAGCGAATCAGAGGCGGGGAACCAGAGGCGGGATTCAGAGGCGGGGAATCAGATATGGGGAAACAGAGGCGGGAATTAGAGGCGGGCAAACAGAGGCGGGGAATCAGATATGGGGAATCAGAGGTGGGGAATCAGAGGTTGTGAATCAGAGATGGGGAATCACAGGCGGGAAATCAGAGGCAGGGAATCAGAGCTGGGGAATCAGAGGCGGGGAATCAGAGCTGGGGATTCAGAGGCAGGGAATCAGAGTTGGGGATTCAGAGGCGGGAAATCAGAGCTGGGGAATCAGAGGCGGGGAATCAGAGGCAGGGAATCAGAGGCGGGGAATCAGAGGCAGGGAATCAGATATGGGGATTCAGAGGTGGGGAATCAGAGGTTGGGAATCAGAGGCAAGGAATCGGAGGCAGGGAATCAGAGGCAGGGAATCAGATGTGGGGAATCAGAGGCGGGGAATCAGAGCTGGGGAATCAGAGTCGGGGAATCAGAGTTTGGGAATCAGAGGCGGGGAATTAGATATGGGGAAACAGAGGCGGGGAATCAGAGGTGGGGAAACAGAGCTGGGGAATCAGAGGTGGGGAATCAGAGTTGGGGAATCAGAGGCGGGGAATCAGAGGCGCGGAAAGAGAGGCGGGGAATCAGATATGGGGAATCAGAGGTGGGGAATCAGATATGGGGAAACAGAGGCGGGGAATCAGAGGCGGGGAAACAGAGGCGGGGAATCTGATATGGGGAATCAGAGGTGGCGAATGAAAGGCGGTGAATCAGAGATGGGGAATCAGAGGCGGGGAATCAGAGGCAGGGAATCAAACATGGGGAATCAGAGGTGGGGAATCAGAGCTGGGGAATCAGAGGCGGGGTATCAGAGTTGGGGAATCAGAGGCGGGATATCAGATATGGGGAAACAGAGGTGGGGAATCAGAGGCAGGGAAACAGAGGTGGGGAATCAGAGGCGGGGAAACAGAGGCGGGGAATCTGATATGGGGAATCAGAGGTGGCGAATGAAAGGCGGTGAATCAGAGATGGGGAATCAGAGGCGGGGAATCAGAGGCAGGGAATCAAACACGGGGAATCAGAGGTGGGGAATCAGAGCTGGGGAATCAGAGGCTGGGTATCAGAGTTGGGGAAACAGAGGCGGGGAATCAGAGGCGGGGAATAAGAGGCACAGAAACAGAGGCGGGGTATCAGATATGGGGAATCAGAGGTGGGGAATCAGGGGCGGGGTATCAGAGGCTGTGTATCAGACACGGGGATTCAGAGGCGGGGAATCAGAGATGGGGAATCAGAGGCGGGGAATCAGAGGCTGTGTATCAGACACGGGGATTCAGAGGCGGGGAATCAGAGATAGGGAATCAGAGGCGGGGAATCAGAGGCAGGGAATCAGATGTGCGGAATCAGAGATGGGGAATCAGAGGCAGCGAATCAGAGGCGGGGAACCAGAGGCGGGGATTCAGAGGTGGGGAATCAGATATGGGGAATCAGAGGTTGGGAAACAGAGGCAGGGAATCAGAGGCGGGGAGTCAGAGGCGGGGAATCAGAGGCAGCGAATCAGAGGCGGGGAACCAGAGGCGGGGATTCAGAGGTACAGAAACAGAGGCGGGGTATCAGATATGGGGAATCAGAGGTGGGGAATCAGGGGCGGGGTATCAGAGGCTGTGTATCAGACACGGGGATTCAGAGGCGGGGAATCAGAGATGGGGAATCAGAGGCGGGGAATCAGAGGCAGGGAATCAGATGTGCGGAATCAGAGATGGGGAATCAGAGGCAGCGAATCAGAGGCGGGGAACCAGAGGCGGGGATTCAGAGGTGGGGAATCAGATATGGGGAATCAGAGGTTGGGAAACAGAGGCAGGGAATCAGAGGCGGGGAGTCAGAGGCGGGGAATCAGAGGCAGGGTATCAGATGTGCGGAATCAGAGATGGGGAATCAGAGGCAGCGAATCAGAGGCGGGGAACCAGAGGCGGGATTCAGAGGCGGGGAATCAGATATGGGGAAACAGAGGCGGGGAATTAGAGGCGGGCAAACAGAGGCGGGGAATCAGATATGGGGAATCAGAGGTGGGGAATCAGAGGTTGTGAATCAGAGATGGGGAATCACAGGCGGGAAATCAGAGGCAGGGAATCAGAGCTGGGGAATCAGAGGCGGGGAATCAGAGCTGGGGAATCAGAGGCAGGGAATCAGAGTTGGGGATTCAGAGGCGGGAAATCAGAGCTGGGGAATCAGAGGCGGGGAATCAGAGGCAGGGAATCAGAGGCGGGGAATCAGAGGCAGGGAATCAGATATGGGGATTCAGAGGTGGGGAATCAGAGGTTGGGAATCAGAGGCAGGGAATCGGAGGCAGGGAATCAGAGGCAGGGAATCAGATGTGGGGAATCAGAGGCGGGGAATCAGAGCTGGGGAATCAGAGTCGGGGAATCAGAGTTTGGGAATCAGAGGCGGGGAATTAGATATGGGGAAACAGAGGCGGGGAATCAGAGGTGGGGAAACAGAGCTGGGGAATCAGAGGTGGGGAATCAGAGTTGGGGAATCAGAGGCGGGGAATCAGATATGGGGAATCAGAGGCGGGGAATCAGAGGCGCGGAAAGAGAGGCGAGGAATCAGATATGGGGAATCAGAGGTGGGGAATCAGATATGGGGAATCAGAGGTGGCGAATGAAAGGCGGTGAATCAGAGATGGGGAATCAGAGGCGGGGAATCAGAGGCAGGGAATCAAACACGGGGAATCAGAGGTGGAGAATCAAAGCTGGGGAATCAGAGGCGGGGTATCAGAGTTGGGGAATCAGAGGCGGGATATCAGATATGGGGAAACAGAGGTGGGGAATCAGAGGCAGGGAAACAGAGGTGGGGAATCAGATATGGGGAATCAGAGGTTGGGAAACAGAGGCAGGGAATCAGAGGCGGGGAGTCAGAGGCGGGGAATCAGAGGCAGGGTATCAGATGTGCGGAATCAGAGATGGGGAATCAGAGGCAGCAAATCAGAGGCGGGGAACCAGAGGCGGGATTCAGAGGCGGGGAATCAGATATGGGGAAACAGAGGCGGGGAATTAGAGGCGGGCAAACAGAGGCGGGGAATCAGATATGGGGAATCAGAGGTGGGGAATCAGAGGTTGTGAATCAGAGATGGGGAATCACAGGCGGGAAATCAGAGGCAGGGAATCAGAGCTGGGGAATCAGAGGCGGGAAATCAGAGCTGGGGATTCAGAGGCAGGGAATCAGAGTTGGGGATTCAGAGGCGGGAAATCAGAGCTGGGGAATCAGAGGCGGGGAATCAGAGGCAGGGAATCAGAGGCGGGGAATCAGAGGCAGGGAATTAGATATGGGGATTCAGAGGTGGGGAATCAGAGGTTGGGAATCAGAGGCAGGGAATCGGAGGCAGGGAATCAGAGGCAGGGAATCAGATGTGGGGAATCAGAGGCGGGGAATCAGAGCTGGGGAATCAGAGTCGGGGAATCAGAGTTTGGGAATCAGAGGCGGGGAATTAGATATGGGGAAACAGAGGCGGGGAATCAGAGGTGGGGAAACAGAGCTGGGGAATCAGAGGTGGGGAATCAGAGTTGGGGAATCATAGGCGGGGAATCAGATATGGGGAATCAGAGGCGGGGAATCAGAGGCGCGGAAAGAGAGGCGGGGAATCAGATATGGGGAATCAGAGGTGGGGAATCAGATATGGGGAAACGGAGGCGGGGAATCAGAGGCGGGGAAACAGAGGCGGGGAATCTGATATGGGGAATCAGAGGTGGCGAATGAAAGGCGGTGAATCAGAGATGGGGAATCAGAGGCGGGGAATCAGAGGCAGGGAATCAAACATGGGGAATCAGAGGTGGGGAATCAGAGCTGGGGAATCAGAGGCGGGGTATCAGAGTTGGGGAATCGGAGGCGGGATATCAGATATGGGGAAACAGAGGTGGGGAATCAGAGGCAGGGAAACAGAGGTGGGGAATCAGAGGCGGGGAAACAGAGTCGGGGAATCTGATATGGGGAATCAGAAGTGGCGAATGAAAGGTGGTGAATCAGAGATGGGGAATCAGAGCCGGGGAATCAGAGGCAGGGAATCAAACACGGGGAATCAGAGGTGGGGAATCAGAGCTGGGGAATCAGAGGCTGAGTATCAGAGTTGGGGAAACAGAGGCGGGGAATCAGAGGCGGGGAATAAGAGGCACAGAAACAGAGGCGGGGTATCAGATATGGGGAATCAGAGGTGGGGAATCAGGGGCGGGGTATCAGAGGCTGTGTATCAGACACGGGGATTCAGAGGCGGGGAATCAGAGATGGGGAATCAGAGGCGGGGAATCAGAGGCAGGGAATCAGATGTGCGGAATCAGAGATGGGGAATCAGAGGCAGCGAATCAGAGGCGGGGAACCAGAGGCGGGGATTCAGAGGTGGGGAATCAGATATGGGGAATCAGACGTTGGGAAACAGAGGCAGGGAATCAGAGGCGGGGAGTCAGAGGCGGGGAATCAGAGGCAGGGTATCAGATGTGCGGAATCAGAGATGGGGAATCAGAGGCAGCGAATCAGAGGCGGGGAACCAGAGGCGGGATTCAGAGGCGGGGAATCAGATATGGGGAAACAGAGGCGGGAATTAGAGGCGGGCAAACAGAGGCGGGGAATCAGATATGGGGAATCAGAGGTGGGGAATCAGAGGTTGTGAATCAGAGATGGGGAATCACAGGCGGGAAATCAGAGGCAGGGAATCAGAGCTGGGGAATCAGAGGCGGGGAATCAGAGCTGGGGATTCAGAGGCAGGGAATCAGAGTTGGGGATTCAGAGGCGGGAAATCAGAGCTGGGGAATCAGAGGCGGGGAATCAGAGGCAGGGAATCAGAGGCGGGGAATCAGAGGCAGGGAATCAGATATGGGGATTCAGAGGTGGGGAATCAGAGGTTGGGAATCAGAGGCAAGGAATCGGAGGCAGGGAATCAGAGGCAGGGAATCAGATGTGGGGAATCAGAGGCGGGGAATCAGAGCTGGGGAATCAGAGTCGGGGAATCAGAGTTTGGGAATCAGAGGCGGGGAATTAGATATGGGGAAACAGAGGCGGGGAATCAGAGGTGGGGAAACAGAGCTGGGGAATCAGAGGTGGGGAATCAGAGTTGGGGAATCAGAGGCGGGGAATCAGAGGC
Source organism: Narcine bancroftii (assembly GCF_036971445.1). Lineage (NCBI taxonomy): Eukaryota > Metazoa > Chordata > Chondrichthyes > Torpediniformes > Narcinidae > Narcine > Narcine bancroftii. The sequence goes on along the minus strand of NW_027211895.1, from coordinate 1,545,557 downwards.
GCGGAAAGAGAGGCGGGGAATCAGATATGGGGAATCAGAGGTGGGGAATCAGATATGGGGAAACAGAGGCGGGGAATCAGAGGCGGGGAAACAGAGGCGGGGAATCTGATATGGGGAATCAGAGGTGGCGAATGAAAGGCGGTGAATCAGAGATGGGGAATCAGAGGCGGGGAATCAGAGGCAGGGAATCAAACATGGGGAATCAGAGGTGGGGAATCAGAGCTGGGGAATCAGAGGCGGGGTATCAGAGTTGGGGAATCAGAGGCGGGATATCAGATATGGGGAAACAGAGGTGGGGAATCAGAGGCAGGGAAACAGAGGTGGGGAATCAGAGGCGGGGAAACAGAGGCGGGGAATCTGATATGGGGAATCAGAGGTGGCGAATGAAAGGCGGTGAATCAGAGATGGGGAATCAGAGGCGGGGAATCAGAGGCAGGGAATCAAACACGGGGAATCAGAGGTGGGGAATCAGAGCTGGGGAATCAGAGGCTGGGTATCAGAGTTGGGGAAACAGAGGCGGGGAATCAGAGGCGGGGAATAAGAGGCACAGAAACAGAGGCGGGGTATCAGATATGGGGAATCAGAGGTGGGGAATCAGGGGCGGGGTATCAGAGGCTGTGTATCAGACACGGGGATTCAGAGGCGGGGAATCAGAGATGGGGAATCAGAGGCGGGGAATCAGAGGCTGTGTATCAGACACGGGGATTCAGAGGCGGGGAATCAGAGATAGGGAATCAGAGGCGGGGAATCAGAGGCAGGGAATCAGATGTGCGGAATCAGAGATGGGGAATCAGAGGCAGCGAATCAGAGGCGGGGAACCAGAGGAGGGGATTCAGAGGTGGGGAATCAGATATGGGGAATCAGAGGTTGGGAAACAGAGGCAGGGAATCAGAGGCGGGGAGTCAGAGGCGGGGAATCAGAGGCAGCGAATCAGAGGCGGGGAACCAGAGGCGGGGATTCAGAGGTACAGAAACAGAGGCGGGGTATCAGATATGGGGAATCAGAGGTGGGGAATCAGGGGCGGGGTATCAGAGGCTGTGTATCAGACACGGGGATTCAGAGGCGGGGAATCAGAGATGGGGAATCAGAGGCGGGGAATCAGAGGCAGGGAATCAGATGTGCGGAATCAGAGATGGGGAATCAGAGGCAGCGAATCAGAGGCGGGGAACCAGAGGCGGGGATTCAGAGGTGGGGAATCAGATATGGGGAATCAGAGGTTGGGAAACAGAGGCAGGGAATCAGAGGCGGGGAGTCAGAGGCGGGGAATCAGAGGCAGGGTATCAGATGTGCGGAATCAGAGATGGGGAATCAGAGGCAGCGAATCAGAGGCGGGGAACCAGAGGCGGGATTCAGAGGCGGGGAATCAGATATGGGGAAACAGAGGCGGGGAATTAGAGGCGGGCAAACAGAGGCGGGGAATCAGATATGGGGAATCAGAGGTGGGGAATCAGAGGTTGTGAATCAGAGATGGGGAATCACAGGCGGGAAATCAGAGGCAGGGAATCAGAGCTGGGGAATCAGAGGCGGGGAATCAGAGCTGGGGAATCAGAGGCAGGGAATCAGAGTTGGGGATTCAGAGGCGGGAAATCAGAGCTGGGGAATCAGAGGCGGGGAATCAGAGGCAGGGAATCAGAGGCGGGGAATCAGAGGCAGGGAATCAGATATGGGGATTCAGAGGTGGGGAATCAGAGGTTGGGAATCAGAGGCAGGGAATCGGAGGCAGGGAATCAGAGGCAGGGAATCAGATGTGGGGAATCAGAGGCGGGGAATCAGAGCTGGGGAATCAGAGTCGGGGAATCAGAGTTTGGGAATCAGAGGCGGGGAATTAGATATGGGGAAACAGAGGCGGGGAATCAGAGGTGGGGAAACAGAGCTGGGGAATCAGAGGTGGGGAATCAGAGTTGGGGAATCAGAGGCGGGGAATCAGATATGGGGAATCAGAGGCGGGGAATCAGAGGCGCGGAAAGAGAGGCGGGGAATCAGATATGGGGAATCAGAGGTGGGGAATCAGATATGGGGAATCAGAGGTGGCGAATGAAAGGCGGTGAATCAGAGATGGGGAATCAGAGGCGGGGAATCAGAGGCAGGGAATCAAACACGGGGAATCAGAGGTGGAGAATCAAAGCTGGGGAATCAGAGGCGGGGTATCAGAGTTGGGGAATCAGAGGCGGGATATCAGATATGGGGAAACAGAGGTGGGGAATCAGAGGCAGGGAAACAGAGGTGGGGAATCAGATATGGGGAATCAGAGGCGGGGAGTCAGAGGCGGGGAATCAGAGGCAGGGAATCAGATGTGCGGAATCAGAGATGGGGAATCAGAGGCAGCGAATCAGAGGCGGGGAACCAGAGGCGGGGAATCAGAGGTGGAGAATCAGAGCCTGGGAATCAGAGGCGGGGAATCAGAGGCGGGGAAACAGAGGCGGGGAAACAGATATGGGGACTCAGAGGTGGGGAATCAGAGGTTGGGAATCAGAGGCAGGGAATCAGAGGCAGGGAATCAGAGGCAGGGAATCAGAGTTGGGGATTCAGAGGCGGGGAATCAGAGCTGGGGAATCAGAGGCGGGGAATCAGAGGCAGGGAATCAGAGGCGGGGAATCAGAGGCAGGGAATCAGATATGGGGATTCAGAGGTGGGGAATCAGAGGTTGGGAATCAGAGGTGGGGATCAGAGTCGTGGAATCAGAGGCAGGGAATCAGATGTGCGGAATCAGAGATGGGGAATCAGAGGTGGGGAATCAGAGGCTGTGAATCAGATATGGGGAAACAGAGGCGGGGAATCAGAGGCGGGGAAACAGAGGCGGGGAATATGATATGGGGAATCAGAGGTGGCGAATGAAAGGCGGTGAATCAGAGATGGGGAATCAGAGGCGGGGAATCAGAGGCAGGGAATCAAACACGGGGAATCAGAGGTGGGGAATCAAAGCTGGGGAATCAGAGGCGGGGTATCAGAGTTGGGGAATCAGAGGCGGGATATCAGATATGGGGAAACAGAGGTGGGGAATCAGAGGCAGGGAAACAGAGGTGGGGAATCAGATGTGCGGAATCAGAGATGGGGAATCAGAGGCAGCGAATCAGAGGCGGGGAACCAGAGGCGGGGAATCAGAGGCGGAGAATCAGAGCCTGGGAATCAGAGGCGGGGAATTAGAGGCGGGGAAACAGAGGCGGGGAAACAGATATGGGGACTCAGAGGTGGGGAATCAGAGGTTGGGAATCAGAGGCAGGGAATCAGAGGCAGGGAATCAGAGGCAGGGAATCAGAGTTGGGGATTCAGAGGCGGGGAATCAGAGCTGGGGAATCAGAGGCGGGGAATCAGAGGCAGGGAATCAGAGGCGGGGAATCAGAGGCAGGGAATCAGATATGGGGATTCAGAGGTGGGGAATCAGACGGGGGGAATCAAAGGCGGGGAATCAGAGCTGGGGAATCAGAGGCAGGGAATCAGAGTTGGGGATTCAGAGGCGGGGAACCAGATATGGGGAAACAGAGGCGGGGAATCAGAGGCGGGCAAACAGAGGCGGGGAATTAGATATGGGGAATCAGAGGTGGGGAATCAGAGGTGGTGAATCAGAGATGGGGAATCACAGGCGGGGAATCAGAGGCAGGGAATAGAACGCGGGGAATCAGAGGCAGGGAATCAGAGTTGGGGCATCAGAGGTTGGGAATTAGATATGGGGAAACAGAGGCGGGGAATCAGAGGCAGTGAATCAGATGTGCGGAATCAGAGATGGGGAATCAGAGGTGGGGAATCAGTGGCTGTGAATCAGAGATGGGGAATCAGAGGTGGGGAATCAGAGGCAGGAAATCAGACACGGGGATTCAGAGGCTGGGAATCAGACGGGAGGAATCAAAGGCGGGGAATCAGAGCTGGGGAATCAGAGGCAGGGAATCAGAGTTGGGGATTCAGAGGCGGGGAATCAGATATGGGGAAACAGAGGCGGGGAGTCAGAGGCGGGCAAACAGAGGCGGGGAATTAGATATGGGGAATCAGAGGTGGGGAATCAGAGGTGGTGAATCAGAGATGGGGAATCACAGGCGGGGAATCAGAGGCAGGGAATAGAACGCGGGGAATCAGAGGCAGGGAATCAGAGTTGGGGCATCAGAGGTTGGGAATTAGATATGGGGAAACAGAGGCGGGGAAACAGAGGTGTGGAATCAGAGTTGGGGAATCAGAGGCGGGGACTTAGATATTGGGAAACAGAGGCGGGGAATCAGAGGCGGGGAATCAGATATGGGGAATCAGAGATGGGGAATCAGAGGCAGGGAATCAGATGTGCGGAATCAGAGATGGGGAATCAAAGGCAGGGAATCAGAATCAGAAGCAGGGAATCAGAGGCCGGGAATCAGAGGCCGGAATCAGATGCCGGGAATAAGAGGCCGGAAATCAGAGGTGGGGAATCAGAGTCCGGGAATCAGAGATGGGGATTCAGAGGCGGGGAATGAGATATGGGGAATCAGAGGCGGGGAATCAGAGGCGGGGAAACAGAGGCGGGGAATCAGATATGGCGAATCAGAGGTGGCGAATCAAAGGCGGTGAATCAGAGATGGGGAATCAGAGGCCGGGAATCAGAGGCAGGGAATCAAACACGGGGAATCAGAGGAGGGGAATCAGAATTGGGGAATCAGAGATGGGGAATCAGAGATGGGGAATCAGAGGCAGGGAATCAGACGCGGGGAATCAGAGGTGGTGAATCAGAGATGTGGAATCAGAGGCGGGGAATCAGAGGCAGGGAATCAGACGCGGCGAATAAGAGGCGGGGAATCATAGCTGGCGAATCAGAGGCGGGGAATCAGAGGTGGGGAATCAGAGGTGGGGAATCAGATATTGGGAATCAGAGGTGGGGAATCAGAGGCGGAGAAACAGAGGCGGGGAATCAGATATGGGGTATCAGAGGTGGGGAATCAGAGGTTGTGTATCAGAGATGGGGAATCAGAGGCGGGGAATCAGAGGCCGGTAATCAGACGCGGGGAATCAGAGGCAGGGAATCAGAGCTGGGAAATAAGAGGCAGGGAATCAGAGTTGGGGATTCAGAGGCGGGGAATCAGATAATGGGAAACAGAGGCGGGGAATCAGAGGCGGGCAAATAGAGGCGGGGATCAGATATGGGGAAACAGAGGCGGGGAATCAGAGGCGGGGAAACAGAGGCGGGGAATCAGATATGGGGATCAGAGGTGGGGAATCAGAGGTTGGGAATCAGAGGCTGGGAATCAGAGGCTGGGAATCAGATGCATGGAATCAGATGCGGGGAATCAGAGGCGGGGAATCAGAGCTGGGGAATCAGAGGTGGGGAATCAAAGTTGGGGAATCAGAGGCGAGAACTTAGATATGGGGAAACAGAGGCGGGGAATCTGAGGCGGGGAAACAGAGGCGGGGAATCAGATATGGGGAATCAGAGGTGGGGAATCAGAGGCAGGGAATTAGATTTGCGGAATCAGAGATGGGGAATCAGAAGCAGGGAATCAGAGGCCGGGAATCAGAGGCCGGAATCAGATGCCGGGAATAAGAGGCCGGGAATCAGAGGTGGGGAATCAGAGTCCGGGAATTAGAGATGGGAATCAGAGGCGGGGAATGAGATATGGGGAGTCAGAGGAGGGGAATCAGAGGCGGGGAAACAGAGGCGAGGAATCAGATATGGGGAATCAGAGGTGGCGAATCAAAGGCGTTGAATCAGAGATGGGGAATCAGAGGCGGGGAATCAGAGGCAGGGAATCAAACACGGGGAATCAGAGGCAGGGAATCAGAGCTGGGGAATCAGAGGCGGGGAATCAGAGTTGGGGAATCAGAGGCGGGGAATCAGAGCTGGGGAATCAGAGGTGGGGATCAGAGTCGGGGAATCAGAGGCAGGGAATCAGATGTGCGGAATCAGAGATGGGGAATCAGAGGTAGGGAATCAGAGGCTGTGAATCAGAGATGGGGAATCAGAGGCGGGGTATCAGAGGCTGGAAATCAGACACGGGGACTCAGAGGCTGGGAATCAGACGGGGGGAATCAAAGGCGGGGAATCAGAGCTGGGGAATCAGAGGCAGGGAATCAGAGTTGGGGATTCAGAGGCGGGGAATCAGATATGGGGAAACAGAGGCGGGGAATCAGAGGCGGGCAAACAGAGGCGGGGAATTAGATATGGGGAATCAGAGGTGGGGAATCAGAGGTGGTGAATCAGAGATGGGGAATCACAGGCGGGGAATCAGAGGCAGGGAATAGAACGCGGGGAATCAGAGGCAGGGAATCAGAGTTGGGGCATCAGAGGTTGGGAATTAGATATGGGGAAACAGAGGCGGGGAATCAGAGGCGGGGAATAAGGGGCACAGAAACAGAGGCGGGGTATCAGATATGGGGAATCAGAGGTTGGGAATCAGGGGCGGGGTATCAGAGGCTGTGTATCAGACACGGGGATTCAGAGGCGGGGAATCAGACGCGGGGAATCAGAGGTGGTGAATCAGAGATGTGGAATCAGAGGCAGGGAATCAGATGTGCGGAATCAGAGATGGGGAATCAGAGGCAGCGAATCAGAGGCGGGGAACCAGAGGCGGGGAATCAGAGGCGGAGTATCAGAGCCTGGGAATAAGAGGCGGGGAATCAGAGGCGGGGAAACAGAGGCGGGGAAACAGATATGGGGACTCAGAGGTGGGGAATCAGAGGCGGGGAATCAGAGGCGGGGAAACAGAGGCGGGGAAACAGATATGGGGACTCAGAGGTGGGGAATCAGATATTGGGAATCAGAGGCAGGGAATCAGAGGCAGGGAATCAGAGGCAGGGAATCAGAGTTGGGGATTCAGAGGCGGGGAATCAGAGCTGGGGAATCAGAGGCGGGGAATCAGAGGCAGGGAATCAGAGGCGGGGAATCAGAGGCAGGGAATCAGATATGGGGATTCAGAGGTGGGGAATCAGAGGTTGGGAATCAGAGGTGGGGATCAGAGTCGGGGAATCAGAGGCAGGGAATCAGATGTGCGGAATCAGAGATGGGGAATCAGAGGTGGGGAATCAGAGGCTGTGAATCAGATATGGGGAAACAGAGGTGGGGAATCAGAGGCGGGGAAACAGAGGCGGGGAATCTGATATGGGGAATCAGAGGTGGCGAATGAAAGGCGGTGAATCAGAGATGGGGAATCAGAGGCAGGGAATCAGAGGCAGGGAATAGAACACGGGGAATCAGAGGCAGGGAATCAGAGCTGGGGAATCAGAGGCGGGGAATCATGGGAATCAGAGGCGGGGAATCAGATATGGGGAAACAGAGGCGGGGAATCAGGGGCGGGGAAACAGAGGCGGGGAATCAGATATGGGGAATCGGATGCGGGGAATCAGAGGCGGGGAATCAGAGCTGGGGAATCAAATATGGGGAATCAGAGGTGGGGAATCAGAGGCGTGGAAACAGAGGCGGGGAATCAGATATGGGGAATCAGAGGTGGGGAATCAGAGGCAGGTAATCAGATGTGTGGAATAAGAGATGGGGAATCAGAGGCAGGGAATCAGAATCAGAAGCGGGGAGTCAGAGGCCGGGAATCAGAGGCCTGGAATCAGATGCTGGGAATAAGAGGCCGGAAATCAGAGGTGGGGAATCAGAGGTGGGGAATCAGAGTTGGGGAATCAGAGGCGGGGACTTAGATATTGGGAAACAGAGGCGGGGAATCAGAGGCGGGGAATCAGATATGGGGAATCAGAGATGGGGAATCAGAGGCAGGGAATCAGATGTGCGGAATCAGAGATGGGGAATCAAAGGCAGGGAATCAGAATCAGAAGCAGGGAATCAGAGGCCGGGAATCAGAGGCCGGAATCAGATGCCGGGAATAAGAGGCCGGAAATCAGAGGTGGGGAATCAGAGTCCGGGAATCAGAGATGGGGATTCAGAGGCGGGGAATGAGATATGGGGAATCAGAGGCGGGGAATCAGAGGCGGGGAAACAGAGGCGGGGAATCAGATATGGCGAATCAGAGGTGGCGAATCAAAGGCGGTGAATCAGAGATGGGGAATCAGAGGCCGGGAATCAGAGGCAGGGAATCAAACACGGGGAATCAGAGGAGGGGAATCAGAATTGGGGAATCAGAGATGGGGAATCAGAGATGGGGAATCAGAGGCAGGGAATCAGACGCGGGGAATCAGAGGTGGTGAATCAGAGATGTGGAATCAGAGGCAGGGAATCAGAGGCAGGGAATCAGACGCGGGGAATAAGAGGCGGGGAATCATAGCTGGCGAATCAGAGGCGGGGAATCAGAGGTGGGGAATCAGAGGCGGGGAATCAGATATTGGGAATCAGAGGTGGGGAATCAGAGGCGGAGAAACAGAGGCGGGGAATCAGATATGGGGTATCAGAGGTGGGGAATCAGAGGTTGTGAATCAGAGATGGGGAATCAGAGGCGGGGAATCAGAGGCCGGTAATCAGATGCGGGGAATCAGAGGCGGGGAATCAGAGCTGGGAAATTAGAGGCAGGGAATCAGAGTTGGGGATTCAGAGGCGGGGCATCAGATAATGGGAAACAGAGGCGGGGAATCAGAGGCGGGCAAATAGAGGCGGGGTTCAGATATGGGGAAACAGAGGCGGGGAATCAGAGGCGGGGAAACAGAGGCGGGGAATCAGATATGGGGATCAGAGGTGGGGAATCAGAGGTTGGGAATCAGAAGCTGGGAATCAGAGGCTGGGAATCAGATGCATGGAATCAGATGCGGGGAATCAGAGGCGGGGAATCAGAGCTGGGGAATCAGAGGTGGGGAATCAAAGTTGGGGAATCAGAGGCGGGGACTTAGATATGGGGAAACAGAGGCGGGGAATCAGAGGCGGGGAAACAGAGGCGGTGAATCAGATTTGCGGAATCAGAGATGGGGAATCAGAAGCAGGGAATCAGAGGCCGGGAATCAGAGGCCGGAATCAGATGCCGGGAATAAGAGGCCGGGAATCAGAGGTGGGGAATCAGAGTCCGGGAATCAGAGATGGGGAATCAGAGGCGGGGAATGAGATATGGGGAGTCAGAGGAGGGGAATCAGAGGTGGGGAAACAGAGGCGAGGAATCAGATATGGGGAATCAGAGGTGGCGAATCAAAGGCGTTGAATCAGAGATGGGGAATCAGAGGCGGGGAATCAGAGGCAGGGAATCAAACACGGGGAATCAGAGGCGGGGAATCAGAGCTGGGGAATCAGAGGCGGGGAATCAGAGTTGGGGAATCAGAGGCGGGGAATCAGAGCTGGGGAATCAGAGGTGGGGATCAGAGTCGGGGAATCAGAGGCAGGGAATCAGATGTGCGGAATCAGAGATGGGGAATCAGAGGTAGGGAATCAGAGGCTGTGAATCAGAGATGGGGAATCAGAGGCGGGGAATCAGAGGCTGGAAATCAGACACGGGGACTCAGAGGCTGGGAATCAGACGGGGGGAATCAAAGGCGGGGAATCAGAGCTGGGGAATCAGAGGCAGGGAATCAGAGTTGGGGATTCAGAGGCGGGGAATCAGAAATGGGGAAACAGAGGCGGGGAATCAGAGGCGGGCAAACAGAGGCGGGGAATTAGATATGGGGAATCAGAGGTGGGGAATCAGAGGTGGTGAATCAGAGATGGGGAATCACAGGCGGGGAATCAGAGTTGGGGAATCAGAGGCGGGGAAGCAGAGGCAGGGAATCAGACGCGGGGATTCAGAGGCGGGGAATCATAGTTGGGAATCAGAGGCGGATAATCAGATATGGGGAAACAGAGGCGGGGAATCAGGGGCGGGGAAACAGAGGCGGGGAATCAGATATGGGGAAACAGGGGCGGGGAATCAGAGGCGGGGAAACAGAGGCGGGGAATAAGATATGGGGAATCAGAGGCGGGGAATTAGAGTTGGGGAATCAGAGGCGGGGAATCAGAGGTGGGGAAACAGAGGCGGGGAATCAAACACGGGGAATTAGAGTTGGGGAATCAGAGTCCGGGAATCAGAGATGGGGATTCAGAGGCGGGGAATGAGATATGGAGAATCAGAGGCGGGGAATCAGAGGCGGGGAAACAGAGGTGGGGAATCAGATATGGGGAATCAGAGGTGGCGATTCAAAGGCGGTGAATCAGAGGCGGGGAATCAGAGCTGGGGAATCAGAGGCTGGGAATCAAAGTTGTGGAATCAGAGGCAGGGAATCAGATATGGGGAAACAGGGGCGGGGAATCAGAGGCGGGGAAACAGAGGCGGGGAATCAGATATGGGGAATCAGAGGCGGGGAATTAGAGTTGGGGAATCAGAGGCGGGGAATCAGAGGTGGGGAAACCGAGGCGGGGAATCAAACACGGGGAATCAGACGTGGGGAATCAGAGGTTGGGAATCAGAGGCAGGGAATCAGAGGCGGGGAATCAGAGGCGGGGAATCAGAGGCAGGGAATCAGATGTGCAGAACCGGAGATTGGGAATCAGAGGCAGGGAATCAGAGGCGGGGAATCAGAGGCGGGGAATCAGAGGCCGGGAATCAGATATGGGGAAACAGAGGCGGGGAATCAGAGGCGGGGAAACAGAGGCTGGGAATCAGATATGGGGAATCAGAGGTGGGGAATCAGAGGTTGGGAATCAGAGGCAGGGAATCAGAGGCTTGGAATCAGATGCAGGGAATCAGATGCGGGGATTCAGAGGCGGGGAATCAGAGCTGGGGAATCAGAGGTGGGGAATCAGAGTTGGGGAATCAGAGGCGGGGACTTAGATATTGGGAAACAGAGGCGGGGAATCAGAGGCGGGGAAACAGAGGCGGGGAATCAGATATGGGGAATCAGAGATGGGGAATCAGAGGCAGGGAATCAGATGTGCGGAATCAGAGATGGGGAATCAAAGGCAGGGAATCAGAATCAGAAGCAGGGAATCAGAGGCCGGGAATCAGAGGCCGGAATCAGATGCCGGGAATAAGAGGCCGGGAATCAGAGGTGGGGAATCAGAGTCCGGGAATCAGAGATGGGGATTCAGAGGTGGGGAATGAGATATGTGGAATCAGAGGCGGGGAATCAGAGGCGGGGAAACAGAGGCGGGGAATCAGATATGGGGAATCAGAGGTGGCGAATCAAAGGCGGTGAATCAGAGATGGGGAATCAGAGGCCGGGAATCGGAGGCAGGGAATCAAACACGGGGAATCAGAGGCGGGGAATCAGAGCTGGGGAATGAGAGGCTGGGAATCAAAGTTGGGGAATCAGAGGCAGGGAATCAGATATGGGGAAACAGGGGCGGGGAATCAGAGGCGGGGAAACAGAGGCAGGGAATCAGATATGGGGAATCAGAGGCGGGGAATTAGAGTTGGGGAATCAGAGGCGGGGAATCAGAGGCGGGGAAACAGAGGCGGGGAATCAAACACGTGGAATCAGAGGTGGGGAATCAGAGGTTGGGAATCAGAGGCAGGGAATCAGAGGCGGGGAATCAGAGGCGGGGAATGAGAGGCAGGGAATCAGATGTGCGGAATCGGAGATGGGGAATCAGAGGCAGGGAATCAGAGGTGGGGAATCAGAGGCAGGGAATCAGAGGCCGGGAATCAGATATGGGGAAACAGAAGCGTGGAATCAGAGGCGGGGAAACAGAGGCTGGGAATCAGGTATGGGGAATCAGAGGTGGGGAATCAGAGGCGGGGAATCAGAGCTGGGGAATCAGAGGTGGGGAATCAAAGTTGGGGAATCAGAGGCGGGGACTTAGATATGGGGAAACAGAGGCGGGGAATCAGAGACGGGGAAACAGAGGCGGGGATTCAGATATGGGGAATCAGAGGTGGGGAATCAGAGGCAGGGAATTAGATGTGCGGAATCAGAAATGGGGAATCAGAGGCAGGGAATCAGAATCAGAAGCAGGGAATCAGAGGGCGGGAATCAGAGGCCGGGAATCAGAGGCCGGAATCAGATGCCGGGAATAAGAGGTCGGGAATCAGAGGTGGGGAATCAGAGTCCGGGAATCAGAGATGGGGAATCAGAGGCGGGGAATGAGATATGGGGAATCAGAGGCGGGGAATCAGAGGCGGGGAAACAGTGGCGAGGAATCAGATATGGGGAATCAGAGGTGGCGAATCAAAGGCGGTGAATCAGAGATGGGGAATCAGAGCTGGGGAATCAGAGGCAGGGGATCAAACACGGGGAATCAGAGGCGGGGTATCAGAGCTGGGGAATCAGAGGCGGGGAATCAGAGTTGGGGAGTCAGAGGCGGGGAATCAGAGCTGGGGAATCAGAGGTGGGGAATCAGAGTCGGGGAATCAGAGGCAGGGAATCGGATGTGCGGAATCAGAGATGGGGAATCAGAGGTGGGGAATAAGAGGCGGTGAATCTGAGATGGGGAATCAGAGGCGGGGAATCAGAGGCAGGTTATCAGACACGGGGATTCAGAGGCTGGGAATCAGACGGGGGGAATCAAAGGCGGGGAATGAAGCTGGGGAATCAGAGGCAGGGAATCAGAGGCAGGGAATCAATCACGGGGAATCAGAGCTGGGGAATCAGAGGCGGGGAATTAGAGTTGGGGAATCAGAGGAGGGGAATCAGAGGCGGGGAAACAGGGGCGGGGAATCAGATATGGGGAATCAGAGGTGGGGAATCAGAGGTTGGGAATCAGAGGCAGGGAATCAGAGGCGGGGAATCAGAGGCAGGGAATCAGATATGCTGAATCGGAGATGGGTAATCAGAGGTAGGGAATCAGAGGTGGGGAATCAGAGGCGGGGAATAAGAGGCCGGGAATCAGATATGGGGAAACAGAGGTGGGGAATCAGAGGCGGGGAAACAGAGGCGGGGAATCAGATATGGGGAATCAGAGGTGGGGAATCAGAGGTTGGGAATCAGAGGCAGGGAATCAGAGGCTTGGAATCAGATGCAGGGAATCAGATGCGGGGAATCAGAGGCGGGGAATCAGAGCTGGGGAATCAGAGGTGGGGAATCAGAGTTGGGGAATCAGAGGCGGGGACTTAGATATTGGGAAACAAAGGCGGGGAATCAGAGGCGGGGAAACAGAGGCGGGGAGTCAGATATGGGGAATCAGAGGTGGGGAATCAGAGGCAGGGAATCAGATGTGCGGAATCAGAGATGGGGAATCAGAGGCAGGGAATCAGAATCAGAAGCAGGGAATCAGAGGCCGGGAATCAGAGGCCGGAATCAGATGCCGGGAATAAGAGGCCGGGAATCAGAGGTGGGGAATCAGAGTCCGGGAATCAGAGATGGGGATTCAGAGGCGGGGAATGAGATATGGGGAATCAGAGGCGGGGAATCAGAGGCGGGGAAACATATGCGGGGAATCAGATATGGGGAATCAGAGGTGGCGAATCAAAGGCGGTGAATCAGAGATGGGGAATCAGAGGCCGGGAATCAGAGGCAGGGAATCAAACACGGGGAATCAGAGGCGGGGAATCAGAGCTGGGGAATCAGAGTTGGGGAATCAGAGGCGGGGAAGCAGAGGCAGGGAATCAGACGCGGGGATTCAGAGGCGGGGAATCATAGTTGGGAATCAGAGGCGGATAATCAGATATGGGGAAACAGAGGCGGGGAATCAGGGGCGGGGAAACAGAGGCGGGGAATCAGATATGGGGAAACAGGGGCGGGGAATCAGAGGCGGGGAAACAGAGGCGGGGAATCACATATGGGGAATCAGAGGCGGGGAATTAGAGTTGGGGAATCAGAGGCGGGGAATCAGAGGTGGGGAAACAGAGGCGGGGAATCAAACACGGGGAATTAGAGTTGGGGAATCAGAGTCCGGGAATCAGAGATGGGGATTCAGAGGCGGGGAATGAGATATGGAGAATCAGAGGCGGGGAATCAGAGGCGGGGAAACAGAGGTGGGGAATCAGATATGGGGAATCAGAGGTGGCGAATAAAAGGCGGTGAATCAGAGATGGGGAATCAGAGGCGGGGAATCAGAGGCAGGGAATCAAACACGGGGAATCAGAGGCGGGGAATCAGAGCTGGGGAATCAGAGTCTGGGAATGAAAGTTGTGGAATCAGAGGCAGGGAATCAGATATGGGGAAACAGGGGCGGGGAATCAGAGGCGGGGAAACAGAGGCGGGGAATCAGATATGGGGAATCAGAGGCGGGGAATTAGAGTTGGGGAATCAGAGGCGGGGAATCAGAGGTGGGGAAACAGAGGCGGGGAATCAAACACGGGGAATCAGAGGTGGGGAATCAGAGGTTGGGAATCAGAGGCAGGGAATCAGAGGCGGGGAATCAGAGGCGGGGAATCAGAGGCAGGGAATCAGATGTGCGGAACCGGAGATTGGGAATCAGAGGCAGGGAATCAGAGGCGGGGAATCAGAGACGGGGAATCAGAGGCCGGGAATCAGATATGGGGAAACAGAGGCGGGGAATCAGAGGTGGGGAATCAGAGGTTGGGAATCAGAGGCAGGGAATCAGAGGCTTGGAATCAGATGCAGGGAATCAGATGCGGGGATTCAGAGGCGGGGAATCAGAGCTGGGGAATCAGAGGTGGGGAATCAGAGTTGGGGAATCAGAGGCGGGGAATCAGAGGCGAGGAAACAGAGGCGGGAAATCAGATTTAGGGAATCAGAGGTAGGGAATCAGAGGCAGGGAATCAGATGTGCGGAATCAGAGATGGGGAATCAGAGGCAGGGAATCAGAATCAGAAGCGGGGAATCAGAGGCCGGGAATCAGAGGCCGGGAATCAGATGCTGGGAATAAGAGGCCGGGAATCAGAGGTGGGGAATCAGAGTCCGGGAATCAGAGATGGGGATTCAGAGGCGGGGAATGAGATATGGAGAATCAGAGGCGGGGAATCAGAGGCGGGGAAACAGAGGTGGGGAATCAGATATGTGGAATCAGAGGTGGGGAATCAGAGGCTGTGAATCAGAGATGGGGAATCAGAGGTGGGGAATCAGAGGCAGGAAATCAGACACGGGGATTCAGAGGCTGGGAATCAGACGGGGGTAATCAAAGGCGGGGAATCAGAGCTGGGGAATCAGAGGCAGGGAATCAGAGTTGGGGATTCAGAGGCGGGGAATCAGATATGGGGAAACAGAGGCGGGGAATCAGAGGCGGGCAAACAGAGGCGGGGAATTAGATGTGCGGAATCAGAGATGGGGAATCAGAGGCAGGGAATCAGAATCAGAAGCAGGGAATCAGAGGCCGGGAATCAGAGGCCGGAATCGGATGCCGGGAATAAGAGGCCGGGAATCAGAGGTGGGGAATCAGAGTCCGGGAATCAGAGATGCGGAATCAGAGGCGGGGAATGAGATATGGGGAATCAGAGGCGGGGAATCCGAGGCGGGGAAACACAGGCGGGGAATCAGATATGGGGAATCAGAGGTGTGGAATCAGAGGTTGGGAATCAGAGGTTGGGAATCAGAGGCAGGGAATCAGAGGCTTGGAATCAGTTGCAGGGAATCAGATGCGGGGAATCAGAGGCGGGGAATCAGAGCTGGGGAATCAGAGGTGGGGAATCAGAGTTGGGGAATCAGAGGCGGGGAATAAGAGGCACAGAAACAGAGGCGGGTTATCAGATATGGGGAATCAGAGGTGGGGAATCAGGGGCGGGGTATCAGAGGCTGTGTATCAGACACGGGGATTCAGAGGCGGGGAATCAGAGATGGTGAATCAGAGGCGGGGAATCAGAGGCAGGGAATCAGAGCTGGGGAATCAGAGGCGGGGAATCAGAGCTGGGGAATCAGAGGCGGGGAACCAGAGGCGGGGATTCAGAGGTGGGGATTCAGATATGGGGAATCAGAGGTTGGGAAACAGAGGCAGGGAATCAGAGGCGGGGAGTCAGAGGCGGGGAATCAGAGGCAGGGTATCAGATGTGCGGAATCAGAGATGGGGAATCAGAGGCAGTGAATCAGAGGCGGGGAACCAGAGGCGGGATTCAGAGGCGG
The DNA here is from genome assembly GCF_036971445.1 of Narcine bancroftii. Taxonomy (NCBI): domain Eukaryota; kingdom Metazoa; phylum Chordata; class Chondrichthyes; order Torpediniformes; family Narcinidae; genus Narcine; species Narcine bancroftii. The sequence goes on along the minus strand of NW_027211895.1, from coordinate 1,529,798 downwards.
GGAATCAGATATGGGGAAACAGAGGCGGTGAATTAGAGGCGGGCAAACAGAGGCGGGGAATCAGATATGGGGAATCAGAGGTGGGGAATCAGAGGTTGTGAATCAGAGATGGGGAATCACAGGCGGGAAATCAGAGGCAGGGAATCAGAGCTGGGGAATCAGAGGCGGGGAATCAGAGCTGGGGAATCAGAGGCAGGGAATCAGAGTTGGGGATTCAGAGGCGGGAAATCAGAGCTGGGGAATCAGAGGCGGGGAATCAGAGGCAGGGAATCAGAGGCGGGGAATCAGAGGCAGGGAATCAGAGTTGGGGATTCAGAGGCGGGGAATCAGAGCTGGGGAATCAGAGGCGGGGAATCAGAGGCAGGGAATCAGAGGCGGGGAATCAGAGGCAGGGAATCAGATATGGGGATTCAGAGGTGGGGATTCAGAGGTTGGGAATCAGAGGTGGGGATCAGAGTCGGGGAATCAGAGGCAGGGAATCAGATGTGCGGAATCAGAGATGGGGAATCAGAGGTGGGGAATCAGAGGCTGTGAATCAGAGATGGGGAATCAGAGGTGGGGAATCAGAGGCAGGAAATCAGACACGGGGATTCAGAGGCTGGGAATCAGACGGGGGGAATCAAAGGCGGGGAATCAGAGCTGGGGAATCAGAGGCAAGGAATCAGAGTTGGGGATTCAGAGGCGGGGAATCAGATATGGGGAAACAGAGGCGGGGAATCAGAGGCGGGCAAACAGAGGCGGGGAATTAGATATGGGGAATCAGAGGTGGGGAATCAGAGGTGGTGAATCAGAGATGGGGAATCACAGGCGGGGAATCAGAGGCAGGGAATAGAACGCGGGGAATCAGAGGCAGGGAATCAGAGTTGGGGCATCAGAGGTTGGGAATTAGATATGGGGAAACAGAGGCGGGGAATCAGAGGCAGGGAATCAGATGTGCGGAATCAGAGATGGGGAATCAGAGGTGGGGAATCAGAGGCTGTGAATCAGAGATGGGGAATCAGAGGTGGGGAATCAGAGGCAGCGAATCAGAGGCGGGGAACCAGAGGCGGGATTCAGAGGCGGGGAATCAGATATGGGGAAACAGAGGCGGGGAATTAGAGGCGGGCAAACAGAGGCGGGGAATCAGATATGGGGAATCAGAGGTGGGGAATCAGAGGTTGTGAATCAGAGATGGGGAATCACAGGCGGGAAATCAGAGGCAGGGAATCAGAGCTGGGGAATCAGAGGCGGGGAATCAGAGCTGGGGAATCAGAGGCAGGGAATCAGAGTTGGGGATTCAGAGGCGGGAAATCAGAGCTGGGGAATCAGAGGCGGGGAATCAGAGGCAGGGAATCAGAGGCGGGGAATCAGAGGCAGGGAATCAGATATGGGGATTCAGAGGTGGGGAATCAGAGGTTGGGAATCAGAGGCAGGGAATCGGAGGCAGGGAATCAGAGGCAGGGAATCAGATGTGGGGAATCAGAGGCGGGGAATCAGAGCTGGGGAATCAGAGTCGGGGAATCAGAGTTTGGGAATCAGAGGCGGGGAATTAGATATGGGGAAACAGAGGCGGGGAATCAGAGGTGGGGAAACAGAGCTGGGGAATCAGAGGTGGGGAATCAGAGTTGGGGAATCAGAGGCGGGGAATCAGATATGGGGAATCAGAGGCGGGGAATCAGAGGCGCGGAAAGAGAGGCGGGGAATCATATATGGGGAATCAGAGGTGGGGAATCAGATATGGGGAAACAGAGGCGGGGAATCAGAGGCGGGGAAACAGAGGCGGGGAATCTGATATGGGGAATCAGAGGTGGCGAATGAAAGGCGGTGAATCAGAGATGGGGAATCAGAGGCGGGGAATCAGAGGCAGGGAATCAAACACGGGGAATCAGAGGTGGAGAATCAAAGCTGGGGAATCAGAGGCGGGGTATCAGAGTTGGGGAATCAGAGGCGGGATATCAGATATGGGGAAACAGAGGTGGGGAATCAGAGGCAGGGAAACAGAGGTGGGGAATCAGATATGGGGAATCAGAGGTGGGGAATCAGAGGTTGGGAAACAGAGGCAGGGAATCAGAGGCGGGGAGGCAGAGGCGGGGAATCAGAGGCAGGGAATCAGATGTGCGGAATCAGAGATGGGGAATCAGAGGCAGCGAATCAGAGGCGGGGAACCAGAGGCGGGGAATCAGAGACGGAGAATCAGAGCCTGGGAATCAGAGGTGGGGAATCAGAGGCGGGGAAACAGAGGCGGGGAAACAGATATGGGGACTCAGAGGTGGGGAATCAGAGGTTGGGAATCAGAGGCAGGGAAACAGAGGCAGGGAATCAGAGGCAGGGAATCAGAGTTGGGGATTCAGAGGCGGGGAATCAGAGCTGGGGAATCAGAGGCGGGGAATCAGAGGCAGGGAATAAGAGGCGGGGAATCAGAGGCAGGGAATCAGATATGGGGATTCAGAGGTGGGGAATCAGAGGTTGGGAATCAGAGGTGGGGATCAGAGTCGGGGAATCAGAGGCAGGGAATCAGATGTGCGGAATCAGAGATGGGGAATCAGAGGTGGGGAATCAGAGGCTGTGAATCAGATATGGGGAAACAGAGGCGGGGAATCAGAGGCGGGGAAACAGAGGCGGGGAATCTGATATGGGGAATCAGAGGTGGCGAATGAAAGGCGGTGAATCAGAGATGGGGAATCAGAGGCGAGGAATCAGAGGCAGGGAATCAAACACGGGGAATCAGAGGTGGGGAATCAAAGCTGGGGAATCAGAGGCGGGGTATCAGAGTTGGGGAATCAGAGGCGGGATATCAGATATGTGGAAACAGAGGTGGGGAATCAGAGGCAGGGAAACAGAGGTGGGGAATCAGATGTGCGGAATCAGAGATGGGGAATCAGAGGCAGCGAATCAGAGGCGGGGAACCAGAGGCGGGGAATCAGAGGCGGAGAATCAGAGCCTGGGAATCAGAGGCGGGGAATTAGAGGCGGGGAAACAGAGGCGGGGAAACAGATATGGGGACTCAGAGGTGGGGAATCAGAGGTTGGGAATCAGAGGCAGGGAATCAGAGGCAGGGAATCAGAGGCAGGGAATCAGAGTTGGGGATTCAGAGGCGGGGAATCAGAGCTGGGGAATCAGAGGCGGGGAATCAGAGGCAGGGAATCAGAGGCGGGGAATCAGAGGCAGGGAATCAGATATGGGGATTCAGAGGTGGGGAATCAGACGGGGGGAATCAAAGGCGGGGAATCAGAGCTGGGGAATCAGAGGCAGGGAATCAGAGTTGGGGATTCAGAGGCGGGGAACCAGATATGGGGAAACAGAGGCGGGGAATCAGAGGCGGGCAAACAGAGGCGAGGAATTAGATATGGGGAATCAGAGGTGGGGAATCAGAGGTGGTGAATCAGAGATGGGGAATCACAGGCGGGGAATCAGAGGCAGGGAATAGAACGCGGGGAATCAGAGGCAGGGAATCAGAGTTGGGGCATCAGAGGTTGGGAATTAGATATGGGGAAACAGAGGCGGGGAATCAGAGGCAGTGAATCAGATGTGCGGAATCAGAGATGGGGAATCAGAGGTGGGGAATCAGAGGCTGTGAATCAGAGATGGGGAATCAGAGGTGGGGAATCAGAGGCAGGAAATCAGACACGGGGATTCAGAGGCTGGGAATCAGACGGGAGGAATCAAAGGCGGGGAATCAGAGCTGGGGAATCAGAGGCAGGGAATCAGAGTTGGGGATTCAGAGGCGGGGAATCAGATATGGGGAAACAGAGGCGGGGAGTCAGAGGCGGGCAAACAGAGGCGGGGAATTAGATATGGGGAATCAGAGGTGGGGAATCAGAGGTGGTGAATCAGAGATGGGGAATCACAGGCGGGGAATCAGAGGCAGGGAATAGAACGCGGGGAATCAGAGGCAGGGAATCAGAGTTGGGGCATCAGAGGTTGGGAATTAGATATAGGGAAACAGAGGCGGGGAATCAGAGGCGGGGAAACAGAGGTGTGGAATCAGAGTTGGGGAATCAGAGGCGGGGACTTAGATATTGGGAAACAGAGGCGGGGAATCAGAGGCGGGGAATCAGATATGGGGAATCAGAGATGGGGAATCAGAGGCAGGGAATCAGATGTGCGGAATCAGAGATGGGGAATCAAAGGCAGGGAATCAGAATCAGAAGCAGGGAATCAGAGGCCGGGAATCAGAGGCCGGAATCAGATGCCGGGAATAAGAGGCCGGAAATCAGAGGTGGGGAATCAGAGTCCGGGAATCAGAGATGGGGATTCAGAGGCGGGGAATGAGATATGGGGAATCAGAGGCGGGGAATCAGAGGCGGGGAAACAGAGGCGGGGAATCAGATATGGCGAATCAGAGGTGGCGAATCAAAGGCGGTGAATCAGAGATGGGGAATCAGAGGCCGGGAATCAGAGGCAGGGAATCAAACACGGGGAATCAGAGGAGGGGAATCAGAATTGGGGAATCAGAGATGGGGAATCAGAGATGGGGAATCAGAGGCAGGGAATCAGACGCGGGGAATCAGAGGTGGTGAATCAGAGATGTGGAATCAGAGGCGGGGAATCAGAGGCAGGGAATCAGAGGTGGGGAATCAGAGTCAGGGAATCAGATATGGGGAATCAGAGGCGGGGAATGAGATATGGGGAATCAGAGGCGGGGAATCAGAGGCAGGGAATCAAACACGGGGAATCAGAGGTGGGGAATCAGAGCTGGGGAATCAGAGGCTGAGTATCAGAGTTGGGGAAACAGAGGCGGGGAATCAGAGGCGGGGAATAAGAGGCACAGAAACAGAGGCGGGGTATCAGATATGGGGAATCAGAGGTGGGGAATCAGGGGCGGGGTATCAGAGGCTGTGTATCAGACACGGGGATTCAGAGGCGGGGAATCAGAGATGGGGAATCAGAGGCGGGGAATCAGAGGCAGGGAATCAGATGTGCGGAATCAGAGATGGGGAATCAGAGGCAGCGAATCAGAGGCGGGGAACCAGAGGCGGGGATTCAGAGGTGGGGAATCAGATATGGGGAATCAGACGTTGGGAAACAGAGGCAGGGAATCAGAGGCGGGGAGTCAGAGGCGGGGAATCAGAGGCAGGGTATCAGATGTGCGGAATCAGAGATGGGGAATCAGAGGCAGCGAATCAGAGGCGGGGAACCAGAGGCGGGATTCAGAGGCGGGGAATCAGATATGGGGAAACAGAGGCGGGAATTAGAGGCGGGCAAACAGAGGCGGGGAATCAGATATGGGGAATCAGAGGTGGGGAATCAGAGGTTGTGAATCAGAGATGGGGAATCACAGGCGGGAAATCAGAGGCAGGGAATCAGAGCTGGGGAATCAGAGGCGGGGAATCAGAGCTGGGGATTCAGAGGCAGGGAATCAGAGTTGGGGATTCAGAGGCGGGAAATCAGAGCTGGGGAATCAGAGGCGGGGAATCAGAGGCAGGGAATCAGAGGCGGGGAATCAGAGGCAGGGAATCAGATATGGGGATTCAGAGGTGGGGAATCAGAGGTTGGGAATCAGAGGCAAGGAATCGGAGGCAGGGAATCAGAGGCAGGGAATCAGATGTGGGGAATCAGAGGCGGGGAATCAGAGCTGGGGAATCAGAGTCGGGGAATCAGAGTTTGGGAATCAGAGGCGGGGAATTAGATATGGGGAAACAGAGGCGGGGAATCAGAGGTGGGGAAACAGAGCTGGGGAATCAGAGGTGGGGAATCAGAGTTGGGGAATCAGAGGCGGGGAATCAGAGGCGCGGAAAGAGAGGCGGGGAATCAGATATGGGGAATCAGAGGTGGGGAATCAGATATGGGGAAACAGAGGCGGGGAATCAGAGGCGGGGAAACAGAGGCGGGGAATCTGATATGGGGAATCAGAGGTGGCGAATGAAAGGCGGTGAATCAGAGATGGGGAATCAGAGGCGGGGAATCAGAGGCAGGGAATCAAACATGGGGAATCAGAGGTGGGGAATCAGAGCTGGGGAATCAGAGGCGGGGTATCAGAGTTGGGGAATCAGAGGCGGGATATCAGATATGGGGAAACAGAGGTGGGGAATCAGAGGCAGGGAAACAGAGGTGGGGAATCAGAGGCGGGGAAACAGAGGCGGGGAATCTGATATGGGGAATCAGAGGTGGCGAATGAAAGGCGGTGAATCAGAGATGGGGAATCAGAGGCGGGGAATCAGAGGCAGGGAATCAAACACGGGGAATCAGAGGTGGGGAATCAGAGCTGGGGAATCAGAGGCTGGGTATCAGAGTTGGGGAAACAGAGGCGGGGAATCAGAGGCGGGGAATAAGAGGCACAGAAACAGAGGCGGGGTATCAGATATGGGGAATCAGAGGTGGGGAATCAGGGGCGGGGTATCAGAGGCTGTGTATCAGACACGGGGATTCAGAGGCGGGGAATCAGAGATGGGGAATCAGAGGCGGGGAATCAGAGGCTGTGTATCAGACACGGGGATTCAGAGGCGGGGAATCAGAGATAGGGAATCAGAGGCGGGGAATCAGAGGCAGGGAATCAGATGTGCGGAATCAGAGATGGGGAATCAGAGGCAGCGAATCAGAGGCGGGGAACCAGAGGAGGGGATTCAGAGGTGGGGAATCAGATATGGGGAATCAGAGGTTGGGAAACAGAGGCAGGGAATCAGAGGCGGGGAGTCAGAGGCGGGGAATCAGAGGCAGCGAATCAGAGGCGGGGAACCAGAGGCGGGGATTCAGAGGTACAGAAACAGAGGCGGGGTATCAGATATGGGGAATCAGAGGTGGGGAATCAGGGGCGGGGTATCAGAGGCTGTGTATCAGACACGGGGATTCAGAGGCGGGGAATCAGAGATGGGGAATCAGAGGCGGGGAATCAGAGGCAGGGAATCAGATGTGCGGAATCAGAGATGGGGAATCAGAGGCAGCGAATCAGAGGCGGGGAACCAGAGGCGGGGATTCAGAGGTGGGGAATCAGATATGGGGAATCAGAGGTTGGGAAACAGAGGCAGGGAATCAGAGGCGGGGAGTCAGAGGCGGGGAATCAGAGGCAGGGTATCAGATGTGCGGAATCAGAGATGGGGAATCAGAGGCAGCGAATCAGAGGCGGGGAACCAGAGGCGGGATTCAGAGGCGGGGAATCAGATATGGGGAAACAGAGGCGGGGAATTAGAGGCGGGCAAACAGAGGCGGGGAATCAGATATGGGGAATCAGAGGTGGGGAATCAGAGGTTGTGAATCAGAGATGGGGAATCACAGGCGGGAAATCAGAGGCAGGGAATCAGAGCTGGGGAATCAGAGGCGGGGAATCAGAGCTGGGGAATCAGAGGCAGGGAATCAGAGTTGGGGATTCAGAGGCGGGAAATCAGAGCTGGGGAATCAGAGGCGGGGAATCAGAGGCAGGGAATCAGAGGCGGGGAATCAGAGGCAGGGAATCAGATATGGGGATTCAGAGGTGGGGAATCAGAGGTTGGGAATCAGAGGCAGGGAATCGGAGGCAGGGAATCAGAGGCAGGGAATCAGATGTGGGGAATCAGAGGCGGGGAATCAGAGCTGGGGAATCAGAGTCGGGGAATTAGAGTTTGGGAATCAGAGGCGGGGAATTAGATATGGGGAAACAGAGGCGGGGAATCAGAGGTGGGGAAACAGAGCTGGGGAATCAGAGGTGGGGAATCAGAGTTGGGGAATCAGAGGCGGGGAATCAGATATGGGGAATCAGAGGCGGGGAATCAGAGGCGCGGAAAGAGAGGCGGGGAATCAGATATGGGGAATCAGAGGTGGGGAATCAGATATGGGGAATCAGAGGTGGCGAATGAAAGGCGGTGAATCAGAGATGGGGAATCAGAGGCGGGGAATCAGAGGCAGGGAATCAAACACGGGGAATCAGAGGTGGAGAATCAAAGCTGGGGAATCAGAGGCGGGGTATCAGAGTTGGGGAATCAGAGGCGGGATATCAGATATGGGGAAACAGAGGTGGGGAATCAGAGGCAGGGAAACAGAGGTGGGGAATCAGATATGGGGAATCAGAGGCGGGGAGTCAGAGGCGGGGAATCAGAGGCAGGGAATCAGATGTGCGGAATCAGAGATGGGGAATCAGAGGCAGCGAATCAGAGGCGGGGAACCAGAGGCGGGGAATCAGAGGTGGAGAATCAGAGCCTGGGAATCAGAGGCGGGGAATCAGAGGCGGGGAAACAGAGGCGGGGAAACAGATATGGGGACTCAGAGGTGGGGAATCAGAGGTTGGGAATCAGAGGCAGGGAATCAGAGGCAGGGAATCAGAGGCAGGGAATCAGAGTTGGGGATTCAGAGGCGGGGAATCAGAGCTGGGGAATCAGAGGCGGGGAATCAGAGGCAGGGAATCAGAGGCGGGGAATCAGAGGCAGGGAATCAGATATGGGGATTCAGAGGTGGGGAATCAGAGGTTGGGAATCAGAGGTGGGGATCAGAGTCGTGGAATCAGAGGCAGGGAATCAGATGTGCGGAATCAGAGATGGGGAATCAGAGGTGGGGAATCAGAGGCTGTGAATCAGATATGGGGAAACAGAGGCGGGGAATCAGAGGCGGGGAAACAGAGGCGGGGAATATGATATGGGGAATCAGAGGTGGCGAATGAAAGGCGGTGAATCAGAGATGGGGAATCAGAGGCGGGGAATCAGAGGCAGGGAATCAAACACGGGGAATCAGAGGTGGGGAATCAAAGCTGGGGAATCAGAGGCGGGGTATCAGAGTTGGGGAATCAGAGGCGGGATATCAGATATGGGGAAACAGAGGTGGGGAATCAGAGGCAGGGAAACAGAGGTGGGGAATCAGATGTGCGGAATCAGAGATGGGGAATCAGAGGCAGCGAATCAGAGGCGGGGAACCAGAGGCGGGGAATCAGAGGCGGAGAATCAGAGCCTGGGAATCAGAGGCGGGGAATTAGAGGCGGGGAAACAGAGGCGGGGAAACAGATATGGGGACTCAGAGGTGGGGAATCAGAGGTTGGGAATCAGAGGCAGGGAATCAGAGGCAGGGAATCAGAGGCAGGGAATCAGAGTTGGGGATTCAGAGGCGGGGAATCAGAGCTGGGGAATCAGAGGCGGGGAATCAGAGGCAGGGAATCAGAGGCGGGGAATCAGAGGCAGGGAATCAGATATGGGGATTCAGAGGTGGGGAATCAGACGGGGGGAATCAAAGGCGGGGAATCAGAGCTGGGGAATCAGAGGCAGGGAATCAGAGTTGGGGATTCAGAGGCGGGGAACCAGATATGGGGAAACAGAGGCGGGGAATCAGAGGCGGGCAAACAGAGGCGGGGAATTAGATATGGGGAATCAGAGGTGGGGAATCAGAGGTGGTGAATCAGAGATGGGGAATCACAGGCGGGGAATCAGAGGCAGGGAATAGAACGCGGGGAATCAGAGGCAGGGAATCAGAGTTGGGGCATCAGAGGTTGGGAATTAGATATGGGGAAACAGAGGCGGGGAATCAGAGGCAGTGAATCAGATGTGCGGAATCAGAGATGGGGAATCAGAGGTGGGGAATCAGTGGCTGTGAATCAGAGATGGGGAATCAGAGGTGGGGAATCAGAGGCAGGAAATCAGACACGGGGATTCAGAGGCTGGGAATCAGACGGGAGGAATCAAAGGCGGGGAATCAGAGCTGGGGAATCAGAGGCAGGGAATCAGAGTTGGGGATTCAGAGGCGGGGAATCAGATATGGGGAAACAGAGGCGGGGAGTCAGAGGCGGGCAAACAGAGGCGGGGAATTAGATATGGGGAATCAGAGGTGGGGAATCAGAGGTGGTGAATCAGAGATGGGGAATCACAGGCGGGGAATCAGAGGCAGGGAATAGAACGCGGGGAATCAGAGGCAGGGAATCAGAGTTGGGGCATCAGAGGTTGGGAATTAGATATGGGGAAACAGAGGCGGGGAAACAGAGGTGTGGAATCAGAGTTGGGGAATCAGAGGCGGGGACTTAGATATTGGGAAACAGAGGCGGGGAATCAGAGGCGGGGAATCAGATATGGGGAATCAGAGATGGGGAATCAGAGGCAGGGAATCAGATGTGCGGAATCAGAGATGGGGAATCAAAGGCAGGGAATCAGAATCAGAAGCAGGGAATCAGAGGCCGGGAATCAGAGGCCGGAATCAGATGCCGGGAATAAGAGGCCGGAAATCAGAGGTGGGGAATCAGAGTCCGGGAATCAGAGATGGGGATTCAGAGGCGGGGAATGAGATATGGGGAATCAGAGGCGGGGAATCAGAGGCGGGGAAACAGAGGCGGGGAATCAGATATGGCGAATCAGAGGTGGCGAATCAAAGGCGGTGAATCAGAGATGGGGAATCAGAGGCCGGGAATCAGAGGCAGGGAATCAAACACGGGGAATCAGAGGAGGGGAATCAGAATTGGGGAATCAGAGATGGGGAATCAGAGATGGGGAATCAGAGGCAGGGAATCAGACGCGGGGAATCAGAGGTGGTGAATCAGAGATGTGGAATCAGAGGCGGGGAATCAGAGGCAGGGAATCAGACGCGGCGAATAAGAGGCGGGGAATCATAGCTGGCGAATCAGAGGCGGGGAATCAGAGGTGGGGAATCAGAGGTGGGGAATCAGATATTGGGAATCAGAGGTGGGGAATCAGAGGCGGAGAAACAGAGGCGGGGAATCAGATATGGGGTATCAGAGGTGGGGAATCAGAGGTTGTGTATCAGAGATGGGGAATCAGAGGCGGGGAATCAGAGGCCGGTAATCAGACGCGGGGAATCAGAGGCAGGGAATCAGAGCTGGGAAATAAGAGGCAGGGAATCAGAGTTGGGGATTCAGAGGCGGGGAATCAGATAATGGGAAACAGAGGCGGGGAATCAGAGGCGGGCAAATAGAGGCGGGGATCAGATATGGGGAAACAGAGGCGGGGAATCAGAGGCGGGGAAACAGAGGCGGGGAATCAGATATGGGGATCAGAGGTGGGGAATCAGAGGTTGGGAATCAGAGGCTGGGAATCAGAGGCTGGGAATCAGATGCATGGAATCAGATGCGGGGAATCAGAGGCGGGGAATCAGAGCTGGGGAATCAGAGGTGGGGAATCAAAGTTGGGGAATCAGAGGCGAGAACTTAGATATGGGGAAACAGAGGCGGGGAATCTGAGGCGGGGAAACAGAGGCGGGGAATCAGATATGGGGAATCAGAGGTGGGGAATCAGAGGCAGGGAATTAGATTTGCGGAATCAGAGATGGGGAATCAGAAGCAGGGAATCAGAGGCCGGGAATCAGAGGCCGGAATCAGATGCCGGGAATAAGAGGCCGGGAATCAGAGGTGGGGAATCAGAGTCCGGGAATTAGAGATGGGAATCAGAGGCGGGGAATGAGATATGGGGAGTCAGAGGAGGGGAATCAGAGGCGGGGAAACAGAGGCGAGGAATCAGATATGGGGAATCAGAGGTGGCGAATCAAAGGCGTTGAATCAGAGATGGGGAATCAGAGGCGGGGAATCAGAGGCAGGGAATCAAACACGGGGAATCAGAGGCAGGGAATCAGAGCTGGGGAATCAGAGGCGGGGAATCAGAGTTGGGGAATCAGAGGCGGGGAATCAGAGCTGGGGAATCAGAGGTGGGGATCAGAGTCGGGGAATCAGAGGCAGGGAATCAGATGTGCGGAATCAGAGATGGGGAATCAGAGGTAGGGAATCAGAGGCTGTGAATCAGAGATGGGGAATCAGAGGCGGGGTATCAGAGGCTGGAAATCAGACACGGGGACTCAGAGGCTGGGAATCAGACGGGGGGAATCAAAGGCGGGGAATCAGAGCTGGGGAATCAGAGGCAGGGAATCAGAGTTGGGGATTCAGAGGCGGGGAATCAGATATGGGGAAACAGAGGCGGGGAATCAGAGGCGGGCAAACAGAGGCGGGGAATTAGATATGGGGAATCAGAGGTGGGGAATCAGAGGTGGTGAATCAGAGATGGGGAATCACAGGCGGGGAATCAGAGGCAGGGAATAGAACGCGGGGAATCAGAGGCAGGGAATCAGAGTTGGGGCATCAGAGGTTGGGAATTAGATATGGGGAAACAGAGGCGGGGAATCAGAGGCGGGGAATAAGGGGCACAGAAACAGAGGCGGGGTATCAGATATGGGGAATCAGAGGTTGGGAATCAGGGGCGGGGTATCAGAGGCTGTGTATCAGACACGGGGATTCAGAGGCGGGGAATCAGACGCGGGGAATCAGAGGTGGTGAATCAGAGATGTGGAATCAGAGGCAGGGAATCAGATGTGCGGAATCAGAGATGGGGAATCAGAGGCAGCGAATCAGAGGCGGGGAACCAGAGGCGGGGAATCAGAGGCGGAGTATCAGAGCCTGGGAATAAGAGGCGGGGAATCAGAGGCGGGGAAACAGAGGCGGGGAAACAGATATGGGGACTCAGAGGTGGGGAATCAGAGGCGGGGAATCAGAGGCGGGGAAACAGAGGCGGGGAAACAGATATGGGGACTCAGAGGTGGGGAATCAGAGGTTGGGAATCAGAGGCAGGGAATCAGAGGCAGGGAATCAGAGGCAGGGAATCAGAGTTGGGGATTCAGAGGCGGGGAATCAGAGCTGGGGAATCAGAGGCGGGGAATCAGAGGCAGGGAATCAGAGGCGGGGAATCAGAGGCAGGGAATCAGATATGGGGATTCAGAGGTGGGGAATCAGAGGTTGGGAATCAGAGGTGGGGATCAGAGTCGGGGAATCAGAGGCAGGGAATCAGATGTGCGGAATCAGAGATGGGGAATCAGAGGTGGGGAATCAGAGGCTGTGAATCAGATATGGGGAAACAGAGGTGGGGAATCAGAGGCGGGGAAACAGAGGCGGGGAATCTGATATGGGGAATCAGAGGTGGCGAATGAAAGGCGGTGAATCAGAGATGGGGAATCAGAGGCAGGGAATCAGAGGCAGGGAATAGAACACGGGGAATCAGAGGCAGGGAATCAGAGCTGGGGAATCAGAGGCGGGGAATCATGGGAATCAGAGGCGGGGAATCAGATATGGGGAAACAGAGGCGGGGAATCAGGGGCGGGGAAACAGAGGCGGGGAATCAGATATGGGGAATCGGATGCGGGGAATCAGAGGCGGGGAATCAGAGCTGGGGAATCAAATATGGGGAATCAGAGGTGGGGAATCAGAGGCGTGGAAACAGAGGCGGGGAATCAGATATGGGGAATCAGAGGTGGGGAATCAGAGGCAGGTAATCAGATGTGTGGAATAAGAGATGGGGAATCAGAGGCAGGGAATCAGAATCAGAAGCGGGGAGTCAGAGGCCGGGAATCAGAGGCCTGGAATCAGATGCTGGGAATAAGAGGCCGGAAATCAGAGGTGGGGAATCAGAGGTGGGGAATCAGAGTTGGGGAATCAGAGGCGGGGACTTAGATATTGGGAAACAGAGGCGGGGAATCAGAGGCGGGGAATCAGATATGGGGAATCAGAGATGGGGAATCAGAGGCAGGGAATCAGATGTGCGGAATCAGAGATGGGGAATCAAAGGCAGGGAATCAGAATCAGAAGCAGGGAATCAGAGGCCGGGAATCAGAGGCCGGAATCAGATGCCGGGAATAAGAGGCCGGAAATCAGAGGTGGGGAATCAGAGTCCGGGAATCAGAGATGGGGATTCAGAGGCGGGGAATGAGATATGGGGAATCAGAGGCGGGGAATCAGAGGCGGGGAAACAGAGGCGGGGAATCAGATATGGCGAATCAGAGGTGGCGAATCAAAGGCGGTGAATCAGAGATGGGGAATCAGAGGCCGGGAATCAGAGGCAGGGAATCAAACACGGGGAATCAGAGGAGGGGAATCAGAATTGGGGAATCAGAGATGGGGAATCAGAGATGGGGAATCAGAGGCAGGGAATCAGACGCGGGGAATCAGAGGTGGTGAATCAGAGATGTGGAATCAGAGGCAGGGAATCAGAGGCAGGGAATCAGACGCGGGGAATAAGAGGCGGGGAATCATAGCTGGCGAATCAGAGGCGGGGAATCAGAGGTGGGGAATCAGAGGCGGGGAATCAGATATTGGGAATCAGAGGTGGGGAATCAGAGGCGGAGAAACAGAGGCGGGGAATCAGATATGGGGTATCAGAGGTGGGGAATCAGAGGTTGTGAATCAGAGATGGGGAATCAGAGGCGGGGAATCAGAGGCCGGTAATCAGATGCGGGGAATCAGAGGCGGGGAATCAGAGCTGGGAAATTAGAGGCAGGGAATCAGAGTTGGGGATTCAGAGGCGGGGCATCAGATAATGGGAAACAGAGGCGGGGAATCAGAGGCGGGCAAATAGAGGCGGGGTTCAGATATGGGGAAACAGAGGCGGGGAATCAGAGGCGGGGAAACAGAGGCGGGGAATCAGATATGGGGATCAGAGGTGGGGAATCAGAGGTTGGGAATCAGAAGCTGGGAATCAGAGGCTGGGAATCAGATGCATGGAATCAGATGCGGGGAATCAGAGGCGGGGAATCAGAGCTGGGGAATCAGAGGTGGGGAATCAAAGTTGGGGAATCAGAGGCGGGGACTTAGATATGGGGAAACAGAGGCGGGGAATCAGAGGCGGGGAAACAGAGGCGGTGAATCAGATTTGCGGAATCAGAGATGGGGAATCAGAAGCAGGGAATCAGAGGCCGGGAATCAGAGGCCGGAATCAGATGCCGGGAATAAGAGGCCGGGAATCAGAGGTGGGGAATCAGAGTCCGGGAATCAGAGATGGGGAATCAGAGGCGGGGAATGAGATATGGGGAGTCAGAGGAGGGGAATCAGAGGTGGGGAAACAGAGGCGAGGAATCAGATATGGGGAATCAGAGGTGGCGAATCAAAGGCGTTGAATCAGAGATGGGGAATCAGAGGCGGGGAATCAGAGGCAGGGAATCAAACACGGGGAATCAGAGGCGGGGAATCAGAGCTGGGGAATCAGAGGCGGGGAATCAGAGTTGGGGAATCAGAGGCGGGGAATCAGAGCTGGGGAATCAGAGGTGGGGATCAGAGTCGGGGAATCAGAGGCAGGGAATCAGATGTGCGGAATCAGAGATGGGGAATCAGAGGTAGGGAATCAGAGGCTGTGAATCAGAGATGGGGAATCAGAGGCGGGGAATCAGAGGCTGGAAATCAGACACGGGGACTCAGAGGCTGGGAATCAGACGGGGGGAATCAAAGGCGGGGAATCAGAGCTGGGGAATCAGAGGCAGGGAATCAGAGTTGGGGATTCAGAGGCGGGGAATCAGAAATGGGGAAACAGAGGCGGGGAATCAGAGGCGGGCAAACAGAGGCGGGGAATTAGATATGGGGAATCAGAGGTGGGGAATCAGAGGTGGTGAATCAGAGATGGGGAATCACAGGCGGGGAATCAGAGTTGGGGAATCAGAGGCGGGGAAGCAGAGGCAGGGAATCAGACGCGGGGATTCAGAGGCGGGGAATCATAGTTGGGAATCAGAGGCGGATAATCAGATATGGGGAAACAGAGGCGGGGAATCAGGGGCGGGGAAACAGAGGCGGGGAATCAGATATGGGGAAACAGGGGCGGGGAATCAGAGGCGGGGAAACAGAGGCGGGGAATAAGATATGGGGAATCAGAGGCGGGGAATTAGAGTTGGGGAATCAGAGGCGGGGAATCAGAGGTGGGGAAACAGAGGCGGGGAATCAAACACGGGGAATTAGAGTTGGGGAATCAGAGTCCGGGAATCAGAGATGGGGATTCAGAGGCGGGGAATGAGATATGGAGAATCAGAGGCGGGGAATCAGAGGCGGGGAAACAGAGGTGGGGAATCAGATATGGGGAATCAGAGGTGGCGATTCAAAGGCGGTGAATCAGAGGCGGGGAATCAGAGCTGGGGAATCAGAGGCTGGGAATCAAAGTTGTGGAATCAGAGGCAGGGAATCAGATATGGGGAAACAGGGGCGGGGAATCAGAGGCGGGGAAACAGAGGCGGGGAATCAGATATGGGGAATCAGAGGCGGGGAATTAGAGTTGGGGAATCAGAGGCGGGGAATCAGAGGTGGGGAAACCGAGGCGGGGAATCAAACACGGGGAATCAGACGTGGGGAATCAGAGGTTGGGAATCAGAGGCAGGGAATCAGAGGCGGGGAATCAGAGGCGGGGAATCAGAGGCAGGGAATCAGATGTGCAGAACCGGAGATTGGGAATCAGAGGCAGGGAATCAGAGGCGGGGAATCAGAGGCGGGGAATCAGAGGCCGGGAATCAGATATGGGGAAACAGAGGCGGGGAATCAGAGGCGGGGAAACAGAGGCTGGGAATCAGATATGGGGAATCAGAGGTGGGGAATCAGAGGTTGGGAATCAGAGGCAGGGAATCAGAGGCTTGGAATCAGATGCAGGGAATCAGATGCGGGGATTCAGAGGCGGGGAATCAGAGCTGGGGAATCAGAGGTGGGGAATCAGAGTTGGGGAATCAGAGGCGGGGACTTAGATATTGGGAAACAGAGGCGGGGAATCAGAGGCGGGGAAACAGAGGCGGGGAATCAGATATGGGGAATCAGAGATGGGGAATCAGAGGCAGGGAATCAGATGTGCGGAATCAGAGATGGGGAATCAAAGGCAGGGAATCAGAATCAGAAGCAGGGAATCAGAGGCCGGGAATCAGAGGCCGGAATCAGATGCCGGGAATAAGAGGCCGGGAATCAGAGGTGGGGAATCAGAGTCCGGGAATCAGAGATGGGGATTCAGAGGTGGGGAATGAGATATGTGGAATCAGAGGCGGGGAATCAGAGGCGGGGAAACAGAGGCGGGGAATCAGATATGGGGAATCAGAGGTGGCGAATCAAAGGCGGTGAATCAGAGATGGGGAATCAGAGGCCGGGAATCGGAGGCAGGGAATCAAACACGGGGAATCAGAGGCGGGGAATCAGAGCTGGGGAATCAGAGGCTGGGAATCAAAGTTGGGGAATCAGAGGCAGGGAATCAGATATGGGGAAACAGGGGCGGGGAATCAGAGGCGGGGAAACAGAGGCAGGGAATCAGATATGGGGAATCAGAGGCGGGGAATTAGAGTTGGGGAATCAGAGGCGGGGAATCAGAGGCGGGGAAACAGAGGCGGGGAATCAAACACGTGGAATCAGAGGTGGGGAATCAGAGGTTGGGAATCAGAGGCAGGGAATCAGAGGCGGGGAATCAGAGGCGGGGAATGAGAGGCAGGGAATCAGATGTGCGGAATCGGAGATGGGGAATCAGAGGCAGGGAATCAGAGGTGGGGAATCAGAGGCAGGGAATCAGAGGCCGGGAATCAGATATGGGGAAACAGAAGCGTGGAATCAGAGGCGGGGAAACAGAGGCTGGGAATCAGGTATGGGGAATCAGAGGTGGGGAATCAGAGGCGGGGAATCAGAGCTGGGGAATCAGAGGTGGGGAATCAAAGTTGGGGAATCAGAGGCGGGGACTTAGATATGGGGAAACAGAGGCGGGGAATCAGAGACGGGGAAACAGAGGCGGGGATTCAGATATGGGGAATCAGAGGTGGGGAATCAGAGGCAGGGAATTAGATGTGCGGAATCAGAAATGGGGAATCAGAGGCAGGGAATCAGAATCAGAAGCAGGGAATCAGAGGGCGGGAATCAGAGGCCGGGAATCAGAGGCCGGAATCAGATGCCGGGAATAAGAGGTCGGGAATCAGAGGTGGGGAATCAGAGTCCGGGAATCAGAGATGGGGAATCAGAGGCGGGGAATGAGATATGGGGAATCAGAGGCGGGGAATCAGAGGCGGGGAAACAGTGGCGAGGAATCAGATATGGGGAATCAGAGGTGGCGAATCAAAGGCGGTGAATCAGAGATGGGGAATCAGAGCTGGGGAATCAGAGGCAGGGGATCAAACACGGGGAATCAGAGGCGGGGTATCAGAGCTGGGGAATCAGAGGCGGGGAATCAGAGTTGGGGAGTCAGAGGCGGGGAATCAGAGCTGGGGAATCAGAGGTGGGGAATCAGAGTCGGGGAATCAGAGGCAGGGAATCGGATGTGCGGAATCAGAGATGGGGAATCAGAGGTGGGGAATAAGAGGCGGTGAATCTGAGATGGGGAATCAGAGGCGGGGAATCAGAGGCAGGTTATCAGACACGGGGATTCAGAGGCTGGGAATCAGACGGGGGGAATCAAAGGCGGGGAATGAAGCTGGGGAATCAGAGGCAGGGAATCAGAGGCAGGGAATCAATCACGGGGAATCAGAGCTGGGGAATCAGAGGCGGGGAATTAGAGTTGGGGAATCAGAGGAGGGGAATCAGAGGCGGGGAAACAGAGGCGGGGAATCAGATATGGGGAATCAGAGGTGGGGAATCAGAGGTTGGGAATCAGAGGCAGGGAATCAGAGGCGGGGAATCAGAGGCAGGGAATCAGATATGCTGAATCGGAGATGGGTAATCAGAGGTAGGGAATCAGAGGTGGGGAATCAGAGGCGGGGAATAAGAGGCCGGGAATCAGATATGGGGAAACAGAGGTGGGGAATCAGAGGCGGGGAAACAGAGGCGGGGAATCAGATATGGGGAATCAGAGGTGGGGAATCAGAGGTTGGGAATCAGAGGCAGGGAATCAGAGGCTTGGAATCAGATGCAGGGAATCAGATGCGGGGAATCAGAGGCGGGGAATCAGAGCTGGGGAATCAGAGGTGGGGAATCAGAGTTGGGGAATCAGAGGCGGGGACTTAGATATTGGGAAACAAAGGCGGGGAATCAGAGGCGGGGAAACAGAGGCGGGGAGTCAGATATGGGGAATCAGAGGTGGGGAATCAGAGGCAGGGAATCAGATGTGCGGAATCAGAGATGGGGAATCAGAGGCAGGGAATCAGAATCAGAAGCAGGGAATCAGAGGCCGGGAATCAGAGGCCGGAATCAGATGCCGGGAATAAGAGGCCGGGAATCAGAGGTGGGGAATCAGAGTCCGGGAATCAGAGATGGGGATTCAGAGGCGGGGAATGAGATATGGGGAATCAGAGGCGGGGAATCAGAGGCGGGGAAACATATGCGGGGAATCAGATATGGGGAATCAGAGGTGGCGAATCAAAGGCGGTGAATCAGAGATGGGGAATCAGAGGCCGGGAATCAGAGGCAGGGAATCAAACACGGGGAATCAGAGGCGGGGAATCAGAGCTGGGGAATCAGAGTTGGGGAATCAGAGGCGGGGAAGCAGAGGCAGGGAATCAGACGCGGGGATTCAGAGGCGGGGAATCATAGTTGGGAATCAGAGGCGGATAATCAGATATGGGGAAACAGAGGCGGGGAATCAGGGGCGGGGAAACAGAGGCGGGGAATCAGATATGGGGAAACAGGGGCGGGGAATCAGAGGCGGGGAAACAGAGGCGGGGAATCACATATGGGGAATCAGAGGCGGGGAATTAGAGTTGGGGAATCAGAGGCGGGGAATCAGAGGTGGGGAAACAGAGGCGGGGAATCAAACACGGGGAATTAGAGTTGGGGAATCAGAGTCCGGGAATCAGAGATGGGGATTCAGAGGCGGGGAATGAGATATGGAGAATCAGAGGCGGGGAATCAGAGGCGGGGAAACAGAGGTGGGGAATCAGATATGGGGAATCAGAGGTGGCGAATAAAAGGCGGTGAATCAGAGATGGGGAATCAGAGGCGGGGAATCAGAGGCAGGGAATCAAACACGGGGAATCAGAGGCGGGGAATCAGAGCTGGGGAATCAGAGTCTGGGAATGAAAGTTGTGGAATCAGAGGCAGGGAATCAGATATGGGGAAACAGGGGCGGGGAATCAGAGGCGGGGAAACAGAGGCGGGGAATCAGATATGGGGAATCAGAGGCGGGGAATTAGAGTTGGGGAATCAGAGGCGGGGAATCAGAGGTGGGGAAACAGAGGCGGGGAATCAAACACGGGGAATCAGAGGTGGGGAATCAGAGGTTGGGAATCAGAGGCAGGGAATCAGAGGCGGGGAATCAGAGGCGGGGAATCAGAGGCAGGGAATCAGATGTGCGGAACCGGAGATTGGGAATCAGAGGCAGGGAATCAGAGGCGGGGAATCAGAGACGGGGAATCAGAGGCCGGGAATCAGATATGGGGAAACAGAGGCGGGGAATCAGAGGTGGGGAATCAGAGGTTGGGAATCAGAGGCAGGGAATCAGAGGCTTGGAATCAGATGCAGGGAATCAGATGCGGGGATTCAGAGGCGGGGAATCAGAGCTGGGGAATCAGAGGTGGGGAATCAGAGTTGGGGAATCAGAGGCGGGGAATCAGAGGCGAGGAAACAGAGGCGGGAAATCAGATTTAGGGAATCAGAGGTAGGGAATCAGAGGCAGGGAATCAGATGTGCGGAATCAGAGATGGGGAATCAGAGGCAGGGAATCAGAATCAGAAGCGGGGAATCAGAGGCCGGGAATCAGAGGCCGGGAATCAGATGCTGGGAATAAGAGGCCGGGAATCAGAGGTGGGGAATCAGAGTCCGGGAATCAGAGATGGGGATTCAGAGGCGGGGAATGAGATATGGAGAATCAGAGGCGGGGAATCAGAGGCGGGGAAACAGAGGTGGGGAATCAGATATGTGGAATCAGAGGTGGGGAATCAGAGGCTGTGAATCAGAGATGGGGAATCAGAGGTGGGGAATCAGAGGCAGGAAATCAGACACGGGGATTCAGAGGCTGGGAATCAGACGGGGGTAATCAAAGGCGGGGAATCAGAGCTGGGGAATCAGAGGCAGGGAATCAGAGTTGGGGATTCAGAGGCGGGGAATCAGATATGGGGAAACAGAGGCGGGGAATCAGAGGCGGGCAAACAGAGGCGGGGAATTAGATGTGCGGAATCAGAGATGGGGAATCAGAGGCAGGGAATCAGAATCAGAAGCAGGGAATCAGAGGCCGGGAATCAGAGGCCGGAATCGGATGCCGGGAATAAGAGGCCGGGAATCAGAGGTGGGGAATCAGAGTCCGGGAATCAGAGATGCGGAATCAGAGGCGGGGAATGAGATATGGGGAATCAGAGGCGGGGAATCAGAGGCGGGGAAACACAGGCGGGGAATCAGATATGGGGAATCAGAGGTGTGGAATCAGAGGTTGGGAATCAGAGGTTGGGAATCAGAGGCAGGGAATCAGAGGCTTGGAATCAGTTGCAGGGAATCAGATGCGGGGAATCAGAGGCGGGGAATCAGAGCTGGGGAATCAGAGGTGGGGAATCAGAGTTGGGGAATCAGAGGCGGGGAATAAGAGGCACAGAAACAGAGGCGGGTTATCAGATATGGGGAATCAGAGGTGGGGAATCAGGGGCGGGGTATCAGAGGCTGTGTATCAGACACGGGGATTCAGAGGCGGGGAATCAGAGATGGTGAATCAGAGGCGGGGAATCAGAGGCAGGGAATCAGAGCTGGGGAATCAGAGGCGGGGAATCAGAGCTGGGGAATCAGAGGCGGGGAACCAGAGGCGGGGATTCAGAGGTGGGGATTCAGATATGGGGAATCAGAGGTTGGGAAACAGAGGCAGGGAATCAGAGGCGGGGAGTCAGAGGCGGGGAATCAGAGGCAGGGTATCAGATGTGCGGAATCAGAGATGGGGAATCAGAGGCAGTGAATCAGAGGCGGGGAACCAGAGGCGGGATTCAGAGGCGGGGAATCAGATATGGGGAAACAGAGGCGGTGAATTAGAGGCGGGCAAACAGAGGCGGGGAATCAGATATGGGGAATCAGAGGTGGGGAATCAGAGGTTGTGAATCAGAGATGGGGAATCACAGGCGGGAAATCAGAGGCAGGGAATCAGAGCTGGGGAATCAGAGGCGGGGAATCAGAGCTGGGGAATCAGAGGCAGGGAATCAGAGTTGGGGATTCAGAGGCGGGAAATCAGAGCTGGGGAATCAGAGGCGGGGAATCAGAGGCAGGGAATCAGAGGCGGGGAATCAGAGGCAGGGAATCAGAGTTGGGGATTCAGAGGCGGGGAATCAGAGCTGGGGAATCAGAGGCGGGGAATCAGAGGCAGGGAATCAGAGGCGGGGAATCAGAGGCAGGGAATCAGATATGGGGATTCAGAGGTGGGGATTCAGAGGTTGGGAATCAGAGGTGGGGATCAGAGTCGGGGAATCAGAGGCAGGGAATCAGATGTGCGGAATCAGAGATGGGGAATCAGAGGTGGGGAATCAGAGGCTGTGAATCAGAGATGGGGAATCAGAGGTGGGGAATCAGAGGCAGGAAATCAGACACGGGGATTCAGAGGCTGGGAATCAGACGGGGGGAATCAAAGGCGGGGAATCAGAGCTGGGGAATCAGAGGCAAGGAATCAGAGTTGGGGATTCAGAGGCGGGGAATCAGATATGGGGAAACAGAGGCGGGGAATCAGAGGCGGGCAAACAGAGGCGGGGAATTAGATATGGGGAATCAGAGGTGGGGAATCAGAGGTGGTGAATCAGAGATGGGGAATCACAGGCGGGGAATCAGAGGCAGGGAATAGAACGCGGGGAATCAGAGGCAGGGAATCAGAGTTGGGGCATCAGAGGTTGGGAATTAGATATGGGGAAACAGAGGCGGGGAATCAGAGGCAGGGAATCAGATGTGCGGAATCAGAGATGGGGAATCAGAGGTGGGGAATCAGAGGCTGTGAATCAGAGATGGGGAATCAGAGGTGGGGAATCAGAGGCAGCGAATCAGAGGCGGGGAACCAGAGGCGGGATTCAGAGGCGGGGAATCAGATATGGGGAAACAGAGGCGGGGAATTAGAGGCGGGCAAACAGAGGCGGGGAATCAGATATGGGGAATCAGAGGTGGGGAATCAGAGGTTGTGAATCAGAGATGGGGAATCACAGGCGGGAAATCAGAGGCAGGGAATCAGAGCTGGGGAATCAGAGGCGGGGAATCAGAGCTGGGGAATCAGAGGCAGGGAATCAGAGTTGGGGATTCAGAGGCGGGAAATCAGAGCTGGGGAATCAGAGGCGGGGAATCAGAGGCAGGGAATCAGAGGCGGGGAATCAGAGGCAGGGAATCAGATATGGGGATTCAGAGGTGGGGAATCAGAGGTTGGGAATCAGAGGCAGGGAATCGGAGGCAGGGAATCAGAGGCAGGGAATCAGATGTGGGGAATCAGAGGCGGGGAATCAGAGCTGGGGAATCAGAGTCGGGGAATCAGAGTTTGGGAATCAGAGGCGGGGAATTAGATATGGGGAAACAGAGGCGGGGAATCAGAGGTGGGGAAACAGAGCTGGGGAATCAGAGGTGGGGAATCAGAGTTGGGGAATCAGAGGCGGGGAATCAGATATGGGGAATCAGAGGCGGGGAATCAGAGGCGCGGAAAGAGAGGCGGGGAATCATATATGGGGAATCAGAGGTGGGGAATCAGATATGGGGAAACAGAGGCGGGGAATCAGAGGCGGGGAAACAGAGGCGGGGAATCTGATATGGGGAATCAGAGGTGGCGAATGAAAGGCGGTGAATCAGAGATGGGGAATCAGAGGCGGGGAATCAGAGGCAGGGAATCAAACACGGGGAATCAGAGGTGGAGAATCAAAGCTGGGGAATCAGAGGCGGGGTATCAGAGTTGGGGAATCAGAGGCGGGATATCAGATATGGGGAAACAGAGGTGGGGAATCAGAGGCAGGGAAACAGAGGTGGGGAATCAGATATGGGGAATCAGAGGTGGGGAATCAGAGGTTGGGAAACAGAGGCAGGGAATCAGAGGCGGGGAGTCAGAGGCGGGGAATCAGAGGCAGGGAATCAGATGTGCGGAATCAGAGATGGGGAATCAGAGGCAGCGAATCAGAGGCGGGGAACCAGAGGCGGGGAATCAGAGACGGAGAATCAGAGCCTGGGAATCAGAGGTGGGGAATCAGAGGCGGGGAAACAGAGGCGGGGAAACAGATATGGGGACTCAGAGGTGGGGAATCAGAGGTTGGGAATCAGAGGCAGGGAAACAGAGGCAGGGAATCAGAGGCAGGGAATCAGAGTTGGGGATTCAGAGGCGGGGAATCAGAGCTGGGGAATCAGAGGCGGGGAATCAGAGGCAGGGAATAAGAGGCGGGGAATCAGAGGCAGGGAATCAGATATGGGGATTCAGAGGTGGGGAATCAGAGGTTGGGAATCAGAGGTGGGGATCAGAGTCGGGGAATCAGAGGCAGGGAATCAGATGTGCGGAATCAGAGATGGGGAATCAGAGGTGGGGAATCAGAGGCTGTGAATCAGATATGGGGAAACAGAGGCGGGGAATCAGAGGCGGGGAAACAGAGGCGGGGAATCTGATATGGGGAATCAGAGGTGGCGAATGAAAGGCGGTGAATCAGAGATGGGGAATCAGAGGCGAGGAATCAGAGGCAGGGAATCAAACACGGGGAATCAGAGGTGGGGAATCAAAGCTGGGGAATCAGAGGCGGGGTATCAGAGTTGGGGAATCAGAGGCGGGATATCAGATATGTGGAAACAGAGGTGGGGAATCAGAGGCAGGGAAACAGAGGTGGGGAATCAGATGTGCGGAATCAGAGATGGGGAATCAGAGGCAGCGAATCAGAGGCGGGGAACCAGAGGCGGGGAATCAGAGGCGGAGAATCAGAGCCTGGGAATCAGAGGCGGGGAATTAGAGGCGGGGAAACAGAGGCGGGGAAACAGATATGGGGACTCAGAGGTGGGGAATCAGAGGTTGGGAATCAGAGGCAGGGAATCAGAGGCAGGGAATCAGAGGCAGGGAATCAGAATTGGGGATTCAGAGGCGGGGAATCAGAGCTGGGGAATCAGAGGCGGGGAATCAGAGGCAGGGAATCAGAGGCGGGGAATCAGAGGCAGGGAATCAGATATGGGGATTCAGAGGTGGGGAATCAGACGGGGGGAATCAAAGGCGGGGAATCAGAGCTGGGGAATCAGAGGCAGGGAATCAGAGTTGGGGATTCAGAGGCGGGGAACCAGATATGGGGAAACAGAGGCGGGGAATCAGAGGCGGGCAAACAGAGGCGAGGAATTAGATATGGGGAATCAGAGGTGGGGAATCAGAGGTGGTGAATCAGAGATGGGGAATCACAGGCGGGGAATCAGAGGCAGGGAATAGAACGCGGGGAATCAGAGGCAGGGAATCAGAGTTGGGGCATCAGAGGTTGGGAATTAGATATGGGGAAACAGAGGCGGGGAATCAGAGGCAGTGAATCAGATGTGCGGAATCAGAGATGGGGAATCAGAGGTGGGGAATCAGAGGCTGTGAATCAGAGATGGGGAATCAGAGGTGGGGAATCAGAGGCAGGAAATCAGACACGGGGATTCAGAGGCTGGGAATCAGACGGGAGGAATCAAAGGCGGGGAATCAGAGCTGGGGAATCAGAGGCAGGGAATCAGAGTTGGGGATTCAGAGGCGGGGAATCAGATATGGGGAAACAGAGGCGGGGAGTCAGAGGCGGGCAAACAGAGGCGGGGAATTAGATATGGGGAATCAGAGGTGGGGAATCAGAGGTGGTGAATCAGAGATGGGGAATCACAGGCGGGGAATCAGAGGCAGGGAATAGAACGCGGGGAATCAGAGGCAGGGAATCAGAGTTGGGGCATCAGAGGTTGGGAATTAGATATAGGGAAACAGAGGCGGGGAATCAGAGGCGGGGAAACAGAGGTGTGGAATCAGAGTTGGGGAATCAGAGGCGGGGACTTAGATATTGGGAAACAGAGGCGGGGAATCAGAGGCGGGGAATCAGATATGGGGAATCAGAGATGGGGAATCAGAGGCAGGGAATCAGATGTGCGGAATCAGAGATGGGGAATCAAAGGCAGGGAATCAGAATCAGAAGCAGGGAATCAGAGGCCGGGAATCAGAGGCCGGAATCAGATGCCGGGAATAAGAGGCCGGAAATCAGAGGTGGGGAATCAGAGTCCGGGAATCAGAGATGGGGATTCAGAGGCGGGGAATGAGATATGGGGAATCAGAGGCGGGGAATCAGAGGCGGGGAAACAGAGGCGGGGAATCAGATATGGCGAATCAGAGGTGGCGAATCAAAGGCGGTGAATCAGAGATGGGGAATCAGAGGCCGGGAATCAGAGGCAGGGAATCAAACACGGGGAATCAGAGGAGGGGAATCAGAATTGGGGAATCAGAGATGGGGAATCAGAGATGGGGAATCAGAGGCAGGGAATCAGACGCGGGGAATCAGAGGTGGTGAATCAGAGATGTGGAATCAGAGGCGGGGAATCAGAGGCAGGGAATCAGACGCGGCGAATAAGAGGCGGGGAATCATAGCTGGCGAATCAGAGGCGGGGAATCAGAGGTGGGGAATCAGAGGTGGGGAATCAGATATTGGGAATCAGAGGTGGGGAATCAGAGGCGGAGAAACAGAGGCGGGGAATCAGATATGGGGTATCAGAGTTGGGGAATCAGAGGTTGTGAATCAGAGATGGGGAATCAGAGGCGGGGAATCAGAGGCCGGTAATCAGACGCGGGGAATCAGAGGCAGGGAATCAGAGCTGGGAAATTAGAGGCAGGGAATCAGAGTTGGGGATTCAGAGGCGGGGAATCAGATAATGGGAAACAGAGGCGGGGAATCAGAGGCGGGCAAATAGAGGCGGGGATCAGATATGGGGAAACAGAGGCGGGGAATCAGAGGCGGGGAAACAGAGGCAGGGAATCAGATATGGGGATCAGAGGTGGGGAATCAGAGGTTGGGAATCAGAGGCTGGGAATCAGAGGCTGGGAATCAGATGCATGGAATCAGATGCGGGGAATCAGAGGCGGGGAATCAGAGCTGGGGAATCAGAGGTGGGGAATCAAAGTTGGGGAATCAGAGGCGGGGACTTAGATATGGGGAAACAGAGGCGGGGAATCTGAGGCGGGGAAACAGAGGCGGGGAATCAGATATGGGGAATCAGAGGTGGGGAATCAGAGGCAGGGAATTAGATTTGCGGAATCAGAGATGGAGAATCAGAAGCAGGGAATCAGAGGCCGGGAATCAGAGCCGGAATCACATGCCGGGAATAAGAGGCCGGGAATCAGAGGTGGGGAATCAGAGTCCGGGAATTAGAGATGGGAATCAGAGGCGGGGAATGAGATATGGGGAGTCAGAGAAGGGGAATCAGAGGCGGGGAAACAGAGGCGAGGAATCAGATATGGGGAATCAGAGGTGGCGAATCAAAGGCGTTGAATCAGAGATGGGGAATCAGAGGCGGGGAATCAGAGGCAGGGAATCAAACACGGGGAATCAGAGGCAGGGAATCAGAGCTGGGGAATCAGAGGCGGGGAATCAGAGTTGGGGAATCAGAGGCGGGGAATCAGAGCTGGGGAATCAGAGGTGGGGATCAGAGTCGGGGAATCAGAGGCAGGGAATCAGATGTGCGGAATCAGAGATGGGGAATCAGAGGTAGGGAATCAGAGGCTGTGAATCAGAGATGGGGAATCAGAGGCGGGGAATCAGAGGCTGGAAATCAGACACGGGGACTCAGAGGCTGGGAATCAGACGGGGGGAATCAAAGGCGGGGAATCAGAGCTGGGGAATCAGAGGCAGGGAATCAGAGTTGGGGATTCAGAGGCGGGGAATCAGATATGGGGAAACAGAGGCGGGGAATCAGAGGCGGGCAAACAGAGGCGGGGAATTAGATATGGGGAATCAGAGGTGGGGAATCAGAGGTGGTGAATCAGAGATGGGGAATCACAGGCGGGGAATCAGAGGCAGGGAATAGAACGCGGCGAATCAGAGGCAGGGAATCAGAGTTGGGGCATCAGAGGTTGGGAATTAGATATGGGGAAACAGAGGCGGGGAATCAGAGGCGGGGAATAAGAGGCACAGAAACAGAGGCGGGGTATCAGATATGGGGAATCAGAGGTTGGGAATCAGGGGCGGGGTATCAGAGGCTGTGTATCAGACACGGGGATTCAGAGGCGGGGAATCAGACGCGGGGAATCAGAGGTGGTGAATCAGAGATGTGGAATCAGAGGCAGGGAATCAGATGTGCGGAATCAGAGATGGGGAATCAGAGGCAGCGAATCAGAGGCGGGGAACCAGAGGCGGGGAATCAGAGGCGGAGAATCAGAGCCTGGGAATCAGAGGCGGGGAATCAGAGGCGGGGAAACAGAGGCGGGGAAACAGATATGGGGACTCAGAGGTGGGGAATCAGAGGTTGGGAATCAGAGGCAGGGAATCAGAGGCAGGGAATCAGAGGCAGGGAATCAGAGTTGGGGATTCAGAGGCGGGGAATCAGAGCTGGGGAATCAGAAGCGGGGAATCAGAGGCAGGGAATCAGAGGCGGGGAATCAGAGGCAGGGAATCAGATATGGGGATTCAGAGGTGGGGAATCAGAGGTTGGGAATCAGAGGTGGGGATCAGAGTCGGGGAATCAGAGGCAGGGAATCAGATGTGCGGAATCAGAGATGGGGAATCAGAGGTGGGGAATCAGAGGCTGTGAATCAGATATGGGGAAACAGAGGTGGGGAATCAGAGGCAGGGAAACAGAGGCGGGGAATCTGATATGGGGAATCAGAGGTGGCGAATGAAAGGCGGTGAATCAGAGATGGGGAATCAGAGGCAGGGAATCAGAGGCAGGGAATAGAACACGGGGAATCAGAGGCAGGGAATCAGAGCTGGGGAATCAGAGGCGGGGAATCATGGGAATCAGAGGCGGGGAATCAGATATGGGGAAACAGAGGCGGGGAATCAGGGGCGGGGAAACAGAGGCGGGGAATCAGATATGGGGAATCGGATGCGGGGAATCAGAGGCGGGGAATCAGAGCTGGGGAATCAGATATGGGGAATCAGAGGTGGGGAATCAGAGGCGTGGAAACAGAGGCGGGGAATCAGATATGGGGAATCAGAGGTGGGGAATCAGAGGCAGGTAATCAGATGTGTGGAATCAGAGATGGGGAATCAGAGGCAGGGAATCAGAATCAGAAGCGGGGAGTCAGAGGCCGGGAATCAGAGGCCTGGAATCAGATGCTGGGAATAAGATGCCGGAAATCAGAGGTGGGGAATCAGAGGTGGGGAATCAGAGTTGGGGAATCAGAGGCGGGGACTTAGATATTGGGAAACAGAGGCGGGGATTCAGAGGCGGGGAATCAGATATGGGGAATCAGAGATGGGGAATCAGAGGCAGGGAATCAGATGTGCGGAATCAGAGATGGGGAATCAAAGGCAGGGAATCAGAATCAGAAGCAGGGAATCAGAGGCCGGGAATCAGAGGCCGGAATCAGATGCCGGGAATAAGAGGCCGGAAATCAGAGGTGGGGAATCAGAGTCCGGGAATCAGAGATGGGGATTCAGAGGCGGGGAATGAGATATGGGGAATCAGAGGCGGGGAATCAGAGGCGGGGAAACAGAGGCGGGGAATCAGATATGGCGAATCAGAGGTGGCGAATCAAAGGCGGTGAATCAGAGATGGGGAATCAGAGGCCGGGAATCAGAGGCAGGGAATCAAACACGGGGAATCAGAGGAGGGGAATCAGAATTGGGGAATCAGAGATGGGGAATCAGAGATGGGGAATCAGAGGCAGGGAATCAGACGCGGGGAATCAGAGGTGGTGAATCAGAGATGTGGAATCAGAGGCAGGGAATCAGAGGCAGGGAATCAGACGCGGGGAATAAGAGGTGGGGAATCATAGCTGGCGAATCAGAGGCGGGGAATCAGAGGTGGGGAATCAGAGGCGGGGAATCAGATATTGGGAATCAGAGGTGGGGAATCAGAGGCGGAGAAACAGAGGCGGGGAATCAGATATGGGGTATCAGAGGTGGGGAATCAGAGGTTGTGAATCAGAGATGGGGAATCGTAGGCGGGGAATCAGAGTCCGGTAATCAGACGCGGGGAATCAGAGGCGGGGAATCAGAGCTGGGAAATTAGAGGCAGGGAATCAGAGTTGGGGATTCAGAGGCGGGGAATCAGATAATGGGAAACAGAGGCGGGGAATCAGAGGCGGGCAAATAGAGGCGGGGTTCAGATATGGGGAAACAGAGGCGGGGAATCAGAGGCGGGGAAACAGAGGCGGGGAATCAGATATGGGGATCAGAGGTGGGGAATCAGAGGTTGGGAATCAGAGGCTGGGAATCAGAGGCTGGGAATCAGATGCATAGAATCAGATGCGGGGAATCAGAGGCGGGGAATCAGAGCTGGGGAATCAGAGGTGGGGAATCAAAGTTGGGGAATCAGAGGCGGGGACTTAGATATGGGGAAACAGAGGCGGGGAATCAGAGGCGGGGAAACAGAGGCGGGGAATCAGATTTGCGGAATCAGAGATGGGGAATCAGAAGCAGGGAATCA
Source organism: Narcine bancroftii (assembly GCF_036971445.1). Taxonomy (NCBI): domain Eukaryota; kingdom Metazoa; phylum Chordata; class Chondrichthyes; order Torpediniformes; family Narcinidae; genus Narcine; species Narcine bancroftii. The sequence continues at coordinate 1,499,755 of NW_027211895.1, read as the reverse complement.
GAGGCCGGGAATCAGAGGCCGGAATCAGATGCCGGGAATAAGAGGCCGGGAATCAGAGGTGGGGAATCAGAGTCCGGGAATCAGAGATGGGGAATCAGAGGCGGGGAATGAGATATGGGGAGTCAGAGGAGGGGAATCAGAGGTGGGGAAACAGAGGCGAGGAATCAGATATGGGGAATCAGAGGTGGCGAATCAAAGGCGTTGAATCAGAGATGGGGAATCAGAGGCGGGGAATCAGAGGCAGGGAATCAAACACGGGGAATCAGAGGCGGGGAATCAGAGCTGGGGAATCAGAGGCGGGGAATCAGAGTTGGGGAATCAGAGGCGGGGAATCAGAGCTGGGGAATCAGAGGTGGGGATCAGAGTCGGGGAATCAGAGGCAGGGAATCAGATGTGCGGAATCAGAGATGGGGAATCAGAGGTAGGGAATCAGAGGCTGTGAATCAGAGATGGGGAATCAGAGGCGGGGAATCAGAGGCTGGAAATCAGACACGGGGACTCAGAGGCTGGGAATCAGACGGGGGGAATCAAAGGCGGGGAATCAGAGCTGGGGAATCAGAGGCAGGGAATCAGAGTTGGGGATTCAGAGGCGGGGAATCAGATATGGGGAAACAGAGGCGGGGAATCAGAGGCGGGCAAACAGAGGCGGGGAATTAGATATGGGGAATCAGAGGTGGGGAATCAGAGGTGGTGAATCAGAGATGGGGAATCACAGGCGGGGAATCAGAGTTGGGGAATCAGAGGCGGGGAAGCAGAGGCAGGGAATCAGACGCGGGGATTCAGAGGCGGGGAATCATAGTTGGGAATCAGAGGCGGATAATCAGATATGGGGAAACAGAGGCGGGGAATCAGGGGCGGGGAAACAGAGGCGGGGAATCAGATATGGGGAAACAGGGGCGGGGAATCAGAGGCGGGGAAACAGAGGCGGGGAATCAGATATGGGGAATCAGAGGCGGGGAATTAGAGTTGGGGAATCAGAGGCGGGGAATCAGAGGTGGGGAAACAGAGGCGGGGAATCAAACACGGGGAATTAGAGTTGGGGAATCAGAGTCCGGGAATCAGAGATGGGGATTCAGAGGCGGGGAATGAGATATGGAGAATCAGAGGCGGGGAATCAGAGGCGGGGAAACAGAGGTGGGGAATCAGATATGGGGAATCAGAGGTGGCGAATCAAAGGCGGTGAATCAGAGGCGGGGAATCAGAGCTGGGGAATCAGAGGCTGGGAATCAAAGTTGTGGAATCAGAGGCAGGGAATCAGATATGGGGAAACAGGGGCGGGGAATCAGAGGCGGGGAAACAGAGGCGGGGAATCAGATATGGGGAATCAGAGGCGGGGAATTAGAGTTGGGGAATCAGAGGCGGGGAATCAGAGGTGGGGAAACCGAGGCGGGGAATCAAACACGGGGAATCAGAGGTGGGGAATCAGAGGTTGGGAATCAGAGGCAGGGAATCAGAGGCGGGGAATCAGAGGCGGGGAATCAGAGGCAGGGAATCAGATGTGCGGAACCGGAGATTGGGAATCAGAGGCAGGGAATCAGAGGCGGGGAATCAGAGGCGGGGAATCAGAGGCCGGGAATCAGATATGGGGAAACAGAGGCGGGGAATCAGAGGCGGGGAAACAGAGGCTGGGAATCAGATATGGGGAATCAGAGGTGGGGAATCAGAGGTTGGGAATCAGAGGCAGGGAATCAGAGGCTTGGAATCAGATGCAGGGAATCAGATGCGGGGATTCAGAGGCGGGGAATCAGAGCTGGGGAATCAGAGGTGGGGAATCAGAGTTGGGGAATCAGAGGCGGGGACTTAGATATTGGGAAACAGAGGCGGGGAATCAGAGGCGGGGAAACAGAGGCGGGGAATCAGATATGGGGAATCAGAGATGGGGAATCAGAGGCAGGGAATCAGATGTGCGGAATCAGAGATGGGGAATCAAAGGCAGGGAATCAGAATCAGAAGCAGAGAATCAGAGGCCGGGAATCAGAGGCCGGAATCAGATACCGGGAATAAGAGGCCGGGAATCAGAGGTGGGGAATCAGAGTCCGGGAATCAGAGATGGGGATTCAGAGGCGGGGAATGAGATATGTGGAATCAGAGGCGGGGAATCAGAGGCGGGGAAACAGAGGCGGGGAATCAGATATGGGGAATCAGAGGTGGCGAATCAAAGGCGGTGAATCAGAGATGGGGAATCAGAGGCCGGGAATCGGAGGCAGGGAATCAAACACGGGGAATCAGAGGCGGGGAATCAGAGCTGGGGAATCAGAGGCTGGGAATCAAAGTTGGGGAATCAGAGGCAGGGAATCAGATATGGGGAAACAGGGGCGGGGAATCAGAGGCGGGGAAACAGAGGCAGGGAATCAGATATGGGGAATCAGAGGCGGGGAATTAGAGTTGGGGAATCAGAGGCGGGGAATCAGAGGCGGGGAAACAGAGGCCGGGAATCAGATATGGGGAAACAGAGGTGGGGAATCAGAGGCGGGGAAACAGAGGCGGGGAATCAGATATGGGGAATCAGAGGTGGGGAATCAGAGGTTGGGAATCAGAGGCAGGGAATCAGAGGCTTGGAATCAGATGCAGGGAATCAGATGCGGGGAATCAGAGGCGGGGAATCAGAGCTGGGGAATCAGAGGTGGGGAATCAGAGTTGGGGAATCAGAGGCGGGGACTTAGATATTGGGAAACAAAGGCGGGGAATCAGAGGCGGGGAAACAGAGGCGGGGAGTCAGATATGGGGAATCAGAGGTGGGGAATCAGAGGCAGGGAATCAGATGTGCGGAATCAGAGATGGGGAATCAGAGGCAGGGAATCAGAATCAGAAGCAGGGAATCAGAGGCCGGGAATCAGAGGCCGGAATCAGATGCCGGGAATAAGAGGCCGGGAATCAGAGGTGGGGAATCAGAGTCCGGGAATCAGAGATGGGGATTCAGAGGCGGGGAATGAGATATGGGGAATCAGAGGCGGGGAATCAGAGGCGGGGAAACAGATGCGGGGAATCAGATATGGGGAATCAGAGGTGGCGAATCAAAGGCGGTGAATCAGAGATGGGGAATCAGAGGCCGGGAATCAGAGGCAGGGAATCAAACACGGGGAATCAGAGGCGGGGAATCAGAGCTGGGGAATCAGAGTTGGGGAATCAGAGGCGGGGAAGCAGAGGCAGGGAATCAGACGCGGGGATTCAGAGGCGGGGAATCATAGTTGGGAATCAGAGGCGGATAATCAGATATGGGGAAACAGAGGCGGGGAATCAGGGGCGGGGAAACAGAGGCGGGGAATCAGATATGGGGAAACAGGGGCGGGGAATCAGAGGCGGGGAAACAGAGGCGGGGAATCAGATATGGGGAATCAGAGGCGGGGAATTAGAGTTGGGGAATCAGAGGCGGGGAATCAGAGGTGGGGAAACAGAGGCGGGGAATCAAACACGGGGAATTAGAGTTGGGGAATCAGAGTCCGGGAATCAGAGATGGGGATTCAGAGGCGGGGAATGAGATATGGAGAATCAGAGGCGGGGAATCAGAGGCGGGGAAACAGAGGTGGGGAATCAGATATGGGGAATCAGAGGTGGCGAATAAAAGGCGGTGAATCAGAGATGGGGAATCAGAGGCGGGGAATCAGAGGCAGGGAATCAAACACGGGGAATCAGAGGCGGGGAATCAGAGCTGGGGAATCAGAGGCTGGGAATGAAAGTTGTGGAATCAGAGGCAGGGAATCAGATGTGCGGAATCAGAGATGGGGAATCAGAGGTAGGGAATCAGAGGCTGTGAATCAGAGATGGGGAATCAGAGGCGGGGAATCAGAGGCTGGAAATCAGACACGGGGACTCAGAGGCTGGGAATCAGACGGGGGGAATCAAAGGCGGGGAATCAGAGCTGGGGAATCAGAGGCAGGGAATCAGAGTTGGGGATTCAGAGGCGGGGAATCAGATATGGGGAAACAGAGGCGGGGAATCAGAGGCGGGCAAACAGAGGCGGGGAATTAGATATGGGGAATCAGAGGTGGGGAATCAGAGGTGGTGAATCAGAGATGGGGAATCACAGGCGGGGAATCAGAGTTGGGGAATCAGAGGCGGGGAAGCAGAGGCAGGGAATCAGACGCGGGGATTCAGAGGCGGGGAATCATAGTTGGGAATCAGAGGCGGATAATCAGATATGGGGAAACAGAGGCGGGGAATCAGGGGCGGGGAAACAGAGGCGGGGAATCAGATATGGGGAAACAGGGGCGGGGAATCAGAGGCGGGGAAACAGAGGCGGGGAATCAGATATGGGGAATCAGAGGCGGGGAATTAGAGTTGGGGAATCAGAGGCGGGGAATCAGAGGCAGGGAATCAATCACGGGGAATCAGAGCTGGGGAATCAGAGGCGGGGAATTAGAGTTGGGGAATCAGAGGAGGGGAATCAGAGGCGGGGAAACAGAGGCGGGGAATCAGATATGGGGAATCAGAGGTGGGGAATCAGAGGTTGGGAATCAGAGGCAGGGAATCAGAGGCGGGGAATCAGAGGCAGGGAATCAGATATGCTGAATCGGAGATGGGTAATCAGAGGTAGGGAATCAGAGGTGGGGAATCAGAGGCGGGGAATAAGAGGCCGGGAATCAGATATGGGGAAACAGAGGTGGGGAATCAGAGGCGGGGAAACAGAGGCGGGGAATCAGATATGGGGAATCAGAGGTGGGGAATCAGAGGTTGGGAATCAGAGGCAGGGAATCAGAGGCTTGGAATCAGATGCAGGGAATCAGATGCGGGGAATCAGAGGCGGGGAATCAGAGCTGGGGAATCAGAGGTGGGGAATCAGAGTTGGGGAATCAGAGGCGGGGACTTAGATATTGGGAAACAAAGGCGGGGAATCAGAGGCGGGGAAACAGAGGCGGGGAGTCAGATATGGGGAATCAGAGGTGGGGAATCAGAGGCAGGGAATCAGATGTGCGGAATCAGAGATGGGGAATCAGAGGCAGGGAATCAGAATCAGAAGCAGGGAATCAGAGGCCGGGAATCAGAGGCCGGAATCAGATGCCGGGAATAAGAGGCCGGGAATCAGAGGTGGGGAATCAGAGTCCGGGAATCAGAGATGGGGATTCAGAGGCGGGGAATGAGATATGGGGAATCAGAGGCGGGGAATCAGAGGCGGGGAAACAGATGCGGGGAATCAGATATGGGGAATCAGAGGTGGCGAATCAAAGGCGGTGAATCAGAGATGGGGAATCAGAGGCCGGGAATCAGAGGCAGGGAATCAAACACGGGGAATCAGAGGCGGGGAATCAGAGCTGGGGAATCAGAGTTGGGGAATCAGAGGCGGGGAAGCAGAGGCAGGGAATCAGACGCGGGGATTCAGAGGCGGGGAATCATAGTTGGGAATCAGAGGCGGATAATCAGATATGGGGAAACAGAGGCGGGGAATCAGGGGCGGGGAAACAGAGGCGGGGAATCAGATATGGGGAAACAGGGGCGGGGAATCAGAGGCGGGGAAACAGAGGCGGGGAATCAGATATGGGGAATCAGAGGCGGGGAATTAGAGTTGGGGAATCAGAGGCGGGGAATCAGAGGTGGGGAAACAGAGGCGGGGAATCAAACACGGGGAATTAGAGTTGGGGAATCAGAGTCCGGGAATCAGAGATGGGGATTCAGAGGCGGGGAATGAGATATGGAGAATCAGAGGCGGGGAATCAGAGGCGGGGAAACAGAGGTGGGGAATCAGATATGGGGAATCAGAGGTGGCGAATAAAAGGCGGTGAATCAGAGATGGGGAATCAGAGGCGGGGAATCAGAGGCAGGGAATCAAACACGGGGAATCAGAGGCGGGGAATCAGAGCTGGGGAATCAGAGGCTGGGAATGAAAGTTGTGGAATCAGAGGCAGGGAATCAGATGTGCGGAATCAGAGATGGGGAATCAGAGGTAGGGAATCAGAGGCTGTGAATCAGAGATGGGGAATCAGAGGCGGGGAATCAGAGGCTGGAAATCAGACACGGGGACTCAGAGGCTGGGAATCAGACGGGGGGAATCAAAGGCGGGGAATCAGAGCTGGGGAATCAGAGGCAGGGAATCAGAGTTGGGGATTCAGAGGCGGGGAATCAGATATGGGGAAACAGAGGCGGGGAATCAGAGGCGGGCAAACAGAGGCGGGGAATTAGATATGGGGAATCAGAGGTGGGGAATCAGAGGTGGTGAATCAGAGATGGGGAATCACAGGCGGGGAATCAGAGTTGGGGAATCAGAGGCGGGGAAGCAGAGGCAGGGAATCAGACGCGGGGTTTCAGAGGCGGGGAATCATAGTTGGGAATCAGAGGCGGATAATCAGATATGGGGAAACAGAGGCGGGGAATCAGGGGCGGGGAAACAGAGGCGGGGAATCAGATATGGGGAAACAGGGGCGGGGAATCAGAGGCGGGGAAACAGAGGCGGGGAATCAGATATGGGGAATCAGAGGCGGGGAATTAGAGTTGGGGAATCAGAGGCGGGGAATCAGAGGTGGGGAAACAGAGGCGGGGAATCAAACACGGGGAATTAGAGTTGGGGAATCAGAGTCCGGGAATCAGAGATGGGGATTCAGAGGCGGGGAATGAGATATGGAGAATCAGAGGCGGGGAATCAGAGGTGGGGAATCAGAGGTGGGGAATCAGATATGGGGAATCAGAGGTGGCGAATAAAAGGCGGTGAATCAGAGATGGGGAATCAGAGGCGGGGAATCAGAGGCAGGGAATCAAACACGGGGAATCAGAGGCGGGGAATCAGAGCTGGGGAATCAGAGGCTGGGAATGAAAGTTGTGGAATCAGAGGCAGGGAATCAGATGTGCGGAATCAGAGATGGGGAATCAGAGGTAGGGAATCAGAGGCTGTGAATCAGAGATGGGGAATCAGAGGCGGGGAATCAGAGGCTGGAAATCAGACACGGGGACTCAGAGGCTGGGAATCAGAAGGGGGGAATCAAAGGCGGGGAATCAGAGCTGGGGAATCAGAGGCAGGGAATCAGAGTTGGGGATTCAGAGGCGGGGAATCAGATATGGGGAAACAGAGGCGGGGAATCAGAGGCGGGCAAACAGAGGCGGGGAATTAGATATGGGGAATCAGAGGTGGGGAATCAGAGGTGGTGAATCAGAGATGGGGAATCACAGGCGGGGAATCAGAGTTGGGGAATCAGAGGCGGGGAAGCAGAGGCAGGGAATCAGACGCGGGGATTCAGAGGCGGGGAATCATAGTTGGGAATCAGAGGCGGATAATCAGATATGGGGAAACAGAGGCGGGGAATCAGGGGCGGGGAAACAGAGGCGGGGAATCAGATATGGGGAAACAGGGGCGGGGAATCAGAGGCGGGGAAACAGAGGCGGGGAATCAGATATGGGGAATCAGAGGCGGGGAATTAGAGTTGGGGAATCAGAGGCGGGGAATCAGAGGTGGGGAAACAGAGGCGGGGAATCAAACACGGGGAATTAGAGTTGGGGAATCAGAGTCCGGGAATCAGAGATGGGGATTCAGAGGCGTGGAATGAGATATGGAGAATCAGAGGCGGGGAATCAGAGGCGGGGAAACAGAGGTGGGGAATCAGATATGGGGAATCAGAGGTGGCGAATCAAAGGGTGTGAATCAGAGGCGGGGAATCAGAGCTGGGGAATCAGAGGCTGGGAATCAAAGTTGTGGAATCAGAGGCAGGGAATCAGATATGGGGAAACAGGGGCGGGGAATCAGAGGCGGGGAAACAGAGGCGGGGATCAGATATGGGGAATCAGAGGCGGGGAATTAGAGTTGGGGAATCAGAGGCGGGGAATCAGAGGTGGGGAAACCGAGGCGGGGAATCAAACACGGGGAATCAGAGGTGGGGAATCAGAGGTTGGGAATCAGAGGCAGGGAATCAGAGGCGGGGAATCAGAGGCGGGGAATCAGAGGCAGGGAATCAGATGTGCGGAACCGGAGATTGGGAATCAGAGGCAGGGAAACAGAGGCGGGGAATCAGAGGCGGGCAAATAGAGGCGGGGTTCAGATATGGGGAAACAGAGGCGGGGAATCAGAGGCGGGGAAACAGAGGCGGGGAATCAGATATGGGGATCAGAGGTGGGGAATCAGAGGTTGGGAATCAGAGGCTGGGAATCAGAGGCTGGGAATCAGATGCATAGAATCAGATGCGGGGAATCAGAGGCGGGGAATCAGAGCTGGGGAATCAGAGGTGGGGAATCAAAGTTGGGGAATCAGAGGCGGGGACTTAGATATGGGGAAACAGAGGCGGGGAATCAGAGGCGGGGAAACAGAGGCGGGGAATCAGATTTGCGGAATCAGAGATGGGGAATCAGAAGCAGGGAATCAGAGGCCGGGAATCAGAGGCCGGAATCAGATGCCGGGAATAAGAGGCCGGGAATCAGAGGTGGGGAATCAGAGTCCGGGAATCAGAGATGGGGAATCAGAGGCGGGGAATGAGATATGGGGAGTCAGAGGAGGGGAATCAGAGGTGGGGAAACAGAGGCGAGGAATCAGATATGGGGAATCAGAGGTGGCGAATCAAAGGCGTTGAATCAGAGATGGGGAATCAGAGGCGGGGAATCAGAGGCAGGGAATCAAACACGGGGAATCAGAGGCGGGGAATCAGAGCTGGGGAATCAGAGGCGGGGAATCAGAGTTGGGGAATCAGAGGCGGGGAATCAGAGCTGGGGAATCAGAGGTGGGGATCAGAGTCGGGGAATCAGAGGCAGGGAATCAGATGTGCGGAATCAGAGATGGGGAATCAGAGGTAGGGAATCAGAGGCTGTGAACAGAGATGGGGAATCAGAGGCGGGGAATCAGAGGCTGGAAATCAGACACGGGGACTCAGAGGCTGGGAATCAGACGGGGGGAATCAAAGGCGGGGAATCAGAGCTGGGGAATCAGAGGCAGGGAATCAGAGTTGGGGATTCAGAGGCGGGGAATCAGATATGGGGAAACAGAGGCGGGGAATCAGAGGCGGGCAAACAGAGGCGGGGAATTAGATATGGGGAATCAGAGGTGGGGAATCAGAGGTGGTGAATCAGAGATGGGGAATCACAGGCGGGGAATCAGAGTTGGGGAATCAGAGGCGGGGAAGCAGAGGCAGGGAATCAGACGCGGGGATTCAGAGGCGGGGAATCATAGTTGGGAATCAGAGGCGGATAATCAGATATGGGGAAACAGAGGCGGGGAATCAGGGGCGGGGAAACAGAGGCGGGGAATCAGATATGGGGAAACAGGGGCGGGGAATCAGAGGCGGGGAAACAGAGGCGGGGAATCAGATATGGGGAATCAGAGGCGGGGAATTAGAGTTGGGGAATCAGAGGCGGGGAATCAGAGGTGGGGAAACAGAGGCGGGGAATCAAACACGGGGAATTAGAGTTGGGGAATCAGAGTCCGGGAATCAGAGATGGGGATTCAGAGGCGGGGAATGAGATATGGAGAATCAGAGGCGGGGAATCAGAGGCGGGGAAACAGAGGTGGGGAATCAGATATGGGGAATCAGAGGTGGCGAATCAAAGGCGGTGAATCAGAGGCGGGGAATCAGAGCTGGGGAATCAGAGGCTGGGAATCAAAGTTGTGGAATCAGAGGCAGGGAATCAGATATGGGGAAACAGGGGCGGGGAATCAGAGGCGGGGAAACAGAGGCGGGGAATCAGATATGGGGAATCAGAGGCGGGGAATTAGAGTTGGGGAATCAGAGGCGGGGAATCAGAGGTGGGGAAACCGAGGCGGGGAATCAAACACGGGGAATCAGAGGTGGGGAATCAGAGGTTGGGAATCAGAGGCAGGGAATCAGAGGCGGGGAATCAGAGGCGGGGAATCAGAGGCAGGGAATCAGATGTGCGGAACCGGAGATTGGGAATCAGAGGCAGGGAATCAGAGGCGGGGAATCAGAGGCGGGGAATCAGAGGCCGGGAATCAGATATGGGGAAACAGAGGCGGGGAATCAGAGGCGGGGAAACAGAGGCTGGGAATCAGATATGGGGAATCAGAGGTGGGGAATCAGAGGTTGGGAATCAGAGGCAGGGAATCAGAGGCTTGGAATCAGATGCAGGGAATCAGATGCGGGGATTCAGAGGCGGGGAATCAGAGCTGGGGAATCAGAGGTGGGGAATCAGAGTTGGGGAATCAGAGGCGGGGACTTAGATATTGGGAAACAGAGGCGGGGAATCAGAGGCGGGGAAACAGAGGCGGGGAATCAGATATGGGGAATCAGAGATGGGGAATCAGAGGCAGGGAATCAGATGTGCGGAATCAGAGATGGGGAATCAAAGGCAGGGAATCAGAATCAGAAGCAGAGAATCAGAGGCCGGGAATCAGAGGCCGGAATCAGATACCGGGAATAAGAGGCCGGGAATCAGAGGTGGGGAATCAGAGTCCGGGAATCAGAGATGGGGATTCAGAGGCGGGGAATGAGATATGTGGAATCAGAGGCGGGGAATCAGAGGCGGGGAAACAGAGGCGGGGAATCAGATATGGGGAATCAGAGGTGGCGAATCAAAGGCGGTGAATCAGAGATGGGGAATCAGAGGCCGGGAATCGGAGGCAGGGAATCAAACACGGGGAATCAGAGGCGGGGAATCAGAGCTGGGGAATCAGAGGCTGGGAATCAAAGTTGGGGAATCAGAGGCAGGGAATCAGATATGGGGAAACAGGGGCGGGGAATCAGAGGCGGGGAAACAGAGGCAGGGAATCAGATATGGGGAATCAGAGGCGGGGAATTAGAGTTGGGGAATCAGAGGCGGGGAATCAGAGGCGGGGAAACAGAGGCCGGGAATCAGATATGGGGAAACAGAGGTGGGGAATCAGAGGCGGGGAAACAGAGGCGGGGAATCAGATATGGGGAATCAGAGGTGGGGAATCAGAGGTTGGGAATCAGAGGCAGGGAATCAGAGGCTTGGAATCAGATGCAGGGAATCAGATGCGGGGAATCAGAGGCGGGGAATCAGAGCTGGGGAATCAGAGGTGGGGAATCAGAGTTGGGGAATCAGAGGCGGGGACTTAGATATTGGGAAACAAAGGCGGGGAATCAGAGGCGGGGAAACAGAGGCGGGGAGTCAGATATGGGGAATCAGAGGTGGGGAATCAGAGGCAGGGAATCAGATGTGCGGAATCAGAGATGGGGAATCAGAGGCAGGGAATCAGAATCAGAAGCAGGGAATCAGAGGCCGGGAATCAGAGGCCGGAATCAGATGCCGGGAATAAGAGGCCGGGAATCAGAGGTGGGGAATCAGAGTCCGGGAATCAGAGATGGGGATTCAGAGGCGGGGAATGAGATATGGGGAATCAGAGGCGGGGAATCAGAGGCGGGGAAACAGATGCGGGGAATCAGATATGGGGAATCAGAGGTGGCGAATCAAAGGCGGTGAATCAGAGATGGGGAATCAGAGGCCGGGAATCAGAGGCAGGGAATCAAACACGGGGAATCAGAGGCGGGGAATCAGAGCTGGGGAATCAGAGTTGGGGAATCAGAGGCGGGGAAGCAGAGGCAGGGAATCAGACGCGGGGATTCAGAGGCGGGGAATCATAGTTGGGAATCAGAGGCGGATAATCAGATATGGGGAAACAGAGGCGGGGAATCAGGGGCGGGGAAACAGAGGCGGGGAATCAGATATGGGGAAACAGGGGCGGGGAATCAGAGGCGGGGAAACAGAGGCGGGGAATCAGATATGGGGAATCAGAGGCGGGGAATTAGAGTTGGGGAATCAGAGGCGGGGAATCAGAGGTGGGGAAACAGAGGCGGGGAATCAAACACGGGGAATTAGAGTTGGGGAATCAGAGTCCGGGAATCAGAGATGGGGATTCAGAGGCGGGGAATGAGATATGGAGAATCAGAGGCGGGGAATCAGAGGCGGGGAAACAGAGGTGGGGAATCAGATATGGGGAATCAGAGGTGGCGAATAAAAGGCGGTGAATCAGAGATGGGGAATCAGAGGCGGGGAATCAGAGGCAGGGAATCAAACACGGGGAATCAGAGGCGGGGAATCAGAGCTGGGGAATCAGAGGCTGGGAATGAAAGTTGTGGAATCAGAGGCAGGGAATCAGATGTGCGGAATCAGAGATGGGGAATCAGAGGTAGGGAATCAGAGGCTGTGAATCAGAGATGGGGAATCAGAGGCGGGGAATCAGAGGCTGGAATTCAGACACGGGGACTCAGAGGCTGGGAATCAGACGGGGGGAATCAAAGGCGGGGAATCAGAGCTGGGGAATCAGAGGCAGGGAATCAGAGTTGGGGATTCAGAGGCGGGGAATCAGATATGGGGAAACAGAGGCGGGGAATCAGAGGCGGGCAAACAGAGGCGGGGAATTAGATATGGGGAATCAGAGGTGGGGAATCAGAGGTGGTGAATCAGAGATGGGGAATCACAGGCGGGGAATCAGAGTTGGGGAATCAGAGGCGGGGAAGCAGAGGCAGGGAATCAGACGCGGGGATTCAGAGGCGGGGAATCATAGTTGGGAATCAGAGGCGGATAATCAGATATGGGGAAACAGAGGCGGGGAATCAGGGGCGGGGAAACAGAGGCGGGGAATCAGATATGGGGAAACAGGGGCGGGGAATCAGAGGCGGGGAAACAGAGGCGGGGAATCAGATATGGGGAATCAGAGGCGGGGAATTAGAGTTGGGGAATCAGAGGCGGGGAATCAGAGGCAGGGAATCAATCACGGGGAATCAGAGCTGGGGAATCCGAGGCGGGGAATTAGAGTTGGGGAATCAGAGGAGGGGAATCAGAGGCGGGGAAACAGAGGCGGGGAATCAGATATGGGGAATCAGAGGTGGGGAATCAGAGGTTGGGAATCAGAGGCAGGGAATCAGAGGCGGGGAATCAGAGGCAGGGAATCAGATATGCTGAATCGGAGATGGGTAATCAGAGGTAGGGAATCAGAGGTGGGGAATCAGAGGCGGGGAATAAGAGGCCGGGAATCAGATATGGGGAAACAGAGGTGGGGAATCAGAGGCGGGGAAACAGAGGCGGGGAATCAGATATGGGGAATCAGAGGTGGGGAATCAGAGGTTGGGAATCAGAGGCAGGGAATCAGAGGCTTGGAATCAGATGCAGGGAATCAGATGCGGGGAATCAGAGGCGGGGAATCAGAGCTGGGGAATCAGAGGTGGGGAATCAGAGTTGGGGAATCAGAGGCGGGGACTTAGATATTGGGAAACAAAGGCGGGGAATCAGAGGCGGGGAAACAGAGGCGGGGAGTCAGATATGGGGAATCAGAGGTGGGGAATCAGAGGCAGGGAATCAGATGTGCGGAATCAGAGATGGGGAATCAGAGGCAGGGAATCAGAATCAGAAGCAGGGAATCAGAGGCCGGGAATCAGAGGCCGGAATCAGATGCCGGGAATAAGAGGCCGGGAATCAGAGGTGGGGAATCAGAGTCCGGGAATCAGAGATGGGGATTCAGAGGCGGGGAATGAGATATGGGGAATCAGAGGCGGGGAATCAGAGGCGGGGAAACAGATGCGGGGAATCAGATATGGGGAATCAGAGGTGGCGAATCAAAGGCGGTGAATCAGAGATGGGGAATCAGAGGCCGGGAATCAGAGGCAGGGAATCAAACACGGGGAATCAGAGGCGGGGAATCAGAGCTGGGGAATCAGAGTTGGGGAATCAGAGGCGGGGAAGCAGAGGCAGGGAATCAGACGCGGGGATTCAGAGGCGGGGAATCATAGTTGGGAATCAGAGGCGGATAATCAGATATGGGGAAACAGAGGCGGGGAATCAGGGGCGGGGAAACAGAGGCGGGGAATCAGATATGGGGAAACAGGGGCGGGGAATCAGAGGCGGGGAAACAGAGGCGGGGAATCAGATATGGGGAATCAGAGGCGGGGAATTAGAGTTGGGGAATCAGAGGCGGGGAATCAGAGGTGGGGAAACAGAGGCGGGGAATCAAACACGGGGAATTAGAGTTGGGGAATCAGAGTCCGGGAATCAGAGATGGGGATTCAGAGGCGGGGAATGAGATATGGAGAATCAGAGGCGGGGAATCAGAGGCGGGGAAACAGAGGTGGGGAATCAGATATGGGGAATCAGAGGTGGCGAATAAAAGGCGGTGAATCAGAGATGGGGAATCAGAGGCGGGGAATCAGAGGCAGGGAATCAAACACGGGGAATCAGAGGCGGGGAATCAGAGCTGGGGAATCAGAGGCTGGGAATGAAAGTTGTGGAATCAGAGGCAGGGAATCAGATGTGCGGAATCAGAGATGGGGAATCAGAGGTAGGGAATCAGAGGCTGTGAATCAGAGATGGGGAATCAGAGGCGGGGAATCAGAGGCTGGAAATCAGACACGGGGACTCAGAGGCTGGGAATCAGACGGGGGGAATCAAAGGCGGGGAATCAGAGCTGGGGAATCAGAGGCAGGGAATCAGAGTTGGGGATTCAGAGGCGGGGAATCAGATATGGGGAAACAGAGGCGGGGAATCAGAGGCGGGCAAACAGAGGCGGGGAATTAGATATGGGGAATCAGAGGTGGGGAATCAGAGGTGGTGAATCAGAGATGGGGAATCACAGGCGGGGAATCAGAGTTGGGGAATCAGAGGCGGGGAAGCAGAGGCAGGGAATCAGACGCGGGGTTTCAGAGGCGGGGAATCATAGTTGGGAATCAGAGGCGGATAATCAGATATGGGGAAACAGAGGCGGGGAATCAGGGGCGGGGAAACAGAGGCGGGGAATCAGATATGGGGAAACAGGGGCGGGGAATCAGAGGCGGGGAAACAGAGGCGGGGAATCAGATATGGGGAATCAGAGGCGGGGAATTAGAGTTGGGGAATCAGAGGCGGGGAATCAGAGGTGGGGAAACAGAGGCGGGGAATCAAACACGGGGAATTAGAGTTGGGGAATCAGAGTCCGGGAATCAGAGATGGGGATTCAGAGGCGGGGAATGAGATATGGAGAATCAGAGGCGGGGAATCAGAGGCGGGGAATCAGAGGTGGGGAATCAGATATGGGGAATCAGAGGTGGCGAATAAAAGGCGGTGAATCAGAGATGGGGAATCAGAGGCGGGGAATCAGAGGCAGGGAATCAAACACGGGGAATCAGAGGCGGGGAATCAGAGCTGGGGAATCAGAGGCTGGGAATGAAAGTTGTGGAATCAGAGGCAGGGAATCAGATGTGCGGAATCAGAGATGGGGAATCAGAGGTAGGGAATCAGAGGCTGTGAATCAGAGATGGGGAATCAGAGGCGGGGAATCAGAGGCTGGAAATCAGACACGGGGACTCAGAGGCTGGGAATCAGACGGGGGGAATCAAAGGCGGGGAATCAGAGCTGGGGAATCAGAGGCAGGGAATCAGAGTTGGGGATTCAGAGGCGGGGAATCAGATATGGGGAAACAGAGGCGGGGAATCAGAGGCGGGCAAACAGAGGCGGGGAATTAGATATGGGGAATCAGAGGTGGGGAATCAGAGGTGGTGAATCAGAGATGGGGAATCACAGGCGGGGAATCAGAGTTGGGGAATCAGAGGCGGGGAAGCAGAGGCAGGGAATCAGACGCGGGGATTCAGAGGCGGGGAATCATAGTTGGGAATCAGAGGCGGATAATCAGATATGGGGAAACAGAGGCGGGGAATCAGGGGCGGGGAAACAGAGGCGGGGAATCAGATATGGGGAAACAGGGGCGGGGAATCAGAGGCGGGGAAACAGAGGCGGGGAATCAGATATGGGGAATCAGAGGCGGGGAATTAGAGTTGGGGAATCAGAGGCGGGGAATCAGAGGTGGGGAAACAGAGGCGGGGAATCAAACACGGGGAATTAGAGTTGGGGAATCAGAGTCCGGGAATCAGAGATGGGGATTCAGAGGCGTGGAATGAGATATGGAGAATCAGAGGCGGGGAATCAGAGGCGGGGAAACAGAGGTGGGGAATCAGATATGGGGAATCAGAGGTGGCGAATCAAAGGGTGTGAATCAGAGGCGGGGAATCAGAGCTGGGGAATCAGAGGCTGGGAATCAAAGTTGTGGAATCAGAGGCAGGGAATCAGATATGGGGAAACAGGGGCGGGGAATCAGAGGCGGGGAAACAGAGGCGGGGATCAGATATGGGGAATCAGAGGCGGGGAATTAGAGTTGGGGAATCAGAGGCGGGGAATCAGAGGTGGGGAAACCGAGGCGGGGAATCAAACACGGGGAATCAGAGGTGGGGAATCAGAGGTTGGGAATCAGAGGCAGGGAATCAGAGGCGGGGAATCAGAGGCGGGGAATCAGAGGCAGGGAATCAGATGTGCGGAACCGGAGATTGGGAATCAGAGGCAGGGAATCAGAGGCGGAGAATCAGAGGCGGGGAATCAGAGGCCGGGAATCAGATATGGGGAAACAGAGGCGGGGAATCAGAGGCGGGGAAACAGAGGCTGGGAATCAGATATGGGGAATCAGAGGTGGGGAATCAGAGGTTGGGAATCAGAGTCAGGGAATCAGAGGCTTGGAATCAGATGCAGGGAATCAGATGCGGGGATTCAGAGGCGGGGAATCAGAGCTGTGGAATCAGAGGTGGGGAATCAGAGTTGGGGAATCAGAGGCGGGGACTTAGATATTGGGAAACAGAGGCGGGGAATCAGAGGCGGGGAAACAGAGGCGGGGAATCAGATATGGGGAATCAGAGATGGGGAATCAGAGGCAGGGAATCAGATGTGCGGAATCAGAGATGGGGAATCAAAGGCAGGGAATCAGAATCAGAAGCAGGGAATCAGAGGCCGGGAATCAGAGGCCGGAATCAGATGCCGGGAATAAGAGGCCGGGAATCAGAGGTGGGGAATCAGAGTCCGGGAATCAGAGATGGGGATTCAGAGGCGGGGAATGAGATATGTGGAATCAGAGGCGGGGAATCAGAGGCGGGGAAACAGAGGCGGGGAATCAGATATGGGGAATCAGAGGTGGCGAATCAAAGGCGGTGAATCAGAGATGGGGAATCAGAGGCCGGGAATCGGAGGCAGGGAATCAAACACGGGGAATCAGTGGCGGGGAATCAGAGCTGGGGAATCAGAGGCTGGGAATCAAAGTTGGGGAATCAGAGGCAGGGAATCAGATATGGGGAAACAGGGGCGGGGAATCAGAGGCGGGGAAACAGAGGCAGGGAATCAGATATGGGGAATCAGAGGTGGCGAATCAAAGGCGGTGAATCAGAGATGGGGAATCAGAGGCCGGGAATCGGAGGCAGGGAATCAAACACGGGGAATCAGTGGCGGGGAATCAGAGCTGGGGAATCAGAGGCTGGGAATCAAAGTTGGGGAATCAGAGGCAGGGAATCAGATATGGGGAAACAGGGGCGGGGAATCAGAGGCGGGGAATCAGAGGCGGGGAAACAGAGGCGGGGAATCAAACACGTGGAATCAGAGGTGGGGAATCAGAGGTTGGGAATCAGAGGCAGGGAATCAGAGGCGGGGAATCAGAGGCGGTGAATGAGAGGCAGGGAATCAGATGTGCGGAATTGGAGATGGGGAATCAGAGGCGGGGAAACAGAGGCGGGGAATCAGATATGGGGAATCAGAGGTGGCGAATCAAAGGCGGTGAATCAGAGATGGGGAATCAGAGGCCGGGAATCGGAGGCAGGGAATCAAACACGGGGAATCAGTGGCGGGGAATCAGAGCTGGGGAATCAGAGGCTGGGAATCAAAGTTGGGGAATCAGAGGCAGGGAATCAGATATGGGGAAACAGGGGCGGGGAATCAGAGGCGGGGAATCAGAGGCGGGGAAACAGAGGCGGGGAATCAAACACGTGGAATCAGAGGTGGGGAATCAGAGGTTGGGAATCAGAGGCAGGGAATCAGAGGCGGGGAATCAGAGGCGGTGAATGAGAGGCAGGGAATCAGATGTGCGGAATTGGAGATGGGGAATCAGAGGCAGGGAATCAGAGGCGGGGAATCAGAGGCAGGGAATCAGAGGCCGGGAATCAGATATGGGGAAACAGAAGCGTGGAATCAGAGGCGGGGAAACAGAGGCTGGGAATCAGGTATGGGGAATCAGAGGTGGGGAATCAGAGGCGGGGAATCAGAGCTGGGGAATCAGAGGTGGGGAATCAAAGTTGCGGAATCAGAGGCGGGGACTTAGATATGGGGAAACAGAGGCGGGGAATCAGAGACGGGGAAACAGAGGCGGGGATTCAGATATGGGGAATCAGAGGTGGGGAATCAGAGGCAGGGAATTAGATGTGCGGAATCAGAAATGGGGAATCAGAGGCAGAGAATCAGAATCAGAAGCAGGGAATCAGAGGGCGGGAATCAGAGGCCGGGAATCAGAGGCCGGAATCAGATGCCGGGAATAAGAGGTCGGGAATCAGAGGTGGGGAATCAGAGTCCGGGAATCAGAGATGGGGAATCAGAGGCGGGGAATGAGATATGGGGAATCAGAGGCGGGGAATCAGAGGCGGGGAAACAGTGGCGAGGAATCAGATATGGGGAATCAGAGGTGGCGAATCAAAGGCGGTGAATCAGAGATGGGGAATCAGAGCTGGGGAATCAGAGGCAGGGGATCAAACACGGGGAATCAGAGGCGGGGTATCAGAGCTGGGGAATCAGAGGCGGGGAATCAGAGTTGGGGAGTCAGAGGCGGGGAATCAGAGCTGGGGAATCAGAGGTGGGGAATCAGAGTCGGGGAATCAGAGGCAGGGAATCGGATGTGCGGAATCAGAGATGGGGAATCAGAGGTGGGGAATAAGAGGCGGTGAATCTGAGATGGGGAATCAGAGGCGGGGAATCAGAGGCAGGTTATCAGACACGGGGATTCAGAGGCTGGGAATCAGACGGGGGGAATCAAAGGCGGGGAATGAAGCTGGGGAATCAGAGGCAGGGAATCGGAGGCAGGGAATCAATCACGGGGAATCAGAGCTGGGGAATCAGAGGCGGGGAATTAGAGTTGGGGAATCAGAGGAGGGGAATCAGAGGCGGGGAAACAGAGGCGGGGAATCAGATATGGGGAATCAGAGGTGGGGAATCAGAGGTTGGGAATCAGAGGCAGAGAATCAGAGGCGGGGAATCAGAGGCAGGGAATCAGATATGCTGAATCGGAGATGGGTAATCAGAGGTATGGAATCAGAGGTGGGGAATCAGAGGCGGGGAATAAGAGGCCGGGAATCAGATATGGGGAAACAGAGGTGGGGAATCAGAGGCGGGGAAACAGAGGCGGGGAATCAGATATGGGGAATCAGAGGTGGGGAATCAGAGGTTGGGAATCAGAGGCAGGGAATCAGAGGCTTGGAATCAGATGCAGGGAATCAGATGCGGGGAATCAGAGGCGGGGAATCAGAGCTGGGGAATCAGAGGTGGGGAATCAGAGTTGGGGAATCAGAGGCGGGGACTTAGATATTGGGAAACAAAGGCGGGGAATCAGAGGCGGGGAAACAGAGGCGGGGAGTCAGATATGGGGAATCAGAGGTGGGGAATCAGAGGCAGGGAATCAGATGTGCGGAATCAGAGATGGGGAATCAGAGGCAGGGAATCAGAATCAGAAGCAGGGAATCAGAGGCCGGGAATCAGAGGCCGGAATCAGATGCCGGGAATAAGAGGCCGGGAATCAGAGGTGGGGAATCAGAGTCCGGGAATCAGAGATGGGGATTCAGAGGCGGGGAATGAGATATGGGGAATCAGAGGCGGGGAATCAGAGGCGGGGAAACAGATGCGGGGAATCAGATATGGGGAATCAGAGGTGGCGAATCAAAGGCGGTGAATCAGAGATGGGGAATCAGAGGCCGGGAATCAGAGGCAGGGAATCAAACACGGGGAATCAGAGGCGGGGAATCAGAGCTGGGGAATCAGAGTTGGGGAATCAGAGGCGGGGAAGCAGAGGCAGGGAATCAGACGCGGGGATTCAGAGGCGGGGAATCATAGTTGGGAATCAGAGGCGGATAATCAGATATGGGGAAACAGAGGCGGGGAATCAGGGGCGGGGAAACAGAGGCGGGGAATCAGATATGGGGAAACAGGGGCGGGGAATCAGAGGCGGGGAAACAGAGGCGGGGAATCAGATATGGGGAATCAGAGGCGGGGAATTAGAGTTGGGGAATCAGAGGCGGGGAATCAGAGGTGGGGAAACAGAGGCGGGGAATCAAACACGGGGAATTAGAGTTGGGGAATCAGAGTCCGGGAATCAGAGATGGGGATTCAGAGGCGGGGAATGAGATATGGAGAATCAGAGGCGGGGAATCAGAGGCGGGGAAACAGAGGTGGGGAATCAGATATGGGGAATCAGAGGTGGCGAATAAAAGGCGGTGAATCAGAGATGGGGAATCAGAGGCGGGGAATCAGAGGCAGGGAATCAAACACGGGGAATCAGAGGCGGGGAATCAGAGCTGGGGAATCAGAGGCTGGGAATGAAAGTTGTGGAATCAGAGGCAGGGAATCAGATATGGGGATTCAGAGGCTGGGAATCAGACGGGGGTAATCAAAGGCGGGGAATCAGAGCTGGGGAATCAGAGGCAGGGAATCAGAGTTGGGGATTCAGAGGCGGGGAATCAGATATGGGGAAACAGAGGCGGGGAATCAGAAGCGGGCAAACATAGGCGGGGAATTAGATGTGCGGAATCAGAGATGGGGAATCAGAGGCAGGGAATCAGAATCAGAAGCAGGGAATCAGAGGCCGGGAATCAGAGGCCGGAATCGGATGCCGGGAATAAGAGGCCGGGAATCAGAGGTGGGGAATCAGAGTCCGGGAATCAGAGATGCGGAATCAGAGGCGGGGAATGAGATATGGGGAATCAGAGGCGGGGAATCAGAGGCGGGGAAACACAGGCGGGGAATCAGATATGGGGAATCAGAGGTGTGGAATCAGAGGTTGGGAATCAGAGGTTGGGAATCAGAGGCGGGGAATAAGAGGCACAGAAACAGAGGCGGGGTATCAGATATGGGGAATCAGAGGTGGGGAATCAGGGGCGGGGTATCAGAGGCTGTGTATCAGACACGGGGATTCAGAGGCGGGGAATCAGAGATGGTGAATCAGAGGCGAGGAATCAGAGGCAGGGAATCAGATGTGCGGAATCAGAGATGGGGAATCAGAGGCAGCGAATCAGAGGCGGGGAACCAGAGGCGGGGATTCAGAGGTGGGGAATCAGATATGGGGAATCAGAGGTTGGGAAACAGAGGCAGGGAATCAGAGGCGGGGAGTCAGAGGCGGGGAATCAGAGGCAGGGTATCAGATGTGCGGAATCAGAGATGGGGAATCAGAGGCAGTGAATCAGAGGCGGGGAACCAGAGGCGGGATTCAGAGGCGGGGAATCAGATATGGGGAAACAGAGGCGGTGAATTAGATATGGGGAAACAGAGGTGGGGAATCAGAGGTGGGGAAACAGAGCTGGGGAATCAGAGGTGGGGAATCAGAGTTGGGGAATCAGAGGCGGGGAATCAGATATGGGGAATCAGAGGCGGGGAATCAGAGGCACGGAAAGAGAGGCGGGGAATCAGATATGGGGAATCAGAGGTGGGGAATCAGATATGGGGAAACAGAGGCGGGGAATCAGAGGCGGGGAAACAGAGGCGGGGAATCTGATATGGGGAATCAGAGGTGGCGAATGAAAGGCGGTGAATCAGAGATGGGGAATCAGAGGCGGGGAATCAGAGGCAGGGAATCAAACATGGGGAATCAGAGGTGGGGAATCAAAGCTGGGGAATCAGAGGCGGGGTATCAGAGTTGGGGAATCAGAGGCGGGATATCAGATATGGGGAAACAGAGGTGGGGAATCAGAGGCAGGGAAACAGAGGTGGGGAATCAGATATGGGGAATCAGAGGTGGGGAATCAGAGGTTGGGAAACAGAGGCAGGGAATCAGAGGCGGGGAGTCAGAGGCGGGGAATCAGAGGCAGGGAATCAGATGTGCGGAATCAGAGATGGGGAATCAGAGGCAGCGAATCAGAGGCGGGGAACCAGAGGAGGGGAATCAGATGCGGAGAATCAGAGCCTGGGAATCAGAGGCGGGGAATCAGAGTCGGGGAAACAGAGGCGGGGAAACAGATATGGGGACTCAGAGGTGGGGAATCAGAGGTTGGGAATCAGAGGCAGGGAATCAGAGGCAGGGAATCAGAGGCAGGGAATCAGAGTTGGGGATTCAGAGGCGGGGAATCAGAGCTGGGGAATCAGAGGCGGGGAATCAGAGGCAGGGAATCAGAGGCGGGGAATCAGAGGCAGGGAATCAGATATGGGGATTCAGAGGTGGGGAATCAGAGGTTGGGAATCAGAGGTGGGGATCAGAGTCGGGGAATCAGAGGCAGGGAATCAGATGTCCGGAATCAGAGATGGGGAATCAGAGGTGGGGAATCAGAGGCTGTGAATCAGATATGGGGAAACAGAGGCGGGGAATCAGAGGCGGGGAAACAGAGGCGGGGAATCTGATATGGGGAATCAGAGGTGGCGAATGAAAGGCGGTGAATCAGAGATGGGGAATCAGAGGCGGGGAATCAGAGGCAGGGAATCAAACACGGGGAATCAGAGGTGGGGAATCAAAGCTGGGGATTCAGAGGCGGGGTATCAGAGTTGGGGAATCAGAGGCGGGATATCAGATATGGGGAAACAGAGGTGGGGAATCAGAGGCAGGGAAACAGAGGTGGGGAATCAGATGTGCGGAATCAGAGATGGGGAATCAGAGGCAGCGAATCAGAGGCGGGGAACTAGAGGCGGGGAATCAGAGGCGGAGAATCAAAGCCTGGGAATCAGAGGCGGGGAATCAGAGGCGGGGAAACAGAGGCGGGGAAACAGATATGGGGACTCAGAGGTGGGGAATCAGAGGTTGGGAATCAGAGGCAGGGAATCAGAGGCAGGGAATCAGAGGCAGGGAATCAGAGTTGGGGATTCAGAGGCGGGGAATCAGAGCTGGGGAATCAGAGGCGGGGAATCAGAGGCAGGGAATCAGAGGCGGGGAATCAGAGGCAGGGAATCAGAGTTGGGGATTCAGAGGCGGGGAATCAGATATGGGGAAACAGAGGCGGGGAATCAGAGGCGGGAAAACAGAGGCGGGGAATTAGATATGGGGAATCAGAGGTGGGGAATCAGAGGTGGTGAATCAGAGATGGGGAATCACAGGCGGGGAATCAGAGGCAGGGAATAGAACGCGGGGAATCAGAGGCAGGGAATCAGAGTTGGGGCATCAGAGGTTGGGAATTAGATATGGGGAAACAGAGGCTGGGAATGAGAGGCGGGGAAACAGAGGCGGGAAATCAGATATGGGGAATCAGAGGTGGGGAATCAGAGGCAGTGAATCAGATGTGCGGAATTAGAGATGGGGAATCAGAGGCAGGGAATCAGAATCAGAAGCGGGGAATCAGAGGCCGGGAATCAGAGGCCGGGAATCAGATGCTGGGAATGAGAGGCCGGGAATCAGAGGTGGGGAATCAGAGTCCGGGAATCAGAGATGGGGATTCAGAGGCGGGGAATGAGATATGGAGAATCAGAGGCGTGGAATCAGAGGCGGGGAAACAGAGGTGGAGAATCAGATATGTGGAATCAGAGGTGGCGAATCAAAGGCGGTGAATCAGAGATGGGGAATCAGAGGCGGGGAATCAGAGGCAGGGAATCAAACACGGGAAATCAGAAGCGGGGAATCAGATCTGGGGAATCAGAGGCGGGGAATCTGAGTTGGGGAATCAGAGGCAGGGAATCAGATATGGGGAAACAGGGGCAGGGAATCAGAGGCGGGGAAACAGAGGCGGGGAATCAGATATGGGGAATCAGAGGTGTGGAATCAGAGGTTGGGAATCAGAGGCAGGGAATCAGAGGCGGGGAAACAGAGGCGGGGAATCAGATATGGGGAATCAGAGGTGGCGACACAAAGGCGGTGAAACAGAGATGGGGAATCAGGGCAGGGAATCAGAGGCAGGGAATCAAACACGGGGAATCAGAGCTGGTCAATCAGAGGCGGGAAATTAGAGTTGGGGAATCAGAGGAGGGGAATCAGAGGCGGGGAAACAGAGGCGGGGAATCAGATATGGGGAATCAGAGGTGGGGAATCAGAGGTTGGGAATCAGAGGCAGGGAATCAGAGGCGGGGAATCAGAGGCGGGGAATCAGAGGCAGGGAATCAGATGTGCGGAATCGGAGATGGGGAATCAGAGCCAGGGAATCAGAGGCGGCGAATCAGAGGCGGGGAATCAGAGGCCGGGAATCAGATATTGGGAAACAGAGGTGGGGAATCAGAGGCGGGGAAACAGAGGCAGGGAATCAGATATGGGGAATCAGAGGTGGGGAATCAGAGGTTGGGAATCAGAGGCAGGGAATCAGAGGCGTGGAATCAGATGCAGGGAATCAGATGCGGGGAATCAGAGGTGGGGAATCAGAGCTGGGGAATCAGAGGTGGGGAATCAGAGTTGGGGAATCAGAGGCGGGGACTTAGATATTGGGAAACAGAGGCGGGGAATCAGAGGCGGGGAAACAGAGGGGGGTAATCAGAGGCAGGGAATCAGATGTGCGGAATCAGAGATGGGGAATCAGAGGCAGGGAATCAGAATCAGAAGCAGGGAATCAGAGGCCGGGAATCAGAGGCCGGAATCAGATGCCGGGAATAAGAGGCCGGGAATCAGAGGTGGGGAATCAGAGTCCGGGAATCAGAGATGGGGATTCAGAGGCGGGGAATGAGATATGGGGAATCAGAGGCGGGGAACCAGAAGCGGGGAAACAGAGGCGGGGAATCAGATTTGGGGAATCAGAGGTGGCGAATCAAAGGCGGTGAATCAGAGATGGGGAATCAGAGGCCGGGAATCAGAGGCAGGGAATCAAACACGGTGAATCAGAGGCGGGGAATCAGAGCTGGGGAATCAGAGGCGGGGAATCAGAGTTGGGGAATCAGAGGCGGGGAATCAGACGCAGGGAATCAATATGGGAAATCAGAGGTGGGGAATCAGAGGTTGGGAATCAGAGGAAGGGAATCAGAGGCGAGGAATCAGAGCTGGGGAATCAGAGCTGGGGAATCAGAGGCGGGGAAACTGAGGCGGGGAATCAAACACGGGGAATCAGAGGTGGGGAATCCGAGGTTGGGAATCAGAGGCATGGAATCAGAGGCGGGGAATCAGAGGCGGGGAATCAGAGGCAGGGAATCAGATGTGCGGAATCGGAGATGGGGAATCAGAGGCAGGGAATCAGAGGCGGGGAATCAGAGTCCGGGAATCAGATATGGGGAAACAGAGGCGGGGAATCAGAGGCGGGGAATCAGAGGCCGGGAATCAGAGGCCGGGAATCAGATGCTGGGAATAAGAGGCCGGGAATCAGAGGTGGGGAATCAGAGTCCGGGAATCAGAGATGGGGATTCAGAGGCGGGGAATGAGATATGGAGAATCAGAGGCGGGGAATCAGAGGCGGGGAATCAGATATGGGGAATCAGAGGTGTGGAATCAGAGGTTGGGAATCAGAGGCCGGAATCAGATGCCGGGAATAAGAGGCCGGGAATCAGAGGTGGGGAATCAGAGTCCGGGAATCAGAGATGGGGATTCAGAGGCGGGGAATGAGATATGGGGAATCAGAGGCGGGGAATCAGAGGCGGAGAAACAGAAGCGGGGAATCAGATATGGGGAATCAGAGGTGGCGAATCAAAGGCAGTGAATCAGAGATGGGGAATCAGAGGCCGGGAATCGGAG
The DNA here is from genome assembly GCF_036971445.1 of Narcine bancroftii. Classification (NCBI taxonomy): domain Eukaryota; kingdom Metazoa; phylum Chordata; class Chondrichthyes; order Torpediniformes; family Narcinidae; genus Narcine; species Narcine bancroftii. Next base: position 1,474,281 of record NW_027211895.1, on the reverse strand, counting down.
GCAGGGAATCAAACACGGGGAATCAGAGGCGGGGAATCAGAGCTGGGGAATCAGAGGCTGGGAACCAAAGTTGGGGAATCAGAGGCAGGGAATCAGATATGGGGAAACAGGGGCGGGGAATCAGAGGCGGGGAAACAGAGGCAGGGAATCAGATATGGGGAATCAGAGGCGGGGAATTAGAGTTGGGGAATCAGAGGCGGGGAATCAGAGGTGGGGAAACAGAGGCGGGGAATCAAACACGGGGAATCAGATATGGGGAATCAGAGGTGGGGAATCAGAGGCAGGGAATCAGATGTGCAGAATCAGAGATGGGGAATCAGAGGCAGCGAATCAGAATCAGAAGCGGGGAATCAGATGCCGGGAATCAGAGGCCGGGAATCAGATGCTGGGAATAAGAGGCCGGGAATCAGAGGTGGGGAATCAGAGTCCGGGAATCAGAGATGGGGATTCAGAGGCGGGGAATGAGATATGGAGAATCAGAGGCGGGGAATCAGAGGCGGGGAAACAGAGGTGGGGAATCAGATATGTGGAATCAGAGGTGGCGAATCAAAGGCGGTGAATCAGAGATGGGGAATCAGATGCGGGGAATCAGAGGCAGGGAATCAAACATGGGAAATCAGAGGCGGGGAATCAGAGCTGGGGAATCAGAGGCGGGGAATCAGAGTTGGGGAATCAGAGGCAGGGAATCAGATATGGGCAAACAAGGGCAGGGAATCAGAGGCGGGGATACAGAGGCGGGGAATCAGATATGGGGAATCAGAGGTGTGGAATCAGAGGTTGGGAATCAGAGGCCGGAATCAGATGCCGGGAATAAGAGGCCGGGAATCAGAGGTGGGGAATCAGAGTCCGGGAATCAGAGATGGGGATTCAGAGGCGGGGAATGAGATATGGGGAATCAGAGGCGGGGAATCAGAGGCGGAGAAACAGAAGCGGGGAATCAGATATGGGGAATCAGAGGTGGCGAATCAAAGGCGGTGAATCAGAGATGGGGAATCAGAGGCCGGGAATCGGAGGCAGGGAATCAAACACGGGGAATCAGAGGCGGGGAATCAGAGCTGGGGAATCAGAGGCTGGGAATCAAAGTTGGGGAATCAGAGGCAGGGAATCAGATATGGGGAAACAGGGGCGGGGAATCAGAGGCGGGGAAACAGAGGCAGGGAATCAGATATGGGGAATCAGAGGCGGGGAATTAGAGTTGGGGAATCAGAGGCGGGGAATCAGAGGCGGGGAAACAGAGGCGGGGAATCAAACACGGGGAATCAGAGGTGGGGAATCAGAGGTTGGGAATCAGAGGCATGGAATCAGAGGCGGGGAATCAGAGGCGGGGAATCAGAGGCAGGGAATCAGATGTGCGGAATCGGAGATGGGGAATCAGAGGCAGGGAATCAGAGGCGGGGAATCAGAGTCCGGGAATCTGATATGGTGAAACAGAGGCGGGGAATCAGAGGCGGGGAAACAGAGGCTGGGAATCAGATATGGGGAATCAGAGGTGGGGAATCAGAGGTTGGGAATCAGAGGCAGGGAATCAGAGGCTTGGAATCAGATGCAGGGAATCAGATGCAGGGAATCAGAGGCGGGGAATCAGAGCTGGGGAATCAGAGGTGGGGAATCAGAGTTGGGGAATCAGAGGCGGGGACTTAGATATTGGGAAACAGAGGCGGGGAATCAGAGGCGGGGAAACAGAGGCGGGGAATCAGATATGGGGAATCAGAGATGGGGAATCAGAGGCAGGGAATCAGATGTGCGGAATCAGAGATGGGGAATCAAAGGCAGGGAATCAGAATCAGAAGCAGGGAATCAGAGGCCGGGAATCAGAGGCCGGAATCAGATGCCGGGAATAAGAGGCTGGGAATCAGAGGTGGGGAATCAGAGTCCGGTAATCAGAGATGGGGAATCAGAGGCGGGGAATGAGATATGGGGAATCAGAGGCGGGGAATCAGAGGCGGGGAAACAGAGGCGAGGAATCAGATATGGGGAATCAGAGGTGGCGAATCAAAGGCCGTGAATCAGAGATGGGGAATAAGAGGCGGGGAATCAGAGGCAGGGAATCAAACACGGGGAATCAGAGGCGGGGAATCAGAGCTGGGGAATCAGAGGCGGGGAATCAGAGTTGGGGAATCAGAGGCGGGGAATCAGATGCAGGAAATCAGACACGGGGATTCAGAGGCTGGGAATCAGACGGGGGGAATCAAAGGCGGGGAATCAGAGCTGGGGAATCAGAGGCAGGGAATCAGAGTTGGGGATTCAGAGGCGGGGAATCAGATATGGGGAAACAGAGGCGGGGAATCAGAGGCGGGCAAACAGAGGCGGGGAATTAGATATGGGGAATCAGAGGTAGGGAATCAGAGGTGGTGAATCAGAGATGGGGAATCACAGGCGGGGAATCAGAGGCAGGGAATAGAACGCGGGAAATCAGAGGCAGGGAATCAGAGTTGGGGCATCAGAGGTTGGGAATTAGATATGGGGAAACAGAGGCGGGGAATCAGAGGCGGGGAAACAGAGGCGGGAAATCAGATATGGGGAATCAGAGGTGGGGAATCAGAGGCAGGGAATCAGATGTGCAGAATCAGAGATGGGGAATCAGAGGCAGCGAATCAGAATCAGAAGCGGGGAATCAGACGCCGGGAATCAGAGGCCGGGAATCAGATGCTGGGAATCAGAGTCCGGGAATCAGAGATGGGGATTCAGAGGCGGGGAATGAGATATGGAGAATCAGAGGCGGGGAATCAGAGGCGGGGAAACAGAGGTGGGGAATCAGATATGTGGAATCAGAGGTGGCGAATCAAAGGCGGTGAATCAGAGATGGGGAATCAGAGGCGGGGAATCAGAGGCAGGGAATCAAACACGGGAAATCAGAGGCGGGGAATCAGAGCTGGGGAATCAGAGGCGGGGAATCAGAGTTGGGGAATCAGAGGGAGGGAATCAGATATGGGCAAACAAGGGCAGGGAATCAGAGGCGGGGAAACAGAGGCGGGGAATCAGATATGGGGAATCAGAGGTGGGGATTCAGAGGCGGGGAATGAGATATGGAGAATCAGAGGCGGGGAATCAGAGGCGGGGAAACAGAGGTGGGGAATCAGATATGGGGAATCAGAGGTGGCGAATAAAAGGCGGTGAATCAGAGATGGGGAATCAGAGGCGGGGAATCAGAGGCAGGGAATCAAACACGGGGAATCAGAGGCGGGGAATCAGAGCTGGGGAATCAGAGGCTGGGAATGAAAGTTGTGGAATCAGAGGCAGGGAATCAGATATGGGGATTCAGAGGCGGGGAATGAGATATGGAGAATCAGAGGCGGGGAATCAGAGGCGGGGAAACAGAGGTGGGGAATCAGATATGGGGAATCAGAGGTGGCGAATAAAAGGCGGTGAATCAGAGATGGGGAATCAGAGGCGGGGAATCAGAGGCAGGGAATCAAACACGGGGAATCAGAGGCGGGGAATCAGAGCTGGGGAATCAGAGGCTGGGAATGAAAGTTGTGGAATCAGAGGCAGGGAATCAGATATGGGGATTCAGAGGCTGGGAATCAGACGGGGGTAATCAAAGGCGGGGAATCAGAGCTGGGGAATCAGAGGCAGGGAATCAGAGTTGGGGATTCAGAGGCGGGGAATCAGATATGGGGAAACAGAGGCGGGGAATCAGAAGCGGGCAAACATAGGCGGGGAATTAGATGTGCGGAATCAGAGATGGGGAATCAGAGGCAGGGAATCAGAATCAGAAGCAGGGAATCAGAGGCCGGGAATCAGAGGCCGGAATCGGATGCCGGGAATAAGAGGCCGGGAATCAGAGGTGGGGAATCAGAGTCCGGGAATCAGAGATGCGGAATCAGAGGCGGGGAATGAGATATGGGGAATCAGAGGCGGGGAATCAGAGGCGGGGAAACACAGGCGGGGAATCAGATATGGGGAATCAGAGGTGTGGAATCAGAGGTTGGGAATCAGAGGTTGGGAATCAGAGGCGGGGAATAAGAGGCACAGAAACAGAGGCGGGGTATCAGATATGGGGAATCAGAGGTGGGGAATCAGGGGCGGGGTATCAGAGGCTGTGTATCAGACACGGGGATTCAGAGGCGGGGAATCAGAGATGGTGAATCAGAGGCGAGGAATCAGAGGCAGGGAATCAGATGTGCGGAATCAGAGATGGGGAATCAGAGGCAGCGAATCAGAGGCGGGGAACCAGAGGCGGGGATTCAGAGGTGGGGAATCAGATATGGGGAATCAGAGGTTGGGAAACAGAGGCAGGGAATCAGAGGCGGGGAGTCAGAGGCGGGGAATCAGAGGCAGGGTATCAGATGTGCGGAATCAGAGATGGGGAATCAGAGGCAGTGAATCAGAGGCGGGGAACCAGAGGCGGGATTCAGAGGCGGGGAATCAGATATGGGGAAACAGAGGCGGTGAATTAGATATGGGGAAACAGAGGTGGGGAATCAGAGGTGGGGAAACAGAGCTGGGGAATCAGAGGTGGGGAATCAGAGTTGGGGAATCAGAGGCGGGGAATCAGATATGGGGAATCAGAGGCGGGGAATCAGAGGCACGGAAAGAGAGGCGGGGAATCAGATATGGGGAATCAGAGGTGGGGAATCAGATATGGGGAAACAGAGGCGGGGAATCAGAGGCGGGGAAACAGAGGCGGGGAATCTGATATGGGGAATCAGAGGTGGCGAATGAAAGGCGGTGAATCAGAGATGGGGAATCAGAGGCGGGGAATCAGAGGCAGGGAATCAAACATGGGGAATCAGAGGTGGGGAATCAAAGCTGGGGAATCAGAGGCGGGGTATCAGAGTTGGGGAATCAGAGGCGGGATATCAGATATGGGGAAACAGAGGTGGGGAATCAGAGGCAGGGAAACAGAGGTGGGGAATCAGATATGGGGAATCAGAGGTGGGGAATCAGAGGTTGGGAAACAGAGGCAGGGAATCAGAGGCGGGGAGTCAGAGGCGGGGAATCAGAGGCAGGGAATCAGATGTGCGGAATCAGAGATGGGGAATCAGAGGCAGCGAATCAGAGGCGGGGAACCAGAGGAGGGGAATCAGATGCGGAGAATCAGAGCCTGGGAATCAGAGGCGGGGAATCAGAGTCGGGGAAACAGAGGCGGGGAAACAGATATGGGGACTCAGAGGTGGGGAATCAGAGGTTGGGAATCAGAGGCAGGGAATCAGAGGCAGGGAATCAGAGGCAGGGAATCAGAGTTGGGGATTCAGAGGCGGGGAATCAGAGCTGGGGAATCAGAGGCGGGGAATCAGAGGCAGGGAATCAGAGGCGGGGAATCAGAGGCAGGGAATCAGATATGGGGATTCAGAGGTGGGGAATCAGAGGTTGGGAATCAGAGGTGGGGATCAGAGTCGGGGAATCAGAGGCAGGGAATCAGATGTCCGGAATCAGAGATGGGGAATCAGAGGTGGGGAATCAGAGGCTGTGAATCAGATATGGGGAAACAGAGGCGGGGAATCAGAGGCGGGGAAACAGAGGCGGGGAATCTGATATGGGGAATCAGAGGTGGCGAATGAAAGGCGGTGAATCAGAGATGGGGAATCAGAGGCGGGGAATCAGAGGCAGGGAATCAAACACGGGGAATCAGAGGTGGGGAATCAAAGCTGGGGATTCAGAGGCGGGGTATCAGAGTTGGGGAATCAGAGGCGGGATATCAGATATGGGGAAACAGAGGTGGGGAATCAGAGGCAGGGAAACAGAGGTGGGGAATCAGATGTGCGGAATCAGAGATGGGGAATCAGAGGCAGCGAATCAGAGGCGGGGAACTAGAGGCGGGGAATCAGAGGCGGAGAATCAAAGCCTGGGAATCAGAGGCGGGGAATCAGAGGCGGGGAAACAGAGGCGGGGAAACAGATATGGGGACTCAGAGGTGGGGAATCAGAGGTTGGGAATCAGAGGCAGGGAATCAGAGGCAGGGAATCAGAGGCAGGGAATCAGAGTTGGGGATTCAGAGGCGGGGAATCAGAGCTGGGGAATCAGAGGCGGGGAATCAGAGGCAGGGAATCAGAGGCGGGGAATCAGAGGCAGGGAATCAGAGTTGGGGATTCAGAGGCGGGGAATCAGATATGGGGAAACAGAGGCGGGGAATCAGAGGCGGGAAAACAGAGGCGGGGAATTAGATATGGGGAATCAGAGGTGGGGAATCAGAGGTGGTGAATCAGAGATGGGGAATCACAGGCGGGGAATCAGAGGCAGGGAATAGAACGCGGGGAATCAGAGGCAGGGAATCAGAGTTGGGGCATCAGAGGTTGGGAATTAGATATGGGGAAACAGAGGCTGGGAATGAGAGGCGGGGAAACAGAGGCGGGAAATCAGATATGGGGAATCAGAGGTGGGGAATCAGAGGCAGTGAATCAGATGTGCGGAATTAGAGATGGGGAATCAGAGGCAGGGAATCAGAATCAGAAGCGGGGAATCAGAGGCCGGGAATCAGAGGCCGGGAATCAGATGCTGGGAATGAGAGGCCGGGAATCAGAGGTGGGGAATCAGAGTCCGGGAATCAGAGATGGGGATTCAGAGGCGGGGAATGAGATATGGAGAATCAGAGGCGTGGAATCAGAGGCGGGGAAACAGAGGTGGAGAATCAGATATGTGGAATCAGAGGTGGCGAATCAAAGGCGGTGAATCAGAGATGGGGAATCAGAGGCGGGGAATCAGAGGCAGGGAATCAAACACGGGAAATCAGAAGCGGGGAATCAGATCTGGGGAATCAGAGGCGGGGAATCTGAGTTGGGGAATCAGAGGCAGGGAATCAGATATGGGGAAACAGGGGCAGGGAATCAGAGGCGGGGAAACAGAGGCGGGGAATCAGATATGGGGAATCAGAGGTGTGGAATCAGAGGTTGGGAATCAGAGGCAGGGAATCAGAGGCGGTGAAACAGAGGCGGGGAATCAGATATGGGGAATCAGAGGTGGCGACACAAAGGCGGTGAAACAGAGATGGGGAATCAGGGCAGGGAATCAGAGGCAGGGAATCAAACACGGGGAATCAGAGCTGGTCAATCAGAGGCGGGAAATTAGAGTTGGGGAATCAGAGGAGGGGAATCAGAGGCGGGGAAACAGAGGCGGGGAATCAGATATGGGGAATCAGAGGTGGGGAATCAGAGGTTGGGAATCAGAGGCAGGGAATCAGAGGCGGGGAATCAGAGGCGGGGAATCAGAGGCAGGGAATCAGATGTGCGGAATCGGAGATGGGGAATCAGAGCCAGGGAATCAGAGGCGGCGAATCAGAGGCGGGGAATCAGAGGCCGGGAATCAGATATTGGGAAACAGAGGTGGGGAATCAGAGGCGGGGAAACAGAGGCAGGGAATCAGATATGGGGAATCAGAGGTGGGGAATCAGAGGTTGGGAATCAGAGGCAGGGAATCAGAGGCGTGGAATCAGATGCAGGGAATCAGATGCGGGGAATCAGAGGTGGGGAATCAGAGCTGGGGAATCAGAGGTGGGGAATCAGAGTTGGGGAATCAGAGGCGGGGACTTAGATATTGGGAAACAGAGGCGGGGAATCAGAGGCGGGGAAACAGAGGGGGGTAATCAGAGGCAGGGAATCAGATGTGCGGAATCAGAGATGGGGAATCAGAGGCAGGGAATCAGAATCAGAAGCAGGGAATCAGAGGCCGGGAATCAGAGGCCGGAATCAGATGCCGGGAATAAGAGGCCGGGAATCAGAGGTGGGGAATCAGAGTCCGGGAATCAGAGATGGGGATTTAGAGGCGGGGAATGAGATATGGGGAATCAGAGGCGGGGAACCAGAAGCGGGGAAACAGAGGCGGGGAATCAGATTTGGGGAATCAGAGGTGGCGAATCAAAGGCGGTGAATCAGAGATGGGGAATCAGAGGCCGGGAATCAGAGGCAGGGAATCAAACACGGTGAATCAGAGGCGGGGAATCAGAGCTGGGGAATCAGAGGCGGGGAATCAGAGTTGGGGAATCAGAGGCGGGGAATCAGACGCAGGGAATCAATATGGGAAATCAGAGGTGGGGAATCAGAGGTTGGGAATCAGAGGAAGGGAATCAGAGGCGAGGAATCAGAGCTGGGGAATCAGAGCTGGGGAATCAGAGGCGGGGAAACTGAGGCGGGGAATCAAACACGGGGAATCAGAGGTGGGGAATCCGAGGTTGGGAATCAGAGGCATGGAATCAGAGGCGTGGAATCAGAGGCGGGGAATCAGAGGCAGGGAATCAGATGTGCGGAATCGGAGATGGGGAATCAGAGGCAGGGAATCAGAGGCGGGGAATCAGAGTCCGGGAATCAGATATGGGGAAACAGAGGCGGGGAATCAGAGGCGGGGAATCAGAGGCCGGGAATCAGAGGCCGGGAATCAGATGCTGGGAATAAGAGGCCGGGAATCAGAGGTGGGGAATCAGAGTCCGGGAATCAGAGATGGGGATTCAGAGGCGGGGAATGAGATATGGAGAATCAGAGGCGGGGAATCAGAGGCGGGGAATCAGATATGGGGAATCAGAGGTGTGGAATCAGAGGTTGGGAATCAGAGGCCGGAATCAGATGCCGGGAATAAGAGGCCGGGAATCAGAGGTGGGGAATCAGAGTCCGGGAATCAGAGATGGGGATTCAGAGGCGGGGAATGAGATATGGGGAATCAGAGGCGGGGAATCAGAGGCGGAGAAACAGAAGCGGGGAATCAGATATGGGGAATCAGAGGTGGCGAATCAAAGGCAGTGAATCAGAGATGGGGAATCAGAGGCCGGGAATCGGAGGCAGGGAATCAAACACGGGGAATCAGAGGCGGGGAATCAGAGCTGGGGAATCAGAGGCTGGGAACCAAAGTTGGGGAATCAGAGGCAGGGAATCAGATATGGGGAAACAGGGGCGGGGAATCAGAGGCGGGGAAACAGAGGCAGGGAATCAGATATGGGGAATCAGAGGCGGGGAATTAGAGTTGGGGAATCAGAGGCGGGGAATCAGAGGTGGGGAAACAGAGGCGGGGAATCAAACACGGGGAATCAGATATGGGGAATCAGAGGTGGGGAATCAGAGGCAGGGAATCAGATGTGCAGAATCAGAGATGGGGAATCAGAGGCAGCGAATCAGAATCAGAAGCGGGGAATCAGATGCCGGGAATCAGAGGCCGGGAATCAGATGCTGGGAATAAGAGGCCGGGAATCAGAGGTGGGGAATCAGAGTCCGGGAATCAGAGATGGGGATTCAGAGGCGGGGAATGAGATATGGAGAATCAGAGGCGGGGAATCAGAGGCGGGGAAACAGAGGTGGGGAATCAGATATGTGGAATCAGAGGTGGCGAATCAAAGGCGGTGAATCAGAGATGGGGAATCAGATGCGGGGAATCAGAGGCAGGGAATCAAACATGGGAAATCAGAGGCGGGGAATCAGAGCTGGGGAATCAGAGGCGGGGAATCAGAGTTGGGGAATCAGAGGCAGGGAATCAGATATGGGCAAACAAGGGCAGGGAATCAGAGGCGGGGATACAGAGGCGGGGAATCAGATATGGGGAATCAGAGGTGTGGAATCAGAGGTTGGGAATCAGAGGCCGGAATCAGATGCCGGGAATAAGAGGCCGGGAATCAGAGGTGGGGAATCAGAGTCCGGGAATCAGAGATGGGGATTCAGAGGCGGGGAATGAGATATGGGGAATCAGAGGCGGGGAATCAGAGGCGGAGAAACAGAAGCGGGGAATCAGATATGGGGAATCAGAGGTGGCGAATCAAAGGCGGTGAATCAGAGATGGGGAATCAGAGGCCGGGAATCGGAGGCAGGGAATCAAACACGGGGAATCAGAGGCGGGGAATCAGAGCTGGGGAATCAGAGGCTGGGAATCAAAGTTGGGGAATCAGAGGCAGGGAATCAGATATGGGGAAACAGGGGCGGGGAATCAGAGGCGGGGAAACAGAGGCAGGGAATCAGATATGGGGAATCAGAGGCGGGGAATTAGAGTTGGGGAATCAGAGGCGGGGAATCAGAGGCGGGGAAACAGAGGCGGGGAATCAAACACGGGGAATCAGAGGTGGGGAATCAGAGGTTGGGAATCAGAGGCATGGAATCAGAGGCGGGGAATCAGAGGCGGGGAATCAGAGGCAGGGAATCAGATGTGCGGAATCGGAGATGGGGAATCAGAGGCAGGGAATCAGAGGCGGGGAATCAGAGTCCGGGAATCTGATATGGTGAAACAGAGGCGGGGAATCAGAGGCGGGGAAACAGAGGCTGGGAATCAGATATGGGGAATCAGAGGTGGGGAATCAGAGGTTGGGAATCAGAGGCAGGGAATCAGAGGCTTGGAATCAGATGCAGGGAATCAGATGCAGGGAATCAGAGGCGGGGAATCAGAGCTGGGGAATCAGAGGTGGGGAATCAGAGTTGGGGAATCAGAGGCGGGGACTTAGATATTGGGAAACAGAGGCGGGGAATCAGAGGCGGGGAAACAGAGGCGGGGAATCAGATATGGGGAATCAGAGATGGGGAATCAGAGGCAGGGAATCAGATGTGCGGAATCAGAGATGGGGAATCAAAGGCAGGGAATCAGAATCAGAAGCAGGGAATCAGAGGCCGGGAATCAGAGGCCGGAATCAGATGCCGGGAATAAGAGGCTGGGAATCAGAGGTGGGGAATCAGAGTCCGGTAATCAGAGATGGGGAATCAGAGGCGGGGAATGAGATATGGGGAATCAGAGGCGGGGAATCAGAGGCGGGGAAACAGAGGCGAGGAATCAGATATGGGGAATCAGAGGTGGCGAATCAAAGGCCGTGAATCAGAGATGGGGAATAAGAGGCGGGGAATCAGAGGCAGGGAATCAAACACGGGGAATCAGAGGCGGGGAATCAGAGCTGGGGAATCAGAGGCGGGGAATCAGAGTTGGGGAATCAGAGGCGGGGAATCAGATGCAGGAAATCAGACACGGGGATTCAGAGGCTGGGAATCAGACGGGGGGAATCAAAGGCGGGGAATCAGAGCTGGGGAATCAGAGGCAGGGAATCAGAGTTGGGGATTCAGAGGCGGGGAATCAGATATGGGGAAACAGAGGCGGGGAATCAGAGGCGGGCAAACAGAGGCGGGGAATTAGATATGGGGAATCAGAGGTAGGGAATCAGAGGTGGTGAATCAGAGATGGGGAATCACAGGCGGGGAATCAGAGGCAGGGAATAGAACGCGGGAAATCAGAGGCAGGGAATCAGAGTTGGGACATCAGAGGTTGGGAATTAGATATGGGGAAACAGAGGCGGGGAATCAGAGGCGGGGAAACAGAGGCGGGAAATCAGATATGGGGAATCAGAGGTGGGGAATCAGAGGCAGGGAATCAGATGTGCAGAATCAGAGATGGGGAATCAGAGGCAGCGAATCAGAATCAGAAGCGGGGAATCAGACGCCGGGAATCAGAGGCCGGGAATCAGATGCTGGGAATCAGAGTCCGGGAATCAGAGATGGGGATTCAGAGGCGGGGAACGAGATATGGAGAATCAGAGGCGGGGAATCAGAGGCGGGGAAACAGAGGTGGGGAATCAGATATGTGGAATCAGAGGTGGCGAATCAAAGGCGGTGAATCAGAGATGGGGAATCAGAGGCGGGGAATCAGAGGCAGGGAATCAAACACGGGAAATCAGAGGCGGGGAATCAGAGCTGGGGAATCAGAGGCGGGGAATCAGAGTTGGGGAATCAGAGGGAGGGAATCAGATATGGGCAAACAAGGGCAGGGAATCAGAGGCGGGGAAACAGAGGCGGGGAATCAGATATGGGGAATCAGAGGTGTGGAATCAGAGGTTGGGAATCAGAGGCAGGGAATCAGAGGCGGCGAATCAGAGATGGGGAATCAGAGGCCGGGAATCGGAGGCAGGGAATCAAACACGGGGAATCAGAGGCGGGGAATCAGAGCTGGGGAATCAGAGGCTGGGAATCAAAGTTGGGGAATCAGAGGCAGGGAATCAGATATGGGGAAACAGGGGCGGGGAATCAGAGGCGGGGAAACAGAGGCAGGGAATCAGATATGGGGAATCAGAGGCGGGGAATTAGAGTTGGGGAATCAGAGGCGGGGAATCAGAGGCGGGGAAACAGAGGCGGGGAATCAAACACGGGGAATCAGAGGTGGGGAATCAGAGGTTGGGAATCAGAGGCATGGAATCAGAGGCGGGGAATCAGAGGCGGGGAATCAGAGGCAGGGAATCAGATGTGCGGAATCGGAGATGGGGAATCAGAGGCAGGGAATCAGAGGCGGGGAATCAGAGTCCGGGAATCAGATATGGGGAAACAGAGGCGGGGAATCAGAGGCGGGGAAACAGAGGCTGGGAATCAGATATGGGGAATCAGAGGTGGGGAATCAGAGGTTGGGAATCAGAGGCAGGGAATCAGAGGCTTGGAATCAGATGCAGGGAATCAGATGCAGGGAATCAGAGGCGGGGAATCAGAGCTGGGGAATCAGAGGTGGGGAATCAGAGTTGGGGAATCAGAGGCGGGGACTTAGATATTGGGAAACAGAGGCGGGGAATCAGAGGCGGGGAAACAGAGGCGGGGAATCAGATATGGGGAATCAGAGATGGGGAATCAGAGGCAGGGAATCAGATGTGCGGAATCAGAGATGGGGAATCAAAGGCAGGGAATCAGAATCAGAAGCAGGGAATCAGAGGCCGGGAATCAGAGGCCGGAATCAGATGCCGGGAATAAGAGGCTGGGAATCAGAGGTGGGGAATCAGAGTCCGGGAATCAGAGATGGGGAATCAGAGGCGGGGAATGAGATATGGGGAATCAGAGGCGGGGAATCAGAGGCGGGGAAACAGAGGCGAGGAATCAGATATGGGGAATCAGAGGTGGCGAATCAAAGGCCGTGAATCAGAGATGGGGAATAAGAGGCGGGGAATCAGAGGCAGGGAATCAAACACGGGGAATCAGAGGCGGGGAATCAGAGCTGGGGAATCAGAGGCGGGGAATCAGAGTTGGGGAATCAGAGGCGGGGAATCAGAGCTTGGGAATCAGAGGTGGGGATCAGAGTCGGGGAATCAGAGGCAGTTAATCAGATGTGCGGAATCCGAGATGGGGAATCAGAGGTGGGGAATCAGAGGCTGTGAATCAGAGATGGGGAATCAGAGGCGGGGAATCAGATGCAGGAAATCAGACACGCGGATTCATAGGCTGGGAATCAGACGGGGGGAATCAAAGGCGGGGAATCAGAGCTGGGGAATCAGAGGCAGGGAATCAGAGTTGGGGATTCAGAGGCGGGGAATCAGATATGGGGAAACAGAGGCGGGGAATCAGAGGCGGGCAAACAGAGGCGGGGAATTAGATATGTGGAATCAGAGGTGGGGAATCAGAGGTGGTGAATCAGAGATGGGGAATCACAGGCGGGGAATCAGAGGCAGGGAATAGAACGCGGGGAATCAGAGGCAGGGAATCAGAGTTGGGGCATCAGAGGTTGGGAATTAGATATGGGGAAACAGAGGCGGGGAATCAGAGGCGGGGAAACAGAGGCGGGAAATCAGATATGGGGAATCAGAGGTGGGGAATCAGAGGCAGGGAATCAGATGTGCAGAATCAGAGATGGGGAATCAGAGGCAGCGAATCAGAATCAGAAGCGGGGAATCAGATGCCGGGAATCAGAGGCCGGGAATCAGATGCTGGGAATAAGAGGCCGGGAATCAGAGGTGGGGAATCAGAGTCCGGGAATCAGAGATGGGGATTCAGAGGCGGGGAATGAGATATGGAGAATCAGAGGCGGGGAATCAGAGGCGGGGAAACAGAGGTGGGGAATCAGATATGTGGAATCAGAGGTGGCGAATCAAAGGCGGTGAATCAGAGATGGGGAATCAGATGCGGGGAATCAGAGGCAGGGAATCAAACATGGGAAATCAGAGGCGGGGAATCAGAGCTGGGGAATCAGAGGCGGGGAATCAGAGTTGGGGAATCAGAGGCAGGGAATCAGATATGGGCAAACAAGGGCAGGGAATCAGAGGCGGGGATACAGAGGCGGGGAATCAGATATGGGGAATCAGAGGTGTGGAATCAGAGGTTGGGAATCAGAGGCCGGAATCAGATGCCGGGAATAAGAGGCCGGGAATCAGAGGTGGGGAATCAGAGTCCGGGAATCAGAGATGGGGATTCAGAGGCGGGGAATGAGATATGGGGAATCAGAGGCGGGGAATCAGAGGCGGAGAAACAGAAGCGGGGAATCAGATATGGGGAATCAGAGGTGGCGAATCAAAGGCGGTGAATCAGAGATGGGGAATCAGAGGCCGGGAATCGGAGGCAGGGAATCAAACACGGGGAATCAGAGGCGGGGAATCAGAGCTGGGGAATCAGAGGCTGGGAATCAAAGTTGGGGAATCAGAGGCAGGGAATCAGATATGGGGAAACAGGGGCGGGGAATCAGAGGCGGGGAAACAGAGGCAGGGAATCAGATATGGGGAATCAGAGGCGGGGAATTAGAGTTGGGGAATCAGAGGCGGGGAATCAGAGGCGGGGAAACAGAGGCGGGGAATCAAACACGGGGAATCAGAGGTGGGGAATCAGAGGTTGGGAATCAGAGGCATGGAATCAGAGGCGGGGAATCAGAGGCGGGGAATCAGAGGCAGGGAATCAGATGTGCGGAATCGGAGATGGGGAATCAGAGGCAGGGAATCAGAGGCGGGGAATCAGAGTCCGGGAATCTGATATGGTGAAACAGAGGCGGGGAATCAGAGGCGGGGAAACAGAGGCTGGGAATCAGATATGGGGAATCAGAGGTGGGGAATCAGAGGTTGGGAATCAGAGGCAGGGAATCAGAGGCTTGGAATCAGATGCAGGGAATCAGATGCAGGGAATCAGAGGCGGGGAATCAGAGCTGGGGAATCAGAGGTGGGGAATCAGAGTTGGGGAATCAGAGGCGGGGACTTAGATATTGGGAAACAGAGGCGGGGAATCAGAGGCGGGGAAACAGAGGCGGGGAATCAGATATGGGGAATCAGAGATGGGGAATCAGAGGCAGGGAATCAGATGTGCGGAATCAGAGATGGGGAATCAAAGGCAGGGAATCAGAATCAGAAGCAGGGAATCAGAGGCCGGGAATCAGAGGCCGGAATCAGATGCCGGGAATAAGAGGCTGGGAATCAGAGGTGGGGAATCAGAGTCCGGTAATCAGAGATGGGGAATCAGAGGCGGGGAATGAGATATGGGGAATCAGAGGCGGGGAATCAGAGGCGGGGAAACAGAGGCGAGGAATCAGATATGGGGAATCAGAGGTGGCGAATCAAAGGCCGTGAATCAGAGATGGGGAATAAGAGGCGGGGAATCAGAGGCAGGGAATCAAACACGGGGAATCAGAGGCGGGGAATCAGAGGCGGGGAATCAGAGTTGGGGAATCAGAGGCGGGGAATCAGATGCAGGAAATCAGACACGGGGATTCAGAGGCTGGGAATCAGACGGGGGGAATCAAAGGCGGGGAATCAGAGCTGGGGAATCAGAGGCAGGGAATCAGAGTTGGGGATTCAGAGGCGGGGAATCAGATATGGGGAAACAGAGGCGGGGAATCAGAGGCGGGCAAACAGAGGCGGGGAATTAGATATGGGGAATCAGAGGTAGGGAATCAGAGGTGGTGAATCAGAGATGGGGAATCACAGGCGGGGAATCAGAGGCAGGGAATAGAACGCGGGAAATCAGAGGCAGGGAATCAGAGTTGGGGCATCAGAGGTTGGGAATTAGATATGGGGAAACAGAGGCGGGGAATCAGAGGCGGGGAAACAGAGGCGGGAAATCAGATATGGGGAATCAGAGGTGGGGAATCAGAGGCAGGGAATCAGATGTGCAGAATCAGAGATGGGGAATCAGAGGCAGCGAATCAGAATCAGAAGCGGGGAATCAGACGCCGGGAATCAGAGGCCGGGAATCAGATGCTGGGAATCAGAGTCCGGGAATCAGAGATGGGGATTCAGAGGCGGGGAATGAGATATGGAGAATCAGAGGCGGGGAATCAGAGGCGGGGAAACAGAGGTGGGGAATCAGATATGTGGAATCAGAGGTGGCGAATCAAAGGCGGTGAATCAGAGATGGGGAATCAGAGGCGGGGAATCAGAGGCAGGGAATCAAACACGGGAAATCAGAGGCGGGGAATCAGAGCTGGGGAATCAGAGGCGGGGAATCAGAGTTGGGGAATCAGAGGGAGGGAATCAGATATGGGCAAACAAGGGCAGGGAATCAGAGGCGGGGAAACAGAGGCGGGGAATCAGATATGGGGAATCAGAGGTGTGGAATCAGAGGTTGGGAATCAGAGGCAGGGAATCAGAGGCGGCGAATCAGAGATGGGGAATCAGAGGCCGGGAATCGGAGGCAGGGAATAAAACACGGGGAATCAGAGGCGGGGAATCAGAGCTGGGGAATCAGAGGCTGGGAATCAAAGTTGGGGAATCAGAGGCAGGGAATCAGATATGGGGAAACAGGGGCGGGGAATCAGAGGCGGGGAAACAGAGGCAGGGAATCAGATATGGGGAATCAGAGGCGGGGAATTAGAGTTGGGGAATCAGAGGCGGGGAATCAGAGGCGGGGAAACAGAGGCGGGGAATCAAACACGGGGAATCAGAGGTGGGGAATCAGAGGTTGGGAATCAGAGGCATGGAATCAGAGGCGGGGAATCAGAGGCGGGGAATCAGAGGCAGGGAATCAGATGTGCGGAATCGGAGATGGGGAATCAGAGGCAGGGAATCAGAGGCGGGGAATCAGAGTCCGGGAATCAGATATGGGGAAACAGAGGCGGGGAATCAGAGGCGGGGAAACAGAGGCTGGGAATCAGATATGGGGAATCAGAGGTGGGGAATCAGAGGTTGGGAATCAGAGGCAGGGAATCAGAGGCTTGGAATCAGATGCAGGGAATCAGATGCAGGGAATCAGAGGCGGGGAAACATAGCTGGGGAATCAGAGGTGGGGAATCAGAGTTGGGGAATCAGAGGCGGGGACTTAGATATTGGGAAACAGAGGCGGGGAATCAGAGGCGGGGAAACAGAGGCGGGGAATCAGATATGGGGAATCAGAGATGGGGAATCAGAGGCAGGGAATCAGATGTGCGGAATCAGAGATGGGGAATCAAAGGCAGGGAATCAGAATCAGAAGCAGGGAATCAGAGGCCGGGAATCAGAGGCCGGAATCAGATGCCGGGAATAAGAGGCTGGGAATCAGAGGTGGGGAATCAGAGTCCGGGAATCAGAGATGGGGAATCAGAGGCGGGGAATGAGATATGGGGAATCAGAGGCGGGGAATCAGAGGCGGGGAAACAGAGGCGAGGAATCAGATATGGGGAATCAAAGGTGGCGAATCAAAGGCGGTGAATCAGAGATGGGGAATAAGAGGCGGGGAATCAGAGGCAGGGAATCAAACACGGGGAATCAGAGGCGGGGAATCAGAGCTGGGGAATCAGAGGCGGGGAATCAGAGTTGGGGAATCAGAGGCGGGGAATCAGAGCTTGGGAATCAGAGGTGGGGATCAGAGTCGGGGAATCAGAGGCAGTTAATCAGATGTGCGGAATCCGAGATGGGGAATCGGAGGTGGGGAATCAGAGGCTGTGAATCAGAGATGGGGAATCAGAGGCGGGGAATCAGATGCAGGAAATCAGACACGGGGATTCAGAGGCTGTGAATCAGACGGGGGGAATCAAAGGCGGGGAATCAGAGCTGGGGAATCAGAGGCAGGGAATCAGAGTTGGGGATTCAGAGGCGGGGAATCAGATATGGGGAAACAGAGGCGGGGAATCAGAGGCGGGCAAACAGAGGCGGGGAATTAGATATGGGGAATCAGAGGTGGGGAATCAGAGGTGGTGAATCAGAGATGGGGAATCACAGGCGGGGAATCAGAGGCAGGGAATAGAACGCGGGGAATCAGAGGCAGGGAATCAGAGTTGGGGCATCAGAGGTTGGGAATTAGATATGGGGAAACAGAGGCGGGGAATCAGAGGCGGGGAAACAGAGGCGGGAAATCAGATATGGGGAATCAGATGTGGGGAATCAGAGGCAGGGAATCAGATGTGCAGAATCAGAGATGGGGAATCAGAGGCAGCGAATCAGAATCAGAAGCGGGGAATCAGAGGCCGGGAATCAGAGGCCGGGAATCAGATGCTGGGAATAAGAGGCCGGGAATCAGAGGTGGGGAATCAGAGTCCGGGAATCAGAGATGGGGATTCAGAGGCGGGGAATGAGATATGGAGAATCAGAGGCAAGGAATCAGAGGCGGGGAAACAGAGGTGGGGAATCAGATATGTGGAATCAGAGGTGGCGAATCAAAGGCGGTGAATCAGAGATGGGGAATCAGGGCAGGGAATCAGAGGCGGGGAAACAGAGGCGGGGAATCAGATATGGGGAATCAGAGGTGTGGAATCAGAGGTTGGGAATCAGAGGCAGGGAATCAGAGGCGGCGAAACAGAGGCGGGGAATCAGATATGGGGAATCAGAGGTGGCGAATCAAAGGCGGTGAAACAGAGATGGGGAATCAGGGCAGGGAATCAGAGGCAGGGAATCAAACACGGGGAATCAGAGCTGGGGAATCAGAGGCGGGGAATTAGAGTTGGGGAATCAGAGGAGGGGAATCAGAGGCGGGGAAACAGAGGCGGGGAATCAGATATGGGGAATCAGAGGTGGGGAATCAGAGGTTGGGAATCAGAGGCAGGGAATCAGAGGCGGGGAATCAGAGGCAGGGAATCAGATGTGCGGAATCGCAGATGGGTAATCAGAGGTAGGGAATCAGAGGTGGGGAATCAGAGGCGGGGAATAAGAGGCCGGGAATCAGATATGGGGAAACAGAGGTGGGGAATCAGAGGCGGGGAAACAGAGGCGGGGAATCAGATATGGGGAATCAGAGGTGGGGAATCAGAGGTTGGGAATCAGAGGCAGGGAATCAGAGGCTTGGAATCAGATGCAGGGAATCAGATGCGGGGAATCAGAGGCGGGGAATCAGAGCTGGGGAATCAGAGGTGGGGAATCAGAGTTGGGGAATCAGAGGCGGGGACTTAGATATTGGGAAACAAAGGCGGGGAATCAGAGGCGGGGAAACAGAGGCGGGGAGTCAGATATGGGGAATCAGAGGTGGGGAATCAGAGGCAGGGAATCAGATGTGCGGAATCAGAGATGGGGAATCAGAGGCAGGGAATCAGAATCAGAAGCAGGGAATCAGAGGCCGGGAATCAGAGGCCGGAATCAGATGCCGGGAATAAGAGGCCGGGAATCAGAGGTGGGGAATC
Source organism: Narcine bancroftii (assembly GCF_036971445.1). Classification (NCBI taxonomy): domain Eukaryota; kingdom Metazoa; phylum Chordata; class Chondrichthyes; order Torpediniformes; family Narcinidae; genus Narcine; species Narcine bancroftii. The sequence continues at coordinate 1,455,141 of NW_027211895.1, read as the reverse complement.
AGAGTCCGGGAATCAGAGATGGGGATTCAGAGGCGGGGAATGAGATATGGGGAATCAGAGGCGGGGAATCAGAGGCGGGGAAACAGATGCGGGGAATCAGATATGGGGAATCAGAGGTGGCGAATCAAAGGCGGTGAATCAGAGATGGGGAATCAGAGGCCGGGAATCAGAGGCAGGGAATCAAACACGGGGAATCAGAGGCGGGGAATCAGAGCTGGGGAATCAGAGGCGGGGAATCAGAGTTGGGGAATCAGAGGCGGGGAAGCAGAGGGAGGGAATCAGACGCGGGGATTCAGAGGCAGGGAATCATAGTTGGGAATCAGAGGCGGATAATCAGATATGGGGAAACAGAGGCGGGGAATCAGGGGCGGGGAAACAGAGGCGGGGAATCAGATATGGGGAATCGGATGCAGGGAATCAGAGGCGGAGAATCAGAGCTGGGGAATCAGAGGCGGGGAATCAGAGTTGGGGCATCAGAGGTGGGGAATTAGATATGGGGAAACAGAGGCGGGGAATCAGAGGCGTGGAAACAGAGGCGGGGAATCAGATATGGGGAATCAGAGGTGGGGAATCAGAGGCAGGTAATCAGATGTGCGGAATCAGAGATGGGGAATCAGAGGCAGGGAATCAGAATCAGAAGCGGGGAGTCAGAGGCCGGGAATCAGAGGCCTGGAATCAGATGCTGGGAATAAGAGGCCGGGAATCAGAGGTGGGGAATCAGAGTCCGGGAATCAGAGATGGGGAGTCAGAGGCGGGGAATGAGATATGGAGATTCAGAGGCGGGGAATCAGAGGCGGGGAAACAGAGGTGGGGAATCAGATATGGGGAATCAGAGGTGGCGAATCAAAGGCGGTGAATCAGAGATGGGGAATCAGAGGCGGGGAATCAGAGGCAGGGAATCAAACACGGGGAATCAGAGGCGGGGAATCAGAGCTGGGGAATCAGAGGCTTGGAATCAAAGTTGGGGAATCAGAGTCAGGGAATCAGACATGGGGAAACAGGGGCGGGGAATCAGAGGCGGGGAAACAGAGGCGGGGAAACAGATATGGAAAATCAGAGGCGGGGAATTAGAGTTGGGGAATCAGAGGCGGGGAATCAGTGGCGGGGAATCAGAGGCGGGGAATCAAACACGGGGAATCAGAGGTGGGGAATCAGAGGTTGGAAATCAGAGGCAGGGAATCAGCGGCGGGGAATCAGAGGCGGGGAATCAGAGGCAGGGAATCAGAGGCGGGGAATCAGAGGCGGGAATCAGAGGCCGGGAATCAGATATGGGGAAACAGAGGCGGGGAATCAGAGGCGGGGAAACAGAGGCTGGGAATCAGATATGGGGAATCAGAGGTGGGGAATCAGAGGTTGGGAATCAGAGGCAGGGAATCAGAGGCTTGGAATCAGATGCAGGGAAACAGATGCGGGGAATCAGAGGCGGGGAATCAGAGCTGGGGAATCAGAGTCTGGGAATCAAAGTTGGGGAATCAGAGGCAGGGAATCAGATATGGGGAAACAGGGGCGGGGAATCAGAGGCGGGGAAACAGAGGCGGGGAATCAGATATGGGGAATCAGAGGCGGGGAATTAGAGTTGGGGAATCAGAGGCGGGGAATCAGAGGCGGGGAAACAGAGGCGGGGAATCAAACACGGGGAATCAGAGGTGGGGAATCAGAGGTTGGGAATCAGAGGCAGGGAATCAGAGGCGGGGAATCAGAGGCGGGGAATTAGAGGCAGGGAATTAGATGTGCGGAATCGGAGATGGGGAATCAGAGGCAGGGAATCAGAGGCGGGGAATCAGAGGCAGGGAATCAGAGGCAGGGAATCAGATATGGGGAAACGGAAGCGGGGAATCAGAGGCGGGGAAACAGAGGCTGGGAATCAGGTATGGGGAATCAGAGGTGGGGAATCAGAGGCGGGGAATCAGAGCTGGGGAATCAGAGGTGGGGAATCAAAGTTGGGGAATCAGAGGCGGGGAATCAGAGTTGGGGAATCAGAGGCGGGGAATCAGAGCTTGGGAATCAGAGGTGGGGATCAGAGTCGGGGAATCAGAGGCAGTTAATCAGATGTGCGGAATCCGAGATGGGGAATCAGAGGTGGGGAATCAGAGGCTGTGAATCAGAGATGGGGAATCAGAGGCGGGGAATCAGATGCAGGAAATCAGACACGCGGATTCATAGGCTGGGAATCAGACGGGGGGAATCAAAGGCGGGGAATCAGAGCTGGGGAATCAGAGGCAGGGAATCAGAGTTGGGGATTCAGAGGCGGGGAATCAGATATGGGGAAACAGAGGCGGGGAATCAGAGGCGGGTAAACAGAGGCGGGGAATTAGATATGGGGAATCAGAGGTGGGGAATCAGAGGTGGTGAATCAGAGATGGGGAATCACAGGCGGGGAATCAGAGGCAGGGAATAGAACGCGGGGAATCAGAGGCAGGGAATCAGAGTTGGGGCATCAGAGGTTGGGAATTAGATATGGGGAAACAGAGGCGGGGAATCAGAGGCGGGGAAACAGAGGCGGGAAATCAGATATGGGGAATCAGAGGTGGGGAATCAGAGGCAGGGAATCAGATGTGCAGAATCAGAGATGGGGAATCAGAGGCAGCGAATCAGAATCAGAAGCGGGGAATCAGATGCCGGGAATCAGAGGCCGGGAATCAGATGCTGGGAATAAGAGGCCGGGAATCAGAGGTGGGGAATCAGAGTCCGGGAATCAGAGATGGGGATTCAGAGGCGGGGAATGAGATATGGAGAATCAGAGGCGGGGAATCAGAGGCGGGGAAACAGAGGTGGGGAATCAGATATGTGGAATCAGAGGTGGCGAATCAAAGGCGGTGAATCAGAGATGGGGAATCAGATGCGGGGAATCAGAGGCAGGGAATCAAACATGGGAAATCAGAGGCGGGGAATCAGAGCTGGGGAATCAGAGGCGGGGAATCAGAGTTGGGGAATCAGAGGCAGGGAATCAGATATGGGCAAACAAGGGCAGGGAATCAGAGGCGGGGATACAGAGGCGGGGAATCAGATATGGGGAATCAGAGGTGTGGAATCAGAGGTTGGGAATCAGAGGCCGGAATCAGATGCCGGGAATAAGAGGCCGGGAATCAGAGGTGGGGAATCAGAGTCCGGGAATCAGAGATGGGGATTCAGAGGCGGGGAATGAGATATGGGGAATCAGAGGCGGGGAATCAGAGGCGGAGAAACAGAAGCGGGGAATCAGATATGGGGAATCAGAGGTGGCGAATCAAAGGCGGTGAATCAGAGATGGGGAATCAGAGGCCGGGAATCGGAGGCAGGGAATCAAACACGGGGAATCAGAGGCGGGGAATCAGAGCTGGGGAATCAGAGGCTGGGAATCAAAGTTGGGGAATCAGAGGCAGGGAATCAGATATGGGGAAACAGGGGCGGGGAATCAGAGGCGGGGAAACAGAGGCAGGGAATCAGATATGGGGAATCAGAGGCGGGGAATTAGAGTTGGGGAATCAGAGGCGGGGAATCAGAGGCGGGGAATCAGAGCTGGGGAATCAGAGGCTGGGAATCAAAGTTGGGGAATCAGAGGCAGGGAATCAGATATGGGGAAACAGGGGCGGGGAATCAGAGGCGGGGAAACAGAGGCAGGGAATCAGATATGGGGAATCAGAGGCGGGGAATCAGAGGTGGTGAATCAGAGATGGGGAATCACAGGCGGGGAATCAGAGGCAGGGAATAGAACGCGGGGAATCAGAGGCAGGGAATCAGAGTTGGGGCATCAGAGGTTGGGAATTAGATATGGGGAAACAGAGGCGGGGAATCAGAGGCGGGGAAACAGAGGCGGGAAATCAGATATGGGGAATCAGAGGTGGGGAATCAGAGGCAGGGAATCAGATGTGCAGAATCAGAGATGGGGAATCAGAGGCAGCGAATCAGAATCAGAAGCGGGGAATCAGAGGCCGGGAATCAGAGGCCGGGAATCAGATGCTGGGAATAAGAGGCCGGGAATCAGAGGTGGGGAATCAGAGTCCGGGAATCAGAGATGGGGATTCAGAGGCGGGGAATGAGATATGGAGAATCAGAGGCAAGGAATCAGAGGCGGGGAAACAGAGGTGGGGAATCAGATATGTGGAATCAGAGGTGGCGAATCAAAGGCGGTGAATCAGAGATGGGGAATCAGGGCAGGGAATCAGAGGCGGGGAAACAGAGGCGGGGAATCAGATATGGGGAATCAGAGGTGTGGAATCAGAGGTTGGGAATCAGAGGCAGGGAATCAGAGGCGGCGAAACAGAGGCGGGGAATCAGATATGGGGAATCAGAGGTGGCGAATCAAAGGCGGTGAAACAGAGATGGGGAATCAGGGCAGGGAATCAGAGGCAGGGAATCAAACACGGGGAATCAGAGCTGGGGAATCAGAGGCGGGGAATTAGAGTTGGGGAATCAGAGGAGGGGAATCAGAGGCGGGGAAACAGAGGCGGGGAATCAGATATGGGGAATCAGAGGTGGGGAATCAGAGGTTGGGAATCAGAGGCAGGGAATCAGAGGCGGGGAATCAGAGGCAGGGAATCAGATGTGCGGAATCGCAGATGGGTAATCAGAGGTAGGGAATCAGAGGTGGGGAATCAGAGGCGGGGAATAAGAGGCCGGGAATCAGATATGGGGAAACAGAGGTGGGGAATCAGAGGCGGGGAAACAGAGGCGGGGAATCAGATATGGGGAATCAGAGGTGGGGAATCAGAGGTTGGGAATCAGAGGCAGGGAATCAGAGGCTTGGAATCAGATGCAGGGAATCAGATGCGGGGAATCAGAGGCGGGGAATCAGAGCTGGGGAATCAGAGGTGGGGAATCAGAGTTGGGGAATCAGAGGCGGGGACTTAGATATTGGGAAACAAAGGCGGGGAATCAGAGGCGGGGAAACAGAGGCGGGGAGTCAGATATGGGGAATCAGAGGTGGGGAATCAGAGGCAGGGAATCAGATGTGCGGAATCAGAGATGGGGAATCAGAGGCAGGGAATCAGAATCAGAAGCAGGGAATCAGAGGCCGGGAATCAGAGGCCGGAATCAGATGCCGGGAATAAGAGGCCGGGAATCAGAGGTGGGGAATCAGAGTCCGGGAATCAGAGATGGGGATTCAGAGGCGGGGAATGAGATATGGGGAATCAGAGGCGGGGAATCAGAGGCGGGGAAACAGATGCGGGGAATCAGATATGGGGAATCAGAGGTGGCGAATCAAAGGCGGTGAATCAGAGATGGGGAATCAGAGGCCGGGAATCAGAGGCAGGGAATCAAACACGGGGAATCAGAGGCGGGGAATCAGAGCTGGGGAATCAGAGGCGGGGAATCAGAGTTGGGGAATCAGAGGCGGGGAAGCAGAGGGAGGGAATCAGACGCGGGGATTCAGAGGCAGGGAATCATAGTTGGGAATCAGAGGCGGATAATCAGATATGGGGAAACAGAGGCGGGGAATCAGGGGCGGGGAAACAGAGGCGGGGAATCAGATATGGGGAATCGGATGCAGGGAATCAGAGGCGGAGAATCAGAGCTGGGGAATCAGAGGCGGGGAATCAGAGTTGGGGCATCAGAGGTGGGGAATTAGATATGGGGAAACAGAGGCGGGGAATCAGAGGCGTGGAAACAGAGGCGGGGAATCAGATATGGGGAATCAGAGGTGGGGAATCAGAGGCAGGTAATCAGATGTGCGGAATCAGAGATGGGGAATCAGAGGCAGGGAATCAGAATCAGAAGCGGGGAGTCAGAGGCCGGGAATCAGAGGCCTGGAATCAGATGCTGGGAATAAGAGGCCGGGAATCAGAGGTGGGGAATCAGAGTCCGGGAATCAGAGATGGGGAGTCAGAGGCGGGGAATGAGATATGGAGATTCAGAGGCGGGGAATCAGAGGCGGGGAAACAGAGGTGGGGAATCAGATATGGGGAATCAGAGGTGGCGAATCAAAGGCGGTGAATCAGAGATGGGGAATCAGAGGCGGGGAATCAGAGGCAGGGAATCAAACACGGGGAATCAGAGGCGGGGAATCAGAGCTGGGGAATCAGAGGCTTGGAATCAAAGTTGGGGAATCAGAGTCAGGGAATCAGACATGGGGAAACAGGGGCGGGGAATCAGAGGCGGGGAAACAGAGGCGGGGAAACAGATATGGAAAATCAGAGGCGGGGAATTAGAGTTGGGGAATCAGAGGCGGGGAATCAGTGGCGGGGAATCAGAGGCGGGGAATCAAACACGGGGAATCAGAGGTGGGGAATCAGAGGTTGGAAATCAGAGGCAGGGAATCAGCGGCGGGGAATCAGAGGCGGGGAATCAGAGGCAGGGAATCAGAGGCGGGGAATCAGAGGCGGGAATCAGAGGCCGGGAATCAGATATGGGGAAACAGAGGCGGGGAATCAGAGGCGGGGAAACAGAGGCTGGGAATCAGATATGGGGAATCAGAGGTGGGGAATCAGAGGTTGGGAATCAGAGGCAGGGAATCAGAGGCTTGGAATCAGATGCAGGGAAACAGATGCGGGGAATCAGAGGCGGGGAATCAGAGCTGGGGAATCAGAGTCTGGGAATCAAAGTTGGGGAATCAGAGGCAGGGAATCAGATATGGGGAAACAGGGGCGGGGAATCAGAGGCGGGGAAACAGAGGCGGGGAATCAGATATGGGGAATCAGAGGTGGGGAATTAGAGTTGGGGAATCAGAGGCGGGGAATCAGAGGCGGGGAAACAGAGGCGGGGAATCAAACACGGGGAATCAGAGGTGGGGAATCAGAGGTTGGGAATCAGAGGCAGGGAATCAGAGGCGGGGAATCAGAGGCGGGGAATTAGAGGCAGGGAATTAGATGTGCGGAATCGGAGATGGGGAATCAGAGGCAGGGAATCAGAGGCGGGGAATCAGAGGCAGGGAATCAGAGGCCGGGAATCAGATATGGGGAAACGGAAGCGGGGAATCAGAGGCGGGGAAACAGAGGCTGGGAATCAGGTATGGGGAATCAGAGGTGGGGAATCAGAGGCGGGGAATCAGAGCTGGGGAATCAGAGGTGGGGAATCAAAGTTGGGGAATCAGAGGCGGGGAATCAGAGTTGGGGAATCAGAGGCGGGGAATCAGAGCTTGGGAATCAGAGGTGGGGATCAGAGTCGGGGAATCAGAGGCAGTTAATCAGATGTGCGGAATCCGAGATGGGGAATCAGAGGTGGGGAATCAGAGGCTGTGAATCAGAGATGGGGAATCAGAGGCGGGGAATCAGATGCAGGAAATCAGACACGCGGATTCATAGGCTGGGAATCAGACGGGGGGAATCAAAGGCGGGGAATCAGAGCTGGGGAATCAGAGGCAGGGAATCAGAGTTGGGGATTCAGAGGCGGGGAATCAGATATGGGGAAACAGAGGCGGGGAATCAGAGGCGGGCAAACAGAGGCGGGGAATTAGATATGGGGAATCAGAGGTGGGGAATCAGAGGTGGTGAATCAGAGATGGGGAATCACAGGCGGGGAATCAGAGGCAGGGAATAGAACGCGGGGAATCAGAGGCAGGGAATCAGAGTTGGGGCATCAGAGGTTGGGAATTAGATATGGGGAAACAGAGGCGGGGAATCAGAGGCGGGGAAACAGAGGCGGGAAATCAGATATGGGGAATCAGAGGTGGGGAATCAGAGGCAGGGAATCAGATGTGCAGAATCAGAGATGGGGAATCAGAGGCAGCGAATCAGAATCAGAAGCGGGGAATCAGATGCCGGGAATCAGAGGCCGGGAATCAGATGCTGGGAATAAGAGGCCGGGAATCAGAGGTGGGGAATCAGAGTCCGGGAATCAGAGATGGGGATTCAGAGGCGGGGAATGAGATATGGAGAATCAGAGGCGGGGAATCAGAGGCGGGGAAACAGAGGTGGGGAATCAGATATGTGGAATCAGAGGTGGCGAATCAAAGGCGGTGAATCAGAGATGGGGAATCAGATGCGGGGAATCAGAGGCAGGGAATCAAACATGGGAAATCAGAGGCGGGGAATCAGAGCTGGGGAATCAGAGGCGGGGAATCAGAGTTGGGGAATCAGAGGCAGGGAATCAGATATGGGCAAACAAGGGCAGGGAATCAGAGGCGGGGATACAGAGGCGGGGAATCAGATATGGGGAATCAGAGGTGTGGAATCAGAGGTTGGGAATCAGAGGCCGGAATCAGATGCCGGGAATAAGAGGCCGGGAATCAGAGGTGGGGAATCAGAGTCCGGGAATCAGAGATGGGGATTCAGAGGCGGGGAATGAGATATGGGGAATCAGAGGCGGGGAATCAGAGGCGGAGAAACAGAAGCGGGGAATCAGATATGGGGAATCAGAGGTGGCGAATCAAAGGCGGTGAATCAGAGATGGGGAATCAGAGGCCGGGAATCGGAGGCAGGGAATCAAACACGGGGAATCAGAGGCGGGGAATCAGAGCTGGGGAATCAGAGGCTGGGAATCAAAGTTGGGGAATCAGAGGCAGGGAATCAGATATGGGGAAACAGGGGCGGGGAATCAGAGGCGGGGAAACAGAGGCAGGGAATCAGATATGGGGAATCAGAGGCGGGGAATTAGAGTTGGGGAATCAGAGGCGGGGAATCAGAGGCGGGGAAACAGAGGCAGGGAATCAAACACGGGGAATCAGAGGTGGGGAATCAGAGGTTGGGAATCAGAGGCATGGAATCAGAGGCGGGGAATCAGAGGCGGGGAATCAGAGGCAGGGAATCAGATGTGCGGAATCGGAGATGGGGAATCAGAGGCAGGGAATCAGAGGCGGGGAATCAGAGTCCGGGAATCTGATATGGTGAAACAGAGGCGGGGAATCAGAGGCGGGGAAACAGAGGCTGGGAATCAGATATGGGGAATCAGAGGTGGGGAATCAGAGGTTGGGAATCAGAGGCAGGGAATCAGAGGCTTGGAATCAGATGCAGGGAATCAGATGCAGGGAATCAGAGGCGGGGAATCAGAGCTGGGGAATCAGAGGTGGGGAATCAGAGTTGGGGAATCAGAGGCGGGGACTTAGATATTGGGAAACAGAGGCGGGGAATCAGAGGCGGGGAAACAGAGGCGGGGAATCAGATATGGGGAATCAGAGATGGGGAATCAGAGGCAGGGAATCAGATGTGCGGAATCAGAGATGGGGAATCAAAGGCAGGGAATCAGAATCAGAAGCAGGGAATCAGAGGCCGGGAATCAGAGGCCGGAATCAGATGCCGGGAATAAGAGGCTGGGAATCAGAGGTGGGGAATCAGAGTCCGGTAATCAGAGATGGGGAATCAGAGGCGGGGAATGAGATATGGGGAATCAGAGGCGGGGAATCAGAGGCGGGGAAACAGAGGCGAGGAATCAGATATGGGGAATCAGAGGTGGCGAATCAAAGGCCGTGAATCAGAGATGGGGAATAAGAGGCGGGGAATCAGAGGCAGGGAATCAAACACGGGGAATCAGAGACGGGGAATCAGAGCTGGGGAATCAGAGGCGGGGAATCAGAGTTGGGGAATCAGAGGCGGGGAATCAGATGCAGGAAATCAGACACGGGGATTCAGAGGCTGGGAATCAGACGGGGGGAATCAAAGGCGGGGAATCAGAGCTGGGGAATCAGAGGCAGGGAATCAGAGTTGGGGATTCAGAGGCGGGGAATCAGATATGGGGAAACAGAGGCGGGGAATCAGAGGCGGGCAAACAGAGGCGGGGAATTAGATATGGGGAATCAGAGGTAGGGAATCAGAGGTGGTGAATCAGAGATGGGGAATCACAGGCGGGGAATCAGAGGCAGGGAATAGAACGCGGGAAATCAGAGGCAGGGAATCAGAGTTGGGGCATCAGAGGTTGGGAATTAGATATGGGGAAACAGAGGCGGGGAATCAGAGGCGGGGAAACAGAGGCGGGAAATCAGATATGGGGAATCAGAGGTGGGGAATCAGAGGCAGGGAATCAGATGTGCAGAATCAGAGATGGGGAATCAGAGGCAGCGAATCAGAATCAGAAGCGGGGAATCAGACGCCGGGAATCAGAGGCCGGGAATCAGATGCTGGGAATCAGAGTCCGGGAATCAGAGATGGGGATTCAGAGGCGGGGAATGAGATATGGAGAATCAGAGGCGGGGAATCAGAGGCGGGGAAACAGAGGTGGGGAATCAGATATGTGGAATCAGAGGTGGCGAATCAAAGGCGGTGAATCAGAGATGGGGAATCAGAGGCGGGGAATCAGAGGCAGGGAATCAAACACGGGAAATCAGAGGCGGGGAATCAGAGCTGGGGAATCAGAGGCGGGGAATCAGAGTTGGGGAATCAGAGGGAGGGAATCAGATATGGGCAAACAAGGGCAGGGAATCAGAGGCGGGGAAACAGAGGCGGGGAATCAGATATGGGGAATCAGAGGTGTGGAATCAGAGGTTGGGAATCAGAGGCAGGGAATCAGAGGCGGCGAATCAGAGATGGGGAATCAGAGGCCGGGAATCGGAGGCAGGGAATCAAACACGGGGAATCAGAGGCGGGGAATCAGAGCTGGGGAATCAGAGGCTGGGAATCAAAGTTGGGGAATCAGAGGCAGGGAATCAGATATGGGGAAACAGGGGCGGGGAATCAGAGGCGGGGAAACAGAGGCAGGGAATCAGATATGGGGAATCAGAGGCGGGGAATTAGAGTTGGGGAATCAGAGGCGGGGAATCAGAGGCGGGGAAACAGAGGCGGGGAATCAAACACGGGGAATCAGAGGTGGGGAATCAGAGGTTGGGAATCAGAGGCATGGAATCAGAGGCGGGGAATCAGAGGCGGGGAATCAGAGGCAGGGAATCAGATGTGCGGAATCGGAGATGGGGAATCAGAGGCAGGGAATCAGAGGCGGGGAATCAGAGTCCGGGAATCAGATATGGGGAAACAGAGGCGGGGAATCAGAGGCGGGGAAACAGAGGCTGGGAATCAGATATGGGGAATCAGAGGTGGGGAATCAGAGGTTGGGAATCAGAGGCAGGGAATCAGAGGCTTGGAATCAGATGCAGGGAATCAGATGCAGGGAATCAGAGGCGGGGAATCAGAGCTGGGGAATCAGAGGTGGGGAATCAGAGTTGGGGAATCAGAGGCGGGGACTTAGATATTGGGAAACAGAGGCGGGGAATCAGAGGCGGGGAAACAGAGGCGGGGAATCAGATATGGGGAATCAGAGATGGGGAATCAGAGGCAGGGAATCAGATGTGCGGAATCAGAGATGGGGAATCAAAGGCAGGGAATCAGAATCAGAAGCAGGGAATCAGAGGCCGGGAATCAGAGGCCGGAATCAGATGCCGGGAATAAGAGGCTGGGAATCAGAGGTGGGGAATCAGAGTCCGGGAATCAGAGATGGGGAATCAGAGGCGGGGAATGAGATATGGGGAATCAGAGGCGGGGAATCAGAGGCGGGGAAACAGAGGCGAGGAATCAGATATGGGGAATCAGAGGTGGCGAATCAAAGGCCGTGAATCAGAGATGGGGAATAAGAGGCGGGGAATCAGAGGCAGGGAATCAAACACGGGGAATCAGAGGCGGGGAATCAGAGCTGGGGAATCAGAGGCGGGGAATCAGAGTTGGGGAATCAGAGGCGGGGAATCAGAGCTTGGGAATCAGAGGTGGGGATCAGAGTCGGGGAATCAGAGGCAGTTAATCAGATGTGCGGAATCCGAGATGGGGAATCAGAGGTGGGGAATCAGAGGCTGTGAATCAGAGATGGGGAATCAGAGGCGGGGAATCAGATGCAGGAAATCAGACACGCGGATTCATAGGCTGGGAATCAGACGGGGGGAATCAAAGGCGGGGAATCAGAGCTGGGGAATCAGAGGCAGGGAATCAGAGTTGGGGATTCAGAGGCGGGGAATCAGATATGGGGAAACAGAGGCGGGGAATCAGAGGCGGGCAAACAGAGGCGGGGAATTAGATATGGGGAATCAGAGGTGGGGAATCAGAGGTGGTGAATCAGAGATGGGGAATCACAGGCGGGGAATCAGAGGCAGGGAATAGAACGCGGGGAATCAGAGGCAGGGAATCAGAGTTGGGGCATCAGAGGTTGGGAATTAGATATGGGGAAACAGAGGCGGGGAATCAGAGGCGGGGAAACAGAGGCGGGAAATCAGATATGGGGAATCAGAGGTGGGGAATCAGAGGCAGGGAATCAGATGTGCAGAATCAGAGATGGGGAATCAGAGGCAGCGAATCAGAATCAGAAGCGGGGAATCAGATGCCGGGAATCAGAGGCCGGGAATCAGATGCTGGGAATAAGAGGCCGGGAATCAGACGTGGGGAATCAGAGTCCGGGAATCAGAGATGGGGATTCAGAGGCGGGGAATGAGATATGGAGAATCAGAGGCGGGGAATCAGAGGCGGGGAAACAGAGGTGGGGAATCAGATATGTGGAATCAGAGGTGGCGAATCAAAGGCGGTGAATCAGAGATGGGGAATCAGATGCGGGGAATCAGAGGCAGGGAATCAAACATGGGAAATCAGAGGCGGGGAATCAGAGCTGGGGAATCAGAGGCGGGGAATCAGAGTTGGGGAATCAGAGGCAGGGAATCAGATATGGGCAAACAAGGGCAGGGAATCAGAGGCGGGGATACAGAGGCGGGGAATCAGATATGGGGAATCAGAGGTGTGGAATCAGAGGTTGGGAATCAGAGGCCGGAATCAGATGCCGGGAATAAGAGGCCGGGAATCAGAGGTGGGGAATCAGAGTCCGGGAATCAGAGTCCGGGAATCAGAGATGGGGATTCAGAGGCGGGGAATGAGATATGGGGAATCAGAGGCGGGGAATCAGAGGCGGAGAAACAGAAGCGGGGAATCAGATATGGGGAATCAGAGGTGGCGAATCAAAGGCGGTGAATCAGAGATGGGGAATCAGAGGCCGGGAATCGGAGGCAGGGAATCAAACACGGGGAATCAGAGGCGGGGAATCAGAGCTGGGGAATCAGAGGCTGGGAATCAAAGTTGGGGAATCAGAGGCAGGGAATCAGATATGGGGAAACAGGGGCGGGGAATCAGAGGCGGGGAAACAGAGGCAGGGAATCAGATATGGGGAATCAGAGGCGGGGAATTAGAGTTGGGGAATCAGAGGCGGGGAATCAGAGGCGGGGAAACAGAGGCGGGGAATCAAACACGGGGAATCAGAGGTGGGGAATCAGAGGTTGGGAATCAGAGGCATGGAATCAGAGGCGGGGAATCAGAGGCGGGGAATCAGAGGCAGGGAATCAGATGTGCGGAATCGGAGATGGGGAATCAGAGGCAGGGAATCAGAGGCGGGGAATCAGAGTCCGGGAATCTGATATGGTGAAACAGAGGCGGGGAATCAGAGGCGGGGAAACAGAGGCTGGGAATCAGATATGGGGAATCAGAGGTGGGGAATCAGAGGTTGGGAATCAGAGGCAGGGAATCAGAGGCTTGGAATCAGATGCAGGGAATCAGATGCAGGGAATCAGAGGCGGGGAATCAGAGCTGGGGAATCAGAGGTGGGGAATCAGAGTTGGGGAATCAGAGGCGGGGACTTAGATATTGGGAAACAGAGGCGGGGAATCAGAGGCGGGGAAACAGAGGCGGGGAATCAGATATGGGGAATCAGAGATGGGGAATCAGAGGCAGGGAATCAGATGTGCGGAATCAGAGATGGGGAATCAAAGGCAGGGAATCAGAATCAGAAGCAGGGAATCAGAGGCCGGGAATCAGAGGCCGGAATCAGATGCCGGGAATAAGAGGCTGGGAATCAGAGGTGGGGAATCAGAGTCCGGTAATCAGAGATGGGGAATCAGAGGCGGGGAATGAGATATGGGGAATCAGAGGCGGGGAATCAGAGGCGGGGAAACAGAGGCGAGGAATCAGATATGGGGAATCAGAGGTGGCGAATCAAAGGCCGTGAATCAGAGATGGGGAATAAGAGGCGGGGAATCAGAGGCAGGGAATCAAACACGGGGAATCAGAGGCGGGGAATCAGAGCTGGGGAATCAGAGGCGGGGAATCAGAGTTGGGGAATCAGAGGCGGGGAATCAGATGCAGGAAATCAGACACGGGGATTCAGAGGCTGGGAATCAGACGGGGGGAATCAAAGGCGGGGAATCAGAGCTGGGGAATCAGAGGCAGGGAATCTGAGTTGGGGATTCAGAGGCGGGGAATCAGATATGGGGAAACAGAGGCGGGGAATCAGAGGCGGGCAAACAGAGGCGGGGAATTAGATATGGGGAATCAGAGGTAGGGAATCAGAGGTGGTGAATCAGAGATGGGGAATCACAGGCGGGGAATCAGAGGCAGGGAATAGAACGCGGGAAATCAGAGGCAGGGAATCAGAGTTGGGGCATCAGAGGTTGGGAATTAGATATGGGGAAACAGAGGCGGGGAATCAGAGGCGGGGAAACAGAGGCGGGAAATCAGATATGGGGAATCAGAGGTGGGGAATCAGAGGCAGGGAATCAGATGTGCAGAATCAGAGATGGGGAATCAGAGGCAGCGAATCAGAATCAGAAGCGGGGAATCAGACGCCGGGAATCAGAGGCCGGGAATCAGATGCTGGGAATCAGAGTCCGGGAATCAGAGATGGGGATTCAGAGGCGGGGAATGAGATATGGAGAATCAGAGGCGGGGAATCAGAGGCGGGGAAACAGAGGTGGGGAATCAGATATGTGGAATCAGAGGTGGCGAATCAAAGGCGGTGAATCAGAGATGGGGAATCAGAGGCGGGGAATCAGAGGCAGGGAATCAAACACGGGAAATCAGAGGCGGGGAATCAGAGCTGGGGAATCAGAGGCGGGGAATCAGAGTTGGGGAATCAGAGGGAGGGAATCAGATATGGGCAAACAAGGGCAGGGAATCAGAGGCGGGGAAACAGAGGCGGGGAATCAGATATGGGGAATCAGAGGTGTGGAATCAGAGGTTGGGAATCAGAGGCAGGGAATCAGAGGCGGCGAATCAGAGATGGGGAATCAGAGGCCGGGAATCGGAGGCAGGGATTCAAACACGGGGAATCAGAGGCGGGGAATCAGAGCTGGGGAATCAGAGGCTGGGAATCAAAGTTGGGGAATCAGAGGCAGGGAATCAGATATGGGGAAACAGGGGCGGGGAATCAGAGGCGGGGAAACAGAGGCAGGGAATCAGATATGGGGAATCAGAGGCGGGGAATTAGAGTTGGGGAATCAGAGGCGGGGAATCAGAGGCGGGGAAACAGAGGCGGGGAATCAAACACGGGGAATCAGAGGTGGGGAATCAGAGGTTGGGAATCAGAGGCATGGAATCAGAGGCGGGGACTTAGATATTGGGAAACAGAGGCAGGGAATCAGAGGCGGGGAAACAGAGGCGGGAATCAGATATGGGGAATCAGAGATGGGGAATCAGAGGCAGGGAATCAGATGTTCGGAATCAGAGATGGGGAATCAAAGGCAGGGAATCAGAATCAGAAGCAGGGAATCAGAGGCCGGGAATCAGAGGCCGGAATCAGATGCCGGGAATAAGAGGCTGGGAATCAGAGGTGGGGAATCAGAGTCCGGGAATCAGAGATGGGGAATCAGAGGCGGGGAATGAGATATGGGGAATCAGAGGCGGGGAATCAGAGGCGGGGAAACAGAGGCGAGGAATCAGATATGGGGAATCAGAGGTGGCGAATCAAAGGCGGTGAATCAGAGATGGGGAATCAGAGGCGGGGAATCAGAGGCAGGGAATCAAACACGGGGAATCAGAGGCGGGGAATCAGAGCTGGGGAATCAGAGGCGGGGAATCAGAGTTGGGGAATCAGAGGCGGGGAATCAGAGCTTGGGAATCAGAGGTGGGGATCAGAGTCAGGGAATCAGAGGCAGGGAATCAGATGTGCGGAATCCGAGATGGGGAATCAGAGGTGGGGAATCAGAGGCTGTGAATCAGAGATGGGGAATCAGAGGCGGGGAATCAGAGGCAGGAAATCAGACACGGGGATTCAGAGGCTGGGAATCAGACGGGGCGAATCAAAGGCGGGGAATCAGAGCTGGAGAATCAGAGGCAGGGAATCAGAGTTGGGGATTTAGAGGCGGGGAATCAGATATG
This sequence comes from Narcine bancroftii, assembly GCF_036971445.1. Taxonomy (NCBI): domain Eukaryota; kingdom Metazoa; phylum Chordata; class Chondrichthyes; order Torpediniformes; family Narcinidae; genus Narcine; species Narcine bancroftii. The sequence goes on along the minus strand of NW_027211895.1, from coordinate 1,439,185 downwards.
GGGAAACAGAGGCGGGGAATCAGAGGCGGGCAAACAGAGGCGGGGAATTAGATATGGGGAATCAGAGGTGGGGAATCAGAGGTGGTGAATCAGAGATGGGGAATCACAGGCGGGGAATCAGAGGCAGGGAATAGAACGCGGGGAATCAGAGGCAGGGAATCAGAGTTGGGGCATCAGAGGTTGGGAATTAGATATGGGGAAACAGAGGCGGGGAATCAGAGGCGGGGAAACAGAGGCGGGAAATCAGATATGGGGAATCAGAGGTGGGGAATCAGAGGCAGGGAATCAGATGTGCGGAATCAGAGATGGGGAATCAGAGGCAGCGAATCAGAATCAGAAGCGGGGAATCAGAGGCCGGGAATCAGAGGCCGGGAATCAGATGCTGGGAATAAGAGGCCGGGAATCAGAGGTGGGGAATCAGAGTCCGGGAATCAGAGATGGGGATTCAGAGGCGGAAAATGAGATATGTAGAATCAGAGGCGGGGAATCAGAGGCGGGGAAACAGAGGTGGGGAATCAGATATGTGGAATCAGAGGTGGCGAATCAAAGGCAGTGAATCAGAGATGGGGAATCAGAGGCGGGGAATCAGAGGCAGGGAATCAAACACGGGAAATCAGGGGCGGGGAATCAGAGCTGGGGAATCAGAGGCGGGGAATCAGAGTTGGGGAATCAGAGGCAGGGAATCAGATATGGGGAAACAAGGGCAGGGAATCAGAGGCGGGGAAACAGAGGCGGGGAATCAGATATGGGGAATCAGAGGTGTGGAATCAGAGGTTGGGAATCAGAGGCAGGGAATCAGAGGCGGCGAAACAGAGGCGGGGAATCAGATATGGGGAATCAGAGGTGGCGAATCAAAGGCGGTGTAACAGAGATGGGGAATCAGGGCAGGGAATCAGAGGCAGGGAATCAAACACGGGGAATCAGAGCTGGGGAATCAGAGGCGGGGAATTAGAGTTGGGGAATCAGAGGAGGGGAATCAGAGGCGGGGCAACAGAGGCGGGGAATCAGATATGGGGAATCAGAGGTGGGGAATCAGAGGTTCGGAATCAGAGGCAGGGAATCAGAGGCGGGGAATCAGAGGCAGGGAATCAGATGCGCGGAATCGGAGATGGGGAATCAGAGGTAGGGAATCAGAGGTGGGGAATCAGAGGCGGGGAATAAGAGGCCGGGAATCAGATATGGGGAAACAGAGGTGGGGAATCAGAGGCGGGGAAACAGAGGCGGGGAATCAGATATGGGGAATCAGAGGTGGGGAATCAGAGGTTGGGAATCAGAGGCAGCGAATCAGAGGCTTGGAATCAGATGCAGGGAATCAGATGCGGGGAATCAGAGGCGGGGAATCAGAGCTGGGGAATAAGAGGTGGGGAATCAGAGTTGGGGAATCAGAGGCGGGGACTTAGATATTGGGAAACAGAGGCGGGAAATCAGAGGCGGGGAAACAGAGGCGGGGAATCAGATATGGGGAATCAGAGGTGGGGAATCAGAGGCAGGGAATCAGATGTGCGGAATCAGAGATGGGAAATCAGAGGCAGGGAATCAGAATCAGAAGCAGGGAATCAGAGGCCGGGAATCAGAGGCCGGAATCAGATGCCGGGAATAAGAGGCCGGGAATCAGAGGTGGGGAATCAGAGGCGGCGAATGAGATATGGGGAATCAGAGGCGGGGAATCAGAGGCGGGGAAACAGAGGCGAGGAATCAGATATGGGGAATCAGAGGTGGCGAATCAAAGGCGGTGAATCAGAGATGGGGAATCAGAGGCGGGGAATCAGAGGCAGGGAATCAAACACGGGAAATCAGGGGCGGGGAATCAGAGCTGGGGAATCAGAGGCGGGGAATCAGAGTTGGGGAATCAGAGGCAGGGAATCAGATATGGGGAAACAAGGGCAGGGAATCAGAGGCGGGGAAACAGAGGCGGGGAATCAGATATGGGGAATCAGAGGTGTGGAATCAGAGGTTGGGAATCAGAGGCAGGGAATCAGAGGCGGCGAAACAGAGGCGGGGAATCAGATATGGGGAATCAGAGGTGGCGAATCAAAGGCGGTGTAACAGAGATGGGGAATCAGGGCAGGGAATCAGAGGCAGGGAATCAAACACGGGGAATCAGAGCTGGGGAATCAGAGGCGGGGAATTAGAGTTGGGGAATCAGAGGAGGGGAATCAGAGGTTCGGAATCAGAGGCAGGGAATCAGAGGCGGGGAATCAGAGGCAGGGAATCAGATGCGCGGAATCGGAGATGGGGAATCAGAGGTAGGGAATCAGAGGTGGGGAATCAGAGGCGGGGAATAAGAGGCCGGGAATCAGATATGGGGAAACAGAGGTGGGGAATCAGAGGCGGGGAAACAGAGGCGGGGAATCAGATATGGGGAATCAGAGGTGGGGAATCAGAGGTTGGGAATCAGAGGCAGCGAATCAGAGGCTTGGAATCAGATGCAGGGAATCAGATGCGGGGAATCAGAGGCGGGGAATCAGAGCTGGGGAATAAGAGGTGGGGAATCGGAGTTGGGGAATCAGAGGCGGGGACTTAGATATTGGGAAACAGAGGCGGGAAATCAGAGGCGGGGAAACAGAGGCGGGGAATCAGATATGGGGAATCAGAGGTGGGGAATCAGAGGCAGGGAATCAGATGTGCGGAATCAGAGATGGGGAATCAGAGGCAGGGAATCAGAATCAGAAGCAGGGAATCAGAGGCCGGGAATCAGAGGCCGGAATCAGATGCCGGGAATAAGAGGCCGGGAATCAGAGGTGGGGAATCAGAGGCGGGGAATGAGATATGGGGAATCAGAGGCGGGGAATCAGAGGCGGGGAAACAGAGGCGAGGAATCAGATATGGGGAATCAGAGGTGGCGAATCAAAGGCGGTGAATCAGAGATGGGGAATCAGAGGCGGGGAATCAGAGGCAGGGAATCAAACACGGGGAATCAGAGGCGGGGAATCAGAGCTGGGGAATCAGAGGCGGGGAATCAGAGTTGGGGAATCAGAGGCGGGGAATCAGAGCTTGGGAATCAGAGGTGGGGATCAGAGTCAGGGAATCAGAGGCAGGGAATCAGATGTGCGGAATCCGAGATGGGGAATCAGAGGTGGGGAATCAGAGGCTGTGAATCAGAGATGGGGAATCAGAGGCGGGGAATCAGAGGCAGGAAATCAGACACGGGGATTCAGAGGCTGGGAATCAGACGGGGCGAATCAAAGGCGGGGAATCAGAGCTGGGGAATCAGAGGCAGGGAATCAGAGTTGGGGATTCAGAGGCGGGGAATCAGATATGGGGAAACAGAGGCGGGGAATCAGAGGCGGGCAAACAGAGGCGGGGAATTAGATATGGGGAATCAGAGGTGGGGAATCAGAGGTGGTGAATCAGAGATGGGGAATCACAGGCGGGGAATCAGAGGCAGGGAATAGAACGCGGGGAATCAGAGGCAGGGAATCAGAGTTGGGGCATCAGAGGTTGGGAATTAGATATGGGGAAACAGAGGCGGGGAATCAGAGGCGGGGAAACAGAGGCGGGAAATCAGATATGGGGAATCAGAGGTGGGGAATCAGAGGCAGGGAATCAGATGTGCGGAATCAGAGATGGGGAATCAGAGGCAGCGAATCAGAATCAGAAGCGGGGAATCAGAGGCCGGGAATCAGAGGCCGGGAATCAGATGCTGGGAATAAGAGGCCGGGAATCAGAGGTGGGGAATCAGAGTCCGGGAATCAGAGATGGGGATTCAGAGGCGGAAAATGAGATATGTAGAATCAGAGGCGGGGAATCAGAGGCGGGGAAACAGAGGTGGGGAATCAGATATGTGGAATCAGAGGTGGCGAATCAAAGGCAGTGAATCAGAGATGGGGAATCAGAGGCGGGGAATCAGAGGCAGGGAATCAAACACGGGAAATCAGGGGCGGGGAATCAGAGCTGGGGAATCAGAGGCGGGGAATCAGAGTTGGGGAATCAGAGGCAGGGAATCAGATATGGGGAAACAAGGGCAGGGAATCAGAGGCGGGGAAACAGAGGCGGGGAATCAGATATGGGGAATCAGAGGTGTGGAATCAGAGGTTGGGAATCAGAGGCAGGGAATCAGAGGCGGCGAAACAGAGGCGGGGAATCAGATATGGGGAATCAGAGGTGGCGAATCAAAGGCGGTGTAACAGAGATGGGGAATCAGGGCAGGGAATCAGAGGCAGGGAATCAGATGTGCGGAATCGGAGATGGGGAATCAGAGGTAGGGAATCAGAGGTGGGGAATCAGAGGCGGGGAATAAGAGGCCGGGAATCAGATATGGGGAAACAGAGGTGGGGAATCAGAGGCGGGGAAACAGAGGCGGGGAATCAGATATGGGGAATCAGAGGTGGGGAATCAGAGGTTGGGAATCAGAGGCAGCGAATCAGAGGCTTGGAATCAGATGCAGGGAATCAGATGCGGGGAATCAGAGGCGGGGAATCAGAGCTGGGGAATAAGAGGTGGGGAATCAGAGTTAGGGAATCAGAGGCGGGGACTTAGATATTGGGAAACAGAGGCGGGAAATCAGAGGCGGGGAAACAGAGGCGGGGAATCAGATATGGGGAATCAGAGGTGGGGAATCAGAGGCAGGGAATCAGATGGTCGGAATCAGAGATGGGGAATCAGAGGCAGGGAATCAGAATCAGAAGCAGGGAATCAGAGGCCGGGAATCAGAGGCCGGAATCAGATGCCGGGAATAAGAGGCCGGGAATCAGAGGTGGGGAATCAGAGTCCGGGAATCAGAGATGGGGATTCAGAGGCGGGGAATGAGATATGGGGAATCAGAGGCGGGGAATCAGAGGCGGGGAAACAGATGCGGGGAATCAGATATGGGGAATCAGAGGTGGCGAATCAAAGGCGGTGAATCAGAGATGCGGAATCAGAGGCCGGGAATCAGAGGCAGGGAATCAAACACGGGGAATCAGAGGCGGGGAATCAGAGCTGGGGAATCAGAGGCGGGGAATCAGAGTTGGGGAATCAGAGGCGGGGAAGCAGAGGCAGGGAATCAGACGCGGGGATTCAGAGGCGGTGAATCATAGTTGGGAATCAGAGGCGGATAATCAGATATGGGGAAACAGAGGAGGGGAATCAGGGGCGGGGAAACAGAGGCGGGGAATCAGATATGGGGATTCGGATGCGGGGAATCAGAGGCGGGGAATCAGAGCTGTGGAATCAGAGGCGGGGAATCAGAGTTGGGGCATCAGAGGTGGGGAATTAGATATGGGGAAACAGAGGCGGGGATTCAGAGGCGTGGAAACAGAGGCGGGGAATCAGATATGGGGAATCAGACGTGGGGAATCAGAGGCAGGGAATCAGAATCAGAAGCGGGGAGCCAGAGGCCGGGAATCAGAGGCCTGGAATCAGATGCTGGGAATAAGAGGCCGGGAATCAGAGGTGGGGAATCAGAGTCCGGGAATCAGAGATGGGGAGTCAGAGGCGGGGAATGAGATATGGAGAATCAGAGGCGGGGAATCAGAGGCGGGGAAACAGAGGTGGGGAATCAGATATGGGGAATCAGAGGTGGCGAATCAAAGGCGGTGAATCAGAGATGGGGAATCAGAGGCGGGGAATCAGAGGCAGGGAATCAAACACGGGGAATCAGAGGCGGGGAATCAGAGCTGGGGAATCAGAGGCTGGGAATCAAAGTTGGGGAATCAGAGTCAGGGAATCAGATATGGGGAAACAGGGGCGGGGAATCAGAGGCGGGGAAACAGAGGCGGGGAATCAGATATGGGGAATCAGAGGCGGGGAATTAGAGTTGGGGAATCAGAGGCGGGGAATTAGTGGTGGGGAAACAGAGGCGGGGAATCAAACACGGAGAATCAGAGGTGGGGAATCAGAGGTTGGAAATTAGAGGCAGGGAATCAGCGGCGGGGAATCAGAGGCAGGGAATCAGAGGCAGGGAATCAGATGTGCGGAATCGGTGATGGGGAATCAGAGGCAGGGAATCAGAGGCGGGGAATCAGAGGCCGGGAATCAGATATGGGGAAACAGAGGCGGGGAATCAGAGGCGGGGAAACAGAGGCTGGGAATCAGATATGGGGAATCAGAGGTGGGGAATCAGAGGTTGGGAATCAGAGGCAGGGGATCAGAGGCTTGGAATCAGATGCAGGGAATCAGATGCGGGGAATCAGAGGCGGGGAATCAGAGCTGGGGAATCAGAGTCTGGGAATCAAAGTTGGGGAATCAGAGGCAGGGAATCAGATATGGGGAACAGGGTCGGGGAATCAGAGGCGGGGAAACAGAGGCGGGGAATCAGATATGGGGAATCAGAGGCGGGGAATTAGAGTTGGGGAATCAGAGGCGGGGAATCAGAGGCGGGGAAACAGAGGCGGGGAATCAAACACGGGGAATCAGAGGTGGGGAATCAGAGGTTGGGAACCAGAGGCAGGGAATCAGAGGCGGGGAATCAGAGGCGGGGAATGAGAGGCAGGGAATCAGATGTGCGGAATCGGAGATGGGGAATCAGAGGCAGGGAATCAGAGGCGGGGAATCAGAGGCGGGGAATCAGAGGCCGGGAATCAGATATGGGGAAACAGAAGCGGGGAATCAGTGGCGGGGAAACAGAGGCTGGGAATCAGGTATGGGGAATCAGATGTGGGGAATCAGAGGCGGGGAATCAGAGCTGGGGAATCAGAGGTGGGGAATCAAAGTTGGGGAATCAGAGGCGGGGACTTAGATATGGGGAAACAGAGGCGGGGAATCAGAGATGGGGAAACAGAGGCGGGGATTCAGATATGGGGAATCAGAGGTGGGGAATCAGAGGCAGGGAATTAGATGTGCGGAATCAGAAATGGGGAATCAGAGGCAGGGAATCAGAATCAGAAGCAGGGAATCAGAGGCCGGGAATCAGAGGCCGGAATCAGATGCCGGGAATAAGAGGTCGGGAATCAGAGGTGGGGAATCAGAGTCCGGGAATCAGAGATGGGGAATCAGAGGCGGGGAATGAGATATGGGGAATCAGAGGCGGGGAATCAGAGGCGGGGAAACAGTGGCGAGGAATCAGATATGGGGAATCAGAGGTGGCGAATCAAAGGCGGTGAATCAGAGATGGGGAATCAGAGCTGGGGAATCAGAGGCAGGGGATCAAACACGGGGAATCAGAGGCGGGGAATCAGAGCTGGGGAATCAGAGGCGGGGAATCAGAGTTGGGGAATCAGAGGCGGGGAATCAGAGCTGGGGAATCAGAGGTGGGGAATCAGAGTCGGGGAATCAGAGGCAGGGAATCGGATGTGCGGAATCAGAGATGGGGAATCAGAGGTGGGGAATCAGAGGCGGTGAATCTGAGATGGGGAATCAGAGGCGGGGAATCAGAGGCAGGTTATCAGACACGGGGATTCAGAGGCTGGGAATCAGACGGGGGGAATCAAAGGCGGGGAATGAAGCTGGGGAATCAGAGGCAGGGAATCAGAGTTGGGGATTCAGAGGCGGGGAATCAGATATGGGGAAACAGAGGCGGGGAATCAGAGGCGGGCAAACAGAGGCGGGGAATTAGATATGGGGAATCAGTGGTGGGGAATCAGAGGTGGTGAATCAGTGATGGGGAATCACAGGCGGGGAATCAGAGGCAGGGAATAGAACGCGGGGAATCAGAGGCAGGGAATCAGAGCTGGGGAATAAGAGGCGGGGAATCATAGTTGGGAATCAGAGGCGGGGAATCAGATATGGGGAAACAGAGGCGGGGAATCAGGGGCGGGGAAACAGAGGCGGGGAATCAGATATGGGGAATCGGATGTGGAGAATCAGAGGCAGGGAATCAGAGCTGGGGAATCAGAGGCGGGGAATCAGAGTTGGGGCATCAGAGGTGGGGAATTAGATCTGGGGAAACAGAGGCGGGGAATCAGATGTGCGGAATCAGAGGCGGGGAATCAGAGGCAGGGAATCAGAATCAGAAGCGGGGAGTCAGAGGCCGGGAATCAGAGGCCTGGAATCAGATGCTGGGAATAAGAGGCCGGGAATCAGAGGTGGGGAATCAGAGTCCGGGAATCAGAGATGGGGAGTCAGAGGCGGGGAATGAGATATGGAGAATCAGAGGCGGGGAATCAGAGGTGGGGAAACAGAGGTGGGGAATCAGATATGGGGAATCAGAGGTGGCGAATCAAAGGCTGTGTATCAGAGATGGGGAATCAGAGGCGGGGAATCAGAGGCAGGGAATCAAACACAGGGAATTAGAGGCGGGGAATCAGAGCTGGGGAATCAGAGGCTGGGAATCAAAGTTGGGGAATCAGAGGCAGGGAATCAGATATGGGGAAACAGGGGCGGGGAATCAGAGGCGGGGAAACAGAGGCAGGGAATCAGATATGGGGAATCAGAGGCGGGGAATTAGAGTTGGGGAATCAGAGGCGGGGAATCAGAGGCGGGGAAACAGAGGCGGGGAATCAAACACGTGGAATCAGAGGTGGGGAATCAGAGGTTGGGAATCAGAGGCAGGGAATCAGAGGCGGGGAATCAGAGGCGGGGAATCAGAGGCAGGGAATCAGATGTGCGGAATCGGAGATGAGGAATCAGAGGCAGGGAATCAGAGGCTGGGAATCAGATGCGGGGAATCAGAGGCCGGGAATCAGATATGGGGAAACAGAGGCGGGGAATCAGAGGCGGGGAAACAGAGGCTGGGAATCAGATATGGGGAATCAGAGGTGGGGAAACAGAGGTTGGGAATCAGAGGCAGGGAATCAGAGGCTTGGAATCAGATGCAGGGAATCAGATGCGGGGAATCAGAGGCGGGGAATCAGAGCTGGGGAATCAGAGGCTGGGAATCAAAGTTGGGGAATCAGAGGCAGGGAATCAGAGGCGGGGAATCAGATGCGGGGAATCAGAGGCCGAGAATCAGATATGGGGAAACAGAGGCGGGGAATCAGAGGCGGGTAAACAGAGGCTGGGAATCAGATATGGGGAATCAGAGGTGGGGAATCAGAGGTTGGGAATCAGAGGCAGGGAATCAGAGGCTTGGAATCAGATGCAGGGAATCAGATGCGGGGAATCAGAGGCGGGGAATCAGAGATGGGGAATCAGAGGCTGGGAATCAAAGTTGGGGAATCAGAGGCAGGGAATCAGATATGGGGAAACAGGGGCGGGGAATCAGAGGCGGGGAAACAGAGGCGGGGAATCAGATATGGGGAATCAGAGGCGGGGAATTAGAGTTGGGGAATCAGAGGCGGGGAATCAGAGGCGGGGATACAGAGGCGGGGAATCAAACACGGGGAATCAGAGGTGGGGAATCAGAGGTTGGGAATCAGAGGCAGGGAATCAGAGGCGGGGAATCAGAGGCGGGGAATCAGAGGCAGGGAATCAGATGTGCGGAATCGGAGATGGGGAATCAGAGGCAGGGAATCAGAGGCGGGGAATCAGAGGCGGGGAACCAGAGGCCGGGAATCAGATATGGGGAAACAGAGGCGGGGAATCAGAGGCGGGGAAACAGATGCTGGGAATCAGATATGGGGAATCAGATGTGGGGAATCAGAGGTTGGGAATCAGAGGCAGGGGATCAGAGGCTTGGAATCAGATGCAGGGAATCAGATGCGGGGAATCAGAGGCGGGGAATCAGAGCTGGGGAATCAGAGTCTGGGAATCAAAGTTGGGGAATCAGAGGCGGGGAATCAGATATGGGGAAACAGGGGCGGGGAATCAGAGGCGGGGAAACAGAGGCGGGGAATCAGATATGGGGAAGCAGAGGCGGGGAATTAGAGTTGGGGAATCAGAGGCGGGGAATCAGAGGCGGGGAGACAGAGGCGGGGAATCAAACACGGGGAATCAGAGGTGGGGAATCAGAGGTTGGGAATCAGAGGCAGGGAATCAGAGGCGGGGAATCAGAGGCGGGGAATGAGAGGCAGGGAATCAGATGTGCGGAATCGGAGATGGGGAATCAGAGGCACGGAATCAGAGGCGGGGAATCAGAGGCGGGGAATCAGAGGCCGGGAATCAGATATGGGGAAACAGAAGCGGGGAATCAGAGGCGGGGAAACAGAGGCTGGGAATCAGGTATGGGGAATCAGATGTGGGGAATCAGAGGCGGGGAATCAGAGCTGGGGAATCAGAGGTGGGGAATCAAAGTAGGGGAATCAGAGGCGGGGACTTAGATATGGGGAACCAGAGGCGGGGAATCAGAGACGGGGAAACAGAGGCGGGGATTCAGATATGGGGAATCAGAGGTGGGGAATAAGAGGCAGGGAATTAGATGTGCGGAATCAGAAATGGGGAATCAGAGGCAGGGAATCAGAATCAGAAGCAGGGAATCAGAGGCCGGGAATCAGAGGCCGGAATCAGATGCCGGGAATAAGAGGTCGGGAATCAGAGGTGGGGAATCAGAGTCCGGGAATCAGAGATGGGGAATCAGAGGCGGGGAATGAGATATGGGGAATCAGAGGCGGGGAATCAGAGGCGGGGAAACAGTGGCGAGGAATCAGATATGGGGAATCAGAGGTGGCGAATCAAAGGCGGTGAATCAGAGATGGGGAATCAGAGCTGGGGAATCAGAGGCAGGGGATCAAACACGGGGAATCAGAGGCGGGGAATCAGAGCTGGGGAATCAGAGGCGGGGAATCAGAGTTGGGGAATCAGAGGCGGGGAATCAGAGCTGGGGAATCAGAGGTGGGGAATCAGAGTCGGGGAATCAGAGGCAGGGAATCGGATGTGCGGAAACAGAGATGGGGAATCAGAGGTGGGGAATCAGAGGCGGTGAATCTGAGATGGGGAATCAGAGGCGGGGAATCAGAGGCAGGTTATCAGACACGGGGATTCAGAGGCTGGGAATCAGACGGGGGGAATCAAAGGCGGGGAATGAAGCTGGGGAATCAGAGGCAGGGAATCAGAGTTGGGGATTCAGAGGCGGGGAATCAGATATGGGGAAACAGAGGCGGGGAATCAGAGGCGGGCAAACAGAGGCGGGGAATTAGATATGGGGAATCAGTGGTGGGGAATCAGAGGTGGTGAATCAGTGATGGGGAATCACAGGCGGGGAATCAGAGGCAGGGAATAGAACGCGGGGAATCAGAGGCAGGGAATCAGAGCTGGGGAATAAGAGGCGGGGAATCATAGTTGGGAATCAGAGGCGGGGAATCAGATATGGGGAAACAGAGGCGGGGAATCAGGGGCGGGGAAACAGAGGCGGGGAATCAGATATGGGGAATCGGATGTGGAGAATCAGAGGCAGGGAATCAGAGCTGGGGAATCAGAGGCGGGGAATCAGAGTTGGGGCATCAGAGGTGGGGAATTAGATCTGGGGAAACAGAGGCGGGGAATCAGATGTGCGGAATCAGAGGCGGGGAATCAGAGGCAGGGAATCAGAATCAGAAGCGGGGAGTCAGAGGCCGGGAATCAGAGGCCTGGAATCAGATGCTGGGAATAAGAGGCCGGGAATCAGAGGTGGGGAATCAGAGTCCGGGAATCAGAGATGGGGAGTCAGAGGCGGGGAATGAGATATGGAGAATCAGAGGCGGGGAATCAGAGGTGGGGAAACAGAGGTGGGGAATCAGATATGGGGAATCAGAGGTGGCGAATCAAAGGCTGTGAATCAGAGATGGGGAATCAGAGGCGGGGAATCAGAGGCAGGGAATCAAACACGGGGAATCAGAGGCGGGGAATCAGAGCTGGGGAATCAGAGGCTGGGAATCAAAGTTGGGGAATCAGAGGCAGGGAATCAGATATGGGGAAACAGGGGCGGGGAATCAGAGGCGGGGAAACAGAGGCAGGGAATCAGATATGGGGAATCAGAGGCGGGGAATTAGAGTTGGGGAATCAGAGGCGGGGAATTAGTGGTGGGGAAACAGAGGCGGGGAATCAAACACGGGGAATCAGAGGTGGGGAATCAGAGGTTGGAAATTAGAGGCAGGGAATCAGCGGCGGGGAATCAGAGGCAGGGAATCAGAGGCAGGGAATCAGATGTGCGGAATCGGTGATGGGGAATCAGAGGCAGGGAATCAGAGGCGGGGAATCAGATGCCGGGAATCAGATATGGGGAAACAGAGGCGGGGAATCAGAGGCGGGGAAACAGAGGCTGGGAATCAGATATGGGGAATCAGAGGTGGGGAATCAGAGGTTGGGAATCAGAGGCAGGGGATCAGAGGCTTGGAATCAGATGCAGGGAATCAGATGCGGGGAATCAGAGGCGGGGAATCAGAGCTGGGGAATCAGAGTCTGGGAATCAAAGTTGGGGAATCAGAGGCAGGGAATCAGATATGGGGAACAGGGTCGGGGAATCAGAGGCGGGGAAACAGAGGCGGGGAATCAGATATGGGGAATCAGAGGCGGGGAATTAGAGTTGGGGAATCAGAGGCGGGGAATCAGAGGCGGGGAAACAGAGGCGGGGAATCAAACACGGGGAATCAGAGGTGGGGAATCAGAGGTTGGGAATCAGAGGCAGGGAATCAGAGGCGGGGAATCAGAGGCGGGGAATGAGAGGCAGGGAATCAGATGTGCGGAATCGGAGATGGGGAATCAGAGGCAGGGAATCAGAGGCGGGGAATCAGAGGCGGGGAATCAGAGGCCGGGAATCAGATATGGGGAAACAGAAGCGGGGAATCAGTGGCGGGGAAACAGAGGCTGGGAATCAGGTATGGGGAATCAGATGTGGGGAATCAGAGGCGGGGAATCAGAGCTGGGGAATCAGAGGTGGGGAATCAAAGTTGGGGAATCAGAGGCGGGGACTTAGATATGGGGAAACAGAGGCGGGGAATCAGAGATGGGGAAACAGAGGCGGGGATTCAGATATGGGGAATCAGAGGTGGGGAATCAGAGGCAGGGAATTAGATGTGCGGAATCAGAAATGGGGAATCAGAGGCAGGGAATCAGAATCAGAAGCAGGGAATCAGAGGCCGGGAATCAGAGGCCGGAATCAGATGCCGGGAATAAGAGGTCGGGAATCAGAGGTGGGGAATCAGAGTCCGGGAATCAGAGATGGGGAATCAGAGGCGGGGAATGAGATATGGGGAATCAGAGGCGGGGAATCAGAGGCGGGGAAACAGTGGCGAGGAATCAGATATGGGGAATCAGAGGTGGCGAATCAAAGGCGGTGAATCAGAGATGGGGAATCAGAGCTGGGGAATCAGAGGCAGGGGATCAAACACGGGGAATCAGAGGCGGGGAATCAGAGCTGGGGAATCAGAGGCGGGGAATCAGAGTTGGGGAATCAGAGGCGGGGAATCAGAGCTGGGGAATCAGAGGTGGGGAATCAGAGTCGGGGAATCAGAGGCAGGGAATCGGATGTGCGGAATCAGAGATGGGGAATCAGAGGTGGGGAATCAGAGGCGGTGAATCTGAGATGGGGAATCAGAGGCGGGGAATCAGAGGCAGGTTATCAGACACGGGGATTCAGAGGCTGGGAATCAGACGGGGGGAATCAAAGGCGGGGAATGAAGCTGGGGAATCAGAGGCAGGGAATCAGAGTTGGGGATTCAGAGGCGGGGAATCAGATATGGGGAAACAGAGGCGGGGAATCAGAGGCGGGCAAACAGAGGCGGGGAATTAGATATGGGGAATCAGTGGTGGGGAATCAGAGGTGGTGAATCAGTGATGGGGAATCACAGGCGGGGAATCAGAGGCAGGGAATAGAACGCGGGGAATCAGAGGCAAGGAATCAGAGCTGGGGAATAAGAGGCGGGGAATCATAGTTGGGAATCAGAGGCGGGGAATCAGATATGGGGAAACAGAGGCGGGGAATCAGGGGCGGGGAAACAGAGGCGGGGAATCAGATATGGGGAATCGGATGTGGAGAATCAGAGGCAGGGAATCAGAGCTGGGGAATCAGAGGCGGGGAATCAGAGTTGGGGCATCAGAGGTGGGGAATTAGATCTGGGGAAACAGAGGCGGGGAATCAGATGTGCGGAATCAGAGGCGGGGAATCAGAGGCAGGGAATCAGAATCAGAAGCGGGGAGTCAGAGGCCGGGAATCAGAGGCCTGGAATCAGATGCTGGGAATAAGAGGCCGGGAATCAGAGGTGGGGAATCAGAGTCCGGGAATCAGAGATGGGGAGTCAGAGGCGGGGTATGAGATATGGAGAATCAGAGGCGGGGAATCAGAGGTGGGGAAACAGAGGTGGGGTATCAGATATGGGGAATCAGAGGTGGCGAATCAAAGGCTGTGAATCAGAGATGGGGAATCAGAGGCGAGGAATCAGAGGCAGGGAATCAAACACAGGGAATTAGAGGCGGGGAATCAGAGCTGGGGAATCAGAGGCTGGGAATCAAAGTTGGGGAATCAGAGGCAGGGAATCAGATATGGGGAAACAGGGGCGGGGAATCAGAGGCGGGGAAACAGAGGCAGGGAATCAGATATGGGGAATCAGAGGCGGGGAATTAGAGTTGGGGAATCAGAGGCGGGGAATCAGAGGCGGGGAAACAGAGGCGGGGAATCAAACACGGGGAATCAGAGGTGGGGAATCAGAGGTTGGGAATCAGAGGCAGGGAATCAGAGGCGGGGAATCAGAGGCGGGGAATCAGAGGCAGGGAATCAGATGTGCGGAATCGGAGATGAGGAATCAGAGGCAGGGAATCAGAGGCGGGGAATCAGATGCGGGGAATCAGAGGCCGGGAATCAGATATGGGGAAACAGAGGCGGGGAATCAGAGGCGGGGAAACAGAGGCTGGGAATCAGATATGGGGAATCAGAGGTGGGGAAACAGAGGTTGGGAATCAGAGGCAGGGAATCAGAGGCTTGGAATCAGATGCAGGGAATCAGATGCGGGGAATCAGAGGCGGGGAATCAGAGCTGGGGAATCAGAGGCTGGGAATCAAAGTTGGGGAATCAGAGGCAGGGAATCAGAGGCGGGGAATCAGATGCGGGGAATCAGAGGCCGGGAATCAGATATGGGGAAACAGAGGCGGGGAATCAGAGGCGGGGAAACAGAGGCTGGGAATCAGATATGGGGAATCAGAGGTGGGGAATCAGAGGTTGGGAATCAGAGGCAGGGAATCAGAGGCTTGGAATCAGATGCAGGGAATCAGATGCGGGGAATCAGAGGCGGGGAATCAGAGCTGGGGAATCAGAGGCTGGGAATCAAAGTTGGGGAATCAGAGGCAGGGAATCAGATATGGGGAAACAGGGGCCGGGAATCAGAGGCGGGGAAACAGAGGCGGGGAATCAGATATGGGGAATCAGAGGCGGGGAATTAGAGTTGGGGAATCAGAGGCGGGGAATCAGAGGCGGGGATACAGAGGCGGGGAATCAAACACGGGGAATCAGAGGTGGGGAATCAGAGGTTGGGAATCAGAGGCAGGGAATCAGAGGCGGGGAATCAGAGGCGGGGAATCAGAGGCAGGGAATCAGATGTGCGGAATCGGAGATGGGGAATCAGAGGCAGGGAATCAGAGGCGGGGAATCAGAGGCGGGGAACCAGAGGCCGGGAATCAGATATGGGGAAACAGAGGCGGGGAATCAGAGGCGGGGAAACAGATGCTGGGAATCAGATATGGGGAATCAGATGTGGGGAATCAGAGGCGGGGAATCAGAGCTGGGGAATCAGAGGTGGGGAATCAAAGTTGGGGAATCAGAGGCGGGGACTTAGATATGGGGAAACAGAGGCGGGGAATCAGAGACGGGGAAACAGAGGCGGGGATTCAGATATGGGGAATCAGAGGTGGGGAATAAGAGGCAGGGAATTAGATGTGCGGAATCAGAAATGGGGAATCAGAGGCAGGGAATCAGAATCAGAAGCAGGGAATCAGAGGCCGGGAATCAGAGGCCGGAATCAGATGCCGGGAATAAGAGGTAGGGAATCAGAGGTGGGGAATCAGAGTCCGGGAATCAGAGATGGGGAATCAGAGGCGGGGAATGAGATATGGGGAATCAGAGGCGGGGAATCAGAGGCGGGGAAACAGTGGCGAGGAATCAGATATGGGGAATCAGAGGTGGCGAATCAAAGGCGGTGAATCAGAGATGGGGAATCAGAGCTGGGGAATCAGAGGCAGGGGATCAAACACGGGGAATCAGAGGCGGGGAATCAGAGCTGGGGAATCAGAGGCGGGGAATCAGAGTTGGGGAATCAGAGGCGGGGAATCAGAGCTGGGGAATCAGAGGTGGGGAATCAGAGTCGGGGAATCAGAGGCAGGGAATCGGATGTGCGGAAACAGAGATGGGGAATCAGAGGTGGGGAATCAGAGGCGGTGAATCTGAGATGGGGAATCAGAGGCGGGGAATCAGAGGCAGGTTATCAGACACGGGGATTCAGAGGCTGGGAATCAGACGGGGGGAATCAAAGGCGGGGAATGAAGCTGGGGAATCAGAGGCAGAAATCAGAGTTGGGGATTCAGAGGCGGGGAATCGGATATGGGGAAACAGAGGCGGGGAATCAGAGGCGGGCAAACAGAGGCGGGGAATTAGATATGGGGAATCAGTGGTGGGGAATCAGAGGTGGTGAATCAGTGATGGGGAATCACAGGCGGGGAATCAGAGGCAGGGAATAGAACGCGGGGAATCAGAGGCAGGGAATCAGAGCTGGGGAATAAGAGGCGGGGAATCATAGTTGGGAATCAGAGGCGGGGAATCAGATATGGGGAAACAGAGGCGGGGAATCAGGGGCGGGGAAACAGAGGCGGGGAATCAGATATGGGGAATCGGATGTGGAGAATCAGAGGCAGGGAATCAGAGCTGGGGAATCAGAGGCGGGGAATCAGAGTTGGGGCATCAGAGGTGGGGAATTAGATCTGGGGAAACAGAGGCGGGGAATCAGATGTGCGGAATCAGAGGCGGGGAATCAGAGGCAGGGAATCAGAATCAGAAGCGGGGAGTCAGAGGCCGGGAATCAGAGGCCTGGAATCAGATGCTGGGAATAAGAGGCCGGGAATCAGAGGTGGGGAATCAGAGTCCGGGAATCAGAGATGGGGAGTCAGAGGCGGGGAATGAGATATGGAGAATCAGAGGCGGGGAATCAGAGGTGGGGAAACAGAGGTGGGGAATCAGATATGGGGAATCAGAGGTGGCGAATGAAAGGCTGTGAATCAGAGATGGGGAATCTGAGGCGGGGAATCAGAGGCAGGGAATCAAACACGGGGAATCAGAGGCGGGGAATCAGAGCTGGGGAATCAGAGGCTGGGAATCAAAGTTGGGGAATCAGAGGCAGGGAATCAGATATGGGGAAACAGGGGCGGGGAATCAGAGGCGGGGAAACAGAGGCAGGGAATCAGATATGGGGAATCAGAGGCGGGGAATTAGAGTTGGGGAATCAGAGGCGGGGAATCAGAGGCGGGGAAACAGAGGCGGGGAATCAAACACGGGGAATCAGAGGTGGGGAATCAGAGGTTGGGAATCAGAGGCAGGGAATCAGAGGCGGGGAATCAGAGGCGGGGAATCAGAGGCAGGGAATCAGATGTGCGGAATCGGAGATGAGGAATCAGAGGCAGGGAATCAGAGGCGGGGAATCAGATGCGGGGAATCAGAGGCCGGGAATCAGATATGGGGAAACAGAGGCGGGGAATCAGAGGCGGGGAAACAGAGGCTGGGAATCAGATATGGGGAATCAGAGGTGGGGAAACAGAGGTTGGGAATCAGAGGCAGGGAATCAGAGGCTTGGAATCAGATGCAGGGAATCAGATGCGGGGAATCAGAGGCGGGGAATCAGAGCTGGGGAATCAGAGGCTGGGAATCAAAGTTGGGGAATCAGAGGCAGGGAATCAGATATGGGGAAACAGGGGCGGGGAATCAGAGGCGGGGAAACAGAGGCGGGGAATCAGATATGGGGAATCAGAGGCGGGGAATTAGAGTTGGGGAATCAGAGGCGGGGAATCAGAGGCGGGGATACAGAGGCGGGGAATCAAACACGGGGAATCAGAGGTGGGGAATCAGAGGTTGGGAATCAGAGGCAGTGAATCAGAGGCGGGGAATCAGAGGCGGGGAATCAGAGGCAGGGAATCAGATGTGCGGAATCGGAGATGGGGAATCAGAGGCAGGGAATCAGAGGCGGGGAATCAGAGGCGGGGAACCAGAGGCCGGGAATCAGATATGGGGAAACAGAGGCGGGGAATCAGAGGCGGGGAAACAGATGCTGGGAATCAGATATGGGGAATCAGAGGTGGGGAATCAGAGGTTGGGAATCAGAGGCAGGGGATCAGAGGCTTGGAATCAGATGCAGGGAATCAGATGCGGGGAATCAGAGGCGGGGAATCAGAGCTGTGGGATCAGAGTCTGGGAATCAAAGTTGGGGAATCAGAGGCGGGGAATCAGATATGGGGAAACAGGGGCGGGGAATCAGAGGCGGGGAAACAGAGGCGGGGAATCAGATATGGGGAAGCAGAGGCGGGGAATTAGAGTTGGGGAATCAGAGGCGGGGAATCAGAGGCGGGGAGACAGAGGCGGGGAATCAAACACGGGGAATCAGAGGTGGGGAATCAGAGGTTGGGAATCAGAGGCAGGGAATCAGAGGCGGGGAATCAGAGGCGGGGAATGAGAGGCAGGGAATCAGATGTGCGGAATCGGAGATGGGGAATCAGAGGCACGGAATCAGAGGCGGGGAAGCAGAGGCGGGGAATCAGAGGCCGGGAATCAGATATGGGGAAACAGAAGCGGGGAATCAGAGGCGGGGAAACAGAGGCTGGGAATCAGGTATGGGGAATCAGATGTGGGGAATCAGAGGCGGGGAATCAGAGCTGGGGAATCAGAGGTGGGGAATCAAAGTTGGGGAATCAGAGGCGGGGACTTAGATATGGGGAAACAGAGGCGGGGAATCAGAGACGGGGAAACAGAGGCGGGGATTCAGATATGGGGAATCAGAGGTGGGGAATAAGAGGCAGGGAATTAGATGTGCGGAATCAGAAATGGGGAATCAGAGGCAGGGAATCAGAATCAGAAGCAGGGAATCAGAGGCCGGGAATCAGAGGCCGGAATCAGATGCCGGGAATAAGAGGTCGGGAATCAGAGGTGGGGAATCAGAGTCCGGGAATTAGAGATGGGGAATCAGAGGCGGGGAATGATATATGGGGAATCAGAGGCGGGGAATCAGAGGCGGGGAAACAGTGGCGAGGAATCAGATATGGGGAATCAGAGGTGGCGAATCAAAGGCGGTGAATCAGAGATGGGGAATCAGAGCTGGGGAATCAGAGGCAGGGGATCAAACACGGGGAATCAGAGTCGGGGAATCAGAGCTGGGGAATCAGAGGTGGCAAATCAGAGTCGGGGAATCAGAGGCAGGGAATCGGATGTGCGGAAACAGAGATGGGGAATCAGAGGTGGGGAATCAGAGGCGGTGAATCTGAGATGGGGAATCAGAGGCTGGGAATCAGAGGCAGGTTATCAGACACGGGGATTCAGAGGCTGGGAATCAGACGGGGGGAATCAAAGGCGGGGAATGAAGCTGGGGAATCAGAGGCAGGGAATCAGAGTTGGGGATTCAGAGGCGGGGAATCAGATATGGGGAAACAGAGGCGGGGAATCAGAGGCGGGCAAACAGAGGCGGGGAATTAGATATGGGGAATCAGTGGTGGGGAATCAGAGGTGGTGAATCAGTGATGGGGAATCACAGGCGGGGAATCAGAGGCAGGGAATAGAACGCGGGGAATCAGAGGCAGGGAATCAGAGCTGGGGAATAAGAGGCGGGGAATCATAGTTGGGAATCAGAGGCGGGGAATCAGATATGGGGAAACAGAGGCGGGGAATCAGGGGCGGGGAAACAGAGGCGGGGAATCAGATATGGGGAATCGGATGTGGAGAATCAGAGGCAGGGAATCAGAGCTGGGGAATCAGAGGCGGGGAATCAGAGTTGGGGCATCAGAGGTGGGGAATTAGATCTGGGGAAACAGAGGCGGGGAATCAGATGTGCGGAATCAGAGGCGGGGAATCAGAGGCAGGGAATCAGAATCAGAAGCGGGGAGTCAGAGGCCGGGAATCAGAGGCCTGGAATCAGATGCTGGGAATAAGAGGCCGGGAATCAGAGGTGGGGAATCAGAGTCCGGGAATCAGAGATGGGGAGTCAGAGGCGGGGAATGAGATATGGAGAATCAGAGGCGGGGAATCAGAGGTGGGGAAACAGAGGTGGGGAATCAGATATGGGGAATCAGAGGTGGCGAATCAAAGGCTGTGAATCAGAGATGGGGAATCAGAGGCGGGGAATCAGAGGCAGGGAATCAAACACGGGGAATCAGAGGCGGGGAATCAGAGCAGGGGAATCAGAGGCTGGGAATCAAAGTTGGGGAATCAGAGGCAGGGAATCAGATATGGGGAAACAGGGGCGGGGAATCAGAGGCGGGGAAACAGAGGCAGGGAATCAGATATGGGGAATCAGAGGCGGGGAATTAGAGTTGGGGAATCAGAGGCGGGGAATCAGAGGCGGGGAAACAGAGGCGGGGAATCAAACAGGGGGAATCAGAGGTGGGGAATCAGAGGTTGGGAATCAGAGGCAGGGAATCAGAGGCGGGGAATCAGAGACGGGGAATCAGAGGCAGGGAATCAGATGTGCGGAATCGGAGATGAGGAATCAGAGGCAGGGAATCAGAGGCGGGGAATCAGATGCGGGGAATCAGAGGCCGGGAATCAGATATGGGGAAACAGAGGCGGGGAAACAGAGGCGGGGAATCAGAGGCTGGGAATCAGATATGGGGAATCAGAGGTGGGGAATCAGAGGTTGGGAATCAGAGGCAGGGAATCAGAGGCTTGGAATCAGATGCAGGGAATCAGATGCGGGGAATCAGAGGCGGGGAATCAGAGCTGGGGAATCAGAGGCTGGGAATCAAAGTTGGGGAATCAGAGGCAGGGAATCAGATATGGGGAAACAGGGGCGGGGAATCAGAGGCGGGGAAACAGAGGCGGGGAATCAGATATGGGGAATCAGAGGCGGGGAATCAGAGGCGGGGATACAGAGGCGGGGAATCAAACACGGGGAATCAGAGGTGGGGAATCAGAGGTTGGGAATCAGAGGCAGGGAATCAGAGGCGGGGAATCAGAGGCGGGGAATCAGAGGCAGGGAATCAGATGTGCGGAATCGGAGATGGGGAATCAGAGGCAGGGAATCAGAGGCGGGGAATCAGAGGCGGGGAACCAGAGGCCGGGAATCAGATATGGGGAAACAGAGGCGGGGAATCAGAGGCGGGGAAACAGATGCTGGGAATCAGATATGGGGAATCAGAGGTGGGGAATCAGAGGTTGGGAATCAGAGGCAGGGAATCAGAGGCTTGGAATCAGATGCAGGGAATCAGAGGCGGGGAATCAGAGCTGGGGAATCAGAGGTGGGGAATTAGAGTTGGGGAATCAGAGGCGGGGACTTAGATATTGGGAAACAGAGGCGGGGAATCAGAGGCGGGGAAACATAGGCGGGGAATCAAACACGGGGAATCAGAGGTGGGGAATCAGAGGTTGGAAATCAGAGGCAGGGAATCAGAGGCGGGGAATCAGAGGCGGGGAATCAGAGGCAGGGAATCACATGTGCGGAATCGGAGATGGGGAATCAGAGGCAGGGAATCAGAGGCGGGGAATCAGAGGCGGGGAATCAGAGGCCGGGAATCAGATATGGGGAAACAGAGGCGGGGAATCAGAGGTTGGGAATCAGAGGCATGGAATCAGAGGCTTGGAATCAGATGCAGGGAATCAGATGCGGGGAATCAGAGGCGGGGAATCAGAGCTGGGGAATCAGAGGCTGGGAATCAAAGTTGGGGATTTCAGAGGCAGGGAATCAGATATGGGGAAACAGGGGCGGGGAATCAGAGGCGGTGAAACAGAGGCGGGGAATCAGAGCTGGGGAATCAGAGGTGGGGAATCAGAGTTGGGGAATCAGAGGCAGGGAATTAGATATTGGGAAACAGAGGCAGGGAATCAAAGGCGGGGAAACAGAGGCGGGGAATCAGATATGGGGAATCAGAGGTTGGGAATCAGAGGCAGGGAATCAGATGTGCGGAATCAGAGATGGGGAATCAGAGGCAGGGATTCAGAATCAGAAGCAGGGAATCAGAGGCCGGGAATCAGAGGCCGGAATCAGATGCCGGGAATAAGAGGCCGGGAATCAGAGGTGAGGAATCAGAGTCCGGGAATCAGAGATGGGGATTTAGAGGCGGGGAATGAGATATGGGGAATCAGAGGCGGGGAATCAGAGGTGGGGAAACAGAGGCGGGGAATCAGATATGGGGAATCAGAGGTTGCGAATCAAAGGCGGTGAATCAGAGATGGGGAATCAGAGGCCGGGAATCAGAGGCAGGGAATCAAACACGGGGAATCAGATGTGGGGAATCAGAGCTGGGGAATCAGAGGCGGGGAATCAGAGTTGGGGAATCAGAGGCGGGGAATCAGACGCAGGGAATCAATATGGGAAATCAGAGGTGGGGAATCAGACGCAGGGAATCAATATGGGAAATCAGAGGTGGGGAATCAGAGGTTGGGAATCAGAGGAAGGGAATCAGAGGCGAGGAATCAGAGCTGGGGAATCAGAGGCGGGGAATCAGAATTGGGGAATCAGAGATGGGGAATCAGAGATGGGGAATCAGAGGCGGGGAATCAGACGCGTGGAATCATAGGTGGTGAATCAGAGATGTGGAATTAGAGGCGGGGAATCAGAGGCAGGGAATCAGACGCGGGGAATCAGAGGCGGGGAATCATAGCTGGCGAATCAGAGGCGGGGAATGAGATATGGGGAATCAGAGGCGGGGAATCAGAGGCGGGGAAACAGTGGCGAGGAATCAGATATGGGGAATCAGAGGTGGCGAATCAAAGGCGGTGAATCAGAGATGGGGAATCAGAGGCGGGGAATCAGAGGCAGGGGCTCAAACACGGGGAATCAGAGGCGGGGAATCAGAGCTGTGGAATCAGAGGCAGGGAATCAGAGTTGGGGAATCAGAGGCGGGGAATCAGAGCTGGGGAATCAGAGGTGGGGAATCAGAGTCGGGGAATCAGATGCAGGGAATCGGATGTGCGGAATCAGAGATGGGGAATAAGAGGTGGGGAATCAGAGGCGGTGAATCTGAGATGGGGAATCAGAGGCGGGGAATCAGAGGCAGGTTATCAGACACGGGGAATCAGAGGCAGGGAATCAGAGTTGGGGATTCAGAGGCGGGGAATCAGATATGGGGAAACAGAGGCGGGGAATCAGAGGCGGGGAATCAGAATCAGAAGCGGGGAGTCAGAGGCCGGGAATCAGAGGCCTGGAATCAGATGCTGGGAATAAGAGGCCGGGAATCAGAGGTGGGGAATCAGAGTCCGGGAATCAGAGATGGGGATTCAGAGGCGGGGAATGAGATATGGAGAATCAGAGGTGGGGAATCAGAGGCAGGGAATCAGATGTGCGGAATCAGAGATGGGGAATCAGAGGCAGTGAATCAGAATCAGAAGCAGGGAATCAGAGGCCGGGAATCAGAGGCCGGAATCAGATGCCGGGAATAAGAGGCCGGGAATCAGAGGTGCGGAATCAGAGTCCGGGAATCAGAGATGGGGAATCAGTGGTGGGAAATCAGAGGTGGTGAATCAGAGATGGGGAATCACAGGCGGGGAATCAGAGGCAGGGAATAGAACGCGGGGAATCAGAGGCAGGGAATCAGAGCTGGGGAATCAGAGGCGGGGAATCATAGTTGGGAATCAGAGGCGGGGAATCAGATATGGGGAAACAGAGGCGGGGAATCAGGGGCGGGGAAACAGAGGCGGGGAATCTGATATGGGGAATCGGATGCGGGGAATCAGAGGCGGGGAATCAGAGCTGGGGAATCAGATATGGGGAATCAGAGGTGGGGAATCAGAGGCGTGGAAACAGAGGCGGGGAATCAGATATGGGGAATCAGAGGTGGGGAATCAGAGGCAGGTAATCAGATGTGCGGAATCAGAGATGGGGAATAAGAGGCCGGGAATCAGAGGTTGGGAATTAGAGTCCGGGAATCAGAAATGGGGATTCAGAGGCGGGGAATGAGATATGGAGAATCAGAGGCGGGGAATCAGAGGCGGGGAAACAGAGGTGGGGAATCAGATATGGGGAATCAGAGGTGGCGAATCAAAGGCGGTGAATCAGAGATGGGGAATCAGAGGCGGGGAATCAGAGGCAGGGAATCAAACACGGGGAATCAGAGGTGGGATATCAGAGCTGGGGAATCAGAGGCGGGGAATCAGAGTTGGGGAATCAGAGGCGGGGAATCAGATATGGGGAAACAGAGGTGGGGAATCAGAGGCAGGGAAACAGAGGTGGGGAATCAGATATGGGGAATCAGAGGTGGGGAATCAGAGGTTGGGAAACAGAGGCAGACAATCAGAGGCGGGGAGTCTGAGGCGGGGAATCAGAGGCAAGGAATCAGATGTGCGGAATCAGAGATGGGGAATCAGAGGCAGCGAATCAGAGGCGGGGAACCAGAGGCGGGGAATCAGAGGCCGGGAATCAGAGGCCGGGAATGAGAGGCCGGGAATCAGAGGCCTGGAATCAGAGATGGGGAATCAGAGGCGGGGAATCAAACACGGGGAATCAGTTCTGGGGAATCAGTTCTGGGGAATCAGATATGGGGAAACAGAGGCGGGGAATCAGAGGCGGGGAATCAGAGGCGCAGAAACAGTGGCGGGGTATCAGATATGGGGAATCAGAGGTGGGGTATCAGGGGCGGGGTATCAGAGGCTGGGTATCAGACACGGGGATTCAGAGGCGGGGAATCAGAGATGGGAATCAGAGGCGGGAAATCAGAGGCAGGGAATCAGATGTGCGGAATCAGAGATGGGGAATCAGAGGCAGCGAATCAGAGGCGGGGAACCAGAGGCGGGGAAACAGAGGTGGGGAATCAGATATGGGGAATCAGAGGTGGGGAATCAGAGGTTGGGAAACAGAGGCAGGGAATCAGAGGCGGGGAGTCAGAGGCGGGGAATCAGAGGCAGGGAATCAGATGTGCGGAATCAGAGATGGGGAATCAGAGGCAGCGAATCAGAGGCGGGGAACCAGAGGCGGGGAATCAGAGGCCGGGAATCAGAGGCCGGGAATGAGAGGCTGGGAATCAGAGGCCGGGATTCAGAGATGGGGAATCAGAGGCGGGGAATCAAACACGGGGAATCAGATCTGGGGAATCAGAGGTGGGGAATCAGAGTTGGGGAATCAGAGGCGGCGAATCAGATATGGGGAAACAGAGGCGGGGAATCAGAGGCGGGGAATCAGAGGCGCAGAAACAGAGGCGGGGTATCAGATATGGGGAATCAGAGGTGGGGAATCAGGGGCGGGGTATCAGAGGCTGGGTATCAGACACGCGGATTCAGAGGTGGGGAATCAGAGATGGGGAATCAGAGGCGGGGAATCAGAGGCAGGGAATCAGATGTGCGGAATCAGAGATGGGGAATCAGAGGCAGCGAATCAGAGGCAGGGAACCAGAGGCGGGCATTCAGAGGTGGGGAATCAGATATGGGGAATCAGAGGTTGGGAAACAGAGGCAGGGAATCAGAGGCGGGGAGTCAGAGGCGGGGAATCAGAGGCAGGGAATCAGATGTGCGGAATCAGAGATGGGGAATCAGAGGCAGCGAATCAGACGCGGGGAACCAGAGGCGGGGATTCAGAGGCGGGGAATCAGATATGGGGAAACAGAGGCGGGGAATTAGAGGCGGGCAATCAGAGGTGGGGAATCAGAGGTTGTGAATCAGAGATGGGGTATCACAGGCGGGAAATCAGAGGCAGGGAATCAGAGCTGGGGAATCAGAGGCGGGGAATCAGAGCTGGGGAATCAGAGGCAGGGAATCAGAGTTGGGGATTCAAAGGTGGGAAATCAGAGCTGGGGAATCAGAGGCGGGGAATCAGAGGCAGGGAATCAGAGGCGGGGAATCAGAGGCAGGGAATCAGATATGGGGATTCAGAGGTGGGGAATCAGAGGTTGGGAATCAGAGGCAGGGAATCGGAGGCAGGGAATCAGAGGCGGGGAATCAGAGGCAGGGAATCAGATATGGGGAATCAGAGGTGGGGAATCAGAGGTGGGGATTCAGAGGCGGGGAATCAGATATGGGGAAACAGAGGCGGGGAATCAGAGTCGGGCAAACAGGCGGTGAATTAGATATGGGGAATCAGAGGCGGGGACTTAGATATGGGGAAACAGAGGCGGGGAATCAGAGGCGGGGAAACAGAGGCGGGGAATCAGATATGGGGAATCAGAGGTGGGGAATCAGAAGCAGGGAATTAGATTTGCGGAATCAGAGATGGGGAATCAGAAGCAGGGAATCAGAGGCCGGGAATCAGAGGCCGGAATCAGATGCCGGGAATAAGAGGCCGGGAATCAGAGGAGGGGAATCAGAGTCCGGGAATCAGAGATGGGGAATCAGAGGCGGGGAATGTGATATGGGGAATCAGAGGCTGGGAATCAGAGGCGGGGAAACAGAGGCGAGGAATCAGATATGGGGAATCAGAGGTGGCGAATCAAAGGCGGTGAATCAGAGATGGGGAATCAGAGGCAGGGAATCAGAGGCAGGGAATCAAACACGGGGAATCAGAGGCGGGGAATCAGAGCTGGGGAATCAGAGGCGGGGAATCAGAGTTGGGGAATCAGAGGCGGGGAATCAGAGCTGGGGAATCAGAGGTGGGGATAGGAGTCGGGGAATCAGAGGCAGGGAATCAGATGTGCGGAATCAGAGATGGGGAATCAGAGGTGGGGAATCAGAGGCTGTGAATCAGAGATGGGGAATCAGAGGCGGGGAATCAGAGGCAAGAAATCAGACACGGGGTTTCAGAGGCTGGGAGCCAGAAGGGGGAATCCAAGGCGGGGAATCAGAGCTGGGGAATCAGAGGCAGGGAATCAGAGTTGG
The DNA here is from genome assembly GCF_036971445.1 of Narcine bancroftii. Taxonomy (NCBI): domain Eukaryota; kingdom Metazoa; phylum Chordata; class Chondrichthyes; order Torpediniformes; family Narcinidae; genus Narcine; species Narcine bancroftii. The sequence continues at coordinate 1,412,562 of NW_027211895.1, read as the reverse complement.
GGATTCAGAGGCGGGGAATCAGATATGGGGAAACAGAGGCGGGGAATCAGAGTCGGGCAAACAGGCGGTGAATTAGATATGGGGAATCAGAGGTGGGGAATCAGAGGTGGTGAATCAGAGATGGGGAATCACAGGCGGGGAATCAGAGGCAGGGAATAGAACGCGGGGAATCAGAGGCAGGTAATCGGAGTTGGGGCATCAGAGGTTGGGAATTAGATATGGGGAAACAGAGGCGGGGAATCAGAGGCGGGGAAACAGAGGCGGGAAATCAGATATGGGGAATCAGAGGTGGGGAATCAGAGGCAGGGAATCAGATGTGCGGAATCAGAGATGGGGAATCAGAGGCAGGGAATCAGAATCAGAAGCGGGGAATCAGAGGCCGGGAAACAGAGGCGGGGAATCAGATATGGGGAATCAGAGGTGGGGAATCAGAGGCAGGGAATTAGATTTGCGGAATCAGAGATGGGGAATCAGAAGCAGGGAATCAGAGGCCGGGAATCAGAGGCCGGAATCAGATGCCAGGAATAAGAGGCCGGGAATCAGAGGTGGGGAATCAGAGTCCGGGAATCAGAGATGGGGAATCAGAGGCGGGGAATGAGATATGGGGAATCAGAGGCGGGGAATCAGAGGAGGGGAAACAGAGGCGAGGAATCAGATATGGGGAATCAGAGGTGGCGAATCAAAGGCGATGAATCAGAGATGGGGAATCAGAGGCGGGGAATCAGAGGCAGGGAATCAAACACTGGGAATCAGAGGCGGGGAATCAGAGCTGGGGAATCAGAGGCGGGGAATCAGAGTTGGGGAATCAGAGGCGGGGAATCAGAGCTGGGGAATCAGAGGTGGGCATCAGAGTCGGGGAAACAGAGGCGGGAAATCAGATATGGGGAATCAGAGGTGGGGAATCAGAGGCAGGGAATCAGATGTGCGGAATCAGAGATGGGGAATCAGAGGCAGGGAATCAGAATCAGAAGCGGGGAATCAGAGGCCGGGGATCAGATGCTGGGAATAAGAGGCCGGGAATCAGAGGTGGGGAATCAGAGGCGGGGAATGAGATATGGAGTATCAGAGGCGGGGAATCAGAGGCGGGGAAACAGAGGTGGGGAATCAGATATGTGGAATCAGAGGTGGCGAATCAAATGCGGTGAATCAGAGATGGGGAATCAGAGGCGGGGAATCAGAGGCAGGGAATCAAACACGGGAAATCAGAGGCGGGGAATCAGAGCTGGGGAATCAGAGGCGGGGAATCAGAGTTGGGGAATCAGAGGCAGGGAATCAGATATGGGGAAACAGGGGCAGGGAATCAGAGGCGGGGAAACAGAGGCGGGGAATCAGATATGGGGAATCAGAGGTGTGGAATCAGATGTTGGGAATCAGAGGCAGGGAATCAGAGGCGGGGAATCAAACACGGGGAATCAGAGCTGGGGAATCAGAGGCGGGGAATTAGAGTTGGGGAATCAGAGGAGGGGAATCAGAGGCGGGGAAACAGAGGCGGGGAATCAGATATGGGGAATCAGAGGTGGGGAATCAGAGGTTGGGAATCAGAGGCAGGGAATCAGAGGCGGGGAATCAGAGGCGGGGAATCAGAGGCAGGGAATCAGATGTGCGGAATCGGGGATGGGGAATCAGAGGCAGGGAATCAGAGGCGGGGAATCAGAGGCGGGGAATCAGAGGCCGGGAATCAGATATGGGGAAACAGAGGTGGGGAATCAGAGGCGGGGAAACAGAGGCGGGGATTCAGATATGGGGAATCAGAGGTGGGGAATCAGAGGTTGGGAATCAGAGGCAGGGAATCAGAGGCTTGGAATCAGATGCAGGGAATCAGATGCGGGGAATCAGAGGCGGGGAATCAGAGCTGGGGAATCAGAGGTGGGGAATCAGAGTTGGGGAATCAGAGGCGGGGACTTAGATATTGGGAAACAGAGGCGGGGAATCAGAGGCGGGGAATCAGAGGCAGGGAATCAGATGTGCGGAATCAGAGATGGGGAATCAGAGGCAGGGAATCAGAATCAGAAGGAGGGAATCAGAGGCCGGGAATCAGAGGCCGGAATCAGATGCCGGGAATAAGAGGCCGGGAATCAGAGGTGGGGAATCAGAGTCCGGGAATCAGAGATGGGTATTCAGAGGCGGGGAATGAGATATGGGGAATCAGAGGCGGGGAATCAGAGGCGGGGAAACAGAGGCGGGGATTCAGATATGGAGAATCAGAGGTGGCGAATCAAAGGCGGTGAATCAGAGATGGGGAATCAGAGGCCGGGAATCAGAGGCAGGGAATCAAACACGGGGAATCAGAGGCGGGGAATCAGAGCTGGGGATTCAGAGGCGGGGAATCAGAGTTGGGGAATCAGAGGCGGGGAATCAGACGCAGGGAATCAATATGGGAAATCAGAGGTGGGGAATCAGAGGTTGGGAATCAGAGGAAGGGAATCAGAGGCGAGGAATCAGAGCTGGGGAATCAGAGGCGGGGAATCAGAATTGGGGAATCAGAGATGGGGAATCAGAGATGGGGAATCAGAGGCGGGGAATCAGACGCGGGGAATCAGAGGTGGTGAATCAGAGATGTGGAATCAGAGGCGGGGAATCAGAGGCAGGGAATCAGACGCGGGGAATCAGAGGCGGGGAATCATAGCTGGCGAATCAGAGGCGGGGAATGAGATATGGGGAATCAGAGGCGGGGAATCAGAGGCGGGGAAACAGTGGCGAGGAATCAGATATGGGGAATCAGAGGTGGCGAATCAAAGACGGTGAATCAGAGATGGGGAATCAGAGGCGGGGAATCAGAGGCAGGGGATCAAACACGGGGAATCAGAGGTGGGGAATCAGAGCTGGGGAATCAGAGGCAGGGAATCAGAGTTGGGGAATCAGAGGCGAGGAATCAGAGCTGGGGAATCAGAGGTGGGGAATCAGAGTCGGGGAATCAGAGGCAGGGAATCGGATGTGCGGAATCAGAGATGGGGAATCAGAGGTGGGGAATCAGAGGCGGTGAATCTGAGATGGGGAATCAGAGGCGGGGAATCAGAGGCAGGTTATCAGACACGGGGATTCAGAGGCTGGGAATCAGACGGGGGGAATCAAAGGCGGGGAATGAAGCTGGGGAATCAGAGGCAGCGAATCAGAGTTGGGGATTCAGAGGCGGGGAATCAGATATGGGGAAACAGAGGTGGGGAATCAGAGGCGGGCAAACAGAGGCGGGGAATTAGATATGGGGAATCAGTGGTGGGGAATCAGAGGTGGTGAATCAGAGATGGGGAATCACAGGCGGGGAATCAGAGGCAGGGAATAGAACGCGGGGAATCAGAGGCAGGGAATCAGAATTGGGGAATCAGAGATGGGGAATCAGAGATGGGGAATCAGAGGCTGGGAATCAGACGCGGGGAATCAGAGGCGGGGAATCATAGCTGGCGAATCAGAGGCGGGGAATCAGAGGTGGGGAATCAGAGGCGGGGAATCAGATATTGGGAATCAGAGGTGGGGAATCAGAGGCGGGGAAACAGAGGCGGGGAATCAGATATGGGGTATCAGACGTGGGGAATCAGAGGTTGTGAATCAGAGATGGGGAATCAGAGGCGGGGAATCAGAGGCCGGTAATCAGACGCGGGGAATCAGAGGCGGGGAATCAGAGCTGGGAAATTAGAGGCAGGGAATCAGAGTTGGGGATTCAGAGGCGGGGAATCAGATATGGGGAAACAGAGGCGGGGAATCAGATGCGGGCAAATATTGGCGGGGATCAGATATGGGGAAACAGAGGCGGGGAATCAGAGGCGGGGAATCAGAGGCGGGGAATCAGATATGGGGAATCAGAGGTAGGGAATCAGAGGTTGGGAATCAGAGGCTGGGAATCAGAGGCTGGGAATCAGATGCATGGAATCAGATGCGGGGAATCAGAGGCGGGGAATCAGAGCTGGGGAATCAGAGGTGGGGAATCAAAGTTGGGGAATCAGAGGCGGGGACTTAGATATGGGGAAACAGAGGCGGGGAATCAGAGGCGGGGAAACAGAGGCGGGGAATCAGATATGGGGAATCAGAGGTGGGGAATCAGAGGCAGGGAATTAGATTTGCGGAATCAGAGATGGGGAATCAGAAGCAGGGAATCAGAGGCCGGGAATCAGAGGCCGGAATCAGATGCCGGGAATAAGAGGCCGGGAATAAGAGGTGGGGAATCAGAGTCCGGGAATCAGAGATGGGGAATCAGAGGCGGGGAATGAGATATGGGGAATCAGAGGCTGGGAATCAGAGGCGGGGAAACAGAGGCAAGGAATCAGATATGGGGAATCAGAGGTGGCGAATCAAAGGCGGTGAATCAGAGATGGGGAATCAGAGGCGGGGAATCAGAGGCAGGGAATCAAACACGGGGAATCAGAGGCGGGGAATCAGAGCTGGGGAATCAGAGGCGGGGAATCAGAGTTGGGGAATCAGAGGCGGGGAATCAGAGCTGGGGAATCAGAGGTGGGGATAGGAGTCGGGGAATCAGAGGCAGGGAATCAGATGTGCGGAATCAGAGATGGGGAATCAGAGGTGGGGAATCAGAGGCTGTGAATCAGAGATGGGGAATCAGAGGCGGGGAATCAGAGGCAAGAAATCAGACACGGGGTTTCAGAGGCTGGGAATCAGACGGGGGAATCCAAGGCGGGGAATCAGAGCTGGGGAATCAGAGGCAGGGAATCAGAGTTGGGGATTCAGAGGCGGGGAATCAGATATGGGGAAACAGAGGCGGGGAATCAGAGTCGGGCAAACAGGCGGTGAATTAGATATGGGGAATCAGAGGTGGGGAATCAGAGGTGGTGAATCAGAGATGGGGAATCACAGGCGGGGAATCAGAGGCAGGGAATAGAACGCGGGGAATCAGAGGCAGGGAATCGGAGTTGGGGCATCAGAGGTTGGGAATTAGATATGGGGAAACAGAGGCGGGGAATCAGAGGCGGGGAAACAGAGGCGGGAAATCAGATATGGGGAATCAGAGGTGGGGAATCAGAGGCAGGGAATCGGATGTGCGGAATCAGAGATGGGGAATCAGAGGCAGGGAATCAGAATCAGAAGCGGGGAATCAGAGGCCGGGAAACAGAGGCGGGGAATCAGATATGGGGAATCAGAGGTGGGGAATCAGAGGCAGGGAATTAGATTTGCGGAATCAGAGATGGGGAATCAGAAGCAGGGAATCAGAGGCCGGGAATCAGAGGCCGGAATCAGATGCCGGGAATAAGAGGCCGGGAATCAGAGGTGGGGAATCAGAGTCCGGGAATCAGAGATGGGGAATCAGAGGCGGGGAATGAGATATGGGGATTCAGAGGCGGGGAATCAGAGGCTGGGAAACAGAGGCGAGGAATCAGATATGGGGAATCAGAGGTGGCGAATCAAATGCGATGAATCAGAGATGGGGAATCAGAGGCGGGGAATCAGAGGCAGGGAATCAAACACGGGGAATCAGAGGCGGGGAATCAGAGCTGGGGAATCAGAGGCGGGGAATCAGAGTTGGGGAATCAGAGGCGTGGAATCAGAGCTGGGGAATCAGAGGTGGGCATCAGAGTCGGGGAATCAGAGGCAGGGAATCAGATGTGCGGAATCAGAGATGGGGAATCAGAGGTGGGGAATCAGAGGCTGTGAATCAGAGATGGGGAATCAGAGGCGGGGAATCAGAGGCAAGAAATCAGACACGGGGTTTCAGAGGCTGGGAATCAGACGGGGGAATCAAAGGCGGGGAATCAGAGCTGGGGAATCAGAGGAAGGGATTCAGAGTTTGGGATTCAGAGGCGGGGAATCAGATATGGGGAAACAGAGGCGGGGAATCAGAGGCGGGCAAACAGAGGCGGGGAATTAGATATGGGGAATCAGAGGTGGGGAATCAGAGGTGGTGAATCAGAGATGGGGAATCACACGCGGGGAATCAGAGGCAGGGAATAGAATGCGGGGAATCAGAGGCAGGGAATTAGAGTTGGGGCATCAGAGGTTGGGAATTAGATATGGGGAAACAGAGGCGGGGAATCAGAGGCGGGGAAACAGAGGCGGGAAATCAGATATGGGGAATCAGAGGTGGGGAATCAGAGGCAGGGAATCAGATGTGCGGAATCAGAGATGGGGAATCAGAGGCAGGGAATCAGAATCAGAAGCGGGGAATCAGAGGCCGGGGATCAGATGCTGGGAATAAGAGGCCGGGAATCAGAGGTGGGGAATCAGAGGCGGGGAATGAGATATGGAGTATCAGAGGCGGGGAATCAGAGGCGGGGAAACAGAGGTGGGGAATCAGATATGTGGAATCAGAGGTGGCGAATCAAATGCGGTGAATCAGAGATGGGGAATCAGAGGCGGGGAATCAGAGGCAGGGAATCAAACACGGGAAATCAGAGGCGGGGAATCAGAGCTGGGGAATCAGAGGCGGGGAATCAGAGTTGGGGAATCAGAGGCAGGGAATCAGATATGGGGAAACAGGGGCAGGGAATCAGAGGCGGGGAAACAGAGGTGGGGAATCAGATATGGGGAATCAGAGGTGTGGAATCAGAGGTTGGGAATCAGAGGCAGGGAATCAGAGGCGGGGAATCAAACACGGGGAATCAGAGCTGGGGAATCAGAGGCGGGGAATTAGAGTTGGGGAATCAGAGGAGGGGAATCAGAGGCGGGGAAACAGAGGCGGGGAATCAGATATGGGGAATCAGAGGTGGGGAATCAGAGGTTGGGAATCAGAGGCAGGGAATCAGAGGCGGGGAATCAGAGGCGGGGAATCAGAGGCAGGGAATCAGATGTGCGGATCGGGGATGGGGAATCAGAGGCAGGGAATCAGAGGTTGGGAATCAGAGGCAGGGAATCAGAGGCGGGGAATCAAACACGGGGAATCAGAGCTGGGGAATCAGAGGCGGGGAATTAGAGTTGGGGAATCAGAGGAGGGGAATCAGAGGCGGGGAAACAGAGGCGGGGAATCAGATATGGGGAATCAGAGGTGGGGAATCAGAGGTTGGGAATCAGAGGCAGGGAATCAGAGGCGGGGAATCAGAGGCGGGGAATCAGAGGCAGGGAATCAGATGTGCGGAATCGGGGATGGGGAATCAGAGGCAGGGAATCAGAGGCGGGGAATCAGAGGCGGGGAATCAGAGGCCGGGAATCAGATATGGGGAAACAGAGGTGGGGAATCAGAGGCGGGGAAACAGAGGCGGGGATTCAGATATGGGGAATCAGAGGTGGGGAATGAGAGGTTGGGAATCAGAGGCAGGGAATCAGAGGCTTGGAATCAGATGCAGGGAATCAGATGCGGGGAATCAGAGGCGGGGAATCAGAGCTGGGGAATCAGAGGTGGGGAATCAGAGTTGGGGAATCAGAGGCGGGGACTTAGATATTGGGAAACAGAGGCGGGGAATCAGAGGCGGGGAATCAGAGGCAGGGAATCAGATGTGCGGAATCAGAGATGGGGAATCAGAGGCAGGGAATCAGAATCAGAAGGAGGGAATCAGAGGCCGGGAATCAGAGGCCGGAATCAGATGCCGGGAATAAGAGGCCGGGAATCAGAGGTGGGGAATCAGAGTCCCGGAATCAGAGATGGGTATTCAGAGGCGGGGAATGAGATATGGGGAATCAGAGGCGGGGAATCAGAGGCGGGGAAACAGAGGCGGGGATTCAGATATGGGGAATCAGAGGTGGCGAATCAAAGGCGGTGAATCAGAGATGGGGAATCAGAGGCCGGGAATCAGAGGCAGGGAATCAAACACGGGGAATCAGAGGCGGGGAATCAGAGCTGGGGAATCAGAGGCGGGGAATCAGAGTTGGGGAATCAGAGGCGGGGAATCAGACGCAGGGAATCAATATGGGAAATCAGAGGTGGGGAATCAGAGGTTGGGAATCAGAGGAAGGGAATCAGAGGCGAGGAATCAGAGCTGGGGAATCAGAGGCGGGGAATCAGAATTGGGGAATCAGAGATGGGGAATCAGAGATGGGGAATCAGAGGCGGGGAATCAGACGCGGGGAATCAGAGGTGGGGAATCAGAGATGTGGAATCAGAGGCGGGGAATCAGAGGCAGGGAATCAGACGCGGGGAATCAGAGGCGGGGAATCATAGCTGGCGAATCAGAGGCGGGGAATGAGATATGGGGAATCAGAGGCGGGGAATCAGAGGCGGGGAAACAGTGGCGAGGAATCAGATATGTGGAATCAGAGGTGGCGAATCAAAGACAGTGAATCAGAGATGGGGAATCAGAGGCGGGGAATCAGAGGCAGGGGATCAAACACGGGGAATCAGAGGTGGGGAATCAGAGCTGGGGAATCAGAGGCGGGGAATCAGAGTTGGGGAATCAGAGGCGAGGAATCAGAGCTGGGGAATCAGAGGTGGGGAATCAGAGTCGGGGAATCAGAGGCAGGGAATCGGATGTGCGGAATCAGAGATGGGGAATCAGAGGTGGGGAATCAGAGGCGGTGAATCTGAGATGGGGAATCAGAGGCGGGGAATCAGAGGCAGGTTATCAGACACGGGGATTCAGAGGCTGGGAATCAGACGGGGGGAATCAAAGGCGGGGAATGAAGCTGGGGAATCAGAGGCAGCGAATCAGAGTTGGGGATTCAGAGGCGGGGAATCAGATATGGGGAAACAGAGGCGGGGAATCAGAGGCGGGCAAAGAGAGGCGGGGAATTAGATATGGGGAATCAGTGGTGGGGAATCAGAGGTGGTGAATCAGAGATGGGGAATCACAGGCGGGGAATCAGAGGCAGGGAATAGAACGCGGGATATCAGAGGCAGGGAATAAGAGCTGGGGAATCAGAGGCGGGGAATCATAGTTGGGAATCAGAGGCGGGGAATCAGATATGGGGAAACAGAGGCGTGGAATCAGGGGCGGGGAAACAGAGGCGGGGAATCAGATATGGGGAATCGGATGCGGGGAATCAGAGGCGGGGAATCAGAGCTGGGGAATCAGAGGCGGGGAATCAGAGTTGGGGCATCAGAGGTGGGGAATTAGATATGGGGAAACAGAGGCGGGGAATCAGAGGCGTGGAAACAGAGGCGGGGAATCAGATATGGGGAATCAGAGGTGGGGAATCAGAGGCAGGTAATCAGATGTGCGGAATCAGAGATGGGGAATCAGAGGCAGGGAATCAGAATCAGAAGCGGGGAGTCAGAGGCCGGGAATCAGAGGCCTGGAATCAGATGCTGGGAATAAGAGGCGGGGAATCAGATATGGGGAAACAGAGGCGGGGAATCAGAGGTTGGGAATCAGAGGCGGGGAATCAGATATGGGGAATCAGAGGTAGGGAATCAGAGGTTGGGAATCAGAGGCTGGGAATCAGAGGCTGGGAATCAGATGCATGGAATCAGATGCGGGGAATCAGAGGCGGGGAATCAGAGCTGGGGAATCAGAGGTGGGGAATCAAAGTTGGGGAATCAGAGGCGGGGACTTAGATATGGGGAAACAGAGGCGGGGAATCAGAGGCGGGGAAACAGAGGCGGGGAATCAGATATGGGGAATCAGAGGTGGGGAATCAGAGGCAGGGAATTAGATTTGCGGAATCAGAGATGGGGAATCAGAAGCAGGGAATCAGAGGCCGGGAATCAGAGGCCGGAATCAGATGCCGGGAATAAGAGGCCGGGAATAAGAGGTGGGGAATCAGAGTCCGGGAATCAGAGATGGGGAATCAGAGGCGGGGAATGAGATATGGGGAATCAGAGGCTGGGAATCAGAGGCGGGGAAACAGAGGCAAGGAATCAGATATGGGGAATCAGAGGTGGCGAATCAAAGGCGGTGAATCAGAGATGGGGAATCAGAGGCGGGGAATCAGAGGCAGGGAATCAAACACGGGGAATCAGAGGCGGGGAATCAGAGCTGGGGAATCAGAGGCGGGGAATCAGAGTTGGGGAATCAGAGGCGGGGAATCAGAGCTGGGGAATCAGAGGTGGGGATAGGAGTCGGGGAATCAGAGGCAGGGAATCAGATGTGCGGAATCAGAGATGGGGAATCAGAGGTGGGGAATCAGAGGCTGTGAATCAGAGATGGGGAATCAGAGGCGGGGAATCAGAGGCAAGAAATCAGACACGGGGTTTCAGAGGCTGGGAATCAGACGGGGGAATCCAAGGCGGGGAATCAGAGCTGGGGAATCAGAGGCAGGGAATCAGAGTTGGGGATTCAGAGGCGGGGAATCAGATATGGGGAAACAGAGGCGGGGAATCAGAGTCGGGCAAACAGGCGGTGAATTAGATATGGGGAATCAGAGGTGGGGAATCAGAGGTGGTGAATCAGAGATGGGGAATCACAGGCGGGGAATCAGAGGCAGGGAATAGAACGCGGGGAATCAGAGGCAGGGAATCGGAGTTGGGGCATCAGAGGTTGGGAATTAGATATGGGGAAACAGAGGCGGGGAATCAGAGGCGGGGAAACAGAGGCGGGAAATCAGATATGGGGAATCAGAGGTGGGGAATCAGAGGCAGGGAATCAGATGTGCGGAATCAGAGATGGGGAATCAGAGGCAGGGAATCAGAATCAGAAGCGGGGAATCAGAGGCCGGGAAACAGAGGCGGGGAATCAGATATGGGGAATCAGAGGTGGGGAATCAGAGGCAGGGAATTAGATTTGCGGAATCAGAGATGGGGAATCAGAAGCAGGGAATCAGAGGCCGGGAATCAGAGGCGGGGAATCAGATATGGGGAATCAGAGGTAGGGAATCAGAGGTTGGGAATCAGAGGCTGGGAATCAGAGGCTGGGAATCAGATGCATGGAATCAGATGCGGGGAATCAGAGGCGGGGAATCAGAGCTGGGGAATCAGAGGTGGGGAATCAAAGTTGGGGAATCAGAGGCGGGGACTTAGATATGGGGAAACAGAGGCGGGGAATCAGAGGCGGGGAAACAGAGGCGGGGAATCAGATATGGGGAATCAGAGGTGGGGAATCAGAGGCAGGGAATTAGATTTGCGGAATCAGAGATGGGGAATCAGAAGCAGGGAATCAGAGGCCGGGAATCAGAGGCCGGAATCAGATGCCGGGAATAAGAGGCCGGGAATAAGAGGTGGGGAATCAGAGTCCGGGAATCAGAGATGGGGAATCAGAGGCGGGGAATGAGATATGGGGAATCAGAGGCTGGGAATCAGAGGCGGGGAAACAGAGGCAAGGAATCAGATATGGGGAATCAGAGGTGGCGAATCAAAGGCGGTGAATCAGAGATGGGGAATCAGAGGCGGGGAATCAGAGGCAGGGAATCAAACACGGGGAATCAGAGGCGGGGAATCAGAGCTGGGGAATCAGAGGCGGGGAATCAGAGTTGGGGAATCAGAGGCGGGGAATCAGAGCTGGGGAATCAGAGGTGGGGATAGGAGTCGGGGAATCAGAGGCAGGGAATCAGATGTGCGGAATCAGAGATGGGGAATCAGAGGTGGGGAATCAGAGGCTGTGAATCAGAGATGGGGAATCAGAGGCGGGGAATCAGAGGCAAGAAATCAGACACGGGGTTTCAGAGGCTGGGAATCAGACGGGGGAATCCAAGGCGGGGAATCAGAGCTGGGGAATCAGAGGCAGGGAATCAGAGTTGGGGATTCAGAGGCGGGGAATCAGATATGGGGAAACAGAGGCGGGGAATCAGAGTCGGGCAAACAGGCGGTGAATTAGATATGGGGAATCAGAGGTGGGGAATCAGAGGTGGTGAATCAGAGATGGGGAATCACAGGCGGGGAATCAGAGGCAGGGAATAGAACGCGGGGAATCAGAGGCAGGGAATCGGAGTTGGGGCATCAGAGGTTGGGAATTAGATATGGGGAAACAGAGGCGGGGAATCAGAAGCGGGGAAACAGAGGCGGGAAATCAGATATGGGGAATCAGAGGTGGGGAATCAGAGGCAGGGAATCGGATGTGCGGAATCAGAGATGGGGAATCAGAGGCAGGGAATCAGAATCAGAAGCGGGGAATCAGAGGCCGGGAAACAGAGGCGGGGAATCAGATATGGGGAATCAGAGGTGGGGAATCAGAGGCAGGGAATTAGATTTGCGGAATCAGAGATGGGGAATCAGAAGCAGGGAATCAGAGGCCGGGAATCAGAGGCCGGAATCAGATGCCGGGAATAAGAGGCCGGGAATCAGAGGTGGGGAATCAGAGTCCGGGAATCAGAGATGGGGAATCAGAGGCGGGGAATGAGATATGGGGAATCAGAGGCGGGGAATCAGAGGCGGGGAAACAGAGGCGAGGAATCAGATATGGGGAATCAGAGGTGGCGAATCAAATGCGATGAATCAGAGATGGGGAATCAGAGGCGGGGAATCAGAGGCAGGGAATCAAACACGGGGAATCAGAGGCGGGGAATCAGAGCTGGGGAATCAGAGGCGGGGAATCAGAGTTGGGGAATCAGAGGCGTGGAATCAGAGCTGGGGAATCAGAGGTGGGCATCAGAGTCGGGGAATCAGAGGCAGGGAATCAGATGTGCGGAATCAGAGATGGGGAATCAGAGGTGGGGAATCAGAGGCTGTGAATCAGAGATGGGGAATCAGAGGCGGGGAATCAGAGGCAAGAAATCAGACACGGGGTTTCAGAGGCTGGGAATCAGACGGGGGAATCAAAGGCGGGGAATCAGAGCTGGGGAATCAGAGGAAGGGATTCAGAGTTGGGGATTCAGAGGCGGGGAATCAGATATGGGGAAACAGAGGCGGGGAATCAGAGGCGGGCAAACAGAGGCGGGGAATTAGATATGGGGAATCAGAGGTGGGGAATCAGAGGTGGTGAATCAGAGATGGGGAATCACACGCGGGGAATCAGAGGCAGGGAATAGAACGCGGGGAATCAGAGGCAGGGAATTAGAGTTGGGGCATCAGAGGTTGGGAATTAGATATGGGGAAACAGAGGCGGGGAATCAGAGGCGGGGAAACAGAGGCGGGAAATCAGATATGGGGAATCAGAGGTGGGGAATCAGAGGCAGGGAATCAGATGTGCGGAATCAGAGATGGGGAATCAGAGGCAGGGAATCAGAATCAGAAGCGGGGAATCAGAGGCCGGGGATCAGATGCTGGGAATAAGAGGCCGGGAATCAGAGGTGGGGAATCAGAGGCGGGGAATGAGATATGGAGTATCAGAGGCGGGGAATCAGAGGCGGGGAAACAGAGGTGGGGAATCAGATATGTGGAATCAGAGGTGGCGAATCAAATGCGGTGAATCAGAGATGGGGAATCAGAGGCGGGGAATCAGAGGCAGGGAATCAAACACGGGAAATCAGAGGCGGGGAATCAGAGCTGGGGAATCAGAGGCGGGGAATCAGAGTTGGGGAATCAGAGGCAGGGAATCAGATATGGGGAAACAGGGGCAGGGAATCAGAGGCGGGGAAACAGAGGCGGGGAATCAGATATGGGGAATCAGAGGTGTGGAATCAGAGGTTGGGAATCAGAGGCAGGGAATCAGAGGCGGGGAATCAAACACGGGGAATCAGAGCTGGGGAATCAGAGGCGGGGAATTAGAGTTGGGGAATCAGAGGAGGGGAATCAGAGGCGGGGAAACAGAGGCGGGGAATCAGATATGGGGAATCAGAGGTGGGGAATCAGAGGTTGGGAATCAGAGGCAGGGAATCAGAGGCGGGGAATCAGAGGCGGGGAATCAGAGGCAGGGAATCAGATGTGCGGAATCGGGGATGGGGAATCAGAGGCAGGGAATCAGAGGTTGGGAATCAGAGGCAGGGAATCAGAGGCGGGGAATCAAACACGGGGAATCAGAGCTGGGGAATCAGAGGCGGGGAATTAGAGTTGGGGAATCAGAGGAGGGGAATCAGAGGCGGGGAAACAGAGGCGGGGAATCAGATATGGGGAATCAGAGGTGGGGAATCAGAGGTTGGGAATCAGAGGCAGGGAATCAGAGGCGGGGAATCAGAGGCGGGGAATCAGAGGCAGGGAATCAGATGTGCGGAATCGGGGATGGGGAATCAGAGGCAGGGAATCAGAGGCGGGGAATCAGAGGCGGGGAATCAGAGGCCGGGAATCAGATAGAGGTGGGGAATCAGAGGCGGGGAAACAGAGGCGGGGATTCAGATATGGGGAATCAGAGGTGGGGAATCAGAGGTTGGGAATCAGAGGCAGGGAATCAGAGGCTTGGAATCAGATGCAGGGAATCAGATGCGGGGAATCAGAGGCGGGGAATCAGAGCTGGGGAATCAGAGGTGGGGAATCAGAGTTGGGGAATCAGAGGCGGGGACTTAGATATTGGGAAACAGAGGCGGGGAATCAGAGGCGGGGAATCAGAGGCAGGGAATCAGATGTGCGGAATCAGAGATGGGGAATCAGAGGCAGGGAATCAGAATCAGAAGGAGGGAATCAGAGGCCGGGAATCAGAGGCCGGAATCAGATGCCGGGAATAAGAGGCCGGGAATCAGAGGTGGGGAATCAGAGTCCCGGAATCAGAGATGGGTATTCAGAGGCGGGGAATGAGATATGGGGAATCAGAGGCGGGGAATCAGAGGCGGGGAAACAGAGGCGGGGATTCAGATATGGGGAATCAGAGGTGGCGAATCAAAGGCGGTGAATCAGAGATGGGGAATCAGAGGCCGGGAATCAGAGGCAGGGAATCAAACACGGGGAATCAGAGGCGGGGAATCAGAGCTGGGGAATCAGAGGCGGGGAATCAGAGTTGGGGAATCAGAGGCGGGGAATCAGACGCAGGGAATCAATATGGGAAATCAGAGGTGGGGAATCAGAGGTTGGGAATCAGAGGAAGGGAATCAGAGGCGAGGAATCAGAGCTGGGGAATCAGAGGCGGGGAATCAGAATTGGGGAATCAGAGATGGGGAATCAGAGATGGGGAATCAGAGGCGGGGAATCAGACGCGGGGAATCAGAGGTGGTGAATCAGAGATGTGGAATCAGAGGCGGGGAATCAGAGGCAGGGAATCAGACGCGGGGAATCAGAGGCGGGGAATCATAGCTGGCGAATCAGAGGCGGGGAATGAGATATGGGGAATCAGAGGCGGGGAATCAGAGGCGGGGAAACAGTGGCGAGGAATCAGATATGTGGAATCAGAGGTGGCGAATCAAAGACAGTGAATCAGAGATGGGGAATCAGAGGCGGGGAATCAGAGGCAGGGGATCAAACACGGGGAATCAGAGGTGGGGAATCAGAGCTGGGGAATCAGAGGCGGGGAATCAGAGTTGGGGAATCAGAGGCGAGGAATCAGAGCTGGGGAATCAGAGGTGGGGAATCAGAGTCGGGGAATCAGAGGCAGGGAATCGGATGTGCGGAATCAGAGATGGGGAATCAGAGGTGGGGAATCAGAGGCGGTGAATCTGAGATGGGGAATCAGAGGCGGGGAATCAGAGGCAGGTTATCAGACACGGGGATTCAGAGGCTGGGAATCAGACGGGGGGAATCAAAGGCGGGGAATGAAGCTGGGGAATCAGAGGCAGCGAATCAGAGTTGGGGATTCAGAGGCGGGGAATCAGATATGGGGAAACAGAGGCGGGGAATCAGAGGCGGGCAAAGAGAGGCGGGGAATTAGATATGGGGAATCAGTGGTGGGGAATCAGAGGTGGTGAATCAGAGATGGGGAATCACAGGCGGGGAATCAGAGGCAGGGAATAGAACGCGGGATATCAGAGGCAGGGAATAAGAGCTGGGGAATCAGAGGCGGGGAATCATAGTTGGGAATCAGAGGCGGGGAATCAGATATGGGGAAACAGAGGCGTGGAATCAGGGGCGGGGAAACAGAGGCGGGGAATCAGATATGGGGAATCGGATGCGGGGAATCAGAGGCGGGGAATCAGAGCTGGGGAATCAGAGGCGGGGAATCAGAGTTGGGGCATCAGAGGTGGGGAATTAGATATGGGGAAACAGAGGCGGGGAATCAGAGGCGTGGAAACAGAGGCGGGGAATCAGATATGGGGAATCAGAGGTGGGGAATCAGAGGCAGGTAATCAGATGTGCGGAATCAGAGATGGGGAATCAGAGGCAGGGAATCAGAATCAGAAGCGGGGAGTCAGAGGCCGGGAATCAGAGGCCTGGAATCAGATGCTGGGAATAAGAGGCGGGGAATCAGATATGGGGAAACAGAGGCGGGGAATCAGAGGTTGGGAATCAGAGGCGGGGAATCAGATATGGGGAATCAGAGGTAGGGAATCAGAGGTTGGGAATCAGAGGCTGGGAATCAGAGGCTGGGAATCAGATGCATGGAATCAGATGCGGGGAATCAGAGGCGGGGAATCAGAGCTGGGGAATCAGAGGTGGGGAATCAAAGTTGGGGAATCAGAGGCGGGGACTTAGATATGGGGAAACAGAGGCGGGGAATCAGAGGCGGGGAAACTGAGGCGGGGAATCAGATATGGGGAATCAGAGGTGGGGAATCAGAGGCAGGGAATTAGATTTGCGGAATCAGAGATGGGGAATCAGAAGCAGGGAATCAGAGGCCGGGAATCAGAGGCCGGAATCAGATGCCGGGAATAAGAGGCCGGGAATAAGAGGTGGGGAATCAGAGTCCGGGAATCAGAGATGGGGAATCAGAGGCGGGGAATGAGATATGGGGAATCAGAGGCTGGGAATCAGAGGCGGGGAAACAGAGGCAAGGAATCAGATATGGGGAATCAGAGGTGGCGAATCAAAGGCGGTGAATCAGAGATGGGGAATCAGAGGCGGGGAATCAGAGGCAGGGAATCAAACACGGGGAATCAGAGGCGGGGAATCAGAGCTGGGGAATCAGAGGCGGGGAATCAGAGTTGGGGAATCAGAGGCGGGGAATCAGAGCTGGGGAATCAGAGGTGGGGATAGGAGTCGGGGAATCAGAGGCAGGGAATCAGATGTGCGGAATCAGAGATGGGGAATCAGAGGTGGGGAATCAGAGGCTGTGAATCAGAGATGGGGAATCAGAGGCGGGGAATCAGAGGCAAGAAATCAGACACGGGGTTTCAGAGGCTGGGAATCAGAAGGGGGAATCCAAGGCGGGGAATCAGAGCTGGGGAATCAGAGGCAGGGAATCAGAGTTGGGGATTCAGAGGCGGGGAATCAGATATGGGGAAACAGAGGCGGGGAATCAGAGTCGGGCAAACAGGCGGTGAATTAGATATGGGGAATCAGAGGTGGGGAATCAGAGGTGGTGAATCAGAGATGGGGAATCACAGGCGGGGAATCAGAGGCAGGGAATAGAACGCGGGGAATCAGAGGCAGGGAATCGGAGTTGGGGCATCAGAGGTTGGGAATTGGATATGGGGAAACAGAGGCGGGGAATCAGAGGCGGGGAAACAGAGGCGGGAAATCAGATATGGGGAATCAGAGGTGGGGAATCAGAGGCAGGGAATCAGATGTGCGGAATCAGAGATGGGGAATCAGAGGCAGGGAATCAGAATCAGAAGCGGGGAATCAGAGGCCGGGAAACAGAGGCGGGGAATCAGATATGGGGAATCAGAGGTGGGGAATCAGAGGCAGGGAATTAGATTTGCGGAATCAGAGATGGGGAATCAGAAGCAGGGAATCAGAGGCCGGGAATCAGAGGCCGGAATCAGATGCCGGGAATAAGAGGCCGGGAATCAGAGGTGGGGAATCAGAGTCCGGGAATCAGAGATGGGGAATCAGAGGCGGGGAATGAGATATGGGGAATCAGAGGCGGGGAATCAGAGGCGGGGAAACAGAGGCGAGGAATCAGATATGGGGAATCAGAGGTGGCGAATCAAAGGCGATGAATCAGAGATGGGGAATCAGAGGCGGGGAATCAGAGGCAGGGAATCAAACACGGGGAATCAGAGGCGGGGAATCAGAGCTGGGGAATCAGAGGCGGGGAATCAGAGTTGGGGAATCAGAGGCGTGGAATCAGAGCTGGGGAATCAGAGGTGGGCATCAGAGTCGGGGAATCAGAGGCAGGGAATCAGATGTGCGGAATCAGAGATGGGGAATCAGAGGTGGGGAATCAGAGGCTGTGAATCAGAGATGGGGAATCAGAGGCGGGGAATCAGAGGCAAGAAATCAGACACGGGGTTTCAGAGGCTGGGAATCAGACGGGGGAATCAAAGGCGGGGAATCAGAGCTGGGGAATCAGAGGAAGGGATTCAGAGTTGGGGATTCAGAGGCGGGGAATCAGATATGGGGAAACAGAAGCGGGGAATCAGAGGCGGGCAAACAGAGGCGGGGAATTAGATATGGGGAATCAGAGGTGGGGAATCAGAGGTGGTGAATCAGAGATGGGGAATCACACGCGGGGAATCAGAGGCAGGGAATAGAACGCGGGGAATCAGAGGCAGGGAATTAGAGTTGGGGCATCAGAGGTTGGGAATTAGATATGGGGAAACAGAGGCGGGGAATCAGAGGCGGGGAAACAGAGGCGGGAAATCAGATATGTTGAATCAGAGGTGGGGAATCAGAGGCAGGGAATCAGATGTGCGGAATCAGAGATGGGGAATCAGAGGCAGGGAATCAGAATCAGAAGCGGGGAATCAGAGGCCGGGGATCAGATGCTGGGAATAAGAGGCCGGGAATCAGAGGTGGGGAATCAGAGGCGGGGAATGAGATATGGAGTATCAGAGGCGGGGAATCAGAGGCGGGGAAACAGAGGTGGGGAATCAGATATGTGGAATCAGAGGTGGCGAATCAAATGCGGTGAATCAGAGATGGGGAATCAGAGGCGGGGAATCAGAGGCAGGGAATCAAACACGGGAAATCAGAGGCGGGGAATCAGAGCTGGGGAATCAGAGGCGGGGAATCAGAGTTGGGGAATCAGAGGCAGGGAATCAGATATGGGGAAACAGGGGCAGGGAATCAGAGGCGGGGAAACAGAGGCGGGGAATCAGATATGGGGAATCAGAGGTGTGGAATCAGAGGTTGGGAATCAGAGGCAGGGAATCAGAGGCGGGGAATCAAACACGGGGAATCAGAGCTGGGGAATCAGAGGCGGGGAATTAGAGTTGGGGAATCAGAGGAGGGGAATCAGAGGAGGGGAAACAGAGGCGGGGAATCAGATATGGGGAATCAGAGGTGGGGAATCAGAGGTTGGGAATCAGAGGCAGGGAATCAGAGGCGGGGAATCAGAGGCGGGGAATCAGAGGCAGGGAATCAGATGTGCGGAATCGGGGATGGGGAATCAGAGGCAGGGAATCAGAGGTTGGGAATCAGAGGCAGGGAATCAGAGGCGGGGAATCAAACACGGGGAATCAGAGCTGGGGAATCAGAGGCGGGGAATTAGAGTTGGGGAATCAGAGGAGGGGAATCAGAGGCGGGGAAACAGAGGCGGGGAATCAGATATGGGGAATCAGAGGTGGGGAATCAGAGGTTGGGAATCAGAGGCAGGGAATCAGAGGCGGGGAATCAGAGGCGGGGAATCAGAGGCAGGGAATCAGATGTGCGGAATCGGGGATGGGGAATCAGAGGCAGGGAATCAGAGGCGGGGAATCAGAGGCGGGGAATCAGAGGCCGGGAATCAGATATGGGGAAACAGAGGTGGGGAATCAGAGGCGGGGAAACAGAGGCGGGGATTCAGATATGGGGAATCAGAGGTGGGGAATCAGAGGTTGGGAATCAGAGGCAGGGAATCAGAGGCTTGGAATCAGATGCAGGGAATCAGATGCGGGGAATCAGAGGCGGGGAATCAGAGCTGGGGAATCAGAGGTGGGGAATCAGAGTTGGGGAATCAGAGGCGGGGACTTAGATATTGGGAAACAGAGGCGGGGAATCAGAGGCGGGGAATCAGAGGCAGGGAATCAGATGTGCGGAATCAGAGATGGGGAATCAGAGGCAGGGAATCAGAATCAGAAGGAGGGAATCAGAGGCCGGGAATCAGAGGCCGGAATCAGATGCCGGGAATAAGAGGCCGGGAATCAGAGGTGGGGAATCAGAGTCCGGGAATCAGAGATGGTTATTCAGAGGCGGGGAATGAGATATGGGGAATCAGAGGCGGGGAATCAGAGGCGGGGAAACAGAGGCGGGGATTCAGATATGGGGAATCAGAGGTGGCGAATCAAAGGCGGTGAATCAGAGATGGGGAATCAGAGGCCGGGAATCAGAGGCAGGGAATCAAACACGGGGAATCAGAGGCGGGGAATCAGAGCTGGGGAATCAGAGGCGGGGAATCAGAGTTGGGGAATCAGAGGCGGGGAATCAGACGCAGGGAATCAATATGGGAAATCAGAGGTGGGGAATCAGAGGTTGGGAATCAGAGGAAGGGAATCAGAGGCGAGGAATCAGAGCTGGGGAATCAGAGGCGGGGAATAAGAATTGGGGAATCAGAGATGGGGAATCAGAGATGGGGAATCAGAGGCGGGGAATCAGACGCGGGGAATCAGAGGTGGTGAATCAGAGATGTGGAATCAGAGGCGGGGAATCAGAGGCAGGGAATCAGACGCGGGGAATCAGAGGCGGGGAATCATAGCTGGCGAATCAGAGGCGGGGAATGAGATATGGGGAATCAGAGGCGGGGAATCAGAGGCGGGGAAACAGTGGCGAGGAATCAGATATGTGGAATCAGAGGTGGCGAATCAAAGACGGTGAATCAGAGATGGGGAATCAGAGGCGGGGAATCAGAGGCAGGGGATCAAACACGGGGAATCAGAGGTGGGGAATCAGAGCTGGGGAATCAGAGGCGGGGAATCAGAGTTGGGGAATCAGAGGCGAGGAATCAGAGCTGGGGAATCAGAGGTGGGGAATCAGAGTCGGGGAATCAGAGGCAGGGAATCGGATGTGCGGAATCAGAGATGGGGAATCAGAGGTGGGGAATCAGAGGCGGTGAATCTGAGATGGGGAATCAGAGGCGGGGAATCAGAGGCAGGTTATCAGACACGGGGATTCAGAGGCTGGGAATCAGACGGGGGGAATCAAAGGCGGGGAATGAAGCTGGGGAATCAGAGGCAGCGAATCAGAGTTGGGGATTCAGAGGCGGGGAATCAGATATGGGGAAACAGAGGCGGGGAATCAGAGGCGGGCAAAGAGAGGTGGGGAATTAGATATGGGGAATCAGTGGTGGGGAATCAGAGGTGGTGAATCAGAGATGGGGAATCACAGGCGGGGAATCAGAGGCAGGGAATAGAACGCGGGGAATCAGAGGCAGGGAATAAGAGCTGGGGAATCAGAGGCGGGGAATCATAGTTGGGAATCAGAGGCGGGGAATCAGATATGGGGAAACAGAGGCGTGGAATCAGGGGCGGGGAAACAGAGGCGGGGAATCAGATATGGGGAATCGGATGTGGGGAATCAGAGGCGGGGAATCAGAGCTGGGGAATCAGAGGCGGGGAATCAGAGTTGGGGCATCAGAGGTGGGGAATTAGATATGGGGAAACAGAGGCGGGGAATCAGAGGCGTGGAAACAGAGGCGGGGAATCAGATATGGGGAATCAGAGGTGGGGAATCAGAGGCAGGTAATCAGATGTGCGGAATCAGAGATGGGGAATCAGAGGCAGGGAATCAGAATCAGAAGCGGGGAGTCAGAGGCCGGGAATCAGAGGCCTGGAATCAGATGCTGGGAATAAGAGGCCGGGAATCAGAGGTGGGGAATCAGAGTCTGGGAATCAGTGATGGGGATTCAGAGGCGGGGAATGAGATATGGAGAATCAGAGGCGGGGAATCAGAGGCGGGGAAACAGAGGTGGGGAATCAGATATGGGGAATCAGAGGTGGCGAATCAAAGGCGGTGAATCAGAGATGGGGAATCAGAGGCGGGTAATCAGAGGCAGGGAATCAAACACGGGGAATCAGAGGCGTGGTATCAGAGCTGGGGAATCAGAGGCTGGGAATCAAAGTTGGGGAATCAGATGCAGGGAATCAGATATGGGGAAACAGGGGCGGGGAATCAGAGGCGGGGAAACAGAGGCGGGGAATCAGATATGGGGAATCAGAGGCGGGGAATTAGAGTTGGGGAATCAGATGCGGGGAATCAGAGGCGGGGAAACAGAGGCGGGGAATCAAACACGGGGAATCAGAGGTGGGGAATCAGAGGTTGGGATCAGTGGCAGGGAATCAGAGGCGGGGAATCAGAGGCGGGGAATCAGAGGCAGGGAATCAGATGTGCGGAATCAGAGATGGGGAATCAGAGGCAGGGAATCAGAGGCGGGGAATCAGAGGCGGGGAATCAGAGGCCGGGAATCAGATATGGGGAAACAGAGGCAGGGAATCAGAGGCGGGGAAACAGAGGCTGGGAATCAGATATGGGGAATCAGAGGTGGGGAATCAGAGGTTGGGAATCAGAGGCAGGGAATCAGAGGCTTGGAATCAGATGCAGGGAATCAGATGCGGGGAATAAGAGGCGGGGAATCAGAGCTGGGGAATCAGAGGTGGGGAATCAGAGTTGGGGAATCAGAGGCGGGGACTTAGATATTGGGAAACAGAGGCGGGGAATCAGAGGCGGGGAAACAGAGGCGGGGAATCAGATATGGGGAATCAGAGATGGGGAATCAGAGGCAGGGAATCAGATGTGCGGAATCAGAGATGGGGAATCAAAGGCAGGGAATCAGACTCAGAAGCAGGGAATCAGAGGCCGGGAATCAGAGGCCGGAATCAGATGCCGGGAATAAGAGGCCGGGAATCAGAGGTGGGGAATCAGAGTCCGGGAATCAGAGATGGGGATTCAGAGGCGGGGAATGAGATATGGGGAATCAGAGGCGGGGAATCAGAGGCGGGGAAACAGAGGCGGGGTATCAGATATGGGGAATCAGAGGTGGCGAATCAAAGGCGGTGAATCAGAGATGGGGAATCGGAGGCCGGGAATCAGAGGCAGGGAATCAAACACGGGGAATCAGAGGCGGGGAATCAGAGCTGGGGAATCAGAGGCTGGGAATCAAAGTTGGGGAATCAGAGGCAGGGAATCAGATATGGGGAAACAGGGGCGGGGAATCAGAGGCGGGGAAACAGAGGCGGGGAATCAGATATGGGGAATCAGAGGCGGGGAATTAGAGTTGTGGAATCAGAGGCGGGGAATCAGAGACGGGGAAACAGAGGCGGGGAATCAAACACGGGGAATCAGAGGTGGGGAATCAGAGGTTGGGAATCAGAGGCAGGGAATCAGAGGCGGGGAATCAGAGGTGGGGAATCAGAGGCAGGGAATCAGATGTGCGGAATCGGAGATGGGGAATCAGAGGCAGGGAATCAGAGGCGGGGAATCAGAGGCGGGGAATCAGAGGCCGGGAATCAGATATGGGGAAACAGAGGCGGGGAATCAGAGGCGGGGAAACAGAGGCTGAGAATCAAATATGGGGAATCAGAGGTGGGGAATCAGAGGTTGAAAATCAGAGGCAGGGAATCAGATGCGGGGAATCAGAGGCGGGGAATCAGAGCTGGGGAATCAGAGGTGGGGAATCAGAGTTGGGGAATCAGAGGCGGGGACTTAGATATTGGGAAACAGAGGCGGGGAATCAGAGGCGGGGAAACAGAGTCGGGGAATCAGATATGGGGAATCAGAGATGGGGAATCAGAGGCAGGGAATCAGATGTGCGGAATCAGAGATGGGGAATCAAAGGCAGGGAATCAGAATCAGAAGCAGGGAATCAGAGGCCGGGAATCAGAGGCCGGAATCAGATGCCGGGAATAAGAGACCGGGAATCAGAGGTGGGGAATCAGAGTCCGGGAATCAGAGATGGGGATTCAGAGGCGGGGAATGAGATATGGGGAATCAGAGGCGGGGAATCAGAATCAGAAGCGGGGAATCAGAGGCCGGGAATCAAACACGCGGAATCAGAGGCGGGGAATCAGAATTGGGGAATCAGAGATGGGGAACCTGAGATGGGGAATCAGAGGTGGGGAATCAGACGCGGGGAATCTGAGGTGGTGAATCAGAGATGTTGACTGAGAGGCGGGGAATCAGAGGCAGGGTATCAGAGTTGGGGCATCAGAGGTTGGGAATTAGATATGGGGAAACAGAGGTGGGGAATCAGAGGCGGGGAAACAGAGGCGGGAAATCAGATATGGGGAATCAGAGGTGGGGAATCAGAGGCAGGGAATCAGATGTGCGGAATCAGAGATGGGGAATCAGAGGCAGGGAATCAGAATCAGAAGCGGGGAATCAGAGGCCGGGAAACAGAGGCGGGGAATCAGATATGGGGAATCAGAGGTGGGGAATCAGAGGCAGGGAATTAGATTTGCGGAATCAGAGATGGGGAATCAGAAGCAGGGAATCAGAGGCCAGGAATCAGAGGCCGGAATCAGATGCCGGGAATAAGAGGCCGGGAATCAGAGGTGGGGAATCAGTCCGGGAATCAGAGATGGGGAATCAGAGGCGGGGAATGAGATATGGGGAATCAGAGGCGGGGAATCAGAGGCGGGGAAACAGAGGCGAGGAATCAGATATGGGGAATCAGAGGTGGCGAATCAAAGGCGATGAATCAGAGATGGGGAATCAGAGGCGGGGAATCAGAGCTGGGGAATCAGAGGCGGGGAATCAGAGTTGGGGAATCAGAGGCGGGGAATCAGAGCTGGGGAATCAGAGGTGGGGATCAGAGTCGTGGAATCGGAGGCAGGGAATCAGATGTGCGGAATCAGAGATGGTGAATCAGAGGTGGGGAATCAGAGGCTGTGAATCAGAGATGGGGAATCAGAGGCGGGGAATCAGAGGCAAGAAATCAGACACGGGGTTTCAGAGGCTGGGAATCAGATGGGGGAATCAAAGGCGGGGAATCAGAGCTGGGGAATCAGAGGCAGGGAATCAGAGTTGGGGATTCAGAGGCGGGGAATCAGATATGGGGATACAGAGGCGGGGAATCAGAGGCGGGCAAACAGAGGCGGGGAATTAGATATGGGGAATCAGAGGTGGCGAATCAGAGGTGGTGAATCAGAGATGGGGAATCACAGGCGGGGAATCAGAGGCAGGGAATAGAACGCGGGGAATCAGAGGCAGGGAATCAGAGTTGGGGCATCAGAGGTTGGGAATTAGATATGGGGAAACAGAGGCGGGGAATCAGAGGCGGGGAAACAGAGGCGGGAAATCAGATATGGGGAATCAGAGTTTGGGAATCAGAGGCAGGGAATCAGATGTGCGGAATCAGAGATGGGGAATCAGAGGCAGGGAATCAGAATCAGAAGCGGGGAATCAGAGGCCGGGAATCAGATGCTGGGAATAAGAGGCCGGGAATCAGAGGTGGGGAATCAGAGTCCGGGAATCAGAGATGGGGATTCAGAGGCGGGGAATGAGATATGGAGAATCAGAGGCGGGGAATCAGAGGCGGGGAAACAGAGGTGGGGAATCAGATATGTGGAATCAGAGGTGGCGAATCAAAGGCGGTGAATCAGAGATGGGGAATCAGAGGCGGGGAATCAGAGGCAGGGAATCAAACAGGGGAAATCAGAGGCGGGGAATCAGAGCTGGGGAATCAGAGGCGGGGAATCAGAGTTGGGGAATCAGAGGCAGGGAATCAGATATGGGGAAACAGGGGCAGGGAATCAGAGGCGGGGAAACAGAGGCGGGGAATCAGATATGGGGAATCAGAGGTGTGGAATCAGAGGTTGGGAATCAGAGGCAGGGAATCAGAGGCGGGGAATCAAACACGGGGAATCAGAGCTGGGGAATCAGAGGCGGGGAATTAGAGTTGGGGAATCAGAGGAGGGGAATCAGAGGCGGGGAAACAGAGGCGGGGAATCAGATATGGGGAATCAGAGGTGGGGAATCAGAGGTTGGGAATCAGAGGCAGGGAATCAGAGGCGGGGAATCAGAGGCGGGGAATCAGAGGCAGGGAATCAGATGTGCGGAATCGGGGATGGGGAATCAGAGGCAGGGAATCAGAGGCGGGGAATCAGAGGCGGGGAATCAGAGGCTGGGAATCAGATATGGGGAAACAGAGGTGGGGAATCAGAGGCGGGCAAACAGAGGTGGGGATTCAGATATGGGGAATCAGAGGTAGGGAATCAGAGGTTGGGAATCAGAGGCAGGGAATCAGAGGCTTGGAATCAGATGCAGGGAATCAGATGCGGGGAATCAGAGGCGGGGAATCAGAGCTGGGGAATCAGAGGTGGGGAATCAGAGTTGGGGAATCAGAGGCGGGGACTTAGATATTGGGAAACAGAGGCGGGGAATCAGAGGCGGGGAATCAGAGGCAGGGAATCAGATGTGCGGAATCAGAGATGGGGAATCAGAGGCAGGGAATCAGAATCAGAAGCAGGGAATCAGAGGCCGGGAATCAGAGGCCGGAATCAGATGCCGGGAATAAGAGGCCGGGAATCAGAGGTTGGGAATCAGAGTCCGGGAATCAGAGATGGGGATTCAGAGGCGGGGAATGAGATATGGGGAATCAGAGGCGGGGAATCAGAGGCGGGGAAACAGAGGCGGGGAATCAGATATGGGGAATCATAGGTGGCGAATCAAAGGCGGTGAATCAGAGATGGGGAATCAGAGGCGGGGAATCAGAGTTGGGGAATCAGAGGCGGGGAATCAGACGCAGGGAATCAATATGGGAAATCAGAGGTGGGGAATCAGAGGTTGGGAATTAGAGGAAGGGAATCAGAGGCGAGGAATCAGAGCTGGGGAATCGGAGGCGGGGAATCAGAATTGGGGAATCAGAGATGGGGAATCAGAGATGGGGAATCAGAGGCGGGGAATCAGACGCGGGGAATCAGAGGTGGTGAATCAGAGATGTGGAATCAGAGGCGTGGAATCAGAGGCAGGGAATCAGACGCGGGGAATCAGAGGCGGGGAATCATAGCTGGCGAATCAGAGGCGGGGAATGAGATATGGGGAATCAGAGGCGGGGAATCAGAGGCGGGGAAACAGTGGCGAGGAATCAGATATGGGGAATCAGAGGTGGCGAATCAAAGACGGTGAATCAGAGATGGGGAATCAGAGGTGGGGAATCAGAGGCAGGGGATCAAACACGGGGAATCAGAGGTGGGGAATCAGAGCTGGGGAATCAGAGGCGGGGAATCAGAGTTGGGGAATCAGAGGCGAGGAATCAGAGCTGGGGAATCAGAGGTGGGGAATCAGAGTCGGGGAATCAGAGGCAGGGAATCGGATGTGCGGAATCAGAGATGGGGAATCAGTGGTGGGGAATCAGAGGCGGTGAATCTGAGATGGGGAATCAGAGGCGGGGAATCTGAGGCAGGTTATCAGACTCGGGGATTCAGAGGCTGGGAATCAGACGGGGGGAATCAAAGGCGGGGAATGAAGCTGGGGAATCAGAGGCAGCGAATCAGAGTTGGGGATTCAGAGGCGGGGAATCAGATATGGGGAAACAGAGGCGGGGAATCAGAGGCGGGCAAACAGAGGTGGGGAATTAGATATGGGGAATCAGTGGTGGGGAATCAGAGGTGGTGAATCAGAGATGGGGAATCACAGGCGGGGAATCAGAGGCTGGGAATAGAACGCGGGGAATCAGAGGCAGGGAATCAGAGCTGGGGAATCAGAGGCGGGGAATCATAGTTGGGAATCAGAGGCGGGGAATCAGATATGGGGAAACAGAGGCGGGGAATCAGGGGCGTGGAAACAGAGGCGGGGAATCAGATATGGGGAATCGGATGCGGGGAATCAGAGGCGGGGAATCAGAGCTGGGGAATCAGAGGCGGGGAATCAGAGTTGGGGCATCAGAGGTGGGGAATTAGATATGGGGAAACAGAGGCGGTGAATCAGAGGCGTGGAATCAGAGGCGGGGAATCAGAGTTGGGGAATCAGAGGCAGGGAATCAGATATGGGGAAACAGGGGCAGGGAATCAGAGGCGGGGAAACAGAGGCGGGGAATCAGATATGGGGAATCAGAGGTGTGGAATCAGAGGTTGGGAATCAGAGGCAGGGAATCAGAGGCGGGGAATCAAACACGGGGAATCAGAGCTGGGGAATCAGAGGCGGGGAATTAGAGTTGGGGAATCAGAGGAGGGGAATCAGAGGCGGGGAAACAGAGGCGGGGAATCAGATATGGGGAATCAGAGGTGGGGAATCAGAGGTTGGGAATCAGAGGCAGGGAATCAGAGGCGGGGAATCAGAGGCGGGGAATCAGAGGCAGGGAATCAGATGTGCGGAATCGGGGATGGGGAATCAGAGGCAGGGAATCAGAGGCGGGGAATCAGAGGCGGGGAATCAGAGGCCGGGAATCAGATATGGGGAAACAGAGGTGGGGAATCAGAGGCGGGGAAACAGAGGTGGGGATTCAGATATGGGGAATCAGAGGTAGGGAATCAGAGGTTGGGAATCAGAGGCAGGGAATCAGAGGCTTGGAATCAGATGCAGGGAATCAGATGCGGGGAATCAGAGGCGGGGAATCAGAGCTGGGGAATCAGAGGTGGGGAATCAGAGTCGGGGAATCAGAGGCGGGGACTTAGATATTGGGAAACAGAGGCGGGGAATCAGAGGCGGGGAATCAGAGGCAGGGAATCAGATGTGCGGAATCAGAGATGGGGAATCAGAGGCAGGGAATCAGAATCAGAAGCAGGGAATCAGAGGCCGGGAATCAGAGGCCGGAATCAGATGCCGGGAATAAGAGGCCGGGAATCAGAGGTTGGGAATCAGAGTCCGGGAATCAGAGATGGGGATTCAGAGGCGGGGAATGAGATATGGGGAATCAGAGGCGGGGAATCAGAGGCGGGGAAACAGAGGCGGGGAATCAGATATGGGGAATCATAGGTGGCGAATCAAAGGCGGTGAATCAGAGATGGGGAATCAGAGGCCGGGAATCAGAGGCAGGGAATCAAACACGGAAAATCAGAGGCGGGGAATCAGAGCTGGGGAATCAGAGGCGGGGAATCAGAGTTGGGGAATCAGAGGCGGGGAATCAGACGCAGGGAATCAATTTGGGAAATCAGAGGTGGGGAATCAGAGGTTGGGAATTAGAGGAAGGGAATCAGAGGCGAGGAATCAGAGCTGGGGAATCAGAGGCGGGGAATCAGAATTGGGGAATCAGAGATGGGGAATCAGAGATGGGGAATCAGAGGCGGGGAATCAGACGCGGGGAATCAGAGGTGGTGAATCAGAGATGTGGAATCAGAGGCGTGGAATCAGAGGCAGGGAATCAGACGCGGGGAATCAGAGGCGGGGAATCATAGCTGGCGAATCAGAGGCGGGGAATGAGATATGGGGAATCAGAGGCGGGGAATCAGAGGCGGGGAAACAGTGGCGAGGAATCAGATATGGGGAATCAGAGGTGGCGAATCAAAGACGGTGAATCAGAGATGGGGAATCAGAGGTGGGGAATCAGAGGCAGGGGATCAAACACGGGGAATCAGAGGTGGGGAATCAGAGCTGGGGAATCAGAGGCGGGGAATCAGAGTTGGGGAATCAGAGGCGAGGAATCAGAGCTGGGGAATCAGAGGTGGGGAATCAGAGTCGGGGAATCAGAGGCAGGGAATCGGATGTGCGGAATCAGAGATGGGGAATCAGTGGTGGGGAATCAGAGGCGGTGAATCTGAGATGGGGAATCAGAGGCGGGGAATCAGAGGCAGGTTATCAGACTCGGGGATTCAGAGGCTGGGAATCAGACGGGGGGAATCAAAGGCGGGGAATGAAGCTGGGGAATCAGAGGCAGCGAATCAGAGTTGGGGATTCAGAGGCGGGGAATCAGATATGGGGAAACAGAGGCGGGGAATCAGAGGCGGGCAAACAGAGGTGGGGAATTAGATATGGGGAATCAGTGGTGGGGAATCAGAGGTGGTGAATCAGAGATGGGGAATCACAGGCGGGGAATCAGAGGCTGGGAATAGAACGCGGGGAATCAGAGGCAGGGAATCAGAGCTGGGGAATCAGAGGCGGGGAATCATAGTTGGGAATCAGAGGCGGGGAATCAGATATGGGGAAACAGAGGCGGGGAATCAGGGGCGTGGAAACAGAGGCGGGGAATCAGATATGGGGAATCGGATGCGGGGAATCAGAGGCGGGGAATCAGAGCTGGGGAATCAGAGGCGGGGAATCAGAGTTGGGGCATCAGAGGTGGGGAATTAGATATGGGGAAACAGAGGCGGTGAATCAGAGGCGTGGAATCAGAGGCGGGGAATCAGAGTTGGGGAATCAGAGGCAGGGAATCAGATATGGGGAAACAGGGGCAGGGAATCAGAGGCGGGGAAACAGAGGCGGGGAATCAGATATGGGGAATCAGAGGTGTGGAATCAGAGGTTGGGAATCAGAGGCAGGGAATCAGAGGCGGGGAATCAAACACGGGGAATCAGAGCTGGGGAATCAGAGGCGGGGAATTAGAGTTGGGGAATCAGAGGAGGGGAATCAGAGGCGGGGAAACAGAGGCGGGGAATCAGATATGGGGAATCAGAGGTGGGGAATCAGAGGTTGGGAATCAGAGGCAGGGAATCAGAGGCGGGGAATCAGAGGCGGGGAATCAGAGGCAGGGAATCAGATGTGCGGAATCGGGGATGGGGAATCAGAGGCAGGGAATCAGAGGCGGGGAATCAGAGGCGGGGAATCAGAGGCCGGGAATCAGATATGGGGAAACAGAGGTGGGGAATCAGAGGCGGGGAAACAGAGGTGGGGATTCAGATATGGGGAATCAGAGGTAGGGAATCAGAGGTTGGGAATCAGAGGCAGGGAATCAGAGGCTTGGAATCAGATGCAGGGAATCAGATGCGGGGAATCAGAGGCGGGGAATCAGAGCTGGGGAATCAGAGGTGGGGAATCAGAGTTGGGGAATCAGAGGCGGGGACTTAGATATTGGGAAACAGAGGCGGGGAATCAGAGGCGGGGAATCAGAGGCAGGGAATCAGATGTGCGGAATCAGAGATGGGGAATCAGAGGCAGGGAATCAGAATCAGAAGCAGGGAATCAGAGGCCGGGAATCAGAGGCCGGAATCAGATGCCGGGAATAAGAGGCCGGGAATCAGAGGTTGGGAATCAGAGTCCGGGAATCAGAGATGGGGATTCAGAGGCGGGGAATGAGATATGGGGAATCAGAGGCGGGGAATCAGAGGCGGGGAAACAGAGGCGGGGAATCAGATATGGGGAATCATAGGTGGCGAATCAAAGGCGGTGAATCAGAGATGGGGAATCAGAGGCCGGGAATCAGAGGCAGGGAATCAAACACGGAAAATCAGAGGCGGGGAATCAGAGCTGGGGAATCAGAGGCGGGGAATCAGAGTTGGGGAATCAGAGGCGGGGAATCAGACGCAGGGAATCAATATGGGAAATCAGAGGTGGGGAATCAGAGGTTGGGAATTAGAGGAAGGGAATCAGAGGCGAGGAATCAGAGCTGGGGAATCAGAGGCGGGGAATCAGAATTGGGGAATCAGAGATGGGGAATCAGAGATGGGGAATCAGAGGCGGGGAATCAGACGCGGGGAATCAGAGGTGGTGAATCAGAGATGTGGAATCAGAGGCGTGGAATCAGAGGCAGGGAATCAGACGCGGGGAATCAGAGGCGGGGAATCATAGCTGGCGAATCAGAGGCGGGGAATGAGATATGGGGAATCAGAGGCGGGGAATCAGAGGCGGGGAAACAGTGGCGAGGAATCAGATATGGGGAATCAGAGGTGGCGAATCAAAGACGGTGAATCAGAGATGGGGAATCAGAGGTGGGGAATCAGAGGCAGGGGATCAAACACGGGGAATCAGAGGTGGGGAATCAGAGCTGGGGAATCAGAGGCGGGGAATCAGAGTTGGGGAATCAGAGGCGAGGAATCAGAGCTGGGGAATCAGAGGTGGGGAATCAGAGTCGGGGAATCAGAGGCAGGGAATCGGATGTGCGGAATCAGAGATGGGGAATCAGTGGTGGGGAATCAGAGGCGGTGAATCTGAGATGGGGAATCAGAGGCGGGGAATCAGAGGCAGGTTATCAGACTCGGGGATTCAGAGGCTGGGAATCAGACGGGGGGAATCAAAGGCGGGGAATGAAGCTGGGGAATCAGAGGCAGCGAATCAGAGTTGGGGATTCAGAGGCGGGGAATCAGATATGGGGAAACAGAGGCGGGGAATCAGAGGCGGGCAAACAGAGGTGGGGAATTAGATATGGGGAATCAGTGGTGGGGAATCAGAGGTGGTGAATCAGAGATGGGGAATCACAGGCGGGGAATCAGAGGCTGGGAATAGAACGCGGGGAATCAGAGGCAGGGAATCAGAGCTGGGGAATCAGAGGCGGGGAATCATAGTTGGGAATCAGAGGCGGGGAATCAGATATGGGGAAACAGAGGCGGGGAATCAGGGGCGTGGAAACAGAGGCGGGGAATCAGATATGGGGAATCGGATGCGGGGAATCAGAGGCGGGGAATCAGAGCTGGGGAATCAGAGGCGGGGAATCAGAGTTGGGGCATCAGAGGTGGGGAATTAGATATGGGGAAACAGAGGCGGTGAATCAGAGGCGTGGAAACAGAGGCGGGGAATCAGATATGGGGAATCAGAGGTGGGGAATCAGAGGCAGGTAATCAGATGTGCGGAATCAGAGATGGGGAATCAGAGGCAGGGAATCAGAATCAGAAGCGGGGAGTCAGAGGCCGGGAATCAGAGGCCTGGAATCAGATGCTGGGAATAAGAGGCCGGGAATCAGAGGTGGGGCATCAGAGTCCGGGAATCAGTGATGGGGATTCAGAGGCGGGGAATCAGATATGGGGAATCAGAGGTGGCGAATCAAAGGCGGTGAATCAGAGATGGGGAATCAGAGGCGGGGAATCAGAGGCAGGGAATCAAACACGGGGAATCAGAGGCGTGGTATCAGAGCTGGGGAATCAGAGGCTGGGAATCAAAGTTGGGGAATCAGAGGCAGGGAATCAGATATGGGGAAACAGTGGCGGGGAATCAGAGGCGGGGAAACAGAGGCGGGGAATCAGATATGGGGAATCAGAGGCGGGGAATTAGAGTTGGGGAATCAGAGGCGGGGAATCAGAGGCGGGGAAACAGAGGCGGGGAATCAAACACGGGGAATCAGAGGTGGGGAATCAGAGGTTGGGAATCAGAGGCAGGGAATCAGAGGCGGGGAATCAGAGGCGGGGAATCAGAGGCAGGGAATCAGATGTGCGGAATCGGAGATGGGGAATCAGAGGCAGGGAATCAGAGGCGGGGAATCAGAGGCGGTGAATCAGAGGACGGGAATCAGATATGGGGAAACAGAGGCAGGGAATCAGAGGCGGGGAAACAGAGGCTGGGAATCAGATATGGGGAATCAGAGGTGGGGAATCAGAGGTTGGAAATCAGAGGCAGGGAATCAGAGGCTTGGAATCAGATGCAGGGAATCAGATGCGGGGAATCAGAGGCGGGGAATCAGAGCTGGGGAATCAGAGGTGGGGAATCAGAGTTGGGGAATCAGAGGCGGGGACTTAGATATTGGGAAACAGAGGTGGGGAATCAGAGGCGGGGAAACAGAGGCGGGGAACCAGAGATGGGGAATCAAAGGCAGGGAATCAGAATCAGAAGCAGGGAATCAGAGGCCGGGAATGAGAGGCCGGAATCAGATGCTGGGAATAAGAGGCCGGGAATCAGAGGTGGGGAATCAGAGTCTGGGAATCAGAGATGGGGATTCAGAGGCGGGGAATGAGATATGGGGAATCAGAGGCGGGGAATCAGAGGCGGTGAAACAGAGGCGGGGAATCAGATATGGGGAATCAGAGGTGGCGAATCAAAGGCGGTGAATCAGAGATGGGGAATCAGAGGCCGGGAATCAGAGGCAGGGAATCAAACACGGGGAATCAGAGGCGGAGAATCAGAATTGGGGAATCAGAGATGGGGAATCAGAGATGGGGAATCATAGCTGGCGAATCAGAGGCGGGGAATGAGATATGGGGAATCAGAGGCGGGGAATCAGAGGCGGGGAAACAGTGGCGAGGAATCAGATATGGGGAATCAGAGGTGGCGAATCAAAGACGGTGAATCAGAGATGGGGAATCAGAGGCGGGGAATCAGAGGCAGGGGATCAAACACGGGGAATCAGAGGTGGGGAATCAGAGCTGGGGAATCAGAGGCGGGGAATCAGAGTTGGGGAATCAGAGGCGAGGAATCAGAGCTGGGGAATCAGATGTGGGGAATCAGAGTCGGGGAATCAGAGGCAGGGAATCGGATGTGCGGAATCAGAGATGGGGAATCAGAGGTGGGGAATCAGAGGCGGTGAATCTGAGATGGGGAATCAGAGGCGGGGAATCAGAGGCAGGTTATCAGACTCGGGGATTCAGAGGCTGGGAATCAGACGGGGGGAATCAAAGGCGGGGAATGAAGCTGGGGAATCAGAGGCAGCGAATCAGAGTTGGGGATTCAGAGGCGGGGAATCAGATATGGGGAAACAGAGGCGGGGAATCAGAGGCGGGCAAACAGAGGTGGGGAATTAGATATGGGGAATCAGTGGTGGGGAATCAGAGGTGGTGAATCAGAGATGGGGAATCACAGGCGGGGAATCAGAGGCTGGGAATAGAACGCGGGGTATCAGAGGCAGGGAATCAGAGCTGGGGAATCAGAGGCGGGGAATCATAGTTGGGAATCAGAGGCGGGGAATCAGATATGGGGAAACAGAGGCGGGGAATCAGGGGCGTGGAAACAGAGGCGGGGAATCAGATATGGGGAATCGGATGCGGGGAATCAGAGGCGGGGAATCAGAGCTGGGGAATCAGAGGCGGGGAATCAGAGTTGGGGCATCAGAGGTGGGGAAGTAGATATGGGGAAACAGAGGCGGGGAATCAGAGGCGTGGAAACAGAGGCGGGGAATCAGATATGCGGAATCAGAGGTGGGGAATCAGAGGCAGGTAATCAGATGTGCGGAATCAGAGATGGGGAATCAGAGGCAGGGAATCAGAATCAGAAGCGGGGAGTCAGAGGCCGGGAATCAGAGGCCTGGAATCAGATGCTGGGAATAAGAGGCCGGGAATCAGAGGTGGGGCATCAGAGTCCGGGAATCAGTGATGGGGATTCAGAGGCGGGGAATGAGATATGGAGAATCAGAGGCGAGGAATCAGAGGCGGGGAAACAGAGGTGGGGAATCAGATATGGGGAATCAGAGGTGGCGAATCAAAGGCGGTGAATCAGAGATGGGGAATCAGAGGCGGGGAATCAGAGGCAGGGAATCAAACACGGGGAATCAGAGGCGTGGTATCAGAGCTGGGGAATCAGAGGCTGGGAATCAAAGTTGGGGAATCAGAGGCAGGGAATCAGATATGGGGAAACAGGGGCGGGGAATCAGAGGCGGGGAAACAGAGGCGGGGAATCAGATATGGGGAATCAGAGGCGGGGAATTAGAGTTGGGGAATCAGAGGCGGGGAATCAGAGGCGGGGAAACAGAGGCGGGGAATCAAACACGGGGAATCAGAGGTGGGGAATCAGAGGTTGGGAATCAGAGGCAGGGAATCAGAGGCGGGGAATCAGAGGCGGGGAATCAGAGGCAGGGAATCAGATGTGCGGAATCGGAGATGGGGAATCAGAGGCAGGGAATCAGAGGCGGGGAATCAGAGGCGGGGAATCAGAGGCCGGGAATCAGATATGGGGAAACAGAGGCAGGGAATCAGAGGCGGGGAAACAGAGGCTGGGAATCAGATATGGGGAATCAGAGGTGGGGAATCAGAGGTTGGAAATCAGAGGCAGGGAATCAGAGGCTTGGAATCAGATGCAGGGAATCAGATGATGGGAATCAGAGGCGGGGAATCAGAGCTGGGGAATCAGAGGTGGGGAATCAGAGTTGGGGAATCAGAGGCGGGGACTTAGATATTGGGAAACAGAGGCGGGGAATCAGAGGCGGGGAAACAGAGGCGGGGAATCATAGATGGGGAATCAAAGGCAGGGAATCAGAATCAGAAGCAGGGAATCAGAGGCCGGGAATGAGAGGCCGGAATCAGATGCCGGGAATAAGAGGCCGGGAATCAGAGGAGGGGAATCAGAGTCTGGGAATCAGAGATGGGGATTCAGAGGCGGGGAATGAGATATGGGGAATCAGAGGCGGGGAATCAGAGGCGGTGAAACAGAGGCGGGGAATCAGATATGGGGAATCAGAGGTGGCGAATCAAAGGCGGTGAATCAGAGATGGGGAATCAGAGGCCGGGAATCAGAGGCAGGGAATCAAACACGGGGAATCAGAGGCGGAGAATCAGAATTGGGGAATCAGAGATGGGGAATCAGAGATGGGGAATCAGAGGCGGGGAATCAGACGCGGGGAATCAGAGGTGGTGAATCAGAGATGTTGAATCAGAGGCGGGGAATCAGAGGCAGGGAATCAGAGTTGGGGCATCAGAGGTTGGGAATTAGATATGGGGAAACAGAGGCGGGGAATCAGAGGCGGGGAAACAGAGGCAGGAAATCAGATATGGGGAATCAGAGGTGGGGAATCAGAGGCAGGGAATCAGATGTGCGGAATCAGAGATGGGGAATCAGAGGCAGGGAATCAGAATCAGAAGCGGGGAATCAGAGGCCGGGAAACAGAGGCGGGGAATCAGATATGGGGAATCAGAGGTGGGGAATCAGAGGCAGGGAATTAGATTTGCGGAATCAGAGATGGGGAATCAGAAGGAGGGAATCAGAGGCCGGGAATCAGAGGCCGGAATCAGATGCCGGGAATAAGAGGCCGGGAATCAGAGGTGGGGAATCAGAGTCCGGGAATCAGAGATGGGGAATCAGAGGCGGGGAATGAGATATGGGGAATCAGAGGCGGGGAATCAGAGGCGGGGAAACAGAGGCGAGGAATCAGATATGGGGAATCAGAGGTGGCGAATCAAAGGCGATGAATCAGAGATGGGGAATCAGAGGCGGGGAATCAGAGGCAGGGAATCAAACACGGGGAATCAGAGGCGGGGAATCAGAGCTGGGGAATCAGAGGCGGGGAATCAGAGGCAGGGAATCAAACACGGGGAATCAGAGGCGTGGTATCAGAGCTGGGGAATCAGAGGCTGGGAATCAAAGTTTGGGAATCAGAGGCAGGGAATCAGATATGGGGAAACAGGGGCGGGGAATCAGAGGCGGGGAAACAGAGGCGGGGAATCAGATATGGGGAATCAGAGGCGGGGAATTAGAGTTGGGGAATCAGAGGCGGGGAATCAGAGGCGGGGAAACAGAGGCGGGGAATCAAACACGGGGAATCAGAGGTGGGGAATCAGAGGTTGGGAATCAGAGGCAGGGAATCAGAGGCGGGGAATCAGAGGCGGGGAATCAGAGGCAGGGAATCAGATGTGCGGAATCGGAGATGGGGAATCAGAGGCAGGGAATCAGAGGTGGGGAATCAGAGGCGGGGAATCAGAGGCCGGGAATCAGATATGGGGAAACAGAGGCAGGGAATCAGAGGCGGGGAAACAGAGGCTGGGAATCAGATATGGGGAATCAGAGGTGGGGAATCAGAGGTTGGGAATCAGAGGCAGGGAATCAGAGGCTTGGAATCAGATGCAGGGAATCAGATGCGGGGAATCAGAGGCGGGGAATCAGAGCTGGGGAATCAGAGGTGGGGAATCAGAGTTGGGGAATCAGAGGCGGGGACTTAGATATTGGGAAACAGAGGCGGGGAATCAGACGAGGGGAAACAGATGCGGGTAATCAGATATGGGGAATCAGAGATGGGGAATCAGAGGCAGGGAATCAGATGTGCGGAATCAGAGATGGGGAATCAAAGGCAGGGAATCAGAATCAGAAGCAGGGAATCAGAGGCCGGGAATCAGAGGCCGGAATCAGATGCCGGGAATAAGAGGCCGGGAATCAGAGGTGGGGAATCAGAGTCCGGGAATCAGAGATGGGGATTCAGAGGCGGGGAATGAGATATGGGAAATCAGAGGCGGGGAATCAGAGGCGGTGAAACAGAGGCGGGGAATCAGATATGGGGAATCAGAGGTGGCGAATCAAAGGCGGTGAATCAGAGATGGGGAATCAGAGGCCGGGAATCAGAGGCAGGGAATCAAACACGGGGAATCAGAGGCGGGGAATCAGAATTGGGGAATCAGAGATGGGGAATCAGAGATGGGGAATCAGAGGCGGGAAATCAGACGCGGGGAATCAGAGGTGGTGAATCAGAGATGTTGAATCAGAGGCGGGGATTCAGAGGCAGGGAATCAGAGTTGGGGCATCAGAGGTTGGGAATTAGATATGGGGAAACAGAAGCGGGGAATCATAGGCGGGGAAACAGAGGCGGGAAATCAGATATGGGGAATCAGAGGTGGGGAATCAGAGGCAGGGAATCAGATGTGCGGAATCAGAGATGGGGAATCAGAGGCAGGGAATCAGAATCAGAAGCGGGGAATCAGAGGCCGGGAAACAGAGGCGGGGAATCAGATATGGGGAATCAGCGGTGGGGAATCAGAGGCAGGGAATTAGATTTGCTGAATCAGAGATGGGGAATCAGAAGCAGGGAATCAGAGGCCGGGAATCAGAGGCCGGAATCAGATGCCGGGAATAAGAGGCCGGGAATCAGAGGTGGGGAATCAGAGTCCGGGAATCAGAGATGGGGAATCAGAGGCGGGGAATGAGATATGGGGAATCAGAGGCGGGGAATCAGAGGCGGGGAAACAGAGGCGAGGAATCAGATATGGGGAATCAGAGGTGGCGAATCAAAGGCGATGAATCAGAGATGGGGAATCAGAGGCGGGGAATCAGAGGCAGGGAATCAAACACGGGGAATCAGAGGCGGGGAATCAGAGCTGGGGAATCAGAGGCGGGGAATCAGAGTTGGGGAATCAGAGGCGGGGAATCAGAGCTGGGGAATCAGAGGTGGGGATCAGAGTCGGGGAATCAGAGGCAGGGAATCAGATGTGCGGAATCAGAGATGGGGAAACAGAGGTGGGGAATCAGAGGCTGTGAATCAGACACGGGGTTTCAGAGGCTGGGAATCAGACGGGGGAATCAAATGCGGGGAATCAGAGCTGGGGAATCAGAGGCAGGGAATCAGAGTTGGGGATTCAGAGGCGGGGAATCAGATATGGGGAAACAGAGGCGGGGAATCAGAGGCGGGCAAACAGAGGCGGGGAATTAGATATGGGGAATCAGAGGTGGGGAATCAGAGGTGGTGAATCAGAGATGGGGAATCACAGGCGGGGAATCAGAGGCAGGGAATAGAACGCGGGGAATCAGAGGCAGGGAATCAGAGTTGGGGCATCAGAGGTTGGGAATTAGATATGGGGAAACAGAGGCGGGGAATCAGAGGCGGGGAAACAGAGGCGGGAAATCAGATATGGGGAATCAGAGGTGGGGAATCAGAGGCAGGGAATCAGATGTGCGGAATCAGAGATGGGGAATCAGAGGCATGGAATCAGAATCAGAAGCGGGGAATCAGAGGCCGGGAATCAGATGCTGGGAATAAGAGGCCGGGAATCAGAGGTGGGGAATCAGAGTCCGGGAATCAGAGATGGGGATTCAGAGGCTGAGAATGAAATATGGAGAATCAGAGGCGGGGAATCAGAGGCGGGGAAACAGAGGTGGGGAATCATATATGTGGAATCAGAGGTGGCGAATCAAAGGCGGTGAATCAGAGATGGGGAATCAGAGGCGGGGAATCAGAGGCAGGGAATCAAACACGGGAAATCAGAGGCGGGGAATCAGAGCTGGGGAATCAGAGGCGGGGAATCAGAGTTGGGGAATCAGAGGCAGGGAATCAGATATGGGGAAACAGGGGCAGGGAATCAGAGGCGGGGAAACAGAGGCGGCGAATCAGATATGGGGAATCAGAGGTGTGGAATCAGAGGTTGGGAATCAGAGGCAGGGAATCAGAGGCGGAGAATCAAACACGGGGAATCAGAGCTGGGGAATCAGAGGCGGGGAATTAGAGTTGGGGAATCAGAGGAGGGGAATCAGAGGCGGGGAAACAGAGGCGGGGAATCAGATATGGGGAATCAGAGGTGGGGAATCAGAGGTTGGGAATCAGAGGCAGGGAATCAGAGGCGGGGAATCAGAGGCGGGGAATCAGAGGCAGGGAATCAGATGTGCGGAATCGGGGATGGGGAATCAGAGGCAGGGAATCAGAGGCGGGGAATCAGAGGCGGGGAATCAGAGGCCGGGAATCAGATATGGGGAAACAGAGGTGGGGAATCAGAGGCGGGGAAACAGAGGCGGGGATTCAGATATGGGGAATCAGAGGGGGGGAATCAGAGGTTGGGAATCAGAGGCAGGGAATCAGAGGCTTGGAATCAGATGCAGGGAATCAGATGCGGGGAATCAGAGGCGGGGAATCAGAGCTGGGGAATCAGAGGTGGGAAATCAGAGTTGGGGAATCAGAGGCGGGGACTTAGATATTGGGAAACAGAGGCGGGGAATCAGAGGCAGGGAATCAGATGTGCGGAATCAGAGATGGGGAATCAGAGGCAGGGAATCAGAGGCCGGGAATCAGAGGCCGGAATCAGAGGCCGGGAATAAGAGGCCGGGAATCAGAGATGGGGTATCAGAGTCCGGGAATCAGAGATGGGGATTCAGAGGCGGGGAATGAGATATGGGGAATCAGAGGCGGGGAATCAGAGGCGGGGAAACAGAGGCGGGGAATCAGATATGGGGAATCAGAGGTGGCGAATCAAAGGCGGTGAATCAGAGATGGGGAACCAGAGGCCGGGAATCAGAGGCAGGGAATCAAACAAGGAAAATCAGAGCTGGGGAATCAGAGCTGGGGAATCAGAGGCGGGGAATCAGAGTTGGGGAATCAGAGGCGGGGAATCAGACGCAGGGAATCAATATGGGAAATCAGAGGTGGGGAATCAGAGGTTGGGAATCAGAGGAAGGGAATCAGAGGCGAGGAATCAGATATGGGGAAACAGAGGTGGGAAATCAGAGGCGGGGAAACAGAGGTGGGGATTCAGATATGGGGAATCAGAGGTAGGGAATCAGAGGTTGGGAATCAGAGGCAGGGAATCAGAGGCTTGGAATCAGATGCAGGGAATCAGATGCGGGGAATCAGAGGCGGGGAATCAGAGCTGGGGAATCAGAGGTGGGGAATCAGAGTTGGGGAATCAGAGGCGGGGACTTAGATATTGGGAAACAGAGGCGGGGAATCAGAGGCGGGGAATCAGAGGCAGGGAATCAGATGTGCGGAATCAGAGATGGGGAATCAGAGGCAGGGAATCAGAATCAGAAGCAGGGAATCAGAGGCCGGGAATCAGAGGCCGGAATCAGATGCCGGGAATAAGAGGCCGGGAATCAGAGGTTGGGAATCAGAGTCCGGGAATCAGAGATGGGGATTCAGAGGCGGGGAATGAGATATGGGGAATCAGAGGCGGGGAATCAGAGGCGGGGAAACAGAGGCGGGGAATCAGATATGGGGAATCAGAGGTGGCGAATCAAAGGCGGTGAATCAGAGATGGGGAATCAGAGGCCGGGAATCAGAGGCAGGGAATCAAACACGGAAAATCAGAGGCGGGGAATCAGAGCTGGGGAATCAGAGGCGGGGAATCAGAGTTGGGGAATCAGAGGCGGGGAATCAGACGCAGGGAATCAATATGGGAAATCAGAGGTGGGGAATCAGAGGTTGGGAATCAGAGGAAGGGAATCAGAGTTGGGGAATCAGAGGCGGGGACTTAGATATTGGGAAACAGAGGCGGGGAATCAGAGGCGGGGAATCAGAGGCAGGGAATCAGATGTGCGGAATCAGAGATGGGGAATCAGAGGCAGGGAATCAGAATCAGAAGCAGGGAATCAGAGGCCGGGAATCAGAGGCCGGAATCAGATGCCGGGAATAAGAGGCCGGGAATCAGAGGTTGGGAATCAGAGTCCGGGAATCAGAGATGGGGATTCAGAGGCGGGGAATGAGATATGGGGAATCAGAGGCGGGGAATCAGAGGCGGGGAAACAGAGGCGGGGAATCAGATATGGGGAATCAGAGGTGGCGAATCAAAGGCGGTGAATCAGAGATGGGGAATCAGAGGCCGGGAATCAGAGGCAGGGAATCAAACACGGAATATCAGAGGCGGGGAATCAGAGCTGGGGAATCAGAGGCGGGGAATCAGAGTTGGGGAATCAGAGGCGGGGAATCAGACGCAGGGAATCAATATGGGAAATCAGAGGTGGGGAATCAGAGGTTGGGAATCAGAGGAAGGGAATCAGAGGCGAGGAATCAGAGCTGGGGAATCAGAGGCGGGGAATCAGAATTGGGGAATCAGAGATGGGGAATCAGAGATGGGGAATCAGAGGCGGGGAATCAGACGCGGGGAAACAGAGGCGAGGAATCAGATATGGGGAATCAGAGGTGGCGAATCAAAGGCGATGAATCAGAGATGGGGAATCAGAGGCGGGGAATCAGAGGCAGGGAATCAAACACGGGGAATCAGAGGCGGGGAATCAGAGCTGGGGAATCAGAGGCGGGGAATCAGAGTTGGGGAATCAGAGGCGGGGAATCAGAGCTGGGGAATCAGAGGTGGGGATCAGAGTCGGGGAATCAGAGGCAGGGAATCAGATGTGCGGAATCAGAGATGGGGAATCAGAGGTGGGGAATCAGAGGCTGTGAATCAGACACGGGGTTTCAGAGGCTGGGAATCAGACGGGGGAATCAAATGCGGGGAATCAGAGCTGGGTAATCAGAGGCAGGGAATCAGAGTTGGGGATTCAGAGGCGGGGAATCAGATATGGGGAAACAGAGGCGGGGAATCAGAGGCGGGCAAACAGAGGCGGGGAATTAGATATGGGGAATCAGAGGTGGGGAATCAGAGGTGGTGAATCAGAGATGGGGAATCACAGGCGGGGAATCAGAGGCAGGGAATAGAACGCGGGGAATCAGAGGCAGGGAATCAGAGTTGGGGCATCAGAGGTTGGGAATTAGATATGGGGAAACAGAGGCGGGGAATCAGAGGCGGGGAAACAGAGGCGGGAAATCAGATATGGGGAATCAGAGGTGGGGAATCAGAGGCAGGGAATCAGATGTGCGGAATCAGAGATGGGGAATCAGAGGCATGGAATCAGAATCAGAAGCGGGGAATCAGAGGCCGGGAATCAGATGCTGGGAATAAGAGGCCGGGAATCAGAGGTGGGGAATGAGAGTCCGGGAATCAGAGATGGGGATTCAGAGGCTGAGAATGAGATATGGAGAATCAGAGGCGGGGAATCAGAGGCGGGGAAACAGAGGTGGGGAATCATATATGTGGAATCAGAGGTGGCGAATCAAAGGCGGTGAATCAGAGATGGGGAATCAGAGGCGGGGAATCAGAGGCAGGGAATCAAACACGGGAAATCAGAGGCGGGGAATCAGAGCTGGGGAATCAGAGGCGGGGAATCAGAGTTGGGGAATCAGAGGCAGGGAATCAGATATGGGGAAACAGGGGCAGGGAATCAGAGGCGGGGAAACAGAGGTGGCGAATCAGATATGGGGAATCAGAGGTGTGGAATCAGAGGTTGGGAATCAGAGGCAGGGAATCAGAGGCGGAGAATCAAACACGGGGAATCAGAGCTGGGGAATCAGAGGCGGGGAATTAGAGTTGGGGAATCAGAGGAGGGGAATCAGAGGCGGGGAAACAGAGGCGGGGAATCAGATATGGGGAATCAGAGGTGGGGAATCAGAGGTTGGGAATCAGAGGCAGGGAATCAGAGGCGGGGAATCAGAGACGGGGAATCAGAGGTGGGGCATCAGAGTCCGGGAATCAGTGATGGGGATTCAGAGGCGGGGAATCAGATATGGGGAATCAGAGGTGGCGAATCAAAGGCGGTGAATCAGAGATGGGGAATCAGAGGCGGGGAATCAGAGGCAGGGAATCAAACACGGGGAATCAGAGGCGTGGTATCAGAGCTGGGGAATCAGAGGCTGGGAATCAAAGTTGGGGAATCAGAGGCAGGGAATCAGATATGGGGAAACAGGGGCGGGGAATCAGAGGCGGGGAAACAGAGGCGGGGAATCAGATATGGGGAATCAGAGGCGGGGAATTAGAGTTGGGGAATCAGAGGCGGGGAATCAGAGGCGGGGAAACAGAGGCGGGGAATCAAACACGGGGAATCAGAGGTGGGGAATCAGAGGTTGGGAATCAGAGGCAGGGAATCAGAGGCGGGGAATCAGAGGCGGGGAATCAGAGGCAGGGAATCAGATGTGCGGAATCGGAGATGGGGAATCAGAGGCAGGGAATCAGAGGCGGGGAATCAGAGGCGGTGAATCAGAGGACGGGAATCAGATATGGGGAAACAGAGGCAGGGAATCAGAGGCGGGGAAACAGAGGCTGGGAATCAGATATGGGGAATCAGAGGTGGGGAATCAGAGGTTGGAAATCAGAGGCAGGGAATCAGAGGCTTGGAATCAGATGCAGGGAATCAGATGC
This sequence comes from Narcine bancroftii, assembly GCF_036971445.1. Taxonomy (NCBI): domain Eukaryota; kingdom Metazoa; phylum Chordata; class Chondrichthyes; order Torpediniformes; family Narcinidae; genus Narcine; species Narcine bancroftii. The sequence continues at coordinate 1,368,687 of NW_027211895.1, read as the reverse complement.
GGGGAATCAGAGGCGGGGAATCAGAGCTGGGGAATCAGAGGTGGGGAATCAGAGTTGGGGAATCAGAGGCGGGGACTTAGATATTGGGAAACAGAGGTGGGGAATCAGAGGCAGGGAAACAGAGGCGGGGAACCAGAGATGGGGAATCAAAGGCAGGGAATCAGAATCAGAAGCAGGGAATCAGAGGCCGGGAATGAGAGGCCGGAATCAGATGCTGGGAATAAGAGGCCGGGAATCAGAGGTGGGGAATCAGAGTCTGGGAATCAGAGATGGGGATTCAGAGGCGGGGAATGAGATATGGGGAATCAGAGGCGGGGAATCAGAGGCGGTGAAACAGAGGCGGGGAATCAGATATGGGGAATCAGAGGTGGCGAATCAAAGGCGGTGAATCAGAGATGGGGAATCAGAGGCCGGGAATCAGAGGCAGGGAATCAAACACGGGGAATCAGAGGCGGAGAATCAGAATTGGGGAATCAGAGATGGGGAATCAGAGATGGGGAATCATAGCTGGCGAATCAGAGGCGGGGAATGAGATATGGGGAATCAGAGGCGGGGAATCAGAGGCGGGGAAACAGTGGCGAGGAATCAGATATGGGGAATCAGAGGTGGCGAATCAAAGACGGTGAATCAGAGATGGGGAATCAGAGGCGGGGAATCAGAGGCAGGGGATCAAACACGGGGAATCAGAGGTGGGGAATCAGAGCTGGGGAATCAGAGGCGGGGAATCAGAGTTGGGGAATCAGAGGCGAGGAATCAGAGCTGGGGAATCAGATGTGGGGAATCAGAGTCGGGGAATCAGAGGCAGGGAATCGGATGTGCGGAATCAGAGATGGGGAATCAGAGGTGGGGAATCAGAGGCGGTGAATCTGAGATGGGGAATCAGAGGCGGGGAATCAGAGGCAGGTTATCAGACTCGGGGATTCAGAGGCTGGGAATCAGACGGGGGGAATCAAAGGCGGGGAATGAAGCTGGGGAATCAGAGGCAGCGAATCAGAGTTGGGGATTCAGAGGCGGGGAATCAGATATGGGGAAACAGAGGCGGGGAATCAGAGGCGGGCAAACAGAGGTGGGGAATTAGATATGGGGAATCAGTGGTGGGGAATCAGAGGTGGTGAATCAGAGATGGGGAATCACAGGCGGGGAATCAGAGGCTGGGAATAGAACGCGGGGTATCAGAGGCAGGGAATCAGAGCTGGGGAATCAGAGGCGGGGAATCATAGTTGGGAATCAGAGGCGGGGAATCAGATATGGGGAAACAGAGGCGGGGAATCAGGGGCGTGGAAACAGAGGCGGGGAATCAGATATGGGGAATCGGATGCGGGGAATCAGAGGCGGGGAATCAGAGCTGGGGAATCAGAGGCGGGGAATCAGAGTTGGGGCATCAGAGGTGGGGAAGTAGATATGGGGAAACAGAGGCGGGGAATCAGAGGCGTGGAAACAGAGGCGGGGAATCAGATATGGGGAATCAGAGGTGGGGAATCAGAGGCAGGTAATCAGATGTGCGGAATCAGAGATGGGGAATCAGAGGCAGGGAATCAGAATCAGAAGCGGGGAGTCAGAGGCCGGGAATCAGAGGCCTGGAATCAGATGCTGGGAATAATAGGCCGGGAATTAGAGGTGGGGCATCAGAGTCCGGGAATCAGTGATGGGGATTCAGAGGCGGGGAATGAGATATGGAGAATCAGAGGCGAGGAATCAGAGGCGGGGAAACAGAGGTGGGGAATCAGATATGGGGAATCAGAGGTGGCGAATCAAAGGCGGTGAATCAGAGATGGGGAATCAGAGGCGGGGAATCAGAGGCAGGGAATCAAACACGGGGAATCAGAGGCGTGGTATCAGAGCTGGGGAATCAGAGGCTGGGAATCAAAGTTGGGGAATCAGAGGCAGGGAATCAGATATGGGGAAACAGGGGCGGGGAATCAGAGGCGGGGAAACAGAGGCGGGGAATCAGATATGGGGAATCAGAGGCGGGGAATTAGAGTTGGGGAATCAGTGGCGGGGAATCAGAGGCGGGGAAACAGAGGCGGGGAATCAAACACGGGGAATCAGAGGTGGGGAATCAGAGGTTGGGAATCAGAGGCAGGGAATCAGAGGCGGGGAATCAGAGGCGGGGAATCAGAGGCAGGGAATCAGATGTGCGGAATCGGAGATGGGGAATCAGAGGCAGGGAATCAGAGGCGGGGAATCAGAGGCGGGGAATCAGAGGCCGGGAATCAGATATGGGGAAACAGAGGCAGGGAATCAGAGGCGGGGAAACAGAGGCTGGGAATCAGATATGGGGAATCAGAGGTGGGGAATCAGAGGTTGGAAATCAGAGGCAGGGAATCAGAGGCTTGGAATCAGATGCAGGGAATCAGATGATGGGAATCAGAGGCGGGGAATCAGAGCTGGGGAATCAGAGGTGGGGAATCAGAGTTGGGGAATCAGAGGCGGGGACTTAGATATTGGGAAACAGAGGCGGGGAATCAGAGGCGGGGAAACAGAGGCGGGGAATCATAGATGGGGAATCAAAGGCAGGGAATCAGAATCAGAAGCAGGGAATCAGAGGCCGGGAATGAGAGGCCGGAATCAGATGCCGGGAATAAGAGGCCGGGAATCAGAGGAGGGGAATCAGAGTCTGGGAATCAGAGATGGGGATTCAGAGGCGGGGAATGAGATATGGGGAATCAGAGGCGGGGAATCAGAGGCGGTGAAACAGAGGCGGGGAATCAGATATGGGGAATCAGAGGTGGCGAATCAAAGGCGGTGAATCAGAGATGGGGAATCAGAGGCCGGGAATCAGAGGCAGGGAATCAAACACGGGGAATCAGAGGCGGAGAATCAGAATTGGGGAATCAGAGATGGGGAATCAGAGATGGGGAATCAGAGGCGGGGAATCAGACGCGGGGAATCAGAGGTGGTGAATCAGAGATGTTGAATCAGAGGCGGGGAATCAGAGGCAGGGAATCAGAGTTGGGGCATCAGAGGTTGGGAATTAGATATGGGGAAACAGAGGCGGGGAATCAGAGGCGGGGAAACAGAGGCGGGAAATCAGATATGGGGAATCAGAGGTGGGGAATCAGAGGCAGGGAATCAGATGTGCGGAATCAGAGATGGGGAATCAGAGGCAGGGAATCAGAATCAGAAGCGGGGAATCAGAGGCCGGGAAACAGAGGCGGGGAATCAGATATGGGGAATCAGAGGTGGGGAATCAGAGGCAGGGAATTAGATTTGCGGAATCAGAGATGGGGAATCAGAAGGAGGGAATCAGAGGCCGGGAATCAGAGGCCGGAATCAGATGCCGGGAATAAGAGGCCGGGAATCAGAGGTGGGGAATCAGATATGGGGAATCAGAGGCGGGGAATTAGAGTTGGGGAATCAGAGGCGGGGAATCAGAGGCGGGGAAACAGAGGCGGGGAATCAAACACGGGGAATCAGAGGTGGGGAATCAGAGGTTGGGAATCAGAGGCAGGGAATCAGAGGCGGGGAATCAGAGGCGGGGAATCAGAGGCAGGGAATCAGATGTGCGGAATCGGAGATGGGGAATCAGAGGCAGGGAATCAGAGGTGGGGAATCAGAGGCGGGGAATCAGAGGCCGGGAATCAGATATGGGGAAACAGAGGCAGGGAATCAGAGGCGGGGAAACAGAGGCTGGGAATCAGATATGGGGAATCAGAGGTGGGGAATCAGAGGTTGGGAATCAGAGGCAGGGAATCAGAGGCTTGGAATCAGATGCAGGGAATCAGATATGGGGAATCAGAGGCGGGGAATCAGAGCTGGGGAATCAGAGGTGGGGAATCAGAGTTGGGGAATCAGAGGCGGGGACTTAGATATTGGGAAACAGAGGCGGGGAATCAGACGAGGGGAAACAGATGCGGGTAATCAGATATGGGGAATCAGAGATGGGGAATCAGAGGCAGGGAATCAGATGTGCGGAATCAGAGATGGGGAATCAAAGGCAGGGAATCAGAATCAGAAGCAGGGAATCAGAGGCCGGGAATCAGAGGCCGGAATCAGATGCCGGGAATAAGAGGCCGGGAATCAGAGGTGGGGAATCAGAGTCCGGGAATCAGAGATGGGGATTCAGAGGCGGGGAATGAGATATGGGAAATCAGAGGCGGGGAATCAGAGGCGGTGAAACAGAGGCGGGGAATCAGATATGGGGAATCAGAGGTGGCGAATCAAAGGCGGTGAATCAGAGATGGGGAATCAGAGGCCGGGAATCAGAGGCAGGGAATCAAACACGGGGAATCAGAGGCGGGGAATCAGAATTGGGGAATCAGAGATGGGGAATCAGAGATGGGGAATCAGAGGCGGGAAATCAGACGCGGGGAATCAGAGGTGGTGAATCAGAGATGTTGAATCAGAGGCGGGGATTCAGAGGCAGGGAATCAGAGTTGGGGCATCAGAGGTTGGGAATTAGATATGGGGAAACAGAAGCGGGGAATCATAGGCGGGGAAACAGAGGCGGGAAATCAGATATGGGGAATCAGAGGTGGGGAATCAGAGGCAGGGAATCAGATGTGCGGAATCAGAGATGGGGAATCAGAGGCAGGGAATCAGAATCAGAAGCGGGGAATCAGAGGCCGGGAAACAGAGGCGGGGAATCAGATATGGGGAATCAGCGGTGGGGAATCAGAGGCAGGGAATTAGATTTGCTGAATCAGAGATGGGGAATCAGAAGCAGGGAATCAGAGGCCGGGAATCAGAGGCCGGAATCAGATGCCGGGAATAAGAGGCCGGGAATCAGAGGTGGGGAATCAGAGTCCGGGAATCAGAGATGGGGAATCAGAGGCGGGGAATGAGATATGGGGAATCAGAGGCGGGGAATCAGAGACGGGGAAACAGAGGCGAGGAATCAGATATGGGGAATCAGAGGTGGCGAATCAAAGGCGATGAATCAGAGATGGGGAATCAGAGGCGGGGAATCAGAGGCAGGGAATCAAACACGGGGAATCAGAGGCGGGGAATCAGAGCTGGGGAATCAGAGGCGGGGAATCAGAGTTGGGGAATCAGAGGCGGGGAATCAGAGCTGGGGAATCAGAGGTGGGGATCAGAGTCGGGGAATCAGAGGCAGGGAATCAGATGTGCGGAATCAGAGATGGGGAATCAGAGGTGGGGAATCAGAGGCTGTGAATCAGACACGGGGTTTCAGAGGCTGGGAATCAGACGGGGGAATCAAATGCGGGGAATCAGAGCTGGGGAATCAGAGGCAGGGAATCAGAGTTGGGGATTCAGAGGCGGGGAATCAGATATGGGGAAACAGAGGCGGGGAATCAGAGGCGGGCAAACAGAGGCGGGGAATTAGATATGGGGAATCAGAGGTGGGGAATCAGAGGTGGTGAATCAGAGATGGGGAATCACAGGCGGGGAATCAGAGGCAGGGAATAGAACGCGGGGAATCAGAGGCAGGGAATCAGAGTTGGGGCATCAGAGGTTGGGAATTAGATATGGGGAAACAGAGGCGGGGAATCAGAGGCGGGGAAACAGAGGCGGGAAATCAGATATGGGGAATCAGAGGTGGGGAATCAGAGGCAGGGAATCAGATGTGCGGAATCAGAGATGGGGAATCAGAGGCATGGAATCAGAATCAGAAGCGGGGAATCAGAGGCCGGGAATCAGATGCTGGGAATAAGAGGCCGGGAATCAGAGGTGGGGAATCAGAGTCCGGGAATCAGAGATGGGGATTCAGAGGCTGAGAATGAAATATGGAGAATCAGAGGCGGGGAATCAGAGGCGGGGAAACAGAGGTGGGGAATCATATATGTGGAATCAGAGGTGGCGAATCAAAGGCGGTGAATCAGAGATGGGGAATCAGAGGCGGGGAATCAGAGGCAGGGAATCAAACACGGGAAATCAGAGGCGGGGAATCAGAGCTGGGGAATCAGAGGCGGGGAATCAGAGTTGGGGAATCAGAGGCAGGGAATCAGATATGGGGAAACAGGGGCAGGGAATCAGAGGCGGGGAAACAGAGGCGGCGAATCAGATATGGGGAATCAGAGGTGTGGAATCAGAGGTTGGGAATCAGAGGCAGGGAATCAGAGGCGGAGAATCAAACACGGGGAATCAGAGCTGGGGAATCAGAGGCGGGGAATTAGAGTTGGGGAATCCGAGGAGGGGAATCAGAGGCGGGGAAACAGAGGCGGGGAATCAGATATGGGGAATCAGAGGTGGGGAATCAGAGGTTGGGAATCAGAGGCAGGGAATCAGAGGCGGGGAATCAGAGGCGGGGAATCAGAGGCAGGGAATCAGATGTGCGGAATCGGGGATGGGGAATCAGAGGCAGGGAATCAGAGGCGGGGAATCAGAGGCGGGGAATCAGAGGCCGGGAATCAGATATGGGGAAACAGAGGTGGGGAATCAGAGGCGGGGAAACAGAGGCGGGGATTCAGATATGGGGAATCAGAGGGGGGGAATCAGAGGTTGGGAATCAGAGGCAGGGAATCAGAGGCTTGGAATCAGATGCAGGGAATCAGATGCGGGGAATCAGAGGCGGGGAATCAGAGCTGGGGAATCAGAGGTGGGAAATCAGAGTTGGGGAATCAGAGGCGGGGACTTAGATATTGGGAAACAGAGGCGGGGAATCAGAGGCAGGGAATCAGATGTGCGGAATCAGAGATGGGGAATCAGAGGCAGGGAATCAGAGGCCGGGAATCAGAGGCCGGAATCAGAGGCCGGGAATAAGAGGCCGGGAATCAGAGATGGGGTATCAGAGTCCGGGAATCAGAGATGGGGATTCAGAGGCGGGGAATGAGATATGGGGAATCAGAGGCGGGGAATCAGAGGCGGGGAAACAGAGGCGGGGAATCAGATATGGGGAATCAGAGGTGGCGAATCAAAGGCGGTGAATCAGAGATGGGGAACCAGAGGCCGGGAATCAGAGGCAGGGAATCAAACAAGGAAAATCAGAGCTGGGGAATCAGAGCTGGGGAATCAGAGGCGGGGAATCAGAGTTGGGGAATCAGAGGCGGGGAATCAGACGCAGGGAATCAATATGGGAAATCAGAGGTGGGGAATCAGAGGTTGGGAATCAGAGGAAGGGAATCAGAGGCGAGGAATCAGATATGGGGAAACAGAGGTGGGAAATCAGAGGCGGGGAAACAGAGGTGGGGATTCAGATATGGGGAATCAGAGGTAGGGAATCAGAGGTTGGGAATCAGAGGCAGGGAATCAGAGGCTTGGAATCAGATGCAGGGAATCAGATGCGGGGAATCAGAGGCGGGGAATCAGAGCTGGGGAATCAGAGGTGGGGAATCAGAGTTGGGGAATCAGAGGCGGGGACTTAGATATTGGGAAACAGAGGCGGGGAATCAGAGGCGGGGAATCAGAGGCAGGGAATCAGATGTGCGGAATCAGAGATGGGGAATCAGAGGCAGGGAATCAGAATCAGAAGCAGGGAATCAGAGGCCGGGAATCAGAGGCCGGAATCAGATGCCGGGAATAAGAGGCCGGGAATCAGAGGTTGGGAATCAGAGTCCGGGAATCAGAGATGGGGATTCAGAGGCGGGGAATGAGATATGGGGAATCAGAGGCGGGGAATCAGAGGCGGGGAAACAGAGGCGGGGAATCAGATATGGGGAATCAGAGGTGGCGAATCAAAGGCGGTGAATCAGAGATGGGGAATCAGAGGCCGGGAATCAGAGGCAGGGAATCAAACACGGAAAATCAGAGGCGGGGAATCAGAGCTGGGGAATCAGAGGCGGGGAATCAGAGTTGGGGAATCAGAGGCGGGGAATCAGACGCAGGGAATCAATATGGGAAATCAGAGGTGGGGAATCAGAGGTTGGGAATCAGAGGAAGGGAATCAGAGTTGGGGAATCAGAGGCGGGGACTTAGATATTGGGAAACAGAGGCGGGGAATCAGAGGCGGGGAATCAGAGGCAGGGAATCAGATGTGCGGAATCAGAGATGGGGAATCAGAGGCAGGGAATCAGAATCAGAAGCAGGGAATCAGAGGCCGGGAATCAGAGGCCGGAATCAGATGCCGGGAATAAGAGGCCGGGAATCAGAGGTTGGGAATCAGAGTCCGGGAATCAGAGATGGGGATTCAGAGGCGGGGAATGAGATATGGGGAATCAGAGGCGGGGAATCAGAGGCGGGGAAACAGAGGCGGGGAATCAGATATGGGGAATCAGAGGTGGCGAATCAAAGGCGGTGAATCAGAGATGGGGAATCAGAGGCCGGGAATCAGAGGCAGGGAATCAAACACGGAATATCAGAGGCGGGGAATCAGAGCTGGGGAATCAGAGGCGGGGAATCAGAGTTGGGGAATCAGAGGCGGGGAATCAGACGCAGGGAATCAATATGGGAAATCAGAGGTGGGGAATCAGAGGTTGGGAATCAGAGGAAGGGAATCAGAGGCGAGGAATCAGAGCTGGGGAATCAGAGGCGGGGAATCAGAATTGGGGAATCAGAGATGGGGAATCAGAGATGGGGAATCAGAGGCGGGGAATCAGACGCGGGGAAACAGAGGCGAGGAATCAGATATGGGGAATCAGAGGTGGCGAATCAAAGGCGATGAATCAGAGATGGGGAATCAGAGGCGGGGAATCAGAGGCAGGGAATCAAACACGGGGAATCAGAGGCGGGGAATCAGAGCTGGGGAATCAGAGGCGGGGAATCAGAGTTGGGGAATCAGAGGCGGGGAATCAGAGCTGGGGAATCAGAGGTGGGGATCAGAGTCGGGGAATCAGAGGCAGGGAATCAGATGTGCGGAATCAGAGATGGGGAATCAGAGGTGGGGAATCAGAGGCTGTGAATCAGACACGGGGTTTCAGAGGCTGGGAATCAGACGGGGGAATCAAATGCGGGGAATCAGAGCTGGGTAATCAGAGGCAGGGAATCAGAGTTGGGGATTCAGAGGCGGGGAATCAGATATGGGGAAACAGAGGCGGGGAATCAGAGGCGGGCAAACAGAGGCGGGGAATTAGATATGGGGAATCAGAGGTGGGGAATCAGAGGTGGTGAATCAGAGATGGGGAATCACAGGCGGGGAATCAGAGGCAGGGAATAGAACGCGGGGAATCAGAGGCAGGGAATCAGAGTTGGGGCATCAGAGGTTGGGAATTAGATATGGGGAAACAGAGGCGGGGAATCAGAGGCGGGGAAACAGAGGCGGGAAATCAGATATGGGGAATCAGAGGTGGGGAATCAGAGGCAGGGAATCAGATGTGCGGAATCAGAGATGGGGAATCAGAGGCATGGAATCAGAATCAGAAGCGGGGAATCAGAGGCCGGGAATCAGATGCTGGGAATAAGAGGCCGGGAATCAGAGGTGGGGAATGAGAGTCCGGGAATCAGAGATGGGGATTCAGAGGCTGAGAATGAGATATGGAGAATCAGAGGCGGGGAATCAGAGGCGGGGAAACAGAGGTGGGGAATCATATATGTGGAATCAGAGGTGGCGAATCAAAGGCGGTGAATCAGAGATGGGGAATCAGAGGCGGGGAATCAGAGGCAGGGAATCAAACACGGGAAATCAGAGGCGGGGAATCAGAGCTGGGGAATCAGAGGCGGGGAATCAGAGTTGGGGAATCAGAGGCAGGGAATCAGATATGGGGAAACAGGGGCAGGGAATCAGAGGCGGGGAAACAGAGGCGGCGAATCAGATATGGGGAATCAGAGGTGTGGAATCAGAGGTTGGGAATCAGAGGCAGGGAATCAGAGGCGGAGAATCAAACACGGGGAATCAGAGCTGGGGAATCAGAGGCGGGGAATTAGAGTTGGGGAATCAGAGGAGGGGAATCAGAGGCGGGGAAACAGAGGCGGGGAATCAGATATGGGGAATCAGAGGTGGGGAATCAGAGGTTGGGAATCAGAGGCAGGGAATCAGAGGCGGGGAATCAGAGACGGGGAATCAGAGGTGGGGCATCAGAGTCCGGGAATCAGTGATGGGGATTCAGAGGCGGGGAATCAGATATGGGGAATCAGAGGTGGCGAATCAAAGGCGGTGAATCAGAGATGGGGAATCAGAGGCGGGGAATCAGAGGCAGGGAATCAAACACGGGGAATCAGAGGCGTGGTATCAGAGCTGGGGAATCAGAGGCTGGGAATCAAAGTTGGGGAATCAGAGGCAGGGAATCAGATATGGGGAAACAGGGGCGGGGAATCAGAGGCGGGGAAACAGAGGCGGGGAATCAGATATGGGGAATCAGAGGCGGGGAATTAGAGTTGGGGAATCAGAGGCGGGGAATCAGAGGCGGGGAAACAGAGGCGGGGAATCAAACACGGGGAATCAGAGGTGGGGAATCAGAGGTTGGGAATCAGAGGCAGGGAATCAGAGGCGGGGAATCAGAGGCGGGGAATCAGAGGCAGGGAATCAGATGTGCGGAATCGGAGATGGGGAATCAGAGGCAGGGAATCAGAGGCGGGGAATCAGAGGCGGTGAATCAGAGGACGGGAATCAGATATGGGGAAACAGAGGCAGGGAATCAGAGGCGGGGAAACAGAGGCTGGGAATCAGATATGGGGAATCAGAGGTGGGGAATCAGAGGTTGGAAATCAGAGGCAGGGAATCAGAGGCTTGGAATCAGATGCAGGGAATCAGATGCGGGGAATCAGAGGCGGGGAATCAGAGCTGGGGAATCAGAGGTGGGGAATCAGAGTTGGGGAATCAGAGGCGGGGACTTAGATATTGGGAAACAGAGGTGGGGAATCAGAGGCAGGGAAACAGAGGCGGGGAACCAGAGATGGGGAATCAAAGGCAGGGAATCAGAATCAGAAGCAGGGAATCAGAGGCCGGGAATGAGAGGCCGGAATCAGATGCTGGGAATAAGAGGCCGGGAATCAGAGGTGGGGAATCAGAGTCTGGGAATCAGAGATGGGGATTCAGAGGCGGGGAATGAGATATGGGGAATCAGAGGCGGGGAATCAGAGGCGGTGAAACAGAGGCGGGGAATCAGATATGGGGAATCAGAGGTGGCGAATCAAAGGCGGTGAATCAGAGATGGGGAATCAGAGGCCGGGAATCAGAGGCAGGGAATCAAACACGGGGAATCAGAGGCGGAGAATCAGAATTGGGGAATCAGAGATGGGGAATCAGAGATGGGGAATCATAGCTGGCGAATCAGAGGCGGGGAATGAGATATGGGGAATCAGAGGCGGGGAATCAGAGGCGGGGAAACAGTGGCGAGGAATCAGATATGGGGAATCAGAGGTGGCGAATCAAAGACGGTGAATCAGAGATGGGGAATCAGAGGCGGGGAATCAGAGGCAGGGGATCAAACACGGGGAATCAGAGGTGGGGAATCAGAGCTGGGGAATCAGAGGCGGGGTATCAGAGTTGGGGAATCAGAGGCGAGGAATCAGAGCTGGGGAATCAGATGTGGGGAATCAGAGTCGGGGAATCAGAGGCAGGGAATCGGATGTGCGGAATCAGAGATGGGGAATCAGAGGTGGGGAATCAGAGGCGGTGAATCTGAGATGGGGAATCAGAGGCGGGGAATCAGAGGCAGGTTATCAGACTCGGGGATTCAGAGGCTGGGAATCAGACGGGGGGAATCAAAGGCGGGGAATGAAGCTGGGGAATCAGAGGCAGCGAATCAGAGTTGGGGATTCAGAGGCGGGGAATCAGATATGGGGAAACAGAGGCGGGGAATCAGAGGCGGGCAAACAGAGGTGGGGAATTAGATATGGGGAATCAGTGGTGGGGAATCAGAGGTGGTGAATCAGAGATGGGGAATCACAGGCGGGGAATCAGAGGCTGGGAATAGAACGCGGGGTATCAGAGGCAGGGAATCAGAGCTGGGGAATCAGAGGCGGGGAATCATAGTTGGGAATCAGAGGCGGGGAATCAGATATGGGGAAACAGAGGCGGGGAATCAGGGGCGTGGAAACAGAGGCGGGGAATCAGATATGGGGAATCGGATGCGGGGAATCAGAGGCGGGGAATCAGAGCTGGGGAATCAGAGGCGGGGAATCAGAGTTGGGGCATCAGAGGTGGGGAAGTAGATATGGGGAAACAGAGGCGGGGAATCAGAGGCGTGGAAACAGAGGCGGGGAATCAGATATGGGGAATCAGAGGTGGGGAATCAGAGGCAGGTAATCAGATGTGCGGAATCAGAGATGGGGAATCAGAGGCAGGGAATCAGAATCAGAAGCGGGGAGTCAGAGGCCGGGAATCAGAGGCCTGGAATCAGATGCTGGGAATAATAGGCCGGGAATTAGAGGTGGGGCATCAGAGTCCGGGAATCAGTGATGGGGATTCAGAGGCGGGGAATGAGATATGGAGAATCAGAGGCGAGGAATCAGAGGCGGGGAAACAGAGGTGGGGAATCAGATATGGGGAATCAGAGGTGGCGAATCAAAGGCGGTGAATCAGAGATGGGGAATCAGAGGCGGGGAATCAGAGGCAGGGAATCAAACACGGGGAATCAGAGGCGTGGTATCAGAGCTGGGGAATCAGAGGCTGGGAATCAAAGTTGGGGAATCAGAGGCAGGGAATCAGATATGGGGAAACAGGGGCGGGGAATCAGAGGCGGGGAAACAGAGGCGGGGAATCAGATATGGGGAATCAGAGGCGGGGAATTAGAGTTGGGGAATCAGTGGCGGGGAATCAGAGGCGGGGAAACAGAGGCGGGGAATCAAACACGGGGAATCAGAGGTGGGGAATCAGAGGTTGGGAATCAGAGGCAGGGAATCAGAGGCGGGGAATCAGAGGCGGGGAATCAGAGGCAGGGAATCAGATGTGCGGAATCGGAGATGGGGAATCAGAGGCAGGGAATCAGAGGCGGGGAATCAGAGGCGGGGAATCAGAGGCCGGGAATCAGATATGGGGAAACAGAGGCAGGGAATCAGAGGCGGGGAAACAGAGGCTGGGAATCAGATATGGGGAATCAGAGGTGGGGAATCAGAGGTTGGAAATCAGAGGCAGGGAATCAGAGGCTTGGAATCAGATGCAGGGAATCAGATGATGGGAATCAGAGGCGGGGAATCAGAGCTGGGGAATCAGAGGTGGGGAATCAGAGTTGGGGAATCAGAGGCGGGGACTTAGATATTGGGAAACAGAGGCGGGGAATCAGAGGCGGGGAAACAGAGGCGGGGAATCATAGATGGGGAATCAAAGGCAGGGAATCAGAATCAGAAGCAGGGAATCAGAGGCCGGGAATGAGAGGCCGGAATCAGATGCCGGGAATAAGAGGCCGGGAATCAGAGGAGGGGAATCAGAGTCTGGGAATCAGAGATGGGGATTCAGAGGCGGGGAATGAGATATGGGGAATCAGAGGCGGGGAATCAGAGGCGGTGAAACAGAGGCGGGGAATCAGATATGGGGAATCAGAGGTGGCGAATCAAAGGCGGTGAATCAGAGATGGGGAATCAGAGGCCGGGAATCAGAGGCAGGGAATCAAACACGGGGAATCAGAGGCGGAGAATCAGAATTGGGGAATCAGAGATGGGGAATCAGAGATGGGGAATCAGAGGCGGGGAATCAGACGCGGGGAATCAGAGGTGGTGAATCAGAGATGTTGAATCAGAGGCGGGGAATCAGAGGCAGGGAATCAGAGTTGGGGCATCAGAGGTTGGGAATTAGATATGGGGAAACAGAGGCGGGGAATCAGAGGCGGGGAAACAGAGGCGGGAAATCAGATATGGGGAATCAGAGGTGGGGAATCAGAGGCAGGGAATCAGATGTGCGGAATCAGAGATGGGGAATCAGAGGCAGGGAATCAGAATCAGAAGCGGGGAATCAGAGGCCGGGAAACAGAGGCGGGGAATCAGATATGGGGAATCAGAGGTGGGGAATCAGAGGCAGGGAATTAGATTTGCGGAATCAGAGATGGGGAATCAGAAGGAGGGAATCAGAGGCCGGGAATCAGAGGCCGGAATCAGATGCCGGGAATAAGAGGCCGGGAATCAGAGGTGGGGAATCAGAGTCCGGGAATCAGAGATGGGGAATCAGAGGCGGGGAATGAGATATGGGGAATCAGAGGCGGGGAATCAGAGGCGGGGAAACAGAGGCGAGGAATCAGATATGGGGAATCAGAGGTGGCGAATCAAAGGCGATGAATCAGAGATGGGGAATCAGAGGCGGGGAATCAGAGGCAGGGAATCAAACACGGGGAATCAGAGGCGGGGAATCAGAGCTGGGGAATCAGAGGCGGGGAATCAGAGGCAGGGAATCAAACACGGGGAATCAGAGGCGTGGTATCAGAGCTGGGGAATCAGAGGCTGGGAATCAAAGTTTGGGAATCAGAGGCAGGGAATCAGATATGGGGAAACAGGGGCGGGGAATCAGAGGCGGGGAAACAGAGGCGGGGAATCAGATATGGGGAATCAGAGGCGGGGAATTAGAGTTGGGGAATCAGAGGCGGGGAATCAGAGGCGGGGAAACAGAGGCGGGGAATCAAACACGGGGAATCAGAGGTGGGGAATCAGAGGTTGGGAATCAGAGGCAGGGAATCAGAGGCGGGGAATCAGAGGCGGGGAATCAGAGGCAGGGAATCAGATGTGCGGAATCGGAGATGGGGAATCAGAGGCAGGGAATCAGAGGTGGGGAATCAGAGGCGGGGAATCAGAGGCCGGGAATCAGATATGGGGAAACAGAGGCAGGGAATCAGAGGCGGGGAAACAGAGGCTGGGAATCAGATATGGGGAATCAGAGGTGGGGAATCAGAGGTTGGGAATCAGAGGCAGGGAATCAGAGGCTTGGAATCAGATGCAGGGAATCAGATGCGGGGAATCAGAGGCGGGGAATCAGAGCTGGGGAATCAGAGGTGGGGAATCAGAGTTGGGGAATCAGAGGCGGGGACTTAGATATTGGGAAACAGAGGCGGGGAATCAGACGAGGGGAAACAGATGCGGGTAATCAGATATGGGGAATCAGAGATGGGGAATCAGAGGCAGGGAATCAGATGTGCGGAATCAGAGATGGGGAATCAAAGGCAGGGAATCAGAATCAGAAGCAGGGAATCAGAGGCCGGGAATCAGAGGCCGGAATCAGATGCCGGGAATAAGAGGCCGGGAATCAGAGGTGGGGAATCAGAGTCCGGGAATCAGAGATGGGGATTCAGAGGCGGGGAATGAGATATGGGAAATCAGAGGCGGGGAATCAGAGGCGGTGAAACAGAGGCGGGGAATCAGATATGGGGAATCAGAGGTGGCGAATCAAAGGCGGTGAATCAGAGATGGGGAATCAGAGGCCGGGAATCAGAGGCAGGGAATCAAACACGGGGAATCAGAGGCGGGGAATCAGAATTGGGGAATCAGAGATGGGGAATCAGAGATGGGGAATCAGAGGCGGGAAATCAGACGCGGGGAATCAGAGGTGGTGAATCAGAGATGTTGAATCAGAGGCGGGGATTCAGAGGCAGGGAATCAGAGTTGGGGCATCAGAGGTTGGGAATTAGATATGGGGAAACAGAAGCGGGGAATCAGAGGCGGGGAAACAGAGGCGGGAAATCAGATATGGGGAATCAGAGGTGGGGAATCAGAGGCAGGGAATCAGATGTGCGGAATCAGAGATGGGGAATCAGAGGCAGGGAATCAGAATCAGAAGCGGGGAATCAGAGGCCGGGAAACAGAGGCGGGGAATCAGATATGGGGAATCAGAGGTGGGGAATCAGAGGCAGGGAATTAGATTTGCTGAATCAGAGATGGGGAATCAGAAGCAGGGAATCAGAGGCCGGGAATCAGAGGCCGGAATCAGATGCCGGGAATAAGAGGCCGGGAATCAGAGGTGGGGAATCAGAGTCCGGGAATCAGAGATGGGGAATCAGAGGCGGGGAATGAGATATGGGGAATCAGAGGCGGGGAATCAGAGGCGGGGAAACAGAGGCGAGGAATCAGATATGGGGAATCAGAGGTGGCGAATCAAAGGCGATGAATCAGAGATGGGGAATCAGAGGCGGGGAATCAGAGGCAGGGAATCAAACACGGGGAATCAGAGGCGGGGAATCAGAGCTGGGGAATCAGAGGCGGGGAATCAGAGTTGGGGAATCAGAGGCGGGGAATCAGAGCTGGGGAATCAGAGGTGGGGATCAGAGTCGGGGAATCAGAGGCAGGGAATCAGATGTGCGGAATCAGAGATGGGGAATCAGAGGTGGGGAATCAGAGGCTGTGAATCAGACACGGGGTTTCAGAGGCTGGGAATCAGACGGGGGAATCAAATGCGGGGAATCAGAGCTGGGGAATCAGAGGCAGGGAATCAGAGTTGGGGATTCAGAGGCGGGGAATCAGATATGGGGAAACAGAGGCGGGGAATCAGAGGCGGGCAAACAGAGGCGGGGAATTAGATATGGGGAATCAGAGGTGGGGAATCAGAGGTGGTGAATCAGAGATGGGGAATCACAGGCGGGGAATCAGAGGCAGGGAATAGAACGCGGGGAATCAGAGGCAGGGAATCAGAGTTGGGGCATCAGAGGTTGGGAATTAGATATGGGGAAACAGAGGCGGGGAATCAGAGGCGGGGAAACAGAGGCGGGAAATCAGATATGGGGAATCAGAGGTAGGGAATCAGAGGCAGGGAATCAGATGTGCGGAATCAGAGATGGGGAATCAGAGGCATGGATTCAGAATCAGAAGCGGGGAATCAGAGGCCGGGAATCAGATGCTGGGAATAAGAGGCCGGGAATCAGAGGTGGGGAATCAGAGTCCGGGAATCAGAGATGGGGATTCAGAGGCTGAGAATGAGATATGGAGAATCAGAGGCGGGGAATCAGAGGCGGGGAAACAGAGGTGGGGAATCATATATGTGGAATCAGAGGTGGCGAATCAAAGGCGGTGAATCAGAGATGGGGAATCAGAGGCGGGGAATCAGAGGCAGGGAATCAAACACGGGAAATCAGAGGCGGGGAATCAGAGCTGGGGAATCAGAGGCGGGGAATCAGAGTTGGGGAATCAGAGGCAGGGAATCAGATATGGGGAAACAGGGGCAGGGAATCAGAGGCGGGGAAACAGAGGCGGCGAATCAGATATGGGGAATCAGAGGTGTGGAATCAGAGGTTGGGAATCAGAGGCAGGGAATCAGAGGCGGAGAATCAAACACGGGGAATCAGAGCTGGGGAATCAGAGGCGGGGAATTAGAGTTGGGGAATCAGAGGAGGGGAATCAGAGGCGGGGAAACAGAGGCGGGGAATCAGATATGGGGAATCAGAGGTGGGGAATCAGAGGTTGGGAATCAGAGGCAGGGAATCAGAGGCGGGGAATCAGAGGCGGGGAATCAGAGGCAGGGAATCAGATGTGCGGAATCGGGGATGGGGAATCAGAGGCAGGGAATCAGAGGCGGGGAATCAGAGGCGGGGAATCAGAGGCCGGGAATCAGATATGGGGAAACAGAGGTGGGGAATCAGAGGCGGGGAAACAGAGGCGGGGATTCAGATATGGGGAATCAGAGGGGGGGAATCAGAGGTTGGGAATCAGAGGCAGGGAATCAGAGGCTTGGAATCAGATGCAGGGAATCAGATGCGGGGAATCAGAGGCGGGGAATCAGAGCTGGGGAATCAGAGGTGGGAAATCAGAGTTGGGGAATCAGAGGCGGGGACTTAGATATTGGGAAACAGAGGCGGGGAATCAGAGGCAGGGAATCAGATGTGCGGAATCAGAGATGGGGAATCAGAGGCAGGGAATCAGAATCAGAAGCAGGGAATCAGAGGCCGGGAATCAGAGGCCGGAATCAGAGGCCGGGAATAAGAGGCCGGGAATCAGAGATGGGGTATCAGAGTCCGGGAATCAGAGATGGGGATTCAGAGGCGGGGAATGAGATATGGGGAATCAGAGGCGGGGAATCAGAGGCGGGGAAACAGAGGCGGGGAATCAGATATGGGGAATCAGAGGTGGCGAATCAAAGGCGGTGAATCAGAGATGGGGAACCAGAGGCCGGGAATCAGAGGCAGGGAATCAAACAAGGAAAATCAGAGCTGGGGAATCAGAGCTGGGGAATCAGAGGCGGGGAATCAGAGTTGGGGAATCAGAGGCGGGGAATCAGACGCAGGGAATCAATATGGGAAATCAGAGGTGGGGAATCAGAGGTTGGGAATCAGAGGAAGGGAATCAGAGGCGAGGAATCAGATATGGGGAAACAGAGGTGGGAAATCAGAGGCGGGGAAACAGAGGTGGGGATTCAGATATGGGGAATCAGAGGTAGGGAATCAGAGGTTGGGAATCAGAGGCAGGGAATCAGAGGCTTGGAATCAGATGCAGGGAATCAGATGCGGGGAATCAGAGGCGGGGAATCAGAGCTGGGGAATCAGAGGTGGGGAATCAGAGTTGGGGAATCAGAGGCGGGGACTTAGATATTGGGAAACAGAGGCGGGGAATCAGAGGCGGGGAATCAGAGGCAGGGAATCAGATGTGCGGAATCAGAGATGGGGAATCAGAGGCAGGGAATCAGAATCAGAAGCAGGGAATCAGAGGCCGGGAATCAGAGGCCGGAATCAGATGCCGGGAATAAGAGGCCGGGAATCAGAGGTTGGGAATCAGAGTCCGGGAATCAGAGATGGGGATTCAGAGGCGGGGAATGAGATATGGGGAATCAGAGGCGGGGAATCAGAGGCGGGGAAACAGAGGCGGGGAATCAGATATGGGGAATCAGAGGTGGCGAATCAAAGGCGGTGAATCAGAGATGGGGAATCAGAGGCCGGGAATCAGAGGCAGGGAATCAAACACGGAAAATCAGAGGCGGGGAATCAGAGCTGGGGAATCAGAGGCGGGGAATCAGAGTTGGGGAATCAGAGGCGGGGAATCAGACGCAGGGAATCAATATGGGAAATCAGAGGTGGGGAATCAGAGGTTGGGAATCAGAGGAAGGGAATCAGAGTTGGGGAATCAGAGGCGGGGACTTAGATATTGGGAAACAGAGGCGGGGAATCAGAGGCGGGGAATCAGAGGCAGGGAATCAGATGTGCGGAATCAGAGATGGGGAATCAGAGGCAGGGAATCAGAATCAGAAGCAGGGAATCAGAGGCCGGGAATCAGAGGCCGGAATCAGATGCCGGGAATAAGAGGCCGGGAATCAGAGGTTGGGAATCAGAGTCCGGGAATCAGAGATGGGGATTCAGAGGCGGGGAATGAGATATGGGGAATCAGAGGCGGGGAATCAGAGGCGGGGAAACAGAGGCGGGGAATCAGATATGGGGAATCAGAGGTGGCGAATCAAAGGCGGTGAATCAGAGATGGGGAATCAGAGGCCGGGAATCAGAGGCAGGGAATCAAACACGGAATATCAGAGGCGGGGAATCAGAGCTGGGGAATCAGAGGCGGGGAATCAGAGTTGGGGAATCAGAGGCGGGGAATCAGACGCAGGGAATCAATATGGGAAATCAGAGGTGGGGAATCAGAGGTTGGGAATCAGAGGAAGGGAATCAGAGGCGAGGAATCAGAGCTGGGGAATCAGAGGCGGGGAATCAGAATTGGGGAATCAGAGATGGGGAATCAGAGATGGGGAATCAGAGGCGGGGAATCAGACGCGGGGAAACAGAGGCGAGGAATCAGATATGGGGAATCAGAGGTGGCGAATCAAAGGCGATGAATCAGAGATGGGGAATCAGAGGCGGGGAATCAGAGGCAGGGAATCAAACACGGGGAATCAGAGGCGGGGAATCAGAGCTGGGGAATCAGAGGCGGGGAATCAGAGTTGGGGAATCAGAGGCGGGGAATCAGAGCTGGGGAATCAGAGGTGGGGATCAGAGTCGGGGAATCAGAGGCAGGGAATCAGATGTGCGGAATCAGAGATGGGGAATCAGAGGTGGGGAATCAGAGGCTGTGAATCAGACACGGGGTTTCAGAGGCTGGGAATCAGACGGGGGAATCAAATGCGGGGAATCAGAGCTGGGGAATCAGAGGCAGGGAATCAGAGTTGGGGATTCAGAGGCGGGGAATCAGATATGGGGAAACAGAGGCGGGGAATCAGAGGCGGGCAAACAGAGGCGGGGAATTAGATATGGGGAATCAGAGGTGGGGAATCAGAGGTGGTGAATCAGAGATGGGGAATCACAGGCGGGGAATCAGAGGCAGGGAATAGAACGCGGGGAATCAGAGGCAGGGAATCAGAGTTGGGGCATCAGAGGTTGGGAATTAGATATGGGGAAACAGAGGCGGGGAATCAGAGGCGGGGAAACAGAGGCGGGAAATCAGATATGGGGAATCAGAGGTGGGGAATCAGAGGCAGGGAATCAGATGTGCGGAATCAGAGATGGGGAATCAGAGGCATGGAATCAGAATCAGAAGCGGGGAATCAGAGGCCGGGAATCAGATGCTGGGAATAAGAGGCCGGGAATCAGAGGTGGGGAATGAGAGTCCGGGAATCAGAGATGGGGATTCAGAGGCTGAGAATGAGATATGGAGAATCAGAGGCGGGGAATCAGAGGCGGGGAAACAGAGGTGGGGAATCATATATGTGGAATCAGAGGTGGCGAATCAAAGGCGGTGAATCAGAGATGGGGAATCAGAGGCGGGGAATCAGAGGCAGGGAATCAAACACGGGAAATCAGAGGCGGGGAATCAGAGCTGGGGAATCAGAGGCGGGGAATCAGAGTTGGGGAATCAGAGGCAGGGAATCAGATATGGGGAAACAGGGGCAGGGAATCAGAGGCGGGGAAACAGAGGCGGCGAATCAGATATGGGGAATCAGAGGTGTGGAATCAGAGGTTGGGAATCAGAGGCAGGGAATCAGAGGCGGAGAATCAAACACGGGGAATCAGAGCTGGGGAATCAGAGGCGGGGAATTAGAGTTGGGGAATCAGAGGAGGGGAATCAGAGGCGGGGAAACAGAGGCGGGGAATCAGATATGGGGAATCAGAGGTGGGGAATCAGAGGTTGGGAATCAGAGGCAGGGAATCAGAGGCGGGGAATCAGAGACGGGGAATCAGAGGTGGGGCATCAGAGTCCGGGAATCAGTGATGGGGATTCAGAGGCGGGGAATCAGATATGGGGAATCAGAGGTGGCGAATCAAAGGCGGTGAATCAGAGATGGGGAATCAGAGGCGGGGAATCAGAGGCAGGGAATCAAACACGGGGAATCAGAGGCGTGGTATCAGAGCTGGGGAATCAGAGGCTGGGAATCAAAGTTGGGGAATCAGAGGCAGGGAATCAGATATGGGGAAACAGGGGCGGGGAATCAGAGGCGGGGAAACAGAGGCGGGGAATCAGATATGGGGAATCAGAGGCGGGGAATTAGAGTTGGGGAATCAGAGGCGGGGAATCAGAGGCGGGGAAACAGAGGCGGGGAATCAAACACGGGGAATCAGAGGTGGGGAATCAGAGGTTGGGAATCAGAGGCAGGGAATCAGAGGCGGGGAATCAGAGGCGGGGAATCAGAGGCAGGGAATCAGATGTGCGGAATCGGAGATGGGGAATCAGAGGCAGGGAATCAGAGGCGGGGAATCAGAGGCGGTGAATCAGAGGACGGGAATCAGATATGGGGAAACAGAGGCAGGGAATCAGAGGCGGGGAAACAGAGGCTGGGAATCAGATATGGGGAATCAGAGGTGGGGAATCAGAGGTTGGAAATCAGAGGCAGGGAATCAGAGGCTTGGAATCAGATGCAGGGAATCAGATGCGGGGAATCAGAGGCGGGGAATCAGAGCTGGGGAATCAGAGGTGGGGAATCAGAGTTGGGGAATCAGAGGCGGGGACTTAGATATTGGGAAACAGAGGTGGGGAATCAGAGGCGGGGAAACAGAGGCGGGGAACCAGAGATGGGGAATCAAAGGCAGGGAATCAGAATCAGAAGCAGGGAATCAGAGGCCGGGAATGAGAGGCCGGAATCAGATGCTGGGAATAAGAGGCCGGGAATCAGAGGTGGGGAATCAGAGTCTGGGAATCAGAGATGGGGATTCAGAGGCGGGGAATGAGATATGGGGAATCAGAGGCGGGGAATCAGAGGCGGTGAAACAGAGGCGGGGAATCAGATATGGGGAATCAGAGGTGGCGAATCAAAGGCGGTGAATCAGAGATGGGGAATCAGAGGCCGGGAATCAGAGGCAGGGAATCAAACACGGGGAATCAGAGGCGGAGAATCAGAATTGGGGAATCAGAGATGGGGAATCAGAGATGGGGAATCATAGCTGGCGAATCAGAGGCGGGGAATGAGATATGGGGAATCAGAGGCGGGGAATCAGAGGCGGGGAAACAGTGGCGAGGAATCAGATATGGGGAATCAGAGGTGGCGAATCAAAGACGGTGAATCAGAGATGGGGAATCAGAGGCGGGGAATCAGAGGCAGGGGATCAAACACGGGGAATCAGAGGTGGGGAATCAGAGCTGGGGAATCAGAGGCGGGGAATCAGAGTTGGGGAATCAGAGGCGAGGAATCAGAGCTGGGGAATCAGATGTGGGGAATCAGAGTCGGGGAATCAGAGGCAGGGAATCGGATGTGCGGAATCAGAGATGGGGAATCAGAGGTGGGGAATCAGAGGCGGTGAATCTGAGATGGGGAATCAGAGGCGGGGAATCAGAGGCAGGTTATCAGACTCGGGGATTCAGAGGCTGGGAATCAGACGGGGGGAATCAAAGGCGGGGAATGAAGCTGGGGAATCAGAGGCAGCGAATCAGAGTTGGGGATTCAGAGGCGGGGAATCAGATATGGGGAAACAGAGGCGGGGAATCAGAGGCGGGCAAACAGAGGTGGGGAATTAGATATGGGGAATCAGTGGTGGGGAATCAGAGGTGGTGAATCAGAGATGGGGAATCACAGGCGGGGAATCAGAGGCTGGGAATAGAACGCGGGGTATCAGAGGCAGGGAATCAGAGCTGGGGAATCAGAGGCGGGGAATCATAGTTGGGAATCAGAGGCGGGGAATCAGATATGGGGAAACAGAGGCGGGGAATCAGGGGCGTGGAAACAGAGGCGGGGAATCAGATATGGGGAATCGGATGCGGGGAATCAGAGGCGGGGAATCAGAGCTGGGGAATCAGAGGCGGGGAATCAGAGTTGGGGCATCAGAGGTGGGGAAGTAGATATGGGGAAACAGAGGCGGGGAATCAGAGGCGTGGAAACAGAGGCGGGGAATCAGATATGGGGAATCAGAGGTGGGGAATCAGAGGCAGGTAATCAGATGTGCGGAATCAGAGATGGGGAATCAGAGGCAGGGAATCAGAATCAGAAGCGGGGAGTCAGAGGCCGGGAATCAGAGGCCTGGAATCAGATGCTGGGAATAAGAGGCCGGGAATTAGAGGTGGGGCATCAGAGTCC
Source organism: Narcine bancroftii (assembly GCF_036971445.1). Taxonomy (NCBI): domain Eukaryota; kingdom Metazoa; phylum Chordata; class Chondrichthyes; order Torpediniformes; family Narcinidae; genus Narcine; species Narcine bancroftii. The sequence goes on along the minus strand of NW_027211895.1, from coordinate 1,345,583 downwards.
GGGAATCAGTGATGGGGATTCAGAGGCGGGGAATGAGATATGGAGAATCAGAGGCGAGGAATCAGAGGCGGGGAAACAGAGGTGGGGAATCAGATATGGGGAATCAGAGGTGGCGAATCAAAGGCGGTGAATCAGAGATGGGGAATCAGAGGCGGGGAATCAGAGGCAGGGAATCAAACACGGGGAATCAGAGGCGTGGTATCAGAGCTGGGGAATCAGAGGCTGGGAATCAAAGTTGGGGAATCAGAGGCAGGGAATCAGATATGGGGAAACAGGGGCGGGGAATCAGTGGCGGGGAAACAGAGGCGGGGAATCAGATATGGGGAATCAGAGGCGGGGAATTAGAGTTGGGGAATCAGTGGCGGGGAATCAGAGGCGGGGAAACAGAGGCGGGGAATCAAACACGGGGAATCAGAGGTGGGGAATCAGAGGTTGGGAATCAGAGGCAGGGAATCAGAGGCGGGGAATCAGAGGCGGGGAATCAGAGGCAGGGAATCAGATGTGCGGAATCGGAGATGGGGAATCAGAGGCAGGGAATCAGAGGCGGGGAATCAGAGGCGGGGAATCAGAGGCCGGGAATCAGATATGGGGAAACAGAGGCAGGGAATCAGAGGCGGGGAAACAGAGGCTGGGAATCAGATATGGGGAATCAGAGGTGGGGAATCAGAGGTTGGAAATCAGAGGCAGGGAATCAGAGGCTTGGAATCAGATGCAGGGAATCAGATGATGGGAATCAGAGGCGGGGAATCAGAGCTGGGGAATCAGAGGTGGGGAATCAGAGTTGGGGAATCAGAGGCGGGGACTTAGATATTGGGAAACAGAGGCGGGGAATCAGAGGCGGGGAAACAGAGGCGGGGAATCATAGATGGGGAATCAAAGGCAGGGAATCAGAATCAGAAGCAGGGAATCAGAGGCCGGGAATGAGAGGCCGGAATCAGATGCCGGGAATAAGAGGCCGGGAATCAGAGGAGGGGAATCAGAGTCTGGGAATCAGAGATGGGGATTCAGAGGCGGGGAATGAGATATGGGGAATCAGAGGCGGGGAATCAGAGGCGGTGAAACAGAGGCGGGGAATCAGATATGGGGAATCAGAGGTGGCGAATCAAAGGCGGTGAATCAGAGATGGGGAATCAGAGGCCGGGAATCAGAGGCAGGGAATCAAACACGGGGAATCAGAGGCGGAGAATCAGAATTGGGGAATCAGAGATGGGGAATCAGAGATGGGGAATCAGAGGCGGGGAATCAGACGCGGGGATTCAGAGGTGGTGAATCAGAGATGTTGAATCAGAGGCGGGGAATCAGAGGCAGGGAATCAGAGTTGGGGCATCAGAGGTTGGGAATTAGATATGGGGAAACAGAGGCGGGGAATCAGAGGCGGGGAAACAGAGGCGGGAAATCAGATATGGGGAATCAGAGGTGGGGAATCAGAGGCAGGGAATCAGATGTGCGGAATCAGAGATGGGGAATCAGAGGCAGGGAATCAGAATCAGAAGCGGGGAATCAGAGGCCGGGAAACAGAGGCGGGGAATCAGATATGGGGAATCAGAGGTGGGGAATCAGAGGCAGGGAATTAGATTTGCGGAATCAGAGATGGGGAATCAGAAGGAGGGAATCAGAGGCCGGGAATCAGAGGCCGGAATCAGATGCCGGGAATAAGAGGCCGGGAATCAGAGGTGGGGAATCAGAGTCCGGGAATCAGAGATGGGGAATCAGAGGCGGGGAATGAGATATGGGGAATCAGAGGCGGGGAATCAGAGGCGGGGAAACAGAGGCGAGGAATCAGATATGGGGAATCAGAGGTGGCGAATCAAAGGCGATGAATCAGAGATGGGGAATCAGAGGCGGGGAATCAGAGGCAGGGAATCAAACACGGGGAATCAGAGGCGGGGAATCAGAGCTGGGGAATCAGAGGCGGGGAATCAGAGGCAGGGAATCAAACACGGGGAATCAGAGGCGTGGTATCAGAGCTGGGGAATCAGAGGCTGGGAATCAAAGTTTGGGAATCAGAGGCAGGGAATCAGATATGGGGAAACAGGGGCGGGGAATCAGAGGCGGGGAAACAGAGGCGGGGAATCAGATATGGGGAATCAGAGGCGGGGAATTAGAGTTGGGGAATCAGAGGCGGGGAATCAGAGGCGGGGAAACAGAGGCGGGGAATCAAACACGGGGAATCAGAGGTGGGGAATCAGAGGTTGGGAATCAGAGGCAGGGAATCAGAGGCGGGGAATCAGAGGCGGGGAATCAGAGGCAGGGAATCAGATGTGCGGAATCGGAGATGGGGAATCAGAGGCAGGGAATCAGAGGTGGGGAATCAGAGGCGGGGAATCAGAGGCCGGGAATCAGATATGGGGAAACAGAGGCAGGGAATCAGAGGCGGGGAAACAGAGGCTGGGAATCAGATATGGGGAATCAGAGGTGGGGAATCAGAGGTTGGGAATCAGAGGCAGGGAATCAGAGGCTTGGAATCAGATGCAGGGAATCAGATGCGGGGAATCAGAGGCGGGGAATCAGAGCTGGGGAATCAGAGGTGGGGAATCAGAGTTGGGGAATCAGAGGCGGGGACTTAGATATTGGGAAACAGAGGCGGGGAATCAGACGAGGGGAAACAGATGCGGGTAATCAGATATGGGGAATCAGAGATGGGGAATCAGAGGCAGGGAATCAGATGTGCGGAATCAGAGATGGGGAATCAAAGGCAGGGAATCAGAATCAGAAGCAGGGAATCAGAGGCCGGGAATCAGAGGCCGGAATCAGATGCCGGGAATAAGAGGCCGGGAATCAGAGGTGGGGAATCAGAGTCCGGGAATCAGAGATGGGGATTCAGAGGCGGGGAATGAGATATGGGAAATCAGAGGCGGGGAATCAGAGGCGGTGAAACAGAGGCGGGGAATCAGATATGGGGAATCAGAGGTGGCGAATCAAAGGCGGTGAATCAGAGATGGGGAATCAGAGGCCGGGAATCAGAGGCAGGGAATCAAACACGGGGAATCAGAGGCGGGGAATCAGAATTGGGGAATCAGAGATGGGGAATCAGAGATGGGGAATCAGAGGCGGGAAATCAGACGCGGGGAATCAGAGGTGGTGAATCAGAGATGTTGAATCAGAGGCGGGGATTCAGAGGCAGGGAATCAGAGTTGGGGCATCAGAGGTTGGGAATTAGATATGGGGAAACAGAAGCGGGGAATCAGAGGCGGGGAAACAGAGGCGGGAAATCAGATATGGGGAATCAGAGGTGGGGAATCAGAGGCAGGGAATCAGATGTGCGGAATCAGAGATGGGGAATCAGAGGCAGGGAATCAGAATCAGAAGCGGGGAATCAGAGGCCGGGAAACAGAGGCGGGGAATCAGATATGGGGAATCAGAGGTGGGGAATCAGAGGCAGGGAATTAGATTTGCTGAATCAGAGATGGGGAATCAGAAGCAGGGAATCAGAGGCCGGGAATCAGAGGCCGGAATCAGATGCCGGGAATAAGAGGCCGGGAATCAGAGGTGGGGAATCAGAGTCCGGGAATCAGAGATGGGGAATCAGAGGCGGGGAATGAGATATGGGGAATCAGAGGCGGGGAATCAGAGGCGGGGAAACAGAGGCGAGGAATCAGATATGGGGAATCAGAGGTGGCGAATCAAAGGCGATGAATCAGAGATGGGGAATCAGAGGCGGGGAATCAGAGGCAGGGAATCAAACACGGGGAATCAGAGGCGGGGAATCAGAGCTGGGGAATCAGAGGCGGGGAATCAGAGTTGGGGAATCAGAGGCGGGGAATCAGAGCTGGGGAATCAGAGGTGGGGATCAGAGTCGGGGAATCAGAGGCAGGGAATCAGATGTGCGGAATCAGAGATGGGGAATCAGAGGTGGGGAATCAGAGGCTGTGAATCAGACACGGGGTTTCAGAGGCTGGGAATCAGACGGGGGAATCAAATGCGGGGAATCAGAGCTGGGGAATCAGAGGCAGGGAATCAGAGTTGGGGATTCAGAGGCGGGGAATCAGATATGGGGAAACAGAGGCGGGGAATCAGAGGCGGGCAAACAGAGGCGGGGAATTAGATATGGGGAATCAGAGGTGGGGAATCAGAGGTGGTGAATCAGAGATGGGGAATCACAGGCGGGGAATCAGAGGCAGGGAATAGAACGCGGGGAATCAGAGGCAGGGAATCAGAGTTGGGGCATCAGAGGTTGGGAATTAGATATGGGGAAACAGAGGCGGGGAATCAGAGGCGGGGAAACAGAGGCGGGAAATCAGATATGGGGAATCAGAGGTGGGGAATCAGAGGCAGGGAATCAGATGTGCGGAATCAGAGATGGGGAATCAGAGGCATGGAATCAGAATCAGAAGCGGGGAATCAGAGGCCGGGAATCAGATGCTGGGAATAAGAGGCCGGGAATCAGAGGTGGGGAATCAGAGTCCGGGAATCAGAGATGGGGATTCAGAGGCTGAGAATGAGATATGGAGAATCAGAGGCGGGGAATCAGAGGCGGGGAAACAGAGGTGGGGAATCATATATGTGGAATCAGAGGTGGCGAATCAAAGGCGGTGAATCAGAGATGGGGAATCAGAGGCGGGGAATCAGAGGCAGGGAATCAAACACGGGAAATCAGAGGCGGGGAATCAGAGCTGGGGAATCAGAGGCGGGGAATCAGAGTTGGGGAATCAGAGGCAGGGAATCAGATATGGGGAAACAGGGGCAGGGAATCAGAGGCGGGGAAACAGAGGCGGCGAATCAGATATGGGGAATCAGAGGTGTGGAATCAGAGGTTGGGAATCAGAGGCAGGGAATCAGAGGCGGAGAATCAAACACGGGGAATCAGAGCTGGGGAATCAGAGGCGGGGAATTAGAGTTGGGGAATCAGAGGAGGGGAATCAGAGGCGGGGAAACAGAGGCGGGGAATCAGATATGGGGAATCAGAGGTGGGGAATCAGAGGTTGGGAATCAGAGGCAGGGAATCAGAGGCGGGGAATCAGAGGCGGGGAATCAGAGGCAGGGAATCAGATGTGCGGAATCGGGGATGGGGAATCAGAGGCAGGGAATCAGAGGCGGGGAATCAGAGGCGGGGAATCAGAGGCCGGGAATCAGATATGGGGAAACAGAGGTGGGGAATCAGAGGCGGGGAAACAGAGGCGGGGATTCAGATATGGGGAATCAGAGGGGGGGAATCAGAGGTTGGGAATCAGAGGCAGTGAATCAGAGGCTTGGAATCAGATGCAGGGAATCAGATGCGGGGAATCAGAGGCGGGGAATCAGAGCTGGGGAATCAGAGGTGGGAAATCAGAGTTGGGGAATCAGAGGCGGGGACTTAGATATTGGGAAACAGAGGCGGGGAATCAGAGGCAGGGAATCAGATGTGCGGAATCAGAGATGGGGAATCAGAGGCAGGGAATCAGAATCAGAAGCAGGGAATCAGAGGCCGGGAATCAGAGGCCGGAATCAGAGGCCGGGAATAAGAGGCCGGGAATCAGAGATGGGGTATCAGAGTCCGGGAATCAGAGATGGGGATTCAGAGGCGGGGAATGAGATATGGGGAATCAGAGGCGGGGAATCAGAGGCGGGGAAACAGAGGCGGGGAATCAGATATGGGGAATCAGAGGTGGCGAATCAAAGGCGGTGAATCAGAGATGGGGAACCAGAGGCCGGGAATCAGAGGCAGGGAATCAAACTAGGAAAATCAGAGCTGGGGAATCGGAGCTGGGGAATCAGAGGCGGGGAATCAGAGTTGGGGAATCAGAGGCGGGGAATCAGACGCAGGGAATCAATATGGGAAATCAGAGGTGGGGAATCAGAGGTTGGGAATCAGAGGAAGGGAATCAGAGGCGAGGAATCAGATATGGGGAAACAGAGGTGGGAAATCAGAGGCGGGGAAACAGAGGTGGGGATTCAGATATGGGGAATCAGAGGTAGGGAATCAGAGGTTGGGAATCAGAGGCAGGGAATCAGAGGCTTGGAATCAGATGCAGGGAATCAGATGCGGGGAATCAGAGGCGGGGAATCAGAGCTGGGGAATCAGAGGTGGGGAATCAGAGTTGGGGAATCAGAGGCGGGGACTTAGATATTGGGAAACAGAGGCGGGGAATCAGAGGCGGGGAATCAGAGGCAGGGAATCAGATGTGCGGAATCAGAGATGGGGAATCAGAGGCAGGGAATCAGAATCAGAAGCAGGGAATCAGAGGCCGGGAATCAGAGGCCGGAATCAGATGCCGGGAATAAGAGGCCGGGAATCAGAGGTTGGGAATCAGAGTCCGGGAATCAGAGATGGGGATTCAGAGGCGGGGAATGAGATATGGGGAATCAGAGGCGGGGAATCAGAGGCGGGGAAACAGAGGCGGGGAATCAGATATGGGGAATCAGAGGTGGCGAATCAAAGGCGGTGAATCAGAGATGGGGAATCAGAGGCCGGGAATCAGAGGCAGGGAATCAAACACGGAAAATCAGAGGCGGGGAATCAGAGCTGGGGAATCAGAGGCGGGGAATCAGAGTTGGGGAATCAGAGGCGGGGAATCAGACGCAGGGAATCAATATGGGAAATCAGAGGTGGGGAATCAGAGGTTGGGAATCAGAGGAAGGGAATCAGAGTTGGGGAATCAGAGGCGGGGACTTAGATATTGGGAAACAGAGGCGGGGAATCAGAGGCGGGGAATCAGAGGCAGGGAATCAGATGTGCGGAATCAGAGATGGGGAATCAGAGGCAGGGAATCAGAATCAGAAGCAGGGAATCAGAGGCCGGGAATCAGAGGCCGGAATCAGATGCCGGGAATAAGAGGCCGGGAATCAGAGGTTGGGAATCAGAGTCCGGGAATCAGAGATGGGGATTCAGAGGCGGGGAATGAGATATGGGGAATCAGAGGCGGGGAATCAGAGGCGGGGAAACAGAGGCGGGGAATCAGATATGGGGAATCAGAGGTGGCGAATCAAAGGCGGTGAATCAGAGATGGGGAATCAGAGGCCGGGAATCAGAGGCAGGGAATCAAACACGGAATATCAGAGGCGGGGAATCAGAGCTGGGGAATCAGAGGCGGGGAATCAGAGTTGGGGAATCAGAGGCGGGGAATCAGACGCAGGGAATCAATATGGGAAATCAGAGGTGGGGAATCAGAGGTTGGGAATCAGAGGAAGGGAATCAGAGGCGAGGAATCAGAGCTGGGGAATCAGAGGCGGGGAATCAGAATTGGGGAATCAGAGATGGGGAATCAGAGATGGGGAATCAGAGGCGGGGAATCAGACGCGGGGAAACAGAGGCGAGGAATCAGATATGGGGAATCAGAGGTGGCGAATCAAAGGCGATGAATCAGAGATGGGGAATCAGAGGCGGGGAATCAGAGGCAGGGAATCAAACACGGGGAATCAGAGGCGGGGAATCAGAGCTGGGGAATCAGAGGCGGGGAATCAGAGTTGGGGAATCAGAGGCGGGGAATCAGAGCTGGGGAATCAGAGGTGGGGATCAGAGTCGGGGAATCAGAGGCAGGGAATCAGATGTGCGGAATCAGAGATGGGGAATCAGAGGTGGGGAATCAGAGGCTGTGAATCAGACACGGGGTTTCAGAGGCTGGGAATCAGACGGGGGAATCAAATGCGGGGAATCAGAGCTGGGGAATCAGAGGCAGGGAATCAGAGTTGGGGATTCAGAGGCGGGGAATCAGATATGGGGAAACAGAGGCGGGGAATCAGAGGCGGGCAAACAGAGGCGGGGAATTAGATATGGGGAATCAGAGGTGGGGAATCAGAGGTGGTGAATCAGAGATGGGGAATCACAGGCGGGGAATCAGAGGCAGGGAATAGAACGCGGGGAATCAGAGGCAGGGAATCAGAGTTGGGGCATCAGAGGTTGGGAATTAGATATGGGGAAACAGAGGCGGGGAATCAGAGGCGGGGAAACAGAGGCGGGAAATCAGATATGGGGAATCAGAGGTGGGGAATCAGAGGCAGGGAATCAGATGTGCGGAATCAGAGATGGGGAATCAGAGGCATGGAATCAGAATCAGAAGCGGGGAATCAGAGGCCGGGAATCAGATGCTGGGAATAAGAGGCCGGGAATCAGAGGTGGGGAATCAGAGTCCGGGAATCAGAGATGGGGATTCAGAGGCTGAGAATGAGATATGGAGAATCAGAGGCGGGGAATCAGAGGCGGGGAAACAGAGGTGGGGAATCATATATGTGGAATCAGAGGTGGCGAATCAAAGGCGGTGAATCAGAGATGGGGAATCAGAGGCGGGGAATCAGAGGCAGGGAATCAAACACGGGAAATCAGAGGCGGGGAATCAGAGCTGGGGAATCAGAGGCGGGGAATCAGAGTTGGGGAATCAGAGGCAGGGAATCAGATATGGGGAAACAGGGGCAGGGAATCAGAGGCGGGGAAACAGAGGCGGCGAATCAGATATGGGGAATCAGAGGTGTGGAATCAGAGGTTGGGAATCAGAGGCAGGGAATCAGAGGCGGAGAATCAAACACGGGGAATCAGAGCTGGGGAATCAGAGGCGGGGAATTAGAGTTGGGGAATCAGAGGAGGGGAATCAGAGGCGGGGAAACAGAGGCGGGGAATCAGATATGGGGAATCAGAGGTGGGGAATCAGAGGTTGGGAATCAGAGGCAGGGAATCAGAGGCGGGGAATCAGAGACGGGGAATCAGAGGCAGGGAATCAGATGTGCGGAATCGGGGATGGGGAATCAGAGGCAGGGAATCAGAGGCGGGGAATCAGAGGCGGGGAATCAGAGGCCGGGAATCAGATATGGGGAAACAGAGGTGGGGAATCAGAGGCGGGGAAACAGAGGCGGGGATTCAGATATGGGGAATCAGAGGGGGGGAATCAGAGGTTGGGAATCAGAGGCAGGGAATCAGAGGCTTGGAATCAGATGCAGGGAATCAGATGCGGGGAATCAGAGGCGGGGAATCAGAGCTGGGGAATCAGAGGTGGGAAATCAGAGTTGGGGAATCAGAGGCGGGGACTTAGATATTGGGAAACAGAGGCGGGGAATCAGAGGCAGGGAATCAGATGTGCGGAATCAGAAATGGGGAATCAGAGGCAGGGAATCAGAATCAGAAGCAGGGAATCAGAGGCCGGGAATCAGAGGCCGGAATCAGAGGCCGGGAATAAGAGGCCGGGAATCAGAGATGGGGTATCAGAGTCCGGGAATCAGAGATGGGGATTCAGAGGCGGGGAATGAGATATGGGGAATCAGAGGCGGGGAATCAGAGGCGGGGAAACAGAGGCGGGGAATCAGATATGGGGAATCAGAGGTGGCGAATCAAAGGCGGTGAATCAGAGATGGGGAACCAGAGGCCGGGAATCAGAGGCAGGGAATCAAACAAGGAAAATCAGAGGTGGGGAATCAGAGCTGGGGAATCAGAGGCGGGGAATCAGAGTTGGGGAATCAGAGGCGGGGAATCAGACGCAGGGAATCAATATGGGAAATCAGAGTTGGGGAATCAGAGGTTGGGAATCAGAGGAAGGGAATCAGAGGCGAGGAATCAGATATGGGGAAACAGAGGTGGGAAATCAGAGGCGGGGAAACAGAGGTGGGGATTCAGATATGGGGAATCAGAGGTAGGGAATCAGAGGTTGGGAATCAGAGGCAGGGAATCAGAGGCTTGGAATCAGATGCAGGGAATCAGATGCGGGGAATCAGAGGCGGGGAATCAGAGCTGGGGAATCAGAGGTGGGGAATCAGAGTTGGGGAATCAGAGGCGGGGACTTAGATATTGGGAAACAGAGGCGGGGAATCAGAGGCGGGGAATCAGAGGCAGGGAATCAGATGTGCGGAATCAGAGATGGGGAATCAGAGGCAGGGAATCAGAATCAGAAGCAGGGAATCAGAGGCCGGGAATCAGAGGCCGGAATCAGATGCCGGGAATAAGAGGCCGGGAATCAGAGGTTGGGAATCAGAGTCCGGGAATCAGAGATGGGGATTCAGAGGCGGGGAATGAGATATGGGGAATCAGAGGCGGGGAATCAGAGGCGGGGAAACAGAGGCGGGGAATCAGATATGGGGAATCAGAGGTGGCGAATCAAAGGCGGTGAATCAGAGATGGGGAATCAGAGGCCGGGAATCAGAGGCAGGGAATCAAACACGGAAAATCAGAGGCGGGGAATCAGAGCTGGGGAATCAGAGGCGGGGAATCAGAGTTGGGGAATCAGAGGCGGGGAATCAGACGCAGGGAATCAATATGGGAAATCAGAGGTGGGGAATCAGAGGTTGGGAATCAGAGGAAGGGAATCAGAGTTGGGGAATCAGAGGCGGGGACTTAGATATTGGGAAACAGAGGCGGGGAATCAGAGGCGGGGAATCAGAGGCAGGGAATCAGATGTGCGGAATCAGAGATGGGGAATCAGAGGCAGGGAATCAGAATCAGAAGCAGGGAATCAGAGGCCGGGAATCAGAGGCCGGAATCAGATGCCGGGAATAAGAGGCCGGGAATCAGAGGTTGGGAATCAGAGTCCGGGAATCAGTGATGGGGATTCAGAGGCGGGGAATGAGATATGGGGAATCAGAGGCGGGGAATCAGAGGCGGGGAAACAGAGGCGGGGAATCAGATATGGGGAATCAGAGGTGGCGAATCAAAGGCGGTGAATCAGAGATGGGGAATCAGAGGCCGGGAATCAGAGGCAGGGAATCAAACACGGAAAATCAGAGGCGGGGAATCAGAGCTGGGGAATCAGAGGCGGGGAATCAGAGTTGGGGAATCAGAGGCGGGGAATCAGACGCAGGTAATCAATATGGGAAATCAGAGGTGGGGAATCAGAGGTTGGGAATCAGAGGAAGGGAATCAGAGGCGAGGAATCAGAGCTGGGGAATCAGAGGCGGGGAATCAGAATTGGGGAATCAGAGATGGGGAATCAGAGATGGGGAATCAGAGGCGGGGAATCAGACGCGGGGAATCAGAGGTGGTGAATCAGAGATGTGGAATCAGAGGCGGTGAATCAGAGGCAGGGAATCAGACGCGGGGAATCAGAGGCGGGGAATCATATCTGGCGAATCAGAGGCGGGGAATGAGATATGGGGAATCAGAGGCGGGGAATCAGAGGCGGGGAAACAGTGGCGAGGAATCAGATATGGGGAATCAGAGGTGGCGAATCAAAGGCGGTGAATCAGAGATGGGGAACCAGAGGCCGGGAATCAGAGGCAGGGAATCAAACTAGGAAAATCAGAGCTGGGGAATCGGAGCTGGGGAATCAGAGGCGGGGAATCAGAGTTGGGGAATCAGAGGCGGGGAATCAGACGCAGGGAATCAATATGGGAAATCAGAGGTGGGGAATCAGAGGTTGGGAATCAGAGGAAGGGAATCAGAGGCGAGGAATCAGATATGGGGAAACAGAGGTGGGAAATCAGAGGCGGGGAAACAGAGGTGGGGATTCAGATATGGGGAATCAGAGGTAGGGAATCAGAGGTTGGGAATCAGAGGCAGGGAATCAGAGGCTTGGAATCAGATGCAGGGAATCAGATGCGGGGAATCAGAGGCGGGGAATCAGAGCTGGGGAATCAGAGGTGGGGAATCAGAGTTGGGGAATCAGAGGCGGGGACTTAGATATTGGGAAACAGAGGCGGGGAATCAGAGGCGGGGAATCAGAGGCAGGGAATCAGATGTGCGGAATCAGAGATGGGGAATCAGAGGCAGGGAATCAGAATCAGAAGCAGGGAATCAGAGGCCGGGAATCAGAGGCCGGAATCAGATGCCGGGAATAAGAGGCCGGGAATCAGAGGTTGGGAATCAGAGTCCGGGAATCAGAGATGGGGATTCAGAGGCGGGGAATGAGATATGGGGAATCAGAGGCGGGGAATCAGAGGCGGGGAAACAGAGGCGGGGAATCAGATATGGGGAATCAGAGGTGGCGAATCAAAGGCGGTGAATCAGAGATGGGGAATCAGAGGCCGGGAATCAGAGGCAGGGAATCAAACACGGAAAATCAGAGGCGGGGAATCAGAGCTGGGGAATCAGAGGCGGGGAATCAGAGTTGGGGAATCAGAGGCGGGGAATCAGACGCAGGGAATCAATATGGGAAATCAGAGGTGGGGAATCAGAGGTTGGGAATCAGAGGAAGGGAATCAGAGTTGGGGAATCAGAGGCGGGGACTTAGATATTGGGAAACAGAGGCGGGGAATCAGAGGCGGGGAATCAGAGGCAGGGAATCAGATGTGCGGAATCAGAGATGGGGAATCAGAGGCAGGGAATCAGAATCAGAAGCAGGGAATCAGAGGCCGGGAATCAGAGGCCGGAATCAGATGCCGGGAATAAGAGGCCGGGAATCAGAGGTTGGGAATCAGAGTCCGGGAATCAGAGATGGGGATTCAGAGGCGGGGAATGAGATATGGGGAATCAGAGGCGGGGAATCAGAGGCGGGGAAACAGAGGCGGGGAATCAGATATGGGGAATCAGAGGTGGCGAATCAAAGGCGGTGAATCAGAGATGGGGAATCAGAGGCCGGGAATCAGAGGCAGGGAATCAAACACGGAATATCAGAGGCGGGGAATCAGAGCTGGGGAATCAGAGGCGGGGAATCAGAGTTGGGGAATCAGAGGCGGGGAATCAGACGCAGGGAATCAATATGGGAAATCAGAGGTGGGGAATCAGAGGTTGGGAATCAGAGGAAGGGAATCAGAGGCGAGGAATCAGAGCTGGGGAATCAGAGGCGGGGAATCAGAATTGGGGAATCAGAGATGGGGAATCAGAGATGGGGAATCAGAGGCGGGGAATCAGACGCGGGGAAACAGAGGCGAGGAATCAGATATGGGGAATCAGAGGTGGCGAATCAAAGGCGATGAATCAGAGATGGGGAATCAGAGGCGGGGAATCAGAGGCAGGGAATCAAACACGGGGAATCAGAGGCGGGGAATCAGAGCTGGGGAATCAGAGGCGGGGAATCAGAGTTGGGGAATCAGAGGCGGGGAATCAGAGCTGGGGAATCAGAGGTGGGGATCAGAGTCGGGGAATCAGAGGCAGGGAATCAGATGTGCGGAATCAGAGATGGGGAATCAGAGGTGGGGAATCAGAGGCTGTGAATCAGACACGGGGTTTCAGAGGCTGGGAATCAGACGGGGGAATCAAATGCGGGGAATCAGAGCTGGGGAATCAGAGGCAGGGAATCAGAGTTGGGGATTCAGAGGCGGGGAATCAGATATGGGGAAACAGAGGCGGGGAATCAGAGGCGGGCAAACAGAGGCGGGGAATTAGATATGGGGAATCAGAGGTGGGGAATCAGAGGTGGTGAATCAGAGATGGGGAATCACAGGCGGGGAATCAGAGGCAGGGAATAGAACGCGGGGAATCAGAGGCAGGGAATCAGAGTTGGGGCATCAGAGGTTGGGAATTAGATATGGGGAAACAGAGGCGGGGAATCAGAGGCGGGGAAACAGAGGCGGGAAATCAGATATGGGGAATCAGAGGTGGGGAATCAGAGGCAGGGAATCAGATGTGCGGAATCAGAGATGGGGAATCAGAGGCATGGAATCAGAATCAGAAGCGGGGAATCAGAGGCCGGGAATCAGATGCTGGGAATAAGAGGCCGGGAATCAGAGGTGGGGAATCAGAGTCCGGGAATCAGAGATGGGGATTCAGAGGCTGAGAATGAGATATGGAGAATCAGAGGCGGGGAATCAGAGGCGGGGAAACAGAGGTGGGGAATCATATATGTGGAATCAGAGGTGGCGAATCAAAGGCGGTGAATCAGAGATGGGGAATCAGAGGCGGGGAATCAGAGGCAGGGAATCAAACACGGGAAATCAGAGGCGGGGAATCAGAGCTGGGGAATCAGAGGCGGGGAATCAGAGTTGGGGAATCAGAGGCAGGGAATCAGATATGGGGAAACAGGGGCAGGGAATCAGAGGCGGGGAAACAGAGGCGGCGAATCAGATATGGGGAATCAGAGGTGTGGAATCAGAGGTTGGGAATCAGAGGCAGGGAATCAGAGGCGGAGAATCAAACACGGGGAATCAGAGCTGGGGAATCAGAGGCGGGGAATTAGAGTTGGGGAATCAGAGGAGGGGAATCAGAGGCGGGGAAACAGAGGCGGGGAATCAGATATGGGGAATCAGAGGTGGGGAATCAGAGGTTGGGAATCAGAGGCAGGGAATCAGAGGCGGGGAATCAGAGACGGGGAATCAGAGGCAGGGAATCAGATGTGCGGAATCGGGGATGGGGAATCAGAGGCAGGGAATCAGAGGCGGGGAATCAGAGGCGGGGAATCAGAGGCCGGGAATCAGATATGGGGAAACAGAGGTGGGGAATCAGAGGCGGGGAAACAGAGGCGGGGATTCAGATATGGGGAATCAGAGGGGGGGAATCAGAGGTTGGGAATCAGAGGCAGGGAATCAGAGGCTTGGAATCAGATGCAGGGAATCAGATGCGGGGAATCAGAGGCGGGGAATCAGAGCTGGGGAATCAGAGGTGGGAAATCAGAGTTGGGGAATCAGAGGCGGGGACTTAGATATTGGGAAACAGAGGCGGGGAATCAGAGGCAGGGAATCAGATGTGCGGAATCAGAAATGGGGAATCAGAGGCAGGGAATCAGAATCAGAAGCAGGGAATCAGAGGCCGGGAATCAGAGGCCGGAATCAGAGGCCGGGAATAAGAGGCCGGGAATCAGAGATGGGGTATCAGAGTCCGGGAATCAGAGATGGGGATTCAGAGGCGGGGAATGAGATATGGGGAATCAGAGGCGGGGAATCAGAGGCGGGGAAACAGAGGCGGGGAATCAGATATGGGGAATCAGAGGTGGCGAATCAAAGGCGGTGAATCAGAGATGGGGAACCAGAGGCCGGGAATCAGAGGCAGGGAATCAAACAAGGAAAATCAGAGGTGGGGAATCAGAGCTGGGGAATCAGAGGCGGGGAATCAGAGTTGGGGAATCAGAGGCGGGGAATCAGACGCAGGGAATCAATATGGGAAATCAGAGTTGGGGAATCAGAGGTTGGGAATCAGAGGAAGGGAATCAGAGGCGAGGAATCAGATATGGGGAAACAGAGGTGGGAAATCAGAGGCGGGGAAACAGAGGTGGGGATTCAGATATGGGGAATCAGAGGTAGGGAATCAGAGGTTGGGAATCAGAGGCAGGGAATCAGAGGCTTGGAATCAGATGCAGGGAATCAGATGCGGGGAATCAGAGGCGGGGAATCAGAGCTGGGGAATCAGAGGTGGGGAATCAGAGTTGGGGAATCAGAGGCGGGGACTTAGATATTGGGAAACAGAGGCGGGGAATCAGAGGCGGGGAATCAGAGGCAGGGAATCAGATGTGCGGAATCAGAGATGGGGAATCAGAGGCAGGGAATCAGAATCAGAAGCAGGGAATCAGAGGCCGGGAATCAGAGGCCGGAATCAGATGCCGGGAATAAGAGGCCGGGAATCAGAGGTTGGGAATCAGAGTCCGGGAATCAGAGATGGGGATTCAGAGGCGGGGAATGAGATATGGGGAATCAGAGGCGGGGAATCAGAGGCGGGGAAACAGAGGCGGGGAATCAGATATGGGGAATCAGAGGTGGCGAATCAAAGGCGGTGAATCAGAGATGGGGAATCAGAGGCCGGGAATCAGAGGCAGGGAATCAAACACGGAAAATCAGAGGCGGGGAATCAGAGCTGGGGAATCAGAGGCGGGGAATCAGAGTTGGGGAATCAGAGGCGGGGAATCAGACGCAGGGAATCAATATGGGAAATCAGAGGTGGGGAATCAGAGGTTGGGAATCAGAGGAAGGGAATCAGAGTTGGGGAATCAGAGGCGGGGACTTAGATATTGGGAAACAGAGGCGGGGAATCAGAGGCGGGGAATCAGAGGCAGGGAATCAGATGTGCGGAATCAGAGATGGGGAATCAGAGGCAGGGAATCAGAATCAGAAGCAGGGAATCAGAGGCCGGGAATCAGAGGCCGGAATCAGATGCCGGGAATAAGAGGCCGGGAATCAGAGGTTGGGAATCAGAGTCCGGGAATCAGTGATGGGGATTCAGAGGCGGGGAATGAGATATGGGGAATCAGAGGCGGGGAATCAGAGGCGGGGAAACAGAGGCGGGGAATCAGATATGGGGAATCAGAGGTGGCGAATCAAAGGCGGTGAATCAGAGATGGGGAATCAGAGGCCGGGAATCAGAGGCAGGGAATCAAACACGGAAAATCAGAGGCGGGGAATCAGAGCTGGGGAATCAGAGGCGGGGAATCAGAGTTGGGGAATCAGAGGCGGGGAATCAGACGCAGGTAATCAATATGGGAAATCAGAGGTGGGGAATCAGAGGTTGGGAATCAGAGGAAGGGAATCAGAGGCGAGGAATCAGAGCTGGGGAATCAGAGGCGGGGAATCAGAATTGGGGAATCAGAGATGGGGAATCAGAGATGGGGAATCAGAGGCGGGGAATCAGACGCGGGGAATCAGAGGTGGTGAATCAGAGATGTGGAATCAGAGGCGGTGAATCAGAGGCAGGGAATCAGACGCGGGGAATCAGAGGCGGGGAATCATATCTGGCGAATCAGAGGCGGGGAATGAGATATGGGGAATCAGAGGCGGGGAATCAGAGGCGGGGAAACAGTGGCGAGGAATCAGATATGGGGAATCAGAGGTGGCGAATCAAAGACGGTGAATCATAGATGGGGAATCAGAGGCGGGGAATCAGAGGCAGGGGATCAAACACGGGGAATCAGAGGTGGGGAATCAGAGCTGGGGAATCAGAGGCGGGGAATCAGAGTTGGGGAATCAGAGGCGAGGAATCAGAGCTGGTGAATCAGAGGTGGGGAATCAGAGTCGGGGAATCAGAGGCAGGGAATCGGATGTGCGGAATCAGAGATGGGGAATCAGAGGTGGGGAATCAGAGGCGGTGAATCTGAGATGGGGAATCAGAGGCGGGGAATCAGAGGCAGGTTATCAGACTCGGGGATTCAGAGGCTGGGAATCAGACGGGGGGAATCAAAGGCGGGGAATGAAGCTGGGGAATCAGAGGCAGCGAATCAGAGTTGGGGATTCAGAGGCGGGGAATCAGATATGGGGAAACAGAGGCGGGGAATCAGAGGCGGGCAAACAGAGGTGGGGAATTAGATATGGGGAATCAGTGGTGGGGAATCAGAGGTGGTGAATCAGAGATGGGGAATCACAGGCGGGGAATCTGAGGCTGGGAATAGAACGCGGGGAATCAGAGGCAGGGAATCAGAGCTGGGGAATCAGAGGCGGGGAATCATAGTTGGGAATCAGAGGCGGGGAATCAGATATGGGGAAACAGAGGCGGGGAATCAGGGGCGGGGAAACAGAGGCGGGGAATCAGATATGGGGAATCGGATGCGGGGAATCAGAGGCGGGGAATCAGAGCTGGGGAATCAGAGGCGGGGAATCAGAGTTGGGGCATCAGAGGTGGGGAATTAGATATGGGGAAACAGAGGCGGGGAATCAGAGGCGTTGAAACAGAGGCGGGGAATCAGATATGGGGAATCAGAGGTGGGGAATCAGAGGCAGGTAATCAGATGTGCGGAATCAGAGATGGGGAATCAGAGGCAGGGAATCAGAATCAGAAGCAGGGAGTCAGAGGCCGGGAATCAGAGGCCTGGAATCAGATGCTGGGAATAAGAGGCCGGGAATCAGAGGTGGGGAATCAGAGTCCGGGAATCAGTGATGGGGATTCAGAGGCGGGGAATGAGATATGGAGAATCAGAGGCGGGGAATCAGAGGCGGGGAAACAGAGGTGGGGAATCAGATATGGGGAATCAGAGGTGGCGAATCAAAGGCGGTGAATCAGAGATGGGGAATCAGAGGTGGGGAATCAGAGTCCGGGAATCAGAGATGGGGTTTCAGAGGCAGGGAATGAGATATGGGGAATCAGAGGCGGGGAATCAGAGGCGGTGAAACAGAGGCGGGGAATCAGATATGGGGAATCAGAGGTGGCGAATCAAAGGCGGTGAATCAGAGATGGGGAATCAGAGGCCGGGAATCAGAGGCAGGGAATCAAACACGGGGAATCAGAGGCGGAGAATCAGAATTGGGAAATCAGAGATGGGGAATCAGAGATGGGGAATCAGAGGCGGGGAATCAGACGCGGGGAATCAGAGGTGGTGAATCAGAGATGTTGAATCAGAGGCGGGGAATCAGAGGCGGGGAAACAGAGGCGGGAAATCAGATATGGGGAATCAGAGGTGGGGAATCAGAGGCAGGGAATCAGATGTGCGGAATCAAAGATGGGGAATCAGAGGCAGGGAATCAGAATCAGAAGCGGGGAATCAGAGGCCGGGAAACAGAGGCGGGGAATCAGATATGGGGAATCAGAGGTGGGGAATCAGAGGCAGGGAATTAGATTTGCGGAATCAGAGATGGGGAATCAGAAGCAGGGAATCAGAGGCCGGGAATCAGAGGCCGGAATCAGATGCCGGGAATAAGAGGCCGGGAATCAGAGGTGGGGAATCAGAGTCCGGGAATCAGAGATGGGGAATCAGAGGCGGGGAATGAGATATGGGGAATCAGAGGCGGGGAATCAGAGGCGGGGAAACAGAGGCGAGGAATCAGATATGGGGAATCAGAGGTTGTGAATCAAAGGCGATGAATCAGAGATGGGGAATCAGAGGCGGGGAATCAGAGGCAGGGAATCAAACACGGGGAATCAGAGGCGGGGAATCAGAGCTGGGGAATCAGAGGCGGGGAATCAGAGGCAGGGAATCAAACACGGGGAATCAGAGGCGTGGTATCAGAGCTGGGGAATCAGAGGCTGGGAATCAAAGTTGGGGAATCAGAGGCAGGGAATCAGATATGGGGAAACAGGGGCGGGGAATCAGAGGCGGGGAAACAGAGGCGGGGAATCAGATATGGGGAATCAGAGGCGGGGAATTAGAGTTGGGGAATCTGAGGCGGGGAATCAGAGGCGGGGAAACAGAGGCGGGGAATCAAACACGGGGAATCAGAGGTGGGGAATCAGAGGTTGGGAATCAGAGGCAGGGAATCAGAGGCGGGGAATCAGAGGCGGGGAATCAGAGGCAGGGAATCAGATGTGCGGAATCGGAGATGGGGAATCAGAGGCAGGGAATCAGAGGTGGGGAATCAGAGGCGGGGAATCAGAGGCCGGGAATCAGATATGGGGAAACAGAGGCAGGGAATCAGAGGCGGGGAAACAGAGGCTGGGAATCAGATATGGGGAATCAGAGGTGGGGAATCAGAGGTTGGGAATCAGAGGCAGGGAATCAGAGGCTTGGAATCAGATGCAGGGAATCAGATGCGGGGAATCAGAGGCGGGGAATCAGAGCTGGGGAATCAGAGGTGGGGAATCAGAGTTGGGGAATCAGAGGCGGGGACTTAGATATTGGGAAACAGAGGCGGGGAATCAGATGAGGGGAAACAGATGCGGGTAATCAGATATGGGGAATCAGAGATGGGGAATCAGAGGCAGGGAATCAGATGTGCGGAATCAGAGATGGGGAATCAAAGGCAGGGAATCAGAATCAGAAGCAGGGAATCAGAGGCCGGGAATCAGAGGCCGGAATCAGATGCCGGGAATAAGAGGCCGGGAATCAGAGGTGGGGAATCAGAGTCCGGGAATCAGAGATGGGGATTCAGAGGCGGGGAATGAGATATGGGAAATCAGAGGCGGGGAATCAGAGGCGGTGAAACAGAGGCGGGGAATCAGATATTGGGAATCAGAGGTGGCGAATCAAAGGCGGTGAATCAGAGATGGGGAATCAGAGGCCGGGAATCAGAGGCAGGGAATCAAACACGGGGAATCAGAGGCGGGGAATCAGAATTGGGGAATCAGAGATGGGGAATCAGAGATGGGGAATCAGAGGCGGGAAATCAGACGCGGGGAATCAGAGGTGGTTAATCAGAGATGTTGAATCAGAGGCGGGGATTCAGAGGCAGGGAATCAGAGTTGGGGCATCAGAGGTTGGGAATTAGATATGGGGAAACAGAAGCGGGGAATCAGAGGCGGGGAAACAGAGGCGGGAAATCAGATATGGGGAATCAGAGGTGGGGAATCAGAGGCAGGGAATCAGATGTGCGGAATCAGAGATGGGGAATCAGAGGTGGGGAATCAGAGGCAGGGGATCAAACACGGGGAATCAGAGGTGGGGAATCAGAGCTGGGGAATCAGAGGCGGGGAATCAGAGTTGGGGAATCAGAGGCGAGGAATCAGAGCTGGGGAATCAGAGGTGGGGAATCAGAGTCGGGGAATCAGAGGCAGGGAATCGGATGTGCGGAATCAGAGATGGGGAATCAGTGGTGGGGAATCAGAGGCGGTGAATCTGAGATGGGGAATCAGAGGCGGGGAATCAGAGGCAGGTTATCAGACTCGGGGATTCAGAGGCTGGGAATCAGACGGGGGGAATCAAAGGCGGGGAATGAAGCTGGGGAATCAGAGGCAGCGAATCAGAGTTGGGGATTCAGAGGCGGGGAATCAGATATGGGGAAACAGAGGCGGGGAATCAGAGGCGGGCAAACAGAGGTGGGGAATTAGATATGGGGAATCAGTGGTGGGGAATCAGAGGTGGTGAATCAGAGATGGGGAATCACAGGCGGGGAATCAGAGGCTGGGAATAGAACGCGGGGAATCAAAGGCAGGGAATCAGAGCTGGGGAATCAGAGGCGGGGAATCATAGTTGGGAATCAGAGGCGGGGAATCAGATATGGGGAAACAGAGGCGGGGAATCAGGGGCGTGGAAACAGAGGCGGGGAATCAGATATGGGGAATCGGATGCGGGGAATCAGAGGCGGGGAATCAGAGCTGGGGAATCAGAGGCGGGGAATCAGAGTTGGGGCATCAGAGGTGGGGAATTAGATATGGGGAAACAGAGGCGGTGAATCAGAGGCGTGGAAACAGAGGCGGGGAATCAGATATGGGGAATCAGAGGTGGGGAATCAGAGGCAGGTAATCAGATGTGCGGAATCAGAGATGGGGAATCAGAGGCAGGGAATCAGAATCAGAAGCGGGGAGTCAGAGGCCGGGAATCAGAGGCCTGGAATCAGATGCTGGGAATAAGAGGCCGGGAATCAGAGGTGGGGCATCAGAGTCCGGGAATCAGTGATGGGGATTCAGAGGCGGGGAATGAGATATGGAGAATCAGAGGCGAGGAATCAGAGGCGGGGAAACAGAGGTGGGGAATCAGATATGGGGAATCAGAGGTGGCGAATCAAAGGCGGTGAATCAGAGATGGGGAATCAGAGGCGGGGAATCAGAGGCAGGGAATCAAACACGGGGAATCAGAGGCGTGGTATCAGAGCTGGGGAATCAGAGGCTGGGAATCAAAGTTGGGGAATCAGAGGCAGGGAATCAGATATGGGGAAACAGGGGCGGGGAATCAGAGGCGGGGAAACAGAGGCGGGGAATCAGATATGGGGAATCAGAGGCGGGGAATTAGAGTTGGGGAATCAGAGGCGGGGAATCAGAGGCGGGGAAACAGAGGCGGGGAATCAAACACGGGGAATCAGAGGTGGGGAATCAGAGGTTGGGAATCAGAGGCAGGGAATCAGAGGCGGGGAATCAGAGGCGGGGAATCAGAGGCAGGGAATCAGATGTGCGGAATCGGAGATGGGGAATCAGAGGCAGGGAATCAGAGGCGGGGAATCAGAGGCGGGGAATCAGAGGCCGGGAATCAGATATGGGGAAACAGAGGCAGGGAATCAGAGGCGGGGAAACAGAGGCTGGGAATCAGATATGGGGAATCAGAGGTGGGGAATCAGAGGTTGGAAATCAGAGGCAGGGAATCAGAGGCTTGGAATCAGATGCAGGGAATCAGATGCGGGGAATCAGAGGCGGGGAATCAGAGCTGGGGAATCAGAGGTGGGGAATCAGAGTTGGGGAATCAGAGGCGGGGACTAAGATATTGGGAAACAGAGGCGGGGAATCAGAGGCGGGGAAACAGAGGCGGGGAACCAGAGATGGGGAATCAAAGGCAGGGAATCAGAATCAGAAGCAGGGAATCAGAGGCCGGGAATGAGAGGCCGGAATCAGATGCCGGGAATAAGAGGCCGGGAATCAGAGGTGGGGAATCAGAGTCTGGGAATCAGAGATGGGGATTCAGAGGCGGGGAATGAGATATGGGGAATCAGAGGCGGGGAATCAGAGGCGGTGAAACAGAGGCGGGGAATCAGATATGGGGAATCAGAGGATGCGAATCAAAGGCGGTGAATCAGAGATGGGGAATCAGAGGCCGGGAATCAGAGGCAGGGAATCAAACACGGGGAATCAGAGGCGGAGAATCAGAATTGGGGAATCAGAGATGGGGAATCAGAGATGGGGAATCATAGCTGGCGAATCAGAGGCGGGGAATGAGATATGGGGAATCAGAGGTGGCGAATCAAAGACGGTGAATCAGAGATGGGGAATCAGAGGCGGGGAATCAGAGGCAGGGGATCAAACACGGGGAATCAGAGGTGGGGAATCAGAGCTGGGGAATCAGAGGCGGGGAATCAGAGTTGGGGAATCAGAGGCGAGGAATCAGAGCTGGGGAATCAGAGGTGGGGAATCAGAGTCGGGGAATCAGAGGCAGGGAATCGGATGTGCGGAATCAGAGATGGGGAATCAGAGGTGGGGAATCAGAGGCGGTGAATCTGAGATGGGGAATCAGAGGCGGGGAATCAGAGGCAGGTTATCAGACTCGGGGATTCAGAGGCTGGGAATCAGATGGGGGGAATCAAAGGCGGGGAATGAAGCTGGGGAATCAGAGGCAGCGAATCAGAGTTGGGGATTCAGAGGCGGGGAATCAGATATGGGGAAACAGAGGCGGGGAATCAGAGGCGGGCAAACAGAGGTGGGGAATTAGATATGGGGAATCAGTGGTGGGGAATCAGAGGTGGTGAATCAGAGATGGGGAATCACAGGCGGGGAATCAGAGGCTGGGAATAGAACGCGGGGTATCAGAGGCAGGGAATCAGAGCTGGGGAATCAGAGGCGGGGAATCATAGTTGGGAATCAGAGGCGGGGAATCAGATATGGGGAAACAGAGGCGGGGAATCAGGGGCGTGGAAACAGAGGCGGGGAATCAGATATGGGGAATCGGATGCGGGGAATCAGAGGCGGGGAATCAGAGCTGGGGAATCAGAGGCGGGGAATCAGAGTTGGGGCATCAGAGGTGGGGAATTAGATATGGGGAAACAGAGGCGGGGAATCAGAGGCGTGGAAACAGAGGCGGGGAATCAGATATGGGGAATCAGAGGTGGGGAATCAGAGGCAGGTAATCAGATGTGCGGAATCAGAGATGGGGAATCAGAGGCAGGGAATCAGAATCAGAAGCGGGGAGTCAGAGACCGGGAATCAGAGGCCTGGAATCAGATGCTGGGAATAAGAGGCCGGGAATCAGAGGTGGGGCATCAGAGTCCGGGAATCAGTGATGGGGATTCAGAGGCGGGGAATGAGATATGGAGAATCAGAGGCGAGGAATCAGAGGCGGGGAAACAGAGGTGGGGAATCAGATATGGGGAATCAGAGGTGGCGAATCAAAGGCGGTGAATCAGAGATGGGTAATCAGAGGCGGGGAATCAGAGGCAGGGAATCAAACACGGGGAATCAGAGGCGTGGTATCAGAGCTGGGGAATCAGAGGCTGGGAATCAAAGTTGGGGAATCAGAGGCAGGGAATCAGATATGGGGAAACAGGGGCGGGGAATCAGAGGCGGGGAAACAGAGGCGGGGAATCAGATATGGGGAATCAGAGGCGGGGAATTAGAGTTGGGGAATCAGAGGCGGGGAATCAGAGGTGGGGAAACAGAGGCGGGGAATCAAACACGGGGAATCAGAGGTGGGGAATCAGAGGTTGGGAATCAGAGGCAGGGAATCAGAGGCGGGGAATCAGAGGCGGGGAATCAGAGGCAGGGAATCAGATGTGCGGAATCGGAGATGGGGAATCAGAGGCAGGGAATCAGAGGCGGGGAATCAGAGGCGGGGAATCAGAGGCCGGGAATCAGATATGGGGAAAAAGAGGCAGGGAATCAGAGGCGGGGAAACAGAGGCTGGGAATCAGATATGGGGAATCAGAGGTGGGGAATCAGAGGTTGGAAATCAGAGGCAGGGAATCAGAGGCTTGGAATCAGATGCAGGGAATCAGATGATGGGTATCAGAGGCGGGGAATCAGAGCTGGGGAATCAGAGGTGGGGAATCAGAGTTGGGGAATCAGAGGCGGGGACTTAGATATTGGGAAACAGAGGCGGGGAATCAGAGGCGGGGAAACAGAGGCGGGGAATCAGAGATGGGGAATCAAAGGCAGGGAATCAGAATCAGAAGCAGGGAATCAGAGGCCGGGAATGAGAGGCCGGAATCAGATGCCGGGAATAAGATGCCGGGAATCAGAGGTGGGGAATCAGAGTCTGGGAATCAGAGATGGGGATTCAGAGGCGGGGAATGAGATATGGGGAATCAGAGGCGGGGAATCAGAGGCGGTGAAACAGAGGCGGGGAATCAGATATGGGGAATCAGAGGTGGCGAATCAAAGGCGGTGAATCAGAGATGGGGAATCAGAGGCCGGGAATCAGAGGCAGGGAATCAAACACGGGGAATCAGAGGCGGAGAATCAGAATTGGGGAATCAGAGATGGGGAATCAGAGATGGGGAATCAGAGGCGGGGAATCAGACGCGGGGAATCAGAGGTGGTGAATCAGAGATGTTGAATCAGAGGCGGGGAATCAGAGGCAGGGAATCAGAGTTGGGGCATCAGAGGTTGTGAATTAGATATGGGGAAACAGAGGCGGGGAATCAGAGGCGGGGAAACAGAGGCGGGAAATCAGATATGGGGAATCAGAGGTGGGGAATCAGAGGCAGGGAATCAGATGTGCGGAATCAGAGATGGGGAATCAGAGGCAGGGAATCAGAATCAGAAGCGGGGAATCAGAGGCCGGGAAACAGAGGCGGGGAATCAGATATGGGGAATCAGAGGTGGGGAATCAGAGGCAGGGAATTAGATTTGCGGAATCAGAGATGGGGAATCAGAAGCAGGGAATCAGAGGCCGGGAATCAGAGGCCGGAATCAGATGCCGGGAATAAGAGGCCGGGAATCAGAGGTGGGGAATCAGAGTCCGGGAATCAGAGATGGGGAATCAGAGGCGGGGAATGAGATATGGGGAATCAGAGGCGGGGAATCAGAGGCGGGGAAACAGAGGCGAGGAATCAGATATGGGGAATCAGAGGTGGCGAATCAAAGGCGATGAATCAGAGATGGGGAATCAGAGGCGGGGAATCAGAGGCAGGGAATCAAACACGGGGAATCAGAGGCGGGGAATCAGAGCTGGGGAATCAGAGGCGGGGAATCAGAGGCAGGAAATCAAACACGGGGAATCAGAGGCGTGGTATCAGAGCTGGGGAATCAGAGGCTGGGAATCAAAGTTGGGGAATCAGAGGCAGGGAATCAGATATGGGGAAACAGGGGCGGGGAATCAGAGGCGCGGAAACAGAGGCGGGGAATCAGATATGGGGAATCAGAGGCGGGGAATTAGAGTTGGGGAATCAGAGGCGGGGAATCAGAGGCGGGGAAACAGAGGCGGGGAATCAAACACGGGGTATCAGAGGTGGGGAATCAGAGGTTGGGAATCAGAGGCAGGGAATCAGAGGCGGGGAATCAGAGGCGGGGAATCAGAGGCAGGGTATCAGATGTCCGGAATCGGAGATGGGGAATCAGAGGCAGGGAATCAGAGGTGGGGAATCAGAGGCGGGGAATCAGAGGCCGGGAATCAGATATGGGGAAACAGAGGCAGGGAATCAGAGGCGGGGAAACAGAGGCTGGGAATCAGATATGGGGAATCAGAGGTGGGGAATCAGAGGTTGGGAATCAGAGGCAGGGAATCAGAGGCTTGGAATCAGATGCAGGGAATCAGATGCGGGGAATCAGAGGCGGGGAATCAGAGCTGGGGAATCAGAGGTGGGGAATCAGAGTTGGGGAATCAGAGGCGGGGACTTAGATATTGGGAAACAGAGGCGGGGAATCAGACGAGGGGAAACAGATGCGGGTAATCAGATATGGGGAATCAGAGATGGGGAATCAGAGGCAGGGAATCAGATGTGCGGAATCAGAGATGGGGAATCAAAGGCAGGGAATCAGAATCAGAAGCAGGGAATCAGAGGCCGGGAATCAGAGGCCGGAATCAGATGCCAGGAATAAGAGGCCGGGAATCAGAGGTGGGGAATCAGAGTCCGGGAATCAGAGATGGGGATTCAGAGGCGGGGAATGAGATATGGGAAATCAGAGGCGGGGAATCAGAGGCGGTGAAACAGAGGCGGGGAATCAGATATGGGGAATCAGAGGTGGCGAATCAAAGGCGGTGAATCAGAGATGGGGAATCAGAGGCCGGGAATCAGAGGCAGGGAATCAAACACGGGGAATCAGAGGCGGGGAATCAGAATTGGGGAATCAGAGATGGGGAATCAGAGATGGGGAATCAGAGGCGGGAAATCAGACGCGGGGAATCAGTGGTGGTGAATCAGAGATGTTGAATCAGAGGCGGGGATTCAGAGGCAGGGAATCAGAGTTGGGGCATCAGAGGTTGGGAATTAGATATGGGGAAACAGAAGCGGGGAATCAGAGGCGGGGAAACAGAGGCGGGAAATCAGATATGGGGAATCAGAGGTGGGGAATCAGAGGCAGGGAATCAGATGTGCGGAATCAGAGATGGGGAATCAGAGGCAGGGAATCAGAATCAGAAGCGGGGAATCAGAGGCCGGGAAACAGAGGCGGGGAATCAGATATGGGGAATCAGAGGTGGGGAATCAGAGGCAGGGAATTAGATTTGCTGAATCAGAGATGGGGAATCAGAAGCAGGGAATCAGAGGCCGGGAATCAGAGGCCGGAATCAGATGCCGGGAATAAGAGGCCGAGAATCAGAGGTGGGGAATCAGAGTCCGGGAATCAGAGATGGGGAATCAGAGGCGGGGAATGAGATATGGGGAATCAGAGGCGGGGAATCAGAGGCGGGGAAACAGAGGCGAGGAATCAGATATGGGGAATCAGAGGTGGCGAATCAAAGGCGATGAATCAGAGATGGGGAATCAGTGGCGGGGAATCAGAGGCAGGGAATCAAACACGGGGAATCAGAGGCGGGGAATCAGAGCTGGGGAATCAGAGGCGGGGAATCAGAGTTGGGGAATCAGAGGCGGGGAATCAGAGCGGGGGAATCAGAGGTGGGGATCAGAGTCGGGGAATCAGAGGCAGGGAATCAGATGTGCGGAATCAGAGATGGGGAATCAGAGGTGGGGAATCAGAGGCTGTGAATCAGACACGGGGTTTCAGAGGCTGGGAATCAGACGGGGGAATCAAAGGCGGGGAATCAGAGGCAGGGAATCAGAGTTGGGGATTCAGAGGCGGGGAATCAGATATGGGGAAACAGAGGCGGGGAATCAGAGGCGGGCAAACAGAGGCGGGGAATTAGATATGGGGAATCAGAGGTGGGGAATCAGAGGTGGTGAATCAGAGATGGGGAATCACAGGCGGGGAATCAGAGGCAGGGAATAGAACGCGGGGATTCAGAGGCAGGGAATAGAACGCGGGGAATCAGAGGCAGGGAATCAGAGTTGGGGCATCAGAGGTTGGGAATTAGATATGGGGAAACAGAGGCGGGGAATCAGAGGCGGGGAAACAGAGGCGGGAAATCAGATATGGGGAATCAGAGGTGGGGAATCAGAGGCAGGGAATCAGATGTGCGGAATCAGAGATGGGGAATCAGAGGCATGGAATCAGAATCAGAAGCGGGGAATCAGAGGCCGGGAATCAGATGCTGGGAATAAGAGGCCGGGAATCAGAGGTGGGGAATCAGAGTCCGGGAATCAGAGATGGGGATTCAGAGGCTGAGAATGAGATATGGAGAATCAGAGGCGGGGAATCAGAGGCGGGGAAACAGAGGTGGGGAATCATATATGTGGAATCAGAGGTGGCGAATCAAAGGCGGTGAATCAGAGATGGGGAATCAGAGGCGGGGAATCAGAGGCAGGGAATCAAACACGGGAAATCAGAGGCGGGGAATCAGAGCTGGGGAATCAGAGGCGGGGAATCAGAGTTGGGGAATCAGAGGCAGGGAATCAGATATGGGGAAACAGGGGCAGGGAATCAGAGGCGGGGAAACAGAGGCGGCGAATCAGATATGGGGAATCAGAGGTGTGGAATCAGAGGTTGGGAATCAGAGGCAGGGAATCAGAGGCGGAGAATCAAACACGGGGAATCAGAGCTGGGGAATCAGAGGCGGGGAATTAGAGTTGGGGAATCAGAGGAGGGGAATCAGAGGCGGGGAAACAGAGGCGGGGAATCAGATATGGGGAATCAGAGGTGGGGAATCAGAGGTTGGGAATCAGAGGCAGGGAATCAGAGGCGGGGAATCAGAGGCGGGGAATCAGAGGCAGGGAATCAGATGTGCGGAATCGGGGATGGGGAATCAGAGGCAGGGAATCAGAGGCGGGGAATCAGAGGCGGGGAATCAGAGGCCGGGAATCAGATATGGGGAAACAGAGGTGGGGAATCAGAGGCGGGGAAACAGAGGCGGGGATTCAGATATGGGGAATCAGAGGGGGGGAATCAGAGGTTGGGAATCAGAGGCAGGGAATCAGAGGCTTGGAATCAGATGCAGGGAATCAGATGCGGGGAATCAGAGGCGGGGAATCAGAGCTGGGGAATCAGAGGTGGGGAATCAGAGTTGGGGAATCAGAGGCGGGGACTTAGATATTGGGAAACAGAGGCGGGGAATCAGAGGCAGGGAATCAGATGTGCGGAATCAGAGATGGGGAATCAGAGGCAGGGAATCAGAATCAGAAGCAGGGAATCAGAGGCCGGGAATCAGAGGCCGGAATCAGATGCCGGGAATAAGAGGCCGGGAATCAGAGATGGGGTATCAGAGTCCGGGAATCAGAGATGGGGATTCAGAGGCGGGGAATGAGATATGGGGAATCAGAGGCGGGGAATCAGAGGCGGGGAAACAGAGGCGGGGAATCAGATATGGGGAATCAGAGGTGGCGAATCAAAGGCGGTGAATCAGAGATGGGGAACCAGAGGCCGGGAATCAGAGGCAGGGAATCAAACAAGGAAAATCAGAGGCGGGGAATCAGAGCTGGGGAATCAGAGGCGGGGAATCAGAGTTGGGGAATCAGAGGCGGGGAATCAGACGCAGGGAATCAATATGGGAAATCAGAGGTGGGGAATCAGAGGTTGGGAATCAGAGGAAGGGAATCAGAGGCGAGGAATCAGATATGGGGAAACAGAGGTGGGAAATCAGAGGCGGGGAAACAGAGGTGGGGATTCAGATATGGGGAATCAGAGGTAGGGAATCAGAGGTTGGGAATCAGAGGCAGGGAATCAGAGGCTTGGAATCAGATGCAGGGAATCAGATGCGGGGAATCAGAGGCGGGGAATCAGAGCTGGGGAATCAGAGGTGGGGAATCAGAGTTGGGGAATCAGAGGCAGGGAATCAGAATCAGAAGCAGGGAATCAGAGGCCGGGAATCAGAGGCCGGAATCAGATGCCGGGAATAAGAGGCCGGGAATCAGAGGTTGGGAATCAGAGTCCGGGAATCAGAGATGGGGATTCAGTGGCGGGGAATGAGATATGGGGAATCAGAGGCGGGGAATCAGAGGCGGGGAAACAGAGGCGGGGAATCAGATATGGGGAATCAGAGGTGGCGAATCAAAGGCGGTGAATCAGAGATGGGGAATCAGAGGCCGGGAATCAGAGGCAGGGAATCAAACACGGAAAATCAGAGGCGGGGAATCAGAGCTGGGGAATCAGAGGCGTGGAATCAGAGTTGGGGAATCAGAGGCGGGGAATCAGACGCAGGGAATCAATATGGGAAATCAGAGGTGGAGAATCAGAGGTTGGGAATCAGAGGAAGGGAATCAGAGGCGAGGAATCAGAGCTGGGGAATCAGAGGCGGGGAATCAGAATTGGGGAATCAGAGATGGGGAATCAGAGATGGGGAATCAGAGGCGGGGAATCAGACGCGGGGAATCAGAGGTGGTGAATCAGAGATGTGGAATCAGAGGCGGTGAATCAGAGGCAGGGAATCAGACGCGGGGAATCAGAGGCGGGGAATCATATCTGGCGAATCAGAGGCGGGGAATGAGATATGGGGAATCAGAGGCGGGGAATCAGAGGCGGGGAAACAGTGGCGAGGAATCAGATATGGGGAATCAGAGGTGGCGAATCAAAGACGGTGAATCAGAGATGGGGAATCAGAGGCGGGGAATCAGAGGCAGAGGATCAAACACGGGGAATCAGAGGTGGGGAATCAGAGCTGGGGAATCAGAGGCGGGGAATCAGAGTTGGGGAATCAGAGGCGAGGAATCAGAGCTGGTGAATCAGAGGTGGGGAATCAGAGTCGGGGAATCAGAGGCAGGGAATCGGATGTGCGGAATCAGAGATGGGGAATCAGAGGTGGGGAATCAGAGGCGGTGAATCTGAGATGGGGAATCAGAGGCGGGGAATCAGAGGTAGGTTATCAGACTCGGGGATTCAGAGGCTGGGAATCAGACGGGGGGAATCAAAGGCGGGGAATGAAGCTGGGGAATCAGAGGCAGCGAATCAGAGTTGGGGATTCAGAGGCGGGGAATCAGATATGGGGAAACAGAGGCGGGGAATCAGAGGCGGGCAAACAGAGGTGGGGAATTAGATATGGGGAATCAGTGGTGGGGAATCAGAGGTGGTGAATCAGAGATGGGGAATCACAGGCGGGGAATCAGAGGCAGGGAATCAGAGCTGGGGAATCAGAGGCGGGGAATCATAGTTGGGAATCAGAGGCGGGGAATCAGATATGGGGAAACAGAGGCGGGGAATCAGGGGCGGGGAAACAGAGGCGGGGAATCAGATATGGGGAATCGGATGCGGGGAATCAGAGGCGGGGAATCAGAGCTGGGGAATCAGAGGCGGGGAATCAGAGTTGGGGCATCAGAGGTGGGGAATTAGATATGGGGAAACAGAGGCGGGGAATCAGAGGCGTGGAAACAGAGGCGGCGAATCAGATATGGGGAATCAGAGGTGGGGAATCAGAGGCAGGTAGTCAGATGTGCGGAATCAGAGATGGGGAATCAGAGGCAGGGAATCAGAATCAGAAGCGGGGAGTCAGAGGCCGGGAATCAGAGGCCTGGAATCAGATGCTGGGAATAAGAGGCCGGGAATCAGAGGTGGGGAATCAGAGTCCGGGAATCAGTGATGGGGATTCAGAGGCGGGGAATGAGATATGGAGAATCAGAGGCGGGGAATCAGAGGCGGGGAAACAGAGGTGGGGAATCAGATATGGGGAATCAGAGGTGGCGAATCAAAGGCGGTGAATCAGAGATGGGGAATCAGAGGCGGGGAATCAGAGGCAGGGAATCTAACACGGGGAATCAGAGGCGTGGTATCAGAGCTGGGGAATCAGAGGCTGGGAATCAAAGTTGGGGAATCAGAGGCAGGGAATCAGATATGGGGAAACAGGGGAGGGGAATCAGAGGCGGGGAAACAGAGGCGGGGAATCAGATATGGGGAATCAGAGGCGGGGAATTAGAGTTGGGGAATCAGAGGCGGGGAATCAGAGGCGGGGAAACAGAGGCGGGGAATCAAACACGGGGAATCAGAGGTGGGGAATCAGAGGTTGGGAATCAGAGGCAGGGAATCAGAGGCGGGGAATCAGAGGCGGGGAATCAGAGGCAGGGAATCAGATGTGCGGAATCGGAGATGGGGAATCAGAGGCAGGGAATCAGAGGCGGGGAATCAGAGGCGGGGAATCAGAGGCCGGGAATCAGATATGGGGAAACAGAGGCAGGGAATCAGAGGCGGGGAAACAGAGGCTGGAAATCAGATATGGGGAATCAGAGGTGGGGAATCAGAGGTTGGGAATCAGAGGCGGGGAATCAGAGGCTTGGAATCAGATGCAGGGAATCAGATGCGGGGAATCAGAGGCGGGGAATCAGAGCTGGGGAATCAGAGGTGGGGAATCAGAGTTGGGGATTCAGAGGCGGGGAATTAGATTTGCTGAATCAGAGATGGGGAATCAGAAGCAGGGAATCAGAGGCCGGGAATCAGAGGCCAGAATCAGATGCCGGGAATAAGATGCCGGGAATCAGAGGTGGGGAATCAGAGTCCGGGAATCAGAGATGGGGAATCAGAGGCGGGGAATGAGATATGGGGAATCAGAGGCGGGGAATCAGAGGCGGGGAAACAGAGGCGAGGAATCAGATATGGGGAATCAGAGGTGGCGAATCAAAGGCGATGAATCAGAGATGGGGAATCAGAGGCGGGGAATCAGAGGCAGGGAATCAAACACGGGGAATCAGAGGCGGGGAATCAGAGCTGGGGAATCAGAGGCGGGGAATCAGAGTTGGGGAATCAGAGGCGGGGAATCAGAGCTGGGGAATCAGAGGTGGGGATCAGAGTCGGGGAATCAGAGGCAGGGAATCAGATGTGCGGAATCAGAGATGGGGAATCAGAGGTGGGGAATCAGAGGCTGTGAATCAGACACGGGGTTTCAGAGGCTGGGAATCAGACGGGGGAATCAAAGGCGGGGAATCAGAGCTGGGGAATCAGAGGCAGGGAATCAGAGTTGGGGATTCAGAGGCGGGGAATCAGATATGGGGAAACAGAGGCGGGGAATCAGAGGCGGGCAAACAGAGGCGGGGAATTAGATATGGGGAATCAGAGGTGGGGAATCAGAGGTGGTGAATCAGAGATGGGGAATCACAGGCGGGGAATCAGAGGCAGGGAATAGAACGCGGGGAATCAGAGGCAGGGAATCAGAGTTGAGGC
Organism: Narcine bancroftii; assembly: GCF_036971445.1. Lineage (NCBI taxonomy): Eukaryota > Metazoa > Chordata > Chondrichthyes > Torpediniformes > Narcinidae > Narcine > Narcine bancroftii. The sequence continues at coordinate 1,312,978 of NW_027211895.1, read as the reverse complement.
ATCAGAGGTTGGGAATTAGATATGGGGAAACAGAGGCGGGGAATCAGAGGCGGGGAAACAGAGGCGGGAAATCAGATATGGGGAATCAGAGGTGGGGAATCAGAGGCAGGGAATCAGATGTGCGGAATCAGAGATGGGGAATCAGAGGCATGGAATCAGAATCAGAAGCGGGGAATCAGAGGCCGGGAATCAGATGCTGGGAATAAGAGGCCGGGAATCAGAGGTGGGGAATCAGAGTCCGGGAATCAGAGATGGGGATTCAGAGGCTGAGAATGAGATATGGAGAATCAGAGGCGGGGAATCAGAGGCGGGGAAACAGAGGTGGGGAATCATATATGTGGAATCAGAGGTGGCGAATCAAAGGCGGTGAATCAGAGATGGGGAATCAGAGGCGGGGAATCAGAGGCAGGGAATCAAACACGGGAAATCAGAGGCGGGGAATCAGAGCTGGGGAATCAGAGGCGGGGAATCAGAGTTGGGGAATCAGAGGCAGGGAATCAGATATGGGGAAACAGGGGCAGGGAATCAGAGGCGGGGAAACAGAGGCGGCGAATCAGATATGGGGAATCAGAGGTGTGGAATCAGAGGTTGGGAATCAGAGGCAGGGAATCAGAGGCGGAGAATCAAACACGGGGAATCAGAGCTGGGGAATCAGAGGCGGGGAATTAGAGTTGGGGAATCAGAGGAGGGGAATCAGAGGCGGGGAAACAGAGGCGGGGAATCAGATATGGGGAATCAGAGGTGGGGAATCAGAGGTTGGGAATCAGAGGCAGGGAATCAGAGGCGGGGAATCAGAGGCGGGGAATCAGAGGCAGGGAATCAGATGTGCGGAATCGGGGATGGGGAATCAGAGGCAGGGAATCAGAGGCGGGGAATCAGAGGCGGGGAATCAGAGGCCGGGAATCAGATATGGGGAAACAGAGGTGGGGAATCAGAGGCGGGGAAACAGAGGCGGGGATTCAGATATGGGGAATCAGAGGGGGGGAATCAGAGGTTGGGAATCAGAGGCAGGGAATCAGAGGCTTGGAATCAGATGCAGGGAATCAGATGCGGGGAATCAGAGGCGGGGAATCAGAGCTGGGGAATCAGAGGTTGGGAATCAGAGTTGGGGAATCAGAGGCGGGGACTTAGATATTGGGAAACAGAGGCGGGGAATCAGAGGCAGGGAATCAGATGTGCGGAATCAGAGATGGGGAATCAGAGGCAGGGAATCAGAATCAGAAGCAGGGAATCTGAGGCCGGGAATCAGAGGCCGGAATCAGATGCCGGGAATAAGAGGCCGGGAATCAGAGATGGGGTATCAGAGTCCGGGAATCAGAGATGGGGATTCAGAGGCGGGGAATGAGATATGGGGAATCAGAGGCGGGGAATCAGAGGCGGGGAAACAGAGGCGGGGAATCAGATATGGGGAATCAGAGGTGGCGAATCAAAGGCGGTGAATCAGAGATGGGGAACCAGAGGCCGGGAATCAGAGGCAGGGAATCAAACAAGGAAAATCAGAGGCGGGGAATCAGAGCTGGGGAATCAGAGGCGGGGAATCAGAGTTGGGGAATCAGAGGCGGGGAATCAGACGCAGGGAATCAATATGGGAAATCAGAGGTGGGGAATCAGAGGTTGGGAATCAGAGGAAGGGAATCAGAGGCGAGGAATCAGATATGGGGAAACAGAGGTGGGAAATCAGAGGCGGGGAAACAGAGGTGGGGATTCAGATATGGGGAATCAGAGGTAGGGAATCAGAGGTTGGGAATCAGAGGCAGGGAATCAGAGGCTTGGAATCAGATGCAGGGAATCAGATGCGGGGAATCAGAGGCGGGGTATCAGAGCTGGGGAATCAGAGGTGGGGAATCAGAGTTGGGGAATCAGAGGCGGGGACTTAGATATTGGGAAACAGAGGCGGGGAATCAGAGGCGGGGAATCAGAGGCAGGGAATCAGATGTGCGGAATCAGAGATGGGGAATCAGAGGCAGGGAATCAGAATGAGAAGCAGGGAATCAGAGGCCGGGAATCAGAGGCCGGAATCAGATGCCGGGAATAAGAGGCCGGGAATCAGAGGTTGGGAATCAGAGTCCGGGAATCAGAGATGGGGATTCAGAGGCGGGGAATGAGATATAGGGAATCAGAGGCGGGGAATCAGAGGCGGGGAAACAGGGGCGGGGAATCAGATATGGGGAATCAGAGGTGGCGAATCAAAGGCGGTGAATCAGAGATGGGGAATCAGAGGCCGGGAATCAGAGGCAGGGAATCAAACACGGAAAATCAGAGGCGGGGAATCAGAGCTGGGGAATCAGAGGCGGGGAATCAGAGTTGGGGAATCAGAGGCGGGGAATCAGACGCAGGGAATCAATATGGGAAATCAGAGGTGGGGAATCAGAGGCGGGGAATCAGAATTGGGGAATCAGAGATGGGGAATCAGAAATGGGGAATCAGAGGCGGGGAATCAGACGCGGGGAATCAGAGGTGGTGAATCAGAGATGTGGAATCAGAGGCGGTGAATCAGAGGCAGGGAATCAGACGCGGGGAATCAGAGGCGGGGAATCATATCTGGCGAATCAGAGGCGGGGAATGAGATATGGGGAATCAGAGGCGGGGAATCAGAGGCAGGGGATCAAACACGGGGAATCAGAGGTGGGGAATCAGAGCTGGGGAATCAGAGGCGGGGAATCAGAGTTGGGGAATCAGAGGCGAGGAATCAGAGCTGGTGAATCAGAGGTGGGGAATCAGAGTCGGGGAATCAGAGGCAGGGAATCGGATGTGCGGAATCAGAGATGGGGAATCAGAGGTGGGGAATCAGAGGCGGTGAATCTGAGATGGGGAATCAGAGGCGGGGAATCAGAGGCAGGTTATCAGACTCGGGGATTCAGAGGCTGGGAATCAGACGGGAGGAATCAAAGGCGGGGAATGAAGCTGGGGAATCAGAGGCAGCGAATCAGAGTTGGGGATTCAGAGGCGGGGAATCAGATATGGGGAAACAGAGGCGGGGAATCAGAGGCGGGCAAACAGAGGTGGGGAATTAGATATGGGGAATCAGTGGTGGGGAATCAGAGGTGGTGAATCAGAGATGGGGAATCACAGGCGGGGAATCAGAGGCTGGGAATAGAACGCGGGGAATCAGAGGCAGGGAATAAGAGCTGGGGAATCAGAGGCGGGGAATCATAGTTGGGAATCAGAGGCGGGGAATCAAATATGGGGAAACAGAGGCGGGGAATCAGGGGCGGGGAAACAGAGGCGGGGAATCAGATATGGGGAATCGGATGCGGGGAATCAGAGGCGGGGAATCAGAGCTGGGGAATCAGAGGCGGGGAATCAGAGTTGGGGCATCAGAGGTGGGGAATTAGATATGGGGAAACAGAGGCGGGGAATCAGAGGCGTGGAAACAGAGGCGGGGAATCAGATATGGGGAATCAGAGGTGGGGAATCAGAGGCAGGTAATCAGATGTGCGGAATCAGAGATGGGGAATCAGAGGCAGGGAATCAGAATCAGAAGCGGGGAGTCAGAGGCCGGGAATCAGAGGCCTGGAATCAGATGCTGGGAATAAGAGGCCGGGAATCAGAGGTGGGGAATCAGAGTCCGGGAATCAGTGATGGGGATTCAGAGGCGGGGAATGAGATATGGAGAATCAGAGGCGGGGAATCAGAGGCGGGGAAACAGAGGTGGGGAATCAGATATGGGGAATCAGAGGCGGGGAATCAGAGGCAGGGAATCAAACACGGGGAATCAGAGGCGTGGTATCAGAGCTGGGGAATCAGAGGCTGGGAATCAAAGTTGGGGAATCAGAGGCAGGGAATCAGATATGGGGAAACAGGGGAGGGGAATCAGAGGCGGGGAAACAGAGGCGGGGAATCAGATATGGGGAATCAGAGGCGGGGAATTAGAGTTGGGGAATCAGAGGCGGGGAATCAGAGGCGGGGAAACAGAGGCGGGGAATCAAACACGGGGAATCAGAGCTGGGGAATCAGAGGTTGGGAATCAGAGGCAGGGAATCAGAGGCGGGGAATCAGAGGCGGGGAATCAGAGGCAGGGAATCAGATGTGCGGAATCGGAGATGGGGAATCAGAGGCAGGGAATCAGAGGCGGGGAATCAGAGGCGGGGAATCAGAGGCCGGGAATCAGATATGGGGAAACAGAGGCAGGGAATCAGAGGCGGGGAAACAGAGGCTGGAAATCAGATATGGGGAATCAGAGGTGGGGAATAAGAGGTTGGGAATCAGAGGCGGGGAATCAGAGGCTTGGAATCAGATGCAGGGAATCAGATGCGGGGAATCAGAGGCGGGGAATCAGAGCTGGGGAATCAGAGGTGGAGAATCAGAGTTGGGGAATCAGAGGCGGGGACTTAGATATTGGGAAACAGAGGCGGGGAATCAGAGGCGGGGAAACAGAGGCGGGGAATCAGAGATGGGGAATCAAAGGCAGGGAATCAGAATCAGAAGCAGGGAATCAGAGGCCGGGAATGAGAGGCCGGAATCAGATGCCGGGAATAAGAGGCCGGGAATCAGAGGTGGGGAATCAGAGTCCGGGAATCAGAGATGGGGATTCAGAGGCAGGGAATGAGATATGGGGAATCAGAGGCGGGGAATCAGAGGCGGTGAAACAGAGGCGGGGAATCAGATATGGGGAATCAGAGGTGGCGAATCAAAGGCGGTGAATCATAGATGGGGAATCAGAGGCCGGGAAATCAGAGGCAGGGAATCAAACACGGGGTATCAGAGGCGGAGAATCAGAATTGGGAAATCAGAGATGGGGAATCAGAGATGGGGAATCAGAGGCGGGGAATCAGACGCGGGGAATCAGAGGTGGTGAATCAGAGATGTTGAATCAGAGGCGGGGAATCAGAGGCGGGGAAACAGAGGCGGGAAATCAGATATGGGGAATCAGAGGTGGGGAATCAGAGGCAGGGAATCAGATGTGCGGAATCAAAGATGGGGAATCAGAGGCAGGGAATCAGAATCAGAAGCGGGGAATCAGAGGCCGGGAAACAGAGGCGGGGAATCAGATATGGGGAATCAGAGGTGGGGAATCAGAGGCAGGGAATTATATTTGCGGAATCAGAGATGGGGAATCAGAAGCAGGGAATCAGAGGCCGGGAATCAGAGGCCGGAATCAGATGCCGGGAATAAGAGGCCGGGAATCAGAGGTGGGAAATCAGAGTCCGGGAATCAGAGATGGGGAATCAGAGGCGGGGAATGAGATATGGGGAATCAGAGGCGGGGAATCAGAGGCGGGGAAACAGAGGCGAGGAATCAGATATGGGGAATCAGAGGTTGTGAATCAAAGGCGATGAATCAGAGATGGGGAATCAGAGGCGGGGAATCAGAGGCAGGGAATCAAACACGGGGAATCAGAGGCGGGGAATCAGAGCTGGGGAATCAGAGGCGGGGAATCAGAGGCAGGGAATCAAACACGGGGAATCAGAGGCGTGGTATCAGAGCTGGGGAATCAGAGGCTGGGAATCAAAGTTGGGGAATCACAGGCAGGGAATCAGATATGGGGAAACAGGGGCGGGGAATCAGAGGCGGGGAAACAGAGGCGGGGAATCAGATATGGGGAATCAGAGGCGGGGAATTAGAGTTGGGGAATCAGAGGCGGGGAATCAGAGGCGGGGAAACAGAGGCGGGGAATCAAACACGGGGAATCAGAGGTGGGGAATCAGAGGTTGGGAATCAGAGGCAGGGAATCAGAGGCGGGGAATCAGAGGCGGGGAATCAGAGGCAGGGAATCAGATGTGCGGAATCGGAGATGGGGAATCAGAGGCAGGGAATCAGAGGTGGGGAATCAGAGGCGGGGAATCAGAGGCCGGGAATCAGATATGGGGAAACAGAGGCAGGGAATCAGAGGCGGAGAAACAGAGGCTGGGAATCAGATATGGGGAATCAGAGGTGGGGAATCAGAGGTTGGGAATCAGAGGCAGGGAATCAGAGGCTTGGAATCAGATGCAGGGAATCAGATGCGGGGAATCAGAGGCGGGGAATCAGAGCTGGGGAATCAGAGGTGGGGAATCAGAGTTGGGGAATCAGAGGCGGGGACTTAGATATTGGGAAACAGAGGCGGGGAATCAGATGAGGGGAAACAGATGCGGGTAATCAGATATGGGGAATCAGAGATGGGGAATCAGAGGCAGGGAATCAGATGTGCGGAATCAGAGATGGGGAATCAAAGGCAGGGAATCAGAATCAGAAGCAGGGAATCAGAGGCCGGGAATCAGAGGCCGGAATCAGATGCCGGGAATAAGAGGCCGGGAATCAGAGGTGGGGAATCAGAGTCCGGGAATCAGAGATGGGGATTCAGAGGCGGGGAATGAGATATGGGAAATCAGAGGCGGGGAATCAGAGGCGGTGAAACAGAGGCGGGGAATCAGATATGGGGAATCAGAGGTGGCGAATCAAAGGCGGTGAATCAGAGATGGGGAATCAGAGGCCGGGAATCAGAGGCAGGGAATCAAACACGGGGAATCAGAGGCGGGGAATCAGAATTGGGGAATCAGAGATGGGGAATCAGAGATGGGGAATCAGAGGCGGGAAATCAGACGCGGGGAATCAGAGGTGGTGAATCAGAGATGTTGAATCAGAGGCAGGGATTCAGAGGCAGGGAATCAGAGTTGGGGCATCAGAGGTTGGGAATTAGATATGGGGAAACAGAAGCGGGGAATCAGAGGCGGGGAAACAGAGGCGGGAAATCAGATATGGGGAATCAGAGGTGGGGAATCAGAGGCAGGGAATCAGATGTGCGGAATCAGAGATGGGGAATCAGAGGCAGGGAATCAGAATCAGAAGCGGGGAATCAGAGGCCGGGAAACAGAGGCGGGGAATCAGATATGGGGAATCAGCGGTGGGGAATCAGAGGCAGGGAATTAGATTTGCTGAATCAGAGATGGGGAATCAGAAGCAGGGAATCAGAGGCCGGGAATCAGAGGCCGGAATCAGATGCCGGGAATAAGAGGCCGGGAATCAGAGGTGGGGAATCAGAGTCCGGGAATCAGAGATGGGGAATCAGAGGCGGGGAATGAGATATGGGGAATCAGAGGCGGGGAATCAGAGGCGGGGAAACAGAGGCGAGGAATCAGATATGGGGAATCAGAGGTGGCGAATCAAAGGCGATGAATCAGAGATGGGGAATCAGAGGCGGGGAATCAGAGGCAGGGAATCAAACACGGGGAATCAGAGGCGGGGAATCAGAGCTGGGGAATCAGAGGCGGGGAATCAGAGTTGGGGAATCAGAGGCGAGGAATCAGAGCTGGGGAATCAGAGGTGGGGATCAGAGTCGGGGAATCAGAGGCAGGGAATCAGATGTGCGGAATCAGAGATGGGGAATCAGAGGTGGGGAATCAGAGGCTGTGAATCAGACACGGGGTTTCAGAGGCTGGGAATCAGACGGGGGAATCAAAGGCGGGGAATCAGAGCTGGGGAATCAGAGGCAGGGAATCAGAGTTGGGGATTCAGAGGCGGGGAATCAGATATGGGGAAACAGAGGCGGGGAATCAGAGGCGGGCAAACAGAGGCGGGGAATTAGATATGGGGAATCAGAGGTGGGGAATCAGAGGTGGTGAATCAGAGATGGGGAATCACAGGCGGGGAATCAGAGGCAGGGAATAGAACGCGGGGAATCAGAGGCAGGGAATCAGAGTTGGGGCATCAGAGGTTGGGAATTAGATATGGGGAAACAGAGGCGGGGAATCAGAGGCGGGGAAACAGAGGCGGGAAATCAGATATGGGGAATCAGAGGTGGGGAATCAGAGGCAGGGAATCAGATGTGCGGAATCAGAGATGGGGAATCAGAGGCATGGAATCAGAATCAGAAGCGGGGAATCAGAGGCCGGGAATCAGATGCTGGGAATAAGAGGCCGGGAATCAGAGGTGGGGAATCAGAGTCCGGGAATCAGAGATGGGGATTCAGAGGCTGAGAATGAGATATGGAGAATCAGAGGCGGGGAATCAGAGGCGGGGAAACAGAGGTGGGGAATCATATATGTGGAATCAGAGGTGGCGAATCAAAGGCGGTGAATCAGAGATGGGGAATCAGAGGCGGGGAATCAGAGGCAGGGAATCAAACACGGGGAATCAGAGCTGGGGAATCAGAGGCGGGGAATTGGAGGCGGCGAATCAGATATGGGGAATCAGAGGTGTGGAATCAGAGGTTGGGAATCAGAGGCAGGGAATCAGAGGCGGAGAATCAAACACGGGGAATCAGAGCTGGGGAATCAGAGGCGGGGAATTAGAGTTGGGGAATCAGAGGAGGGGAATCAGAGGCGGGGAAACAGAGGCGGGGAATCAGATATGGGGAATCAGAGGTGGGGAATCAGAGGTTGGGAATCAGAGGCAGGGAATCAGAGGCGGGGAATCAGAGGCGGGGAATCAGAGGCAGGGAATCAGATATGGGGAAACAGAGGTGGGGAATCAGAGGCGGGGAAACAGAGGCGGGGATTCAGATATGGGGAATCAGAGGGGGGGAATCAGAGGTTGGGAATCAGAGGCAGGGAATCAGAGGCTTGGAATCAGATGCAGGGAATCAGATGCGGGGAATCAGAGGCGGGGAATCAGAGCTGGGGAATCAGAGGTGGGGAATCAGAGTTGGGGAATCAGAGGCGGGGACTTAGATATTGGGAAACAGAGGCGGGGAATCAGAGGCAGGGAATCAGATGTGCGGAATCAGAGATGGGGAATCAGAGGCAGGGAATCAGAATCAGAAGCAGGGAATCAGAGGCCGGGAATCAGAGGCCGGACTCAGATGCCGGGAATAAGAGGCCGGGAATCAGAGATGGGGTATCAGAGTCCGGGAATCAGAGATGGGGATTCAGAGGCGGGGAATGAGATATGGGGAATCAGAGGCGGGGAATCAGAGGCGGGGAAACAGAGGCGGGGAATCAGATATGGGGAATCAGAGGTGGCGAATCAAAGGCGGTGAATCAGAGATGGGGAACCAGAGGCCAGGAATCAGAGGCAGGGAATCAAACAAGGAAAATCAGAGGCGGGGAATCAGAGCTGGGGAATCAGAGGCGGGGAATCAGAGTTGGGGAATAAGAGGCGGGGAATCAGACGCAGGGAATCAATATGGGAAATCAGAGGTGGGGAATCAGAGGTTGGGAATCAGAGGAAGGGAATCAGAGGCGAGGAATCAGATATGGGGAAACAGAGGTGGGAAATCAGAGGCGGGGAAACAGAGGTGGGGATTCAGATATGGGGAATCAGAGGTAGGGAATCAGAGGTTGGGAATCAGAGGCAGGGAATCAGAGGCTTGGAATCAGATGCAGGGAATCAGATGCGGGGAATCAGAGGCGGGGAATCAGAGCTGGGGAATCAGAGGTGGGGAATCAGAGTTGGGGAATCAGAGGCGGGGACTTAGATATTGGGAAACAGAGGCGGGGAATCAGAGGCGGGGAATCAGAGGCAGGGAATCAGATGTGCGGAATCAGAGATGGGGAATCAGAGGCAGGGAATCAGAATCAGAAGCAGAGAATCAGAGGCCGGGAATCAGAGGCCGGAATCAGATGCCGGGAATAAGAGGCCGGGAATCAGAGGTTGGGAATCAGAATCCGGGAATCAGAGATGGGGATTCAGAGGCGGGGAATGAGATATGGGGAATCAGAGGCGGGGAATCAGAGGCGGGGAAACAGAGGCGGGGAATCAGATATGGGGAAGCAGAGGTGGCGAATCAAAGGCGGTGAATCAGAGATGGGGAATCAGAGGCCGGGAATCAGAGGCAGGGAATCAAACACGGAAAATCAGAGGCGGGGAATCAGAGCTGTGGAATCAGAGGCGGGGAATCAGAGTTGGGGAATCAGAGGCGGGGAATCAGACGCAGGGAATCAATATGGGAAATCAGAGGTGGGGAATCAGAGGTTGGGAATCAGAGGAAGGGAATCAGAGGCGAGGAATCAGAGCTGGGGAATCAGAGGCGGGGAATCAGAATTGGGGAATCAGAGATGGGGAATCAGAGATGGGGAATCAGAGGCGGGGAATCAGACGCGGGGAATCAGAGGTGGTGAATCAGAGATGTGGAATCAGAGGCGGTGAATCAGAGGCAGGGAATCAGACGCGGGGAATCAGAGGCGGGGAATCATATCTGGCGAATCAGAGGCGGGGAATGAGATATGGGGAATCAGAGGCGGGGAATCAGAGGCGGGGAAACAGTGGCGAGGAATCAGATATGGGGAATCAGAGGTGGCGAATCAAAGACGGTGAATCAGAGATGGGGAATCAGAGGCGGGGAATCAGAGGCAGGGGATCAAACACGGGGAATCAGAGGTGGGGAATCAGAGCTGGGGAATCAGAGGCGGGGAATCAGAGTTGGGGAATCAGAGGCGAGGAATCAGAGCTGGTGAATCAGAGGTGGGGAATCAGAGTCGGGGAATCAGTGATGGGGATTCAGAGGCGGGGAATGAGATATGGAGAATCAGAGGCGGGGAATCAGAGGCGGGGAAACAGAGGTGGGGAATCAGATATGGGGAATCAGAGGCGGGGAATCAGAGGCAGGGAATCAAACACGGGGAATCAGAGGCGTGGTATCAGAGCTGGGGAATCAGAGGCTGGGAATCAAAGTTGGGGAATCAGAGGCAGGGAATCAGATATGGGGAAACAGGGGAGGGGAATCAGAGGCGGGGAAACAGAGGCGGGGAATCAGATATGGGGAATCAGAGGCGGGGAATTAGAGTTGGGGAATCAGAGGCGGGGAATCAGAGGCGGGGAAACAGAGGCGGGGAATCAAACACGGGGAATCAGAGCTGGGGAATCAGAGGTTGGGAATCAGAGGCAGGGAATCAGAGGCGGGGAATCAGAGGCGGGGAATCAGAGGCGGGGAATCAGAGGCCGGGAATCAGATATGGGGAAACAGAGGCAGGGAATCAGAGGCGGGGAAACAGAGGCTGGAAATCAGATATGGGGAATCAGAGGTGGGGAATCAGAGGTTGGGAATCAGAGGCGGGGAATCAGAGGCTTGGAATCAGATGCAGGGAATCAGATGCGGGGAATCAGAGGCGGGGAATCAGAGCTGGGGAATCAGAGGTGGAGAATCAGAGTTGGGGAATCAGAGGCGGGGACTTAGATATTGGGAAACAGAGGCGGGGAATCAGAGGCGGGGAAACAGAGGCGGGGAATCAGAGATGGGGAATCAAAGGCAGGGAATCAGAATCAGAAGCAGGGAATCAGAGGCCGGGAATGAGAGGCCGGAATCAGATGCCGGGAATAAGAGGCCGGGAATCAGAGGTGGGGAATCAGAGTCCGGGAATCAGAGATGGGGATTCAGAGGCAGGGAATGAGATATGGGGAATCAGAGGCGGGGAATCAGAGGCGGTGAAACAGAGGCGGGGAATCAGATATGGGGAATCAGAGGTGGCGAATCAAAGGCGGTGAATCATAGATGGGGAATCAGAGGCCGGGAAATCAGAGGCAGGGAATCAAACACGGGGTATCAGAGGCGGAGAATCAGAATTGGGAAATCAGAGATGGGGAATCAGAGATGGGGAATCAGAGGCGGGGAATCAGACGCGGGGAATCAGAGGTGGTGAATCAGAGATGTTGAATCAGAGGCGGGGAATCAGAGGCGGGGAAACAGAGGCGGGAAATCAGATATGGGGAATCAGAGGTGGGGAATCAGAGGCAGGGAATCAGATGTGCGGAATCAAAGATGGGGAATCAGAGGCAGGGAATCAGAATCAGAAGCGGGGAATCAGAGGCCGGGAAACAGAGGCGGGGAATCAGATATGGGGAATCAGAGGTGGGGAATCAGAGGCAGGGAATTATATTTGCGGAATCAGAGATGGGGAATCAGAAGCAGGGAATCAGAGGCCGGGAATCAGAGGCCGGAATCAGATGCCGGGAATAAGAGGCCGGGAATCAGAGGTGGGAAATCAGAGTCCGGGAATCAGAGATGGGGAATCAGAGGCGGGGAATGAGATATGGGGAATCAGAGGCGGGGAATCAGAGGCGGGGAAACAGAGGCGAGGAATCAGATATGGGGAATCAGAGGTTGTGAATCAAAGGCGATGAATCAGAGATGGGGAATCAGAGGCGGGGAATCAGAGGCAGGGAATCAAACACGGGGAATCAGAGGCGGGGAATCAGAGCTGGGGAATCAGAGGCGGGGAATCAGAGGCAGGGAATCAAACACGGGGAATCAGAGGCGTGGTATCAGAGCTGGGGAATCAGAGGCTGGGAATCAAAGTTGGGGAATCACAGGCAGGGAATCAGATATGGGGAAACAGGGGCGGGGAATCAGAGGCGGGGAAACAGAGGCGGGGAATCAGATATGGGGAATCAGAGGCGTGGAATTAGAGTTGGGGAATCAGAGGCGGGGAATCAGAGGCGGGGAAACAGAGGCGGGGAATCAAACACGGGGAATCAGAGGTGGGGAATCAGAGGTTGGGAATCAGAGGCAGGGAATCAGAGGCGGGGAATCAGACGCGGGGAATCAGAGGCAGGGAATCAGATGTGCGGAATCGGAGATGGGGAATCAGAGGCAGGGAATCAGAGGTGGGGAATCAGAGGCGGGGAATCAGAGGCCGGGAATCAGATATGGGGAAACAGAGGCAGGGAATCAGAGGCGGGGAAACAGAGGCTGGGAATCAGATATGGGGAATCAGAGGTGGGGAATCAGAGGTTGGGAATCAGAGGCAGGGAATCAGAGGCTTGGAATCAGATGCAGGGAATCAGATGCGGGGAATCAGAGGCGGGGAATCAGAGCTGGGGAATCAGAGGTGGGGAATCAGAGTTGGGGAATCAGAGGCGGGGACTTAGATATTGGGAAACAGAGGCGGGGAATCAGATGAGGGGAAACAGATGCGGGTAATCAGATATGGGGAATCAGAGATGGGGAATCAGAGACAGGGAATCAGATGTGCGGAATCAGAGATGGGGAATCAAAGGCAGGGAATCAGAATCAGAAGCAGGGAATCAGAGGCCGGGAATCAGAGGCCGGAATCAGATGCCGGGAATAAGAGGCCGGGAATCAGAGGTGGGGAATCAGAGTCCGGGAATCAGAGATGGGGATTCAGAGGCGGGGAATGAGATATGGGAAATCAGAGGCGGGGAATCAGAGGCGGTGAAACAGAGGCGGGGAATCAGATATGGGGAATCAGAGGTGGCGAATCAAAGGCGGTGAATCAGAGATGGGGAATCAGAGGCCGGGAATCAGAGGCAGGGAATCAAACACGGGGAATCAGAGGCGGGGAATCAGAATTGGGGAATCAGAGATGGGGAATCAGAGATGGGGAATCAGAGGCGGGAAATCAGACGCGGGGAATCAGAGGTGGTGAATCAGAGATGTTGAATCAGAGGCAGGGATTCAGAGGCAGGGAATCAGAGTTGGGGCATCAGAGGTTGGGAATTAGATATGGGGAAACAGAAGCGGGGAATCAGAGGCGGGGAAACAGAGGCGGGAAATCAGATATGGGGAATCAGAGGTGGGGAATCAGAGGCAGGGAATCAGATGTGCGGAATCAGAGATGGGGAATCAGAGGCAGGGAATCAGAATCAGAAGCGGGGAATCAGAGGCCGGGAAACAGAGGCGGGGAATCAGATATGGGGAATCAGCGGTGGGGAATCAGAGGCAGGGAATTAGATTTGCTGAATCAGAGATGGGGAATCAGAAGCAGGGAATCAGAGGCCGGGAATCAGAGGCCGGAATCAGATGCCGGGAATAAGAGGCCGGGAATCAGAGGTGGGGAATCAGAGTCCGGGAATCAGAGATGGGGAATCAGAGGCGGGGAATGAGATATGGGGAATCAGAGGCGGGGAATCAGAGGCGGGGAAACAGAGGCGAGGAATCAGATATGGGGAATCAGAGGTGGCGAATCAAAGGCGATGAATCAGAGATGGGGAATCAGAGGCGGGGAATCAGAGGCAGGGAATCAAACACGGGGAATCAGAGGCGGGGAATCAGAGCTGGGGAATCAGAGGCGGGGAATCAGAGTTGGGGAATCAGAGGCGAGGAATCAGAGCTGGGGAATCAGAGGTGGGGATCAGAGTCGGGGAATCAGAGGCAGGGAATCAGATGTGCGGAATCAGAGATGGGGAATCAGAGGTGGGGAATCAGAGGCTGTGAATCAGACACGGGGTTTCAGAGGCTGGGAATCAGACGGGGGAATCAAAGGCGGGGAATCAGAGCTGGGGAATCAGAGGCAGGGAATCAGAGTTGGGGATTCAGAGGCGGGGAATCAGATATGGGGAAACAGAGGCGGGGAATCAGAGGCGGGCAAACAGAGGCGGGGAATTAGATATGGGGAATCAGAGGTGGGGAATCAGAGGTGGTGAATCAGAGATGGGGAATCACAGGCGGGGAATCAGAGGCAGGGAATAGAACGCGGGGAATCAGAGGCAGGGAATCAGAGTTGGGGCATCAGAGGTTGGGAATTAGATATGGGGAAACAGAGGCGGGGAATCAGAGGCGGGGAAACAGAGGCGGGAAATCAGATATGGGGAATCAGAGGTGGGGAATCAGAGGCAGGGAATCAGATGTGCGGAATCAGAGATGGGGAATCAGAGGCATGGAATCAGAATCAGAAGCGGGGAATCAGAGGCCGGGAATCAGATGCTGGGAATAAGAGGCCGGGAATCAGAGGTGGGGAATCAGAGTCCGGGAATCAGAGATGGGGATTCAGAGGCTGAGAATGAGATATGGAGAATCAGAGGCGGGGAATCAGAGGCGGGGAAACAGAGGTGGGGAATCATATATGTGGAATCAGAGGTGGCGAATCAAAGGCGGTGAATCAGAGATGGGGAATCAGAGGCGGGGAATCAGAGGCAGGGAATCAAACACGGGGAATCAGAGCTGGGGAATCAGAGGCGGGGAATTGGAGGCGGCGAATCAGATATCGGGAATCAGAGGTGTGGAATCAGAGGTTGGGAATCAGAGGCAGGGAATCAGAGGCGGAGAATCAAACACGGGGAATCAGAGCTGGGGAATCAGAGGCGGGGAATTAGAGTTGGGGAATCAGAGGAGGGGAATCAGAGGCGGGGAAACAGAGGCGGGGAATCAGATATGGGGAATCAGAGGTGGGGAATCAGAGGTTGGGAATCAGAGGCAGGGAATCAGAGGCGGGGAATCAGAGGCGGGGAATCAGAGGCAGGGAATCAGATATGGGGAAACAGAGGTGGGGAATCAGAGGCGGGGAAACAGAGGCGGGGATTCAGATATGGGGAATCAGAGGGGGGGAATCAGAGGTTGGGAATCAGAGGCAGGGAATCAGAGGCTTGGAATCAGATGCAGGGAATCAGATGCGGGGAATCAGAGGCGGGGAATCAGAGCTGGGGAATCAGAGGTGGGGAATCAGAGTTGGGGAATCAGAGGCGGGGACTTAGATATTGGGAAACAGAGGCGGGGAATCAGAGGCAGGGAATCAGATGTGCGGAATCAGAGATGGGGAATCAGAGGCAGGGAATCAGAATCAGAAGCAGGGAATCAGAGGCCGGGAATCAGAGGCCGGAATCAGATGCCGGGAATAAGAGGCCGGGAATCAGAGATGGGGTATCAGAGTCCGGGAATCAGAGATGGGGATTCAGAGGCGGGGAATGAGATATGGGGAATCAGAGGCGGGGAATCAGAGGCGGGGAAACAGAGGCGGGGAATCAGATATGGGGAATCAGAGGTGGCGAATCAAAGGCGGTGAATCAGAGATGGGGAACCAGAGGCCAGGAATCAGAGGCAGGGAATCAAACAAGGAAAATCAGAGGCGGGGAATCAGAGCTGGGGAATCAGAGGCGGGGAATCAGAGTTGGGGAATAAGAGGCGGGGAATCAGACGCAGGGAATCAATATGGGAAATCAGAGGTGGGGAATCAGAGGTTGGGAATCAGAGGAAGGGAATCAGAGGCGAGGAATCAGATATGGGGAAACAGAGGTGGGAAATCAGAGGCGGGGAAACAGAGGTGGGGATTCAGATATGGGGAATCAGAGGTAGGGAATCAGAGGTTGGGAATCAGAGGCAGGGAATCAGAGGCTTGGAATCAGATGCAGGGAATCAGATGCGGGGAATCAGAGGCGGGGAATCAGAGCTGGGGAATCAGAGGTGGGGAATCAGAGTTGGGGAATCAGAGGCGGGGACTTAGATATTGGGAAACAGAGGCGGGGAATCAGAGGCGGGGAATCAGAGGCAGGGAATCAGATGTGCGGAATCAGAGATGGGGAATCAGAGGCAGGGAATCAGAATCAGAAGCAGAGAATCAGAGGCCGGGAATCAGAGGCCGGAATCAGATGCCGGGAATAAGAGGCCGGGAATCAGAGGTTGGGAATCAGAATCCGGGAATCAGAGATGGGGATTCAGAGGCGGGGAATGAGATATGGGGAATCAGAGGCGGGGAATCAGAGGCGGGGAAACAGAGGCGGGGAATCAGATATGGGGAAGCAGAGGTGGCGAATCAAAGGCGGTGAATCAGAGATGGGGAATCAGAGGCCGGGAATCAGAGGCAGGGAATCAAACACGGAAAATCAGAGGCGGGGAATCAGAGCTGTGGAATCAGAGGCGGGGAATCAGAGTTGGGGAATCAGAGGCGGGGAATCAGACGCAGGGAATCAATATGGGAAATCAGAGGTGGGGAATCAGAGGTTGGGAATCAGAGGAAGGGAATCAGAGGCGAGGAATCAGAGCTGGGGAATCAGAGGCGGGGAATCAGAATTGGGGAATCAGAGATGGGGAATCAGAGAAGGGGAATCAGAGGCGGGGAATCAGACGCGGGGAATCAGAGGCGGGGAATCATATCTGGCGAATCAGAGGCGGGGAATGAGATATGGGGAATCAGAGGCGGGGAATCAGAGGCGGGGAAACAGTGGCGAGGAATCAGATATGGGGAATCAGAGGTGGCGAATCAAAGACGGTGAATCAGAGATGGGGAATCAGAGGCGGGGAATCAGAGGCAGGGGATCAAACACGGGGAATCAGAGGTGGGGAATCAGAGCTGGGGAATCAGAGGCGGGGAATCAGAGTTGGGGAATCAGAGGCGAGGAATCAGAGCTGGTGAATCAGAGGTGGGGAATCAGAGTCGGGGAATCAGAGGCAGGGAATCGGATGTGCGGAATCAGAGATGGGGAATCAGAGGTGGGGAATCAGAGGCGGTGAATCTGAGATAGGGAATCAGAGGCGGGGAATCAGAGGCAGGTTATCAGACTCGGGGATTCAGAGGCTGGGAATCAGACGGGGGGAATCAAAGGCGGGTAATGAAGCTGGGGAATCAGAGGCAGCGAATCAGAGTTGGGGATTCAGAGGCGGGGAATCAGATATGGGGAAACAGAGGCGGGGAATCAGAGGCGGGCAAACAGAGGTGGTGAATCAGAGTCCGGGAATCAGAGATGGGGAATCAGAGGCGGGGAATGAGATATGGGGAATCAGAGGCGGGGAATCAGAGGCGGGGAAACAGAGGCGAGGAATCAGATATGGGGAATCAGAGGTGGCGAATCAAAGGCGATGAATCAGAGATGGGGAATCAGAGGCGGGGAATCAGAGGCAGGGAATCAAACACGGGGAATCAGAGGCGGGGAATCAGAGCTGGGGAATCAGAGGCGGGGAATCAGAGTTGGGGAATCAGAGATGGGGAATCAGAGGCAGGGAATCAGAATGAGAAGCAGGGAATCAGAGGCCGGGAATCAGAGGCCGGAATCAGATGCCGGGAATAAGAGGCCGGGAATCAGAGGTTGGGAATCAGAGTCCGGGAATCAGAGATGGGGATTCAGAGGCGGGGAATGAGATATGGGGAATCAGAGGCGGGGAATCAGAGGCGGGGAAACAGGGGCGGGGAATCAGATATGGGGAATCAGAGGTGGCGAATCAAAGGCGGTGAATCAGAGATGGGGAATCAGAGGCCGGGAATCAGAGGCAGGGAATCAAACACGGAAAATCAGAGGCGGGGAATCAGAGCTGGGGAATCAGAGGCGGGGAATCAGAGTTGGGGAATCAGAGGCGGGGAATCAGACGCAGGGAATCAATATGGGAAATCAGAGGTGGGGAATCAGAGGCGGGGAATCAGAATTGGGGAATCAGAGATGGGGAATCAGAAATGGGGAATCAGAGGCGGGGAATCAGACGCGGGGAATCAGAGGTGGTGAATCAGAGATGTGGAATCAGAGGCGGTGAATCAGAGGCAGGGAATCAGACGCGGGGAATCAGAGGCGGGGAATCATATCTGGCGAATCAGAGGCGGGGAATGAGATATGGGGAATCAGAGGCGGGGAATCAGAGGCAGGGGATCAAACACGGGGAATCAGAGGTGGGGAATCAGAGCTGGGGAATCAGAGGCGGGGAATCTGAGTTGGGGAATCAGAGGCGAGGAATCAGAGCTGGTGAATCAGAGGTGGGGAATCAGAGTCGGGGAATCAGAGGCAGGGAATCGGATGTGCGGAATCAGAGATGGGGAATCAGAGGTGGGGAATCAGAGGCGGTGAATCTGAGATGGGGAATCAGAGGCGGGGAATCAGAGGCAGGTTATCAGACTCGGGGATTCAGAGGCTGGGAATCAGACGGGAGGAATCAAAGGCGGGGAATGAAGCTGGGGAATCAGAGGCAGCGAATCAGAGTTGGGGATTCAGAGGCGGGGAATCAGATATGGGGAAACAGAGGCGGGGAATCAGAGGCGGGCAAACAGAGGTGGGGAATTAGATATGGGGAATCAGTGGTGGGGAATCAGAGGTGGTGAATCAGAGATGGGGAATCACAGGCGGGGAATCAGAGGCTGGGAATAGAACGCGGGGAATCAGAGGCAGGGAATAAGAGCTGGGGAATCAGAGGCGGGGAATCATAGTTGGGAATCAGAGGCGGGGAATCAGATATGGGGAAACAGAGGCGGGGAATCAGGGGCGGGGAAACAGAGGCGGGGAATCAGATATGGGGAATCGGATGCGGGGAATCAGAGGCGGGGAATCAGAGCTGGGGAATCAGAGGCGGGGAATCAGAGTTGGGGCATCAGAGGTGGGGAATTAGATATGGGGAAACAGAGGCGGGGAATCAGAGGCGTGGAAACAGAGGCGGGGAATCAGATATGGGGAATCAGAGGTGGGGAATCAGAGGCAGGTAATCAGATGTGCGGAATCAGAGATGGGGAATCAGAGGCAGGGAATCAGAATCAGAAGCGGGGAGTCAGAGGCCGGGAATCAGAGGCCTGGAATCAGATGCTGGGAATAAGAGGCCGGGAATCAGAGGTGGGGAATCAGAGTCCGGGAATCAGTGATGGGGATTCAGAGGCGGGGAATGAGATATGGAGAATCAGAGGCGGGGAATCAGAGGCGGGGAAACAGAGGTGGGGAATCAGATATGGGGAATCAGAGGTGGCGAATCAAATGCGGTGAATCAGAGATGGGGAATCAGAGGCGGGGAATCAGAGGCAGGGAATCAAACACGGGGAATCAGAGGCGTGGTATCAGAGCTGGGGAATCAGAGGCTGGGAATCAAAGTTGGGGAATCAGAGGCAGGGAATCAGATATGGGGAAACAGGGGAGGGGAATCAGAGGCGGGGAAACAGAGGCGGGGAATCAGATATGGGGAATCAGAGGCGGGGAATTAGAGTTGGGGAATCAGAGGCGGGGAATCAGAGGCGGGGAAACAGAGGCGGGGAATCAAACACGGGGAATCAGAGGTGGGGAATCAGAGGTTGGGAATCAGAGGCAGGGAATCAGAGGCGGGGAATCAGAGGCGGGGAATCAGAGGCAGGGAATCAGATGTGCGGAATCGGAGATGGGGAATCAGAGGCAGGGAATCAGAGATGGGGAATCAGAGGCGGGGAATGAGATATGGGGAATCAGAGGCGGGGAATCAGAGGCGGGGAAACAGAGGCGAGGAATCAGATATGGGGAATCAGAGGTGGCGAATCAAAGGTGATGAATCAGAGATGGGGAATCAGAGGCGGGGAATCAGAGGCAGGGAATCAAACACGGGGAATCAGAGGCGGGGAATCAGAGCTGGGGAATCAGAGGCGGGGAATCAGAGTTGGGAAATCAGAGATGGGGAATCAGAGGCAGGGAATCAGAATGAGAAGCAGGGAAAATGAGGCCGGGAATCAGAGGCCGGAATCAGATGCCGGGAATAAGAGGCCGGGAATCAGAGGTTGGGAATCAGAGTCCGGGAATCAGAGATGGGGATTCAGAGGCGGGGAATGAGATATGGGGAATCAGAGGCGGGGAATCAGAGGCGGGGAAACAGGGGCGGGGAATCAGATATGGGGAATCAGAGGTGGCGAATCAAAGGCGGTGAATCAGAGATGGGGAATCAGAGGCCGGGAATCAGAGGCAGGGAATCAAACACGGAAAATCAGAGGCGGGGAATCAGAGCTGGGGAATCAGAGGCGGGGAATCAGAGTTGGGGAATCAGAGGCGGGGAATCAGACGCAGGGAATCAATATGGGAAATCAGAGGTGGGGAATCAGAGGCGGGGAATCAGAATTGGGGAATCAGAGATGGGGAATCAGAAATGGGGAATCAGAGGCGGGGAATCAGACGCGGGGAATCAGAGGTGGTGAATCAGAGATGTGGAATCAGAGGCGGTGAATCAGAGGCAGGGAATCAGACGCGGGGAATCAGAGGCGGGGAATCATATCTGGCGAATCAGAGGCGGGGAATGAGATATGGGGAATCAGAGGCGGGGAATCAGAGGCAGGGAATCAAACACGGGGAATCAGAGGTGGGGAATCAGAGCTGGGGAATCAGAGGCGGGGAATCAGAGTTGGGGAATCAGAGGCGAGGAATCAGAGCTGGTGAATCAGAGGTGGGGAATCAGAGTCGGGGAATCAGAGGCAGGGAATCGGATGTGCGGAATCAGAGATGGGGAATCAGAGGTGGGGAATCAGAGGCGGTGAATCTGAGATGGGGAATCAGAGGCGGGGAATCAGAGGCAGGTTATCAGACTCGGGGATTCAGAGGCTGGGAATCAGACGGGAGGAATCAAAGGCGGGGAATGAAGCTGGGGAATCAGAGGCAGCGAATCAGAGTTGGGGATTCAGAGGCGGGGAATCAGATATGGGGAAACAGAGGCGGGGAATCAGAGGCGGGCAAACAGAGGTGGGGAATTAGATATGGGGAATCAGTGGTGGGGAATCAGAGGTGGTGAATCAGAGATGGGGAATCACAGGCGGGGAATCAGAGGCTGGGAATAGAACGCGGGGAATCAGAGGCAGGGAATAAGAGCTGGGGAATCAGAGGCGGGGAATCATAGTTGGGAATCAGAGGCGGGGAATCAGATATGGGGAAACAGAGGCGGGGAATCAGGGGCGGGGAAACAGAGGCGGGGAATCAGATATGGGGAATCGGATGCGGGGAATCAGAGGCGGGGAATCAGAGCTGGGGAATCAGAGGCGGGGAATCAGAGTTGGGGCATCAGAGGTGGGGAATTAGATATGGGGAAACAGAGGCGGGGAATCAGAGGCGTGGAAACAGAGGCGGGGAATCAGATATGGGGAATCAGAGGTGGGGAATCAGAGGCAGGTAATCAGATGTGCGGAATCAGAGATGGGGAATCAGAGGCAGGGAATCAGAATCAGAAGCGGGGAGTCAGAGGCCGGGAATCAGAGGCCTGGAATCAGATGCTGGGAATAAGAGGCCGGGAATCAGAGGTGGGGAATCAGAGTCCGGGAATCAGTGATGGGGATTCAGAGGCGGGGAATGAGATATGGAGAATCAGAGGCGGGGAATCAGAGGCGGGGAAACAGAGGTGGGGAATCAGATATGGGGAATCAGAGGTGGCGAATCAAATGCGGTGAATCAGAGATGGGGAATCAGAGGCGGGGAATCAGAGGCAGGGAATCAAACACGGGGAATCAGAGGCGTGGTATCAGAGCTGGGGAATCAGAGGCTGGGAATCAAAGTTGGGGAATCAGAGGCAGGGAATCAGATATGGGGAAACAGGGGAGGGGAATCAGAGGCGGGGAAACAGAGGCGGGGAATCAGATATGGGGAATCAGAGGCGGGGAATTAGAGTTGGGGAATCAGAGGCGGGGAATCAGAGGCGGGGAAACAGAGGCGGGGAATCAAACACGGGGAATCAGAGGTGGGGAATCAGAGGTTGGGAATCAGAGGCAGGGAATCAGAGGCGGGGAATCAGAGGCGGGGAATCAGAGGCAGGGAATCAGATGTGCGGAATCGGAGATGGGGAATCAGAGGCAGGGAATCAGAGGCGGGGAATCAGAGGCGGGGAATCAGAGGCCGGGAATCAGATATGGGGAAACAGAGGCAGGGAATCAGAGGCGGGGAAACAGAGGCTGGAAATCAGATATGGGGAATCAGAGGTGGGGAATCAGAGGTTGGGAATCAGAGGCGGGGAATCAGAGGCTTGGAATCAGATGCAGGGAATCAGATGCGGGGAATCAGAGGCGGGGAATCAGAGCTGGGGAATCAGAGGTGGAGAATCAGAGTTGGGGAATCAGAGGCGGGGACTTAGATATTGGGAAACAGAGGCGGGGAATCAGAGGCGGGGAAACAGAGGCGGGGAATCAGAGATGGGGAATCAAAGGCAGGGAATCAGAATCAGAAGCAGGGAATCAGAGGCCGGGAATGAGAGGCCGGAATCAGATGCCGGGAATAAGAGGCCGGGAATCAGAGGTGGGGAATCAGAGTCCGGGAATCAGAGATGGGGATTCAGAGGCAGGGAATGAGATATGGGGAATCAGAGGCGGGGAATCAGAGGCGGTGAAACAGAGGCGGGGAATCAGATATGGGGAATCAGAGGTGGCGAATCAAAGGCGGTGAATCAGAGATGGGGAATCAGAGGCCAGGAAATCAGAGGCAGGGAATCAAACACGGGGTATCAGAGGCGGAGAATCAGAATTGGGAAATCAGAGATGGGGAATCAGAGATGGGGAATCAGAGGCGGGGAATCAGACGCGGGGAATCAGAGGTGGTGAATCAGAGATGTTGAATCAGAGGCGGGGAATCAGAGGCTGGGAAACAGAGGCGGGAAATCAGATATGGGGAATCAGAGGTGGGGAATCAGAGGCAGGGAATCAGATGTGCGGAATCAAAGATGGGGAATCAGAGGCAGGGAATCAGAATCAGAAGCGGGGAATCAGAGGCCGGGAAACAGAGGCGGGGAATCAGATATGGGGAATCAGAGGTGGGGAATCAGAGGCAGGGAATTATATTTGCGGAATCAGAGATGGGGAATCAGAAGCAGGGAATCAGAGGCCGGGAATCAGAGGCCGGAATCAGATGCCGGGAATAAGAGGCCGGGAATCAGAGGTGGGGAATCAGAGTCCGGGAATCAGAGATGGGGAATCAGAGGCGGGGAATGAGATATGGGGAATCAGAGGCGGGGAATCAGAGGCGGGGAAACAGAGGCGAGGAATCAGATATGGGGAATCAGAGGTTGTGAATCAAAGGCGATGAATCAGAGATGGGGAATCAGAGGCGGGGAATCAGAGGCAGGGAATCAAACACGGGGAATCAGAGGCGGGGAATCAGAGCTGGGGAATCAGAGGCGGGGAATCAGAGGCAGGGAATCAAACACGGGGAATCAGAGGCGTGGTATCAGAGCTGGGGAATCAGAGGCTGGGAATCAAAGTTGGGGAATCACAGGCAGGGAATCAGATATGGGGAAACAGGGGCGGGGAATCAGAGGCGGGGAAACAGAGGCGGGGAATCAGATATGGGGAATCAGAGGCCGGGAATCAGAGGTTGGGAATCAGAGGCAGGGAATCAGAGGCGGGGAATCAGAGGCGGGGAATCAGAGGCAGGGAATCAGATGTGCGGAATCGGAGATGGGGAATCAGAGGCAGGGAATCAGAGGTGGGGAATCAGAGGCGGGGAATCAGAGGCCGGGAATCAGATATGGGGAAACAGAGGCAGGGAATCAGAGGCGGGGAAACAGAGGCTGGGAATCAGATATGGGGAATCAGAGGTGGGGAATCAGAGGTTGGGAATCAGAGGCAGGGAATCAGAGGCTTGGAAACAGATGCAGGGAATCAGATGCGGGGAATCAGAGGCGGGGAATCAGAGCTGGGGAATCAGAGGTGGGGAATCAGAGTTGGGGAATCAGAGGCGGGGACTTAGATATTGGGAAACAGAGGCGGGGAATCAGATGAGGGGAAACAGATGCGGGTAATCAGATATGGGGAATCAGAGATGGGGAATCAGAGGCAGGGAATCAGATGTGCGGAATCAGAGATGGGGAATCAAAGGCAGGGAATCAGAATCAGAAGCAGGGAATCAGAGGCCGGGAATCAGAGGCCGGAATAAGAGGCCGGGAATAAGAGGCCGGGAATCAGAGGTGGGGAATCAGAGTCCGGGAATCAGAGATGGGGATTCAGAGGCGGGGAATGAGATATGGGAAATCAGAGGCGGGGAATCAGAGGCGGTGAAACAGAGGCGGGGAATCAGATATGGGGAATCAGAGGTGGCGAATCAAAGGCGGTGAATCAGAAATGGGGAATCAGAGGCCGGGAATCAGAGGCAGGGAATCAAACACGGGGAATCAGAGGCGGGGAATCAGAATTGGGGAATCAGAGATGGGGAATCAGAGATGGGGAATCAGAGGCGGGAAATCAGACGCGGGGAATCAGAGGTGGTGAATCAGAGATGTTGAATCAGAGGCGGGGATTCAGAGGCAGGGAATCAGAGTTGGGGCATCAGAGGTTGGGAATTAGATATGGGGAAACAGAAGCGGGGAATCAGAGGCGGGGAAACAGAGGCGGGAAATCAGATATGGGGAATCAGAGGTGGGGAATCAGAGGCAGGGAATCAGATGTGCGGAATCAGAGATGGGGAATCAGAGGCAGGGAATCAGAATCAGAAGCGGGGAATCAGAGGCCGGGAAACAGAGGCGGGGAATCAGATATGGGGAATCAGAGGTGGGGAATCAGAGGCAGGGAATTAGATTTGCTGAATCAGAGATGGGGAATCAGAAGCAGGGAATCAGAGGCCGGGAATCAGAGGCCGGAATCAGATGCCGGGAATAAGAGGCCGGGAATCAGAGGTGGGGAATCAGAGTCCGGGAATCAGAGATGGGGAATCAGAGGCGGGGAATGAGATATGGGGAATCAGAGGCGGGGAATCAGAGGCGGGGAAACAGAGGCGAGGAATCAGATATGGGGAATCAGAGGTGGCGAATCAAAGGCGATGAATCAGAGATGGGGAATCAGAGGCGGGGAATCAGAGGCAGGGAATCAAACACGGGGAATCAGAGGCGGGGAATCAGAGCTGGGGAATCAGAGGCGGGGAATCAGAGTTGGGGAATCAGAGGCGAGGAATCAGAGCTGGGGAATCAGAGGTGGGGATCAGAGTCGGGGAATCAGAGGCAGGGAATCAGATGTGCGGAATCAGAGATGGGGAATCAGAGGTGGGGAATCAGAGGCTGTGAATCAGACACGGGGTTTCAGAGGCTGGGAATCAGACGGGGGAATCAAAGGCGGGGAATCAGAGCTGGGGAATCAGAGGCAGGGAATCAGAGTTGGGGATTCAGAGGCGGGGAATCAGATATGGGGAAACAGAGGCGGGGAATCAGAGGCGGGCAAACAGAGGCGGGGAATTAGATATGGGGAATCAGAGGTGGGGAATCAGAGGTGGTGAATCAGAGATGGGGAATCACAGGCGGGGAATCAGAGGCAGGGAATAGAACGCGGGGAATCAGAGGCAGGGAATCAGAGTTGGGGCATCAGAGGTTGGGAATTAGATATGGGGAAACAGAGGCGGGGAATCAGAGGCGGGGAAACAGAGGCGGGAAATCAGATATGGGGAATCAGAGGTGGGGAATCAGAGGCAGGGAATCAGATGTGCGGAATCAGAGATGGGGAATCAGAGGCATGGAATCAGAATCAGAAGCGGGGAATCAGAGGCCGGGAATCAGATGCTGGGAATAAGAGGCCGGGAATCAGAGGTGGGGAATCAGAGTCCGGGAATCAGAGATGGGGATTCAGAGGCTGAGAATGAGATATGGAGAATCAGAGGCGGGGAATCAGAGGCGGGGAAACAGAGGTGGGGAATCATATATGTGGAATCAGAGGTGGCGAATCAAAGGCGGTGAATCAGAGATGGGGAATCAGAGGCGGGGAATCAGAGGCAGGGAATCAAACACGGGGAATCAGAGCTGGGGAATCAGAGGCGGGGAATTGGAGGCGGCGAATCAGATATGGGGAATCAGAGGTGTGGAATCAGAGGTTGGGAATCAGAGGCAGGGAATCAGAGGCGGAGAATCAAACACGGGGAATCAGAGCTGGGGAATCAGAGGCGGGGAATTAGAGTTGGGGAATCAGAGGAGGGGAATCAGAGGCGGGGAAACAGAGGCGGGGAATCAGATATGGGGAATCAGAGGTGGGGAATCAGAGGTTGGGAATCAGAGGCAGGGAATCAGAGGCGGGGAATCAGAGGCGGGGAATCAGAGGCAGGGAATCAGATATGGGGAAACAGAGGTGGGGAATCAGAGGCGGGGAAACAGAGGCGGGGATTCAGATATGGGGAATCAGAGGGGGGGAATCAGAGGTTGGGAATCAGAGGCAGGGAATCAGAGGCTTGGAATCAGATGCAGGGAATCAGATGCGGGGAATCAGAGGCGGGGAATCAGAGCTGGGGAATCAGAGGTGGGGAATCAGAGTTGGGGAATCAGAGGCGGGGACTTAGATATTGGGAAACAGAGGCGGGGAATCAGAGGCAGGGAATCAGATGTGCGGAATCAGAGATGGGGAATCAGAGGCAGGGAATCAGAATCAGAAGCAGGGAATCAGAGGCCGGGAATCAGAGGCCGGAATCAGATGCCGGGAATAAGAGGCCGGGAATCAGAGATGGGGTATCAGAGTCCGGGAATCAGAGATGGGGATTCAGAGGCGGGGAATGAGATATGGGGAATCAGAGGCGGGGAATCAGAGGCGGGGAAACAGAGGCGGGGAATCAGATATGGGGAATCAGAGGTGGCGAATCAAAGGCGGTGAATCAGAGATGGGGAACCAGAGGCCAGGAATCAGAGGCAGGGAATCAAACAAGGAAAATCAGAGGCGGGGAATCAGAGCTGGGGAATCAGAGGCGGGGAATCAGAGTTGGGGAATAAGAGGCGGGGAATCAGACGCAGGGAATCAATATGGGAAATCAGAGGTGGGGAATCAGAGGTTGGGAATCAGAGGAAGGGAATCAGAGGCGAGGAATCAGATATGGGGAAACAGAGGTGGGAAATCAGAGGCGGGGAAACAGAGGTGGGGATTCAGATATGGGGAATCAGATGTAGGGAATCAGAGGTTGGGAATCAGAGGCAGGGAATCAGAGGCTTGGAATCAGATGCAGGGAATCAGATGCGGGGAATCAGAGGCGGGGAATCAGAGCTGGGGAATCAGAGGTGGGGAATCAGAGTTGGGGAATCAGAGGCGGGGACTTAGATATTGGGAAACAGAGGCGGGGAATCAGAGGCGGGGAATCAGAGGCAGGGAATCAGATGTGCGGAATCAGAGATGGGGAATCAGAGGCAGGGAATCAGAATCAGAAGCAGGGAATCAGAGGCCGGGAATCAGAGGCCGGAATCAGATGCCGGGAATAAGAGGCCGGGAATCAGAGGTTGGGAATCAGAGTCCGGGAATCAGAGATGGGGATTCAGAGGCGGGGAATGAGATATGGGGAATCAGAGGCGGGGAATCAGAGGCGGGGAAACAGAGGCGGGGAATCAGATATGGGGAATCAGAGGTGGCGAATCAAAGGCAGTGAATCAGAGATGGGGAATCAGAGGCCGGGAATCAGAGGCAGGGAATCAAACACGGAAAATCAGAGGCGGGGAATCAGAGCTGTGGAATCAGAGGCGGGGAATCAGAGTTGGGGAATCAGAGGCGGGGAATCAGACGCAGGGAATCAATATGGGAAATCAGAGGTGGGGAATCAGAGGTTGGGAATCAGAGGAAGGGAATCAGAGGCGAGGAATCAGAGCTGGGGAATCAGAGGCGGGGAATCAGAATTGGGGAATCAGAGATGGGGAATCAGAGATGGGGAATCAGAGGCGGGGAATCAGACGCGGGGAATCAGAGGTGGTGAATCAGAGATGTGGAATCAGAGGCGGTGAATCAGAGGCAGGGAATCAGACGCGGGGAATCAGAGGCGGGGAATCATATCTGGCGAATCAGAGGCGGGGAATGAGATATGGGGAATCAGAGGCGGGGAATCAGAGGCGGGGAAACAGTGGTGAGGAATCAGATATGGGGAATCAGAGGTGGCGAATCAAAGACGGTGAATCAGAGATGGGGAATCAGAGGCGGGGAATCAGAGGCAGGGGATCAAACACGGGGAATCAGAGGTGGGGAATCAGAGCTGGGGAATCAGAGGCGGGGAATCAGAGTTGGGGAATCAGAGGCGAGGAATCAGAGCTGGTGAATCAGAGGTGGGGAATCAGAGTCGGGGAATCAGAGGCAGGGAATCGGATGTGCGGAATCAGAGATGGGGAATCAGAGGTGGGGAATCAGATGCGGTGAATCTGAGATGGGGAATCAGAGGCGGGGAATCAGAGGCAGGTTATCAGACTCGGGGATTCAGAGGCTGGGAATCAGACGGGGGGAATCAAAGGCGGGGAATGAAGCTGGGGAATCAGAGGCAGCGAATCAGAGTTGGGGATTCAGAGGCGGGGAATCAGATATGGGGAAACAGAGGCGGGGAATCAGAGGCGGGCAAACAGAGGTGGGGAATCAGAGTCCGGGAATCAGAGATGGGGAATCAGAGGCGGGGAATGAGATATGGGGAATCAGAGGCGGGGAATCAGAGGCGGGGAAACAGAGGCGAGGAATCAGATATGGGGAATCAGAGGTGGCGAATCAAAGGCGATGAATCAGAGATGGGGAATCAGAGGCGGGGAATCAGAGGCAGGGAATCAAACACGGGGAATCAGAGGCGGGGAATCAGAGCTGGGGAATCAGAGGCGGGGAATCAGAGTTGGGGAATCAGAGGCGGGGAATCAGAGCTGGGGAATCAGAGGTGGGGATCAGAGTCGGGGAATCAGAGGCAGGGAATCAGATGTGCGGAATCAGAGATGGGGAATCAGAGGTGGGGAATCAGAGGCTGTGAATCAGACACGGGGTTTCAGAGGCTGGGAATCAGACGGGGGAATCAAAGGCGGGGAATCAGAGCTGGGGAATCAGAGGCAGGGAATCAGAGTTGGGGATTCAGAGGCGGGGAATCAGATATGGGGAAACAGAGGCGGGGAATCAGAGGCGGGCAAACAGAGGCGGGGAATTAGATATGGGGAATCAGAGGTGGGGAATCAGAGGTGGTGAATCAGAGATGGGGAATCACAGGCGGGGAATCAGAGGCAGGGAATAGAACGCGAGGAATCAGAGGCAGGGAATCAGAGTTGGGGCATCAGAGGTTGGGAATTAGATATGGGGAAACAGATGCGGGGAATCAGAGGCGGGGAAACAGAGGCGGGAAATCAGATATGGGGAATCAGAGGTGGGGAATCAGAGGCAGGGAATCAGATGTGCGGAATCAGAGATGGGGAATCAGAGGCATGGAATCAGAATCAGAAGCGGGGAATCAGAGGCCGGGAATCAGATGCTGGGAATAAGAGGCCGGGAATCAGAGGTGGGGAATCAGAGTCCGGGAATCAGAGATGGGGATTCAGAGGCTGAGAATGAGATA
The DNA here is from genome assembly GCF_036971445.1 of Narcine bancroftii. Classification (NCBI taxonomy): domain Eukaryota; kingdom Metazoa; phylum Chordata; class Chondrichthyes; order Torpediniformes; family Narcinidae; genus Narcine; species Narcine bancroftii. The sequence goes on along the minus strand of NW_027211895.1, from coordinate 1,283,491 downwards.
TGGAGAATCAGAGGCGGGGAATCAGAGCTGGGGAATCAGAGGCGGGGAATCAGAGTTGGGGAATCAGAGGCGAGGAATCAGAGCTGGGGAATCAGAGGTGGGGATCAGAGTCGGGGAATCAGAGGCAGGGAATCAGATGTGCGGAATCAGAGATGGGGAATCAGAGGTGGGGAATCAGAGGCTGTGAATCAGACACGGGGTTTCAGAGGCTGGGAATCAGACGGGGGAATCAAAGGCGGGGAATCAGAGCTGGGGAATCAGAGGCACGGAATCAGAGTTGGGGATTCAGAGGCGGGGAATCAGATATGGGGAAACAGAGGCGGGGAATCAGAGGCGGGCAAACAGAGGCGGGGAATTAGATATGGGGAATCAGAGGTGGGGAATCAGAGGTGGTGAATCAGAGATGGGGAATCACAGGCGGGGAATCAGAGGCAGGGAATAGAACGCGGGGAATCAGAGGCAGGGAATCAGAGTTGGGGCATCAGAGGTTGGGAATTAGATATGGGGAAACAGAGGCGGGGAATCAGAGGCGGGGAAACAGAGGCGGGAAATCAGATATGGGGAATCAGAGGTGGGGAATCAGAGGCAGGGAATCAGATGTGCGGAATCAGAGATGGGGAATCAGAGGCATGGAATCAGAATCAGAAGCGGGGAATCAGAGGCCGGGAATCAGATGCTGGGAATAAGAGGCCGGGAATCAGAGGTGGGGAATCAGAGTCCGGGAATCAGAGATGGGGATTCAGAGGCTGAGAATGAGATATGGAGAATCAGAGGCGGGGAATCAGAGGCGGGGAAACAGAGGTGGGGAATCATATATGTGGAATCAGAGGTGGCGAATCAAAGGCGGTGAATCAGAGATGGGGAATCAGAGGCGGGGAATCAGAGGCAGGGAATCAAACACGGGAAATCAGAGGCGGGGAATCAGAGCTGGGGAATCAGAGGCGGGGAATCAGAGTTGGGGAATCAGAGGCAGGGAATCAGATATGGGGAAACAGGGGCAGGGAATCAGAGGCGGGGAAACAGAGGCGGTGAATCAGATATGGGGAATCAGAGGTGTGGAATCAGAGGTTGGGAATCAGAGGCAGGGAATCAGAGGCGGAGAATCAAACACGGGGAATCAGAGCTGGGGATTCAGAGGCGGGGAATGAGATATGGGGAATCAGAGGCGGGGAATCAGAGGCGGGGAAACAGAGGCGGGGAATCAGATATGGGGAATCAGAGGTGGCGAATCAAAGGCGGTGAATCAGAGATGGGGAATCAGAGGCCGGGAATCAGAGGCAGGGAATCAAACACGGAAAATCAGAGGCGGGGAATCAGAGCTGTGGAATCAGAGGCGGGGAATCAGAGTTGGGGAATCAGAGGCGGGGAATCAGACGCAGGGAATCAATATGGGAAATCAGAGGTGGGGAATCAGAGGTTGGGAATCAGAGGAAGGGAATCAGAGGCGAGGAATCAGAGCTGGGGAATCAGAGGCGGGGAATCAGAATTGGGGAATCAGAGATGGGGAATCAGAGATGGGGAATCAGAGGCGGGGAATCAGACGCGGGGAATCAGAGGTGGTGAATCAGAGATGTGGAATCAGAGGCGGTGAATCAGAGGCAGGGAATCAGACGCGGGGAATCAGAGGCGGGGAATCATATCTGGCGAATCAGAGGCGGGGAATGAGATATGGGGAATCAGAGGCGGGGAATCAGAGGCGGGGAAACAGTGGCGAGGAATCAGATATGGGGAATCAGAGGTGGCGAATCAAAGACGGTGAATCAGAGATGGGGAATCAGAGGCGGGGAATCAGAGGCAGGGGATCAAACACGGGGAATCAGAGGTGGGGAATCAGAGCTGGGGAATCAGAGGCGGGGAATCAGAGTTGGGGAATCAGAGGCGAGGAATCAGAGCTGGTGAATCAGAGGTGGGGAATCAGAGTCGGGGAATCAGAGGCAGGGAATCGGATGTGCGGAATCAGAGATGGGGAATCAGAGGTGGGGAATCAGAGGCGGTGAATCTGAGATGGGGAATCAGAGGCGGGGAATCAGAGGCAGGTTATCAGACTCGGGGATTCAGAGGCTGGGAATCAGACGGGGGGAATCAAAGGAGGGGAATGAAGCTGGGGAATCAGAGGCAGCGAATCAGAGTTGGGGATTCAGAGGTGGGGAATCAGATATGGGGAAACAGAGGCGGGGAATCAGAGGCGGGCAAACAGAGGTGGGGAATCAGAGTCCGGGAATCAGAGATGGGGAATCAGAGGCGGGGAATGAGATATGGGGAATCAGAGGCGGGGAATCAGAGGCGGGGAAACAGAGGCGAGGAATCAGATATGGGGAATCAGAGGTGGCGAATCAAAGGCGATGAATCAGAGATGGGGAATCAGAGGCGGGGAATCAGAGGCAGGGAATCAAACACGAGGAATCAGAGGCGGGGAATCAGAGCTGGGGAATCAGAGGCGGGGAATCAGAGTTGGGGAATCAGAGGCGGGGAATCAGAGCTGGGGAATCAGAGGTGGGGATCAGAGTCGGGGAATCAGAGGCAGGGAATCAGATGTGCGGAATCAGAGATGGGGAATCAGAGGTGGGGAATCAGAGGCTGTGAATCAGACACGGGGTTTCAGAGGCTGGGAATCAGACGGGGGAATCAAAGGCGGGGAATCAGAGCTGGGGAATCAGAGGCAGGGAATCAGAGTTGGGGATTCAGAGGCGGGGAATCAGATATGGGGAAACAGAGGCGGGGAATCAGAGGCGGGCAAACAGAGGCGGGGAATTAGATATGGGGAATCAGAGGTGGGGAATCAGAGGTGGTGAATCAGAGATGGGGAATCACAGGCGGGGAATCAGAGGCAGGGAATAGAACGCGGGGAATCAGAGGCAGGGAATCAGAGTTGGGGCATCAGAGGTTGGGAATTAGATATGGGGAAACAGAGGCGGGGAATCAGAGGCGGGGAAACAGAGGCGGGAAATCAGATATGGGGAATCAGAGGTGGGGAATCAGAGGCAGGGAATCAGATGTGCGGAATCAGAGATGGGGAATCAGAGGCATGGAATCAGAATCAGAAGCGGGGAATCAGAGGCCGGGAATCAGATGCTGGGAATAAGAGGCCGGGAATCAGAGGTGGGGAATCAGAGTCCGGGAATCAGAGATGGGGATTCAGAGGCTGAGAATGAGATATGGAGAATCAGAGGCGGGGAATCAGAGGCGGGGAAACAGAGGTGGGGAATCATATATGTGGAATCAGAGGTGGCGAATCAAAGGCGGTGAATCAGAGATGGGGAATCAGAGGCGGGGAATCAGAGGCAGGGAATCAAACACGGGAAATCAGAGGCGGGGAATCAGAGCTGGGGAATCAGAGGCGGGGAATCAGAGTTGGGGAATCAGAGGCAGGGAATCAGATATGGGGAAACAGGGGCAGGGAATCAGAGGCGGGGAAACAGAGGCGGCGAATCAGATATGGGGAATCAGAGGTGTGGAATCAGAGGTTGGGAATCAGAGGCAGGGAATCAGAGGCGGAGAATCAAACACGGGGAATCAGAGCTGGGGAATCAGAGGCGGGGAATTAGAGTTGGGGAATCAGAGGAGGGGAATCAGAGGCGGGGAAACAGAGGCGGGGAATCAGATATGGGGAATCAGAGGTGGGGAATCAGAGGTTGGGAATCAGAGGCCGGGAATCAGAGGCGGGGAATCAGAGGCGGGGAATCAGAGGCAGGGAATCAGATGTGCGGAATCGGGGATGGGGAATCAGAGGCAGGGAATCAGAGGTGGGGAATCAGAGGCGGGGAATCAGAGGCCGGGAATCAGATATGGGGAAACAGAGGTGGGGAATCAGAGGCGGGGAAACAGAGGCGGGGATTCAGGTATGGGGAATCAGAGGGGGGGAATCAGAGGTTGGGAATCAGAGGCAGGGAATCAGAGGCTTGGAATCAGATGCAGGGAATCAGATGCGGGAATCAGAGGCGGGGAATCAGAGCTGGGGAATCAGAGGTGGGGAATCAGAGTTGGGGAATCAGAGGCGGGGACTTAGATATTGGGAAACAGAGGCGGGGAATCAGAGGCAGGGAATCAGATGTGCGGAATCAGAGATGGGGAATCAGAGGCAGGGAATCAGAATCAGAAGCAGGGAATCAGAGGCCGGGAATCAGAGGCCGGAATCAGATGCCGGGAATAAGAGGCCGGGAATCAGAGATGGGGTATCAGAGTCCGGGAATCAGAGATGGGGATTCAGAGGCGGGGAATGAGATATGGGGAATCAGAGGCGGGGAATCAGAGGCGGGGAAACAGAGGCGGGGAATCAGATATGGGGAATCAGAGGTGGCGAATCAAAGGCGGTGAATCAGAGATGGGGAACCAGAGGCCGGGAATCAGAGGCAGGGAATCAAACAAGGAAAATCAGAGGCGGGGAATCAGAGCTGGGGAATCAGAGGCGGGGAATCAGAGTTGGGGAATCAGAGGCGGGGAATCAGACGCAGGGAATCAATATGGGAAATCAGAGGTGGGGAATCAGAGGTTGGGAATCAGAGGAAGGGAATCAGAGGCGAGGAATCAGATATGGGGAAACAGAGGTGGGAAATCAGAGGCGGGGAAACAGAGGTGGGGATTCAGATATGGGGAATCAGAGGTAGGGAATCAGAGGTTGGGAATCAGAGGCAGGGAATCAGAGGCTTGGAATCAGATGCAGGGAATCAGATGCGGGGAATCAGAGGCGGGGAATCAGAGCTGGGGAATCAGAGGTGGGGAATCAGAGTTGGGGAATCAGAGGCGGGGACTTAGATATTGGGAAACAGAGGCGGGGAATCAGAGGCGGGGAATCAGAGGCAGGGAATCAGATGTGCGGAATAAGAGATGGGGAATCAGAGGCAGGGAATCAGAATCAGAAGCAGGGAATCAGAGGCCGGGAATCAGAGGCCGGAATCAGATGCCGGGAATAAGAGGCCGGGAATCAGAGGTTGGGAATCAGAGTCCGGGAATCAGAGATGGGGATTCAGAGGCGGGGAATGAGATATGGGGAATCAGAGGCGGGGAATCAGAGGCGGGGAAACAGAGGCGGGGAATCAGATATGGGGAATCAGAGGTGGCGAATCAAAGGCGGTGAATCAGAGATGGGGAATCAGAGGCCGGGAATCAGAGGCAGGGAATCAAACACGGAAAATCAGAGGCGGGGAATCAGAGCTGGGGAATCAGAGGCGGGGAATCAGAGTTGGGGAATCAGAGGCGGGGAATCAGACGCAGGGAATCAATATGGGAAATCAGAGGTGGGGAATCAGAGGTTGGGAATCAGAGGAAGGGAATCAGAGGCGAGGAATCAGAGCTGGGGAATCAGAGGCGGGGAATCAGAATTGGGGAATCAGAGATGGGGAATCAGAGATGGGGAATCAGAGGCGGGGAATCAGACGCGGGGAATCAGAGGTGGTGAATCAGAGATGTGGAATCAGAGGCGGTGAATCAGAGGCAGGGAATCAGACGCGGGGAATCAGAGGCGGGGAATCATATCTGGCGAATCAGAGGCGGGGAATGAGATATGGGGAATCAGAGGCGGGGAATCAGAGGCGGGGAAACAGTGGCGAGGAATCAGATATGGGGAATCAGAGGTGGCGAAACAAAGACGGTGAATCAGAGATGGGGAATCAGAGGCGGGGAATCAGAGGCAGGGGATCAAACACGGGGAATCAGAGGTGGGGAATCAGAGCTGGGGAATCAGAGGCGGGGAATCAGAGATGGGGAATCAGAGGTGGGGAATCAGAGGCGGTGAATCTGAGATGGGGAATCAGAGGCGGGGAATCAGAGGCAGGTTATCAGACTCGGGGATTCAGAGGCTGGGAATCAGACGGGGGGAATCAAAGGCGGGGAATGAAGCTGGGGAATCAGAGGCAGCGAATCAGAGTTGGGGATTCAGAGGCGGGGAATCAGATATGGGGAAACAGAGGCGGGGAATCAGAGGCGGGCAAACAGAGGTGGGGAATTAGATATGGGGAATCAGTGGTGGGGAATCAGAGGTGGTGAATCAGAGATGGGGAATCACAGGCGGGGAATCGGAGGCTGGGAATAGAACGCGGGGAATCAGAGGCAGGGAATCAGAGCTGGGGAATCAGAGGCGGGGAATCATAGTTGGGAATCAGAGGCGGGGAATCAGATATGGGGAAACAGAGGCGGGGAATCAGGGGCGGGGTAACAGAGGCGGGGAATCAGATATGGGGAATCGGATGCGGGGAATCAGAGGCGGGGAAACAGAGGCGGGGAATCAGATATGGGGAATCAGAGGTGGGGAATCAGAGGCAGGTAATCAGATGTGCGGAATCAGTGATGGGGAATCAGAGGCAGGGAATCAGAATCAGAAGCGGGGAGTCAGAGGCCGGGAATCAGAGGCCTGGAATCAGATGCTGGGAATAAGAGGCCGGGAATCAGAGGTGGGGAATCAGAGTCCGGGAATCAGTGATGGGGATTCAGAGGCGGGGAATGAGATATGGAGAATCAGAGGCGGGGAATCAGAGGCGGGGAAACAGAGGTGGGGAATCAGATATGGGGAATCAGAGGTGGCGAATCAAAGGCGGTGAATCAGAGATGGGGAATCAGAGGCGGGGAATCAGAGGCAGGGAATCAAACACGGGGAATCAGAGGCGTGGTATCAGAGCTGGGGAATCAGAGGCTGGGAATCAAAGTTGGGGAATCAGAGGCAGGGAATCAGATATGGGGAAACAGGGGAGGGGAATCAGAGGCGGGGAAACAGAGGCGGGGAATCAGATATGGGGAATCAGAGGCGGGGAATTAGAGTTGGAGAATCAGAGGCGGGGAATCAGAGGCGGGGAAACAGAGGCGGGGAATCAAACACGGGGAATCAGAGGTGGGGAATCAGAGGTTGGGAATCAGAGGCAGGGAATCCGAGGTGGGGAATCAGAGGCGGGGAATCAGAGGCAGGGAATCAGATGTGCGGAATCGGAGATGGGGAATCAGAGGCAGGGAATCAGAGGCGGGGAATCAGAGGCGGGGAATCAGAGGCCGGGAATCAGATATGGGGAAACAGAGGCAGGGAATCAGAGGCGGGGAAACAGAGGCTGGAAATCAGATATGGGGAATCAGAGGTGGGGAATCAGAGGTTGGGAATCAGAGGCGGGGAATCAGAGGCTTGGAATCAGATGCAGGGAATCAGATGCGGGGAATCAGAGGCGGGGAATCAGAGCTGGGGAATCAGAGGTGGGGAATCAGAGTTGGGGAATCAGAGGCGGGGACTTAGATATTGGGAAACAGAGGCGGGGAATCAGAGGCGTGGAAACAGAGGCGGGGAATCAGAGATGGGGAATCAAAGGCAGGGAATCAGAATCAGAAGCAGGGAATCAGAGGCCGGGAATGAGAGGCCGGAATCAGATGCCGGGAATAAGAGGCCGGGAATCAGAGGTGGGGAATCAGAGTCCGGGAATCAGAGATGGGGATTCAGAGGCAGGGAATGAGATATGGGGAATCAGAGGCGGGGAATGAGATATGGGGAATCAGAGGCGGGGAATCAGAGGCGGGGAAACAGAGGCGGGGAATCAGATATGGGGAATCAGAGGTGGCGAATCAAAGGCGGTGAATCAGAGATGGGGAATCAGAGGCCGGGAATCAGAGGCAGGGAATCAAACACGGAAAATCAGAGGCGGGGAATCAGAGCTGGGGAATCAGAGGCGGGGAATCAGAGTTGGGGAATCAGAGGCGGGGAATCAGACGCAGGGAATCAATATGGGAAATCAGAGGTGGGGAATCAGAGGTTGGGAATCAGAGGAAGGGAATCAGAGGCGAGGAATCAGAGCTGGGGAATCAGAGGCGGGGAATCAGAATTGGGGAATCAGAGATGGGGAATCAGAGATGGGGAATCAGAGGCGGGGAATCAGACGCGGGGAATCAGAGGTGGTGAATCAGAGATGTGGAATCAGAGGCGGTGAATCAGAGGCAGGGAATCAGACGCGGGGAATCAGAGGCGGGGAATCATATCTGGCGAATCAGAGGCGGGGAATGAGATATGGGGAATCAGAGGCGGGGAATCAGAGGCGGGGAAACAGTGGCGAGGAATCAGATATGGGGAATCAGAGGTGGCGAAACAAAGACGGTGAATCAGAGATGGGGAATCAGAGGCGGGGAATCAGAGGCAGGGGATCAAACACGGGGAATCAGAGGTGGGGAATCAGAGCTGGGGAATCAGAGGCGGGGAATCAGAGATGGGGAATCAGAGGTGGGGAATCAGAGGCGGTGAATCTGAGATGGGGAATCAGATGCGGGGAATCAGAGGCAGGTTATCAGACTCGGGGATTCAGAGGCTGGGAATCAGACGGGGGGAATCAAAGGCGGGGAATGAAGCTGGGGAATCAGAGGCAGCGAATCAGAGTTGGGGATTCAGAGGCGGGGAATCAGATATGGGGAAACAGAGGCGGGGAATCAGAGGCGGGCAAACAGAGGTGGGGAATTAGATATGGGGAATCAGTGGTGGGGAATCAGAGGTGGTGAATCAGAGATGGGGAATCACAGGCGGGGAATCGGAGGCTGGGAATAGAACGCGGGGAATCAGAGGCAGGGAATCAGAGCTGGGGAATCAGAGGCGGGGAATCATAGTTGGGAATCAGAGGCGGGGAATCAGATATGGGGAAACAGAGGCGGGGAATCAGGGGCGGGGTAACAGAGGCGGGGAATCAGATATGGGGAATCGGATGCGGGGAATCAGAGGCGGGGAAACAGAGGCGGGGAATCAGATATGGGGAATCAGAGGTGGGGAATCAGAGGCAGGTAATCAGATGTGCGGAATCAGTGATGGGGTATCAGAGGCAGGGAATCAGAATCAGAAGCGGGGAGTCAGAGGCCGGGAATCAGAGGCCTGGAATCAGATGCTGGGAATAAGAGGCCGGGAATCAGAGGTGGGGAATCAGAGTCCGGGAATCAGTGATGGGGATTCAGAGGCGGGGAATGAGATATGGAGAATCAGAGGCGGGGAATCAGAGGCGGGGAAACAGAGGTGGGGAATCAGATATGGGGAATCAGAGGTGGCGAATCAAAGGCGGTGAATCAGAGATGGGGAATCAGAGGCGGGGAATCAGAGGCAGGGAATCAAACACGGGGAATCAGAGGCGTGGTATCAGAGCTGGGGAATCAGAGGCTGGGAATCAAAGTTGGGGAATCAGAGGCAGGGAATCAGATATGGGGAAACAGGGGAGGGGAATCAGAGGCGGGGAAACAGAGGCGGGGAATCAGATATGGGGAATCAGAGGCGGGGAATTAGAGTTGGAGAATCAGAGGCGGGGAATCAGAGGCGGGGAAACAGAGGCGGGGAATCAAACACGGGGAATCAGAGGTGGGGAATCAGAGGTTGGGAATCAGAGGCAGGGAATCCGAGGTGGGGAATCAGAGGCGGGGAATCAGAGGCAGGGAATCAGATGTGCGGAATCGGAGATGGGGAATCAGAGGCAGGGAATCAGAGGCGGGGAATCAGAGGCGGGGAATCAGAGGCCGGGAATCAGATATGGGGAAACAGAGGCAGGGAATCAGAGGCGGGGAAACAGAGGCTGGAAATCAGATATGGGGAATCAGAGGTGGGGAATCAGAGGTTGGGAATCAGAGGCGGGGAATCAGAGGCTTGGAATCAGATGCAGGGAATCAGATGCGGGGAATCAGAGGCGGGGAATCAGAGCTGGGGAATCAGAGGTGGGGAATCAGAGTTGGGGAATCAGAGGCGGGGACTTAGATATTGGGAAACAGAGGCGGGGAATCAGAGGCGTGGAAACAGAGGCGGGGAATCAGAGATGGGGAATCAAAGGCAGGGAATCAGAATCAGAAGCAGGGAATCAGAGGCCGGGAATGAGAGGCCGGAATCAGATGCCGGGAATAAGAGGCCGGGAATCAGAGGTGGGGAATCAGAGTCCGGGAATCAGAGATGGGGATTCAGAGGCAGGGAATGAGATATGGGGAATCAGAGGCGGGGAATCAGAGGCGGTGAAACAGAGGCGGGGAATCAGATATGGGGAATCAGAGGTGGCGAATCAAAGGCGGTGAATCAGAGATGGGGAATCAGAGGCCGGGAATCAGAGGCAGGGAATCAAACACGGGGAATCAGAGGCGGAGAATCAGAATTGGGAAATCAGAGATGGGGAATCAGAGATGGGGAATCAGAGGCGGGGAATCAGACGCGGGGAATCAGAGGTGGTGAATCAGAGATGTTGAATCAGAGGCGGGGAATCAGAGGCGGGGAAACAGAGGCGGGAAATCAGATATGGGGAATCAGAGGTGGGGAATCAGAGGCAGGGAATCAGATGTGCGGAATCAGAGATGGGGAATCAGAGGCAGGGAATCAGAATCAGAAGCGAGGAATCAGAGGCCGGGAAGCAGAGGCGGGGAATCAGATATGGGGAATCAGAGGTGGGGAATCAGAGGCAGGGAATTAGATTTGCGGAATCAGAGATGGGGAATCAGAAGCAGGGAATCAGAGGCCGGGAATCAGAGGCTGGAATCAGATGCCGGGAATAAGAGGCCGGGAATCAGAGGTGGGGAATCAGAGTCCGGGAATCAGAGATGGGGAATCAGAGGCGGGGAATGAGATATGGGGAATCAGAGGCGGGGAATCAGAGGCGGGGAAAAAGAGGCGAGGAATCAGATATGGGGAATCAGAGGTTGTGAATCAAAGGCGATGAATCAGAGATGGGGAATCAGAGGCGGGGAATCAGAGGCAGGGAATCAAACACGGGGAATCAGAGGCGGGGAATCAGAGCTGGGGAATCAGAGGCGGGGAATCAGAGGCAGGGAATCAAACACGGGGAATCAGAGGCGTGGTATCAGAGCTGGGGAATCAGAGGCTGGGAATCAAAGTTGGGGAATCAGAGGCAGGGAATCAGATATGGGGAAACAGGGGCGGGGAATCAGAGGCGGGGAAACAGAGGCGGGGAATCAGATATGGGGAATCAGAGGCGGGGAATTAGAGTTGGGGAATCAGAGGCGGGGAATCAGAGGCGGGGAAACAGAGGCGGGGAATCAAACACGGGGAATCAGAGGTGGGGAATCAGAGGTTGGGAATCAGAGGCAGGGAATCAGAGGCGGGTAATCAGAGGCGGGGAATCAGAGGCAGGGAATCAGATGTGCGGAATCGGAGATGGGGAATCAGAGGCAGGGAATCAGAGGCGGGGAATCAGAGGCGGGGAATCAGAGGCCGGGAATCAGATATGGGGAAACAGAGGCAGGGAATCAGAGGCGGGGAAACAGAGGCTGGGAATCAGATATAAGGAATCAGAGGTGGGGAATCAGAGGTTGGGAATCAGAGGCAGGGAATCAGAGGCTTGGAATCAGATGCAGGGAATCAGATGCGGGGAATCAGAGGCGGGGAATCAGAGCTGGGGAATCAGAGGTGGGGAATCAGAGTTGGGGAATCAGATGCGGGGACTTAGATATTGGGAAACAGAGGCGGGGAATCAGAGGCGGGGAAAAAGAGGCGGGTAATCAGATATGGGGAATCAGAGATGGGGAATCAGAGGCAGGGAATCAGATGTGCGGAACCAGAGATGGGGAATCAAAGGCAGGGAATCAGAATCAGAAGCAGGGAATCAGAGTCCGGGAATCAGAGATGGGGATTCAGAGGCGGGGAATGAGATATGGGAAATCAGAGGCGGGGAATCAGAGGCGGTGAAACAGAGGCGGGGAATCAGATATGGGGAATCAGAGGTGGCGAATCAAAGGCGGTGAATCAGAGATGGGGAATCAGAGGCGGGGAATCAGAGGCAGGGAATCAAACACGGGGAATCAGAGGCGTGGTATCAGAGCTGGGGAATCAGAGGCTGGGAATCAAAGTTGGGGAATCAGAGGCAGGGAATCAGATATGGGGAAACAGGGGCGGGGAATCAGAGGCGGGGAAACAGAGGCGGGGAATCAGATATGGGGAATCAGAGGCGGGGAATTAGAGTTGGGGAATCAGAGGCGGGGAATCAGAGGCGGGGAAACAGAGGCGGGGAATCAAACACGGGGAATCAGAGGTGGGGAATCAGAGGTTGGGAATCAGAGGCAGGGAATCAGAGGCGGGGAATCAGAGGCGGGGAATCAGAGGCAGGGAATCAGATGTGCGGAATCGGAGATGGGGAATCAGAGGCAGGGAATCAGAGGCGGGGAATCAGAGGCGGGGAATCAGAGGCCGGGAATCAGATATGGGGAAACAGAGGCAGGGAATCAGAGGCGGGGAAACAGAGGCTGGGAATCAGATATGGGGAATCAGAGGTGGGGAATCAGAGGTTGGAAATCAGAGGCAGGGAATCAGAGGCTTGGAATCAGATGCAGGGAATCAGATGCGGGGAATCAGATGCGGGGAATCAGAGCTGGGGAATCAGAGGTGGGGAATCAGAGTTGGGGAATCAGAGGCGGGGACTTAGATATTGGGAAACAGAGGCGGGGAATCAGAGGCGGGGAAACAGAGGCGGGGAACCAGAGATGGGGAATCAAAGGCAGGGAATCAGAATCAGAAGCAGGGAATCAGAGGCCGGGAATGAGAGGCCAGAATCAGATGCCGGGAATAAGAGGCCGGGAATCAGAGGTGGGGAATCAGAGTCTGGGAATCAGAGATGGGGATTCAGAGGCGGGGAATGAGAAATGGGGAATCAGAGGCGGGGAATCAGAGGCGGTGAAACAGAGGCGGGGAATCAGATATGGGGAATCAGAGGTGGCGAATCAAAGGCGGTGAATCAGAGATGGGGAATCAGAGGCCGGGAATCAGAGGCAGGGAATCAAACACGGGGAATCAGAGGCGGAGAATCAGAATTGGGGAATCAGAGATGGGGAATCAGAGATGGGGAATCATAGCTGGCGAATCAGAGGCGGGGAATGAGATATGGGGAATCAGAGGCGGGGAATCAGAGGCGGGGAAACAGTGGCGAGGAATCAGATATGGGGAATCAGAGGTGGCGAATCAAAGACGGTGAATCAGAGATGGGGAATCAGAGGCGGGGAATCAGAGGCAGGGGATCAAACACGGGGAATCAGAGGTGGGGAATCAGAGCTGGGGAATCAGAGGCGGGGAATCAGAGTTGGGGAATCAGAGGCGAGGAATCAGAGCTGGGGAATCAGAGGTGGGGAATCAGAGTCGGGGAATCAGAGGCAGGGAATCGGATGTGCGGAATCAGAGATGGGGAATCAGATGTGGGGAATCAGAGGCGGTGAATCTGAGATGGGGAATCAGAGGCGGGGAATCAGAGGCAGGTTATCAGACTCGGGGATTCAGAGGCTGGGAATCAGACGGGGGGAATCAAAGGCGGGGAATGAAGCTGGGGAATCAGAGGCAGCGAATCAGAGTTGGGGATTCAGAGGCGGGGAATCAGATATGGGGAAACAGAGGCGGGGAATCAGAGGCGGGCAAACAGAGGTGGGGAATTAGATATGGGGAATCAGTGGTGGGGAATCAGAGGTGGTGAATCAGAGATGGGGAATCACAGGCGGGGAATCAGAGGCTGGGAATAGAACGCGGGGTATCAGAGGCAGGGAATCAGAGCTGGGGAATCAGAGGCGGGGAATCATAGTTGGGAATCAGAGGCGGGGAATCAGATATGGGGAAACAGAGGCGGGGAATCAGGGGCATGGAAACAGAGGCGGGGAATCAGATATGGGGAATCGGATGCGGGGAATCAGAGGCGGGGAATCAGAGCTGGGGAATCAGAGGCGGGGAATCAGAGTTGGGGCATCAGAGGTGGGGAATTAGATATGGGGAAACAGAGGCGGGGAATCAGAGGCGTGGAAACAGAGGCGGGGAATCAGATATGGGGAATCAGAGGTGGGGAATCAGAGGCAGGTAATCAGATGTGCGGAATCAGAGATGGGGAATCAGAGGCAGGGAATCAGAATCAGAAGCGGGGAGTCAGAGGCCGGGAATCAGAGGCCTGGAATCAGATGCTGGGAATAAGAGGCCGGGAATCAGAGGTGGGGCATCAGAGTCCGGGAATCAGTGATGGGGATTCAGAGGCGGGGAATGAGATATGGAGAATCAGAGGCGAGGAATCAGAGGCGGGGAAACAGAGGTGGGGAATCAGATATGGGGAATCAGAGGTGGCGAATCAAAGGCGGTGAATCAGAGATGGGGAATCAGAGGCGGGGAATCAGAGGCAGGGAATCAAACACGGGGAATCAGAGGCGTGGTATCAGAGCTGGGGAATCAGAGGCTGGGAATCAAAGTTGGGGAATCAGAGGCAGGGAATCAGATATGGGGAAACAGGGGCGGGGAATCAGAGGCGGGGAAACAGAGGCGGGGAATCAGATATGGGGAATCAAAGGCGGGGAATTAGAGTTGGGGAATCAGAGGCGGGGAATCAGAGGCGGGGAAACAGAGGCGGGGAATCAAACACGGGGAATCAGAGGTTGGGAATCAGAGGCAGGGAATCAGAGGCGGAGAATCAAACACGGGGAATCAGAGCTGGGGAATCAGAGGCGGGGAATTAGAGTTGGGGAATCAGAGGAGGGGAATCAGAGGCGGGGAAACAGAGGCGGGGAATCAGATATGGGGAATCAGAGGTGGGGAATCAGAGGTTGGGAATCAGAGGCAGGGAATCAGAGGCGGGGAATCAGAGGCGGGGAATCAGAGGCACGGAATCAGATGTGCGGAATCGGGGATGGGGAATCAGAGGCAGGGAATCAGAGGCGCCGAATCAGAGGCGGGGAATCAGAGGCCGGGAATCAGATATGGGGAAACAGAGGTGGGGAATCAGAGGCGGGGAAACAGAGGCGGGGATTCAGATATGGGGAATCAGAGGGGGGGAATCAGAGGTTGGGAATCAGAGGCAGGGAATCAGAGGCTTGGAATCAGATGCAGGGAATCAGATGCGGGGAATCAGAGGCGGGGAATCAGAGCTGGGGAATCAGAGGTGGGGAATCAGAGTTGGGGAATCAGAGGCGGGGACTTAGATATTGGGAAACAGAGGCGGGGAATCAGAGGCAGGGAATCAGATGTGCGGAATAAGAGATGGGGAATCAGAGGCAGGGAATCAGAATCAGAAGCAGGGAATCAGAGGCCGGGAATCAGAGGCCGGAATCAGATGCCGGGAATAAGAGGCCGGGAATCAGAGATGGGGTATCAGAGTCCCGGAATCAGAGATGGGGATTCAGAGGCGGGGAATGAGATATGGGGAATCAGAGGCGGGGAATCAGAGGCGGGGAAACAGAGGCGGGGAATCAGATATGGGGAATCAGAGGTGGCGAATCAAAGGCGGTGAATCAGAGATGGGGAACCAGAGGCCAGGAATCAGAGGCAGGGAATCAAACAAGGAAAATCAGAGGCGGGGAATCAGAGCTGGGGAATCAGAGGCGGGGAATCAGAGTTGGGGAATCAGAGGCGGGGAATCAGACGCAGGGAATCAATATGGGAAATCAGAGGTGGGGAATCAGAGGTTGGGAATCAGAGGAAGGGAATCAGAGGCGAGGAATCAGATATGGGGAAACAGAGGTGGGAAATCAGAGGCGGGGAAACAGAGGTGGGGATTCAGTTATGGGGAATCAGAGGTAGGGAATCAGAGGTTGGGAATCAGAGGCAGGGAATCAGAGGCTTGGAATCAGATGCAGGGAATCAGATGCGGGGAATCAGAGGCGGGGAATCAGAGCTGGGGAATCAGAGGTGGGGAATCAGAGTTGGGGAATCAGAGGCGGGGACTTAGATATTGGGAAACAGAGGCGGGGAATCAGAGGCGGGGAATCAGAGGCAGGGAATCAGATGTGCGGAATCAGAGATGGGGAATCAGAGGCAGGGAATCAGAATCAGAAGCAGGGAATCAGAGGCCGGGAATCAGAGGCCGGAATGAGATGCCGGGAATAAGAGGCCGGGAATCAGAGGTTGGGAATCAGAGTCCGGGAATCAGAGATGGGGATTCAGAGGCGGGGAATGAGATATGGGGAATCAGAGGCGGGGAATCAGAGGCGGGGAAACAGAGGCGGGGAATCAGATATGGGGAATCAGAGGTGGCGAATCAAAGGCGGTGAATCAGAGATGGGGAATCAGAGGCCGGGAATCAGAGGCAGGGAATCAAACACGGAAAATCAGAGGCGGGGAATCAGAGCTGTGGAATCAGAGGCGGGGAATCAGAGTTGGGGAATCAGAGGCGGGGAATCAGACGCAGGGAATCAATATGGGAAATCAGAGGTGGGGAATCAGAGGTTGGGAATCAGAGGAAGGGAATCAGAGGCGAGGAATCAGAGCTGGGGAATCAGAGGCGGGGAATCAGAATTGGGGAATCAGAGATGGGGAATCAGAGATGGGGAATCAGAGGCGGGGAATCAGACGCGGGGAATCAGAGGTGGTGAATCAGAGATGTGGAATCAGAGGCGGTGAATCAGAGGCAGGGAATCAGACGCGGGGAATCAGAGGCGGGGAATCATATCTGGCGAATCAGAGGCGGGGAATGAGATATGGGGAATCAGAGGCGGGGAATCAGAGGCGGGGAAACAGTGGCGAGGAATCAGATATGGGGAATCAGAGGTGGCGAATCAAAGACGGTGAATCAGAGATGGGGAATCAGAGGCGGGGAATCAGAGGCAGGGGATCAAACACGGGGAATCAGAGGTGGGGAATCAGAGCTGGGGAATCAGAGGCGGGGAATCAGAGTTGGGGAATCAGAGGCGAGGAATCAGAGCTGGTGAATCAGAGGTGGGGAATCAGAGTCGGGGAATCAGAGGCAGGGAATCGGATGTGCGGAATCAGAGATGGGGAATCAGAGGTGGGGAATCAGAGGCGGTGAATCTGAGATGGGGAATCAGAGGCGGGGAATCAGAGGCAGGTTATCAGACTCGGGGATTCAGAGGCTGGGAATCAGACGGGGGGAATCAAAGGCGGGGAATGAAGCTGGGGAATCAGAGGCAGCGAATCAGAGTTGGGGATTCAGAGGTGGGGAATCAGATATGGGGAAACAGAGGCGGGGAATCAGAGGCGGGCAAACAGAGGTGGGGAATCAGAGTCCGGGAATCAGAGATGGGGAATCAGAGGCGGGGAATGAGATATGGGGAATCAGAGGCGGGGAATCAGAGGCGGGGAAACAGAGGCGAGGAATCAGATATGGGGAATCAGAGGTGGCGAATCAAAGGCGATGAATCAGAGATGGGGAATCAGAGGCGGGGAATCAGAGGCAGGGAATCAAACACGAGGAATCAGAGGCGGGGAATCAGAGCTGGGGAATCAGAGGCGGGGAATCAGAGTTGGGGAATCAGAGGCGGGGAATCAGAGCTGGGGAATCAGAGGTGGGGATCAGAGTCGGGGAATCAGAGGCAGGGAATCAGATGTGCGGAATCAGAGATGGGGAATCAGAGGTGGGGAATCAGAGGCTGTGAATCAGACACGGGGTTTCAGAGGCTGGGAATCAGACGGGGGAATCAAAGGCGGGGAATCAGAGCTGGGGAATCAGAGGCAGGGAATCAGAGTTGGGGATTCAGAGGCGGGGAATCAGATATGGGGAAACAGAGGCGGGGAATCAGAGGCGGGCAAACAGAGGCGGGGAATTAGATATGGGGAATCAGAGGTGGGGAATCAGAGGTGGTGAATCAGAGATGGGGAATCACAGGCGGGGAATCAGAGGCAGGGAATAGAACGCGGGGAATCAGAGGCAGGGAATCAGAGTTGGGGCATCAGAGGTTGGGAATTAGATATGGGGAAACAGAGGCGGGGAATCAGAGGCGGGGAAACAGAGGCGGGAAATCAGATATGGGGAATCAGAGGTGGGGAATCAGAGGCAGGGAATCAGATGTGCGGAATCAGAGATGGGGAATCAGAGGCATGGAATCAGAATCAGAAGCGGGGAATCAGAGGCCGGGAATCAGAGGCAGGGAATCGGATGTGCGGAATCAGAGATGGGGAATCAGATGTGGGGAATCAGAGGCGGTGAATCTGAGATGGGGAATCAGAGGCGGGGAATCAGAGGCAGGTTATCAGACTCGGGGATTCAGAGGCTGGGAATCAGACGGGGGGAATCAAAGGCGGGGAATGAAGCTGGGGAATCAGAGGCAGCGAATCAGAGTTGGGGATTCAGAGGCGGGGAATCAGATATGGGGAAACAGAGGCGGGGAATCAGAGGCGGGCAAACAGAGGTGGGGAATTAGATATGGGGAATCAGTGGTGGGGAATCAGAGGTGGTGAATCAGAGATGGGGAATCACAGGCGGGGAATCAGAGGCTGGGAATAGAACGCGGGGTATCAGAGGCAGGGAATCAGAGCTGGGGAATCAGAGGCGGGGAATCATAGTTGGGAATCAGAGGCGGGGAATCAGATATGGGGAAACAGAGGCGGG
Source organism: Narcine bancroftii (assembly GCF_036971445.1). Taxonomy (NCBI): domain Eukaryota; kingdom Metazoa; phylum Chordata; class Chondrichthyes; order Torpediniformes; family Narcinidae; genus Narcine; species Narcine bancroftii. Next base: position 1,265,270 of record NW_027211895.1, on the reverse strand, counting down.
GAATCAGGGGCATGGAAACAGAGGCGGGGAATCAGATATGGGGAATCGGATGCGGGGAATCAGAGGCGGGGAATCAGAGCTGGGGAATCAGAGGCGGGGAATCAGAGTTGGGGCATCAGAGGTGGGGAATTAGATATGGGGAAACAGAGGCGGGGAATCAGAGGCGTGGAAACAGAGGCGGGGAATCAGATATGGGGAATCAGAGGTGGGGAATCAGAGGCAGGTAATCAGATGTGCGGAATCAGAGATGGGAAATCAGAGGCAGGGAATCAGAATCAGAAGCGGGGAGTCAGAGGCCGGGAATCAGAGGCCTGGAATCAGATGCTGGGAATAAGAGGCCGGGAATCAGAGGTGGGGCATCAGAGTCCGGGAATCAGTGATGGGGATTCAGAGGCGGGGAATGAGATATGGAGAATCAGAGGCGAGGAATCAGAGGCGGGGAAACAGAGGTGGGGAATCAGATATGGGGAATCAGAGGTGGCGAATCAAAGGCGGTGAATCAGAGATGGGGAATCAGAGGCGGGGAATCAGAGGCAGGGAATCAAACACGGGGAATCAGAGGCGTGGTATCAGAGCTGGGGAATCAGAGGCTGGGAATCAAAGTTGGGGAATCAGAGGCAGGGAATCAGATATGGGGAAACAGGGGCGGGGAATCAGAGGCGGGGAAACAGAGGCGGGGAATCAGATATGGGGAATCAAAGGCGGGGAATTAGAGTTGGGGAATCAGAGGCGGGGAATCAGAGGCGGGGAAACAGAGGCGGGGAATCAAACACGGGGAATCAGAGGTTGGGAATCAGAGGCAGGGAATCAGAGGCGGAGAATCAAACACGGGGAATCAGAGCTGGGGAATCAGAGGCGGGGAATTAGAGTTGGGGAATCAGAGGAGGGGAATCAGAGGCGGGGAAACAGAGGCGGGGAATCAGATATGGGGAATCAGAGGTGGGGAATCAGAGGTTGGGAATCAGAGGCAGGGAATCAGAGGCGGGGAATCAGAGGCGGGGAATCAGAGGCACGGAATCAGATGTGCGGAATCGGGGATGGGGAATCAGAGGCAGGGAATCAGAGGCGCCGAATCAGAGGCGGGGAATCAGAGGCCGGGAATCAGATATGGGGAAACAGAGGTGGGGAATCAGAGGCGGGGAAACAGAGGCGGGGATTCAGATATGGGGAATCAGAGGGGGGGAATCAGAGGTTGGGAATCAGAGGCAGGGAATCAGAGGCTTGGAATCAGATGCAGGGAATCAGATGCGGGGAATCAGAGGCGGGGAATCAGAGCTGGGGAATCAGAGGTGGGGAATCAGAGTTGGGGAATCAGAGGCGGGGACTTAGATATTGGGAAACAGAGGCGGGGAATCAGAGGCAGGGAATCAGATGTGCGGAATAAGAGATGGGGAATCAGAGGCAGGGAATCAGAATCAGAAGCAGGGAATCAGAGGCCGGGAATCAGAGGCCGGAATCAGATGCCGGGAATAAGAGGCCGGGAATCAGAGATGGGGTATCAGAGTCCCGGAATCAGAGATGGGGATTCAGAGGCGGGGAATGAGATATGGGGAATCAGAGGTGGGGAATCAGAGGCGGGGAAACAGAGGCGGGGAATCAGATATGGGGAATCAGAGGTGGCGAATCAAAGGCGGTGAATCAGAGATGGGGAACCAGAGGCCAGGAATCAGAGGCAGGGAATCAAACAAGGAAAATCAGAGGCGGGGAATCAGAGCTGGGGAATCAGAGGCGGGGAATCAGAGTTGGGGAATCAGAGGCGGGGAATCAGACGCAGGGAATCAATATGGGAAATCAGAGGTGGGGAATCAGAGGTTGGGAATCAGAGGAAGGGAATCAGAGGCGAGGAATCAGATATGGGGAAACAGAGGTGGGAAATCAGAGGCGGGGAAACAGAGGTGGGGATTCAGTTATGGGGAATCAGAGGTAGGGAATCAGAGGTTGGGAATCAGAGGCAGGGAATCAGAGGCTTGGAATCAGATGCAGGGAATCAGATGCGGGGAATCAGAGGCGGGGAATCAGAGCTGGGGAATCAGAGGTGGGGAATCAGAGTTGGGGAATCAGAGGCGGGGACTTAGATATTGGGAAACAGAGGCGGGGAATCAGAGGCGGGGAATCAGAGGCAGGGAATCAGATGTGCGGAATCAGAGATGGGGAATCAGAGGCAGGGAATCAGAATCAGAAGCAGGGAATCAGAGGCCGGGAATCAGAGGCCGGAATGAGATGCCGGGAATAAGAGGCCGGGAATCAGAGGTTGGGAATCAGAGTCCGGGAATCAGAGATGGGGATTCAGAGGCGGGGAATGAGATATGGGGAATCAGAGGCGGGGAATCAGAGGCGGGGAAACAGAGGCGGGGAATCAGATATGGGGAATCAGAGGTGGCGAATCAAAGGCGGTGAATCAGAGATGGGGAATCAGAGGCCGGGAATCAGAGGCAGGGAATCAAACACGGAAAATCAGAGGCGGGGAATAAGAGCTGTGGAATCAGAGGCGGGGAATCAGAGTTGGGGAATCAGAGGCGGGGAATCAGACGCAGGGAATCAATATGGGAAATCAGAGGTGGGGAATCAGAGGTTGGGAATCAGAGGAAGGGAATCAGAGGCGAGGAATCAGAGCTGGGGAATCAGAGGCGGGGAATCAGAATTGGGGAATCAGAGATGGGGAATCAGAGATGGGGAATCAGAGGCGGGGAATCAGACGCGGGGAATCAGAGGTGGTGAATCAGAGATGTGGAATCAGAGGCGGTGAATCAGAGGCAGGGAATCAGACGCGGGGAATCAGAGGCGGGGAATCATATCTGGCGAATCAGAGGCGGGGAATGAGATATGGGGAATCAGAGGCGGGGAATCAGAGGCGGGGAAACAGTGGCGAGGAATCAGATATGGGGAATCAGAGGTGGCGAATCAAAGACGGTGAATCAGAGATGGGGAATCAGAGGCGGGGAATCAGAGGCAGGGGATCAAACACGGGGAATCAGAGGTGGGGAATCAGAGCTGGGGAATCAGAGGCGGGGAATCAGAGTTGGGGAATCAGAGGCGAGGAATCAGAGCTGGTGAATCAGAGGTGGGGAATCAGAGTCGGGGAATCAGAGGCAGGGAATCGGATGTGCGGAATCAGAGATGGGGAATCAGAGGTGGGGAATCAGAGGCGGTGAATCTGAGATGGGGAATCAGAGGCGGGGAATCAGAGGCAGGTTATCAGACTCGGGGATTCAGAGGCTGGGAATCAGACGGGGGGAATCAAAGGCGGGGAATGAAGCTGGGGAATCAGAGGCAGCGAATCAGAGTTGGGGATTCAGAGGTGGGGAATCAGATATGGGGAAACAGAGGCGGGGAATCAGAGGCGGGCAAACAGAGGTGGGGAATCAGAGTCCGGGAATCAGAGATGGGGAATCAGAGGCGGGGAATGAGATATGGGGAATCAGAGGCGGGGAATCAGAGGCGGGGAAACAGAGGCGAGGAATCAGATATGGGGAATCAGAGGTGGCGAATCAAAGGCGATGAATCAGAGATGGGGAATCAGAGGCGGGGAATCAGAGGCAGGGAATCAAACACGAGGAATCAGAGGCGGGGAATCAGAGCTGGGGAATCAGAGGCGGGGAATCAGAGTTGGGGAATCAGAGGCGGGGAATCAGAGCTGGGGAATCAGAGGTGGGGATCAGAGTCGGGGAATCAGAGGCAGGGAATCAGATGTGCGGAATCAGAGATGGGGAATCAGAGGTGGGGAATCAGAGGCTGTGAATCAGACACGGGGTTTCAGAGGCTGGGAATCAGACGGGGGAATCAAAGGCGGGGAATCAGAGCTGGGGAATCAGAGGCAGGGAATCAGAGTTGGGGATTCAGAGGCGGGGAATCAGATATGGGGAAACAGAGGCGGGGAATCAGAGGCGGGCAAACAGAGGCGGGGAATTAGATATGGGGAATCAGAGGTGGGGAATCAGAGGTGGTGAATCAGAGATGGGGAATCACAGGCGGGGAATCAGAGGCAGGGAATAGAACGCGGGGAATCAGAGGCAGGGAATCAGAGTTGGGGCATCAGAGGTTGGGAATTAGATATGGGGAAACAGAGGCGGGGAATCAGAGGCGGGGAAACAGAGGCGGGAAATCAGATATGGGGAATCAGAGGTGGGGAATCAGAGGCAGGGAATCAGATGTGCGGAATCAGAGATGGGGAATCAGAGGCATGGAATCAGAATCAGAAGCGGGGAATCAGAGGCCGGGAATCAGATGCTGGGAATAAGAGGCCGGGAATCAGAGGTGGGGAATCAGAGTCCGGGAATCAGAGATGGGGATTCAGAGGCTGAGAATGAGATATGGAGAATCAGAGGCGGGGAATCAGAGGCGGGGAAACAGAGGTGGGGAATCATATATGTGGAATCAGAGGTGGCGAATCAAAGGCGGTGAATCAGAGATGGGGAATCAGAGGCGGGGAATCAGAGGCAGGGAATCAAACACGGGAAATCAGAGGCGGGGAATCAGAGCTGGGGAATCAGAGGCGGGGAATCAGAGTTGGGGAATCAGAGGCAGGGAATCAGATATGGGGAAACAGGGGCAGGGAATCAGAGGCGGGGAAACAGAGGCGGCGAATCAGATATGGGGAATCAGAGGTGTGGAATCAGAGGTTGGGAATCAGAGGCAGGGAATCAGAGGCGGAGAATCAAACACGGGGAATCAGAGCTGGGGAATCAGAGGCGGGGAATTAGAGTTGGGGAATCAGAGGAGGGGAATCAGAGGCGGGGAAACAGAGGCGGGGAATCAGATATGGGGAATCAGAGGTGGGGAATCAGAGGTTGGGAATCAGAGGCAGGGAATCAGAGGCGGGGAATCAGAGGCGGGGAATCAGAGGCAGGGAATCAGATGTGCGGAATCGGGGATGGGGAATCAGAGGCAGGGAATCAGAGGCGGGGAATCAGAGGCGGGGAATCAGAGGCCGGGAATCAGATATGGGGAAACAGAGGTGGGGAATCAGAGGCGGGGAAACAGAGGCGGGGATTCAGGTATGGGGAATCAGAGGGGGGGAATCAGAGGTTGGGAATCAGAGGCAGGGAATCAGAGGCTTGGAATCAGATGCAGGGAATCAGATGCGGGAATCAGAGGCGGGGAATCAGAGCTGGGGAATCAGAGGTGGGGAATCAGAGTTGGGGAATCAGAGGCGGGGACTTAGATATTGGGAAACAGAGGCGGGGAATCAGAGGCAGGGAATCAGATGTGCGGAATCAGAGATGGGGAATCAGAGGCAGGGAATCAGAATCAGAAGCAGGGAATCAGAGGCCGGGAATCAGAGGCCGGAATCAGATGCCGGGAATAAGAGGCCGGGAATCAGAGATGGGGTATCAGAGTCCGGGAATCAGAGATGGGGATTCAGAGGCGGGGAATGAGATATGGGGAATCAGAGGCGGGGAATCAGAGGCGGGGAAACAGAGGCGGGGAATCAGATATGGGGAATCAGAGGTGGCGAATCAAAGGCGGTGAATCAGAGATGGGGAACCAGAGGCCGGGAATCAGAGGCAGGGAATCAAACAAGGAAAATCAGAGGCGGGGAATCAGAGCTGGGGAATCAGAGGCGGGGAATCAGAGTTGGGGAATCAGAGGCGGGGAATCAGACGCAGGGAATCAATATGGGAAATCAGAGGTGGGGAATCAGAGGTTGGGAATCAGAGGAAGGGAATCAGAGGCGAGGAATCAGATATGGGGAAACAGAGGTGGGAAATCAGAGGCGGGGAAACAGAGGTGGGGATTCAGATATGGGGAATCAGAGGTAGGGAATCAGAGGTTGGGAATCAGAGGCAGGGAATCAGAGGCTTGGAATCAGATGCAGGGAATCAGATGCGGGGAATCAGAGGCGGGGAATCAGAGCTGGGGAATCAGAGGTGGGGAATCAGAGTTGGGGAATCAGAGGCGGGGACTTAGATATTGGGAAACAGAGGCGGGGAATCAGAGGCGGGGAATCAGAGGCAGGGAATCAGATGTGCGGAATAAGAGATGGGGAATCAGAGGCAGGGAATCAGAATCAGAAGCAGGGAATCAGAGGCCGGGAATCAGAGGCCGGAATCAGATGCCGGGAATAAGAGGCCGGGAATCAGAGGTTGGGAATCAGAGTCCGGGAATCAGAGATGGGGATTCAGAGGCGGGGAATGAGATATGGGGAATCAGAGGCGGGGAATCAGAGGCGGGGAAACAGAGGCGGGGAATCAGATATGGGGAATCAGAGGTGGCGAATCAAAGGCGGTGAATCAGAGATGGGGAATCAGAGGCCGGGAATCAGAGGCAGGGAATCAAACACGGAAAATCAGAGGCGGGGAATCAGAGCTGGGGAATCAGAGGCGGGGAATCAGAGTTGGGGAATCAGAGGCGGGGAATCAGACGCAGGGAATCAATATGGGAAATCAGAGGTGGGGAATCAGAGGTTGGGAATCAGAGGAAGGGAATCAGAGGCGAGGAATCAGAGCTGGGGAATCAGAGGCGGGGAATCCGAAATGGGGAATCAGAGGCGGGGAATTAGAGTTGGAGAATCAGAGGCGGGGAATCAGAGGCGGGGAAACAGAGGCGGGGAATCAAACACGGGGAATCAGAGGTGGGGAATCAGAGGTTGGGAATCAGAGGCAGGGAATCCGAGGTGGGGAATCAGAGGCGGGGAATCAGAGGCAGGGAATCAGATGTGCGGAATCGGAGATGGGGAATCAGAGGCAGGGAATCAGAGGCGGGGAATCAGAGGCGGGGAATCAGAGGCCGGGAATCAGATATGGGGAAACAGAGGCAGGGAATCAGAGGCGGGGAAACAGAGGCTGGAAATCAGATATGGGGAATCAGAGGTGGGGAATCAGAGGTTGGGAATCAGAGGCGGGGAATCAGAGGCTTGGAATCAGATGCAGGGAATCAGATGCGGGGAATCAGAGGCGGGGAATCAGAGCTGGGGAATCAGAGGTGGGGAATCAGAGTTGGGGAATCAGAGGCGGGGACTTAGATATTGGGAAACAGAGGCGGGGAATCAGAGGCGTGGAAACAGAGGCGGGGAATCAGAGATGGGGAATCAAAGGCAGGGAATCAGAATCAGAAGCAGGGAATCAGAGGCCTGGAATGAGAGGCCGGAATCAGATGCCGGGAATAAGAGGCCGGGAATCAGAGGTGGGGAATCAGAGTCCGGGAATCAGAGATGGGGATTCAGAGGCAGGGAATGAGATATGGGGAATCAGAGGCGGGGAATCAGAGGCGGTGAAACAGAGGCGGTGAATCAGAGATGGGGAATCAGAGGCCGGGAATCAGAGGCAGGGAATCAAACACGGGGAATCAGAGGCGGAGAATCAGAATTGGGAAATCAGAGATGGGGAATCAGAGATGGGGAATCAGAGGCGGGGAATCAGACGCGGGGAATCAGAGGTGGTGAATCAGAGATGTTGAATCAGAGGCGGGGAATCAGAGGCGGGGAAACAGAGGCGGGAAATCAGATATGGGGAATCAGAGGTGGGGAATCAGAGGCAGGGAATCAGATGTGCGGAATCAGAGATGGGGAATCAGAGGCAGGGAATCAGAATCAGAAGCGAGGAATCAGAGGCCGGGAAGCAGAGGCGGGGAATCAGATATGGGGAATCAGAGGTGGGGAATCAGAGGCAGGGAATTAGATTTGCGGAATCAGAGATGGGGAATCAGAAGCAGGGAATCAGAGGCCGGGAATCAGAGGCTGGAATCAGATGCCGGGAATAAGAGGCCGGGAATCAGAGGTGGGGAATCAGAGTCCGGGAATCAGAGATGGGGAATCAGAGGCGGGGAATGAGATATGGGGAATCAGAGGCGGGGAATCAGAGGCGGGGAAACAGAGGCGAGGAATCAGATATGGGGAATCAGAGGTTGTGAATCAAAGGCGATGAATCAGAGATGGGGAATCAGAGGCGGGGAATCAGAGGCAGGGAATCAAACACGGGGAATCAGAGGCGGGGAATCAGAGCTGGGGAATCAGAGGCGGGGAATCAGAGGCAGGGAATCAAACACGGGGAATCAGAGGCGTGGTATCAGAGCTGGGGAATCAGAGGCTGGGAATCAAAGTTGGGGAATCAGAGGCAGGGAATCAGATATGGGGAAACAGGGGCGGGGAATCAGAGGCGGGGAAACAGAGGCGGGGAATCAGATATGGGGAATCAGAGGCGGGGAATTAGAGTTGGGGAATCAGAGGCGGGGAATCAGAGGCGGGGAAACAGAGGCGGGGAATCAAACACGGGGAATCAGAGGTGGGGAATCAGAGGTTGGGAATCAGAGGCAGGGAATCAGAGGCGGGTAATCAGAGGCGGGGAATCAGAGGCAGGGAATCAGATGTGCGGAATCGGAGATGGGGAATCAGAGGCAGGGAATCAGAGGCGGGGAATCAGAGGCGGGGAATCAGAGGCCGGGAATCAGATATGGGGAAACAGAGGCAGGGAATCAGAGGCGGGGAAACAGAGGCTGGGAATCAGATATGGGGAATCAGAGGTGGGGAATCAGAGGTTGGGAATCAGAGGCAGGGAATCAGAGGCTTGGAATCAGATGCAGGGAATCAGATGCGGGGAATCAGAGGCGGGGAATCAGAGCTGGGGAATCAGAGGTGGGGAATCAGAGTTGGGGAATCAGATGCGGGGACTTAGATATTGGGAAACAGAGGCGGGGAATCAGAGGCGGGGAAAAAGAGGCGGGTAATCAGATATGGGGAATCAGAGATGGGGAATCAGAGGCAGGGAATCAGATGTGCGGAACCAGAGATGGGGAATCAAAGGCAGGGAATCAGAATCAGAAGCAGGGAATCAGAGTCCGGGAATCAGAGATGGGGATTCAGAGGCGGGGAATGAGATATGGGAAATCAGAGGCGGGGAATCAGAGGCGGTGAAACAGAGGCGGGGAATCAGATATGGGGAATCAGAGGTGGCGAATCAAAGGCGGTGAATCAGAGATGGGGAATCAGAGGCGGGGAATCAGAGGCAGGGAATCAAACACGGGGAATCAGAGGCGTGGTATCAGAGCTGGGGAATCAGAGGCTGGGAATCAAAGTTGGGGAATCAGAGGCAGGGAATCAGATATGGGGAAACAGGGGCGGGGAATCAGAGGCGGGGAAACAGAGGCGGGGAATCAGATATGGGGAATCAGAGGCGGGGAATTAGAGTTGGGGAATCAGAGGCGGGGAATCAGAGGCGGGGAAACAGAGGCGGGGAATCAAACACGGGGAATCAGAGGTGGGGAATCAGAGGTTGGGAATCAGAGGCAGGGAATCAGAGGCGGGGAATCAGAGGCGGGGAATCAGAGGCAGGGAATCAGATGTGCGGAATCGGAGATGGGGAATCAGAGGCAGGGAATCAGAGGCGGGGAATCAGAGGCGGGGAATCAGAGGCCGGGAATCAGATATGGGGAAACAGAGGCAGGGAATCAGAGGCGGGGAAACAGAGGCTGGGAATCAGATATGGGGAATCAGAGGTGGGGAATCAGAGGTTGGAAATCAGAGGCAGGGAATCAGAGGCTTGGAATCAGATGCAGGGAATCAGATGCGGGGAATCAGATGCGGGGAATCAGAGCTGGGGAATCAGAGGTGGGGAATCAGAGTTGGGGAATCAGAGGCGGGGACTTAGATATTGGGAAACAGAGGCGGGGAATCAGAGGCGGGGAAACAGAGGCGGGGAACCAGAGATGGGGAATCAAAGGCAGGGAATCAGAATCAGAAGCAGGGAATCAGAGGCCGGGAATGAGAGGCCGGAATCAGATGCCGGGAATAAGAGGCCGGGAATCAGAGGTGGGGAATCAGAGTCTGGGAATCAGAGATGGGGATTCAGAGGCGGGGAATGAGAAATGGGGAATCAGAGGCGGGGAATCAGAGGCGGTGAAACAGAGGCGGGGAATCAGATATGGGGAATCAGAGGTGGCGAATCAAAGGCGGTGAATCAGAGATGGGGAATCAGAGGCCGGGAATCAGAGGCAGGGAATCAAACACGGGGAATCAGAGGCGGAGAATCAGAATTGGGGAATCAGAGATGGGGAATCAGAGATGGGGAATCATAGCTGGCGAATCAGAGGCGGGGAATGAGATATGGGGAATCAGAGGCGGGGAATCAGAGGCGGGGAAACAGTGGCGAGGAATCAGATATGGGGAATCAGAGGTGGCGAATCAAAGACGGTGAATCAGAGATGGGGAATCAGAGGCGGGGAATCAGAGGCAGGGGATCAAACACGGGGAATCAGAGGTGGGGAATCAGAGCTGGGGAATCAGAGGCGGGGAATCAGAGTTGGGGAATCAGAGGCGAGGAATCAGAGCTGGGGAATCAGAGGTGGGGAATCAGAGTCGGGGAATCAGAGGCAGGGAATCGGATGTGCGGAATCAGAGATGGGGAATCAGATGTGGGGAATCAGAGGCGGTGAATCTGAGATGGGGAATCAGAGGCGGGGAATCAGAGGCAGGTTATCAGACTCGGGGATTCAGAGGCTGGGAATCAGACGGGGGGAATCAAAGGCGGGGAATGAAGCTGGGGAATCAGAGGCAGCGAATCAGAGTTGGGGATTCAGAGGCGGGGAATCAGATATGGGGAAACAGAGGCGGGGAATCAGAGGCGGGCAAACAGAGGTGGGGAATTAGATATGGGGAATCAGTGGTGGGGAATCAGAGGTGGTGAATCAGAGATGGGGAATCACAGGCGGGGAATCAGAGGCTGGGAATAGAACGCGGGGTATCAGAGGCAGGGAATCAGAGCTGGGGAATCAGAGGCGGGGAATCATAGTTGGGAATCAGAGGCGGGGAATCAGATATGGGGAAACAGAGGCGGGGAATCAGGGGCATGGAAACAGAGGCGGGGAATCAGATATGGGGAATCGGATGCGGGGAATCAGAGGCGGGGAATCAGAGCTGGGGAATCAGAGGCGGGGAATCAGAGTTGGGGCATCAGAGGTGGGGAATTAGATATGGGGAAACAGAGGCGGGGAATCAGAGGCGTGGAAACAGAGGCGGGGAATCAGATATGGGGAATCAGAGGTGGGGAATCAGAGGCAGGTAATCAGATGTGCGGAATCAGAGATGGGGAATCAGAGGCAGGGAATCAGAATCAGAAGCGGGGAGTCAGAGGCCGGGAATCAGAGGCCTGGAATCAGATGCTGGGAATAAGAGGCCGGGAATAAGAGGTGGGGCATCAGAGTCCGGGAATCAGTGATGGGGATTCAGAGGCGGGGAATGAGATATGGAGAATCAGAGGCGAGGAATCAGAGGCGGGGAAACAGAGGTGGGGAATCAGATATGGGGAATCAGAGGTGGCGAATCAAAGGCGGTGAATCAGAGATGGGGAATCAGAGGCGGGGAATCAGAGGCAGGGAATCAAACACGGGGAATCAGAGGCGTGGTATCAGAGCTGGGGAATCAGAGGCTGGGAATCAAAGTTGGGGAATCAGAGGCAGGGAATCAGATATGGGGAAACAGGGGCGGGGAATCAGAGGCGGGGAAACAGAGGCGGGGAATCAGATATGGGGAATCAAAGGCGGGGAATTAGAGTTGGGGAATCAGAGGCGGGGAATCAGAGGCGGGGAAACAGAGGCGGGGAATCAAACACGGGGAATCAGAGGTTGGGAATCAGAGGCAGGGAATCAGAGGCGGAGAATCAAACACGGGGAATCAGAGCTGGGGAATCAGAGGCGGGGAATTAGAGTTGGGGAATCAGAGGAGGGGAATCAGAGGCGGGGAAACAGAGGCGGGGAATCAGATATGGGGAATCAGAGGTGGGGAATCAGAGGTTGGGAATCAGAGGCAGGGAATCAGAGGCGGGGAATCAGAGGCGGGGAATCAGAGGCACGGAATCAGATGTGCGGAATCGGGGATGGGGAATCAGAGGCAGGGAATCAGAGGCGGGGAATCAGAGGCGGGGAATCAGAGGCCGGGAATCAGATATGGGGAAACAGAGGTGGGGAATCAGAGGCGGGGAAACAGAGGCGGGGATTCAGATATGGGGAATCAGAGGGGGGGAATCAGAGGTTGGGAATCAGAGGCAGGGAATCAGAGGCTTGGAATCAGATGCAGGGAATCAGATGCGGGGAATCAGAGGCGGGGAATCAGAGCTGGGGAATCAGAGGTGGGGATCAGAGTTGGGGAATCAGAGGCGGGGACTTAGATATTGGGAAACAGAGGCGGGGAATCAGAGGCAGGGAATCAGATGTGCGGAATAAGAGATGGGGAATCAGAGGCAGGGAATCAGAATCAGAAGCAGGGAATCAGAGGCCGGGAATCAGAGGCCGGAATCAGATGCCGGGAATAAGAGGCCGGGAATCAGAGATGGGGTATCAGAGTCCCGGAATCAGAGATGGGGATTCAGAGGCGGGGAATGAGATATGGGGAATCAGAGGCGGGGAATCAGAGGCGGGGAAACAGAGGCGGGGAATCAGATATGGGGAATCAGAGGTGGCGAATCAAAGGCGGTGAATCAGAGATGGGGAACCAGAGGCCAGGAATCAGAGGCAGGGAATCAAACAAGGAAAATCAGAGGCGGGGAATCAGAGCTGGGGAATCAGAGGCGGGGAATCAGAGTTGGGGAATCAGAGGCGGGGAATCAGACGCAGGGAATCAATATGGGAAATCAGAGGTGGGGAATCAGAGGTTGGGAATCAGAGGAAGGGAATCAGAGGCGAGGAATCAGATATGGGGAAACAGAGGTGGGAAATCAGAGGCGGGGAAACAGAGGTGGGGATTCAGTTATGGGGAATCAGAGGTAGGGAATCAGAGGTTGGGAATCAGAGGCAGGGAATCAGAGGCTTGGAATCAGATGCAGGGAATCAGATGCGGGGAATCAGAGGCGGGGAATCAGAGCTGGGGAATCAGAGGTGGGGAATCAGAGTTGGGGAATCAGAGGCGGGGACTTAGATATTGGGAAACAGAGGCGGGGAATCAGAGGCGGGGTATCAGAGGCAGGGAATCAGATGTGCGGAATCAGAGATGGGGAATCAGAGGCAGGGAATCAGAATCAGAAGCAGGGAATCAGAGGCCGGGAATCAGAGGCCGGAATCAGATGCCGGGAATAAGAGGCCGGGAATCAGAGGTTGGGAATCAGAGTCCGGGAATCAGAGATGGGGATTCAGAGGCGGGGAATGAGATATGGGGAATCAGAGGCGGGGAATCAGAGGCGGGGAAACAGAGGCGGGGAATCAGATATGGGGAATCAGAGGTGGCGAATCAAAGGCGGTGAATCAGAGATGGGGAATCAGAGGCCGGGAATCAGAGGCAGGGAATCAAACACGGAAAATCAGAGGCGGGGAATCAGAGCTGTGGAATCAGAGGCGGGGAATCAGAGTTGGGGAATCAGAGGCGGGGAATCAGACGCAGGGAATCAATATGGGAAATCAGAGGTGGGGAATCAGAGGTTGGGAATCAGAGGAAGGGAATCAGAGGCGAGGAATCAGAGCTGGGGAATCAGAGGCGGGGAATCAGAATTGGGGAATCAGAGATGGGGAATCAGAGATGGGGAATCAGAGGCGGGGAATCAGACGCGGGGAATCAGAGGTGGTGAATCAGAGATGTGGAATCAGAGGCGGTGAATCAGAGGCAGGGAATCAGACGCGGGGAATCAGAGGCGGGGAATCATATCTGGCGAATCAGAGGCGGGGAATGAGATATGGGGAATCAGAGGCGGGGAATCAGAGGCGGGGAAACAGTGGCGAGGAATCAGATATGGGGAATCAGAGGTGGCGAATCAAAGACGGTGAATCGGAGATGGGGAATCAGAGGCGGGGAATCAGAGGCAGGGGATCAAACACGGGGAATCAGAGGTGGGGAATCAGAGCTGGGGAATCAGAGGCGGGGAATCAGAGTTGGGGAATCAGAGGCGAGGAATCAGAGCTGGTGAATCAGAGGTGGGGAATCAGAGTCGGGGAATCAGAGGCAGGGAATCGGATGTGCGGAATCAGAGATGGGGAATCAGAGGTGGGGAATCAGAGGCGGTGAATCTGAGATGGGGAATCAGAGGCGGGGAATCAGAGGCAGGTTATCAGACTCGGGGATTCAGAGGCTGGGAATCAGACGGGGGGAATCAAAGGCGGGGAATGAAGCTGGGGAATCAGAGGCAGCGAATCAGAGTTGGGGATTCAGAGGTGGGGAATCAGATATGGGGAAACAGAGGCGGGGAATCAGAGGCGGGCAAACAGAGGTGGGGAATCAGAGTCCGGGAATCAGAGATGGGGAATCAGAGGCGGGGAATGAGATATGGGGAATCAGAGGCGGGGAATCAGAGGCGGGGAAACAGAGGCGAGGAATCAGATATGGGGAATCAGAGGTGGCGAATCAAAGGCGATGAATCAGAGATGGGGAATCAGAGGCGGGGAATCAGAGGCAGGGAATCAAACACGAGGAATCAGAGGCGGGGAATCAGAGCTGGGGAATCAGAGGCGGGGAATCAGAGTTGGGGAATCAGAGGCGGGGAATCAGAGCTGGGGAATCAGAGGTGGGGATCAGAGTCGGGGAATCAGAGGCAGGGAATCAGATGTGCGGAATCAGAGATGGGGAATCAGAGGTGGGGAATCAGAGGCTGTGAATCAGACACGGGGTTTCAGAGGCTGGGAATCAGACGGGGGAATCAAAGGCGGGGAATCAGAGCTGGGGAATCAGAGGCAGGGAATCAGAGTTGGGGATTCAGAGGCGGGGAATCAGATATGGGGAAACAGAGGCGGGGAATCAGAGGCGGGCAAACAGAGGCGGGGAATTAGATATGGGGAATCAGAGGTGGGGAATCAGAGGTGGTGAATCAGAGATGGGGAATCACAGGCGGGGAATCAGAGGCAGGGAATAGAACGCGGGGAATCAGAGGCAGGGAATCAGAGTTGGGGCATCAGAGGTTGGGAATTAGATATGGGGAAACAGAGGCGGGGAATCAGAGGCGGGGAAACAGAGGCGGGAAATCAGATATGGGGAATCAGAGGTGGGGAATCAGAGGCAGGGAATCAGATGTGCGGAATCAGAGATGGGGAATCAGAGGCATGGAATCAGAATCAGAAGCGGGGAATCAGAGGCCGGGAATCAGATGCTGGGAATAAGAGGCCGGGAATCAGAGGTGGGGAATCAGAGTCCGGGAATCAGAGATGGGGATTCAGAGGCTGAGAATGAGATATGGAGAATCAGAGGCGGGGAATCAGAGGCGGGGAAACAGAGGTGGGGAATCATATATGTGGAATCAGAGGTGGCGAATCAAAGGCGGTGAATCAGAGATGGGGAATCAGAGGCGGGGAATCAGAGGCAGGGAATCAAACACGGGAAATCAGAGGCGGGGAATCAGAGCTGGGGAATCAGAGGCGGGGAATCAG